>NC_060120.1:427303853-428659270 GCF_021461395.2 Schistocerca americana
ATGCCTGAGTATTATCACTCACTAGGGTACTCGGTGGCCCAAGACCGCAAAATATTTTGGTAAGACATTGTACAGATTGTCGACTAGTGATAGTGACCCCACGGTTGGGAATATTTTTTTCTTTTGGTCATCAGTCTACTGACTGGTTTGATGCGGCCCGCCACGAATTCCTTTCCTGTGCTAACCTTTTCATCTAAGAGTAGCTCTTGCAACCTACGTCCTCAATTATTTGCTTGACGTATTCCAATCTCTGTCTTCCTCTACAGTTTTTGCCCTCTACAGCTCCCTCTAGTACCATGGGTGTCATTCCCTCATGTCTTAGCAGATGTCCTATCATGCTGTCCCTTCTCCTTATCAGTGCTTTCCACATATTCCTTTCCTCTCCGATTCTGCGTAGAACCTCCTCGTTCCTTACCTTATCAGTCCACATAATTTTCAACATTCGTCTATAGTACCACATCTCAAATGCTTCGATTCTCTTCTGTTCCGGTTTTCCCACAGTCCATGTTTCACTACCATACAATGCTGTACTCCAGACGTACATCTTCAGAAATTTCTTCCTCAAATTAATGCCGGTATTTGATATTAGTAGACTTCTCTTGGCCAGAAATGCCTTTTTTGCCATAGCGAGTCTGCTTTTGATGTCCTCCTTGCTCCTTCCGTCATTAGTTATTTTACTGCCTAGGTAGCAGAATTCCTTAACTTCATTGACTTCGTGACCATCAATCCTGATGTTAAGTTTCTCGCTGTTCTCATTTCTACTACTTCTCATTACCTTCGTCTTTCTCCGATTTACTCTCAAACCAACTGTGTACTCATTAGACTGTTCATTCCGTTCAGCAGATCATTTAATTCTTCTTCACTTTCACTCAGGATAGCAATGTCATCAGCGAATCGTATCATTGATATCCTTTCACCTTGTATTTTTATTCCACTCCTGAACCTTTCTTTTATTTCCATCATTGCTTCCTGGATGTACAGATTGAAGAGTAGGGGTGAAAGGCTGCTGCCTTGTCTTACACCCTTCTTAATACGAGCACTTCGCTCTTGATCGTCCACTCTTATTATTCCCTCTTGGTTGTTGTACATATTGTTTATGACCCGTCTCTCCCTATAGCTTACCCCTACTTTTTCCAGAATCTCGAACAGCTTGCACCATTTTATATTGTCGAACGCTTTTTCCAGGTCGACAAATCCTATGAACGTGTCTTGATTTTTCTTTAGCCTTGCTTCCATTATTAGCCGTAACGTCAGAATTGCCTCTCTCGTCCCTTTACTTTTCCTAAAGCCAAACTGATCGTCACCTAGCGCATTCTCAATTTTCTTTTCCATTCTTCTGTATATTATTCTTGTAAGCAGCTTCGATGCATGAGCTGTTAAGCTGATTGTGCGATAATTCTCGCACTTGTCAGCTCTTGCCGTCTTCGGAATTGTGTGGATGATGCTTTTCCGAAAGTCAGATGGTATGTCGCCAGACTCATATATTCTACACGCCAACGTGAATAGTCGTTTTGTTGCCACTTCCCCCTATGATCTTAGAAATTCTGATGGAATGTTATCTATCCCTTCTGCCTTATTTGACCGTAAGTCCCCCAAAGCTCTTTTAAATTCCGATTCTAATACTGGATCCCCTATCTCTTCTAAATCGACTCCTGTTTCTTCTTCTATCACATCAGACAAATATTCACCCTCATAGATGCTTTCAATGTATTATTCCCACCTAACTGCTCTCTCCTCTGCATTTAAGAGTGGAATTCCCGTTGCACTCTTAATGTTACCACCGTTGCCTTTAATGTAACCAAAAGTTGTTTTGACTTTCCTGTATGCTGAGTCTGTCCTTCTGACAATCATATCTTTTTCGATGTCTTCACATTTTTCCTGCAGCCATTTCGTCTTAGCTTCCCTGCACTTCCTATTTATTTCATTCCTCAGCGACTTATATTTCTGTATTCCTGATTTTCCCGGAACGTGTTTGTACTTCCTCCTTTCATCAATCAACTGAAGTATTTCTTCTGTTACCCATGGTTTCTTCGCAGCTACCTTCTTTGTACCTATGTTTTCCTTCACAACTTCTGTGATGGCCCTTTTTAGAGATGTCCATTCCTCTTCAACTGTACTGCCTACTGCGCTATTCCTTATTGCTGTATCTATAGCGTTAGAGAACTTCAAACGTATCTCGTCATTCCTTAGTACTTCCGTATCCCACTTCTTTGCGTATTGATTCTTCCTGACTAATGTCTTGAACTTCAGCCTACTCTTCATCACTACTATATTGTGATCTGAGTCTATATCTGCTCCTGGGTACGCCTTACAATCCAGTATCTGATTTCGGAATCTCTGTCTGACCATGATGTAATCTAATTGAAATCTTCCCGTATCTCCCGGCCTTTTCCAAGTATACCTCCTCCTCTTGTGATTCTTGAACAGGGTATTCGCTATTACTAGCTGAAACTTGTTACAGAACTCAATTAGTCTTTCTCCTCTTTCATTCCTTGTCCCAAGCCCATATTCTCCTGTAACCTTTTCTTCTACTCCTTCCCCAACAACTGCATTCCAGTCGCCCATGACTATTAGATTTTGATCCCCCTTTACATACTGCATTACCCTTTCAATATCCTCATACAATTTCTCTATCTGTTCATCTTCAGCTTGCGACGTCGTCATATATACCTGAACTATCGTTGTCGGTGTTGGTCTGCTGTCGATTCTGATTAGAACAACCCGGTCACTGAACTGTTCACAGTAACACACCCTCTGCCCTACCTTCCTGTTCATAACGAATCCTACACCTGTTATACCATTTTCTGCTGCTGTTGATATTACCCGATACTCATCTGACCAGAAATCCTTGTCTTCCTTCCACTTCACTTCACTGACCCCTACTATATCTAGATTGAGACTTTGCATTTCCCTTTTCAGATTTTCTAGTTTCCCTACCACGTTCAAGCTTCTGACATTCCACGCCCCGACTCGCAGAACATTATCCTTTCGTAGATTATTCAATCTTTTTCTCATGGTAACCTCCCCCTTGGCAGTCCCCTCCCGGAGATCCGAATGGGGCACTATTCCGGAATCTTTTGCCGATGGAGAGATTATCATGACACTTCTTCAATTACAGGTCACATGTCCTGTGGATACACGTTACGTGTCTTTAATGCAGTGGTTTCCATTGCCTTCTGCAACCTCATGTCGTTGATCATTGCTGATTCTTCCGCCTTTAGGGGCAATTTCCCACCCCTAGGACAAGAGAGTGCCCTGAACCTCTATCCGCTCCTCCGCCCTCTTTGACAAGGCCATTGGCAGAATGCGGCTGACTTCTTATGCCGGAAGTCTTCGGCCGCCAGTGCTGATTATTTATCAAAATTTAGGCAGTGGCAGGTTGGGAATTAACCAGCTAAAATGGGTAAAACTTATTCACCATCAAGCCGGCTGGAGTGGCCGAGCGGTTCTAGGGCCTACAGTCTGGAACCGCGCGACCGCTCCGGTCGGAGGTTCGAATCCTGCCTCGGGCATGGATGTGTGTGATGTCTTTATGTTAGTTAGGTTTAAGTAGTTCTAAGTTCTAGGGGACTGATGACCACAGCAGTTAAGTCCCATAGTGCTCAGAGCCATTTATTCACCATCAACAAGGTGTAACGTTCCCCCCCCCCCCCACCCCCACCCCCAACACCTCAGGGTGCGTGGGAGGGGTCCTACAAGCCCACAGTTTGAAATCAACCAGCTAAAATGATAAAAACCTATCCACCATCACCAAGATGCAACGGTCCTCCTCCCCTCCCCCACACCTCAGAGTACGTGGGACGGATCCTACATAGCTCACAACTGGGAATCAACCAGCTAAAACGGGAAAAACCTATCCACCATCACCAAGATGTATCGGTCCCGCCCCCCCCCCCCCCCCCCGAAATCTCTGGGTACATAGCAGGGATCTTACATAGCTCACGAAGAGGCGATCCATGGGCCAGCTCTCACAAGGAGACGCCAGGAGATCTTTGAGTGACTTACAATTATGTTTCGCTTGTTTGCACAGCTGACAATAGCCCACTAACCAACTTATATCTTTACACGTAGTCGACCAAACCAAACGCTGTCTAATTTTTGCCGAGGTCCTACGAAAACCTAATTGACTTCCCGCCACAGAACTATGGAAATACCTAAAAACAACGGGAACCAACACCAAAGGCAAACAAATCTTGAAAGTACGGTCGCCTCTACCCTTTTGACACATAGTACCTTCATTAATGACATATCCTTGTATGTGCTCACCTTTTGAAACCCTTTACTTTATTTGGAAAATACGGTAATCCTCCTGTCTCCTCTTGATATCACAAAAGGGTTTGGGAACCTCATCCAAAAGAGCGCAGCTCGAAGCAATTTGTTCATCGGTCTCACAACTTGGAAGGAACAATTATGTTGGAAGAACATCCGCAACTGAGCGTTATAGCAGAGGTTGAGAACAGGGAGTTCTGCGCTCATAAGTAGCACACCGCGCCTGGTACACGCGGTTCTCGGAGACCACAGCACAGATACGCCACCTGAGGATGGGCTTTAACAGTCCGAAACTGGTCGTGTGAAAATAAGGTGATTTACAACTAAAGCGATATTTTCAGCCTCTACATGGAAGGAAGTCGCAGAATCAAAAAATTCAAAGCATTGGCCACACCATCGTCAGGACCCCTGATATGATAAACCTTGAAGTGAAATGTAGAGGAGCGTACTGCCCAATGAGCCATCCTACCAAGTTTCCTGAAAGCCTGATTATCAGTCTCAGGGACGAATTCTCTATGTCCTAGATAGAACTTGAACTTCTTCGAGGCGAAAAGGATGGTCAAAGATTTCCAATCATATACAGGGTATTTTAATTCATCCAAAGAGAAGCAATAGGACGGAGCCGCCCCTGGTGCTCTTGGAGGAGCACCGTGGCTATCCCATAATTAGAGGCCTTAGTTTGAACAATGAAGGGCTTGCCGAAATCTGGGATGGCTAACACAAACGGTCAGCTTTGATTGCCTCAAAGGGGCCTTGATAACTCTCGCCCCAAAGGAATGGCTCCTCCTTCATGCACAAGTTATTCGAAAGCGCAGCCAGTTGGGCGAAGTTAAGAACGAATTTTCGAAAGAAATTAGCCATTCCAATAAAACTAGCCACTCCCTTCTTGCTCTTTGGAGGGGAAAGCCAGGCAAGGAAACTGTTCGCTCGTGTTCAATACTGACTCCTTGAGCCTCGACAAGGTGACCCAAAAAAGATACGCACAGTTGAGCCAAAGTGATCTTAGGACGCTTTACCGTAAACCTGGCCTCCTTAAAACGTAGCAAGACTTCTTCGAGGTAATTCAGGTGCTTTGCGAACGAGGCACAGTAAAGAAACATATCATCAAGACAATTTTAAACTGATTTGAACTTGATATCTCCCAAAATATGGTCCAAGACGCGAGACAAGACGGCCGCGCCCATACGCAGTACGAAAGGAATCCGATTAAATACATAAAGGTTCTAATCCGTATAAATTGTATGTTTTGAGTCTTCCGTCAAGGCTATCCAATGGTAAGCTTGACTGAGGTCCAATACCGAGAACCAACGCGCATCCACAAACCAGGTGAAACAATTGTGAAGGTCCGGCAACGAAACTGGTTCCTAGGCTACCTTCTGGTTTGGTGCTATATAATCAACAACTGGTCTACAATCGTCACTCTGTTCTTTAGGAACAAGAAAAATGGGTGAAGCGTAGGGAGAAGATGATCTAATAACCTCACACCAGAGCATGTTGTTATTCAGTTCCCTCAAAATCTTCATCTTAGATCGAGATAATCTGTAAGGTGCCTGACGAAGTGGAATATCACCATCGAAGCGAATCTTTTATTGAAGTTTATTGGTGACCTCTAATTTGTTAGGGAGGACGTTGGCAAACTAGGATAACAACCTCAACTTTGTTTAGCCTGACCAGGTTCCGAATGATCTATGTCAAACTCAGAGGACCATGAGTGTCGAGAACGCCGACACGGACACAAGGATAGCCTCTCAGTAGGCTGAAATTTAAAACAATGGCGCGAGCCAGATTATCTGGAACTAAGCTGGTATGATCGATGAAATCGCAGCTGAGCTCCAAGGTAAGTGACAACAAAGCTGATTGGTCAAATAAAATTCAGTATCCAGAATGAGATTTTCACTCTGCAGCGGAGTGTGCGCTGATATGAAACTTCCTGGAAGATTAAAACTGTGTGCCCGACCGAGACTCGAACTCGGGACCTTTGCCTTTCGCGGGCAAGTGCTCTACCATCTGAGCTACCGAAGCACGACTCACGCCCGGTACTCACAGCCTTACTTCTGCCAATACCTCGTCTCCTACCTTCCAAACTTTACAGAAGCTCTCCTGCGAACACTCCGCTGCAGAGTGAAAATCTCATTCTGGAAATATCCCCCAGGCTGTGGCTAAGCCATGTCTCCGCAATATCCTTTCTTTCAGGAGTGCTAGTTCTGCAAGGTTCGCAGGAGAGCTTCTGTAATGTTTGGAAGGTAGGAGACGAGGTACTGGCAGAAGTAAAGCTGTGAGTACCGGGCGTGAGTCGTGCTTCGGTAGCTCAGATGGTAGAGCACTTGCCCGCGAAAGGCAAAGGTAAGGTCCCGAGTTCGAGTCTCGGTCGGGCACACAGCTTTAATCTGCCAGGAAGTTTCAAAATTCAGTATGCCTAACTTGTCCTGAAATTACCCTACTAGAAGTAACTATTGTCCATTAAGCACACGGCATCTCTGAGATTGGGAGCACAGAGGCGGCAATCTACGTAAATTCCTAAACTATATGTGCCAACTATAACGAAGTAGGGAAACAGAACTCTCAGAATCCAAAAGACAGTGTACAGGTTCATTATTTAAATCGGCACTCACATAAGGAAGCCTGAGATTTCGCACCGCTCTAATGTGGGAGCAACCCCTAACAGGAAGTCCCTTTCCCCGCCGCTGTCCGGTGGTGTCAGATGTGCGGACGCGGCTCCACGGCCCCCGTTTTATACGGGACAGACTGCACAAAATGTCTGCTATCACTAAATCTGTTACTACATCACCGTCTCCTACTTGCAGGCCCAATGCTAACACAGTGACGCAGATCTCATCCACGTACGTAGGCGTGGTCTCGTGCTGGTATGTACGCGCCAAAAACGATTGTGCTCCAACGCTTGCCTGATGCGGGGTGACAACATGAGTTGAATAATGCGCTGTGTTAAATCACGAAGGGACTCTTAAATTCTGCATATCTTTAGAGAAGACCTTATTTAAAACTCTACCGGTTAATGGATAAAGAACCTGCTAAATAATAGCCTGTGAAATGCAAAATGCATCGACGCAAAAGTCAAACCAAACGGTTAATCATAATTCAAATTCAACCTGCTCGACTGCTCTATAGAAAGCTCATTAACCCCTTTTGTAAATGCATGAGAATTTGGTAATCTGGCAAAGGCACTGTAGGAGGTCACATCCACATGCCCCTCAGTTTAAACCACACTCTCCTGGTGCCGCGGATTTTCCCCTATGCCTCTGTTTGCCCTCCTTTCAGGGACTCGGCTGCTCTATACAGAATGTCAAATTAAACACCGTTCTGCTGTCTAGTTTCCAAACTTATTTCATTCCCCTGACGGACGTGGAGTCTGCCTACATGTCGGTCAGGGGCCTGAAGATGACGTGGTAACTCGCCGAAACTGGTAGCCAAATAAAGTAAGTTTGGAAACTAGACAGCAGAACGGTGTTTAATTTGACATTCTGTATCACCTATGTGGTCCCTCTCCCTTACACTCTAACGTGAGAAGGCTTCAATCCATCTGTAGTGTGCAGGATTGACTAATCAAGCTATTGACGGTGGCGCTTTCGTCGGGCTTAAGGGATGTCTGCTTTTAAATCCCCATTGCGATTCGCCCAGTGTATGGCCTGTGCTTGGATACTACGGAGTTGTTCGCGCATAGGGTGATTAACGTTTAAGAAGTCTCTAGAGTGGGGGCGAGGCTGAGGTCCACGGGTTTCCCGACAGCGCCACATAAACAAGCAGCCAATTCAGGATCTGCACCCTCGCCAGATTGTTGCCTGGTTCGTAATTCACACAGAAGTTGCTCCTTCTTAATATACAGCATCCCTGGCTGCCATGTAAAATAGCGCATAATCAATTATATGAACCAAATACAAGTTACGATTGATGCCGGTGAAGGATTACTAAGAAAGTTGTCATATTTTTCCCGGGAACAAAACAATTACATTCTGGCTTGGTATTTGATAGACGAAACTGGTGTAGGCGTATTCAGACGTTGTCCCCAAATGGAAGGACTGGAGTCTCCAAGTGGTTCCTACATCGTTCAGTGATGTAAGAGAAAATAACAATTTCACTAGGAACAAAATCAAACAAATACTATTTAAAAAGTTACCAACATTTAATTAATTACAGTCAAAGAGATATCAGGATATAGACCCTCAACAAGTAAACAATGCTGACTGAATATTCAGCTGCATTGGCAAGTTCACAAGTTCACAGAGAAGTTAGCTGAGTGTCTGAGGCATAGCTGCTACTAATTACCAAAGCACCGGTCCTCGCATTGAAAGCACGAACAACAAGAAAAGGCTTCTTTCCCACACAGCATATAGTAATTTTTAAAGGAAAACAGTAAGACAACTGCCTCAAAACAACAGTTTTACGGAATTAAAATCGGTGATCACTTAATGCACAGTTACCGTCAGCTATATGCGGTGAAGTTTAGCAGAATTTCTCATATACCTCTGCCACTAATTATAAAAAGCCACTGTCATTACATTGGAATCAGAAGTACAGTTTTTTTATAAGCAGCAAACATTAATATTTAAAGGGAGACAAGCAAGACAGCAACTTTCAATAAACGGCTTTACCAAATTATCTTATTAAGCAACCAGGTACAGTTTTGTTTATGGGGGGCGGGATTCAGTAACCTCTTAATGCACTGAACAAACTGAACAATCTTAGCAAAATTTCCCATGTACAGCTGCCATTAATCCAATAATCATGAAAATACCTAATATTACCTACAAAACGGAATTACAGATTTTTATATGCAACAAACAATGGTATCTAAAGGGAAACATGCAAGAAAGCAGCTTTCAATAAACAGCTTTACGAAATTACCTTACTAAACACTCTAGTAAAGTTTTTTGGTGGGGAGGGGAGAGGGGGGAGGGGAGATCAGTAATCGCTTAATCCATTGAGCAAGCTTGGTTTGTTGATATCTGCAAAACTGCATCTCCTGCTGACTTATAAATATTGTAAGTTACCTTATTGTAGTACTACCGTTGGACCAACATGTCAACGTCACATTGATGTCCATCCAGTCTGCCCATCCTGTCCGTCCAGTTTCCTTGTTGCCAGGAATGTCTTTGTCTGGAGAAATGGGTTCTTCTACCCTCGAACAGGAGCATTCAAAAATTTCTGTTGACTAGGGCCACTCGTTTACAAGCTATATGACAAACTGAAATTTCCCTATAGATTTAATCTGATTCTGCGTTTCGCGGGAAACGCTGTTACCAACTTCGGTACTAAAGAACGACTCGCGACCCATCACAGATTTATCTCCGTAGCTTACTCTCTCCACCACGTGCTTTGATAGCTTTGTAGGTAAGAGAATTGCCCACAAAACGCAAGTTTCTGAGTTCGAGTCCCAGTCGAGCATGCAGTACTGATATGTGAGCAAGTTTCAAAGTACAAGAAAATTCGTTGCATACTGAAAGCTTTGTTTTGGAGATGATGCCCTAGGCTGTGCCTAAGTCATTTCTCCACAATATCCTCCCTCTAGAACTGTTCGTCCCGCAAGATATGCACGGAAGTTTTCCGTGAGATTTGAAAGATAGGAGAGAGAGAGAGAGACAGATACAGAGAAAGAGAGAGAGAGAGGCACTGGATGAAATGGGGGTTGGTCTTGAGTCATGCTAAAGGCCAGGTTCGGGCTCCTGTCCGGCACACATTTTCCTTAATGAAGGGAGTCTCACATTGGCACACATTCCGCTGTAAAATTTCGGGAAATGCTAATGAGTTGTTATTTCTGGCACATTTTTCTTAATAAATAGGTGTATGCGCATATTCAGCATTTTCATAATACTAAATACGAGGGGCGTTCAGAAAGTAAGCTCCGATCGGTCGCGAAATGGAAACGACTATGAAAATCCGATAAAGCTTTGCACAGATGTGTTGGGTAGTGTCTCTAGTATAACCCCAGTTAGCATCACGTCGCTCTTCTCATTTCTGAGCTCGCAGTGAGTGCGTAAAGATGTCTAGAAAATAGTGTCTGCCGCCAAGTACGAGGGCCTGGTGAGAAATTTCGCCTGAAGCTATGCAGCTAACATTACATAACTGTCGTGCTGTTTCGTCTTCACGACAATTCTCAGCCGCATTCTGCAGGGGCAATAAAGATGCTCCTGCATCGTTTTCAAATGGAAATGTTAGATTACCCACAATACAGTCCGCAATTGTCTCCCCCTGAGTTTCATCTCTGGTCAGATGAACCGCTGTCTTTGAAGACAACATTTTGACACAGACAACGAGGTGTAGGCCAGCGTGGAGAATTGGCGGAAAGCACTGGCGGCTGCCTTCTATGATGAGGCTGTTGAAAAGTTGGTACAACGCTATGACAAAAGTCTAAGTCAGAACGGCGACTACGTAGAGAAGTAGCTGAAAGGTGTAGCTAATTGTTACAAGTAAAACATATCTGATGTTCACTGTGGTTTCAATTTGGCAATCAATCGGAGCTTACTTTCTGAACAGGCCTCGTATAATATATGTCGCGTGACTAGGGCCTCCCGTCGGGTAGACCGTTCGGCGGGTGCAAGTCCTTTTTTGATGCCACTTCGGCGACTTGCGCGTCGATGGGGATGAAATGATGATTATCAGGACAACACGACACCCAGTCCCTGAGCGAAGAAAACCTCCGACCCAGCCCGGAATCGATCCCGGGCCCTTACGATTGACCTTCTGTCGCTCTGACCACTCAGCTACCGGGGGCGAACTTCATAGTACTTGTCGACCTATAAAAACGTTCGACAACTTAAAAGTCTGTAATAATTTAGAAATTTTTATAAAAAGTACATGCAAGCCACAGGGAAAAAGAGGTAATGTACTGACTGACCTTTCCGTCGTTTCTTGGTAGAATATTTTATACATTATGAATGAATCTCACACAACACTGGTGTAATATTATGCAATATTTGTTATTTGTTATACGAACCGGTTTTCATCTGTTACGGCATCATAGGTGCAAAGATAAGTAGACAGTGAAATTTTGTTGGATCACTATTTTTAGAGTAGTGTATGTACATGATATCTCCTTTTCTGCCGCGGGTGGTAGCGGTGTGGTCTGAGCGTCTTGTCACGGTTCGCGCGGCTACCCTGTCGGAGGTACGAGTCCTCCCTCGGGCATGGGTGTGTGTGTGTGTGTGTGTGTGTGTGTGTGTGTGTTGTCCTTAGCGTAAGTTAGTTTAAGTTAGATTACGCAGTGCGTAAGTCTAGGGACCGATGACCTCAGCAGTTTGATCCCACAGTCCGCACCACAAATTTCCAAATTTCTCCTTTTCTAGAGATGAAAAATACTATAGTTAGAATTATGAATAAAGCGAGTGGTGTTATTTTGGTTTAAATGCGATGTTAGATTATTTAACTAAGATAAAATACGTGACACAGTAACAGTCGAACTATATATAAGTTAGAACAGTTGTACATAGAAGAACATAATTGAACAATAAACTTTCATGACATATGCCAAAGATGTGACTGAACAAAATAATTTTGTCTTTAACAGATCCTAATTTATAAATAGATAAGATATAATAGTGATATTAAACACGTTGGTGAACCAACTACGATTCTAGAAACTAATTTTTTTAACACTACAATAGAAATTGTAGTAACTGATTTAAAGGAAATGGGGCATGTGATTAAGAGGGGTAATTTACGACATGACCTGGATGGGATTATGAGAAGTATCTGCAGTTAGAAGCGGTGAGTAAGGGAACTCTGTCTGGTCATTCAGTAGTAAGCTTGGGTTGATGGATATTTGTTTATTAATTTCCATTATTTCAAATAGTTCATCTTCCTGCCTTTGTGGGTGTCACATAATACTTCACGTTTCACGTTGGAACTAGGGCCTCCTTTAAGCAGGTGATCTGGAAAAGTGGATTCGCCTTTTCTACAAGTCTTCAGCTTCTGTGGTGTTCCCTACACGGGCACATATTGCCCTGCCAGACTGACCTACAAAAATTTTTCCGCAGTTACAAGTAATTTTGTGTATCCTACTCTTTTCCAAAGCTGGAGTGCTGGTTTTACCGTTGGGCAGTATTGTGCACATAAAAGTATATTTTTACATTTATACATGTAAGCTTTTGGCTACATCCAGTGAGACTTTTGGCTATGTATGGAACTGTGCACCATTTATTGCATTCTTGAAGTGGCGGGTCAAGGACAGGGCAAAGAAGAGAGCCCAAGACCGGTTCGTGTAACAACTGACGAATATTGTAGAATATTACACCAGTGTTGTGAGTGTGTTTCGTTCAAGCAAATAATGTACACTGCTCTAATTTAAAAAAATATATAAGTAAAGCATTCAGACGCTCTGACTTACTATTCGGTCTGTATACTGAGAAGCCAATAAAGAGCTAGAGACTCAAGAGAGGGACTAAATTCAAGTTTAAAGGATATCAAAGATAAAATTCAGTGATGGAACTGTTAATCTCAGTATAAGTGATCTGTTAAATAAAATGAAGTAAAAATGCGTTACTGTGATCACAGCTAAACTTGACATCGTAAATGAGGATCATATTCTGGATGAAGTAAAAGATTTCAGCAAGGGTGTCAGAAAACTGCTTGCATAAGGGCCAGAGATGGAACAAGTGTTCAGTTTATGCTCTTTCTCTTGGTTAAATCATCCATTGTTTCTGAAATTTTAATTATTTGTTTGGCAGCGCATGTACATAACAGCTACGGATTTCTGTCACATTCGGATAATTTCTCTGCGGTGCGTCGTTTTCTTTATGTTAGAGTGTATTACATAGACTAATGAGATAATAAATGTAATACTCATCCGTAAAATGGGTGTGGAAAGGACAAAGTGGAAATCACTGACTAGAAGTAGGTGCAGGATGATAATTCATGTGTTAAGAAGTTAGGGAATAGCTTCGGTGGTATTAGGGAGAGCTGTAGACAAGAACTATAGGAGTACACGTAACAAATAAATGAGGACAGGGGGTATCGCTCTGAAACAAAAATGTTGACATATTAGAGGATCAAGTGGCGGGCCGCATAAAATGAGTCAAAAGACAGATGAGAAAAAAAATTGCACCCTTGCTGCTCTGTAAACCCATGAGTGTGTTGCTCAAAACGGTGTCAAAACGTTATCGGTTCAATGAAACTGATTTAGAGGTGTTACTAATGGTACTTTCTTTTTCGATACTGTTGTTCATAACTTGAAAAAGGGCTAATACGCTTCCCGTTTCTAAAACCAGCCTCTTCCCTGCATTCGTGTTCTCGTGAATTGTGATGAAATTATTCGACCAGCGATAAATGATGGACAGACGAAGACTACTTCAAAAATTTTCTCTCCCATTATTCGAAGTTTGTAACTGCTAATTATTCGAAATACTGAACATCATCTACAGAGGACAGTCTGTAAACAGCGCTTTATAAATACGATTGAAGTTACAAGTTTCTTATTCATTTTACTCCCTATTGTATATCACTTTGTCGTTTATCTGGAACTCATAGTTGTTATCTGTAAACAGCGCTTTATAAATACGATTGAAGTTACAAGTTTCTTATTCATTTTACTCCCTATTGTATATCACTTTGTCGTTTATCTGGAACTCATAGTTGTTATTGTGCTATTCGTTCGTTTTAACTGTCGGTACCTATTCTTATTGGGAGTATGTTAGAAATATATTCAGTACATAAATATATTTACTCCGTCCAGCCAGTGAACTACACAACACCATAGAGAAATTTTCGAATTACTTTGACGATCATTGAATTATGAATTCCCTTTCATTCTTCCTACGTCGCTTTGTTAAACTTTTCGACAACATGCTGAGGCATATTCAGTCAACAGGCAGACCTCCTTTACTAAACTGATAGTGAAATAATGGGGCGAAGGTTCTGATCAACAGAGTGGATAGAACGACGCCGATTCTTCTTCGCCTTCGTCTTCTCCCCCTCAGAGTTTAGAGCGTGTAGTAAGTGACACGCTTTTTCAGGATTTTGCAAGTTTTAATTTATTATTTTCTTCTGTGCCCGGATGTATCCCTGACACCACGATTGTGGATCGCTTAAGCTTTGTTCTGTGTGCTACTGTATTTTAACAGTTTGTGTGTCGTATTGTCTAAGGCAGAGTTTGGGAGCTAGACCAATATTTGCTTAAAGGAAGTTGGGAAACCACAGAAAAACCACACTGAAGCTGGCATGTGTAGCAGCCCGCAATCGTTAATCTGCTGTGCGGATCCAGTCTAGCTGTGTCTCATCTCCCTGTCTCACTAGCTGACGCACTGCGTGTTACACTCTACGAGCAGGTGAGATAAAAGGACGTCGATTAAACCCCTAATTTCCATCTTTTTTTCCAGGGGAAGACGTTACTTGCCGCTCTCTAACCGCTTTCGATGCTAAGTGACAGCACTGGGCATCAGTCTGTACCTACTTTCAAATCCTTGACTGACAGAAACAGAAACAAACACGATACTACACATTAATTAGTCTGTTACAAAGTTATATACTTCGGGACACAAACCGCTTTTTCTGAACTTAAACCGAATGGTGTACAATCATGTCAAACTAATGGCATTCAAATAACCCGTTTTAATGTTAAAATAACAAACGTAACTCGCTATCTCGAATTAGGTATTTCATGATTCCCTACCGAATTACAATAGAATATTATTTACTTCCAAGTATTAGATAACGAATCGTTAAATGTTGCCAGTTAATGCTCTCGGGTTGATTGTACGGTGTCACCTACATCTGTAGTAGAATTTTACTGCCGTTGCCAAATAACTTCCTCCACATATTTGTACTCGACATGCCTTACCAACAGGTAAGCTAAGAGGTAAGCTAGACGGTGTCGTGGAATGTATTACCCCGTTCAGCCATTCCAGTCATCACTGTCAGCAGATCAGATAACGAAACTTTTCGTCATAGGATTTCAGAAGGGCTTTGAAACATCACGAAGAAAACGATCGTGTGGCGGGCAGTTTCTTGGGTGACTAAAGTTAAAATCTTCTGGGTTGTTATTTCCTTCCAAAATAATCAACGTTTCGACCCCTCTCCTGTGATCTTCTTCAGGATGTTTCGGTGTGCACTATTGCTACAACACTGTCGGAGACCAGCGTCGCGTTCTCTTATAAAGGGGAGATTTCCTGCGTTTGTGCTGGTAAGTAGCCCTCTTGATATCAGGCCACGAGTTCTCAAATTTTTTGTTCTAATTTCGGAATCATTTCCTGTGCTGAAATATGATAATTCCGTGGAAACATAAAATTTCAGCTTATATTCATCAAACACCGCTGAGTCGTTAGAAAAATTCTACGAACCCTATATCGCTTTACGCTCCTGATGTTACTGGTTCGCTTTAGAACCGGGTGCGGAATCTCATTCTCGCGGGATTTATGGGAAGCAAGAAGCGCAGTTTCATAGCTCTAACAAAAGACAGGGGCATCTGCTTCCTCGCCATTCCTCTTTTTTTCTGTGTCTCGGTCTCCACCTCCCCTCCCTCCACCCTCTCCATCTCTCTCGGCTTAGTCTATCTCTGTTTTTGCCCTCACACGTGCATATAAAGAAGCGCGCGCACAGCACACACACAGACACACAGACACAAGGAACGCAGCCCCTCACGCTCGTGGAACACTTGCGTTACACAACTGACACGATACATTCCAGTGACAAACTGTGATCTAAATTTTTTATCTGCATCCAGAAAGCGATTCGAAATTTTTATGCAGATGGAGATAAAATACGATGTGACACGGAGCAAATCTGTGGACCTGGTTCGCATCTATTGATTCACGCATAAAAAAATGTACTGAAATTAAAATCTCCCGTAAGATTCTGTCGCTTCGCTATAACGAAGAGGCAGACTTTAGAATTCGTGATGTGTTTGTTTGCGAACCTTGTGAGTGACTGCTCTCCACGTGCTGCTTTTTCTTCTTCTCACGGGGAGGGGACGATATAAAAAGTCTTAAATTCATTGACTACTGTGAGCACTATTTCCCAGTCAAGAAACAGAAATCTGTCAGACCAGTGTTGGCACACACTTTAGGGTTGGCAGATAGTAGTGTTAAGGAATACATACGGACGAATATAAATTTCAAAATATGTGCCACTGACAAGTAACGTAGCTCAATGAAACTTGGACCTACAAAAAGTGAAACAAGTACGCAGTAAGGCAAGCAGAAATGACACTTTTATTCAAAGAGAATAATCACGTAGCAGTCACCACGATTTATGATGGTCCCCTGGACGTTACAAAGGTTGGGACACGGTTCTTAAGGGGATGTGTGATCACCATGGACGGCAATGTATGCTCTGCAACGTGATTCGATTCTGGTCAGAAGACTGAATTCTTGGGGTAGGACGCTCCACTCTTCCAGCAGCGAGGCTAATAACTGTTGGATGGTCATTGGTGCAAGTGGAAGCGCTGCAATACACCTCCATAACGCATCCCCCACGTTCTTGATAGGACTTTAGTCATCGGAAAGGACAAGCCAGACTCACTCCAAGAGTTCCTCCACCTGTGCAGTTCTATGCGACGCGTATTGTCGTCCATAAAATGAAATAAGTATCGAATGCACCCCTGAAAAGACAGCGCATATGGAGGGAGTACAATGTCACAACAACGTTGATCGCTGCGTGTACCGTGTTCAAAGATTTGGTGCTCAGTACGGACATGGAGTTTTGCGTCACTACACTATAACCCCTAGACCACTGTGACGTCTCCTGGCAAGACATTTACAAAATCGTTAAAATATAAAAAAATGATAAACATTTATCTGTATTATTATTATTATTATTTCATTACTGAATGAATGGTTGTAGATTATGTATAAAAGGAATTAACAATTTTACATTTTTATGTTTGTGCAATATTTATGTATTTATATTTCACAAATAACGTCTGTAGTCGGCGAATGTATGTATCGAAGCAGACAATGACATTTAGAAATAATTACAAAGATGCATATTAAATTGACTATAAATAGTGGCGGTTAAAACATTACTGCCTCTCTCTCTTCTTGTAGCTGTTAAAGTTGTAAGAGCCTGTGACGCTCGCTTGAATGCTTAGGTAGCCTTCGTTTGTCATTTGATCGAGAAAGGCGCCATTGGAGTCCGGTATTTGTGAAAGGTGTGTACTTTCAATTTGTGTTGATTTTTTGAATGTAGAAATTGTTAAAATTATTACTTGTAATAATTTATTTCTAGCTTGCCCAAGATTTCATTCCACATTCTTAAGCCTTTTCAGCATATTAGGAATTTTTGATGACGCAGAGTCGTGCAGCGATCGCGGGAACTGCTGCCGCTATAAATTCAAATTAAACTGAATGAAAGCAATTTTCCCGCAAAATAGCGGGCAGGTAACGGTGCATTGAAATTATCTCTTTCAGTTTCCTGGAGACTTCAGAGGGAAATTGTGCATTTTATTATGTCATTTTCAGGTGGACATGGGCAGCTGCTATTATGTTATCAGTTACGTAAATAATTCAAAACTGATAAAATTTTACTTGTGTGTGATCAAAGAGTGCTGTGAAAAACCCGTTCCGGCTAATAACATAACAATCAAATTTCTTTTCTTTTTTTTTGTTTTTTTTTGTTTCATGCTCACATGTTAGTCGTGGCAGTTAGTAGTGTTCATATATTTAAAAAAATCCACTGCAGCTTTTACGTTTAGCGAATATAACATACTGTAATTCCGTACAGGTAATAAGAGTAATTTTCAGTGCATTCAAGAGACGAAAGTAGCGAAGGTCATTTTTTTCCATAACGAGTTACAGTAATGATACCATGTTCCATATATAACAAGCCAGATCAGTGTTATATAAAAGAAACTGTCGCTTAGGACACATCGAAAACTCGGGAGTAGCTGAGCATGTTTTTCGAGATGGGAATCACGAAATTAAATTTAATGAGACAAGCGTTCTAGCACGAACATCCCATTATCATGCGCGCATGTATAGAGAAGCAATAGAAATTCACAAACACCAAAACAATTTTAATAGAAAAGAGGGAGTTTTAATGTTGACAAAATATGGATGTCGACGTTGTGCCAGCAGAATGACAATCGATTACTCTTAATCGAGAATGATGACGCCTTCCAAAGATAGGCATACCGTCGGCATCACGTGACGAATGTTGGTGCCCTCTATGCATTCTATAAATGCGAGACTACCTGGAGCCTCAGTGGCAATAGCCGGACGACCTCAGAAGATGTCTCCAGCAGATGGAGACGAAGGGTCAGGTGGAAATTTTATACATCGACCACCGCCTCTCAGCCCGGAAGTTTCAACTGAAGACAACGCCTGCCGTGAAAGCCTACATTGTATGTATAAAAATAGTTTGCAAATTAAAGATCGTACGTACACAGCAGGAAATCTTTCAGTGTTGTGCGTATCTCCACATAATAGGTCAAAATGCGTAAAGTTGAAATATTTTCAACTGCAGAAACTAATAGTGAGAATGCTATTATATCTGTCGTGCTCGCAACAATAAGCAGTATACAATTAATTAAAATATTATGCCATATAAAATGCATATAAAGTAAAAGGGGTGTCCGGTGGGGATTACGTGACACCACCAAAACGACGACAGTGATCCTGGGTGCATTGTAAGATCCTTTCGCCATATGAAGACTAGCAGAGCGTTGTCCAACAAGACTGATTCAGCGTTCTGGGTGTTACGGTGTGTGGAAGCATAATGTTGCGTTAGTGGACTGACTTCCAAACCTTTTATCATGGTAGACTCAGCAGTCACGGCTACTGTGACACTGTACGCCTCTCCCGTGTGTGTCTTTTCAGAGGTGCATTCGGCCCTGACCTCATTCTTGTGGCTGTCAATGCGTGAACGCGTCGAACAGCGCTGATAGAGGATTTCTTGAGGCAGGATATTCGGTGAATGGACTGGTCCGGCCGTTCCCTCGACTTAAATTTCGTCGAGCAAGTGTTTGATGCTTCGGGGAGTCCTATTGCAGGACGTCCACGTGCATCAAGACCGTCCAGCAACTGTCAACCGCGGTGGTGGAGGAATGGAAAGCCTTACGACAAGAACTCCTTGTGGCCAGCATGGGAGCAACTTGCAGATCATGCATTGCCCCCGTCATCATCACGCACCCTATTAAGAACCATGTGCCACTTTTCTTCACGTCCAGGGCAACTTCATAAATGGCATGAAATTAGTGCATTCTTTGTCTTTCAGAAAAGTGTCATTTATGTTCGTCGCATTTAACATATACTCATGTACCTTGTAGATCTATATCACGTAACCTACGCAAACCATGTTGTCGTCGAGTTTTGAAGCTCAGCGGGAGAGGAAGACTACCGCTCTCATCGCTTAAGAAAACCACGTTACTCAGCCTTTTACGACCGACGTGATGTCATTAACAGTTCTCTCTCCACTCCCAAGGGACTTGACATAGTACTTTGTGATTAACTCTCAAAGAAAAGGGTAGCCTCTAACACATATTTTGCAAGTGTGCAGTACCTAATCGTCTTTGAATACCAGTTCTTCTACAGGTCGTAGAAAAACGACACAGAGAAAGGAAAACAACACGGCTAATTACCTCGCGCGACCTTCACCTCACATACACCAGCTGATAAACATAACGACCTGCCATATGTGGATGTAAGTAGTTTCTCGTCTTTAATGATGTTACTGTTGCGTGAAAGAGAAAACGCAGAAGACATCTCCAGACCTGCTACAGTCTGGTTTAAAGATTCTGTCCTATTTCGTAACATTTAGATAGAGCGCTCTGTAACTTCTATTTAGTTTGAAAAACAAAAACAAAAAAGACAAGAAGAAAGACATAGAAGAACGAAACGAATTTATTACCAAAGTAAAATACCGGTATGACAGTAAAGTATTTAGGCTACATAGTTACTTCAAAGGGAAAATTATAGTGTCAAACTGATATCCTTATGTATACTAACATTCTAATTGAACCCAGTTACTTTTTATGTCGAAGATAAATAATGAACAGCTGCTAATGTCACCTACTGCCTTAAATTTTTACAGAGTCATGTGTTATGGTATCGATTTCAGGTACGAGGGGCGTTCAATAATTAATGTAACACATACACTCCTGGAAATTGAAATAAGAACACCGTGAATTCAGTGTCCCAGGAAGGGGAAACTTTATTGACACATTCCTGGGGTCAGATACATCACATGATCACACTGACAGAACCACAGGCACATAGACACAGGCAACAGAGCATGCACAATGTCGGCACTAGTACAGTGTATATCCACCTTTCGCAGCAATGCAGGCTGCTATTCTCCCATGGAGACGATCGTAGAGATGCTGGATGTAGTCCTGTGGAACGGCTTGCCATGCCATTTCCACCTGGCGCCTCAGTTGGACCAGCGTTCGTGCTGGACGTGCAGACCACGTGAGACGACGCTTCATCCAGTCCCAAATATGCTCAATGGGGGACAGATCCGGAGATCTTGCTGGCCAGGGTAGTTGACTTACACCTTCTAGAGCACGTTGGGTGGCACGGGATACATGCGGACGTGCATTGTCCTGTTGGAACAGCTAGTTCCCTTGCCGGTCTAGGAATGGTAGAACGATGGGTTCGATGACGGTTTGGATGTACCGTGCACTATTCAGTGTCCCCTCGACGATCACCAGTGGTGTACGGCCAGTGTAGGAGATCGCTCCCCACACCATGATGCCGGGTGTTGGCCCTGTGTGCCTCGGTCGTATGCAGTCCTGATTGTGGCGCTCACCTGCACGGCGCCAAACACGCATACGACCATCATTGGCACCAAGGCAGAAGCGACTCTCATCGCTGAAGACTACACGTCTCCATTCGTCCCTCCATTCACGCCTGTCGCGACACCACTGGAGGCGGGCTGCACGATGTTGGGGCGTGAGCGGAAGACAGCCTAACGGTGTGCGAGACCGTAGCCCAGCTTCATGGAGACGGTTGCGAATGGTCCTCGCCGATACCCCAGGAGCAACAGTGTCCCTAATTTGCTGGGAAGTGGCGGTGCGGTCCCCTACGGCACTGCGTAGGATCCTACGTTCTTGGCGTGCATCCGTGCGTCGCTGCGGTCCGGTCCCAGGTCGACGGGCACGTGCACCTTCCGCCGACCACTGGCGACAACATCGATGTACTGTGGAGACCTCAGGCCCCACGTGTTGAGCAATTCGGCGGTACGTCCACCCGGCCTCCCGCATGCCCACTATACGCCCTCGCTCAAAGTCCGTCAACTGCACATACGGTTCACGTCCACGCTGTCGCGGCATGCTACCAGTGTTAAAGACTGCGATGGAGCTCCGTATGCCACGGCAAACTGGTTGACACTGACGGCGGCGGTGCACAAATGCTGCGCAGCTAGCGCCATTCGACGGCCAACACCGCGGTTCCAGGTGTGTCCGCTGTGCCGTGCGTGTGATCATTGCTTGTACAGCCCTCTCGCAGTGTCCGGAGCAAGTATGGTGGGTCTGACACACCGGTGTCAATGTGGTCTTTTTTCCATTTCCAGGAGTGTATTTTTCTCGGCCAATCTCAGTTAAAAGAATGCAGAATTTCTTTTGGGATATCGTGGAATACTGCCGCTTCATCCAATATAGTTTCATGAAATTCCGAAGGATGGCGGAGCTATACGTAGCCTTCAAATGGCGAAACGGAGATGCGTTCCAAGCAGAGCATCGCAGATATTCATAGGCGCTTACAGAATATCTACGGAAACCCGTCAGTGAAGAAAAGCACCGGGCGAGGCGTCTTTCTCATCGCATCAGTGTCTCGCGAACCTGTCCGGTCTCCCGCGTCCCAACCGCGCGTACAAAAATGTGACTTCTGTGATGTAGGAACATGCGGATACTCTCATTCGAGGTGATCGACAGATCTCAGTCAAACACATCGCTGCTCAACTGGACGTCTGTGTTAGTAGTGCTGACGCACTCGGCCACCAGTTTGGGTACTGATAGGAGTCGACTGTTCTCCCTCCCTCATCCACCGTACTGTCCGAATGTCGCACCTCCCAACTTCCATCTGTTTGGCCCAACGAAGGAAGCAATCCACTGGAAGCAGTACCTGGATGGTGAGGAGGTTGTTGATACAGCAAGACGTTGGCTCTGACGTCGACCTTTAGAGTGGGTGAACATGGAGGTCCTCACAGTAAGATGGCGTGTTGAGTTGAAGGGAGATTATGTCGAAAAATAGGATTTTGTACCCAATAATATGGTTTATTGGAATCTGAATAAAACCAACCTGCTTTCAGACAGAACAGGTACTGGCAGAAGTAAAGCTGTGAGTACCGGGCGTGAGTCGTGCTTCGGTAGCTCAGTTGGTAGAGCACTTGCCCGCGAAAGGCAAAGGTCCCGAGTTCGAGTCTCGGTCGGGCACACAGTTTTAATCTGCCAGGAAGTTTCATATCAGCGCACACTCCGCTGCAGAGTGAAAATCTCATTCTGGAAACATCCCCCAGGCTGTGGCTAAGCCAAGTCTCCGCAATATCCTTTCTTTCAGGAGTGCTAGTTCTGCAAGGTTCGCAGGAGAGGTTCTGTTAAGTTTGGAAGGTAGGAGACGAGGTACTGGCAGAAGTAAAGCTGTGAGTACCGGGCGTGAGTCGTGCTTCGGTAGCTCAGTTGGTAGAGCACTTGCCCGCGAAAGGCAAAGGTCCCGAGTTCGAGTCTCGGTCGGGCACACAGTTTTAATCTGCCAGGAAGTTTCAGGTGTTGCATTAATTATCGGACGCCCTTCGTATTTCTATGCATCTTCGATGAAGTCATGTTTACACTCATAGTCGTTCTGTCGTTTTGTTTTTAGGATATTAAGCAACTATGAAATGAAGAGTAAAAGAGGCAGTGTTTCTTAAGCAACTATGAGCTTACCATGAGTCAAGAAAAATGGCATGAAAGAGCATTAGGGAAGAGAACAATGAGTTCTACGTTCCTAGAAAACCTTTAGAGAGGTACTGCTACAACTCCAAAGATCTAGAATGTCGTAAAACGGCAACCAAATTATGGGATACATTTGGCTTCGCAAAAAGATTACACGTAAATATTTCTTTGTTTGGGAGTATTTTCCTCCATATTTTCGCTGTTTTAATAATAACACCAAACAGCTGAAATGAATGTTTCGCTATGCAGTGGATTGTGCACTGATACGGAACCTCCTCGCATATTACAACTGTGTGTCCGATCCGGACCCGAAACCGGGACCTTTGCCTTTCGCGGGTTAATGCTCCACCAACTTTTCTTTCTCTTTTCTTTTTCGTTTTTTAGATATTTATTTGTTAATGAGCTATCCAAGCACTATTGACGATCCACCGTTTTTAACAGCAAATATAATGAAAGTAGGCCAAACATCAAAATAAGTTCGCTAGTAATTTTCCGAAAGTTTTTTTATTCAAAGAGTCTTTAAATACATAGATAGGAAAAATTAATTTTTCCGCTTGTTGAGCCTGAACAGGAAAACATGCTTGAAAATTACTCTGCTAGAGCTAATAACATGTACCAACGGACGTCAGGCAATTTGACTGCACCACTGCAGTTGTCCGTCAATGTAAAATGTCTCAATTTTAAACTGACTTTGTAACGGTGGAACCTGACTGGTTTTAAGTATTTCCGAGACGATATCCGACACTCTTCGTTCGAACTACTCTCGCATCTAGTTTGGTACGATGTATTAGCTACAACAAACAAAAGACAGGTTTGTTTTTTGAGAACATGAACGGTGTTTTGACAAGATTGAAACTGGCAGTTTCTTCAGAGCAATCAAGGTGAATGAACAAGTTGTAATCAGTAGGCACATCTATCAAGCTTTGAAAATGACCTGCAAGGACTTTTTTATGAATGTTTGAACTGTGAAGATCCTATGGGGCATCCAGACGAAGACTGATAAAAATTTTGAGTACATTATCTGTAAAACTGTTGTTACAGCAATGTTAACACAATTTATGTTTGCATTTTTTGCGGTAAAGCTGTAGTAATTGTATTAAAATAAAGTGTAAATATTGTGGGAGATAGATTTTTCAGTTTAAATAATCAAAGTAGTAATTACTCGTAAATAATCAAAGTCGAAACTAGTTAAGTGAAATCGTATGGATCAGCTTGTCTCTCATGCCGGGTCACCTTGACCCTAGGGTTGGGTAGGTTTGGCGCAGTTCGTATTACTGTTATGTATTTTTTTATGAACTGACAGTCAGAAGGCTCAGTTGATAAACTTAAGGGTGCTGAAACAATGTACTAATGTTTCTAAACAAAAATATCAATGGACACATTTCAAATACAAGCCGGAAAGATCACGATAAAAGAAGTGGCCAAACGCTTCGGTTTGCCCTACATATTTTATGATGATGAAAATTTTTGTAACTGACGAATCGGATACGCAATGGGAAAACGCATACTATAAATAAGACGGGAATAATAAAATGCTTATAAATTTTAAAAACAAGTTGTAAGTACCGCCCTCTACGTTCAGAATACGCAATTTTCGTGTAAGTCCTATACTCAACACCTAATATCAAAGAGTATGACGCTATAGGGCACTCATAAGCAGGGAATTTTGCATTATACCGAACAAACGGTCACTTCCACAACTTTCTCGTATTCAAAACGAAGAAGGTAATACGTAAAATTTCATTCCTTTGGTACACAAGTATTTCATTAAGAAACTCGTAGCAAACGCTTTGGATTAAAACTTTTTCTGAAAATTAGACCTATTGTGCCTCAGTCTGAAACAGTACAGTGATTATTTTAGTAAACAACATTGTCAGAACTCAGAGATCCGAGAATATTTCAATTACGGTAGCAGGCACAATCAAGTGGTTTACATCAATTACACACGAAGTATTGCAACTGTCAGATCTGATTTCAGTCATGGCGTAAGTTGAATTTGTGGCGAAAAAGGGCTTTTCCATTTGGAGGTAACAATGGAGTCTCACATTTTGAAAAGGGTGCCTGGTGACAGTGACTTCTACCATGATATTTTAATATATTTTTCATGTTCTAAAGCAATGGTCGTAAAACTTTTGGCTCGAGAACCGATACTTACGTTGTGGAGTGGCAGCACAGGCTGGTTATATAGAGATCCTATTGGTAACCTACACAAACTAGAACGCTACGAGAGCCCATTTGACTAGCAGTAAGGTAGGGATAAATCGACCTCTGGCCCCCAAGTACTAACCGTTAAAAGCAGGAGCCATTTAGAACATTCTGTGTCGAATTTTCTCGTTTCAGACCGCTGCCACCCTCAGCGATCACAAAATTGTGAAACTGTAACTGCCTGAAGTTTTGTTATATTCTCTGTGTTAGAGGATGATTAATTGATTAATAACAGTAATATGTGGATCTACAAGGTTTTTGCGGAGAATGTTCTTCTCACAAGGTTTTAAAGACTCCCCACAAGCAAGTTCTTTCTGCACCAGTGTTGATCCCTGGCCCTGCGGTCCCATTCACACAAAAAACATGGAAATTTGATAAAGCCCCCTTGCTGACCAAGGAGCATGCATGTTACTTTTACAACGCAACGTATCATGCAACCATGAGCTGATGTCCAACAGTTATATATGCATGCATGATACCATTGTGTAATGAAAGAGCCTTTAAAATAGTCTTCCTTTTTGTATTCAATACCAAACTCATTCATCAGACTGGGAATATATGAGCGGTACACTAAATCACCTTCTTGTTGAAAAAACTTGGAAAATTGCTGCTCTCTCTTTGTATACATGTATATGCTAGTTCCAACTGCCAATAAGTTTTTTTCTTTTAATCTAGAGCCAAGCAATTCAGCCTTTTCTTTCGTTAAGCCCAGATCCCTAACCAAATCGTTAAGCTCGGTCTGAGTAAACAATTTGTGCTCTAGACTTTCTGTATTACAATAGAATTCATCACAATCTGGTTCAAGTAAATCAGATTGTGCATCAGAAAATACTTTTATTGGAATAGAATTTATATAATCTGGTGGTTTAGGAACCAGCAAATCTACACCATGCCCTACTGGTCGGATGGCGGAAGGTTAGGGTAGCTTATTACCTTCTTGTTTTTCGAATGATGATCAGTAATATCAGCACTGCAAATGTAGCAATCATCGGAATGATTTCTTGGCTCCTTGAGTATCATAGGAACAGCAAATATAAAGGTTTTTTTCTCCTTTTTGGACCATTTTCTCAGCTCGTCAACATACACATAAGATACCTTACGCGGTGCCGAAGACTTATCTTAATTACCAAGTTTAGATCCAAAGTATGATAGCTAAACCTTTTTCACAAACTCTGTAATGTTTCTTTGGTGTTTTTTAATTACAAATTCACCACATACATAACGAAAACAGTCAGCAGAGTTATTACAATCACGATTAGACGTTGTACTGAGCACATGTATAGGAAACGGGAAACAGAATCGACCTTTTTTGCAAGCAATTGTTTTTCAGCAGTGCTACTAATGTCACCTACATTCATTACACCTCCATTTTAAATTATTTTAACTGTAAAAGAAGGCGTTTTTGTCGGACCTGACATTAGAAAAACTTTGGATCCACAATGACCTTAAATAAGAAAGAAGCATGGATATCATTCAAGCAAGTCGTTACAAAGTTCTTAGGACATGAAAAAGACCCAGAATATGTTTCTATTATAGCTACAATGTAAAAGAAGTTTAAAACTTGAGTTTGTTTAATGAGCCTGAAAGTTCACTTTTTGAACAGTCACCTTGATTACTTCCAGGAATATATGGAAGATGTTAGTGAGGTGCAAGGAGAGCGTTTACACCAGGACATTAAAGTGATGGAAAAACGCTACCACGGCCGCTGGAGCACTAGCATGATGGGGGACTACTGTTGGTCGAGTTCAGCAAGCGACTCATCGTAGAAAAAGCTACACAAGAAGCTTCGAACAAAAAAGAGAAAGAAAATACAAACCAATTCCAGCTGACAAGTGAAACCTCTATTAACACATATCATTATTCTAAATAGCTTATTGCAAATACAAACCATGCTTATGTTGTTACAAAGCGATCCATTAATTTGCCGATTTACCGTTTAGCATAGGATTTTTATACTACATAGTAAAAAGCATATTGCTCGACAGCTATGGGTGATACAAAAAAACTAGCGCTGGAGTTGAATTCAGCTCATAAAAATCTCTAAAGATCTGCTATGAAAACAAAAAAGTTAAAAAAAATTCGTTTTCCTGTGTAATGGTTAGATAGAGATTTAGGAATGAGATTTTAAATTGTAAGACCTTTCCAGGGGCAGGTGAGGACTCTGACCACAATTTATTTGTTGTGAACTGCAGATTAAGGTTGGTTGGTTTGGGGAAGGAGACCAGACAGCGTGGTCATCGGTCTCATCGGATTAGGGAAGGATGGGGAAGGAAGTCGGCCGTGCCCTTTCAGAGGAACCATCCTGGCATTTGCCTGGAGTGATTTGGGGAAATCACGGAAAACCTAAATCAGGATGGCCGGACGCGGGATTGAGCCGTCGTCCTCCCGAATGCGAGTCCAGTGTCTAACCACTGCGCCACCTCGCTCGGTGAACTGCAGATTAAAACAGAAGAAACAGCAAAAAGCAGAAATTTAAGGACATGAGACTTGGATAGAATGAAAGTACCGTAGGTTGTAGAGAGTTTCGGAAGGAGCATTACGGACCCATTGACAAGAACAAGAAAATGAAATACAGTAGAAGAAGAATGGAAAGCTTTGAGGGATGAAAAAGTGGAGGCAGCAGAGGACCAAGTAGGTAAAAAGATGAGAGCTAGTAGAAATCCTTGGGTAACACGCTATTGAATTTAATCTACGAAAGGAGAAAATATAAATGCAATAAATATAGCAGGTGAAAGGGAATACAAATGTCTAAAATGTGAGATCAACAGCAAGTGCAAAATCGCTAAGCAGGAATGGCTAGAAGACAAATGTAATGATGTAGAAGCGTTATCACTAGGGGTAAGATGGATACTAACTACAGGAAAATAAGAGACATCTCTGATGGAGAAACTAGTCCTAAGCAAAGAAGGGAAAGCAGAAAGGTATATAGAGGGTCTATACAGTGGAGATGGACTTGTGGGCAATATTATGGAAATGGAAGATGATGTAAAGGAAGATGGGAAGAGAGATATGATAATCCGTGAAGGATTTGTCAAAGCACTGAAAGACCTAAGTCGAAATAAGACCCTGGGAGTAAATAACATTCCGTTAGAGCTATTAATAGCCTTGAGACAGCCAGCCATGACCAAACTCTCAAACTTCCAGAAGGATATAATAATCTCAATTCCAAAGACAGCAGGTGATGACAGATATGAAGTTTACCCAACTATTACTTTCATAAGTTACGGCTGCAAAATACTAACACCAATCTTTTACAGAAGTATAGAAAAACTGGTAGAATCCGACCTCGGGGAAGATCAGTTTGGATTCCGGAGAAATTTAGGAACAAGCTAGGCAATACTGACCACACGAATTCTCACGAAAGATAGGTTAAGGAAAGGCAAACCAATTTTTATAGCGTTTGTGGACTTAGAGAAAGCGTTTGACAAAATTTACTGGAGTACTCTCTTTCAAACTCTAAATGTGGAAAGGGTAAAATACAGGGAGCGAAAGGCCATTCACAATTTGTGCAGACACCAGATGACAATTACAAGAGTCGAAGGGCACGAAAGGGAAGCAGTGGTTGAGAAGAGAGTGCGACAGCGTTGTAGCCTATTCCTGATGTTATTCAATCTTTACATTAAACAAGCAGTGACGGAAGCCAAAGAAAAATGTGGAGTAGGAATTAAAATCCAGGGAGAAGAAATAAAAACCTCGGTGTTTGCCGATGACATTATAATTCTGTCAGAGACAGCAAAGGACGTGGAAGAGCAGCTGGACGGAATGGACGCTATCTTGAAAGGAGGATCAACAAAAGCAAAACGCGGATGATGTAACGTAGCCGAATTAAATCAGGTGATGCTGAGAGAATCAGATTAGGAAATGTGAGACTTAAAGTAATAAATGAGTTTTGCTATTTGGATTCAAATGGTTCAAATGGCTCTGAGTACTATGGGACCGTAGCGGTCGCGCGGTTCCAGACTGAAGCGCCTAGAACCACTCGGCCAAACAGGCCGGCTGCTATTTGGGAAGCAAAATAGCTAATGGTAGTCGAAGTAGGGAGGATGTTAAATGTAGACTGGCAATGGCAAGAAAGCGTTTCTGAAGAAGAGGAATTTGTTAACGTCGAGTACAGATTTAAGTGTCAGGAAACCCTTTCTGAAAGTATTTGTATGGAGTGTAGCCAAGTATAGAAGTAAAACATGGACGATAAACGGCTCAGACAAGAAGAGAATTTGGTGCTGCAGAAGAATGCCGAAGATTAGATGGATAGATCACGAGAGTAATGTGGATGCACTGTGTAGAATTCAAGAGAAGAGAAATTTGTGGTACAACCTGACTAAGAAAAGAGATAGGTTGGTAGGACACATTCTGAGGCATCAACGGATCACCAGTTTAATAGTATAGTGTTGTGAAGCGGGGGGGGGGGGGGGGGGCGAGGGGGGCAAACCACAGAGGGAAACCAATAGATGAAAGGCAGAGTGAAGGGGAAATGGGTTGCAGTACTTACTCTTAGATGAAGAGGCTTGCACAGAATAGAGTAACATGGAGAGCTGCATCACACTAGTCTTTGGACTGAAGACCACAACAACAATTTCATTTCATATTCCGTGGTACAAACATTTGAAGATGACCGTCAGTCTAACACACGATAACGAATACACATGATTTCTGTACCACAATTTTTACCATATCTGCCGAACGGTATGAGTCGCACACGCACAGGAGTTGTTAGCACTGTAAGATATACAAAGCATATTACTCAACTGCTCAAACAGCGAAGTTGAGCTATTTTTGCTCTTCGTATATATGGTAGTCTTGGAAACGAACGATTCAACCTCCTGACACATTTTGCATACTCTCAAACGAAGGAACTATACGAATGGGATCGCGGAAGTCATTAGATGTGCATATAGACACAGAGAAACAAATGACTGCAATAATATCACATAAATTCGTGATTTATTCGATAAAAGGAGCTTCAGAAATTGAGCAAGCGACTAACGCGTAGGTCCAACTCTGGCCATTAAGCAAGCAGTTTTTCGGCTTGGCATTCTTTGACAGAGATGCTGGATGTCCTCCTGAGAGACAGATCCTGCCAATCTATAATATTACCGTTGGTTTAATATCAGTTCATGTGTTTCATGTGCCTCATTGATTACCATAACAAATCACCATTTTTAATGAGAGCTGCGTATCATAACCCTTGTCATGCCCTCCCACATCCTATAGTTCTTCCTACAAAAGAAAAAGAAATAAAGTCGTTATAGATTCAGAGTAGCATTTAATCAGGTCTCTTTTCTAAAGGGTATTCATGTGACGTGCACTACGTCTACTTGTGGTCGAACCACAATCGCGACCTAATCGCTTTGCTACAGAATACAGGGCGTTGATGAAGCTCGTAACTTGTTCCGAACGGTTGACATCACTCACACAATGGACAAGAGTGAGGCAAAATTCACGTAAATTACTTGCTTCCTACCTTCATTACTCTACAGCAAGTATCAAAGTCCATGGCTATGCGGCTGTGAGCGTAGCTACTCAAGCAAAATAATAGGCAGTCATCAGGGATTAATTACCCTAATATTGCTAAATAGGGTTTAAACGAAAAAGCAACTTTTAGCTGTAAAACGAGCAAATAATTACGTAACTGTACTTAACCGAGGTGCTCATTAAAACTATATTCCTACGTCTCATAATTTATACAGCAGTTCCTGCAAAAGTATAATGTTGCTGAATGAAATCTTCTCCGTATTCGAGCCACGTCAGAATGATGAAGGCGCAGGGAGCTGCCGAAAGGCTTGTGTGACGTGGCTGGAAAACCGAAAAGATTTTATTCAAGCATGCTACTGCGGAATACACTTTTAAATGTTATTGCCTCCACAGGTGGGAGGTATCACAATGTCTGGTATACATACGAGAATCACTGGAACAGTGACTTGTAATTGTGCACATATACATTTTACTCTTTATCTCTCTTCGAACTGAAGGCTTCGTCGTGGCTTGTCAAAAGGTAGCGTGTCCTAAGTTTTCTAAATGTCGATAGCATCAAAGAAAGCTTGAAATCAGGACGGCTTTCCTCCTCTCGAAAGCTTAGCTATTGTGATAGCTTTCAAAACTGAAATATATACCAAATGAAAGCTGGATAAAATATTTTGTTTCTCAGGAAAATGCAATTTCGCCTTTTTGGTATTTCAAATGCGGCGACAACTGAATGAGTAACTCCAATTGTGTTTGTCTAAGTGGAGTGCCGTGACTGTGAATTAACACTTTTCTGATGGATAAGTATCCCGATTTACGAAGTTTTTTTCTGTTTGAAAATGTACTGAATATGTGACACCGCCAGAAGCGCTGCACGCACGCCTTCTTCTCGCTGCGCTCATGCCCCTCGACGGGCACACTGGGACGGCTGTAGACGGAACTCGAGTAGCACACAATCCAAGAGTCTAAGGCAGTGATAAAAGGCACTGCCCTCGGATTCGGAAGGACGATAGCTCGAATCCCGTCCGGCTATCCATATGTAGGTTTTCCGTGATTTCCATAAGTGAATGCTACGATGATTCCTTTGAATGAGTACGGACCACGTCCTTCGCTATCCTTCGTAATCTGGAAACGTGCTCCGTCTCTAAAGACCTCTCCCTCAGCTAGACGTGAAGCCCTCAAATTTTTTGATTTTAGTACTGTACAACACTGTTACGTCTGCCACAGACGGCCCCTGCCTGGCAGACTACACTCAAGACACCCCTGCGTACCATAAAACATACACAAGCACTTGCAGGCGCAACCAAGAGGGAAACAATTCTTCAAAATAAACAGAACTTGCTAGAGACTAATGCGAACCTTTTTTGCAGACGTCGCTTCAAAGACACAGGGAAGTTGGAGTACTCCGCCGACCTCCGCCGGCTTTATAAGGCCAGCGCAGCAGCAGTACAGCCAGTTCCTCGCCGAGCTAGGGCCAGCTCCGACGGATCTCGACACTCTTGATGAATAGTCGTCTACGTGTTATTTGTATTCTTTGTGTGTATATAGTGATTGTTCGAGAAGTGTAGTTAAGTTTTCAATAAACGACATTATACTGAGTGTTCTACAATACTGAGTATTCATCAAACGCTGTACCCTATCAGATGGTCTCTTCGCAGTAATGTATCATTCATTGTTTTATACCTGTATATAGACACATGCTAATCACTACGCCTTCCTGGCCCAGTGGCTTTGCTCAACTCGACAGATTTGGAGACCGATGTTTCCAACCCCTGCCTTAGTACAAATATTCATCCGTCGCTTTAATCTGCATATATACATCAGAGATATTTGAGGGTTAAAAATTTTTGTGGAACCATACAGTTTCGTTTGATTTAGGTACCTAAGCCTGGACTGCAGGCAGCCACTGTTGGATAATTTTGTTGAGGTGCTATTCTAATGCAGCTGTTCGAGTTTAATGGGAATACCGAGGGGGCTGAGGCCTGAATGGGAATTTGGCTCGAGGAGGGAGGCGCGATATGATAGTCAATGCAGTGCAAAGCCACTGTGTCTGGGTGGCTTTACGGTTAGCGCATCTTCCTAATGAGCAGGAGACCCGGCTTCAAATCCCGTCCTAGGTACAAATTTTCATGTATAGCTTCAGTCTGCATACATAAAAGATATTCGAATTTAGTGAAAAAGTTACGATACCCCAGTGCTCGATTCAAACACAGAATCGCGAAAATAACTGTCACTGGGTGTTGGCATTCTTAAATTTGCGCCAATACAGTGGGTATGTGTTAAACTGAGACTCAGACTACACCTAAGTGCATGCAAAAATAATTGTCTTAATAGCAATGCGAGGCTTAGATAAATTGAAGCTCGATACTGCAGTACCTCCCTCTGAAAGGAGACTGCACGAGAGCATCGTGAGCCAGCCTTCGCGGGGTGTAGAAGATTTGGAGAGGACTTGTCCAGAAGTTCAGGCATTCCCTGAGACAGTGAGAGAATTTGGATGACCTTACAGGAATCAGAGTGCTTATGAAATGTAAGTACCTAGTACAAATTCTGTCAGCAAACTTTGAAGTAAGTATGAATTATCATCAGTTAATTGTGTTGTCAGTACAGGTGTTATTTTTGTAAAAAGTTTAAGCTAGTTGCATTAAGTCACTTTATAGACACATAGTTTCCACTTTTATGATCGCTGTCCTACTCCAAGCACAAGAACATACCCCGAATCTCTGCCCGCTCATCCACTCTCTTTGACAAGGCCATTGGCAGTGCGAAGGTTTCTTATCGTACAGTATTCTATACAAGAAAGACGGAACATCTCAAATGTAAAACTTACAAACTAAATCCAGAAAGCAGATATGAAAGAAATTACTATTGCGTTGGGCATAAGTGTGATATGTGACTACTTCTCACAGGTAAACTAACAACGAATCCTTCTGTCGATGAGCGAGTTATTAAGTGTCCACAATATTACGTCACAAACATCTACAAACTAGTACTTCTCTCTGAAGTCTGATGCTGAGTGCCAACCAGCCTCTTGTCTTCATCTTGGGGTACCAGGAACGATATTATTGAAGTGTCGTGACTCTTTGCTGCCCAGTGTTGAAGGCGTAAGTAAATGTCTCTGGATATCACCATTCCATTGCATTCTCTGAAGATGACACTGTATCGAGCCAATTTCGCGATTCTGTGCATATTCACACTTCTACTTACTTGTTTATTACTATATCCTTCAGCAATGAAGGAAAGCCGATTCCTTCTGGTAAGTTACATCAAACGGTACTCAGAAAAAAATATTCTCTTGGCCCTCAATCCGAGAGTGATCTCAAATTACGTTCTGAAATCAGGTAGAGTACCATCTGATTATGCGCCCTTCTGAAAGGAAATGAGATGATATGCGAAGCTGGTTAAGAGCTATTGCGTTGGTTAACAACAATTTCTGTGTTTACTATGCTATTTTTCGTTGCTCCTCCGTAATTTTAGTGACTGTGGACATATAATGATAAATTTAACTTATATTCATCTTAATACCCGATCAGTCAACGACAGATACTAGAAATCTTTTCAGCTAGTCTTCTTTGGATTTATTATAACATATAGGAATAGGGATATTCAAAGATCTAGGCAAACGTTATGCTTTATCATTCCAGTAATTTTAAACATCCTTCTACAGTACCACATCACAGACCTTTTTGCTCTCTTCTTTCTAGCTTTACCACAACCCATGATTCTCTTCCATACGATGATACGATGCTGTACTTGAAACATAACATCCTCAGAAATTTCTTCCTCAAATTAGGACCGAGATTTGATAAACTGCTTTGCGGCGAGGAACACCCTGCGCTGGCCTATTTTTTATGTTCTGCTCACTTCGTCAACTAAGTGTTATTTTGCTTCCATGATAGCATTAACACTTTCTTACTGGTGTAATTTTCGATGCTCATCGTTACTTTCGACTTTCTTCGATTTACTTTCAGTCCATCTTGCGGACTTATTAACTTTTCATTTCAGTTAACAAATCTTGTATTTTTTCTTCATCTTCGCTCAATACAACAATGTCATCAACGAATCTAAACACTGACATCCGCTATGACCAATGGCCTTTACGAAATCCATTGCACGCATTTCTCTTTGTACTTTTTATTGGTAATTTACTGAGGCGGACCTGCACTCACCGACAGTATCAATTCCCGTCGCGTTTGAAGTCGATTATCACTGACAAAGCGTGACACATGCCTCCGACCCTGTCGTCTTTTCTGAACAGTGTTCTTACGGTGTGTTACATGACCGCAAGTGGTACATCATTCTTTGTAGACACGTTGGTCAGTATCACTTGACACAGCAACTAATAGGGAAACTTCATTTGAAAACATGGTTATGGGCACATCCAAAAACGATATCATCTTTCTGCCAGTTCCGTCACGTCGCCACGGCAACCCATATAACTATGCTGGTTGCATACAACCAACTGGCACATGCTCACTACTTGACTGCCCTGACTTGCGTTGGACTTGGAGGGCCACATGACTGCCTGGTGCCAGTTGTAAGCCATTTATAGTACTGCCAAGAGACCAGTATGCTTCGTTAAGGGGGATGACTAATATTTTGTCTCGTGAGTTTATTTATTTTAACCGATACCTAAGTACCACTGTTCTTATGGTTCTCAAAGAGAAAACGGCTAGGGTCCAATGGTCATGATAGATACTTTTGTGGGATGATGTAATCGAAGTGTACAGTCATTTATCAGGAAGAGTAGATTTTATTTCATCTGGTAATTATACTGAATGTTTCACGAAATACTATCCAATATGTAGCTTAATAAGCTCTATTTAATATGATAGCAAAAAAAAAAGAAACAGACGAACCACTGAGTAGTAGTGAGCAGCGCTGCTGCTCGCGTTGGTGCTGTTTGTAGGTTTCTGCCATCTGTTGGAGGCCAGACGGCATCGATTAGTTGGCATGGTTGCGATTGTTTGTCTTCTTCTCATGTTGATTGGCGCCACTCGGTCTCGCAAGCGTTGCCTGTCCGATAGTGGCAGCAGCGGCGGTTATCGATATATAGCAACTGTTGCCCTATCTTTGGGGCGACGTGGTTGTTTTGACGGGTCGTGTGAGTGTGCGAGTTTGGTTGGAGACTCAAGAGGAAGCCAGGTCCGGGCAGTGCGAGAAGACGCCGGGACCGCTGGTGGCGCGCGTGGACTGCCGGGTGGAAGGGCTGTGGCCACGTGGGTGCACGACTTCGCCGTAAATCGGATCCAGCAAAACTTTAAGATGAGTACATTTCAATCCACGTAGAGAACCCTCCGCCGTTGTGATATCTCCAGATTCTCCAGTGACTTCGTGTTGCTGCTCGTAGTGTCGCCGAGGTGAAGAGCAGCGAGTGGAGTGCTTGCGGAAGGCGAATCTAATTAGCTTTCCTCGACTTCGTATTATTATTTACTGCCCCCAACTTGTTACAATTTGTTAAGTTCAACCAGCGGTAATTTTTCTTGCCTGGTGGCCGCTATGTCCAAGTTACGTGCCCTGTGGGTTAGTGTAAGTAACGGCAGTGAGCAGTGTACATTTCCTCGCCTTGCCATTGCTGTCTGGTAAGGCGTGTAGTTTTGACAGCTTTCTTGATTATAGACCGGTTGGTGATTCTTCTACTCGGGTGGTAATGATTCCTTTCTCGTTTCGGGCGCTCTAAACACAGAATTCTGGACGTAGTGCCGACCGCCGGTTTCGGTTTTGGCGTATTGTTCCATCGTTACGTTTGGTTTATCGGAGGTCAGGTAGCTTCCGCAAGATTATCATTAACCATTAGTTAGACTGCCACTAGTCTGAGTTACCATCTTGTGAATTGAATGCCACTCTTGGCTGCCTATTTCATCGCTCGCAAATGTGTTTGTTGCCGGACCTTCGCAGACTTTGATCCCTGGAGCACCGTGTGGATCAGTTCATGTTTCTTTAAATAACTTTTTCTATTTTATTTGCTGTTTTACAGCAGGTTTCAATTTTTTTTATATTTTTGCCTTTCCTGGTGCGTAAGGCCTTCAGCCGTGATTGTGGTCATTTGCCTTAAAATTCTAATTTTGTATTTGTATCTTAGCAGTAAGCCTTAAAACCTTATTTACTGCCATTCATGGCGTCTGATGCCTTCTGCTGTGTTTGTGGCGACTTACCTTGATATTACAACATCTTTAAATTGTAAATTGCAGCGAGTTCTTATACAATTCTTCATTTATTGCTATTCCAGGCGTGTAAGGCCTTCTACCCAGATCGCAGTGGCTTGCCTTTAAAACATTATCTGTTTAACGGTGAATTGCTAAAATGTAACTCACTGAAAACGCCATTACTTACACAGTTGTTTATTCCTTCGTTAATAGCGTGTAGTATTTTTTATTTATTTTTGAGTCTGGATTTGTTGGTTTAAAATAAATAGTGTATAACTGTAAAATATAAAAAAACTAGAAAACCGCGTCGATTGCGAAAAAGGCACCTAGTGTTAACCTAGGTTTCGGCGTAGATAACTTGCAGTTAATGGAGGGTCATGGCCCATCGAACACAGGCCGGTGTGTGGTGGAGGTTACACCATTAAGTTAAGTAGTGGTTTAGACTTTGTGTATATGTACTGTTTGTGTTCGCCTTTTTTGTTTATATATGTATAGCTATGGTGGTCTTTTAATCATCGACAAAGGTCTTCTTAGGCACTGGTGGGTTTTATTGATCTGAAGAAGGTGTAGTTATCTACGCCGAAACCTAGGTTAACACTACGTGCCTTTTCGCAGTCGAGTTGGGTTTCTAGTTTTTAATATAGTAACCAAAGATTGCTGACGCGCTGCGATGTTGAAGGTTCGTAACTGTGAAAGGCAACCAATAGTAACTGATTACGGCCCCGCTCACAATCGTAACCGAATCCTGCCTTCCCTTGACTACCTGGTTTCAACTGGTTGCAAAGCGTGTTTACAATTGTAATATCGCCATTTCAGTTACTGTTGGTTAGATTTGTTAAAATCTGTTAGTGTTGTACGATTTCTGCAGTTGGTACTGTGTTCTATTTTAGGTGATCAGCCCCGTAATCGCGGTCGGCTGAGCCCCGGGATAGGCCTGTTGCGGAAGGACCACCTCAATGGTGATAAGACGCTAGCCTATTGAGGGTAGTGTCTTGGACTTAGCCGCCCACTTGCATGCTACCGTTCCTCAACCGATTGACGTCACGCCGGATGTTGTGGGTGAGACAAAGGCAGCCACTGAGTTTTTGTTTAAAGCTGTTAGGAGTCTTGAGGACAACATCAGCTTTTTAGAGGTCACTCAAAGTATTGGTAGTCAGACAGGGTGCGGGCACAGTTGATACATTTAACCAACCGGATATCTGATTCAAGGGCATTAAAGTTAGAGGATCGTCATAAGTAATCAACAGCTGAATTGGGGTCCTTGGTTAATAAATTGCAGTTTAAAGTCACATGTTTAGAGCTTGTATTGAAGAGGACGGGGGATCAGGATTTGGTATCTTGCGGGTGGTGCGATGGCGAGCCCGAGAATGACGCCCTTATGTCCTCCGAGGGGTCAGCCGGGGCGTTTGCTAAATTGCCTAATCCCCTGGTGCATCTGTTTCGAGACATTACAGAATTAGCTATAGACCGACTCGAGCAAATTGAAAGGTTGTTATGGTTGTTGGTTCGCTTTGAGCAACACGCTGATGCGTTTGTCATCCTTCAGCTATAGGCGAATTGAGGACTCTGGTAACCAGGGTCATGGCAGAAGGGTTTTCATTGCAGCAGTTGAGGAAGCTTGTGATCAGCGAAAGACTGACCACGGGAGTTTGTAAACAGCTCGAGTGTCGTTGTATTTGGCAGACGCAGAAAGATAGGGAGGAGTCGCATCAGTACGTGGAAAGAGTTAAGATAGCCTATTTGGCCTAGTTAGTCGACTTTCCAAAACGGAAGTTCGTTTCAATTGTCCTGAGGGGAATGCGAGCTGCGGATAAGTCACATTTTGTTTCTCGCGGTCGTCCCTCCACTTGGGAAGAACTTCGTGCCGCCGTTGTAGCGATATCCGCGTTGCCGCTCTCGGACGATAGACACCGTGAAGTTCAACTTGTGGGCGTCACTGAGGGGAACTCCGGATTACCAACATAAGCTGAGTCTGCTAAAGGGGAATCGAGGCGTTGTTTCAGGTGCGGTCGAACAGGGCATTTAGTTCGTACTTGCTTTCAGCCGCGGACACTCAGAGTCAATAAATGACGCCCGGCTGGGCAGCAACCCGGGGTCGAGCCTTTAAACCATGGCGTGCCCGTGTCGCTGCTCGATCATCACCCCCACTGCCTAAGTTTTGTTCTCGAGTTGGTGGCGAACCTAATGGTGCTCTTTTGGATTCTGGTAGCTCCTTTTCATTGTTGAGCTTGGAATGGTTTCTTGAATTTAGTCGTCTTGCGAGACTTAGTCTCGTCCCCTCTTCGGTGCAGAGATGTCGGGTTGCCATCAGGCATATGTTGCCTCTGCGTGGTTGGGTCCGAGGGAGTATACAGGTTGGGGATTTCTCATGGCCGTTGTCTTTGGCCTTGATTAAGGAGCTGCCATCGATCTGACTTTGGGATGTGATTTTATCGGTAAAACTGGTCTTGTCTTGGATTATTCGGGGTACACCTTTTTCTTTAAGTTCGCTTCTGGTCAGAAATCTGGGTTCTGTGGGTGTACTAAACGTAAGGTGCATCGAGATGCCGGAATGCTGAATGTTGATGCTAAGGTTAGTGAGTTTGCTGTCACCCATCTTTCTTCCCCGCAGGCCGTTGAAACGGGGTTTGTTGTCGAGGTTCCCATAGCTTCTCTGTGATAGACCGGAAGTTACTAGTATTCTTGACCACCATATTCGTCTGTCTATGTTCACGTCAGGCAGTCCCCATATCGTCTCTCACCACTTAAGGTGAAGATACTAACGGGAAAGATCTCCAGAATGCTTGAGCAGGTAGTTATTAGGCCTTCTACATACGATTATGCCTCCCCTACGTCTCTCACCACTTAAGATGAAGATAGTAACGGGAAAGATCTCCAGAATGCTTGAGCAGGGAGTTATTAGGCCTTCTACATACGATTATGCCTCCCCTACATTCCTCTTCTCTAAAGATCAGGGGTGGGACTCTCGGCCAGTTGTTGACTACCGTCGCCTAAATAAGGAGGTGGTCCTCGAGTCAGTTTCTGTACCTGATTTTCATAACTCTTTTACTTGGTTTGCTGGGGCTAATTGGTTTACTGTGCTCGAACTGAATCATGCCTATTGTCAGATTCCCTTAACCGATACGTTACAGCATTTTGTACTGATTGGAATCTGTTTGAGTTTAATAGGGTCCTCTTTGGTTTGGCTACTGGCGCAGCCGTCTTTACTCGTTTGCTGGATAATATTCTTGGAGACTTGAAATTAGTCTGTGTTTACAATTACCTGGAAGATTTTCTCGTTCCAGGCGCTTTCTGGGAACGCAGTGCCGACCGCCAGTTCCGGCTTTGGCGCATTGTTTCATCATTGCGTTTGGTTTATTGGACGTCAGGTAGCTTATCATTAGTCATTCGTTAGACTGCCACTAGTCTGAGCTACCATCTTGTGAAGTGAATGCAACTCTTTGCTGACTATCTCATAACTCGCAAAAGTATTTGTTGCTGTACGTTCTCAGAGATCCATTCCTGGAGCACCGTGTGGATCAGTCCTTGTTTTTTTAATTAACTTTTGCTATTGTATTTGCTGTTTTACAGAAGTTTCAATTTTTTTATGTTGATGCTGTTCCTGGCGTGTAAGGCCTTCAGCCGTGATTGTGGTCATTTGCCTTAAAATTCTAATTTTGTATTTGTATTTTAGCAATAAGCCTTTAAACCTTATTTACTGCCATTCCTGGCGTCTGATGCCTTCTGCTCTGTTTGTGGCGACTTAATATTTCAATACCTGTAAGTGGTAAACTGCAACGAGTTCTTAAAGAATTCTTAATTTATTGCCATTCTTGGCAAGTAAGGCCTTCAGTCGTGATCGTGGTCGCTTGCCTTAAAATTCTAGTTTGATATTTGTATTTACGCAGTAAGCCTTTAAAACCTAATTTACTGTCATTCCTGGCGTCTGATGCCGTCTGATGTGTTTGTGGCGACTTGCCTTTAATATTTAAATACCTGTAATTTGTAAGTTGCAGCGAGTTTTAAACAATTTTTAATTTATTGCAATTCCTGGCGTGTAAGGCCCTCTGCCCAGATCACAGTGGCTACTTTTAAATCGTTATCTGTTATATCTGTATTTAATGGTGTTTTGCTAAATTGTAACTCACTGAAAACACTATTTACACAGTTGTTTATTCCTTCATTAGTAACGAGTAGTAATTTTTGTTTACTGTTGAGTCTGGAATTGTTGGTTTAAAATAAATTGTGCGTAACTGTAAAAGGCAACCGATAGTAACTGATTACGGCCCCGTTCAAAACCGTAACCGAATCCTGCCTTCCCTTGACTACCAAGTTGCCTCAATGTCAACCAGAGAAATGTGAGAATCAATAGACATCCGAAATCAGTTGCTTATAAGGCGTTCAATGAAATACTGTGCAGTAGACACGGTAAGTATGCTACACTGGTACAGAAAGATAGTGAACGTACAAAGCAGTAATAAAGAAACAGCTCTATGTATACTGAATGACTATAGAGTTTTGAGAAATTATAATGTAGTCATCTACATTTGGAAATGTTTGACCGTTAAAGGAAAGTAAACTCATCCGGTTCTACATCTACATGGTTACTCTGCAATTCACACTTAAGTGCCTGGCAGAGGATTCATCGATCCATTTTCACACCACTTCTCTACCATTCCACTCTCGAATGACACGTAGGAAAAAGGAACACCTAAATCTTTCCGTTCGAGCTTTGAATTCTCTTATTTTATTATCATGATCATTTCTCCCAACGTAGGTGGGCATCAACAAAATATTTACGCATTCGGAAGAGAATGTTGGTGATTGAAATTTCGTAACTAGATCTCACTGCAAAGAAATCCGCCTTTGTTTCAGTGACTGCCACCCCAACTCGCGCATCATATCAGTGACACTCTCACCCCTGTTGCGCGATAACACGAAACGAGCTGCCGTTCTTTGCACTTTTTCGATGTCCTCCGTCAATCCTACCTGGTAAGGATCCTATACCGCGTAGCAATATTCAAGCAGAGGAGGGACAAGTGTAATGTAGGCTGGCTCTTTAGTGGGTTTCTCGCGTCTTCTAAAGTGTTGTACCAACAAAGCGTGGTCTTTGTTTCGCCTTCCCCACAATATTATCTACGTGGTGTTTCCAATTTAAGTTGCTCTTAACTGTAGTTCCTAGGGATTTAGTCTATTTGAGAGCCCTTAGATTTGTGCGATTTATCGTATACCCAAAATTTATCGCATTTCTTTTAGTACTCATGTGGATGACCTCGCACTTTTCTTTTTTTAGTGCAAATTGCCACTTTTCGCACCTTACAGAAATTCATTTTTCGTAAAGTAAATGAAAATAAGCACGGGGTCAATACGGATGAAGCAATACGTCCGATACGAGAAAGATGAGAAAGGAAACTGACTGCGTCATTTTCTAAGGAACCATTCTGTTATTTGAATTCAGTGATTTAGAACAAATGTAAGGCTGGACGACCGAACGAACATTTCCATCTGTCTCTTCCCGCATTTCAATGCACCACCTCAGTCCGTTATCTCACTTGGTGAACATAGCGGAGATGGAGCCAAGTAAATACAAGAAATGTGAGCGAACAGTAAAATAGGAACTGAAGACAAGTATCTTTCGTCCCCGTAGATATGTAACAATCAATCCGAAGTACCTTTCAAAGTTGAGGTGCCGCTCGCAGTGCTCAACGTTACTTTGTTTTAGGCTGCAGCTCCTCACTTCATCCACCGGATTGCTCTTTTAAAGCTGAAATCAATTCTTAAATACACGAAAGTGAATGAAGAAAAATTACGCTTTCAAGATGATGAAGCTATACAGTGCGTAAGACACAAGCTGCAAAGTATTACTTGAGTACTCTGTGTGCGCTATCTGTCCGCAACGAATGTTTCAGCCGGAGAGCGGTGGTGCTGATTGAATTAACTCTGTCTTCTTGATTTATTTCCACGCAGCAATATGAAAGAACTAGGAGTAATTTACGACTTCCGCGCTGCATTAATCACGGTTGCTAGCGTAATGAGAATTGTAACCAAATGTCATTATTTATACCCTTTGTCATTCCTTTTTCCGTATTTGCTTTTCAAATTGAGAGATTGATATGGGTGACAGGACACTGTATCTACTCTATGGTTCTCATTTTTGGCGTACATCGCCACAACACGTACAGTGAATTGCCACAAAAGGATATTAATTTGAAACGAAACAGTAAATGCGATTTTATTACACTTTTAAAAGGAAAATATGAAGGATATTGAGAGGGTTACTAAAATGATGCAGATCTAAGAAGCTAATATGGACAGTTTTCTTTATTAAGTGACATTTACAGAATTGGTAAATAAGAATGCTGAGCATTTATTGTACCTTTCCTGATTCCACATTACACACTTTAAGAGTTTATAGTGGTTATGAGACAGGCAACTGCACAGTGGAGTACTAATTTATCTCCATTTGGCCGGCCGCTGTGGCCAAGTGGTTCAAGACGCTTCAGTCTTGAACCGCGATGCTGCTACGGTCGCAGGTTCGAATCCTGCCTCGGGCATGGATGTGTGTGATGTCCTTAGGTTATTTAGGTTTAAGTAGTTCTACGTCTAGGGGACTGATGACCTCAGATATTAAGTCACATAGTGCCTAGAGCCATTAGAACCATTTTTTTATCTCCATTTCTGTGCTACAGGAACAAATTAAGTTCTGTTCCGTTTGTTGGAAGTAGGACAGATAGCCTCCTGTGACATAGGTAATTATTATGCCTCTCGATGCTAAACACTGTAGACTGGAAGAAGTGAAGAAATAGCATGGTAGTACGGTAGCACGGAGGCGATACGTCCTTTCCGGACGTGAGATGCTTTTGATACCTTGTCCGCTACAGTAACTGCCGTCATAGGATTTCAGAAATTACCTACATAATATGATCAGTACTGTGCTCATCAGCGTGATGAAGGGCGTGGTGGTGGTGGTGGTTGGTGGTGGTGGTTCTGGTGACGGCCACGATGACAACGATGTTTGCCGGTTTAGGGCACTCGAGCATGGCTGTTAGCCATCTTACAAAAATTTTTGAGGACTCCGTCATAGTATTTTAAACACAACGACTGTCAGGCCACGCCTCTGCAATGCAGCATGCGCGTCGTAGTGGTGCAGTGCACAGGAAGCTGAGTTACAAGCAAGCCTTCTCCGTTGTCAGACCGCTTAAGCCATCGGCACACGGACTGTGTATTCGACAGTTGGGCGTGCCGTGCTTCGACGTCATAGCGTGGAAAAGAAACGTTGGAGAGTCTTTCCGAATGTGCAGAGTAATATTTAGCACGTCAGATATTCTGATGGAAGAACATCACCGACGTCACATGCACGCCGCTCGAAAGACAGGTCGTGGTGCATAGGTCACAGTACGTGACACTGTACGTCTTATGAGAGCCAGCAGCAAGAGCGAGTAACTACGAGTATTTCAGACAAGTGCGTCCCAATGCATGCAAGCTCTCTATAGCACACGACAAAGTTAAGACCTTTAGTGGGTTACCTTTTAAAACACATATTGATTTTCCGTGGGCTCTGCACGGAAGCGAGCGTACGCGAAGTGTGGCACACAAGGCTATTAGTGTGGCGTCACAGGTTTGTTGCGAGGCTCGTATTTCTCTTGGGACCCGTACGTTGTAAGCCATCACTCTTTAATTTTAGAGTCGCGGGATGCCATATTAGCTTTAAGTTGAAGCCCATATTTGTATAAGTTGTTTTCAACTATCAGGAAATTGAGGATCTCTTGAAAACCCGTCGTTAATTGTATGATTTGTTGCAATAAAATGACAGGAAACGTCGTATTGGTGGTTAAGTGGTTATTATAGCTTGTGTATCAAGAAAGTGAACAGTTTCGTGGCAACGGGACGTTGAGGATCCATCAAAAACACGTTGTTCTTGGTATAATTTGTTATAACTGAATGTTAGTTAATAACATGTCTATGATTAAATAAGAATCAAAATATGTTAAGGCCTTATGGACGGTCTATGTAGCATAATGAGCAGCGTTACAAAAGTTTTAATTTTAACTTGGCCGTACCTGGATCGAGACAATACAATGAGTAACAGTAATGAATATTAAATATCATATAAACTGTCGGCGCTTGAGCATGACTTTTTTATAAAAGCTCGTTCATGTATTTTTAACCATGTTTGTTCTGTGTTTTCACTAAAATCGGACTTAGTTATAAGACAGCACCAGAAGACGACGGTTTATCGAGCTGGACGACTTTTTGTTTAGAAATAAGGAACCATTTGCCACGCCAAGTCACCCAACAATCTTACAATGACTAAAGACACAAAATAAAACATAATTAGGTTAGTAATAACAGTATATTCTGAAATAAAACACAATTAAATTACGACACTTATATTGAGACTTGCATTTTGCAGTTACGAGTGCCGTTTGGTTGCAACTCGTGAATGTTTTAATAAACTAATGTAGTATTAATGGCGGTGTGCCAAAATACGTACGATCTGGACAAGACCTAGAAAACGAAAGGTGCCTCTTTTACCGCCAATAATCTGACGATCAAAAATCTTCAAATGTTTCCAGCGGCTGCACACAATATTTATACAGCTGCGGACTATATCTCTGGCTCAAATTATTTCTTTATTACATTGCTTATAATTACATTTTCTGCTAGTAAAAGCTCACCATGCAAATGTGCCTTGAAAAATATAAGATATTAGGTTTTGTGTTGCTGGTTCGTGTCCTCCTCAAACCCCATTATTTTTACTAACGTTCGCGTTTTCTAATAGGGTGCGATACATCCTTATTAGTTCAATAGAAGTATCTTCTATAACATTCGATGTTATGTACGAGGTGCGACAATAAAGTAATGAGACTGATGTGAAAAAAAATGTTGCTTACAGTTTTAGTCAAGTTTAGTGTTGTTTCCATCAATGTAGTTCCCTTCTGATTGCACACGCTTTTTCCAGCGCTTCTGCCATTGATGATAACATTTCTGGAACTCACCTTCTGTAATATCCTCCAAGACCCTCGTCACACCTTTTTGGATAGCTTGTGTTGTTTGAAAATGGTGTCCCTTGACCACCGTTTTGACTCTTGGAAATAGAAAAAAGTCGAACGCAGCGATATCTGGTGAATAAGGTGGCTGCGGTAGTACTGAAACTTGTTTTGAGGCTAAAAATTGCTGTGCTGTCAGAGCAGTATGGGATGGCGCATTATCGTGATGCAGAATGCAATTATCAGCAGTTTTGGCACGGATACGAAGAACTCTTTTACGAAGTCTTTCTAAAATTTCTTTGTAGTAATATTGGTTAACTGTTTATCCAAGAGGCACCCATTCTTTAAGAACAATTCCCTTGGAATCAAAGAAGCACACAAGCATGCATTTCACTTTTGACTTTGACATGCGTGCTTTTTTTTGGTCTGGGTGATCCCTTTGAGGAACATTGCGAACTTTGGCGTTTTGTGTCTGGATCGTACTGATAAAAAAAAAGAAACAACTTTCATCAACAGTGATAACACGGCTCAATAATTCTGGATTGATTTCCGTTTGCTGTAACAGATCGGCTGCCACATTTTTCCGTGTTTCTTGCTGTTGTGGTGCGAGATTTTTGGGGACCATTTTTGCACAAATCTTTCTCATACCAAGATCTTCAGTAATTATTAGACGAACCGTTTCTCGACTGATGTTCAGTTCTTCTGCAATCATTTTCACCGATAATCTTTGATCAGATCGTACGAATTCACGCACCCTGGCCAAGTTGACATCCGTCAGTGAGGTTGATGGTCGTCCACTGCGGTCTTCATATTCAAGATTCGTTCTGCCTTCACTAAACATTTTATGCCAACGAAAAACTGGAGCTCTTGACATAACCTCCTCTCCAAAAGCCTTCTGAAGCTTTTCGTAAGTTGTCGTCGCGTTTTCAACCAATTTAACGCAAAAAGAAATGGCATACCGTTGTGCAACATTATGCGGTTCCATTTCCGTGACGAGAGACACAAACACTTGTTACTTTATTAGAGCACAACTCACGACTGAGCAGTTGCGTCGATGTGCCGCTTGGACTAGAAGCAGCTTATAGACCGAGGTCAAAGATATTGTGCCTTTACAAGCCTGCAGGGTTGCCACATCTTGCAAAGAAAATAAGTCTCATTACTTTATTGTTGCACCTCGTAAATAGAAGTGCACACTTTCCGATCAGTGAGTTTTCGATTGACTTAATCTACAAGACAGCTTGCACTACTTGAAGAAGATATTTTTCACTTTTTTGTTTTAGTTTTGAATCTCAAGTGTTGTAAATATTCTGCTACTGAATAAGAACAGAGATCAAGTAAGAATAACTTTCAGGTTTTACTGAAAAGTGAGACATTGCATATACGCCTCAACGTAGTAGACGCTATCACAGCGCGCGCCGGCGGCAGTTGTCAGGTGTATCCGGCACGTAAATAACACTGTGTACAAAATAGATGGGTGTAAAATTCTTACCTTTAAAACGCGCATTTCCTCCCTCTTACACAAGTTAGCTCACAGAATTTCAGAGAATTGCTGCAAGTCGTAGCGCTGGTCTCCGAAGAACTCATCAGTCGGTCAGCTGCAACTCCACTAAATAACATGCTGATCTTGAGTTTACTTTCAGACGTAGAATCTTCGAGCTTATACAATTGCTATTACAGTAATCAACTGACTCATGCATGTCCATGACGGATACGTAGATTCGCACAAATATAACAATGATGAATTGACCGTGATAGCAGGTTCGCCGGGATACATTCAGAAATCAATGTCGGAAAATCCTACGGCAATACTCAACATGCAGAAACTCAAATCAGTTATCTCCGGATGAATAAAAATGTCATGCCCCTTGAAATTCAGAAATATATTCTGTTGAAAGTCGAACAGTCAGAAGAAACCGAAATAATATTCATCGGACACCATTTGTGTCTTATAAGTAATTTTAAGTACAAGCGGTAATGCCGGCCAACAATAGCACACGTATCTAACAAAATTCTGTTAATTACCATATGCATGCGATCTAGCTGACTGTCCAACCAAAGAAAGCTGCAGTCGTTGCATGATCTGGTTACTATACTCGCTCTCCTAGGAGAACTGCTGTAATCACGATGTCCAGCGCGTTCTCGCAGTCAGGAAAAACTTTTCACAATGAATTTAAAATAGTCCTGCGAAAGTCATGCATTGTTATTTGCTGGAACGTTTCCTGTTGAACGGTTCAGCCATCTGAACATGCCCATTGAAGGTTTGCAAGAAGATGGATGGACGCACAGACGGACTGCTGCATGTGTTGGGCACTGTGTGTCGATGTTCTATCGCTGCCTTAAACAGCAGTTTGTGCAACATTTCCAACTGTAGATCAGGTTCTTGACTTTCTTGTAGTACAGACGCATTATGCGAGCTATGATGGTCGACGGAATATCACCTGGACACATGTTGTCCCAGCTGTATCTTCAGGAGCCATCAGGAACCGTCTGCTTGAAGCACAATTAACATCACGTCTACATCTGGCTCGGCTTCTACTGACACCACGGCAACACCAGCAGTGAAAGATTCGACGTGATGGCGAAATAGCGCTCTGTTGTCTTTAGTGGTGAGAGTATGATATGAGTACACGGCTGTATGCGAGTGATAGATATACACGCGAATGGCGTAGATATGGTGAGCTGCCTATTCCAGAGCGCACTCACTTGCCACACACAAGACCCATTCCAGGATTCATTGTGTAGGGAACCATTAATTACAACTAGCTGTCGCATCCGGGATATTTGCAGGATAAAGCAACCAGTCCCGCTAAAATGCACATGCTATTATGCTTGTACTATTCCCATTTCTTTGACAGGAAGGTATTTGCTTTTTCAGCAGGACAATGCACGTCCACGTAAGGCCGCTGTGACGAAAGTAATCACTCCCGCTACATTACACGTGCTGTTATCCCCGTGCTACTGCCAATTCTTCGACAGGAAGCTATGTGCTTTTTCAACAGGACAATGCACGTCCACACACGACTGTTTTGATTCAATGTGTGTTTAATGGTTTACAACAACTGCTCTGGCCAGCAGTATCACCACATATATAGCCAACTGAAAGCATATGGGGTATGACGAACCGGGAAGTCACTCATTCTCTAGAACCAACAAGAAACATTGCCGAATTGCAATGAAAAGCGCCAAGGCGCAGTCTACCACAGGATGCAATTCGACACATTTTTGATCGTTTGCAGAGGGGGTAAACGGTGTATTGGCGCGGTTGTTTGAGGACCCTTTACTGTGTCAAGTGCGTTTCATTTAATTTGAATTTCTTATTGTATCCTCCCACAACGATGTAACCTCCGTCATCTCACTTGGCAACAAAACGACTTTGTCACTGAAGGTGTTGCAATTTTATTTCCGTCAGTGCACTTCCTTGCACGGTGTAATTTGTCTGTTCTTGTCTTCGAATTCAGAACGGAATCGATGCATATGGGCTGTTGTGTTTATATTCCTAGATTCTTCACTTAATATTGGCCCCCTTTCCTCAAGCCTCTGCCAGTTGAGGACTTTCAGTGTTTCTTCGATGCTCTCCCTTAAGACAGCTGACCGTTCGTGCCGCCGTACTAGTCCTGTCTGATACGGGTCACCAACCGCTTGAACAACATTCGAGGACGATAAGCACGGAAGTTTTGTAAGCCATCTCATTTGCTGCATCCTAGAGTACGGTTTACCTGCGATTCGGCCTATGTTAAATTCTATTGTACATCCAAACCGACAGATCCAGGGATTTGTATTTGGTGACTCATTTCAGTTGTTACTCTTTGCTATTTTAGTCATAGACCTCTTTCTGTTTTGTGTTATGTGTACAATTTTACATTTATGGACGTTTAAGCTTAGTTCTCAGTTTTTCCACTACTTCGAAATCCAATCAAGATCTGACTGAATATTTTTCCAGGTTTTTATTCAAATAATATAACATTAAAGGTACCTGAATAATCTCCAAAAGCAGAAAATCCAAAGAAATCCTGGTCGTATATGAAGTACACTAGCAGTAATGAAGGTAGTGTTCCCGAAGACATTGCCAGTAGAGCGGACTTGCTAAACAGAGTTTTTTGAAATTCCTTCGCCAAACAAGACGAAGTAAATATTCCAGGATTGGAATGTAGAACTTCTGCCAACTCGAATCACTTAGGTGTAGATATCCTCTGCGTACCGAAGCAAATTAAAACAATAAACGCAAGTTCTCCGGTCCAGATTGTACACAAATCAGATTCCTTTCAGAATGTTCTGACACAATAGCTTCGTACTTAAAAATCATATAGAACCGCTCGCTCGATAGAAGATCTGTTCTAGAAACTTACACAGCTCACACTAACTCTCAAGAAAAGAAGTAGTAACCCGATGAGTTACAGAACAATATCGGTAACGACGATTTGCACTAGGATTTTGGGACATGTAGTGTTTTCGAACATTGTGAGTTACCTCGAGGAAAGCGATGTTGACACACAGTGAGCACGGATTCAGAAAATATCGTCTTGTGAAATACACTAGCTCTTTATTCCCACGAAGTTATGAATGCTGTCGACGGTGAATCTCAAACTGATTCCATATTTCTAGATTTCCATATGGCTTTCGACACCTTTACTCAAACGAGACTTCTAATTAAATTGCGTGCCTGTGGAGTATCGTCTCAGTTGTGCGACTGCATTCGTGATTTCCTGTCGGCTGGATCACAGTTTCTAGTAACTGACGGAGAGCCATCGAGTGAAACTGAAGATCTGGCATTCCCAAGGAAATGTTGTAGACACTTCTGCTAGTTCTCATCTATGTAAACTACTTAGGAGACAATCTGAGCAGCCTCCTTGGACTGTTTGCAGATGATGATGTCAGTTATCGTCTAGTAAAGTCATCAGAAGATCACAATCAACTGCGAAATGATTTACTCAGATATCTGGATGGTGCGAAGTGTGGCAAGTGTCCATAAATAATGAAAAGTGTGAAGTCATCCACATGGGTTTTAAAAGGAATCCACGCGATAAATGACGCAGATCAAAAACCTGTCAGTTCAGTTAAATACCAAGGAATTACAATTACTAACAACTTAAATGGGATCGATCATGGCCGGCCGCGGTGGCCGTGCGGTTCTAGGCGCTGCAGTCCGGAACCGCGGGACTGCTACGGTCGCAGGTTCGAATCCTGCCTCAGGCATGGATGTGTGTGATGTCCTTAGGTTAGTTAGGTTTAAGTAGTTCTAAGTTCTAGGAGACTGATAACCTAAGATGTTAAGTCCCGTAGTGCTCAGAGCCATTTGCACCATTTGATCGATCATGTAAATAACGTTGTGAGGAAGGCAGATCAGAAGATACAATAGGGTTGTTACTAACTAGACTGCCTACACTACGCTTGTCGTCCCTTCGCTGGAGTATTACTGTGGGATCTGTGAGACGCACCGGATTCATTGAGAATATTGAAAAAGTTCAAAGAAGGGCAGCTCCTTTTGTATTATCGGGAAATAGGTGGGAGAGTTTCGAGTATATGATAGGCGAGCTGGGGTGGAAAACATTAAAACAAAGGCGTTTTTCGTTGCGGCGAAATGTTTCCACCACATTTCAATGTCCAACGTTGTTCTCAGAGTGCGAAAATATTTTTACGTCGATCTACGTTCGGAGAAATGATGATTGTAACACAGTACAGGAAATCAGAGCTCGCACGGAAAATTCAAGTGTTGGTTTTTCCCGCGCGCTGTACGAGAGTGGAACAGTACAGAATTAATGTGAAAGTGGTTCGATGACCCTCTGCCAGGCACCTAAAAGTAAACTGCAGAGAAGTCACATTCATGTAAATGCTGCAGTTGCTGTTAATATTTTCTGGTCGTTAGTATACGACGTGGACACCAACGGTTCCAGCGCACTTTCCTCTGGAATGCTCCGCAAGTTAGTTCTACACCTGTCGGTGACTTTCCACCCACAGTTACATTCTGCATCATCTCTACCAGAAATAACCAATCCAGACATGAGGTTCCTCTTATGATCGTACTTTCATTAATAAGCACTGCTGTACTACTGAGCTAAATGCGCTTTTGGATACCAAAAGTAGTGCATGTTCTATAGATTTCAGGAAATCATTTGAGAAGAGCTACTGTTAAGTTTACGCAACCGATGCTTTAATTTCAAACCTAATACGTCAATTTGACTGAAACTTAGGTCTACTTGTATTCCGAGTATAACACTTATATTTTTAAAAGCGAAAACAATTTATAAGTGGGGGATATCTCATCGATCAACGGTGAGGTCCTTGCTGGGAATTGCGAAGAGAAACAGGATTAGGAGTAAACTGATCAGTGACCGTTCTGGACTGGAATACGCAGTGCTAATTACTAAAAATGAAATAGAGGCTGAATAAAGTGTAGACAAAGGGGTGGAAGATGAGAGCACTAATGAAGTTCCTTGGTGTTTCGAAGAGGTGAGAAAACACTGGGATGAAAGAGGCGTGGATAACATGAGAAACACCTGGGTCAACATGAATCCTTGTGGCTGAAAAATGGATACTAAGTCAAGGCGACCATATTTTGAAGGTCAAGCTGCTGTTGATGACGATGTTAGTGCATACCGACAGTCTACGAGTATATTTGCTGTAGTGAAGTAAATAAATTTCTATTACTATTCATAACACTAGGGTCCATTTTAAGGTGTCGTTCATAATATGCCAAGGAAAATGTTAGGGATGGTTTGTTAGTTTTGTTTTCATGACCTTCATATTTTCGTATCGTGGCTTAATACCCTGGACTATGGGATATTCAGAATCAACGCTTCGAATGACGTAAGTGACAGCGCGCTGCCATATGAAATCAAGAAAATGTGAATTTTTCCCTCGTGCCATCTATAACGCCAGAGCTTTCTGAGCAGGCGCATGGATGTATTACAAAAGTCCCTGAATATCCAGGATGAATGTGTGTTAGAAATGTAAGAGCTCAGCAGGCGGAACTGGGGCCAGTCGGCATAATGAACTCGTGTATGCAAATTGCGCTGATGTTATTTTTGAGGCGTCTGAATTTTTAGCATTTACGCAAAAGGGAATGATTTACATTTCAAAGAGGGAGCACTCAAGTCCCTAGACATCCAGGAATGCGTGCAATTTTACAATACCTCGTGTAAAGAAAGAATAGAGTGCGGCAAACAATGTATCCTCATAAAGCAACCTTCTCGGCAAGTTCAATACTTCATTTTTCTTTAACGAACATAGTTAACGAGGTGTGCACACTGACAAACAGCAATGAAAGAATACATGATACATTCGTTGAGGCTACCGTGACACTTTTTGAATGTGTATTTTTTGTCGAGAGAGCAAACACAACGAGACTATCTTATTTGGATAGTAGTGTGAAGGCAAGTTGCTATGATGGCAGGGTAGTTCCTGTTGATATACATAGTTTTTTGCACCACAGTTAAAATCACAGTGAATACATTGTGTTATTTTCAGTTTAATCTGTTACAGTTACTTCAACAACCATATATAAATCATATTATTGCCATTTCTCTATATTAAAGAATTATTGACAATTACAACCGTTGAGACTTCAAAAAATAGTTCCAAAAAGGAATTACTTACATTTAAGTTACCAATAACTGATATGTACACTTACAACATGCTTAAACGGCTTACCCACCCGAAACGCAAATTCTTAGTTTAGCTACCACATAAATCTTTACGAAAGCAAGTCGGCGATCCTCTTTCCCTTAAAAGACTATCTACATTATCAAATACTTATTTTATTTCAGGTATAAATTTATCTATCGTATAACATTTGGGCCATTAGACCCGCCTTTCGTCTAACGAGGTGTTCAACCCATTTCACAATATGGTCACCGTCACACATAGTACAAAAATACTTGCATTTAATGTGGAACGTAAGAGCAGTAATTGTAACATAAATAGTGGAAATCAAGTAGTAGCTATTGTAGGAAAAATCAAAGTGTGCAGGGAGTCTTAGGAGGAATGCCAATACTCACAAATATGATTTGAAACAAAAAAAACATCATAGGGACATATGCCCTGTTCCGAGTGTGTTCCGAAATGGAACACGTTAGATGTACATTTGTTTTTGGGCTAGTGGCGCAAGTATGCGTCTTACTCACCTCATAACGAAGAAGAGTTACTTGCATTTTTTGAAAATCTCTTTTGTTGTGTAACTAGAGTACATTCCTTAGTCCACGCGGACTGCAATGTACTTCCAGCATGTCGGGGTCCCTCCAGATTTAACCAGGCGTGTGAGTAAAATCTCAGCCGCACCTGCCCTGATCGCTAAATTGATCGTGTTGTAGCACAACTAACTGGTCACCAAGATCGCCAAACCTTACGCAATTAGATTTTTGGTAATGGGGTTGAATGACGTCAGATCTATACAAACTAAAAGTGAATACGCGAGAAGAACAGTTTGGTCCCATTATGGACGTTGCTGCCCTCATTAGGCACTCGACAAGCAACACAACATGTTCTGTCACGAGAGCACTAATGCGCCGCGGGATATTCGAACATTTATCGTGACCTGTGCAACGGCTCAAATGTGACGTGTACGATAAAGGTTACAGGTGAATGGGTTAAAAGTACGTATTTTTTAACTGATACTTTGTAAAACGCATGTTGTAATATTTACTAACTGTTTATTTGTGTACATGTGCGAAACTGAAAATGAACTGAATAATACGGAAAATAAATAACAATCTACATTAAATATGTTCAGTCTCGGAAAGCATTCGGAACAGGGCATATGTCCACATGCGGCGTTTTGCTTGAAATGATGGTTCCTGTCACAGCCTCGAATACTGACTATTTCTCCTGGGACATCATGTGCGTTAGTTCATAAAAAGTACAACAAAGAAGGCAGATTACAGTCAAGTAAATTTAAATTGAGGGCGATGGACGTGGGAAATGTGGTGGGAGAAGTAAAGAAAGATTGATGTGGTAGAAACACAATGTTTGAAGAGAAGGGGAAATAAGGTGGCATGAAAGAAGTGTAAATGCCGGAGAAGAAATTGACCATGTGCATAAATTTTTTAGGGAGTTACAAGACTGACAGAAGGAAGTGCGTCGGCTTTTTCTGAGATGCAACAGAGCAGTGAATAGAACGTGCACAGGGTAGCTTGTTTCAAAGGTACACAACAACAAAGGAATGAGGTTTTTTTTAACAACAAAGGAGTTTGCGAATGCTGTTTTGTGGATGAACGCAGTTAGGATACTATGTAAGAGAGACATTGCGCTGCGATTATGACGAGATGGTACGTACTTTATCTCTGATGTGAGGTAATGATCAGAAGAAGCAGACAAAGGCTGGTTTCGACTAGACAATTAACTCACGTACGCTAAGTATGCCTATGACATATTCACATGGAGAAATGGCCGGATGTCGCTTATTTAACTCAATCTAGAATTCATGGTCGAGTCGTGTAGAATAGAATCGGCCACGGTGTGCCGAACTGCTCTGGAGTACGATGTGCAGGCCGCGTGCGTGTCGAGGCTCGGTCTGTCTCGGCTTTGCTCGGTCTTTCTCGGAAGTATGCGGTACAGGGCGACAGTTAGCATGGTGGTGAGGCATTTTTTGGTTGGCACGTCTTTCTTCAGTTCGTCGGTTTTGTGGTGTCAGAGCTCATCAGTCCAATGGCTGCTTGCACAGGACGAGGAAGTCTAGCGTCTATAGTCACAAGATTTTGAAAATGAATGCGAATGACAAAAGAAAAGGCTAAGAGTTCTCAGTATCTATTATGCGATATGCAATCGAGTAATCGATTGATAGTGCAAATTTGCCATTTGCTATGGAACGACATGTCAACAGGATGTAAAAGGAATTTAAAGACTTAGTTGGCAACGAGCTACATATCTAATTCATTGTTCTGTGCATCAAGAAGGAATTTATGCTGTATCTGCAGGTCTGAAGCATGTGATGAAATTGGTGGTAGGATTTGTGAGTCGTACGCATTGTTCTATTGTCCGTTACAACAGCTTTCGATGGAATTTAGTGAACAGTATGGAGAATTTATATATTGCTGCGAATTTATATATTACTGCAAAGTAAGTTGGATAACTGAAAGGGCATGTCTGGATAGATTGTTCAGTTTAAAATGCGCTATTTTTGAAATTATGATGATAGAAGAAGAGCAGGATCGAAAATTAGAACATCCGGAATGGACCGCAGGCTTCGCATTTTAAGTGGCCTTGACAGAACACTGCACTCAGTAAGAAATTGAAAGCTGAGAAACAACGTATTTCTGATCTGACGGAGAAGCATTTAAAAAGAAAATTGCATTGTGAAAAAGAGAAATCAGCCGAAAAAATACCGTCCATATTCATAATCTCACTGGCATGAAAGAAAATGTGGCGTTTAAAGAATTCTTGGTGGGCTTGAAAAGATTACAGGGATAGTATACTAAACGCTTTGTGGACTCTGCCAATCTTACAATAATGTTCGATCTTTTTCCGAGACCGTTTGGCGTTCCAGTTGAAAGCGCGCCCATGCTCGCGCAGATGAGACTGACTGATACCTAATGCAGTTCCCGACAAAAGGCAAACTGTTTCACGTTAAAACTGTCCAGGAGCTCTACATTGTTTTCCTTTGGGAGTTTTCACGTCTTCAAAACGAGGTTGCCAGCCTGATAAAATATTTTATTCAAGATAAGTATGTGAAAGAACTTTGTTGATTATGAAACTTAAATTACTCACAATAACGTGGTGATCTGAGTGCGAAAATCTGTGAAATTTCTGCGTACCATCGTACGCCGACATTTAGAAGCAGTTAAAAATTATATTATGTGTGCAGCACGCCGAAAATAATTAAATAATACTGAGAATTTGTTTTGTTCGTGACGGATGTCGTTGAGCAACATGAAATATGAAATGGAATGGCATGCAGACTAACTTCCGCGGCTTGTAAATTCGACGCTTTTGCAGTTTCCTCCTCTCCTCTCTCCTCTGGTTCAGACAGCATGGCGCGGCGGTGGGGAAAATGTACAGTCAAAAATCGTGGGAATGCATACTGGAATTTACGAGGTGCATAGACGCAAGTGAAATCCTTCATGTATGTGGACAGGGCATTTTCTGATCGGTTGAGGAGCTCACTCACACAATCAAGTTCTTCACTGTTTCCTGACTTGAAAATTTGATTCCATCGAGACAAATAGGAGGTATTTTTCTGTCGATGAAATACTAAACTTAACAGTGTCTTCTTCGCATTTACTTGAAATCCTGTCATTTTGGGCGTCTGGATGATGGCCGTATTCGTTTCTTCAGGTCTTGATCTTGAATAAAGCAAACATAAAAGTGATACTGAAAGGAGGAGACAATAGACGAGGTGTCATTGACAAACAACGATAATAGAAGTGATTCCAGTACTGACCACTATAGCTCGCCTAGGAGATCGTTCTTCCAGAGCTAAGGACACATTGAAACCTCCCCACAGAAAGATTTATGAATTATTGAGCTGATAAACTCCTTACGTTATTTGATTTTCAAACAGCTGAGCAAAACTGGACGTAGTCAGAAATTTCTCTCTTTACTTATTCTGATCAACACTAAACTGACACAATATTTTTTAGCGCTACGCAATCTGACTTTCAAAAATCCCTACAAAAGAATGGCCCTGACTGACAATAACCTATACCTTTCATGAATCACTTACCCCACAAAAATCTTCGTTACTCGAACTACTGCAATTCAGCGAGCGCCAATACTGCCAGCTAAATAAAAAATTCTAACTACTGAAGGCTCTTACTACTGATAGGCATAGTCAGCAAATGAGAGATTTTGATACAGAACAAACAATGTATTTATCTTAATAATGTTCAAAAGTCATCATATATATATATATATATATGTCAGTTCATGATATCCAATATTACAAATTTACTCTGTCTGATGGACACACGTCCAGATCGTCCACTCTCAAAATTCTGCTATCTCTCTCCCCACATTCACCCATGCTGGCGGCACACCACCAACTGCGCAACGCTACGCGCTGTTCACATACAACTGCCCAACATTACAATAGCGAATATTACAACACTGCCAACCAGACACAGACTGCACACAGCACAGCTAGTGATTTTCATACAGAGCGCTATGTGGCGTTACCAATATAAAAACCTAAACAGCCTACTTACAACATTGGTGTCTCTCAAGTAGCTTTAAAATCACTTCACTGCAGTATCCGAGAGTTTAAGCCTTCGTTCAAACAGTGTGCCAAATTTGACGGTATCAAATGCTTTGCTGAATTCTTTTAGGGTCAATATTATTTGCTCAAAGTTAACTAGGCAATACGTGATGTAATCATTACTTTACTTAGTGTTTTTGCTGTGGTGTGTATGAACACTAACCTGAAATTTATCATATGAAGAAAAGTAAACTTTCTTTTTATTTTACCAAAGTAATACAGTCACAGAAGCACCACTGACAGCCATGGATAGAATTAAGTAAATCAGATATTGAATCGATTTGTCCGTGTACAGTATATTCAAAGGATTGATACAGCCTGGGGTAGAGGGTAACTGTCCGTTAGTCACAAGGAGACTGAGGCTGTATGATACTGGCTGAAGGACATCTAGAGTCAACTGGCCAAAGTGGCTGTTTCTTGTTCAAAAGAAGGTCGCTGCCGGCGGTCCGCTTCGGTGACGCTAATAATGCCGCAGCTCACTCATTAAGGGTAGGAAGAATTACGTGAAAGCTACGATGAGTGTCCAATAAATAATTCAACACATTATTTTTAAGGCTGATTTCGGTTGAAAAAAAAAGCGGAATTTACTGCTGGAAATTGTGAAATATTCCTGCTTCAGCTCCTGTAATTTCATGAAATTTGATGTTCCAAGCAGGGAGCTGCCTCTGAATTTCTTTTGGCAGCGAAAAAGAGCATCGCAAACAGTCATAGGCGCTGGCAGAATTTCAACGGAGACCTGGCGTCGAACAAAAGCACGGTAAGTCGGTGTGCGAGGCGCCTGTCATCATCGTAAGGAGGTCGGGCGAACCTGTCCGGTCTCCCTCGTGCCGGCAGGCCACACACATATGTAAGTCCTGCAGTGTCGGAACGTGCTTACGCTCTCATCCGAGGTGATCGACGGATCACTAACAAACTCCTCGCTGCACAACTGTGCGTCTCTGTTGGTACTGCTGACACTCGTCAACCATTCGGTACAGTCATAGCTGCGAGGACGCTGGGTTATTCGCCGTCTAGCAGAAAACGAATAACGAAGGACCATATCTGCGGAATTGCTCTCGTTAGGAGGCTGACTGTAACAATTTTCTGTCTAACATCCTCACACATGATCAGGCATTGGTTCATCACTTCTATTAGGAAACAAAACAGCAACCCATGGAGTGTCACAACACCGCCTCTCCTTCGAAGGAAAAGTTCAAAACGACTCTGAAAGGATTGTTCTGTTTGATATCCTCGTTCCTGGTGCAACAATCAACTGTGTACCACATCGTGCTATCCTCAGGAAACTGAGGAAACGACTTCATCATATTTGTTGTCACAAAAACGAACATCTCCCTCTCCATGACAACGCAAGGCCTCACACAAATCAGTGCATCCAATAAGAGCTCACAAAATTTCATTTCACTGTTCTTCCTCTTCCACCCTAGAGCTCGGATCTCGCACCTTCTGACTTCCATCTGTTTGGCCCAATGAAGGATGCACTCCGCGGGAAGCAGTACATGGATGACGGGGTGGTTACTGAAGTAGCAGGACATTAGCTCCGACGTCGACCAGTAGAGTGGTAGAACGCGGGCATACAGGCCCTCGTAATAAGGTGGTGCGAGGCTGTAGAATTGAACGGAGATTATTTTGAAAAATAAGGTTTGTAGGGAAAACAGTGATGAATAATATGGTGAATTGTAATCGCGAACGAAACCAACCTGCTTTCAGAAAAAAAAAATTGTTCCATTACTTATTGAACACATAGATCGAATCGATGTTTGCAAGGACAGTGAGCAGATGCAACAACAGCCTACTCTTTCGGAAATCAACAGGAACTATGATAATTTGGTGTCAACCAGCGCTAATTATACGAACGACGGTGAAAACTGCTGTAACCACAAGGACATGGTAGTCCTAATTCGTGACAACTTATCTTTGGAGATATGTAGTTGGTGGAATGATTGTCATCTTCAAGAATGAAGAGGTATGAAGTTTCCCATCCACTAGACGACAAGATCTTCAGGATCGGACAGATTGATACGACTACCGTGGTTCGTGGTAGTGTGCAGCCCTTAGGTCGGAATGACGCTCTCATCAACACAAGCTGCTCTCGTGTTACTTTCCTCCATTACCGTGAGGCATGCTATTGAATACGATACACTAAAAAACAATGAATTTTCTCAAGTAACCTAGAAGCCTACGAACCGACCCATAATGTTTTAATAGGTCTCTTTTACTGAAAGGTAACAATAGTGACTATTTAAAGAACGGCGGACTCAAAACAGAAAAAGTTTTCCAGTTGAAAACGAACGCATAGAATTCTGATTAGCCCACTGGCCAGTGTCATGAATCATTGCTATATATCAGTGGTCTCATGGTCATGGAATATGTTTTTGCTTATCGGAACTATTAAAACGGAAACAAATAGTCTATGTGGAGACAGATATATCGAACTGCGCCTTTCTCCAAGAGAAAATGACAGTATAATAATGCGAGACCAACAGTTTACACATCCTATTCACAGCACAAGCCTACACATGAACTTCCCGACAGAGAAGAAACAAAACAATAACTAACGACCAGCACGTCTCGTTTTCAAAACATTATTTTTCATATAATACGTAGCTCCGGGAAATCCTGCGCTGTAGAGAGAGATGTGCAATATACAGTATGTACAGGTATAAAGACGGAAAAGTGGGAGTAGAAGTCTCCGGGAGACGCACTCGGACTACAAAGAGCTTAAGGCACGAATGCAATCTCTTTGGTGTACAACCTGTTCACCGAAGAATCACTGAAGTAAATAGAGAAAGGCTCAGAAATTGGATGAGAGGATACCAACATTCCATGATGACATTGCTACCCTCTGTGAAGATTTACAAAACCTGGTATTATAGGCCCTCAGCTGTTCCTAATCAATATACACGATTTGGGAGACAATCTGAGCGGACCTCTTAAATTTTTTGGGGGATGATGCTCTCATTTACAGTCCAGTACAGTTATTAAATGATCAAAACCAATTGAAAATGACTGCGATAAGGTATCCTGTGTGTTGCGAAACGTGATTATAGATTCTAAATTGGTGAAAGTGTGAGATCATCCAATGAGTACTTCAAGGAATCCGTTAAACTGTTACATGATAAGTCATACAAATCTAGAGGCTGTGAATTCGCCTAGTTACATAAGGGTTCAAATGGCTCTGAGCACTACGGGACTTAACATCTGAGGTCATCAGTCCCCTAGAACTTAGAACTACTTAAATCTAACTAACCTACGGACATCACACACATCCATGCCAGAGGCAGGATTCGAACTTGCGACCGTAGCGGTCGTGCGGTTCCAGACTGAAATTAATTAAGGGACTACGATTACGGACAACTTGAATTCGAACGATGCCACAGTCTGAGTTGTGAGGAACGCAATCCAAAAACTGTCTTCTCACTGGTAGATCGCTCAACATCTAGAGAATACAACATCTCTACTACAAAGACCGCCTAATTGAGCTTTTCCTTCCCCTGCTAGAGTATTGCTGTGAAATTTGAGATCATTACCAGATAGGATTGATGACGACATCGAAAAATCTAGAGAGGGACAGTTCGTTTTTTACTATCCCGAAATAGGGGAGAGAGTGTCATGAATATGATATGTGTTGACGAGGCAATAATGAAAACAGAGGAGTTTTTCGTTGTGCTATATACACTCCTGGAAATTGAAATAAGAACACCGTGAATTCATTGTCCCAGGAAGGGGAAACTTTATTGACACATTCCTGGGGTCAGATACATCACATGATCACACTGACAGAACCACAGGCACATAGGCACAGGCAACAGAGCATGCACAATGTCGGCACTAGTACAGTGTATATCCACCTTTCGCAGCAATGCAGGCTGCTATTCTCCCATGGAGACGATCGTAGAGATGCTGGATGTAGTCCTGTGGAACGGCTTGCCATGCCATTTCCACCTGGCGCCTCAGTTGGACCAGCGTTCGTGCTGGACGTGCAGACCGCGTGAGACGACGCTTCATCCAGTCCCAAACATGCTCAATGGGGGACAGATCCGGAGATCTTGCTGGCCAGGGTAGTTGACTTACACCTTCTAGAGCACGTTGGGTGGCACGGGATACATGCGGACGTGCATTGTCCTGTTGGAACAGCAAGTTCCCTTGCCGGTCTAGGAATGGTAGAACGATGGGTTCGATGACGGTTTGGATGTACCGTGCACTATTCAGTGTCCCCTCGACGATCACCAGTGGTGTACGGCCAGTGTAGGAAATCGCTCCCCACACCATGATGCCGGGTGTTGGCCCTGTGTGCCTCGGTCGTATGCAGTCCTGATTGTGGCGCTCACCTGCACGGCGCCAAACACGCATACGACCATCATTGGCACCAAGGCAGAAGCGACTCTCATCGCTGAAGACGACACGTCTCCATTCGTCCCTCCATTCACGCCTGTCGCGACACCACTGGAGGCGGGCTGCACGATGTTGGGGCGTGAGCGGAAGACGGCCTAACGGTGTGCGGGACCGTAGCCCAGCTTCATGGAGACGGTTGCGAATGGTCCTCGCCGATACCCCAGGAGCAACAGTGTCCCTAATTTGCTGGGAAGTGGCGGTGCGGTCCCCTACGGCACTGCGTAGGATCCTACGGTCTTGGCGTGCATCCGTGCATCGCTGCGGTCCGGTCCCAGGTCGACGGGCACGTGCACCTTCCGCCGACCACTGGCGACAACATCGATGTACTGTGGAGACCTCACGCCCCACGTGTTGAGCAATTCGGCGGTACGTCCACCCGGCCTCCCGCATGCCCCCTATACGCCCTCGCTCAAAGTCCGTCAACTGCACATACGGTTCACGTCCACGCTGTCGCGTTATGCTACCAGTGTTAAAGACTGCGATGGAGCTCCGTATGCCACGGCAAACTGGCTGACACTGACGGCGGCGGTGCACAAATGCTGCGCAGCTAGCGCCATTCGACGGCCAACACCGCGGTTCCTGGTGTGTCCGCTGTGCCGTGCGTGTGATCATTGCTTGTACAGCCCTCTCGCAGTGTCCGGAGCAAGTATGGTGGGTCTGACACACCGGTGTCAATGTGTTCTTTTTTCCATTTCCAGGAGTGTATTTTCACGAACTTTCAGTCACCACCTGAGCCGCGCGAGGTGGAAAACTCGCGCCCGGCGAGTTTAGCACTTTGTTTGCCGGTTTTGTGGTATGTGGAAGGAGTGGAGAGGTTGAAGTGGAGGTGGTAAGGCTGACGGTGTTTGGCAAAGACTGCGTGCTTCTTGGGGAGCAGTTGGCCGAATTGCTGGCGCACCTACGTATTTTCCTGTGTGAGCACCGTGAGCCGGCGTTCACCATAAGGTACGATGCGGTTGTTGACGTGATGTGTTTATCGAGGCTACCCTTGTCCTGGCTGCGCTAGTTCGCGTGGTTCCGGGATTCCTCCTGGAGAAGTCAGTGCGATTCGGGGAGCTGCCCTAGTGGCTCGAAACGCCTTCATAGTGGGATTTTGCCGAATATTGGATCAACGCTTTTTTTGGTTTTTCGGTCCAAGACTGAGCCACGTCATTTGAAATATTCTCCAGAAACTTGTTTCAGTTGTCTGCACGTTATGAATTATCCTTCGTGCAGGACCTTTTCTCACACATAAATTTTTCGAAAGAAATTTACGCCATTTCACTGTTAATTGTTCTTTTATTTTACACAACCATTATTTCGGCTTTGTAGTCACTCTCAAGTTCATGCTGAACTGGATATTAATAAAGCATAGGTTTTAAGATACATATGATCTGTCTGTGACATCTTATTGTCGAAATATGAATTCTCTACGATGAAGTGTCACAGACAGGTCATACATATTTCGTTGTGTATGCTTTATTAATTTCGAACTCAACATGCATTTGAGAATGACTACAGAGCGTATCTGTTTAGAGAATTTTTCTGAAAGATTTTGGGTGCCCGATTTTAAATGAAAGTTCAAACTGTTATTTTCTTATGATTTTGTTTTTAAAGCCTAGAGGTCTGTGCTCAGTTTTACTTTTAGATTTCATCTTGCCACTGTGTTGAACTTCAGGAAACAGGATCCCCTTTAACCTGTACCAGTGACGTGGTTCTTGCAACCAACAGTATATCTTCTTCCTTACTCTTTAACTAAATAAGTGTAATATTTTATATGATACCCAAAATACTTATTTTACATTAAGAATATAAATAGTCTTTGATTCCTGGCTATTCCCGTGTTTATACCCACTCTGTGATATCTCTCAGAGCTGAGCCAAAAGCGTTGGTTTTGTTTTAGTCGTTCATTGTTTGATAGAGTGTTTGCTGTACATCTTGTGGCGGTGAAGTAGTCTCGCTCTCCTTGTCGTCGCCGGGGGGCACTAATCTTTAGTTTTTTTTTTTACTTTTGAATAGAAAAGTACTCTGAAAGTGCTCTGAAAGTGATGATGATTAATCACTTTAAAAGCACAAGTATTAATTAATTTCTTGTTAATTACTAAAATTTTATAGGAGATCCTTAACAACAAATGATGTTCAAGGTTTTCCCCAGCCTCTCGTCTAGGACCTGACTGTTAGTATCCTCTAGCTACATACGCGCCCTTGTTTCCTGTACCATTCTGGTAACTGAGCTTGATTACAATCTAGTCTAACCCTCCTTTTATTGAAAATCGTTTGTGTTCCTACCTTTTTTCTTTTCTGTGTAATATGTTGCATTGTTTCGAAACTTTTCGCACCTGATTATTGTTTTAGATACCTTATGCAAGAATAAAGGCTCGTGTCATGGTTCCTGGAGTCGAGACCTAGAATAAGGATCAGCTTAAGTATTGCCGTGGAGGTCACGCCGGAACGTGTGGGCCAGGTTAGCGCCGCGTCTGCGGGTTGCTCCGCTTCCCTGGTAAACTTGACAAGAATGTGGAGTTCTTGGCAGGCACTAGTCCCTCTCCTTCACAAATTTATCGCCTACAAGCTCAAATCCCACGTTCGACCAACCGAGTGTAAGACTTGGGATCTATAGTTTCTGATGTTGCCTCTACAGCTGAAGTGAATGAATTACTAGTCGCAGTTCACAGAAATCTAAGCGCCTTAGAATGGGCCGGGGATTCAGAAATGGTGAGGGGAGTGGTGTGATACAGGAGTGTCCGGGACAATCTCACTTTTCCGTAGAACGTAATGTGCATTGTGAGGCAGCCTGTTTTGTCAGACTTCCAATCCGTTCCTTAGCGTGATTAACGGCACAGATTATCTTCCTATAGACAGATGTGAAAACTACCAAACTATCAGTTTAATAAGTCATAGGTGCAAAATACTAACGCGAATTCTTTACAGACGAATGGAAAAATTGGTAGAAGCCGACCTCGGGGAAGATCAGTTTGGATTCCGTAGAAATGTTGGAACACGTGAGGCAATAATGACCCTACGATTTGTTTTAGAAGAAAGATTAAGGAAAGGCAAACCTACGTTTCTAGCATTTGTAGACTTAGAGAAAGCTTTTGATGGTGTTGACTGGAATACTCTCTTTAAAATTCTAAAGGTGGCAGGGGTAAAATACAGGGAGCGAAAGGCTATTTACAATTTGTACAGAAACCAGATGGCAGTTACAAGAGTCGAGGGGCATGAAAGGGAAGCAGTGGTTGGGAAGGGAGTGAGACAGGGTTGTAGCCTATCCCCGATGTTATTTAATATGTATATTGAGCAAGCAGTAAAGGAAACAAAAGAAAAATTCGGCATAGGAATTAAGATCCATGGAGAAGAAATAAAAACTTTGAGGTTCGCCGATGACATTGTAATTCTGTCAGAGACAGCAAAGGACTTGGAAGAGCAGTTGAACGAAATAGACAGTGTCTTGAAGGGAGGGTATAAGATGAACATCAACAAAAGCAAAACGAGGATAATGGAATGTAGTCGAATTAAGTCGGGTGATGCTGAGGGAATTAGATTAGGAAATGAGACGCTTAAAGTAGCATAGGAGTTTTGATATTTGGGGAGAAAAATACACTCCTGGAAATGGAAAAAAGAACACATTGACACCGGTGTGTCAGACCCACCATACTTGCTCCGGACACTGCGAGAGGGCTGTACAAGCAATGGTCACACGCACGGCACAGCGGACACACCAGGAACCGCGGTGTTGGCCGTCGAATGGCGCTAGCTGCGCAGCATTTGTGCACCGCCGCCGTCAGTGTCAGCCAGTTTGCCGTGGCATACGGAGCTCCATCGCAGTCTTTAACACTGGTAGCATAACGCGACAGCGTGGACGTGAACCGTATGTGCAGTTGACGGACTTTGAGCGAGGGCGTATAGGGGGCATGCGGGAGGCCGGGTGGACGTACCGCCGAATTGCTCAACACGTGGGGCGTGAGGTCTCCACAGTACATCGATGTTGTCGCCAGTGGTCGGCGGAAGGTGCACGTGCCCGTCGACCTGGGACCGGACCGCAGCGATGCACGGATGCACGCCAAGACCGTAGGATCCTACGCAGTGCCGTAGGGGACCGCACCGCCACTTCCCAGCAAATTAGGGACACTGTTGCTCCTGGGGTATCGGCGAGGACCATTCGCAACCGTCTCCATGAAGCTGGGCTACGGTCCCGCACACCGTTAGGCCGTCTTCCGCTCACGCCCCAACATCGTGCAGCCCGCCTCCAGTGGTGTCGCGACAGGCGTGAATGGAGGGACGAATGGAGACGTGTCGTCTTCAGCGATGAGAGTCGCTTCTGCCTTGGTGCCAATGATCGTCGTATGCGTGTTTGGCGCCGTGCAGGTGAGCGCCACAATCAGGACTGCATACGACCGAGGCACACAGGGCCAACACCCGGCATCATGGTGTGGGGAGCGATCTCCTACACTGGCCGTACACCACTGGTGATCGTCGAGGGGACACTGAATAGTGCACGGTACATCCAAACCGTCATCGAACCCATCGTTCTACCATTCCTAGACCGGCAAGGGAACTTGCTGTTCCAACAGGACAATGCACGTCCGCATGTATCCCGTGCCACCCAACGTGCTCTAGAAGGTGTAAGTCAACTACCCTGGCCAGCAAGATCTCCGGATCTGTCCCCCATTGAGCATGTTTGGGACTGGATGAAGCGTCGTCTCACGCGGTCTGCACGTCCAGCACGAACGCTGGTCCAACTGAGGCGCCAGGTGGAAATGGCATGGCAAGCCGTTCCACAGGACTACATCCAGCATCTCTACGATCGTCTCCATGGGAGAATAGCAGCCTGCATTGCTGCGAAAGGTGGATATACACTGTACTAGTGCCGACATTGTGCATGCTCTGTTGCCTGTGTCTATGTGCCTGTGGTTCTGTCAGTGTGATCATGTGATGTATCTGACCCCAGGAATGTGTCAATAACGTTTCCCCTTCCTGGGACAATGAATTCACGGTGTTCTTATTTCAATTTCCAGGAGTGTAAGTGATGATGGTCGAAGTAGAGAGGATATAAAATGTAGACTGGCAATGGCAAGGAAAGCGTTTCTGAAGAAGAGAAATTTGTTAACATCGAGTATAGACTTAAGTGTCAGGAAGTCGTTTCTGTAAGTATTTGTATGGAGTGTAGCCATGTAAGGAAGTGAAACATGGACGATAAATAGTTCGGACAGGAGGAGAATAGAAGCTTTCGAAATGTGGTGCTACAGAAAAATGCTGAAGATTAGATGGGTAGATCACATAACTAATGAGGATGTATTGAATAGAATTGGGGAGAAGAGGAGTTTGTGGCACAACTTGACCGGAAGAAGGGACCGGTTGGTAGGACATGTTCTGAGGCATCAAGGGATCACTAATTTAGTACTGGAGGGCAGCGTGGAGGGTAAACATCGTAGAGGGAGACCAAGAGATGAATACACTAAGCAGATTCAGAAGGATGTAGGCTATAGTAGGTACTGGGAGATGAAGAAGCTTGCACAGGATAGAGTAGCATGGAGAGGGGCATCAAACCAGTCTCAGGACAGAAGACCACAACAACAACAGATGCCGTTAATCAGCTGGCAAACTTTTTGTTATTCTCTATAAACCTAGAGAAGCAAGCCACTGTATTTAGTTGTGATTTGGTATTTCAGATCATTTACCCCTTGTATGATGAAGGGTTCTTTAACTGAAATGGTGAGCAGTGTGCTGGCCCGTAAGGGTGATTTGCGTGAGCTATACTCTATGATCGTTCAGCAAAGACTGTCTGATCGGTCAGGAACGAGTTAATTGACCAATATTTGTTTTCATGTACAAGAGGTTGGGAAACCCATTACCGATTACATGTGGGTAGTGCGTTCTGTCACCCTTGCGTTTGATGTGCAACTTTCGGATGCAAAGGTGATGGCTGCCATTGTTCAGGGCATCACTCAAGAGGATCACTCCTGGGTTTCGTTTTCTGAAACGCCTACCATGAATCAAGATTTAGAGCGTCTGGTTTCTGACGTCATTGTGATTGCTCAAGCGGATGCTAGACATGAGCGTGGTAGGGAAGCCAGACGTCCTCCGGATGACGGGGTTATAGTAACTAATAATGTCACTCGCGGTAAGGGAAATGTTTCTACTGAGGGCAGCCGGGGTATGTTGTCCGCTGATGTCACCGAAGTTCTAAATCGCCGCAAAACAGCTGACACCAGAAGCATACGCTGAGGCCCAGCGCTTGTAACCACCTGGGCGCCGCTACTTCTCATCCCCTCTCTTATGCTGGCGCGTGTATTAATCACGAACCTGTGTATGGTCGTCTTGATTTTGATAGTTCGGGGTCCGTATTGAGCCGCGAATAATACGTCAGACCTCATGCTGTTTGTAAGTTTGGCTAATTACAACCCGTGTTGGCCAGCTGTCACGCGGTTAGCGGGCGGCAGCTCACCGTCCTTGGCCCAATGCGCGTTTCTTGTCGATTTCCTGCTAGGCTGTGATTTTATTAGTAAGACCGACCTAGTCTAGGATCATGGTCAAGGGCACATTCATTTTAAGTTCTCGCCCTCCAGAAGACTTACGTTTTGTCGGTGCCCGTAAGTCAGCGGTCTATTCGGTGGCGGCCGAGTATGAGCAGTTAGATTTGGACCTCTTTCGGTTGAGGAGGACAGCAAGTGTGGGTGAGTCATTTTCTGAGTCAGATTATTCACAATTTTTCCTCCTAGAACCAAACAGAGAATAGCTCGGTTTTTAAGTATAATTATTTTCGAAAGTTCGTACATAATTTTGCGGGTTTGGAGGCTCCACTGAATTTACTGCGTAGAAAAGGGGGAGAATTGACTAATCGAAAGTTAGCTAGCTGCCTTTTACTCCCTGAAGAGCTCTTTCAGGAACTCGACGGTATTGCCCGTCTCGAATTTTGACACTCTCTATTTTACAAATTTATGCTTCAAATTCGGGACTAGCAGCCGTGTTGCCGCAGGAGCAGGACAGAGAACGCCGCCATATTGCTTCCGCGTCACACACTTGAAAGGCTGCTGAGGCCAAGTATTCGACCAACGGGTTTGAGGCCCCGGTTGTCCTGTTCGGGGCTGAAAAATTCGAGTTCTAGCTAGAGCACCGTCAGTTTAGTTTGTGAATTAACAACCAGGCTCTCTCATAGGTTCTAGTGTGACACCGTAAGACAGGGCTTATTTCGAGATAGGCGGTGCGCATTTCTGTATTCAAGTCCTCATTGAAGCACGTAAGTCACAGCGAAAACGTCGTCGCTGACCCGCTAAGCGGTGTGTTTAAGTCTGACAATGAGGAAATTTCACTTCCGCCGGTGTACGCCCAGGAAGCCACTATTAGTATGTCTTGGCTGAAGTGCCTGAGTTGTTTGGTGGTCTTGGTCAGAATAAGGTTCCCACCAGGAGTTGTCACATATTACACAGCGCCTTCAATCTGGGGAGGAAAGTCTGCGGGCACCAGCTTAAAAAGGGAATTTTGCATTTACAAAGCAACGGCGACTGTCAGTGGACAATTTGTTTACCTCATGATCTGATTTCCTCAGTCTTTTAAAGTTACCATGAGTCGCTGTTAGGTGGAAACTAAGACATTTATAAAACCATACATAGTATCAATCAACATGTGACCTGACCCTCGCTCTGTAAGAATCGAAGGAGGATGATTGAGCAATGCCGAGAATATAAGTTGGCAAAACCAAGATCGGGCCGGAAGGAGCGGAATGCTGCATTACACCCCTCCCGAACGTCTGATGGAACGCCTTTTCATTGACTATCCGGGCCACCTTCCACCGCTACATTTCCCCTGCAGTGGACGCATTCTGATGTTTTGTATGGTTGATGCCGAGGAGGGGGTAACTTTTGAACATCACTTTTGAACATCAATAAAATGATCTCGCTATTTGATCCTCCTGCCACTCTTGTCAGTGGTAACGCCCCATCCTTCGTGTCTCGGGGATTCCGTAGGTCTGTTTCAGGCATGGGATCCATCATGTAACTAGCACTCCCAATTACCCTCAACAGTCTTCCGCAGAGGGGGTTAGTAAGAACTTCAAAGCTTCATTTATTACTTACTACTTAGCGACGCAGTCGAAATGAGACTGTTGCCTCTCATGATTGAATTTTCTTTTAATACAGTGAGACACGAGGCTCATCAAGCTTTACTGGCGTCCTTAATGTTGCTCTACCCTGTAATTTCGCCACTGTCCGAATTGGGGAAATAGCAGGCTAGTTTTCTGATCAGGCGACTCCCAGGTTTCTTAGGGATAATTGATGGGGGGCGAGAGCGAACATTGCGTGGTCCTTTAGAAGGGAAGCAGCACCATATAACTGTGGGCGGCAGCCTACCAATTTCAAGGTAGGGACATGGTCTACGTTCACAACCTTGGAGCTCTTTACAAAGGAGCTAGCGTATAGTGTAAATTTGTGCCACGTTTTGTGGGTCCTTGGGACATCCTTGAGCTCCCCACTCCATAAACATCGCGGGTGAAGGACGAGGTATCCGACCATGAGCAAAGATTATACATAACTCAAGATGAACCTACTAATACTAATTGATGCGTTTTGTTGGAGGGGGGAGGGGAGGAGGAGGACGAGCCGTCCTGCGATGTTGGTAGCTTCCGCCCAGTGAGTAGAGTGTCATTGGGCTCTATCGTCAGAGGAAAGAGTTGGGGAGTAAGATGGAAGTGATCCAGTCTGACGGTGGTTGGTTGCGGTATCCGGCGGACCGTATGTGCATCTTGGAGAGCAATTGGCCAGCCTTGCTGGTGCAAAGATTTTCTGGCGTGAGCGCCATTCAGCATACAAAACGATGCGGTTGTTGAAGTGGCGGGTTTGGCGAGCCTACCCCTGTCCTGACTACGGTAGTTTTCGTGGATCCGGGGTTTCTCCTAGAGAAGTCATCGCACTTTGGCGAAGACTGCGAATCGTTTCCCGGCCTACCCTAGTGACTGTAGTGAAGCCATAGTGCAGCTATGTACCTGTACCAACTCGCCACTCAGTAATTGTGGCTCATTTAGTGTGTCCTGAATAGCAAGTCCACATGTGCAGTTTCGTAGCTACAGCCGAGCCCGGCGAGCAATGAAAAGTTTTGTTATAATTAATAATTAATTTTTCGGAGTGTTATAATTAATTGTACTATTACTGATCACCTCTGTGTCCAAGAAGAAGGGCACAAGTAAATTTCCGCCAAGGATGCAGCTCGGTGTTAGCTCACTGTGGCATGCTGTGTAACTAACCCTCACTTGTGGCAGAGCTATTTTTCTGTGTGTTGTGTTGTTATGTAGTGTGTTCACGATGCCTCTTCTGGACGTGTCTTTAATGCAAGCTAAACAATTGCAGGGACAAATGACTGAAAAATATTTTAAGCACTACAAGGAACTGTAGCAGCACCATGGCCGCCATCCCGGCCCGTTCAGTTGGAAACAACTCAGCAAACGATTCAAGCGTCTAATTTTGGGGAGTTTCTGGGGCAAAGCGAAGACTGGGCTGATCGTGTTGCGCGGTTGACGACCCATTGCAACGCCTACGGTACAACAGGTAACCAGCGTATTTACCATTTTCTCGTCACCGTAGGCTGAAATGTATCCTGCTTGGTAGTAAAATTGTTTCCAGACCGTCAAACTCATGAGGTCCCCTACGACGAGTTAGTTGACAAACTGTCAAATAATTTTAAATCACAAGTGCGTGAAGCAATTGCTCATCAGAAGTTTTTCTGATTAAAACAGCGGCTAAGACAGTAGTACAAACAATGGATAACAGGACTTCGTGGTCTTACTAGACAATGTCACATTCAGTGTTCACTTGGGTTAATTACAGTGACATTGTGATATGAGGTGCGATTACTCAGCACGTGTCAGATTCCTGTATTCTAGCTGCGATACTACAGCATCCAAACCCTTTCTTTAGCATCGTACTGTCAATAATATAGTCACAGAACACTGTCGATGTAACTGAGAATGATTTTCAAGCACCTGTAATATCTGTTGTTAAGAGTAAGACGGTTCAGGAGCCAACCCTCCCTTCCCCCCCCCCCCTTCCCCCCCAGCCACGCCATCGCCGTTCAGACGTCACGTGACGTCTAAGTCATGTGCAAGCTAGTCGCATCGTCAGATCATGGCGCAACGAGCAGAATTACAGAAGTCCTTCCTGCTTTGCTTTCAGTGCCTGTGCTGCAAAGGCTAGTGTTTTGCATCTGGAAAACAAGGCCCCGTACAATCCATATATTTGAGTATAGATAGTGTTAGGCAGCTTTCACAGTCCTTATCAGACAGTGCTTCTAAAGCGGTTTATGTTGTGTCCGCTGCATAATGGTCCAGCGATCCTGTCGATGTGTCGTCAGATTGCCAGGAAATCAACACTGAACTTAACAATCGGCAATCCAGTAAGTTGTATGTTCAGTTGCGTGTGTTCAAGGAGTGTGTTTTACTTCCAATTAGATACTGGTCTACCGTCACGCTGCTCAGCCGAGCAACGTATAAATGGTCCGATAGCCTACGGCTTCAGCAATCATAACTCGTTGTCAACATACAATGGATAACCTATTCTAGTTCTTGGAGTATGCAGTTTACCAGCCACGTTCCGTGGTGATACTGAAACAGTGTTATTCCATGTCTTGTGCTCTCGTGTGACTACTAACATTTTTGGCGTGGATAGCTTTTGCTTGACTGGATTGTCAGTTCACGGGAAGGTGTTACAAATTAATTCATCGGGGTTTCTGGAGAATGCTAATACGTGATGTGACAAGCACAGTTCTCTGTTTCTCGGTACTTTAGGCAAGGCGCAAGGGTTTTGAGACCCATGTGAGCTTGAAGACAATCAGAAGCCTACGTTTTTTCGTGCTCGTCCTGTCCCTTGTCCATTATGGGACCGAGTTGCCACAGAGTTGCGGCCGTTGGAGGACAATGGCGTCATCAAACCGTAACGGCAAGACAGTGGATTTTCTCCATGGTGGTCCTTACTAAATCATCGGGTGGGTTGAGACTTTGTGCAGACTTTAAATCAATCGTCAACCCACAAACTGTTGTTGATTCTCTTCCGTTGCCCCTCCCTGGGAATCTGACAGACATATCAGGTCAGGGTCATTTCTTCTCAAAAATTGATCTCCAGGAGGTCTACCTGTAACTGCCTTTAAATGAAAAATCAAATAAGATTTTTGTGATCAGCACACACACACACGCAAGGGATTATTCCACTTTCAGCGGCTACCATTCGGTAGTGTTTTTTTCCCCAGCTATTTTCCAAAGGAACTTTGAGCAACTGATCTCGCAAGTACGTTCTTGTTCTAACTGTTTAGATGATACAGTATTCTCTGGGCGTACACCAGCAGAACACTTACAAAATTTGGAGGCATTGTTTCAAGTGTTGTCCAAAGAAGGAATAACATTAAACCATTCTAAGTGTTCCTTCTTTCTCATTCAAACTGAGTATCTTGGCCACATGATTAATGTGCATGACACCCATTCATTAAAATCGCACTTTGTGGCTATTGGCGATTTACATGTGCCAACCAATGGACCAGAAATGCAATCTGCCATGGGGAAGCTAACCTATTACATCCGTTTCATCCCGACTGCCGCTCAGATTGAAATCTGTTGCTCCACGAGGGCGTTCCGTTCGTATAGTCGGCCAAATGTGACACTGCTTTCCAGCAGCTGTGAGAAGCACTGCAAAGGGGTCTGTGTTTAGATCAGTTCGACCCCAGACTGTCATTCTTGCAGCAGATGCTTCATAATATGACTGGCGCAATGTTGTCACACCAAATGGGCTCCAATGACAGGCCAATTGCGTTTGTGTCAAAGACATTGTCCTGGTTCTAACGCAGCTACAGCCGACTTGAAAAGGAGGCATTGGCTATCATTTATGTGGTCACACACTTCCATCAATACCAGTACGGTTGCCACTGTTCTGTAGTTACAGGCCATAGATCCTTGACGACACTGTTTGAATCCACCCAGCCTGTCCCATCACACACGACATAAAAGTTACAATGGGGGCCGCTCTCTTGTCCAATTACCAGTACGAGTTAGCATATCTTCCCATTACCAAACACTGCAACACTGACCTCCTGCCAAGGCTCTCTATTGGTTCTGATGCTGCATTGGATTCTACCGAGGACTCCTGTCATGACATTGTTTCAGAAGAAATCCGGATTTTGGAAGATTTTATGGTCACTTTCTGCTGTGTGGCACAGGAGACGGCAACGGACCTAGCGTTGCAGATGCTGCTTGAGTTTGTTCGTCGTGAGTGGCCGTGGGGTCAGGAGATCCGCCACCTGATAGACACCGAAAGTGGCGATGCAAGAGTCACTGTCCCTCAGTCCCTCCAGCGGGAAGTTCTTCGGTTGTTGCACCAAGGAACTGGGGTATTGTCCGCACTACGCAGTTTGCAAGGGGCCATTGTAAATGGTCCGGAACGGATGCATAAGTAATGACTTCATAGTGCTCAATGTGCGCAGAGTATCAATCTGCTCCTCCTACCCTGTCCCCCCCCCCCTCCCCCGCAGTGGTCGTGTCCTGATAGACCTTGGCAACACCTGTACACAGGTTTTGCTAGGCCGTACACTAGCTAGTGGTTGTGAATGCATACAGCAAGTTTCACTCCGTCGTTCCAATCAAGCTTAACACATCAGTCAGCACAATCAGCCCCTACGTCGATCTTCTGTACTGAAGGCTCACCTTAGGTGTTAGTGTCGGATAATAGAATGCAGTTCATGTCTCGGGAGTTTGAACATTTTCGTGCACACACCGGTATTCAAATGGCTCTCAGGTCATCAGTCCCCTAGAACTTAGAACTACTTAAACCTAACTAACCTAAGGACACCACACACATCCATGCCCGAGGCATGATTCGAACCTGCGACCGTAGCGGTCGTGCGGTTCCAGACTGAAGCGCCTAGAACCGCTCGGCCACCAGCGGCCGGCTACACCGGTATTCACCACGTCCTTACAGCGTCCTTTCATCCGCAGTGGAGTGGTGACGCCGAACACTTCAAAGGAGCTTCAAATCACAGATCAACAAGTTGCGGGATACCCACAAGCGGGACCAGGATTTGAATGTTCTACTGTCGTCATATCGCTCCCCGCCCAAAGATGGAAAGTCGGCAGCGGAGCTCCTTCATGTCCGACAACATAGGACTCGATTTACTACGTCCACAGCAAATACCTTATGTACCACCTTCCTAGTCACAGTTTCACGTGTTTGGCATTGGTCTCAGATGAGAATTGAGTATGGTACTTGAGAAGTTATCCCACTGCATCTACATCATCCACAGTCCGATGTGGGCAGCATCGGAATCAGCATCAGCTAGTCCACTTGGGAGATTCTGTCGCCCTCGTTTTGCTCACGGATTCAGTATACGGCCCGGAGACAACATTTATTACACATGCATGGGGACCATTCCGAACAACTGGCACTGCTGCTCGAAGGAGCGAAGGTGGTCGACCATGGTGAACTACAACCGCAGTTTATCGATACAGTGTGCAACTGGCAAGAAGTGACCCACATCAAACAGTGGGTCGCAATTGCAACCACATTTAACAATACTGCAAGGTCCGCAGTCTCACGGTCCACAGTAGGCATGCAGCAGCCACCGTCACAGTCGCAGACGACGCCTCCCGCAATACGGTCTTCTCCGTAGCAGGAGACTCCCATGGACGTCGACCTGGCGCCGCAGCCAGCAACAGGGTGGCTTCCGGTCGCCCGGCCGGACGCTCCAGAGGGCCCAGACGTCTCCAGTGAGCCGCCTGTCGCATTGGCTACTTCTGCGCCTAAGGCTGCCGACAACACCCTGTGGCTGGTTTCCCAGCCCTCGTTTCCAGCCATGTGACAGGGCGGATAACGGGTTGTAGTTGTGTGCTCAGCGCCGACTGAAGTTTCGGCACCTACGTGTGCAGTTGCTTAGGCGTTCCGTCCCCCACATGCCATCGTCTTCCATCTCCATATCCAAGGTCGGCGCGGATGTTTGTGAGGGAAGGCATGTGCGGTATCGTCGAGTATCGAGAGCGGCGCAAGAAGTATCGACCACCGCAGCGATACTGTACTGCAAAGTGGTATCACGAGGCGCCTATGAGATGTGGGGAAGGAGCCGTGCCTCCCGTAGTTTCAAGGCGCCACCGCCGCGTCCCTGCCCTGAAATAGCGCCGCCAGAGGCGAGGAGGGCAGTTCTGTGCGAGGTCGGATCCTGCCCACTTCCAGAAAGTTCCCGTCGGAGTAATATCGTTGTGCTGCCTACTCGTCTTGACACAGACTGCGTCAACCGTCATGGAGTGAAGGGACTTCCGCTCCTGTGAAATGTGCCTTCGCACCAACGCTATCAGAACTGTGTCAACAAATGTCTACGAACTTGTGTTTTCTAGCGACTGTAGTGAACTTGTATCATTTCGCCACTCAGTAATGGTGGCTCATTTATTTTGTTCTGACTGCAAGTCTACATGTGCATTTTCATAGCTGCAGCCGAGCCTGGCGAACAACGACAAGTTTTGTTATAATTAAGAAGAGATGACTTGTTCAGAGTGCTCTAATTGACTGTACCGTTACTAGCCACCTCAGTATCCAAGAAGTCGGACACAACAAAAGCGGATATAAGAAGCAGACAAAGGTAAGACAGGCAAAGATGCCATTCTTTGCGAAAACAAGTGTACTGTCGTCAAATATAGGACTGATTGTGAGAAAAAAGTTCTATAAATTTACGTCTGTAGCACAGAAGAAAATTATGAATAGTGGTAAAACTAGAAAAGGTGAGAATCGAAGGGTCTCATAAATTTCAGTGTAATAAAATAGATTTTGAACGTATTTGTCTGAAGTATAACCTTATATGAAAGTTAAATGTGGACGATAAAAAGTACAGACAAGAAGAGAATTGAAAGTGTAGTTCTCATGAGACTGTTGAAGATTTGATGGTTAGATAGGACAACGAATGAGGAGTTGTTGAGTCGAATCGGGGAGAGAAGAAATTTAGGCACAACGTGACTGAAAAAAGGATTCGTCGATATGAAACTCCTAAGTTTCAAGAATAATATGATAATGAAAGTGCAAGTGGATTTAGGTTGTAGTCGTTATAAAGATATCAACAGACTTGCACAGGGCAGTCTAGCGTTGAGGTTTGCACCAGACCTCTCCTGGAAATGAAGGAAACAACAACAACTACAAAACGCCTCATTTTATGGAATTCCGTGTCATGCTTTGATGACAATTGCTGTTAATTAGGGACCCGTCCCTAATTTCAGGCGAGAAAAAGACAAATGTGGTATGCATTTCAAAAGTTTGTCAGTAGAGAGATTCGAGGCTATATTTTTGATCGAGGTTTTAGATTGTTACGTAGTTTCTGTATAATCTTGCTGTGAGGTGAGCTTTTCGAATCGTTTTTACACAGCCGGACATGCCCTAGTTGGCTAGTATGTAAATGTAGCTATAGTTTTAAAACAGTCACAGACCGCACATTTGGCGACAATTTTACAGAATCACCATTTCTTTGTTGGGAAGGGAGTGCGAGGCCGTTAAATTCAAATTCGTTGAGGAAGACGAAGGTAAGGTTAGTCATAGTCCTCGTACATAATCGAGTTTACCCCGAAAATTTACAGAGACAAATTCTTCTATCATGTGGAAGGGCAATGTGGGAGGAGATTCTCTGAAGGCAACAGCTGGAGTACTGACAACGCTTTGGGTGGGCGAAGAAGACGTCTTCTAGATGGGCAGTGTTGAAAGTGTCATGTTACCGCCTCCGGAAAACACGAGCTCCTCCTTCCGACACTGATTCCATGCACCAAGGAGGTCGCCGCAGCAAACCAAGTTCCTGCATGCAGGTAAGATATCGGTCCATGATCACAGTATTGACATTCACATTGCGAGTAGGATCGAACCGATGCCCTTTGATGCAGAGCATTTCTGTGAATAGGACACTCTAAGATCCCAGAAACAACGAAATACGAAGGAGTCACACAAATTGGTCACAAAGTGATATTACTCAGGCATCGACGGAAAACGCAATATTGTAAACCTTGGAGGCCAATGGATGAGTATATGCCGCTGCAGCGCAATTTAACAGCGCAACTGGATAGGATACTAAACAGGGAGCACATCGACAATAGGGCATAAATTCTTTGGGAATTTCTTTGCGTGTTTTAGGTGGACGGCACCTATGCCTCGTGGACAGGCATCTGAGAGAGGATGTGTAGTTCGGTTCAAAGGAGCCAGTTGGAGTGGTCGGCGAAGCGCTCTGCTTTTGAAGAGGAGCGATGCCACTACTCGATAGTTTTGGCAGTAGCTGGAGAACCATGGCCTAACAAAGTGTCAAGAAGGAAGCGGTCGACCTAGAGAGACGACAGAGCGCGACGACCAAGTTATCATCAGAGGGGCACTCACAGCACCGGATACACCATTTTCTCCGATCTGTCGCGCAATCTGTGCTTCAGTGACAACAAATACCATTAATAAACGGCTTACAGAAAGGGGACTGAGCTCAGGGCGTCCCTTGCCCCGACTACCATTGACCTCGACACACCAACAAGCCCATCAGCAGTGGTGTCGGCAACATTCCATACGGCCTGACAACCAGGAGTGATTGGTCTAGGATGACATTTCATCTCATAGCAGGACCCCTTTGGTAGTCATTCGCGGCGCCCCTGCTGTGCGGAGGTACGTCGACGATATTCTACTGCCCGTTTCGTTGCCCTTCCTGGCAAGTCAAACTAGGCTTGCATGTCAGCAAGATAATGTCCACCCGTACACAAAGGTAGTTTCTGTTGCTTCTCTTCGTGGCTGGCGCTCTCTCCCCAACTGAGAAACGTTTGGAGCATTATGGGCAGAGCCCTCCAAATACCTTGGGATTCTGACGATACAACACACCAGTTGGATAGAATTTGGTACGATATACTTCAGGAGGTCATCCAACAAATATATCTAACAAGCCGAATAACTTCTTGCATAAGGGCCAGAGGTGTACCTGTGCGTCATTGACTAGCTGCCGGCCGAAGTGGCCCAGCGGTTCAAGGCGCTACAGTCTGGAACCGCACGACCGCTACGGTCGCAGGTTCGAATCCTGCCTCGGGCATGGATGTGTGTGATGTCCTTAGGTTAGTTAGGTTTAAGTAGTTCTAAGTTCTAGGGGACTTATGACCACAGCAGTTGAGTCCCATAGTGCTCAGAGCCATTTGAACCATTTTTTGACTAGCTCTATTTGTGAAGCTATTTCTCTTGAATAAAACATGCATTTTTCTGAAATTGTAATACTTTTTAGTCTGTGAACGTACATGTCACATCTACAGATTTCTGTTCCATTCCCATAATTCCTTAGTGAGGCGTCTTTTTTTTTCCTCTTGGAGTACAAAATTAAGATGTGATCATTTTGGGAACTATTGATTATTCGCTCAAGATGGCGACAACCATAAAATTCGGAGAAACTTCAAACAGGTTTCTTCTTCCCAGAGGTGACCAGTGCTACAAAGCGGACCTGTTGTGGCGGTGTGAGCGAAGTCAAGATGGGAAGCCTCTGTGGACAAGTGACTTTGTCTATTCTATAAATATTGGCAAGCAGTACTGGAACAACACTGCCTTCCTGCAGTTGCTACTAGCACTGTTTTTAGAGGTCAGAAAAGTGTCGGTGTGCGGACGTTCTGGACTCATAAAGCATGAGAGCGCAGCCGCCCAAGTTCCAGTTCGCCAGCTTCCCTTCGAACAAACATCTGCAGCAAGACGATCGTGAAGCACACGCAATACGGTCTCAGCAGTTTCTGCCTAGAGCCAAATTAAAGAGCGTTTGCTCATTACTTTGACCAAGAGATATAAATGTCGATCGCATACAGAAGCCACCATTTACAATATGTACGCACTACTTCGTTGTGTTCATGCCACGAGGCTACACTTTCCTCCCTGTGGTAAGCAGACATTGCAACAATTCCACTCAGACTTCTCGATCGCCTCCTGAAGGGTTCAGCCTCCTTTGTAATATTTTAGAATTCTCACATGGATTCAGCTCCCTCTTGTACTTTAAAATCCGAGGGTCGTTTAAGGTCTTTTGATAACTCTGCATGTTGATTCCTGCATTCATTGATAACTACGTCTGTCAGTAATTCATTTCGTCAGTGAAGGCTGTCCCTGCCTGTACGAATGTAAATGTTTCGAGAATATATCCTGTTAACTTGAACCTGTGTTAATTAGTGTCACATCACCTGTCCTGTTTCCTCAGTCTCCTTATTAATTGGAATCCCTTGCAAGTACCAAAAATGTTGATTGGCATCCATGATTGAGACTGCTATTAAATTCCTGGTAGCTTGCAATTGATTGGCTCCCACTGTTGGGACTGCTATTAAATTCCTGGTAGCTTGAGATTTACGCCCCCGAAAGCTGAATCAGAGCCACAATCTGACAACTCAGTGGCGAGAAGTTTCTGACTGGCTGACTGGCGTTTAAAAGCCGAATAGAAGGAGGCGTTGGTTGCAGATTCTTAGTCGAATGAGCTAGCTATTATTATAGTACATTTTATGTGAGCTTGTTTTAACGATATGACGGTATTTGAAATAGTTGCATGTGGATTGCAGTATGAAGCACTTAGTGAACCTATCGTTTGCTTCCCTCAGGAGTGCTTTTACTTAAGTCTGGGTACCTTGACCCCAGGAAAGATTAGAGCTTTTAGAGGTGAGGGGGATAGGTAACTCTTTTTGGGCCAATTCACACGAAAATGTGTATTAGATGGAACGAGTGGAGTGAAAGGAAAGCCCTCGCTCAGCTCAAGGTGTGAGACTATCTGTTCCGAGGATTTTTGACACATGTTATGGTGCGACATGAACCTCACGAATACCGGCCTTACAGCGCGCAGGTTTCCGCTGTTGTGGATCAATATACATCCCCTGTTCTGGATGGGCCAGAGTGGAAAACACAGAATATAAACTAAAAAACTGAAAGATTTAATACCTCAAACACCCAGTCACCGGGTCGTGAACCGATGTAAGCTGTTTCAGCAAATGTTTCGGCGAAGAGACCAGTTCGAGGAGTGGCTTAAATACTTATAATTTAGACGAGATCAGGATTAAAGTCTTGTCTACAACTCAGAGAAGGAGACTTCTTATAGAAAAGGAAGGAAAAGAATGAAGTTAAAAGGTCTTGGACCTAAGATCCCCAAGGAAAGATAGTCTCAAAGCGAAGTGAATAAACGGACCCCTTCTACGCGTAGGACAGGTAGCAAGAGAACAAGGGAGGAGTCCACAGCAGAAACGTATGAAGAAAAAACCGAGGCACGGAACAGGGTATCAGACACCAGTTTCACATTTTTAGGAAGCTCATATCGAACAGGTTGTGAAAATTACATCGTAGCGGGAGGAGCTAGTCCTGATGGCCCTCTTTAAAAAACAAAAACAGGGGAGGACACATGTCAAGGCCCCAAATTCAGGAACGTCCGCCTGGTCTTTATCCGTGAGAGGATTGAGCCAGTGGACTGGCTGAAGGAGATTTTACCTAAGATGTTTCCGTGACCAGACCAGCAGGGGAACTATTCACCAACGTAAAAATAGCAGTCTGGGTATCAGAATTGCTTAAGGACGCTCCCCCAAAGGTCCCGATAAAGTCTCGACAGGCTGCAAACTGATGTTCAAGCCTTTCCGGAAGCAGTCGGGAAAAATTCCCTGAATGCAATCCGAGAGCAAGACCTGCATCTGTATTCAACGTTTTTGCATCTGACTTTTAGGGAAATCAAAGACATCATAGATGGCAATGGAGGCAATCTAGCAGTTGGAAGAGTTACAGATAAACCTGCCGCACAGTAAGGGGACAACCTCAGTCTTATGTCGCCTTCTTGGAATACAGATGAAAGTGAACCTGAACCAGGACCCTACTTGTATAACGGGGAAAGAAAGGTAAGTAGTCCTTCCTTACGAGGACAGTGCTCCTCACATGGTGTATTGCCATATAAAGAGGAGAAGTGTTTTAGATTCCCCATCCATCCTATATCATGTCGTCTTCTGCCCCAAGTAGGTGATCATCTAAAAGCACCCAAAACTGGTTGCTTCTTAGGTTATCTCATGGTCAGTATTCTCAAAAATTCCTCGCAGTGTTATAACGTTAGCATCCATTACCATTCAAGGTGACCGGTGTTACCGTTACAACTACTTGTTCGCTAGAAGACCTTAGATCCCAAAAAATTCAGTTTCATCGCGGATGTCAATAAACCTGCCTTTTCCGCTCTATGGAGTAATTTCACATGTTACTGCAAGGACGGAGTATTATGTCTACTCTCAGAGACAGACAGGAGAAAGACTAGAAATTAGATTTGGAGAACGTGTGGTCTTGGAAAGGCATGGTATAGTTGGAAAATCTAATTTTGCTGTCGAAAATCAGGATATCGTACAAGTGAACTAGCCTGGTTTAATGACAGGACGCAAACAGCCGAAGATGCTTTATTTCGGATATATAGAGTGATTCCTCAATAGATAGTCGACTCTCTCTACGAAAGCTGGCTATGGTACTCTGGGCGGACATATTTACTATCAGAGCATACTTGGAGGAGAATTTACGTGTGTGTTACGAGGATCATAGAATATAAATTCATTCAGGCAGCTAAACAGCTCTAAAATCTCAATAAGCACCAAAGACAGTTTTAGAATCCTATGCTGTGGATCCCTAGGGACTCATGCAGTAAAGATGATGAACAAGTTGACAGGTTGGCCAGGACATGCGACGTGTCAATTTATCGTACTTAGGAGCTAATAACGCGATGGTAAAATCAAAACTCCGCAGCTAGAGCAGGAAGTAATGCGTAGAATATTGGGCAAACATCCAAAAACGAAAACATGGCAATCAAATGGTGCTGAAACCACGCTTTATGAAAAGTTCTGTCATCCAGTTGGTAAAATTTAGCGTGTACTATTCACCTTTCCCTCAGCTCCGAGGACTGAAGTTCTCAGACGTCACCTTCCTCCTACCAAAGCACTTCCACATCACGGTATTTGCCAAGTTCCACGGATACCATGAGCTGTGTACCTACACGACGGTCGATTTTAAAAAGGTAGGAGGATAAACAGGGGCTGGGCAAAGCAGAACTCTGTTAGAGTATATTTGAAACAAGATTGTTGACTCTTGTTAGCAAAGATTACAAAAGATGCTGGAAACGACTACCTTTGACGTGAATCCAGCACTGCGCTCTATAAAACTGTGTGACACACGTAGCAGCTGCACCTGAGGGACAGCAGCAGTAGGATTTTCAACGGACTGCTGTTCCATTCTGTGAGAAGTACAGAAGTAGTTGAGTACACCTGACACTTCAATTTCCCTCACTAGTAAAAATCACACAGGGAGAGATCAGGTGATAGTGGTGGCCAGGAGATTGTAGTGCAACTGCTGATATTCTTCTGGTCACAAATCTGCACTCATGAGAAGGTTGGCAAGTCTGTGTGTGCCGTTACCCCGTCTTCCTGAAGATATCCGTAGAGTCGTTCATCCCCCGTGAGTTGATCCACATATGAATTAAACAAATTCTGAAGACACCAGTTATCATTAACTATTTGTGAAAGAGTCGTATTATGAGGCGGACACAAGGCACTGTATACCACGCACCAGTCTTGAGATTATGTAATGGCTGCTCAAAGCCCTGAACTAGGCCTCATCTGTAGAAACAAAAGACGGTGGTTTGACTCCAAATAACTCTGAAACCAGCGGCAGAACTTAACCCACGGAAGTTCGACAGGACGCTGTAACTCATGAATAACAGTATATTTGTAAGGATACTGATGCAGGTTCTTTTCGATAATGTTTAGCCATGATGGCATAAAACTAATAAATCACCAGCGTTGAGACTTCGTCGAACTTTGTTCCAAGATTTCCTTCACTCGAGCAATGTTTTCTAGTGTTCGAACATTTTTCGAGTAGTTACAGTTTTTCTGCGATGGAGAGCCCGTTTTATGCCATTTTGCTACTAATTTTTACATAGCAGACTTCGCTGGAAATTTCACCAAAAAACCTCCAGTTAGTGTCTTGCGCAGAGAGTTCCACACAATGTAAATGTTGTATCCGTTCTTTCGGACATGTCCGAATGAATAAACACCATTTTCGATCCTGCAGCCACTATGAATCAAGACACAAAACACTGACAATGCCAGTTGACATAGGCTTAAGTCTATGATGAAAGTTGGAAACTTTTGCTGGACTGGGTCTCGAACCTTGTAAGAGGTCCGAGGAGATGTAATTTCGATGTATTGCTCATGCGCTGCCTGCGATATGCAAGGTAGAAGAGAATCTCTGACCAGAGAGCAGTGTTGACTGCAGTACGAACTTTGTAGCTGTAGCAGTAAGTTGTTGCTAGTCTGCAGTCTGCTCTAGTCTGGTCTGGTGTATCATGTTGGCTGGGCCGGTCGCGGTGCAGCGATCTCGGAGCCTGAGTATTATTGTATAAGGTAAAAAGCAGCCTCGCGCATATGTAGTAATGTCATCTCAAGTCCCATGTAAATGTTTTTAAAATGTCGTAATAACAATCTTTCTCATAAAAAGTAACTTTTAACAACCATTCATTTCAATTTAAAGAATTTACTAATTTCTCCCATCCATGATCATCCCAATTGTTGCAAAAGAAAAACAGCTGCTTCCTTTCACAAATGAGAAATCTATCGGCCAGCATTGCACAGGGCTGTGCCAGAAAACATTATTTTAAGAGCAGATATATATATGCGTTATCCGGCGACTTCATTGAGGTAACAATTTTTCTCTTTTTTATTCAGAATGATCTTTCAGGGCCATGACGCAGCACTGCTGACGTCCAAAATTTGCCAGGTTAAATTCACAGTCAATTATTGAAAAGTTATAAGTGAGCGACAATTTAATTGAGAGGTTAGTTACATTGTATTATTACCAGGTTACTGAATTTATTTATTTATTTTTTGTTGGGACGTTACAGTTAATGTGAACGACATAATTATAATTTTTTACTGTTGAGAGGTTTAGGAATTTTTCTGTTTTGAGGTTACACTAAATTAGAATCATATTCATATTATTTATTATATTTTGTGGGGAGGTTACACTTGCCGACAACCGGCCAGGATCGTATTTCTTTGTGAATTTCTGAGAAGTATTCCTATATCTACTCTTATTTGCTTAAATGTAGTTTGCATCTGGCGCAACGCATTTACTAATTTGTCACTCTTTCTTTCACAGATCATCGGCAATTTATTGCTCTTTGTTGTAATTGTGTTTGTTCCATTTTTGCTTCGTCTTTGTTTCATTTTGTTCTTAAGTTTGTTTTGTGAAAAATGCCGTGAAAAACTGTTAACGGTACATCGTGATGTGCAATGAGTGAAATAGCCGACTCGAATAATTTGACCGATAATACTTGCGACACTCAGTGTAATAGTGATAATCGTCTAATTACAGATACTCAGTGCCTGCCGATCACTAGTATTGAGTTAAATCCTAATGATGGGCAAACAAATGCAATTATGTCCACAGTAAATTTAACGATTGATGACGCGGCACGTTCCGATACAATGAACGCTGCCCAGTTTGACACGCCTGATTTGCAAAATTTGCATAGTGTACAGATAATTTTTTCTCACGAAGATGAACAATGTAGTCAAAATACGTCAGATCTATTTGATTCCGAGGTAGTGACCCGTAGTGCACATCCGATGGGCAAACCTTTTCGAGAATCACAGAATGACCAAATGGTTACGCAAAACGTGACAATTGCAGGTACGCCATCAAACAGCACAGAGAATAGAGTAGGTAATATTGGCATGGATCAAGTTATGGCATTATTGCTACAACTTAATGAAAATTTCAAACAACAAATTAATGAATCGAACAAACAACTAAATGAAAAACTAGAAAGCAACTCCAAACAGTCGAATGATAAACAAGGCAACAATTTCAAACAACTTAATGAACAGAACAAACAACTTAGTGAACAGATTACAGCCGTTGCCGTGCAATGTCATGATACTAAAGAACAATTACGTGAGGAAATTAAGGCTTGTGCTAGGAACAGTAGTGAAGAAATTAGATCTGTGGCACAAGAATTAAGTAATACACATGCAGCCACAACTAAATTACTTAGAGATGAAATTAGTGCAGTCGCTAAACAGTGTTCTGAAAACGCAACACAGTTACGCGATGAGTTTAAATTAATGTCAGCAGAACTTTCACGCACGCTGGATGCGAAAGTAGACGCGAAGTTTGACCAACAGAACAGCCAAATTGACGAACGTTTTAATAACCACCTACAAAACAGTGAAACGCGTTACCGTAAATTTATACAGGAACAGAATAAAGTAAAGCAACAAGTCATGGAGACAATTACCGCACAGAGACAGGAAGATAAGCGTAAATTGTTTGCGAAAGCAAGAACATACGTAGACAACAATATTGCTACAGTATCAGACGAAATCAAACAGTTGAACGCCGAATTGCATGATGAAATCTCCGATCTTCAAACAAAAACAGACGCACACACATTAGACTTTCAGACAATGACCAACAGACTTGAAAAGTTGGAACTAATACAGGATCCCGATGCCATCAAAGCAAACGTTAAAAAATTGAACGAAACCACACGCAAAATACAAAAACAAATTAATGCTTGTGATACTAAAAACGATGATCAGGTAAAAGTACTGACTGAAAAATGTGATGAATTGGCCAGTCGTATTGATGTTATTGAAAATAATAATGACACCAAATCAGACGATACGTCACCTGTTTCGTTTAATCAAACACCCGAATTCCAAAATTTACAGCAGACGATCAGTGAGATAGGTTCGTCTAATAATACATTACGTAGAAAATTGTCATCTTTGCAGCACGAATTGACGGAGTTGAAAAATATTACAGGAGTTAACACATCACAGTATACGCCACTTTCCGAACATTTGTCAGACTCACACAGCCAGTATAATTTAGGTAATTTACAGAGAGTACGTGAGTTAGATTCCGAACAATCACAGACAAACAGATTAGCATACAATCCTGAACCTGTTCAGACATTCAGAGACGAAAATTTTGATTACAAGCAATTTTTATCCGTAAAAAAATCTAAGGTATTTAAAAATGACGGAACAGAAATACACCCTTTGGACTGGATACGACAATTTGCTTGTGTATTTTCTCCAGCTTGGCCCGTAATGCAGAAACTAGAATTGCATTGGATACAACAATTTGCTTTTGAATTTTCACCGTCATTGCCTGTAACGCAGAAACTAAAATTTATTTCATAGCGTGTAGGCTTTCACGGCCGCCGTCTTCAGTAATTAAAACTTCCGGACTAAGAGGCCGTGGTCCAATAATAGAAATACTTCTCCCTGACGTTTCGTTGCTTCGATGAATATGTGCCGTAGAGTGCACAGGGCCCCGAGCCATAGTAGTGCTATTTCATCTTTAGTTTTCTGCACTGCAGCCTTCTCTTTTACTATCCTTCATATCTATCAAAACAGCTCTTCAACTATCGATCTGTCTAGAATTAGAAATGAGTAAAGAAAACCTGATATGACAAGTTTTACCGAACGTGACAATTTTCAGTAGGAACTCGCGAAATAAAAAGAAATAGCAGCGTAATTTTAATGAAAGACAAAATTTTAATCATCAGTATGTACAAAATTTTTAGTAATCGCAGATACATTTAGGCAACAATAGAGGCTTTTCCCACAACAGCAACAAAACCAGCCGGTTAGCATACCTAACCAACAATGTAGCCTGCAAGGTCAACCAAGGTTTAATGTTTCGCCGCCTACACGTATAGCGTCGGCTCCGCCAAATACACTCCTGGAAATTGAAATAAGAACACCGTGAATTCATTGTCCCAGGAAGGGGAAACTTTATTGACACATTCCTGGGGTCAGATACATCACATGATCACACTGACAGACCCACAGGCACATAGACACAGGCAACAGAGCATGCACAATGTCGGCACTAGTACAGTGTATATCCACCTTTCGCAGCAATGCAGGCTGCTATTCTCCCATGGAGACGATCGTAGAGATGCTGGATGTAGTCCTGTGAAACCGCTTGCCATGCCATTTCCACCTGGCGCCTCAGTTGGACCAGCGTTCCTGCTGGACGTGCAGACCGCGTGAGACGACGCTTCATCCAGTCCCAAACATGCTCAATGGGGGACAGATCCGGAGATCATGCTGGCCAGGGTAGTTGACTTACACCTTCTAGAGCACGTTGGGTGGCACGGGATACATGCGGACGTGCATTGTCATGTTGGAACAGCAAGTTCCCTTGCCGGTCTAGGAATGGTAGAAGGATGGGTTCGATGACGGTTTGGATGTACTGTGCACTATTCAGTGTCCCCTCGACGATCACCAGTGGTGTACGGCCAGTGTAGGAGATCGCTCCCCACACCATGATGCCGGGTGTTGGCCCTGTGTGCCTCGGTCGTATGCAGTCTTGATTGTGGCGCTCACCTGCACGGCGCCAAACACGCATACGACCATCATTGGCACCAAGGCAGAAGCGACTCTCATCGCTGAAGACGACACGTCTCCATTCGTCCATCCATTCACGCCTGTCGCGACACCACTGGAGGCGGGCTGCACGATGTTGGGGCGTGAGCGGAAGACGGCCTAACGGTGTGCGGGACTGTAGCCCAGCTTCATGGAGACGGTTGCGAATGGTCCTCGCCGATACCCCAGGAGCAACAGTGTCCCTAATTTGCTGGGAAGTGGCGGTGCGGTCCCCTACGCCATTGCGTAGGATCCTACGCTCTTGGCGCGCATCCGTGCGTCGCTGCGGTCCGGTCCCAGGTCGACGGGCACGTGCACCTTCCACCGACCACTGGCGATAACATCGATGTACTGTGGAGACCTCACACCCCACGTGTTGAGCAATTCGGCGGTACGTCCACCCGGCCTCCCGCATGCCCACTATACGCCCTCGCTCAAAGTCCGTTAACTGCACATACGGTTCACGTCCACGCTGTCGCGGCATGCTACCGGTGTTAAAGACTGCGATGGAGCTCCGTATGCCACGGCAAACTGGCTGACACTGACGGCGGCGGTGCACAAATGCTGCGCAGCTAGCGCCATTCGACGGCCAACACCGCGGTTCCTGGTGTGTCCGCTGTGCCGTGCGTGTGATCATTGCTTGTACAGCCTTCTCGCAGTGTCCGGAGCAAGTATGGTGGGTCTGACACACCGGTGTCAATGTGTTCTTTTTTCCATTTCCAGGAGTGTAGTAACGCACAGCAACAAGGAAATAACTACGTACAGAAAACACATCATTTCAACTCGTATCGCAACGCGCCGTATTGAAATGACTAACATGACAGACGTAAAAGTAATGAGCACAATTTTCAGCGTACGTTTAATAACAGTCGGTCTTACCAGCAGCATAATCAACCGCAACAACAGATTATCATGAATGAACCAGACAGTAGATATCGTCCAGAACGTAATACGTCAGGAAGAAATAATAGAACAGTACAAATAGTCGAAATGCCACAGCATCCTCCCGCAAATAACAGCACATCAGAAAGAATTTGACAAGATACAGTACAGGTTGCATCTTCCAGCAACGTAAGCAATACTTTTGACACAGAGAATCTTGTTCACGAAAATGTTATTACTTTCGACGACATCCGAGACACTCTTTTGCAGGAAAAACCAGTTATTCAAAAAAACCATTTCCCACCCTGTCATTAAGTAAAGATGGGATCATCCAAATTTTCATCAGTAATCGATTCTGGATCACCTATGTCAGTTATAAATGAAGAAACTTTCAACGAATGTAACAAAGACAATACCTATCCTACGTTACCATCAGGCAAAACTAAAGTAAAAGGTGAAGTATCTAGTAAAGGAGTAGACGTAAAGTTACAGACACACTTATCGTTTTGTATTGCAGGTCATACGTTCCACTCAAATTTTTGGACTGTTCCCTTATTGACAACAGACGTTATTTTAGGTACCAATTTTCTGGTACAACATGACGCAATTATTGACTTTCAAAATTCCTGTTTAATGTTAAAGGATGAAAATGTACAACTGGCATTAGAATTTCAGCACTCTTTATCTGCAGAAGAACAAACAATTAATCGGACAGAGGTCATTTCTGCATCACGTAACACGGACTGTCATTCCACATTGTTCACGGATACGTACGTACGCAACTATAATACTCCAGACGAAGCCGACTATGACGTTATGCAAAAGATTTCTGATAAAGTTAAACAGAGCAGTGCAAATACAGACGACGAACGTTCAGAGCTACGCAAAATTCTTTTACAGCAAGCTCCAGTTTTTGACAACATCCCTGGTACTATGTCCGGTTTTATGTATGAATTTCAAGTTAAACAGCACGATACATTTAAAGCCAAACATTATCCCATTCCATACATTCACAGAGATCAAGTTAAGATAGAATTGCAAGCTATGCATGACCAAGGTATTATTGAACTGGCAGTTCGTCCGTACATAAACCGGCTCCATATTGTTAAGAAAAAGGGTGGTTCACTTCGCCTCGTACTTGATTCGCGCCACATCAGTGACATTATAATTAATGAAACAGATCGCCCACAGACACTAGAAGAACTTCTACAGAAATTTCATGGTACTGCTATTTATTCCACGTCAGATTTGAAATCGGGATTTTGGCAAATTCAGCTCCATCCGAACTACAGAAAGTACACAGCATTTCTCTGTTTTGGTGACTGTTATCAATTTTGTAAATTACCGTTCGGTTTAACTATTTCTTCAGCAGCATTTATTCACGGTTTGAATACTATACTTCCGACAGAACTTAAAGACAGAATCACAACGTATGTAGACGACATTCTTATTGCAGAAGCTAACTGTTCTGAACACAATCTGATTCTTGAACAACTGTTACAAACTTTTCGTGCACAAGGACTCACAGTTAATCTTAGCAAATCGTACTTTGGCAAAACTTCTATAAAATTTCTTGGACGTGTGATTTCAGCAGAAGGCATTGCGCCTGACACGGAAAAACTTCAAGCTTTACGTGACATTACTGTACCTACGACGAAGAAACAATTACGCAGCTTTCTGGGATTAGTTAACTTTTTTGTAAATTTATTCATTACTCTGCCTTAGACACCCCTAGATTATGTCAATAGACAGGTAAAAACACTATTTGGTCCTGGGATAGCCAAGCACAGCCTGAATTTGTCAATCTGAAACAAGCTTTGTTGAATGCACCACTTTTATCACATCCAGATCTTACTAGAAATTTTTCCATTGCCACCGACAGTTCTAACACAGCCTTAGGCGCACACATTTTTCAGGAAATTGAAGAAGACGGTAATACAGTAATTAAAAACATCGCCTTTGCGAGTCGCATTCTGTCACCTGCTGAACGCAATTATTCTGTTACAGAACTTGAAACATTATGTGTTGTATGGGCATTTACGAGATTTAGGAATTTTCTTTATGGAAGACATACGACCGTTTACACAGATCATAGAGCCATTCAGTTTTTACTTTCAGCAAAATTTACACACGACAGGTTAAGCAGATGGAAGCTTTATTTACAGGAATTTAATTTTACAATTGTCCACATTCCCGGTACGCAAAATATTGTAGCAGACGCACTATCCCGTACTCTCAGCAACAATCAGCAAGACATTGCAACCAACTTCCTCAAAGCAAATTTCAGCGTCATGTACATTCAACAAGTTGCATTTGAAAATGTCATTTCGGCATCATTACGAGACATAGCACAAGAGCAGAGCAAAGACAACGTGTGGAAAGAAATTAAACACCTTTGGCAAAATAGGAATAATGTTACTATCAGAAACCATTACACTGTACGCAATAATATTCTGTTTCGTCGCTCTCACCCTGACAGCAACAACTAGTTGCTATGCATTCCTGACGAACTTGTTAACAAATTAATTTGGTATACTCATTTAAGTTACGCACATTACGGAGCCAGAAAATATTTTCTTATACTGAGACAGAACTGTTATTTTGCCAACATGGAGAAACGTATTCGACGAGTTTTAGCGTAATGTAAAATCTGCCAGAAAGCTAAATCAGACACGACTTCACATATTCCTCTGTTACATCCTATTGTACCTGTTAAATTGAGACACATGGCCGCTGTAGACATTTTTAGTCCGATTCCCAGATCTAATAGAGGTTTTTGTTACATCTTTGTCGCTGTTGAACTCACTTCGAAATTTGTTACCTTCACTCCGTTACGTAAAGCTACTGCTAAATCGATTTCGAATGCATTTGTACAATATTTTTTATTTCATGTAGGGCATGTATTGAAAGAAATTTCCGACAATGGACCACAATTTCGATCTGCTATATGGACACGTATGTTACGAGCTAGAAACAGTTCTCTGATCTATGTATCCAAGTATCACGCTTCTTCGAACCCTTGTGAACGTCTAATGAAAGAAATTGGCAAACTATATAAAATATACTGCCATAAAAAACATATTGATTGGGACACACACATACCCTCATTCCAGGATGTAATTAACTCCATACCAAATGAATCTACTATGCTATCTCCGACTGTTATATTGAAAAATGTTGAACCACCTAACAAAATTAAAGAATTAGTATCCTTTCCTACATCGCGTCGACTACGCCACCATCAAATAATTGACATTGCACTCAACAACATCAAACGTGCCGCAGAGCGCCGGAGAAGACAGCAAAAACACGTTTGTACACGCCGTGACTTTCACATTGGACAGAAGATATTAATACGTACACACTATTTATCCAACAGGGGGAAGAGTAGATGCAGTAAATTTGAGCTTCTATACGCAGGTCCATATAGAATTCGCAGCATTCCTCACCCCAATGTAGTACACGTCGAAACTCTGAGAACCAGAAAAAGTAAAGACAATCACCATGTCTCCAATATTAAACCCTTTATTGAATGAACATACTTTATGATTTATCACACTGTAATGCCATTTCCTGATTTTTATATGACCACTTATGCAATTATATTTATATGAACACTTACTGATGGTTATCATATTTTTTCTTGGCAAGTGCCCGGCAAGGTAAGGTCAGCAGGTCGCTTTTCTTGTCGTTATATATCAGACCGTGTGCATTTTCCATTTTTCGTGTATGTATGAATGACTTCCTGTTTTGTTTGTATGCACTACGAAATCTTAAAGATATAACACCAGTTGACTTTGACATTTTTCGCTATGATATCTCAACATCGTGACTATTTTACATTTTTTTTTGCCACTACATTATGATACTGTGTGTACATATTTTGCACTTGAAAACTGTCTATGTTTTTGACCTAATACGTTTTCTGTCATGCTGTGCTGTATGCTTAATTGTATCACTAGAAACAAGTTTTTATTTAATGAGTATATGATTTAAATGCAAGATATTAATCCTTATTCATCATTTTCAGAAAGCAATAACGTGTAAAAGAAATAACTTACACAAACTACAGTGGATTACTATGAAATGGGAATTTCATCATCAGAATGAAGGAAAGAAAATGCAATATCTTGCGACGAAGAGTAAATAGATCAGAATTAACAAGCATTAACAAGAATATACTATACACATCGTATGATAGCAGTGTTAACTAATTATTTTTCTTTCAGAATACGAGTCGATTGATGCAGGCTGTCAGACAGAAGTACACATCTTAGTTTTAGTGATGAAATATGCTAGAAATAAGAAACTCTATACTATGAATAGTCGTATGAATTAAATGGTAATATGAATAATGCATAATGAAGTGTCTCTTTTGCAGATGATAATGAATGATGATGAATAGTTATATGAAGAATATGCTAATATGAACAATGAAGTTTTTCTTTGCAGGTGATGATAGTAATGAAGTAATTGGGAATATGAATAATGAAGCTTTTCTTTGAGGATGAGGATAATGATGAAGTTGTATATTTAGTGTTAGTTAAGAAATGCTATGTAGTTATTTAAGTATTTGTTGCAGTTCGTTTCGACAGTATGTCTTATGTCGCATGGTATAATGACTGAATGTTTTGGAAAGGACAGCTAGAGTACATACATATTGAGTACACGTTTCATTACCTGTTAATTCGAAGTTCACTACTTTTCAGCATAATATGCATTCCTTCTTTCAGTTCAATAATCTATTTTGTATTTTTCCCAGGAGAAGCTATTCATGAAATTAATGTGCTATAAGCAGTTAGTCATTAAACCTGTTCTAGTATTTGCATTTTTTTTACACATTTGTGTGTGTCACTCATGAATGTGATCACATATACTCTACTTGTTTCATAACCTTGCTACAGCTGACTCATGACGAATGACGATATGAATTCTTATATCCAGCAATAAGTCAAAAGCAAATATTTTCATGCCCCAGCAATTAATTATCGATCTCAACGCAATGCATTGCTAGCACTAAAAAAAATTTATTTTACCAGTCCCAGCTATTACCAGTATACAACCAAATAAATCTACCAGTTTAAGAGCTATTTCTAGTTCTAAATATAATGCAAATTTCTCAGTTGTATCGAATCCATTATATCTATGTATTATTGGACCACAGACCTTGAGTAATAGTTACTGTGTGTTACATTTTAAATGTGTCCTATGTCACTTGAATGATGAGTTCTGAGTAATACTGAATGATGTTTTGTAATAATGCATAAATGCTATGCCAATAATTTCCATAAATAATATTTTTGTTATGCTCTATAAATGCTATGCCAATAATTAACTCTCATTTTGATTGATGACCTCTGAGTAATACTGAATAATGTTTTATAAAAGTATATGAATACTTTGTCAATGGCCAATGAATGCCACTGTTTCTTATATTTTAAATTTGTCTTATGTCACTTACATGCTATTATATACGAATACCAGTAGCTTGATGCTACACTCATTAACTCTTGTTTTGAATGATAACTTCTGAACAATGCATAAAAATGGTTTGTAACTGGCCAATGAGTGCCAATATTTACTGTAAGCAGATGACTTATGAATAATGTTCTGTAATACTCCATACATAGTACAGAAATGTTTAGTAACTAGGCAATGAGTGCCAACAACTACTCAAATCGGTTGATAGACTAGTGTAATGTATGATGACTAGCATAAGACTTAATGTCCTTCACCTTCTGACCTAATTACCAGAAATTACCGCAATATACGTTTGTCCAGTCCATCCTCATGATCATGGAGCACTATATTTGGTTTTTGCGCTAATTCTTCGTTGGTGAAAGAGTATGTATTGTACAAGAGTGTGGTGTTGACACATCATGCTGGACACCACCTTGATCGATGGAGACGTTATTATGGTCCTTCTGTTTGGTGTACCTAATGTACTACCAAAATGATAATATTGAATATTAATACGACACTGATTAACACTTCAGGGAAGATAACTTCAGATTGTCTCACTTGGTGTTGTGCTTCTGTAGAAAGATATGGACTTTCAGTGCAGCTACTTGCAACCTACTGTGCTACAACCACGATGCAATCCTTCCCCTTTCCTTTCCTAGTTCTGGTAAAATGGTAAAAATATATACAGTGCGTGTGCACTTTATGTCATTTGTTAATATGTTTTGTACTCATTGCGTATACATTTTGTCATTGCTTGATATGTTCTGTACTCAGTGCATGTGCACTCTATTTCATTTCATGTTCTGCACTTATATATATATGTATAGACTCTGTGACTGTAAACTTAGATAATTAAGTAGATTATAGAAAAATTTGTTGCTCATGGCAAGTCCAATTGATTCACCATCGCTGCCAAATTTTTACCCCCCACCCCGTGTTGGGTTGTGTAAGAGGTCCGAGCAGATGTAATTTCGATGTATTGCTCATGCGCTGCCTGCGATATGCAAGGTAGAAGAGAATCTCTGACCAGAGAGCAGTGTGGACTGCAGTACGAACTGTGTAGCTGTAGCAGTAAGTTGTTGCTAGTCTGCAGTCTGCTCTAGTCTAGTCTGGTGTATCATGTTGGCAGGGCCGGTCGCGGTGCAGCGATGTCGGAGACTGAGTATTATTGTATAAGGTAAAAAGCAGCCTCGCGCATATGTAGTAATGTCATCTCAAGTCCCATGCAAATGTTTTTAAAATCTCGTAATAATAATCTTTCTCATAAAAAGTAACTTTTAACATTCATTTCAATTTAAAGAATTTACTAATTTCTCCCATCCATGATCATCCCGATTGTTGCAAAAGAAAAATCAGTTGCTTCCTTTCATAAATGACAAATCTATCGGCCAGCATTGCACAGGGCTGTGCCAGAAAACATTATTTTAAGAGCAGACATATATGCGTTATCCGGCGACTTCATTGAGGTAACAATTTTTCTCTTTTTTATTCAGAATGATCTTTCAGGGCCATGACGCAGCACTGCTGACGTCCAAAATTTACCAGGTTAAATTCACAGTCAACAATTTAATTGAGAGGTTAGTTACATTGTATTATTACCAGGTTACTGAATTTATTTATTTATTTTTTGTTGGGACGTTACAGTTAATGTGAACGACATAATTATAATTTTTTACTGTTGAGAGGTTTAGGAATTTTTCTGTTTTGAGGTTACACTAAATTAGAATCATATTCATATTATTTATTATATTTTGTGGGGAGGTTAAATGAGAAGAAATTTTTGTGGGGAGGTTACAACCTGTGTCTCCTCATTACTATGCATATGCGCTGACCACTAAGCTGTCCAGCAAAGTGGCCATTGCAACTGCACGGACTATCATAGCACGCCTTCTGTCAGACCCAAATTCTCAATTTATCCACCCATTACTGATGTAGTGCCTTTGTCTATTATCCTCATTACTTATGGCACATCGCCGATTAGACATGTCTGAAAGAACAAATACCAGATATATAATTAAGTTGAGGACGTCCAATGATCCCGTCAGTGCAGATGCACGACAAGCTCGAACTCTTACAGGAGTAGGCGAAATGCAGCGAGTAATGACAATAATGGATAAGGGTGACTACATCAGTAGTGTGTAGATAAGCTGAGATATTTTGTCAGACGGGTGATGTGTTAGGGCAGTCTGGGCAGATGCGTTGATCACTGTGTTCGGATAGTGTAATGGTAAACGCATCTGCTTAGTAAGCAGCAGACATAGGTTCGAATCGCAGCCTAGCAGAAATTTAAAATTTTCGCCATTGCTTTAAATCAATGTTCACTAGCAGCTATTGTCTTTAATTACTTTGTTCCTCGAGTTCCACACAAGTTTTCGGCGAATTTTGCTTGATTGTGAACAAACGCTGTTTTATTGCGAGTATCATTTTGTGCTGCATTCAACTGGTCGCTAAACACGTCCGCTCCTCCCACTCATTCATACTTAATGACACAGTGAAGTACCCGGGGCAGCACATGCGGGAGGCGCGAATTTACATGCGTGTGACAGCAACCGATTGGGGTATATAAAGCACGGTTTCCAGCGTTTTCTCCGAAGGGCAGTTCTCCCGCTAACTAACAAGGGTCATTTTCGCGTCAGTCTCACAAATATTTTTTAGTCCACTTCTATTTCGCTCAGTCTGTATCTAGGTCGTTAAAAACGTGTGACACTCTGGAGGTAAAACTGGCCGAAAATAGAAAAAAAGTTTCAGTAAAACCTCTCGAAAACAGTACCTGTTGCGATACCGGCCTTTAAACGTCCACAATTCACATCCTGAATTTCATTCATAAGGATTCACAAGAAATGGAATAGTAGCGTGGCATAATACGCACCTGTGGGTTGATGCAATTCCTCTAGCAGTCATAGAAATAAGGCTTCAGGATCAACCCAGTATAAGTGTAAGGCCAGGAATTGTCGATGACAGACTCATAGGGCCATACACTTCACCAGGTGAACAGGTGCTGTGTACCATCGATTTCTCCGCGATTAATTACCGGCGCTGTTGGAAGACGTTACTTTTGCTGAAAGACAACGACCGTGGCTTATGCACGACAGGGCTCCAGCCCGTTGTGAACGGATCGCGCGGCAGTATCTCATTACAACGTTTCACGGGCTATGGACTTGTCGAGGAAGGCCTCTCCTTCCACCGGACGTCAATCCTTTGGATTTTGGACTATGTGCAGACGTATTAGGAGCGTGCCACCAGTGCATGTAAAACAGTCGGAAAGGACATGGAGTATTACCTATAATGGCTAGTACTATTAACAATAGGTGGAAATGTGAGGACAGATTGGCTCATATCTCAAGACATATTCGTTTCCAGCCATATTATTGTATGGAAACGGCAAAAACACAGAATTACCATGCGTTGGTATTCAAAACAGCCTCCAGTCTTTTCGAAATGCATAAATACTGGTCTTGTTTGGCTTTCAAGGAAACCTTATACTATCCTTACTGCAAAATAATGGCCAGTTCAGGCAGCAGTAACTGAATAGGTGGATAGCGGTCGTGTACTCTTCTTTCACTAGTAGACCACAGACTCAATAATACTGCAGTCATTTGACTGTAATGGCCTTGGAGAATGCGACTGTTCGTCCTCGTGCTCACGAAACCAGTTCTGGACGGTGCAGACTGCGTGAACGAGTGATTTGTCGTCTTTGAAATCTGTATGACCATTGGGAACAAACATTGAACCATGGGATGATCCTAATCAGCCAAAGTCGTCACTTAATGCTTGGCGGTAACGCGACCTTCCAGAGCAACCTTGGGAGTGATCGAATACCACAATATGACTGTCCAAAAATCATGGACCAGCAACTATCACACTTGAGCCTAAATTCAGAGAAAAGCCGGAAACTGTGTGAAACGAGACTGGCCCTTCCGAATGACATTGTTCCATTGGTTCAAAGTCCAGGTTTTAAGGCTTCGGCAACACGTTTTCCTATTTTGGGTATTTGCATCACCGACGCGTTGCTTTGGAATTCCGGCTCGCTCTATAGTTCGCAGCTTATGGATCTCATTTTGCTTTTTAGAATCATATATTAATACTTTCAGCTGCCGACGGGCGTTGATATATATCAACGGGGACAGGTTAAAATGTGTGCCCCAACCGGGATTCGAAACCGAGATCTCCTGCTTACATGGCAGATGCTCTATCGATCTATTTTTTTTTAATCTCATTTTGTTAGTCTTCGTTCGTTTTATCTGCTCGGGGGGGACGTCTCGAGACACCCGTTTCAGTTCGTCGTTGATCCATTAACTCAGTTTTCTTGTTACAGAGGGCAACTAACCTGTGACCGAACACTCTGAGTTACCGTGCCGGCTACGTGGCAGACTTGTCCCGTAAGACTTCGTGTAATATGTGTGCAACCGCCGGTATTGCCAGAACGATATACTTATATGGATATGACACCATTGATGACCTGCAGCCGTCTAGAACAAATCAGAATTATATATTAACACCTTCAGCTGCTGAAGGGCATCCCCGTTGATATGTATCTACGCCCGTCAGCAGCTGAAGCTATTAACATATAGTTCTACTTTGTTCTAGACGACTGCAGGTCATCAATGGTGTCTGTTCTTTCGGACTTATCCGAAGGAGCAGACACCATATCCATATATCGTCTTCTTTTGGTGCTGACTTCCCTCGCGAGTTTAACATTCAGTTGTGCAGTGACTTACCCATTTATCGCCCTCTTAATTTTCGTCACATTCCTCCTCAGTGAGCATCCAAGCACAGTACTCTTTTGACCACGTGGAACATGTAGTTGTGCAGTGACTTACCCAATTTTCGTCCTCTTATTTTTTATCACATTCCTCTTCAGTGGCCATCCACCGATACACTGTTTTGACCACGAGTAGAGTTGCACTCTCTAACAAAACCACGGTTCGGTAGTTTTGATACAGTATATGACTGACGTAGTAAATGGTAGGATTATCGGTAGTATTTCTAGCAGTGGTAGGGGAAGAAAGGCAATTGAATGCATAAGAGAGAACCTTTGAGCCGACGAATTCTTTGTTTGTTTGTTTGTTTGTTTCGCACGTAATTAGAATCACACGGTGTTCAGTGTATTTCATAGCCTTACAAAATATAAATTGCATTTCATAAATAATCCAGATTAAGTGATTGCGTAACATCTATGCGTATACGTGAGCAAAGGCATTACTTTTGATGCAAGTAAAGTTTATATGCACAAACATAAATATCTACATAATTATTGCTATTGCCGTCTACTGAATACAATGTTAATCAATGCGAAAGCTGTTTATGAAAAATAGGAACATGTTACACGTAAGCTCGACGAAGTATGTTTGATGTGTGCCTGTTTTGGAGTTTTCTTTTAATTTTACCTTGTTTTTTGAGGAACTCCCGTTGTCTAACGGTATATAAGGAATCTGTATTTAATTTTTTTATTTGTACTGAAACATGGCTCTGAGCACTATGGGACTTAACTTCTGATGTCATCAGTCCCCTAGAACTTAGAACTACTTAAACCTAACTAACCTAAGGACATCACACACATCCATGCCTGAGACAGGATTCGAACTTGTGGCCGTAGCGGTCGCGCGGTTCCAGGCTGTAGCGCCTAGAACCGCTCGGCCACTCCGGCCGTCTACAGAAACATGCCTTTGTTTCGTGTTACAATTTTAAAATAAATTTCAAGTTGCATATAAATACTGTTTATCTGTAACAGAGAGCAGAGAAAAACGTAGAGCAAAATTGATCCGTAGATTACGTGGCCTTTTCTGTATCCTCGCTCAGTTTCTAGATCTTTCACTGCTTTCGGTTTCTACGGAATCTATTAATCTGTCGACAACCTTTTAGGTGGGCAACTACAGCTATGAGTATTTCTTGGGTATTAATAACCGCTTCAGCTGTGTTTTGGTCCTTTATTAGTGTACCACTACCGGTTTCGCTGCGTTAAGAACGAATGTTGGGAAAAAAGATCCCGAGGTCGACTGCTTTAATATTTTAATCATATGTCACCGGAAGATGTGACTTTAACGCCACAAAACCGATAGTGGTTCAGTAATAAACGACCAAAATACGGCTAAAGCGGTTATTAATATCAAAGATGAGTCTAGTAAGACACTGATCGCATGCGCAAACATAGGGTTTGAAATAAGGTAATGGTAGATATGTGTGTAACGCACTTAACGTAGGCGTAACGCGGCTACGATCTAAACTGACCAAGGCTACTGGGAAAACGATCAAAGTCTACATTCAGTCATGGTAGTCTGCTGTAGCCAACGGTGGTTTTACACCTCCAACTACGAATAACACCTGCAATGTATTGAGCCCATTGCACGAGTGTCATTCGTGATGAAATGTAACACCACAACCTGCAGGCTTGGTAAGCACCTGCATTTATGTTGAAGCATGCATTTCGCTCTTCTCTCCTACGCCAGCAGGTACTTCTCTCCTAGTTTTGACTAATGCAACCTCATGCACGAACGTGAGACTCCTTTTTTTTCTTTTTTTTTAAAAAAAAAGAAAGAAAGAAAGAAACCCTGTATGTGCAGCGCACCAGCGAACAATCGACTGCTGCTCGACGACAAACGTGGCGGTGAAGTGTGATGATGAAAGACTGCGGAACGTGCAGTCACATATCAAGCGTAACTGTTACAATAACGCTGCCTCGCACGTTTCGTGTATATTGAAAATTTAGTGTATATCTCAGTTTGCCATCTGGGTCGGTGGTCGCATGTGAGTGCATAATAATCGGAAAGCGAGAGCGGCGCGGCGTGCCGGCGGCCCCTGCGTGCCTGCGCACACCTTGCCCGGCTCAGGTGCAGCGCGGCGTGATGTGTGGCGCGGCACACGTCACTGGTTATCGCGATGCCGTCCCCGGCAGCAGGAGCAGCGGCGGAGGCTGCGGCAGCGGCAGCGGCAGCGGGGGCAGCGCTGGCTCAGCGCCCGGGGCGCCTCGTCAGCGAGCCCGGCGCATTCAGATAGGCCCGGCAGCTGTTAACTAGCTAGTGTGCCGCCGGCCGGCTATCTGCTGCCGACAGGAAGCGGCGGGGCAGCGCGGCCTAAACAAGCTGTCGTGCTCGACCGGGGCTTCCTCAGGTCCTTAGAGTCACAAACACAAAGCAGTGCGGTTCCATCTCACACTGCACACAGTGACCGTAATCTGGAATCTCAATGAGCACGTCGCACCAACTACACTGCTGGAAAAAAAAATGCAATACTCTCAAGGACAAGGTCATGTTATTGGCAATTATGTGACAGGTAATTCACTAATTCATTATTGTAGGAGCAAACGAAAACAAACTCGGGCCAAACGGAACACGTCGCTGTAAGGGATGTCCAGCCAGTCGCGTAATTACAGAATGTACCGCTCTCTGGTGGCAGAGCAGCCGTGTTATTTCACATGTATGCGATCGAAAAGGAAAAGGTGACAAATGGCATTCCACGATAGATTCTCCCAGGTATCTTGCAGCTTGAAACCTGGTAGCCAAGGGAAGGCAGGATTCGTTAACGATTCTGGACGGGGCCGTAATCAGTTACTATTGGTTGACTTTTACAGTTACACACAATTTATTTTAAACAAGTAATTACAGACTCAACAATAAATAAAAATACCACACTATATTAATGAAGGAATAAACAACTGTGTAAATAATAGTGTTTTCAGTGAGTTACAATTTCGCAAATCACCATCAAATACAGATACAGCAGATAATGTTTTGAATGCAAGCTACTGTTATCTGAGCTGTAGGCCTTACACGCCAAAAATATCAATAAATTAAGAATTGTTTAGGAACTCGCTGCAACTTACAGGTATTGAAATATCAGAGGTAAGTCACCACAAACACAACCGAAGGCATCAGACGCCAGGAATGGCAGTAAATATGGTTTTAAGGCATACTGCTTAAATACAAATACCAAATTAGAATTTAAAGCCAAATAACAACAATCACGACTGAAGGCCTTACACACCAGGAACGGCAGCAGTATTAGAAAAAGTTATAAACATGCTGTAAAACAGCAAATACAATAGCAAACGTTAATTAAAAAACAAACAACTGATCACCAAACGGGTGAAATGTGATGATGATAAACTCTGTAACACAACCCTTAACGTCCACTGAACACTACACTGCTAGATGTATTCCAGAAGGCGACCAGAACTATTAATTAGACATATAAACTTTAATGTAGCATTACAAGGTATTGCAACAAATAATACAATAATAAAATACAAGGACCACCACATAAGTTCCTTAAAATATACTCAGGCAGATTATACTCGCATTTTAAGGCGTGGGCTGAAGGAGCGTTATACTGAACTACTGGCCATCAGACCTCCTTTTAGAACGCAGATGTCTTACAAGAACCGAGGGGCCACAGACGGTGCTCCAGGAATCGACCTCTGAGAAGGTCCGGCAACAAACACTTTCGCGGGCGATGAGACAGGCAGCCAAGAGTTGCATTCACTTCACAAGATGGTAACTCAGACTAGTGGCAGTCTAATGAATGGCTGAAACTGGGGCGTTAGCGGCCACCAGGCAAGGAAAATTGCCGCTCGTTGCACTTAACAAATTATAACAAGTTGAACGCAGTAAATAGTAATAAGAAGTCGAGGAAAGCTAATCAGATCCCCCTTCCCCAAGCACTCCACTCGCTGCTCTTCATCTCGGCGACACCACAAGTAGCAACACGAACCAAAGTCACTGGACAATCGCGAGATATCACAGTGTTGGAGGTTTCTCTACTTCGATTGAAATGCACTCATCTTAAAGCTTGCTGGATCTCGCTTACAAGGTCGTGCACCCTCGTGACCACAGCCCTTCCATCAGGCAGTCCTTGCGTGCTGCTAGCGGTCCCGGCGTGTTCTGGCACTGCGCGGACCTGGCTCCTCCTGAGTCCCCAACCGAACTGGCCCACTCACACGACCAGGAAAAACAACGACGTCGCCCCAAAGATAGGGCAACAGTTACTACATATCGATAACCGCCACTGCTGCCACTAGCGGACTGGTGCCAGTCAGCACAAGAAGAAGACAAACAACCGCAACCATGCCAACTAAACCATATTGTCTGGCCTCCAACAGAGGGCGGAAACCTACAGACAGCACCAACGCGAGCCGCAGCACGGCTCACGCCTACTGTTGCAATTCGGCAATATTTCCTGCACGCTCAGCAGACGAGTAGATTCCCACTTCATCATGCCCCACACATATTTCAATTGGCCAGAGATCTGGTGATCTTGCTGGAGAGGGCAGAACAGCACGAACAGTGCGTTAGTCGCAGCGCCCGTATGTGGACGTGCAGTGTCCTGCGGAAAAAGCACGTCACATTCCAGTCGAAGAACTGTTGCATAGGGGTAACAGCATGTGAAATGTAACACGCACTGCTTACTTTACCCTGCAGAAACGCTAAATGTGATGGCGAATATTAACAGGTGGCCGTCCACATCATGTTGCTTCGGATAGAACCTGTGCGTCATGGACGAATGAACTCCAGAATAGGTAGCTCACCAGGACTACGCTATACGCTTGTACTTCTATCCTCGCGTACAAACAGGACCTGCTCTCATGACTGCGCCATTCCACTCTTTCACGACACCAGAGTAGCCATGCTCGTTGGTGTCGTGGTGTCAGTGGTATTCTGCCCAGAGGTACACGTGATCTTAGTCCTGCGGCAAGCAGACTGTTTCCAATGGTCACTGGTTACACAGAGGTGCAACATTAGCCCACATTTCGCCCTTCGATGATGTTCGCTCGGTCACAGCTGCTCGCATATTGCGTTGATATTGACGTACGCCAGTACTACGCGGACGAGGAGAACCTGGTCTACGGGTGTGGATATGATCCAAGGACCACTGCTGAAAGCTGCGACGCACAACTCATACACTGCGCCCAATGTGTGCAACAATCCGTCGATACGTCCAGCAAGCTTCCTGCAGGCCCACTATGTCACTCCGTTAAAGTGGCTTAACCAGTTCAATAAGATTATTACAAACCACCATTACAAACCCAAGGTCGTACAGAGTATTTTTTATTCGAGACAACCGTTTTCAACAGTGTTATCTGTTATCTTCAATTCAAACATTTTTTTTTTTGTAAAACATGATCATTTTATGCTGAAAATAGCCATATGCGTCCAGAAAATTAAACTAGATTACTATTGTGTACCGTATTTGTGTCATGCAACAAACATGTGTGAGAAATATGTATATGTACAAGGTGATGCGTGTTTTGGAATAATTTAACGATGAGAAACGTTTATATAGTGCAGAGGTTCCTCTACTTGACAGCTTGTGCATCAAGTTCCCCTTAAAATTAACATGTTTTACTAAAAAAAGTTTAAGACCTGAAGATGAGAGCTAAGACTGTTCAAACCGGCTGTCTTGAATGAAAGATATTTTTTTGCAACCTTGGCTTTAACTATTAAAACAGACCGCCCTTCAGCACTCTATGAGTGAGAAAACTCAATTAACGAGATTGCTTACGGGTCGATGGGGCATGGTTGTACCCTTGAATGAACGTGGCTAACACTCTCCACCTCAAAATGCAATTACTGCCAGCAGAGACAAAGTAAAAGGTGCACAGGCAGGCCTCCTGAGCGCCATATGATCACTGATGACTGGGACAAATGAATCACTAACAGTACAGCCCCTCAAAATGCATATATTATACCCAAGTATAATTTAATACAATCCTTGAGGATGTTCCTTTATTTTTATTTATTTATTTATTTATTTATTTCTTTTTGTAGTGTAATTTCAGAAATTATATTCCAGTAGACAGTTCATATCTTACAGCCAGTAATTTCTCATCGGTATTAGAGATGCTGTAATTCGGCACGATCAGATGCAAGCATCTATAACTAAATCCTCCGGTCACACGTCTCCTGAATTTGACAGTTTTTTGAGTAACAAATCACGGGTAATCGAATCTAATGTTTTCAAACACTGTTTGCTTCACCATTACGTAATAACTCCTTTAACCTGGTGTCCTTTACTTCCTCTGACTAAATACCGTGCTTAACTACCACTTCTAAACAACTGTGAGCAGATATGGTGCACAGTTCTAGCTTCCGTCCGTTTCATTCAAACACAGCCGCTTGAAACTTCCTGGCAGATTAAAACTGTGTGCCGGACCGAGACTCGAACTCTAGACCTCTTCCTTTCTCGGGCAAGTGCTCTACCAACTGTCGGAATTAAAGCTGTGAGGACGGGGCGTGAGTCATGTTTGGGTAGCTCAGTTGGTAGAGCACTTGCCAGCGAAAGGCAAAGGTCCCGAGTTCGAGTCTCGGTCCGGCACAAAGTTTTAATTTGCCAGGAAGTTTCATATCAGCGCACACTCCGCTGTAGAGTGAAAATTTCATTTCAGAAACTGCCGCTTGGGCCGCCGTTCGCGCGGTTTTGGTAAGTGATTTTAACTGAATAGCGTAACGCAAAATTATGGCCTCACCACAAGCCGTTTTCGAAATTGTATCTGCTCTATTTCACTCAGTTCATTACAGCTATTTATTTTGTACCGTACAAGCACATTATCATTCACAAAGTTTATTAGCTTTGACTGTATAGTTCTCAAACTAAAATTATTATTTTTAAGGCAAAGGATGTGGGGTTAGATCGTAATCTGTAACTCACACACAAGTATTTCAGTGCACTGCTTGCATTAGTAATCGCCTAGTCAACTTGGATCCGTTCACCGAACAACTGTAGTGTTGTTGGAAGACTGGTTCAGATCTCGCATTACCAAACCGCATGAAAATCCTTCTGAAATAAATGTTCGGAATGAGCAAGAATTTATTTAATTCTTCTGTAATTTGCTTTGAAATCCTGAAGCCAAATAGTTTTCCTATTGAGTTTATCTGAAAAAAAGTGGTTGGAAACTGTAAAGCTATTACAAAACTAAGTGGCCACTATATTTGAAAATTTGAGAATTAATAATTATTGAACTAATTATCCAGTTATCAGCGAAAGACAACGAAATGCATTGATACATATTTCTTGAGCCAGTGAATACCTTACGAAATTTTAACTGCTGTGTGACAATGTCGTAATAATCAGATACGATATTTGAAATCGTACATTCAATATAAATCATTCAATATTTAATGTACAATAAAGTATGACAAAGAAATGTCTTCAAGCAAATGAACGGAAGAATCTACTAAGAACATAAAACGCTGTATTCTTAAACTTTGACTAATATCATACACGTGCTTGTAGCTAAATGTAATTTGCTACCACACTTCTAAGAAAATTGGTTACGATAAAGTTCCTTCCTCTAACGTAGCTGTGTCGTCAAAAAATGGAGTAGCAAATAAATTTATACCAGTTCTTCGCGTCTCTGAGCATGACACCTGTAAAATCCATTGTTCGTATTGCAGCTATGGTTCAAATACTTCAACAAACATTATGACCGGAAAATCTTACAATACTCGAACCATACAGTAACCACTTCTCTATGTATCCTCAGTAACCAAACCAAAATGTATGTGATTTGATGCACTTTTCGGAACTTTACAAATTTACGTCTTCTGCAGACATGGAAACCACGTCCACGTCCGTAGTGAAGACTACTCTGTCTGCAACTTTTTTCGTTTTGTCCACCACTCGGTACTAAAAGGGCAACCAAACAAGCGGGATAAATAAAAACCTGTTGTGGATTCCCAACTTGCGTACTTGATTGTTTGATTTTTGACTTTTATAAATTACGTTCCCTAGGAATATTACAGTCATTTCCAATAATATTCACTTTCATGTTATGCTATTAGTGTACTTATTTAACACATTTTAACACTCTATCATTTAGGTTGTCCAAAACATTCACAATATTGCCAGTATTTAAGTACTGATACTTCGATACAATATTATCAAATAATTTCATGATTTTTGTGGTGTTCATTTGCTAAACTAAGCTTTTCGAGTGCAGATCCATTTCTTCCCTGTAGGCATTACAAGGTGATGCAGAAATTCTCATTCTGTTGAGTGACTTACGTGTGACATATTTACTGCCTACTGTTGCCTCTTCATCTTATAAGATTCCTCTGTGCTTTCTTCTTATACAAAACTCGATACAATGAGTTTATCAGAAGCTAGAACTGTTGCCGTCGTGAGTTGGAAAGTTTCCTGTCAACTCATCTTCGAAGGGTATGACGTCAAACCACGGATTGTCATAAGTCTATATATATTTTTTCGAATTATTCTGCTCCTTTTACTCTGACATAAGGAAAGACGGCAGCTGAGTCTACTCAAAACATCACATTACATCCAAAGTCACTCAGATCTATAGTCACTTGGTAACTATGGAATTTTGCAGATACTTTGTGGAGTTGCAGCATGCTTTGTGGCTGAGAAGAACATAGAAAGGACTGATGTATTCAGGTCACTGGGACGTGAAACCTACGTGGTATTTTTTAGTCTTCTGGTGGTGCCTAATGCGTCGTAGGTGATATTTGAAAGGGATCATAGATTCTGCATTAACACGCACTCATTTTGCCGTTCAGCGGTAGTAAGGGATAAGGACATAATTTAAAACGAGATAGGAGAGGTGATACTGTGAGAAGAATATGACAGAGACCTACGTTGAAACACGGCCGCTAGAGTAGACGCCATCCCCTGAGATCTACTGATATCCCTGAGAGAGCCAGCCATAGCTAAACTATTTCACCTGATGTGAAAGATGTATAAGACAGGCAAAATACCCTCGGACGTAAAGCAGAATGTAATAATTCCAATTCCAAAGAAACCAGGCGCTGACAGCTGAGCATACAACAAAAGTTTAATAAGTTAAGATTACAAATACACGAATTATTTACAGAAGAATATAAAAGCTAATAGAAGTCGACCTGAGGAAGATCAGTATGGATCCGGAGAAATGTAGGAGCACGCAAGGCAATACTGATCGTACGACATCTCATAGAAGGCAGCATAAGAAGAACAGTTGAACGGAATGCTCACTGTCTTGAAAGGATATAAGTTGAACATCAAAAAAGCAAAACAAAGGTAATTGAATGCAGTCGAATTAAATCAAGCGATGCTGGGAAATTAGATAGGAAATGAGACATTAAAAATATAGTAGGTGAATTTCGCTGTTTCGATACTACAGTACCTGATGATGGCCGAACTAGAGAGAGGATACAAAATGTTGACTGGCAATGTCAAAAAAAGTGTTTCTGAGAAGGGAAATTTGTTAGCATCGGATATAGATTTAAATCTTAGGAAGTCCTTTTTGAAGCTCTGGCGTGTAGCCATGTATGAATGTGAAACATGGATGATGAGCGATTCAGACAAGAAGAGAATAGATGCTTTTGAAATGTGGTACTTCAGAAGAATACTGAAGATTATATAGATAATCGGCGTAATTAGTAAGGAGGTGCCGAATAGAATTCGGGAGAAAAGAAATTTGTCTCATAAGCTGATTAAGAGAAGGGATCGAGTGATAGGACACATTCTGAGACATCAAATACTCATCAATTTAGTTCTGGACGAAGCGTGAGTGATAAAAACCGTAGAGGAAGATCGAGAGATATATACAGGAAGCAGGGTAAAACTGATGTCGGTTGCAGCAATGATTCGGAGATAAAGAGCTAGTACAGTGTAATGTAGCGTGGAGAGGTGCAGCAAACGAGTATTCGGACTGAAAACAACAGCGATGGGGCACGGATGAACTTACCTCCTTCCCGTTCAAAAATTTTTCCTATGCATTTTGAAAGAATTGTTTGTCAGTTTTATGGTGAAAGGGAAAGTAAAACTAGTTAAGGTAAAATCGGCTGCATCCTGCAATAAGTAATCGTGTCCTGATATGTCTAAAGCAATTCGTCAATCCTCTATAAATGTGGATAAAGCATGCGACTCACAAGTGTGCGGTTGGTAACTGTTGCATTGCCATATTGTGCGCCTAGAAAGAGGAAGATATGACCAGGCGAAATACCTGCGTTTTAACTAATGTGGGCATCGCTCTAATGGTTATGGAATAGCTTACTGGTGATTCTAAAAGACTGCGAAACACTCGGCGCGACTGTGGCCCTAAGTTACAAAAAGAGTGGAGAATGTGTTAGAATGAAGATAAATATCAAGTTTGGTAAATAAACTGCAGAATTTATGAAACTAGCACTGTAATAATTTTTGGTTCATTTTGGAAACATAAGAACCGAGCAATAAGTTGTAAAAAGTACTGGTAATTTGTTCTATGATCAGACATAATAAAACCGACTGTCCACCTCTAGAACGATAGTCAGTTGCAGTACATATGGCAGGTATTGTACAATTTATTCTGTTTCTTTGTGTGTGTTTGGGGGGAGGGGGGGGGGGGGGGGAAGAGGCGGGATGTGGCAGCAGGTAGATGCCATAATCCCATAAAATGTCTGCCCAAGGGGTCTCACAGTATGTGCACTTTACTAAAAATGCTTTCTGAGTTTCAGAAAGTGCTTCATGACATTCCACATTACACAGCGAATCTGAAGACGAAGAATTCACACTGGAGCTACTCAAATATCCACTCAGCACCATTGCACTACATTAGCAATGTTTAACTGTCACACAGTCTCACGTGTAGCTTTAGAAATAGAACCCTCTACGCTAAATATAAGTGAAGCAATTCAAAAGAAATAATGTGCCAGAACGTGACGGAAGTAATTTTTTAAACATAGACTGCTCTCCACAATTAGACCCATTAATGTATGTGTTGTAGTCCATTATGTCTGTTGCGGTATATTATGTTGCTAGAGAGAGAAAGGCTTTTCTCCAAATAAAACGTGGTTTTAGGGAGAATCATTCCTATTGACAGATCATTGGTTTTGGCTAACTTGTAGATTCCGTATTCGTAGATTTCGGAAAGGTAATATACAACAATATCGATCTATAAAAAAAAGCGTGTAAATTCTTACGAAGACGGAAACCACGGACTGTATTAAAAATCGAACAACTGTGTACAGAAGAACGTGTGGAAGGAATGTGGAAGCCAAAATACGTAACGAAGTATCAAAAGCAACCGATTTTTAAAGAAAGATATAAAATTTTCAGTGACCACTGATGATGGCTTAACTAAAGAGAAACGTATTTGATCCAAGTAAGTCTCTATAAAGTCGTAAAAGACGGTATAACTACAACATTACTTGTAATACTGCGACTTCGGAAAATAAACCTCAAAAAACAAAAAGACAACATGATTGATAATTATTCAGTTTATTAAAATAATGCTATTTTCGGTTTCAAATCGACAGAATCATCTTCAGATGGCTATCCTGTTGCGTACCATTTCAGTTCCTTTATTTGTATTAACCTGAGCCTTTTGCTGACATAAACGTAATTTTACAATAAATGTCGAAATAAATGCGAAATGCTTGAAATGAATGACGAGAAATCTAGAACGCAGGTACTTCCTCGTTCGAGTAACCACGCCATAAATACGGAAGAGTCAGTAGATTGGAGTATCGCGAGAGACTTTCATTCTCCTCCTCAACAAGCGGCCTATCTGTGTTGTTGACGAGGTCCTTGAAGTCACTGGTGGTAAAGAAGAGGCTACTCAATCTAGGGAGCTGATATTTTATCTGCGTAATAGTCCCGCATAAGGATATCACAACAAGGGAGAGGAATGACGTCAGTGTGAAGACAAGACGAATTGGCTGCCAGGTGGAACGTCATCCATTTCGGCACCTCTGCCACCTAGGATCTGGGATCAAGACCGTTATCACATTTCCAGACACTATGAGAAACAGTGACGACGGCTGGAATCACTCTTACCGTATTAGTAAAGATGTTGACATGCTGCGTAATTGCAAGACAGCAGTCCTTTGATCCGGTGCTGCGAAGATGATCCGAACAAGAGGCATCGAAAGTTCCGAGACAAGCTTGGCTCTTGGTAATTCAGAAATGTTAAGAGTAGAGTCATGGATATGCAGGTTTCCGCTATTAGCGGTAATGGACAGTATATGTGTAACTTGCTTGAAGGTTCAATATCTTGGGCGAATACTCCGATAATCCCTGTTGAAACCAGAAATGTGAAAAATCATTTATTAAAGCCTATCGGATACTAAGTATGGAGAAGAAGAATATAAAAATATCAACTGTTAAACGCCGAAGCATTTGCAGGAAATTTCTAGAACTCATATCTGTCTTAAGAAGCAGTAGCCATTGCATTATATTAGGAACTAAGCATTGATTGAAGCTCAAAGTGTAAATAATGTGTGAAACATGTGAAACTTATCTGTTGTATTTGTACAGTTTCCAACCACTACAGACTCAGTTTAGCATGTGTCGATTGTTCACGAGCAACGTTTGCTGTTAATTCTGAACCGAGTGATCGATATTTGCTACAGCATCTACTAAAGTATTTTCTCTGTGGAAGTTCTTTGGGGCATGAGCTGGCTAAGCTAACGGGGGTCAAAGTGTGCAGACATTAGACGTGCCGTTAAAGTCTTCCAAGGAGAACAGATGGTTTGTCTTTTTCCTGTTCTTTTCGTGGCTGTGGTAGAGAAAATGTGAACCTCCTTATAGTGTGAAACAGTATGCTACTGAACGTGGCTGCTTATTCACAGGAAGAGAAAAAGAGAGAGCAAACATTATAAATATGAAAGCAGCAAGGGGTCTGTATGTGTAAAGTGCTTGAGTGAAATATAAAACTCCTCTCATAAGACTATTCTGGATCGAAGGGTAACATTATTCCATTAATAACTGAGTGGCGAGCCATGTTGGCTTGTCCAGATTTATCAGAGTCCTACATTGAATTCCATGGTAGAGCGGCTTCCGTATTACGATTCAGTGGAGCAGATTCCGTTCTGTTTATAAAGCGTATTTAATTGGGATCCGGGCTTAGCAAGTCGGTATATCGTTCACCAAATAAGTTCTGCATTTTTTATGCTTTTCAAAAGTATGTACAAGAACAAATCTTTCTATGAATGGGCTGAGGGTAGCACCTGTTTTAAGTAACCTGACTCTGATTGTACATAACTGATTGGCCATTAATGTAGTATAACGACATACAAGTGTTAAAATTTTCAAAATATAAAACTGAATGAAAAGTCCAATAGTCTGAGTTAGCTATATTTTTTGAAGTCGATTAGAGACTCACTTCAATAAATACAGTTGTTCCAGACTATTGGACTTTTCATTCAGTTTATATTTTGAATGTTTTAACACGTATGTGTTGTTATACTATATAAATGATCAATCAATTATGTACAACTTTTTAGCTATGGCTGCCCTAGTTTTTGGCCTATGTAAAACGTCTGTTTTGTTGAGATAGAATAATACTTATTTCAGATTTGCACCGTTCATAAATTTAATTAAACTGCGTCGGTTTTTGTAAAGTAGTACATGTGCGCAGTTCCGTGACTCAGCACAAATGCCTCATGCGGAGGTAACTATTAGCTTTTCCAATCAAAACCACTTGTGCTCGTAGTAGACGTTCACAATAGACCCACTATTTGCATAAGTAAATTATTTTCAGGTCGCAAAAAGCGTCGACATCTTAGAGAGGGCAGTTGTTCGACATTCTGCTTACTTATTTTGTGATAACAAAATGTTACAAGATAATCATAACGAAATATAGTCGCTTCAGTATGAGCGTACGAGTTTGCTAATCAAGCAAAAACGAAATATTATTACGATGATTCAAACTGGTTTCATGAAACGGAGAGTTTACCAATAGGCAATACAAACAAAATGTTCCGTTGCACTAAGTATGAGTGTCTGAAGAACCGTCACTGAGAATAGTGAGTTTGCACTATATCTTTTTTATTGGGCCTTGTCCATTTTTTAAGGAAGGCCAACCCTTATGTGGGACTTAATAGCAACTGAGTGTTACAGTTTAGAATATAAGTAACGTCTACACCCACATGATGATTCTGCAATTCACAATAAAGTGCCTGACAGAGGATTCGTAAAACCACCTTCAGCCATTTCTCTAATGTTCCACGCTCAAACAGTTCGCGGGAAGTGCAAATACTTAAATCTCTCCGTGTGAGCTCTGATTTCTCTTATTTTATGACAGTGTAGGTGAACGCCAGCAACATCTGTTCGTATGGTTACGTGACATTGTCAGCAAGAGAGCGATCTCTGATTTTGAAAAATGTGATGTTGTTATAAGGGAAGCATTATTTGCTCAGACCGCAATAAATACATATATAGACCACCATCTACTTGCATCACACATTACACCACTCCACGTAGCGCACCGTCGTCTGGTCATTTAGGAGGCCCTCGTTGAAAAAGAGAGACCAGTATAAAGTGACATATACTAAAACCATACATGCTGTAAACACTCACTAAAGTTTCTAATGAAATACAGTTGCTTCGTTATAGAACGAGCTGCCCTTCTTTGGACTTTTTCTATGTCCTCCGTCAGTCCATCCTATCTGATGCAGATCCCACATAGTGTTGCAATACTCTAGAACACTACGGACAAGAGTGGTTTAGGCAGTCTACTGAGTGGACATGTAACTGTGTTGTTTACTTTTGCTTACAGAGCTTCAAGTGGTGTGCTTACGTAAACGCTGTCTGACGAAAACAGTCGCCAAACACATCTGAAATTCTTTAACTATATTCCAGTTAAAATTTTTTATGGAAATAGTAGTTGAACTCGCCATATAGCGGAGATGCTGAATTACAGATAGGTACAACAAAAAGACTGTCAGAAAGTGTGCTTTTGGCCAACAAGAACATAGACAAAATTTCCAGTTGGTTTTATAAATCGCGGCTAGACCTAAATGTCGGAAAATGTAAGATGATGAGGATGAGTAGGATGATCAAACCACTAGTGTCTTGCTTGACACATTAAAGTCGTTCAAATATCTGGTTCACCTGTGAGGAGACTGCTTATAGGGCGCTGGTGCGACCTGTTCTTGAATAGTGCTAGAGTGTTTTAGATCTGTACCAGGTCGGACTGAAGGAAGACATCGAAGCAATTCAGGGGTCGGCTGCTACATTTGTTACAGGTAAGTTCGGACAACACTTGTTGTGGAAATACTTCGAGAACTCAAATGGATAATCTTGGACGGAAGCCGGCCGCGGTGGCCGTGCGGTTCTGGCGCTGCAGTCCGGAACCGCGGGACTGCTACGGTCGCAGGTTCGAATCCTGCCTCAGGCATGGGTGTGTGTGATGTCCTTAGGTTAGTTAGGTTTAAGTAGTTCTAAGTTCTAGGGGACTTATGACCTAAGATGTTGAGTCCCAGAGTGCTCAGAGCCATTTTTTGAACCTTGGACGGAAGGTGACGTTCTTCTAGAGAAACACTATTGAGAAAATTTAGAGAACCGGCTTTTGAAGATGATTGCCAACCTATTCTACTGCCGCCAACATATATTGCGCGTAAGGACCACAAAGATAAGATTCGGGGAATTAGGTCAGATACAGAAACATACAAAGAGTCACTACATTTGCGAGTGGAACAGGAAAGGAAATGACCAGTAGTGGTACAGGGTACCCTCCGCCACGCACCGTTCGGTAGCTTGCGGAGTTCCTATGTAGACGTAGATGAGGATGTATATGACCCTGGTGATAATGTAGCTTCTGGTGAAAGCTGGCCAGATAGTCCACGCCTCATGACCACTCCCGTCGTCGACAGTGCCACCTGGTGTGAGAGTTCAAAACACGGCTGGTAAGCAAATAGCGAAGCAGGCAGAGGAACTATTTCTACCTCGCCAGTTTTCAGTTTGGCTGGACGACATAACTGTGTTCTCAAGAGATACGGAGGAACATAGACAATGATCGAGAGGTATCTGAGAGTTTGTGGGCTGCGCAACTGACACTGAGTATTGATAACTATCATTTTGTGGTGGATGAATTACGTTACTTATGGCATTTGATTAGCAAAGGTGTCCGCCCCGATACCTGAGAGGTCAGCGTGACGGATTGCCGTCCTACGGGCCCGGGTTCAATTCTCGGCTGGGTCAGGAATTTTCTTCGCTCAGGGACTAGATGTTGTGTTGTATTCATCATCATTTCATCCCCATCCGCTGCGCAGGTTGCCCAATGTGGCATCGAATGTAATAAGACCTCCACCAAGGCGGCCGGACCTGCCCCGTAAGGGGCTTCCCACCTAATGACGCCAAACGCTCATTTTTATTTTCATTAGCAAAGGAGGGATGAGAATAGACCTAGGACTGGTGCATGCATTACGAGATTTTTCTGTGCTGAAGATGGATAAAGAACTATAAACATTCTTGCGCATCTCAAGCAATAATAGAGAAGATTCGTGAGGGTGTCTCCTGGTGTAGCACGACCACTCATGTAAGTGTTGAGGAAAGGAGCAAAATAAATGTGGACGGAACGGTTCGAGGGTTCGTTTGATGGGGCTGAAGAGACTTTTGACATCGGGCCTAGATTTATTTTTCCTGGGGTTCCAGAAGGAGTTTATACTATCGTTTGATACGTCTAACCACGCTTTAGGGTGCGTCCTATGTCAAGAGGTTAACTTTGAGGAATACCCTGTGGATCTTATATCGAGACAAATAAACAGAGCTGAGAAAAATTATTCCACCAAAGAGAAGGAAAAGCTTACCCTCGTATATGGTGTGAAGTATTTTCAATGATACTTTTATGAGAAGAAATTTGAAGGACTGACAGATCATGCTGCTCTAAAATCGTGATTAGCTTTGAAACACGTGTGAAATAGACTAACAAGTTGGGTGTTGTGCCTTGGTGAGTTTGACTATGAAGTGGTTCTCAAATCAGGAAGGTTGCATGGAGATACAGGTGGTTGGGTTGGGTTGTTTGGGGAAGGAGACCAAACAGCGAAGTCATCGGTCTCTTAGGATTAGGGAAGGATGGGGAAGGAAGTCGGCCCTCTCTAAGACGTCGACGCTTTCAAAGGAAGCACCCTGGCATTTGTCTGGAGCGTTTTAGGGAAATCACGGGAAACGTAAATCAGGATAGCCGGACGCGGGATTGAACCGTCGTCCTCCGGAATGCGAGTCCAGTGCGCCAACCACTGCGCCACCTCGCTCGGTGAAATACAGATGTTTAAACTGGAAGGTAGTACTAGTGCAATCAGTGGGCCAGGGCCTTAGCGAATGGCATGCAGCACAGAATGCTGAAAGCAATTGCAAGCTATACAAAACGCAACCATGATTCAGCAAGTTTGTCGATGTGTTGCGAATGTAACTAGATTAGGGCTGTGGTTGATGGTGTTGGCTAAGTTGAGTAAAAATAGTCTGAGAGAAGTGCACCGTCATGTTGTGTTGAGACGTGAAGGATGCATAGTGGTGAATGGAAATGTGACTGAAAGACACTGGTGGAAGCGAAGAAATGGAGATGTGGATCAGTATGTAACGAACTCTCTACGGTGTATGCAGATGTGAAAATGACTCACCAGCAGGTACCATTACAGAGACTATCAGAAGCATAAAACATGTTTGAAATGTTCTAGATGGATCCGTTTGGAAAGTTTAACCGTACTTCAACAGGAATGATGATAATAGATCACTTCTCTTGGCATGATTATCTTATTGCTGTGCGAAACCAACAAGAATTTACAGTTACACAAGCGGTAGTCGCAGGTAGATACTTAGGCAAGGATACCGGCCACAGTTATTATGGGTCAAGGGCAAGTTTTGTGTCGGATATGATGAAGGAATTACGTCGCTTGTAACGTGTGACGAAATTAAAAAGTGACTTGCTCCACTGAGAGTTGAATGGTAGGACAGAACAGGTGCACCGGCGACCGGAAAAAAGTTACGATTATGTGTAAAATTACAGTATGATGTTGGGATGCAAATCTATTGTTTGTCGTGGCTGCGTACAGTTCAACAGTCCACACCAGTACAGGGTTGTCTCATATGAGTTCCTGATGTAAGAAAAATGACGTCGCCCTTAGATATGATTAAGGTGAAAAGAGGCAAGGATGGAAATAAAGTCCGTGAATTCGTGAAAACGGTGACAGAGGTATGGAAGGGGGTGCTGTAGGCAAACACAAAGGCACTAACGAAACAGCCGTTACACACAAAAGAATAGAAGAAATAAATCTAACACGAGGTCATAGTATGAAAGCTTTCACGACCGGATGACATTTCCTCTGGTAAACCTTCCGGGATGTAAGGTCGTGGTCCATGAAACTCTTCAGCTCCTAACGTTTCAGCTGCGCTGGACATCTTCAGAGGGGCAAGACTCACCGGAGGAGAAACACCCCTCTGAAGATGTCCAGCGCAGCTCTGGACGAAACGTTAGGAGCTGAAGAGTTTCATGGACCACGACCTTACATCCGGGAAGGTTTACCAGAAGCTAACACGAGGTACCTTGGACCCTATTATCCTGGACCATACCAAGTGATTGAGGCCGTCACTAGCCACGGTTATGCTACAGTTGCTGTTAAGGTTGACAATAGTGTATATTGGATGACTGGGACCGTTCAGAGGCACTCCAGAGTCAAGACCAGTATTAGCCATAGAGGAGCCAAAGAAAGTGGAAAAAAGGAAAAAGCGAAAGGGTACGCATGATAATACAGATGAATAGATGAACCTGTTCGGGAAGTATCATACGCATTGAGATCTAGAAAATGAGTGGGGTATTTATGATTGTTTTTGGTAACTTGGTTAAAAATGGTTCAAATGACTCTGAGCACTATGGGACTTAACATCTGTGGTCATGAGTCCCCTAGAACTTAGAACTACTTAAACCTAACTAACCTAAGAACATCACACACATCCATGCCCGAGGCAGGATTCGAACCTGCGACCGTAGCAGTCACGCGATTCCGGACTGAGTGCCTAGAACCGCACGGCCACCGCTGCCGGCAAACTTTTGGTAACTGTGTAGAGTATTATGTGTGAGGCATCTTGTAATACATTAAAGGTGAACGAATAAGTTTTGTATTAGAGTAAGAGTTTCTTTATTTACTTTTGTTTTCACGTGAAGTGATGGCCAGCGACAGCAGTTTTCTCATGGGGGAGGGAAGATGATGGTAGTCATTATCCTCAGGCTGCTGTACACAGAGGCCGAGGATGGAAAGGAAGCTAATTGTGGAGGTGCTGTACCTCTTTACGTGGGGCAGAATTGGAGCGATGTGAAACCAACGTCAGGAGGGAGGAGTTGTGCTTGCCAGATAGGAAGGTGTGATTATCAGCTATCAAATGTAAGTTGAGTCTAGTTTTTACCACTTGGGACATCTGAATGAAGGAAGGAGGAAGTAAAAGGATTGGCTGAAATAATAAGTCATTGCTGAGACAGCATATCACACAAATAGCAAGCTTGGAGAGCAGAGTTTTAAGCAATACATGCGTGCTACGAAAGCTGACAAGTGAAGTAATAGAGCATGCAGACGCATCAGACAACATGGCGAACCAAGGTCTGGGGATCACGCAAGCACGAACAGCTGTGCAGGATGCTAGATTTACAATGACAAAATTGCTGAAATCGCTAGCAGACATTGTTTGGGACACGAGAGAAAAAATGATGAAGCTATTTATCATGCACTGCACTGGCAGTTGAGTCCGATCCTGTTGCCAGAACAAGATATGCTGCGGTTCAGGCTAGTGCACGGGGTACTACCCTCCAGCTGAGATTGGTAGCAGAGCGCAGTCGGCAGAGTTTGCCTTTTATTATAATAGGGCGTTGGAGAGGTGACCAAGCATGGTAGAAAGCACTGGGTACGTTACCGGTAACAGGCAGACATGCCCAGTTTGGATGTTACGCTATTCACCCCCAATACAAGGAAGTGGGTAGCCAGTGGGAGCCATGGGGAAATGTATGCAGGCGAGGAGAGGAGGCGTGCTACTGGTCTGTGAAGAGGGCAGCAGACATGTGGCTGTGACAGAAGAGCAGCTGCGGTGGTGTCGGGGGCAGAAGACTCAAGTGTGTCCTGCGTGAGTGGATCAAACGGGCAAATACATGCACGGTGCAGCCATTCATTGGCATTACAAGAGGACAGGATTGTCTGAGGGTTATTGTGCAACATACACTTTATTTCAACCACGGTTCGCGCGTACCCCCCCCCCCCCCCCCCCCCCGCCCCGTCAGAGGTTCAAGTTCTCCCTCGGGCGTAGGTGTATGTGTTGTCCTTAGCTTAAGTTAGTTTTTAAGTTGACTAAGTAGTGTGTAAACCTAGGGACCGCTGACCTCAGCAGTTTGGTCCCAAGGGAACTTAGCACCACCACCTTATTTCAAGAAAGCAGAACTGCTCTGGATTTGTTCTGTGTTGGACAACATCGTAGTGGTAGAGTTGCTACGAGGGAGACGACTAGCACTGAGAGGTAGTGGGTTGTTGGTTAACCTTCGCAATAGAAAGGGGCGGTGTACTTTATGCCCCCATTTCCATTTCGAAAAAATCATAATCTGGTCAGTTCCCATGTATTTTAAAATAAAAAAAAATGCATTGCTTCTAATGAAGTCTTCTAGCAGACTCCGCATATATTCTAGCTCATCGCTTAAAATTAACCAAAAATTTAAGTCTCAAAAGCAGATTTAACTTCCCCGTTGAATGTTGAAAGGTGGCTACACTGAGTCACAGCGCCAGAGATTGCGCCAAAGAGTATTATTCAGCCGCCTCCACTGGCAGTGCTTGTTGAGATGTGGTAGTGGAGAGTGCTTGTCGAGAAGTCGTGGTGGAGAGTGCTTATTGAGAAGTGGGCAGTAGGAGTTCTGATGTAGCCGTGACTAGTTGTGAGTATGTTGTATGCAGTTGTTCTGATGGGCTAGACAGCCGATGCTGTTCGATTGCGGATGTTGTAAAGATAAGAGTGTATTTTTCGTCAATATATATGAAGGTGAAGAAAATCTTTTTTTTTTTTATTTCAAACGTGCTAGATAACAATGCCTCTTGGTCACAGGTTCAGTCAACAAAGCATCTGGCTTGTGTTCATGTATTAGAGTGTAATTCTGGTTTCTATGTGCAATTATAGAATTTCTGTTTTTTTGATTACTTCTAAGTAAATGGTGCTTAAAATACCTTGTCTTACTGAGGAAGAACCGTGCCAGATGTGTACGTTGAATCACACTTCCACACACAGAACAGTTACACTTGTGTTTTGTTGTTTCGTAGGTTTTATAGTTGCTGGGGACTTAATTAATTAATTGTGTTAACGGGAGTTTTATTTCATTCTTTGTTGTTATTCTATGCAGTCAGATTGCGGAGTAATACTGGTCAGGGCCAACCGGTTACGAGACTTCGTAATCGTACATACAGCTATTAAAATTAAAAATATTTGCATTCTATATAATTAAGCCCCCATGCACGTGGCGACCGCTGCTTCGGATCGTCCCTTGGAATCTTCTGATAGTAAAAATAGCGGACAGTAGTATTGTTGAAGTAATTTGTAGTTTAGTAATTGTAGTCTATATTGCACGTGTAGATTTGGTAACTGAACATTTGTAGTTGTCATTCTTTTAATGGTATTTTGGCAGAATTTAATTTTTGATGTCTTTTATACAGGTCTGACAATTTTGTGCAATTGTGAAGGGTTTAATTGTTGGTTAGACGTGTTTGTTGGGAAACATTTCGTGTGAATGGTATTGTTGGAGATAAAGTGTCATTGTGTGTAATTTTCGTATAGTGACGAGTTTTGTATGTTTTGTAAATGATTACGCGATCGATGAAAAAGGCAAAAATGATGGATAGTGAGAATGATGAAATTGTTAACATGGCGAACTCGCCAACACATGAGAATAGTAAGATGAATAATGAAGTAGAAAACAATTTAATAAGTCGGGAAAATAGTCCGGAACCAGTTCAAAATTTTTCACAATCAAAAAATTTTCAGAATTCGAGATTGACGACAGAAGATTCTGGAATAGTATCGAACACAGATAGCTTTACGGCTATGTCGAAGGAAGTTAGTTTTACGGGAAATGTTAGGGGCGAAAAGAATTTCGAACCAGTTAATATGGAGCAGTTAATGAGTGCAATATTAAATTTGGGATCACAAATAGGAACAATTAAAACTGATATGGGAACAATGGAAACACAGTTAAGATCTGAATTAAAAACAGTGGGATCACAGCTACGAAATGAATTAAAAACAGAGATGGGAACTTTGGCAACACGGTTAGAAACTGATATGGGAACAATGGAAACACGGTTAGGCTCACGGATAGGGACATGTTTCAAAAACATGAGAGATGAATTAAAAAAAGGAATTAGAGAAGAAGTACAACCGATTTTGAATGCTTACAATAATAGATTAATTTCAATAGAAATCAGAAAAAAGGGAACAGGATAGAGAACAGGAAGAAAGAGATCGCGCCATAGTACAAAAATTTTCAGAGTTAAATTTACAACGTGCACACGATAAGGAAGAAATATTTGAAAGAATTGAGGAATCCGTACCAAATGACAGAATAAATAATCTAACACAACAATATGAACAATTAACTACTAAATGTGTCAATACTGAAACCCGAGTCGCGACACTTACGGAAGACGTAAATAAACAGAAAGAACAAATAGGTGACTTATCGGAAAGAGTTGAGGAGATTGCAGATAAATTGGCAAGTCAGTTTAAATGGGGACAGAGGTTCAGATGATACAGCTCCATTGCCATTTTCAGAAACCGAAGAGTACCAGAACATAAATAAGCATGTTGAAAATCAGGGAAAATTTTATGATCGCGTTAAAAGGGAATTTGAGGCATTACAAAAGCAAGTCAAACATATTGAAAGCGAAATCGTAGGAAAAGACAGCAGAAGAAATTTAGAATCACAAATAGCAGAAGGGTTTGAAGAAAGTAATTTATTTCATTTACGAGAAGCAACAAGAGAGCGCCAGGCCCGCGAACTTGACAATAATCGACATTGGGACTGGGACAGACGCGGTAGGTCTTAGTCGCTACGAGGCGAAAACTTTGACTATAAACACTTCTTAACGGTTCGGAAATATAAGATGTTTCGCAATTCTAAGAACGACATACATCCATGTTCATGGTTAGATCAATTTATGTACCCACTTCCACCACATTGGCCACTAAGTCACAAACTGGAATTTATGTGTGGATATTTAGAAAACGAACCGGCGACGCGCATGCGTGCACTTATTAGAGATTGTAATAATCTAAATGATTTTTATCATGCATTTCTATCGGCATATTGGTCCGAAAACACGCAAGACAGAGTCAAACATAGTCTTATTATGCAGCGTAATTTTAAACAGTCTGAGTTCCGCACGCCGGCAGAATACTTTGAAGACATGATTCGAAAGAATCAATTCCTGTCCAACCCTTATAGCCCGACTGAATTAATTCCCATTTGTTTAACTAAGCTGCCACAATTCATAAGACAAATTACTTTGGCCGGAAGATGTAAAGACGACATTTAGACTTTTAAGACGTTGCTACAAGAACTTGAGTATGACAACGACGACGGGACTTGCAATTTTTTCAGTAACAGTAATCACAATAGATTTTCAGAGAGAAGGGATAATGATCGGATCGGACGTTATATGGGTAATTTTGAGAATGACAGACGAAACAGACAGGATAATAGATATCAGCCTTATGACAATAACAGACGTTCTAACAGAAATTACACAGACAGTTATAATGACGGAAACTCCTACCGGAATGATCAATAATACGGAAACGGTAATCGGTATCATCAAGACAGAAATTATTCATACAATAATAGAAATTCTTACTACAGAAATAACCAGGGTAGTAGATATAACAATAATTTCAGAAGTGACAGTCGAAATTACACAAGAAGTAGTCGTGCAGATAGCCAGGAAAACAGAAATTTTAATAACAGACACAACCAAGAATTTACATGTAACAGACAGGAGGGACCTAATTGGCATCCTCCGCGTGACAGAAATTCAGAGAGACAAGTGCAAATAGTAGAAATTGATCCGCCAAATGACGGGAATAATCAAAGACGTGACGCGAACAATCGACAATGACTTGTAGCTTCGGCTTCTGACAGCAATATAGACGGTTCATAAAGTAATGACACTACGACTTTACAGTACGTACGCCTGGAAGACATGAGAGACATTTTGCTAGACGAAAAGGAAAATAAAGTAGACACATTTTTACATCCTGTTATTGAAATATGTGTGGGTAAGAATTAGTTCACTGCAGTTTTAGATTCTGGGAGCCCACTGAATGTCATTAGTGAATCAGTTTTTCGTACATGTGTAAGAACTATTGCTTGTCCTGTGTTACCTGTTTCTAAAACTACAATTCGAGGCGCTATTTCTGGAAAAAGTGTGGAAGTCAAACAACAGACCAACTTAAATTTTATTTGTCAAGGATACGAATTTTCTGCTAATTTTATTATTGTTCCATTACTCAGTACACAAATTATATTAGGTATGGAGTTTCTTAACGCAAATAAGGCAATTTTAAACTTTAAGGAAGGGAGTGTGAATTTGACTGTTGCCGGAATGCCGAAAAGTTTGAAATTTTTCGAGTGTTTAACAAAATCTGTATCAAAATGTTTAAGGTTTCTTACTTCTGATGTTTTCGCTGAGCATTGTGACGACGATGTGTTCATTCATGACAACGATAATAGATACAGAGACGGGATGGATGATATAATTAATAGCGAAGAATTAATTAACGAAAAGGTTAAGAAAGCTGAAGTGCCAGATGACGTTGCAAGAGAAGAACTGCACCAAATTTTGACTTCACATGCTACAGTATTTAGTCATCATACAGGAACTATACAAGGCCCACAATATTTATTTAAAGTAAAAGAACACACACCATTTCGGGGGAAAACGTACGCTATTCCTTTGGCTTACAGAGACAAGGTTTAGAGTGAACTTCAGTACATGTTAGATCAAGGCATTATTGACCCAGCAGTCAGTCCTTATACCAGCCCATTACACGTCGTTCTTAGAAAGGATGGGTCAATTCGTTTGGTTTTGGATTCCAGACAGATAAATAATATCATCATTCCTGAAACTGACCGTCCACAAAATTCAGATGAACTTCTTCAACATTTCCAAGGAATTAAAGTTTTATCCACGATTGATATGCGCGCAAGTTTTTGGCAAATAGAACTCCACCCTGATTGTAGAAAATACACTGCCTTTTTAGCCTTTGGTAACTGTTACCAATTTCGGAAATTACCGTTTGGACTTACTGTATCTTCAGCAGCATTCATTCGTACTTTAAACGAAATTTTACCTGTTTGTCTTCGTGACAATATTACTTCATATGTTGACGATATTCTTATTGCTAAACGTTCTTGGAGCGAGCATAACAAAATTTTGGATTCATTATTACGTATTTTTGCAAGAGTTGGCATTACAGTGAACTTGGAAAAATCTGAATTTGGTCGTTCTCAGGTGAAATTTCTTGGTCATATTATTTCTACGGAAGGTATTCTCCCTGATCCAGAGAAACTAGACGCTATTCGTAATTATGCTGTTCCTACTACAAAACGTGATGTTCGTAGTTTCCTTGGTGTCTGTAATTTTCTTAGACACTTTGTTAGATTGGACAATTTGGCTACACCTCGTTTATGTGAACTATCTGGAAAGAATTCTAATTGGTGTTGGGGTGAGGAAGCTCAATCAGAATTTGAACAACTTCGTGATGTCTTAGTTGCTGCTCCACTTCTTTCACACCCGGATTTATCTAAAGATTTTTGCTTGGCTACGGACTCATCATACAAAGGACTAGGGGCACATTTATTTCAAGAGATAGAAGAAAACGGCGTTGTAGTACAGAAGACTATTGCATTTGGAAGTCGTGTTCTCTCTAAATCTGAAAAGAATTATTCGATTACGGAACTTGAAGCTTTGGCTGTTGTTTGGGCTTTCACAAAATTTCGGATATTTTTGTTTGGCAGACATACTAAGGTTTACACCGATGATCGAGCTCTGGAATTTCTTATGTCAACAAAATTAACACATGGAAGATTGTCACGATGGGCGTTGTATCTACAGGAATTTGATTTTAGTATTGTTTACATACAGGGTTCTTCAAATATTATTGCTGATGCTTTATCACGTGCACCTATGGGTTTAAAACAAAGTGCTGAGGAGGACTGGAAAGAGAACAATTATTGTTTGATGTATATTCAAGGCGTTGTGTTTGAGAATTTTATTTCGTCTTCGCTCCAGGACATCGCTAAGGAGCAAAATAAGGATCCAATCTGGAAGGACAATAAGGAGAAGTGGAGGAGAAAGGAAAGCGTAGCGATTAGACAGTATTATTTGGTTCGCAATGATATTCTTTTTAAACGAAAAGCGGTCGACAACTCTGTTTGGTTAGTTTGTATTCCTGATGAGTGGATTAATAAATTGATTTGGTACACACATTTCAGTTATGCACACTTTGGTCCCAGAAAATGCTTTCATAAATCACGAGAAAATTGCTACTTCAGTAATATGGAAAAACATATTCGATCTGTTCTTGCCAAATGCAAATTATGTCAAAAGGCTAAGCCGCCAACTATTTCTCACAGAGCACCGTTGTTTCCTATCATTCCAGCGAAATTAAAGGAGATGGCTGTAGTCGATTTGTTCGGTCCAGTGGTTCGTTCTACTAATGGTTTTGCGTACCTATTGGTATCAGTGGAATTGACATCAAAATATGTGTGTTTTACACCTTTACGCAAAGCAATAACTCGTTCAGTATCTAACGCTTTCATCAAACATTTTCATAAAGAAGTGGGTCATGTTGATAAGGTTATATCAGATAATGGATCACAGTTTCGCTCTAAAATTTGGCTTCGTACTCTACGGCGTCGTAAGATTAAACCAATTTTCATTTCACTTTTTCACCCTCAATCTAACGCTTCAGAGAGATGGATGAAGGAAATCAATAAATTGTGTCGACTTTATTGTCATCAGATTCACAGAGCTTGGGATCAGTATCTTCATATTTTTCAAAACATTCTGAATGAACTCCCTAATGATTCAACTTCTTTACCGCCTATATTGATATTAAAAAACAAAGCACCGACAAATCGCATTTCTGCAATCGTTCCTTTTCCGCCTTCACGGAAACTGCGGCATTCTGAAGTTGTCAACCTGGCTCTGCAAAATATTGCATCTGCGGCTGCTAGAAGAGAGAAATCAGCTAAACGTCCTGGTCGTTTAAAAACCTTGTCAGTTGGTCAAAAGGTGTCAATTAAGTCTCATTGTTTGCCTCATAAAGGAAAAGGCTTGTGTCGCAAATTTTTTCTGCTTTATAACGGTCCATATAGGGTTCGCAAAATCATTCATGATAACACTGTCGAAGTAGAAACTCTTAAATCTCGGCGATCTAAGGGAATACATCACATATCGAACGTTAAAATTTTTGTGGAATGACATACTTTTGAGAGACTAACAGTTACATGTAAACACGCAGAGAATACAAGGATACCGCGCCGTGTTCCGGCGGCGGCACAAACTCAAAGCAAGAGTCAAGTCTGCGCGCCGCACAAGGCAGTCGTTGACCGCAAACAATTACTTCCTACGTCACGCGTCCCTACAGCTGATTGAGCGCTCAGTGCGAATGCACTGACAGCCGTAAACAAATACACAGTCTAATTTCTCTGATTAAGTTCAGTATAAAGCTATAGTGACTTGACAAATTATGTTATTAACGTTCAGTATTTTTCAGGATACAGTTGTATAAAATATTTAAGAACTTCAGGTAAATTCTGTGTGTGTCCGACGTTAAGAGGACTTGCTATCGAGAAAATTTCAGGAAGAATATAATTTCGAAGAAGAAACTAATAAACTAAAAAGGTAAGTATTAATTGAGTTTATTTTTCAGGTAACATATTTCCACTTAGGTACGAAATTTAGACGTAATTTGCTGCTCGCGATTACGTGATTTATACTTTGTGTTATCTGATTTTGACAATGATTGATTAATGAACAGGGTTGTTACTTATGTATATCATGCATCGCTTGGCTGCTATGCTTTTTCACTGATGTCACTTTTTTTATGTGCCTGCTGTGGTTATTTATTTAAATTATAATTGTCACATGATTAATCGTTCTGATATGGTTATGTATGTAAGTTATACTTTGTGATTTATCTGCTTGCGCCTTAATGTTTACTTATTAAGATTACATATGAACATTTATTTGCTTATGCTGATATGATGCTAATGACCTGTCTATTATGTAAGATATATGTTTGCTGCTTTGCGTTTGGATTGCATATTTATACATTTCTGTTTGTTGTCATAACTACTCTTTAATTTGGTATATAGAAATGCTGATATGCGGTGTACGAACATGGAGTTAGGTCACACTATGGTATTAATTATAGATTGTTCGCTTGACAGAGCCTCGTTGTAGGGATTGTGCTGCATCCACTTGTTGACATTCTGTTCTCTACTGGTATATTTAATCGCTATTGCATGTTTTGCTTACGCTCAGTGCTTCATATTTTAAGATAAGAAAATGAACTGCTATAATTCTACGAACGACATTGGTACAAGAAACTTAATTGAAGTCACATGAGCTGGAGGTTTTATGGAAGCTGTATAAATTTATGCTAGTACGAAGGAAGCTAACGACATGACATACCAACACTAGATTTAGACCATTGACAGTTACTACACTGCATTCTTCGTGAGCAATTGAAATATTAAGTGACACTTGGCACAAGAAATACTCCACTTGTTTGCTTCTGTTTTGCCATTATTCTTGAAGTGCTGTTCACACTGTGAAATATTACGATCATTAACACTCCGTACTCGTACTTACTTACTGAAAGTTATTCAAACTAAAGGCTGTTAGAGGTCATGTATGCATTTCTTTTATTTAATGATGGACAAGGTAACCAAAATGTATTTTAAAATTCGTAATGAGTAGAAGATTTGGGTCAGATGGATTACACAGAGGTTGTGTGTGGACATTGTGTCTTCGGATTGCATGGGATGATAAATTGAAGTTTGCGCTAGGATTTTGTCTGTACTTGTTCGAGGAGACTGACTAGAGGAAAGAGTTGTTATGGAAGGGAAATGATATTGGTAATAAGGTTTATATGTATCGACGTATTGAAGAGGTATTATTGAGGTATTGAGATTGTGTGAAGTTGATGATTATTGGAGTTTTGGTGGACAAGAGGTAAGGTAAATGATATTGATGATAAGGTTTATATGTATCGACGTAAGAGGTATTATTGAAGTATTAAGATTATGTGATGATAATGATTATTGGAGTTTTGGTGGATAAGAGGTAAAGTAAGTGAGGAGCATATTTTTTTTTGTTGGTCTATATGGAACAAGGAGGATGAAGATGGAAGACTACAACACTCAAGTGGAAGGAAGAGCGTCTACACACACACTTTGTTAAATCAATATGCAGTATTTACTTTTTTTTGGAGAGAGGAAGTATTTGCATATCTTGGCACACTGACAGTTGTTCAACAACCGTACATTTTGATTTGGCTTGGCAAACATTGGTCTTGACATGATGACTACGACATTGACTAACTATTATTGACTGTTATACATTGCTGCCACTACTGCTTGATACACAAGTTGAACATAAAATTTTGGACAGAATTGCATTTACACAGTTAACACTATTCAATTACACAGTAGTACTTAATGTGGATGAAAGATGAGTGAGTGTGTTTTGTGTGTTTTCCTTCCCTAATCCCAAATAATTGGTACTGACCTATCTCCTAAATATTATTTTATTTGTTTGTTGTGGCCTGCACTGACACCCATAAATATTATAGGTTTACTGATATTTGTGTATTTGTAATAGTTAGTATGACAATTATCTGATATCATTTGTTTGTTTATTATAATTTGTATGTTTAGTGTAAGAGCATTGATGATAATTTTGTAAAAGCAATTGTGTGTGCCTTCAAAATGTTGTTCGTGCTTGCACCTATCATCATTCATGGGTGCCACCTGGAAATGTTTAATTTATGCTGAGAAACTCTGATGAACTGTCTGATTAGTGACAGTGAATATTATGGACTGTTACGTGCACTTGTTCAACATGATGGGTGCCACTAGGAGATGTTTAATTTGTGCTAATGAACTCTGATGAACTGTCTAATTAGTAATAGTGAATATTATGGACTGTTACGTGCACTTGTTCAACATGATGGGTGCCACTAGGAGATGTTTAATTTCTGCTGATGAACTCTGATGAATTGTCTAATTAGTGATAGTGAATATTGTGGACTGTTACCTGCACCTGTTCAACATTGCTGGGTGCCACTGATGGAACTGCTTCTACTGAAATAATGTGACTTGTTGCTGTCTGCACCTGTTTAACATTGCTAGGTGCACTGATGGAACTGCTTCTACTGAAATGTCACTTGTTGGTCTCTGCACCAATTCAACATTGCTGGGTGCCACTGATGGAACTGCTTCTACTGAAATGTCACTTGTTGGTGTCTGCACCTGCTCAACATTACTGGGTGCCACTGATGGACTGCTTCTACTGAAATGATGTCACTTGTTGGTGTCTGCACCTGTTCAACATTACTGGGTGCCACTAATGGACTGCTTCTACTGAGATAATGTCACTTGTTGGTGTCTGCACCTGTTCAACATTACTGGGTGCCACTAATGGACTGCTTCTACTGAGATAATGTCACTTGTTGGTGTCTGCGCCTGCTCGCCATTTTTGGGTGCCACTGTTGAAGCTGTTTAAATACTGCTGATGAAATGTTATGAGACTGCTATTTGCACCTGTTGATCATTGCTGGGTGCTACTGTTGGAACTGTCAACTACTCTGAGGATTACTACTTGTTTATTGAACTATTGAAAGGATTTTATGTGAATATTTGTATAAACTGATTTTTTGTGTGTTTACTGTTTATGAGATGTTATGAGACTCTTACCTGCACCTATTCGTCATTGCTGACGATATTGATTGAATTGTTTAACCACATGATACTTGTGTAAACTATTATGTAAAATCATATGTATGCAAGCATTTGTATTCCTTACTGTATTTTATATATTAGGTTATTGAAGGGTCAGTGCAAAGCCAAAATTTATTTAGTTATGTGATATTTACTTATTAATATTATTTTTTAATTTTTGTCTGTGTTTTTTGGACGAATTTGGTGGTATTTTCACCACCATTGCTGGCAAAAATACCATCAAATTCTAGCCTGTGGAGGAGGGGCATATGAAAGGTGGCTACACTGAGTCACAGCGCCAGAGATTGCGCCAAAGAATATTATTCAGCCGCCTCCACTGGCAGTGCTTGTTGAGATGTGGTAGTGGAGAGTGCTTGTCGAGAAATTGTGGTGGAGAGTGCTTATTGAGAAGTGGGCAGTAGGAGTTCTGATGTAGCCATGACTAGTTGTGAGCATGTTGTATGCAGTTGTTCTGATGGGCTAGACAGCCGATGCTGTTCGATTGCGGATGTTGTAAAGATAAGAGTGTATTTTTCGTCAATATATATGAAGGTGAAGAAAATCTTTTTTTTTTTTTTTTATTTCAAACGTGCTAGATAACAATGCCTCTTGGTCAAAGGTTCAGTCAACAAAGCATTTGGCTTGTGTTCATGCATTAGAGTGTAATTCTGGTTTCTATGTGCAATTATAGAATTTCTGTTTTTTTTTAATTACTTCTAAGTAAATGGTGCTTAAAATACCTTGTCTTATTGAGGAAGAACCGTGCCAGATGTGCACGTTGAATCACACTTCCACACACAGAACAGTTACACTTGTGTTTTGTTGTTTCGTAGGTTTTATAGTTGCTGGGGACTTAATTAATTAATTGTGTTAACGGGAGTTTTCTTTCATTCTTTGTTGTTGTTCTATGCAGTCAGATTGCGGAGTAATACTAGTCAGGGCCAACCGGTTACGAGACTTCGTAATCGTACATACAGCTACTAAAATTAAAAATATCTGCATTCTATATAATTAAGCACCCATACAATGTCGTATTCAGTATTTTGAAGCTGACGGCCTTACTTACACCTCAATATCACTTTAAAAAGTGTGTTGAGTGTAAAGGTCAGAAAAAGAAGGATTTGAATTTTTCTATTTTTTAGTAGTGGTCACGAAGTCGGCAGTACACCTTATTGAAAGTGTGTTAATATTATTAAAGGGTGTGTTAAAAGGTATTTTCAGATTCTGGACCATACTTACACTTCAGGATCCCTTTAAAAGGGATATTTTTCATATAATTTCATCACCAATTAATGATTTTTTAAAATTTTTTAATCAGGTGGGCACAAAGTATCCCGTCCCCCTTGGTAATGCGTGTAACGGAAAATGCCGGGTCAGTATGTGACACAACGGGGTCAACCTACCACCTACCAGCCACAGTGACAGTAGTTACTCACTTGAACATAAGGCATTCACGGCTTGTGCCATCCCTGCCACAAACCTTTTTTCATAAGTGAAGGAATAAAGACTGAAAATAAATTAAAGAGACTGTCAAAGACAATAATGGCAAACAAACATTGAAATACAAGTGTGGTGAAAACATTACGTCGTTAAAGGAACAGTATTTATATGTAATTGAAATAAAATCACTGCCTGTCTGTTGTCGTCTGAGAATGTAATTGTAACTGTGCGGAATATAGATTATAAGATTTATGTGTTACCTTTCATTTATCCTAAAAGTCATTTTCCGCTTCCCCATACCATCATATCAATTGATTATCGGATTGGCCGTTTGCTGGCAGTATTGCTTAGTCAGTGGTGGTTAGACGCCTTTGAACTAACAGTAAATATAAATTCATATTACACGGCCGTACTAACCTTGAGAGCTGAGTATAAATATTATTAATATCTGAAAGTTTAAAGTGTACGTAGTTAAAAGTATTTTTTTGTTCAGAGAGAGAAAACTAGAACATTGCTCAAAGTTATTGGCCAATATTTACTTTATTGGCGGCCTAAGGCGCATTTCCATTCATTACGCGAAAGTTATCAATATTTAATGCAAATTAGTGCCACTGCCAAAGATGTGTTCAAAATAGCCTGGACACAAAAATTAATATCGTATGCACGTGTGATTGCGTGTGATTTGGGAAAGGTTATTTAAACGCCAACCACAGCCACACAATTTATCTTCTGGCTTCGTAAGAAGCCAGTTCGCGCTCACGGTCGATTATTGCCCGATCACAAGCGCAGCGACTGCCAAAATCAGCAGCAACAACAATTTCTATCGCGATCGCCATAATTTGAAGCGAGTGCGAATTTCAGTTCTGCTAATACGCTACACGCACACAAAATCAAATAAAAGGTAGGCAGGGCGGGTATGGGCTATACAGGCAGATGAAACCCGAGACATACACCCAAAGCATAATATAACCTTTCCTGAACCATACCTTGAAACCAGACTTGACCCATTCCGTGAACCAGTTCATAGTGGCACAAGAGAGGCGAATTTCTGCAGAAAAGTTGATGCAGCGTATTGAACAATATCAGGAAGGGCAATAACAGGTAGTGGTGACCTTGAGCGTCACGATACCTAGTCTCGTAGTGGCTGTGGTTCTTCTCTTCTCACCCTTCATCTGTTTCAGGTGGAGAGCCGCTCAACAAACCGACCCACCAGAAATAAGAATCCCAGTTGACTAGGTCTCTAGAGCATCAACGTGAATGAGAAATACTGAAGCGCAAATGTCAGAGAGAAATCTGTCTCTCGGTGTTTTATGGGGGTATGAGTCCATGGAATAAGCCTTGAATATTTGCAAAGAGAATTACCAAGGGCACACATCTGACACTGCGTGAGAAATGTAAAAGGATGATGTAATGAGTGTTTCTGGAACTAATGAAAAATTAAGCAAGTGAGCATGAGAAAATAATAGCAGCAGAAAAAATTTAGCAGGTAATGTTTGTAAGTTAAATGCGATCTCTGAGCTGTGTATAGTGAGTCGCCAGTTATTTCTGTAATATAAGCTTGTGTGGTGCTAAACTGTGCAGACCAGTCTTAATAAAGACCAGAGAGACAAGATCTTCTTCTTAGAGGGAAGTTGTGTAGCGCCACAACCATTTTAACGGTAAAGTCTATGGGAAGGTGTGGTAGAATATTGCACTAGTTGCCGGTAGCTGGCGAGCATGGCGTGTCGTCATTTGGCCTAAGGCACCAAAGATGTTGGTTTATTACGACTTCTGCTAGGTTCGCTCAGTGTAACCTGCCAGGACAGCAGGTTTATTGCGAGTTCTGCTAGGCTCTCTCAGGGTAACCTGCCAGGACAGGAATAATGTACGGCTCAGGCAAGAGGATTTCTTCATTATTGGAGTTACTGTAGTGTCGCAGAGTGCGTGACCTGAAGCGACGCATTGGCGTTACAGGTTCACTACGATCTGGAATACATAGTTGTCGATTTTGTAGCGGATTTATTCTCAATCGAATAGTCGACCGTGATGACGCCTGATTCCATGCACCCCACACAACATAACTGTGGTGCAATGAAAACGTTCCTGCAGCGTTGTATATGGGAAGTGTTTGATGATGATGTTTGTTTTGTTGGGCGCTCAACTGCGCGGTCATCAGCGCCCGTACAAATTCCCAATATGTACACAGTCCAATTTAGCCACTCTCACGAATGATGATGGAACGATAAGGACAACACAAACACCCAATTCCCGGGCAGACAAAATCCCCAACCCGGGTGGGAATCGAAATCGGGATCCCTTGATACAGAGGTAGCAACGCTAGCCACTAGACCACGAGCTGCGGATATGGGAAGTGTTTGGTTACCTACCACACAACCCATGCTTGGCTCTCACTGACTTTAATCTTTGCTCACGCGAATTGCTGGCTGCGAAGACAACGTTTAGGCGCAGACAGCGAGCTGCAGACTGTCGTAAAAATTAGCAGAAATTATAGGTAGCAGCCTTCTTTGGCTAGAACGTTGGAAAGCTGGTACAACGCTACGACAAATGTCTAAGTCGGAGCAGCGACTACGTAGAGAAGTAGCTGGAAGATGTAGCTAACTGTTGCAAATAAAACTTTATAGATTTTTCCTGTGATTTCCATTTCGCGACCGACTGGACGTTAATCAATGAATAACGCTTGTAGAATGTACAATATCTATTCTAACTTTAGTTATGCACTCTGATTGAACTTAGGTCTCCTTAAACATAGAACTGCCTGAACCTTCGACTATGTACGACTGAGAAATTATCTTTCAGGAAGAACCAGGTATTTTGACCCTGTAATCCATAATGTACGATCTGTGTCTTAAGTTTCATATTCATCATTACCACACCTAGTGATTGCAAGTGAGCTACTACCCACCTGCCTGGACACAAAAATTAATATCGTATGCACGTGTGATTGCGTGTGATTTGGGAAAGGTTATCTAAACGCCTTCACCAAGTAGACCATAACGATTTTTCTCAATCAAGTTGACACATCCTGAAACCCATACATCCGAATGAACATCTTTTATTGTATAGGTAGACACAGATGGGAAATGCTCTTCCCCCAGTTTTGACTATTTTCCTGTAGGGACAAGAGCAAATGCCAGAGCGTAGCCAACCTAGTAATCATCAGGCATTCGCACCATTTCGCAGCCGAGAAACAATCGAAAATTGCACTGACCATGTCGCCCCGATTAAGTTATTGTATAATTTTTTCCCTTTGCTTCTTGCATTATTGTATGAAAAATGTTTGCTGACACATGCCACCTCAAATTCAGTACTATTCAAGTAGCAAGGGAATATCTTTGTAATGCATATGTGCAGACACTATTTGCAGCTATTATTACATTTCAAGACGAAACGTTTCCCGTAAATATCTTTAGGTACTTACTAGGTTTAAGTTGTGCGTGTGTGCTTAACTATTCAGTTAGGTACTCTACATAATTACAGCAGTTGCCACATTGCTAATATATTATGTTTGAAGATTCGATTTGCCCATGGAACTAATAAATATGTGGCAACACTATAGTATGAATGTGATTAGCTTTTAATGATACTCATTCAACTGAAGTCGAAACATCTGTATAATGTTTGTTATTGAAGGTCGACGGGAATGAATAAAGTAATTCTTGTCGCTCTTAGGGGCATTATAGTGCCAATCCCAAACCTAACAGATTTTATGGTAAGCTAAGCAAAAAGACACGCTTTTCATGGTCTCATAAGCAGAGAATTGATATGTATTATCTCTTATAGAATATTGTTAATCGTTTACCAGATATCAGACGTTTGTGATAAGCGATCTTAGCTGCTGTCTTCTGTCTTTCTCTGAAGTGAATTTGGTTTAAGGCATCGGAGCATAGAGCACGATTTTCGTCATTACATGGTGACTATTTAATATTACTTGGAAGATGGCTCTGAGGACTATGCGACTTAACTTCTGAGGTCATCAGTCGCCTAGAACTTAGAACTACTTAAACCTAACTAACCTAAGGACATCACACACATCCATGTCCGAGGCAGGATTCGAACCTGCGACCGTAGCGGTCTACTTGGAAGATGTTAGGACAGGGCCACAGACACTTTAATATTATACTTATACACCTATGGAGAAAAATATATGAAAATGTGTAAACTAATTATTTTTCGTGGAGTTCTTATTTGTACTTAAAATAACTCCATCCTACTATTAATCTTAAATTTCTGTGCGTTTAAGGTGAAGCGCCTGTATTTGGAAAATTAAACTGGATATTGAATATTGATTCGAGTTGAAGGTAAAAAACGTTTCTGGAATACAATGACAAAAAGAAGTAACAGCATCAAAAAGTAATTGATGTAGAATAATAAAATTTTGTGGTTATAATTGTTTACGTAATATTTAAGTGATTAAAACTGCAAGACCACAGATTAATGCAAGTTCTAGATAAACCATTTCAAATGTAAAATGCTGGTACATTAATAAGCAAAGTAACGCCAGAATATTGAGTGTAAGCGTCCAAACGTGTGTGCTTTGAGCTGTACAGGTGCCGGGTGCAGTTTGTGAGATGGAGTTCCATGCTGATGCAGTCGGTTGGCCAATACAAGACTGGTTAATGCTGTCTGTGGATGGAGCTGAAGTTGTCGTCCGATGAAGTCTCATATGTGGTCAATTGATGACAGGTCTTATGATCGAGCAGGCCAAGCAACATGTCGACAATCTGTAGAGAATGCTGGGTTTCAACAGCGGGGTGTAGACGAGCGATATACTATTGGAAAACACCCCGTGGAATGCTGTTCATGAATGGCAGCACAACAGGTCGAATCACCAGGCTGATGTACAAATTGGTGTCAGCTGCTCCTGCTGTCATACAAAATCGCACCATGACTCCAGGTGTCCAGTGAGTCTAGCACACAGACAGGTTGGATGCAGGCCGTCAACTGACCTCCTTCTAAACAATACACGGCCATCACTGTGGCCGAGGTAGAACCAGCTTTCATCAAATGAACTCTCGCTTGACACCACTCAAGTTGGATATGGCGGTGGTTTAGAGTCGGTGGAATACACGCCACAAGGCGTTTGACGCGGATCTGTCATTGAAGTAACCGATTTGTAACAGTTCGATGTGTCACTGTAGTGCCAACTGCTGCTCAGATTGCTGCTGCAGATGTAGTACGATGCACCAGAGCTGTACGCCGAATACGATGGTCTTTCCTTTCGGCAGTGCACGTGGCAGGCCGGAGCCCGGTCTTCTTGCGACCGTACATTCTCGTGACCACCGCAGTCAGCAATCATGTACACTGGCTACATTCCTGCCAAGTTTTTCTGCAGTTTCGGAGAAGGCACATCCAGCTTGTCGTAGCCCTGTTACACGACCTCGTTCGAACCCAGTGAGGTACTGATAGCGGCGTTTTCGTCACCTTAAAGGCATTCTTGGCTAACATTAACTCACCACGTCCAATCTCGAAGGTAACTAACGCTCGCAATCGTTACAGCGTGTATTTAAATCAAACCTGATTTACATCCACAGCTCCACTCACACCTGACTGAGGCGGAATTTGAATGGACTTCATCTTTCAGATGTAGAAACATGCCTACTAACTTTAGTTTGTGGCGCACAAATCCCCAGTGTTGCGATACTTATACAGTTAGCGTACTATTCACCTCCTCGGACCAAAAAGTATGTACGAGAGAAATCTGTTTTTGGATTTATGTTGTTCGGAATATAATTCTGAATAATTCATATTCTTTTGATATCTTCGATAAGAGGACCCATAAAAGATAAATTATTACAATGAATAACAACATTTGAGATGTAAAAGAAGTTTTAGCGTGTGGCGGTTTTTGCGTATCATCAGCATGGACAAATGCAATGAATATGGATAATACGATACTCTATAGTATTCTGCGGTTTGAATTCACTCTGTTTTTTTTAGCAGTTCCATTGATTTGATTTTGTAAATGCTACTGACAATATTACACACATCTATAATGCATTATTCATACTACAACTTCTCCCGGATAATTATTTTGTTCAAATTGCGCAAGAATTCCACCTGACGTAGTGTAATAATGTTGACTGTAAGCTGTGTTCATATCACTAAAATTACAGATCGTACATCAAAGCGGTTATAATTTTTGTCTTCGATGGATTTAATTATTCTTAGCAAATTGATCATGAAAAGGAACCACAGAATACCACCCGCACACAACACTAACGTATGCTACCAGAAATATTTTTCTCCGTGATTCGTGCTGAAAAAGAACTAAAAAAATGTTCTAATTTAATCTCAAAGATATAAGAAGAAAATTTGTTCGACTGTCATACCAGAGGAATACTCTAAAAAACTCTTTTATCATTGAGAGACAAAGGACTAATTTCGAGATTCTTTTATTACTTCTAGTATTAACTACCTTTTTTGTTCTGATGTGCTGGCGAAAAGACGTACTGTATAGTTTCATGTCTATGTGTGTGTTAAATGAAGGTGTTAAATGATGAAAAATGTATTTTATAATTTCTGTCAAGATCAAGCCCAAATCCCATACCAATGGAGTACAAATTTTTCCGTTAATTCGAGAAGGCGAATTTTAGATGGACGCGACGATCTTTACGACGGCGCTGCTCAATAGAGGTACGTGATTGTGCTCACTACTTTCCTTTGGTGGCAGCTAAGATTAATTTCAATGTGTTTTTGCCGAGACATTCAGAACCTGCAATCTTCCATTTCGTATAAAAATAGGAGTCCGATAGAAAAAGAAATATTCTTAAATTTAAATAATTGCAGTTCTTTTACCCAGGCCACGGGGAATGATAGAAAGTACGTGCCTCTACTCTGATTGTACGTTCGCAATCTCCGAGTGTGTTACGACGTAAATATTTTACGAGAAAAAATTAAGATAGATCTTCCTCATCAGATCGCAACCACTCGCGCGCGAATGTACGTACCCTCTGAATGTGTCTAGTCAGTCGTGCGCATTGTTCTAAGACTTTTCTGTTATTATTCAGTGGATTGCATCTCTGCAATTAATTTTGGTCTATGCCGCAAATCGCACTTCACGCGAAGTATTTATTGCGCAAGTTTCAGGCTATGGCTGCCTAACCAAAACGCTACAATAATTTCATATCTCTACAACTACAATAACACAAAACAACAATAACATAACAGAGAGGGTTCGTTACAATCCTCAACCCCACTCTTACCTGAAAGAGACGGAATTTGAGTGGACATCATCTTTCAGATGGAGAAACATGCCTACTAACTTTCGTTTGTGTCGCACAAATCTCCAGTGTTGCGATACTTTTACAGTTAGCGTACTATTCACCTCCTGGGACCAAAAAGTATGTACGAAAGATATCTATTTTTGGATTTATGTTGTTCAGAATGTAATTCTGAATAATTAATATTCTTTTGATATCTTAGACAAGAGGACCCATACAAGATAAATTATTACAGTGAGTAACAACATTTGAGACATAAAAGAAGTTTCAGCGTGTGGCGGTTTTTGCGTATCATCAACATGGACAAATGCAATGAATATGGATGATACGGTACTCTGTGGTATTCTGTGGTTTGAAATCACTCAGTTTTTTTTCTGACAATATTATACACGTGTATAATGCATTATTCATACTACAACTTCTGCCGGATAATTATTTTGTTCAAATTGCACAAGAATTCCACCTGACGTAGTGTAATAATGTTGACTGTAAGTTGTGTTCATATCACTAAAATTACAGATCATACATCAGAGCTTATATAATTTTTGTCTTCGATGGATTTAATTATTCATAGCAAGTTGATCACGAAAAGGAGCCACAGAATACCATCCGCACACAACACTGACGTATGCTACCAGAAATATTTTCCTCCGTGATTCGTGCGTAATTTAATTTTGGCCTCATACATCAGCAATGAAATCTTGTTCAACAATAAATACCATCAGCACTGTTCTTAGAAAATGCAGTCTGATTCGATTAATTTTTTCTTTTGTAAATAGCGTTCAGCACCACCGGTGCATATTTATTTCTTATTCTTCGGAATATTGTTTGCAGTTTCAAGTAATTTAAATTTGCCGCTGTGATAAAAGTTAAGATGGCGGTGTAATGTCTCTTGCAGCGGTCTCTCCGCGATAATTTCAGAAATTTTATAAATTATATAACTCAGTACATATCTCGAAATATCTCTTCTTATCTTACCGATTATCAATGCAAAGTAGTTCCAAGCTTCTCTGCTATCTATGTTTTCTCTTATGAAAAGAATAGGGACTTCTTGCCGATTAGTCGTGAAAGAAGGATGTATATTTATGTATTGTTGGGCTAGTCGCCATCTTGATGAGATTCTGTATGAGAAGGAATTTTATTACATGAACTAAACTAAAGTAAGTGTGTTCGCGTATTATTTAACTGTTTATTATTGACAGTGTCTGCTTACTACGCTGTGTTACACGGGATCAGTGGGGAATGTCTGATTTACACTGGACGAACCTGCCGTTTTGTATGCTCAAGATATCCAGTTACTTCAAATAAATAGGCTAACATGGTCTTACCAGCAGATCTCCGGTCTTCCCACCATGTGATCACCAAAAGTTAATAATTATTACAAATGTTTCCAGGAGATCGACTGATAATTTTCGTCGCACCGAGACTTCGAAATTGCTTCACTGCCTTATGGAATGTAAGTTAAGCTCAATTTAATCAGGATAGAACAGTATTGAGCTGTGTGAATGTGATAAGCCTGCTTTGTCAGTGAAAATTCCCTTAATATACGCATGTTTTTACTATCCTGATCAGTGAAGCTAAATCAGGCCGGTGTGAGAGAGGTTTTTTAAATTTTAGAAATATTAAAGCGGCCAACAAAAAAATAAGAGGATTTCTTTTTTAATTAAGATTTTCCTTTGCTCAATAAATAATTAATCATTTATATTGATGCCACCAATAAAAATTATTAAATTGTTTTGCAAATTAGTTTAACACAAACCTATGCTATTTCAACTAGAAGTACAGACGAAGTTGCTATATAATTGCAACTAACAATGGCTGCGCTTCTTGCAGATATGATAAAACAATTAATACAAAATTATAATTAGAAGAGGAAGTGATTTTTCAATAATTAGTCATAAATAGTTTCTACGCATTTGGCCCTATTTGTTTTTTTCCAGCAAATGAACATAAAAGTACAATAATTTTACATTAAATGTTTTTCATTCAACAGACCTCAAATCGATTCGAGTCTTGCGTCAGCGACGTACATCAGAAGAAAACGACAAAAGGGTACAAAACAAAAGAAAAGAATGACATCGATTAACAAAGAATGTGAGACAAATATGGTCTCTGTTTTACATAATCATCTTTTTAAGAAATAAATACATAATTGAATGAATATTATTGAGTTACGTAATTTTCCACGCGATCATATTCCACTCGTCATAAAAAAAATATATATCGTGGATGTTATAAGCCGACGCCACCAGGTAGCTTTACCAGGGAGCTCTACCTGTTGCAATAACAGAAATAATTCGGTTTATGTAAAGCTAGGCGCGGAAGACATGTATAAAGGAGTGAACAGCGATCGAAAATCACACGATTTCCATCTCTTTGGGCCGTATAAGCACCAGACGGAATGTAAGACAACATTTAGATAGTGCTTTTTCTTTTTTTGTTAGACGTGTGTTTTCTGTCTCTTTTCTCATATCTCAGAATGTTTGTTCTAGCGTCTGGTTCGTAGGCCTTCTGAACAGAAAGTGGCTGCTGCCGATTATAGTACAATATACTGTTTGGTTGGATTTTAATTACACTAATAAATAATTTGTGACTTAGTGAGTTTTACAGAATAAATTGCTCTCAGTTCCCTCATATCCATCTGTTTTACTTCAGAAAGCTATGAAAAACCTGGTAGTTTTAGTACAAACTCTAAATATTAGTGTCGGACCGTAGGGCCATTATCTCAAAATACTAAGCTTAGGATTCTCTTCTGTCTTCCTAATTTAAGACCCAGAAATTTTTTCACCTACATATAAAGGTGGTGACTGAGAGGATACGAGATTTTCCACTATTTTATTGGTAAGAATTTTAGCAAAGGAAACCATCTGATTAATATGAATATGCCGTGCTAGCTTGATATGCAAATGAACTAGCGTACATAGTTGTGCGCTTTGGTAAAGTTGAGAAGAGAGGACATTTAGAAACTTAGAACTGCCTTTATTATATATAAACGTTCTTTAAGGAACACATTCGGTTGTGGTTGTTTCATTTATTTGCCTGATGCATTTCTTATGGACTCCACGTGCTGACGGGAACTATAGCCTTGCGTTTGAGTCATTGCAACTGCTGCGCCGCTGTACGTGGCTTCAAGGAATATCAACGTGTAATGAAGTACGATTGCAATTTCAGGCTGTCAAAAACCTGATTTAGTAGGTGTTAAAGCTGAATCAAGATTTGGGATGATTTCATCTAGTCGGCAGTTAGGCGACAACTACAAGGCCAAGGTGAAGCTTATTTTTAACACACATATTGGTGGAACTCTCGCATGTCCCTTCTTAGAAAAATTTAATGCGAATGTTGCAGTACATATACATCTACATCTACATGGTTACTCTGCAATTCACACTTAAGTGCCTGGCAGATGGTTCATCGAACCATTTTCATACTACTTCTCTACCATTCCATTCTCGCATGGCGCGTGGGAAAAAGGAACACACAAAGTCTTCCGTTCGAGGTCTGATTCCTCTTATTTCATTATGATGATCATTTCTCCCTACGTAGGTGGGTGTCAACAAAATATTTTTGCACTCGGAAGAGCAAGTTAGTCATTGAAATTTCGTAAACCGATCTTTCCGCAAAGAAAAGCGCTTTTGATTCAGTGACTGTCACCCCCACTCGCGTATCATATCAGTGACACACTCACCCCTATTCCACGACAACAGGAAACGAGCTACCCTTCTTTGCACTTTTTCGATGTCCTCCGTCAATCCTACCTGGTAAGGATCCTATATCACTCAGCAATATTCCAGCAGAGGACGGAAAAGTGTAATGTAGGCTGTCTCTTTAGTGGGTTTGTCGCATCTTCTAAGTGTTCTGCCAACAAGTGCAGTCTTTGTTTCGCCTTCCCCACAATATTATCTATATGCTCTTTCCAACTTAAATTGCTCGTAATTGTAATTCCTAGGTATTTAGTCGAATTGACAGCCCTTAGATTTGTGCGATTTATCGTATACCCAAAATTTATCGGATTTCTTTTAGTACCCATGTGGATAACGACGCACTTTTCTTTGCTTAGTGCAAATTGCCACTTTTCGCACCATAGGGAAATTCTCTCTAGATCATTCTGTAATTGGGATTGATCGTCTGATGATTTTACTACACGGCGTCATCTGCAAACTATCTGAGGGGGCTGCTCAGATTATCACCTAGATCATTTATGTAAATCGGGAACAGCAGAGGGCCTATGATACAACCTTGCGGAACGCCAGATATCATTTCTGTTCTACTCGATGATTTACCGCCTATCACTAGGAACTGTGACCTCTCTGAGAGGAAATCACGAATCCAGTCACACAACTGAGACGATACTCCATATGCACGCAATTTGATTAACAGTCGCTTGTGAGGAACGATGCAATTTGTGAGGAACAGCATCAAAAGCCTTCTTGAAATCTAGGAATGTGGAATTCTGGGATCCCTTGTCGACAGCACTCATTACTTCATGGGAACAAGAACGATATTTTCTGAATCCGTGTTGGTTAAGCATCAATAAGTCATTTTCTTCATGGTGATTCATAATGTTCGAGCACAGTATATGCTCCTTTCTTGAATATTGGTGTGACCTGTGCTACTTTTCAGTCTTTAGGACTTAGCGTTGTTGCCCAGTAAACCTGCATATTTTTTGCCCGAGAATGATGACTCGAAAATATCAGTTATTTCTTTTAATCCAAGCAGATATACGTAATACGTCCGCAGGTACAGCAATCCCTACGAAGAATATTTTTGCGTGTATGTGCCCGGGGTAGGGGGTGGTGGGAAGTGAATAGTGTGGTGGATGTTGCTTCAGTGTGTTGGTAAGGGATTACACTGGAAAACTAAGCAGTTAACTTGAATTTTGGATTTAAGTACTTTCTGTGACCTATCAACAGGCACTAGACAGTATGGAGAACCATCTCTTCTGTTGGTACACCTATTGTGTGTGGTATGCGATCCTATTCCAGAATTTATACTAAACGTACTCATTGTCTCTTCTTGAATGCGTCCATCAACGAGCATACATATCAACAATAATGATCTGTAAACGATACCACACTCTACGAGTACGTCCTTCAAAAGTTTGAAAAACTATTTAAACAATTTTCATTTACTCATAGTGATTTTTCACGTTTGTTTTGAAACAAAGTGAAGATATATTGCATTATCCTACAACTTGCCTGTGATGCCTTCGTACTATACCCCCATGTCATTGGAGACACATTTCAAAGTCACTGAAAGTTTTGGCTGTATATTATACGGTGTTCGGTTTGCAAATTTGTAGTGGTTCACTAATTTCTATATTTGCCTTTGTCGGTGCCTAGCATCAGCAACTACCTAAGAATATCAGTCTTTATAAAATTTCTCAGACAATGCCAACTCACAAAATATTCAGTAGCAGCACATATTCCTAAATAAGCATTAGTGTAAAACTCTACAAAACCAAATAATTGACAATTTAAGATTTTCATTGGAAAGCTTGTGTTAAACTTTATTGAGTACTATGCAGGAGATTTGTTAATACACAAAATTCTATCTACAATAACATCGATCTACTTATTCCGTCGAATATTGTAGAAACTGAAGCGATGTTTCTTCGTCTTTTCAGGAACACCAGACGCTCTACTGCACCATTTACAGCCATTAAACTGCTTGCTCGGGATGTGCAAGCCCAGCTACTACTCCAAACAGATCTCACTGCGTGCCCAACCTAACAAACGTTAAAACAAGGAATGAAGCACCGGTGAGAAATAATTCATAAAATCACTCTTTGTTCCACCAATTATGTTTCCAACTGCACAGATAAAAAATGAAATACATCGAAGTTGAGCTTCTTATGCGTTTCACCCTAGGAGTCAGCCGTTTCCCACGTCGGCAAGCTGTTTCAGCTCCATTCATCTGGTCTCAGATTTATGTCTTCCATTGCTTCCTGCGTGAATTTTTCTCATCTTCGCTCTGGCCTGCTTGTCCTTCCTTCGGTCGGATCACAGTTCAAAGTCTTTCTCGTGCACCTGCGGTTGGGCATATGGGCATACTCTGTTCACGCCAGTACTAATGAAGCAATCCACTCGTCAAAGGTTTTGTTATGAAGCACGTCGTCCACATTCTGCTCCATATCTCCTCATTCCATGTCGCATCCTCCCTCATTACCTGCAAACATCTTTCCGTACAGATCACTTCCACTGTTCTATTTATGTCCCGAATTACCTTTGCTTCACGCTACATCTCAACTCCATATAAGACTATATGTTCTTCATCACACTGTGAAAATTTATTTCCTTAGTGTCCTATCGACATTATTTTCCATATTATCCAACAAAAAGCTTTTTTACTTCTCTTCCCCAGTGCTGCTCTGGAACAATGATCTTTTCAAATTTACCGAACTGTTGCTGTTCCCAAGTGCTTGTGGTCTCCACAGAATTTTGTATCGTCTTCTTCAGAAAAAAGTTTTGTTCCTTACTGAGGCGGTATCCGTGGCGACCGTGGGGCCGCATCACCACTGTGTCACCCAGTCGCTCCGCCCAGCAGCGGCGAGCTACTGGCGGCGCCTCCTCCCCAGTGGAAGAGCCACCTTCTGGGGATGCGACGTGCACCGAGGCGGCCGTCGAGATGATAGTTGCACCGTTCACCTGCGCAGCAGACAAAGACTCTATTAAATAACTTACAATTTCTGTCTTCCTGAACACGAAATTTTATTCAAGTGCAACTAAGTCAGTGGTGTAGAGAAAAGGGAATAACATCCACGGTACTAGAGGGAATTGTAGAGGGTGAAAACTGTAGGGGAAGGTAGAGACTGGAGTACAACAAAAAAAGAAACTTCAAGACGTAGGTTGAAAGGAGAAGAATTGCTGCCGGGCCGCAACAAACCAGTCAGATGGCTGATGAATCGAAAAGTGAAATAAAATAATGACGTGACTGAACTCGAATTTCACGCTTTGAAGCTTGCAGCGACTCCTTGTAGGTACTACCCTCACACAATGTATGACCTGTGAACGACCACTGTCTAGTACTGGCTTAACCAAATACACAGGTTGAAGTTACACAATTTTTACTGAGCAGCACGTTTGGTTTCTGTGATGTACGCTTTGAAGCAGAAAGCTATAATTTGGGTTCTATTTTACATCTTATTTTACATTGAATGAATGTCCTTTTTAGATTCAGGAAGATTATTCTCGTAGTCCCAGCCCTCCCTCGGTACAACACTACACACATTCACAAATAAAGAACTGATGTAAAACTACATTTTTTATAATTGTATTCAATCCTAAGAAAAATCCAACTTTCCTAACAGTCTGATCACTTTGTCACACTAAAATTGTGCGTCAACAAGATTGCCGTGGCAGTGACATAAAATTTTTATTCCGTGAATCCCATTTTAAACCTATCATGTTAATGGGAGCTAACAACGCTCTTTTAGAATAATGTGGTCGTGTTCCAAGCGAGAGGCACTCCCAATAACTATGATTCAGAAGAACGGCTGGCCTTTCAATGTGCACAATCTTAGTTCTGGAATTTAACTGTCCTAACTATTCGCGCAGTTTCATCCTTCTTATCGTCTTTGGTAATCACAGCCCTGTCTTACCTTTCCAGTGATGCGCTCCCCCTGCTGTGTGAGCCCTGTAGCCCAGGACGCTCCTCAAGACTGACTTCCACAGCATCAGCTGCCGTCAGCCGCTTCTCCCGATAGTGTGTCCTCGGAGGAACTCCTCCCTTTCGGCCTGGGCCCAAACGGAGCTGCAGTCGCACAAAATTGTAATCCTGCGCCAAGAGGTTTCGTTTCATTGTCATGCTTTCGTTTATTGTTTTTATTTATTTCTCTACATTTACCCATAATCTAAGACATTCAACTTCTTCTATAAAAGGTACTCTGAGTTTATCATTAGCGAACTATAGAGCCCTACACTTATCACAGTCACTTCCATAAACGTCCTACGATTTATTTGAGCTATGTTGGAAGATTTTCACGATTATGTACAAGTGCAATACAGGCAGTATGTTAAATTGTGCCTAGAATTAAGTTACACCTAGAATTGTTGAAATGAGGAAGTGTTTCAGGCGACCTCCTGCGTGAGTTATACATCAGGTTAATACGCCGAGGAGACAGCTTTAGACTGCAAATGCTGGATGCGTTGTGTAACATTATGTGATTGCCTTATCATTTTAAATCATTCACTAATCGAGCAGTCGCTCGGCAACAGCTACAGTTAGCAAATAATGTCGCGAGAATGTAAAAGGCGAACGACCTGTGACGTAACTTGTTTATTGTCGAAGCGCCGTCAGAGATGCTGTGAGTTATTGACTTTGAAAACCGCGGCGCGAAAAACGGACAGAAGAAGAACACTTTTTTTACACATTTTTTTTTTTTTTGATGTACGAGATATTCTCGATGAACAGTTACTCATTCTTCTCTTGTCTCCTGTAACTTGTGTCGGACGCGCATGACTTGCCGCCGTATTATTATCGTTAAAAATAATATTGTTTTAGTGTAAAGTAAATGTGTAATACTAAAAGTGCCTAGCAGTAGATTTATTGTGCGACGTGTATGTGAAAACGTCGAAGGAATTGTTTTCATTACGAGAAGTGCCAGTCAAAACGGCATCCATGTTAAATCCTTCATTGCAGTGTAAGTTCGTCTATTAATTGCCATGAATTCAGACTTAAATGGAACTGGTGTATGGACTATTTATTTAATATAGAATCTATGTCTCCTTCATGAAGTTATTGAATTTTCTTTATGTTTCTTCCAAATAGAGAGTTCACAGTCACGAATTCTTTCGTCGAAATCGGACGGAAGTTGTATGCGGCGAAATATTTTCTCCGCGCCATATTCTATTGGTAAATGCATGATAAACTACGGTCCCTTAGGAAATTCATGTTGAGCTATCCAAAAATAATTATATTTTGAATAGGCATTTACTCTCTTCCGCAATGCAACTTCCGACTGATCAGACGATCCAACAAGAAACAGCCGCACGTGGTCGGCGTTCGCAAATATGTTTCCACCGCTGATTATAGCTATATGTTACAGCACAAAAGTAAACATATTGTTATAATTAGCGGCTACGAACGGGGACATTTATAACAGTATGTTTATGTATACACAACACATTACGTAAACATATCGTTATAATTGGCGCCCGAACAGGGACCCGAATTAAAAAAAAAAATAAAATAAAATAAAAGAAAAGAAAAAAAAACTTAAGGAATAAAAATTTATGTAAGATAGGCATTGTGGAAATATTCATAAATAATTGTAGCTAATCTTGTGCTTTTTATTTGTTACATGACATCAAACGCCATCCAATAAAATTTTCATTGAGCGAAAGAAACGAGATATTCAGAGAAAATTACGGAAGAGAGATTTTTTTTTTTTGGAACAGAATTTGTGCGAAAATCTACTTGCAACGCCCAAGGCAGTCATCAACAACGTAAGTTAAAATTTCGTTAGCCATAGCCAAGCTTCCTTAATTTCATCCGACATTGATCAATTTGTGACGATCTTTAGTAGTTGCAGTAAAAATTTGCTTTGAATTCAGTAGATTGCATTTAGTAGAGTAGAAATTTCTTCAAGTATTGTTTAAATTACATTGTTGTGTATTGCATATCAATTGTTTTTAAATGTCCGCTGCCCGTTCACGGAGCTGACCAGCCTTAGTTTTCATTTATTTTGACCAGTGTGCAGCCACACTTTCTTTACGGTCCAGAATAGTCTCTTGTTCTCGTGACGTGCAACTCCCGACATTCCGAACTTGGACGTAGCAGTGACAACCGACTCGCAACCGATAAATTACATCTCTGTCGACAGCTGACGGCCGTAGCTCAAACGAACTTCATTGACTTACTGTTTATAAATAAGTGAGCTATGGCAGACGATAAAATGTCATCACTAGATTCAAATGAACAGAATGAAACGAGTGAAGTGTCGCGTCGCTTACGGTCCCGCACAATAATTAGTAGGGCTGAGACACCAATCGAAACAATTGTAGAAACTGAAGTGGGAAATCTTACGGACTTTGATGCCTCACACCATAATGTTACTGGTACTGAACTAGACAATGCCAGCATAGTTTCTGCCACTAGTAGTCGTAGCCATATACCGGTTACAAGGGAGGCAGGTGAAAGCAATTCAGGGGTAGTGACAGACGATGTATTCAAACAGCTGCTGAGTCAAATAAGTCAAATGATGCAGGACGGAAATCGCCAAATGTTAGCCTCGCTTGAAGATAAACTGTCTACAGTAAGCGGAGAAATAAAAACTGTTAGAGAAAACGTAGCCAAAGAAGTAGCAAAGCAAGTTAAGGATGCTGTTTCTCAAATGCGAAGTGGAATAATTATCGAACTGAATGACACTTTAGCTACCATGCAAAACGAGACAGGTGACATCCGAAACGCAACCAAGAATCTTGATTCCACCGTAACCACGGTTAATCACAGATTAGACAGAGTAACTACGCAGGTAGAAAAATTAACCGAGGGAATGTCAAACTTGACTCTGGAAACGGAAACGAAAGTAAAGGAGAGGCTAGATAGTCATGAGAGAGAATTTAGAGAAAATTATGAGAACTGGATTGCTGGAAAGGACAAATTTATCGAAGATAAAATTAACAAAGACCTAGTAGAGACTGTGAAAGGAACCACTCTTGGTATCTTGTCAACTCCTGGAAGCTCCGGAGATACCTTAATGTCTGAACTCGGTAGCATTGGGCGTACCCTTCAGCAAGAATTACCAAATTGGAAGCAAGAGGTAACGGAACAGCTAAATAACCTGAAGGCACAAGTGAGTAGTAGTTCCCGAATACAGAGACCGAATTTTCCTAACTCTTTAGCCTCAGAGGAAGAAGATGAATTATTTCGTCAATTCCGAATACCTGTTGTATCTAATGAACACACTTCACCACCACATATTCCAGTTAGTCACCGAATCCAAGAATCTGACTCAGTAGTAAAAATGATGAAGGAAGAAAGCATGATAAAGCATCGAGTTTTTCAAACCTTTAACCCGGAAAAACGAAATATCCACCCAATTGTTTTTCTTCGTGGATTCTCCGGCATTTTTCCAAATTCGTGGACTGATAAACAGCGTATCCAATTTGTTACCGGATATATAGGTGGCGAATCGGCAATATGGGGAACAGAAATGGTTGATAAGTGTCGAACATATGAGGAGTTTGAGCACTGTTTCCTCAGCAAATTTTGGAGCGAAGGTGTTCAGAAGCGCCTTCGTAAAGAAGTCTATAATGCAGAACAATTTGACCCCAGGAATAGTAGCCTGAGAAAGTACTTCGAAAAATATCTTGGCAAAATTAGGTATTGGGATAACCCTATCAATAGTAAAGATGTTTTATGATTCTCAAGTCTAAATTACCCATTTCGATTCGTGAAAAGCTGATAGCCATACCAAATGATGATCCAGATACCTTTCTGTCGATATTAGATTCCCTAGACCTGATCTATGAGGACATGAGAGCTAACAAACCGTGGAATACTCCGCACAATTCTTGGCCACAACATTACGAGAGTAACGGCTATGAAAAGCCAGGGAACGGTTACAAAAATAGTAACGATTGGCAAAACGGAAATAAAGGCAATGGGTATCCGCACAAAAGGAATAGACGTAATCAACACAACCGATTCAATCCCGTGTATAACACGACTGGTAACCAGTACGGCAATCAATCGTACAAGCAGAAGTTTGGAAACGGTTTCAGTCAAAAAGGTTGGCAACAACAGAGCGGATCGCAATGGAATGCACCGTACTCGCGCAGCCAACACTCAGATTACGGGCAGCAACAAACAGCTGATAACGCCCACTCATACCAATACAACTCCGCGCCTAGTAAAAATCAAGCGCAGGGAATGTACAGAAACACACAGTTTAACGGCAAATCACAGTGTGAAGGTGGATTTCACAGTAACAATTCCGGAAATCATAATAGTAATAAAAATCATCAGACCCCGCGAAGGCATTGCAATCCCCCTGTATTTTTCGCAAACGCGGAAGACAGTAACACTCATTGGACACCAGAACAAACGCAGCAACATTTTGACACGAGGTTTGTGCATAATAGTAATTTTGTTCCTCAGTGTTCTCACAATGTCAGATTGGTCGAACTTTCTAATGATGAAGGCCAATCAACACCACACAAACAGGAAAACTAAGTTCAGCATCTGAAAGCTCCCTAAGTGATGCTGTGAGACAGAATGGGGGCGACCACTTCGACGGAGAGACTAACCATGACGTACTTGTACTGAAATAAGGTGTTAACTTATAAAGTAGGCGAAAAGGTCTTGCTAAAAACACACTTTAAACCATCGTTGCTCTTACACAAAAATCGAAAATGGCAAAGTCTTTTTGAGGGACCTTACGAGATCCTTCGTATACCGCATACAGGTTGTTATCTGATTTCTGATCCCGCAAATGGAAAAATAAAAGGGTTGTACCATCACTCTGATCTTAAAAAATATCATGCTACAGAATAAGTCAAAAGGAAGCTTTATAATGACAAGAGAAGGTTAGCCGCTAGTGACTAAGTGACAACCGATTTGACTTCGTTAAAAAAAATGCTTAGAATATATTACACGACAGTGAGTGTATCTTGCTATACAGCAGACAATTTAAAATATGGTATCTTGAGCCATAATTTAAGTACAGACAAGCTGATAAATAAAAAAAATTCTTGTTTAACAAAGAAAGTGATCAACTCCAAGAACTCTAGTTTTAAGATTTAGTTTTAAGGAGATAATACTTAAGAGAGAAAAATGAAATATAAAGCGAAGGATGTGCCTAACAAGCCGGCTTCTGCGATATGAAATGCTAAAGAAGTGAAAATAAAACATAGTATGTAAGAATTTTTTTTTTTTTTTTTTTTTTTTTTTAAAGTTCAAAGAGCAATGATCCAGAAACGAAATTTATTTTCGTCAAGGACAAGGGTCGCTTGACAATTATTGGTTCCTGATCCCACTAAAAAGGAAAACAAGTAACTAGTTTCTAAGTCAGCTATGTCTAGATTAAGTTCCAATGTACATAGAAATCTGGAACAGGTTCATCTCTGCATTAAAATAACGCAATGTTTACGAAGCATGTGAGTTACTTGTAAGTACCAACATGACCACGAAAGCGCTATCCTTCAGCTAGATAAACGAAGTAGCATTAATTGTAATTGCAATACGCAGGACAGATACATTCAAAGCCATAAGTGAAATAAATACCAAGTATAAGAGCGTAAGTGGCAAGGACAAAGGAATGATGACTTAAGGTCATAAATAGAGGCCAATGCAGTGTAGCGCAAGCAGGTGTCAGGGCGAGAATAAAATGACAATGAAACAGCTGGCAAAACAACCCAACTAGTTCTTAATTGGAGCGCGTACGCAGACGTAGGGCGCAAAGGGAAATTAATTTCTAAGTCATAAGGAACAAGGAGTTGTTTGCTAGATTTCTTCTTCTATGTATTATTATACCTATGTCTTTCTTCTGAATTTGTTTAAATACCCTAACCCGCCTAAGCCCGTCCCGTAGATTTGACGTCACACATTGAGAAATGCGGTTGACGTGGAAGGCTGGTTTGGGATAAGATTTTCAAAAGGAAACGCGTGAACGCAATCGGGAAAAGCTAGTTTTGAAATGTCTTTATTTTTCCTTTTAAAGTCAATCCGAGACGCAAACCGAGATCGCGATAAGGAATTTGAATATTTTCTTGAACGGTGTTCTATTCTCATGTGAGAGGGCGATCAAATGTGACTGATTGATCCTCACATCTAGTAAAAAGAGAATTTTTGTTGAAATGACAGTGATAACTTTAATGAATCTAATAAATAGAAAGAACGGTTGAAATGAATTAAAATAATAATAATTGCTAACAGATCGGAGAAACTAATGTATTGTGACTGTGAACTAAAAGCATAATCAGTCTTAGAGAAAGATGATGAACAATGTAAAGCGAAATGTTAAAGATAGTTACCAACAAAGTAACAGATATTGAAATGGACATGATAATCGAAGCTCTCAATTAGCAAGCTTCAAAGTGAGACAAACTATTTGATTATAAACTGTAAAAAAATTGTGTACATAGTAGTGTATAAGTGAAGGCTTAAAATGGTGTGGAAGTCTGCCACGGACACGATGAAGATAAAAAGTGTTAAACGTGCAGATAGGCCGACGGACAATGATAGTCCGGTTGTGTAACCGAAGGCGGTGATGTGATTATGTGCAGTGCATCGGAAACCAAGTGTGTTAGCTGCTTTGCAAAGTGCGAGCGCTAGCCTACCTTAAAATCTTCAAAATTGGCTGGAAAATGTGGAGACAGGGATGGTTTCAATGGAGTCTCTGTCCCTGGTAATCCTCGTCCCTCCGCACCAGCTCAGCAAACCACAACACCATCGACGCAACGTGTTCACTGAACCGTGCGCGGAAAAGCTGAAGTACCGCGTGGAGGCTGGTGAGCGCCTCGAGTTGCGATTCAGCTCTAACAATCAGCCTGTGTCAACGTCCATCGACGCAACCAACGCGTTAAATTTAAAGTGATGTACTTGCACAGCACTCCCGCTGCAGTTCGACGAAACGGACTTTCCATGAAAGCCGCTCCCAAAATAAAAGACTCTTATATGAGTTCACAACATATCACATACTATGCTAATGATATATCCCGTGGATGAAATGCGAACAGCCAAACCACACGCGAATAGTGACAAAGTCAAATTCCTATGAATCCCAAGTCCTAAAATAGATTTAAGCTTAGTTTTAGACTAATGGGTATTTATATTTTTTGTTACATGTAACGTGTGTACGTAACGTGCGAGTGAGACTCGCTGATGAAAAGTTTTCTACTCGGAGACCGCAAAGTAGCGATCCAACTTCTCAAGGCATAAGCTTCACCTGGAGAAGAATCAAATTTTAACTTTCCTGTCAATACACAAACAATGAAAGCGTAAAAATTATAACAACTAGTGAGCAATGGAAAATGGACACGTGTGAGAAATTCCATGTGTGAGAAGTATATGTGTATAAAAATGGACACGTGTGAGAAATTCCATGTGTGAGAATTGTGTGAGAATTATGTGTGTATAAAAAGATGAATCCTATGTGTTTTCTTTCAGGAGCAAAGAGCCTATGAGCTCTGGACAATAACCTGAGGCCACAAAGATGGTCGGTATGAACTCTGTAAAAAAGGGACTGTAATGAGTATAATGTACAATGTCCATTGTAAACTTCGTAGATTTACTGTCTTAGTTTTTAAATTTTTTTGTGTATCTTTACCTTAAGAACTGACTTTGTCTATGAATGAGAGATCACCATATTTGAGTAATCCTAATAATCAAATGACAGGAATACTGTGTTTGATCAATGTAAATCTGTAAAGTACTCAATCCCATAATGTTAACGGCGACATGTGAGTCTTGGTAATCTCCTTGATTTCCAAGATTCCCATGGAAGGCAATGTAACATTATGTGATTGCCTTATCATTTTAAATCATTCACTAATCGAGCACTCGCACGGCAACAGCTACAGTTAGCAAATAATGTTGCGAGAATGTAAAAGGTGAACGACCTGTGACGTAACTTGTTTATTGTCGAAGCGCCGTCAGAGATGCAGTGAGTTATTGTCTTTGAAAACCGCGGCGCGAAAAACGGACAGAAGAAGAACACTTTTTTACACTTTTTTTTTTGATGTACGAGATATTCTCGATGAACAGTTACTCATTCTTCTCTTGTCTCCTGTAACTTGTGTCGGACGCGCATGACTTGCCGCCGTATTATTATCGTTAAAAATAATATTGTTTTAGTGTAAAGTAAATGTGTAATACTAAAAGTGCCTGGCAGTAGATTTATTGTGCGACGTGTATGTGAAAACGTCGAAGGAATTGTTTTCATTACGAGAAGTGCCAGTCAAAACGGCATCCATGTTAAATCCTTCATTGCAGTGTAAGTTCGTCTATTAATTGCCATAAATTCAGACTTAAATGGAACTGGTGCATGGACTATTTATTTAATATAGAATCTATGTCTCACTCCTTCATGAAGTTATTGAATTTTCTTTATGTTTCTTCCAAATAGAGAGTTCACAGTCACGAATTCTTTCGTCGAAATCGGACGGAAGTTGTATGCGGCGAAATACTTTCTCCGCGCCATATTCTATTGGTAAATGCATGATAAACTACGGTCCCTTAGGAAATTCATGTTGAGCTATCCAAAAATAATTATATTTTGAATAGGCATTTACTCTCTTCCGCAATGCAACTTCCGACTGATCAGACGTTCCAACAAGAAACAGCCGCACGTGGTCGGCGTTCGCAAATATGTTTCCACCGCTGATTATAGCTATATGTTACAGCACAAAAGTAAACATATTGTTATAATTAGCGGCTACGAACGGGGACATTTATAACTGTATGTTTATGTATACATAACACATTACGTAAACATATCGTTATAGTTGGTCGGCTAGTACTAACTGCGAACTCAATATTGACGCCATTCTCCTGTTGCATTCAATAATCTGCATTTATATGTCGTTACTCAGCGGGGAAACAGAAACACGAATTATCTGTTCAACGGTTCTCATGTGGGTCAGACACGGAGATCAAGGGTACGACGACGAGGGATGACAGGTGACAGGATGTGCTGCTGCGTAGAAGCCACTAAAGACGCAAAGGCCGACGCAGTGATTTTTTCATGAACCAACCGAAACCGCTGTTGTCTTTACCATCTCACGATTGATATGTATCGTGTCCACAAAGCGAAATGATTACAAGATTTGTAATCTGCGGTAGCTAGTCTATCGCGTTCAAAGCCCCCATTGCAGCACGACATTGATGGGACGACCAAGGTTGTTAGCTGCGTGCCTGGACGGTTTCCCATATATCTGGCAACAAATTCTGACCATGTTTCAGCAACTTAGGATACAATTACTACCTCAGTAGCATCGGAATTGAGAGGGAACTATCACTGACAATGAACAATGAGCTTGAAGTAAACGATGGTTGGTTAGTTGGACATTATGGGCTTAAGTAGCTAGGTCACCATTCCAGTGTTCATGGCAGACCACATCTGGAGCTAATCCCATAGGACAGAAAACAAAATAAAGTCTGATAGAACCTATAAACGGTAAAATCGCCGCTAGCACAGTAATTTTGATTGCCAAAGGTGGGAAATGACTGCTTGAAGGGGAAAAAGTGTACCTGTGACAACATTTGAAAAGGCGAAAGTTCTCGAAGTGATCTGGATTGTGACGTCTGTAGGATCTGGTGCCCCTAAGCCTGAATGTCACGCTCTTCATACTCCTCTGCGTTGGTCACCTGTGGGTCCAATAGTATAGGATCAGCGTCCTCGTCGCAGACAGCTATGACACGAAGATCTTCGCTATCTGCCTCCCGCCCACAAGGGAGACAGAAAAAGGCGAGGGCTCTGCGGAAGATCTGCGAAAAAAAAAATCATGCGATGTCATCAACTCACTCAGAGATTCGTCTAGCAGAGTGGGCGCGGCTGTGACGTGTTGACTGTTAGGCAATTGGGAAGTTCGAAATGGACGCGGAGATTGCATTTTACGAGAACTTCCACGCCGCATAAACATGCTAACGAAAGCTAAGGAGACTACAAAATTTCTGGTAACGTAGGATTTTCGCCAGCTTTAAGTATTACATAAAATTTGGTAAAAAGGACACCCGCAACTGAGCATCGCTGAAGCAGACGATAAATCACTTCATCTGTAAAAGATTTGTTCGTTCGATCACGACCGTTTTCGGGAATTTATAAGCCCATCTTCAGGTGAAACAAGTCTGCAATTGGAAAATCTGTAACAGAAAGATCGTAAACCAATTCACACTCGTTTACTTATAGTAGTAAGTATTCGCTGCCTAACTGCAACCTGAAGTGATTGGTTATCAGAATTGAATACGGTTTACTCGTCATATAATGAATAACATTACCTAAAGAAATGGGCGATGAAAGGAAGAAAAAAAGGAGAAAAACTAAGAGACACCAACGAACAACGCAAGAAAACTTACACGATGACGTACATGGTCGCTGCAAGTACAATGTCATTCCCAATTCCATCAAATGGTTGTTCAATAGAGCCACGTTATCTACATCAGCTGATAAAAACAGCTATCTCGAAATAAATCACACTGTTGTGTTCCAAGAAAGATAAGAAAACTTACATTGCCCATTTGGTGTTCGCTAACTAATTTCATTCTTTTAATTTCGTCTAAGCATACACGCATATTATGCATATAATTGATTTCTTAAAATGTAACATCACCGTATCTCACGAGAGAAAGCTTGAGAGGTAAGGCGTAAGGTCTGACCAACCAGAACCAGTACAAACCCTGAAATACAAACTCCGGTCTCATAAAAAGGTTGAAAACCGCACCAGTATTGATTTTAATAAGGACGAAATGGGCTTGATAAACAAAGATCTGTCTTATAATACATGTACAGCATTTTATCATAAAGCAGCTGTAGCTTACACAACCGCTGCTTCAGTCCAAGTGGCATGCGAGGCCTGTACTAAAAATCATATTACTCTCACGCTTAATAGGGCTGTTATCGATGCATGTAAAAACAGCTTAGGCCGCTTAAGTTTACGATTTTTTGGAAATTTCAAGTCACTCTACATAACAATAAGAAAAAAAAAACAAAAAGTTCCAAGCATTCAGGCTCACAAGGGTGGTACGTCTGCTATCTTATATGAAACTGACTATATTCAAGTAGCACAGGAATGTTTTCTTCTAATAATGCATTGCCCCTTCGAACCCACTAATGAAGTCGTTCCTGAAATGAAAAAAATCGTAATTAAGAGAACAGAAAATCTCTGATCCCTTTCCAAAAGAAGACTCTTGTGCCTATGAATCCAAGAACACCCATTTCGCATGCCGCACTTAAGATCAATAAGGGTGGTCACCCTCTGAGGCAGGTTGTTAACGTAACAGATTCTCTTGAGTAGGTTTTAGCTAAGGAGTTAAATAGTTTCCCCATAAGGCATTTTTATTCCCCAACTTCTTATGCTGTGAAAAATCGGGACGAACTCATCAACCTTCTAAACTAGACCACCATCGCTGATGATACTTACTTCGCTAGCCCGGATGTCACCAACGTCTACACAAACATCCCGACTAACGAAGTAAGCTCGATTATATAACCCAATCTAAGACAAAGGTTGACTTAGATCTCCAAGTAAATGATGAATTTCTCCCTCTTCTAAAGATAGTTTCAGCCACCAGTTACTTTAAATTCAGTAATGTAGTCTACTTACAGAAAGAAGGGCCGCCCATGAGCATTATTGCCAACATTTTTGTCAGCCACATTGAATAACAGCTCTTCCAATATTTTTCCCATAAACTTCAGAATATTGTTTGCTACAAACGTTACGTCGACGACTTCTTACTTCTCTACAGTGCTATTAAAGAAAAAGTCGAGCAGTTCCACCAAAATCTTAACACGACGCACCCAAATACCCTATATACACTCCTGGAAATTGAAATAAGAACACCGTGAATTCATTGTCCCAGGAAGGGGAAACTTTATTGACACATTCCTGGGGTCAGATACGTCACATGATCACACTGACAGAACCACAGGCACATAGACACAGGCAACAGAGCATGCACAATGTCGGCACTAGTACAGTGTATATCCACCTTTCGCAGCAATGAAGGCTGCTATTCTCCCATGGAGACGATCGTAGAGATGCTGGATGTAGTCCTGTGGAACGGCTTGCCATGCCATTTCCACCTGGCGCCTCAGTTGGACCAGCGTTCGTGCTGGACGTGCAGACCGCGTGAGACGACGCTTCATCCAGTCCCAAACATGCTCAATGGGGGACAGATCCGGAGATCTTGCTGGCCAGGGTAGTTGACTTACACCTTCTAGAGCACGTTGGGTGGCACGGGATACATGCGGACGTGCATTGTCCTGTTGGAACAGCAAGTTCCCTTGCCGGTCTAGGAATGGTAGAACGATGGGTTCGATGACGGTTTGGATGTACCGTGCACTATTCAGTGTCCCCTCGACGGTCACCAGTGGTGTACGGCCAGTGTAGGAGATCGCTCCCCACACCATGATGCCGAGTGTTGGCCCTGTGTGCCTCGGTCGTATGCAGTCCTGATTGTGGCGCTCACCTGCACGGCGCCAAACACGCATACGACCATCATTGGCACCAAGGCAGAAGCGACTCTCATCGCTGAAGACGACACGTCTCCATTCGTCCCTCCATTCACGCCTGTCGCGACACCACTGGAGGCGGGCTGCACGATGTTGGGGCGTGAGCGGAAGACGGCCTAACGGTGTGCGGGACCGTAGCCCAGCTTCATGGAGACGGTTGCGAATGGTCCTCGCCGATACCCCAGGAGCAACAGTGTCCCTAATTTGCTGGGAAGTGGCGGTGCGGCCCCTACGGCACTGCGTAGGATCCTATGGTCTTGGCGTGCATCCGTGCGTCGCTGCGGTCCGGTCCCAGGTCGACGGGCACGTGCACCTTCCGCCGACCACTGGCGACAACATCGATGTACTGTGGAGACCTCACGCCCCACGTGTTGAGCAATTCGGCGGTACGTCCACCCGGCCTCCCGCATGCCCACTATACGCCCTCGCTCTAAGTCCGTCAACTGCACATACGGTTCACGTCCACGCTGTCGCGGCATGCTACCAGTGTTAAAGACTGCGATGGAGCTCCGTATGCCACGGCAAACTGGCTGACACTGACGGCGGCGGTGCACAAATGCTGCGCAGCTAGCGCCATTCGACGGCCAACACCGCGGTTCCTGGTGTGTCCGCTGTGCCGTGCGTGTGATCATTGCTTGTACAGCCCTCTCGCAGTGTCCGGAGCAAGTATGGTGGGTCTGACACACCGGTGTCAATGTGTTCTTTTTTCCATGTATGTTACAGCACCGCACTAATTTTACATAAGCGTTTTTAGATTTAAAAATATTTTTACAAAACGATAAGATTAAGTATCACATTTTTAGGAAATAGACGACGAGAACTTAACAACATTAGTCACCGCTCATCGAATCACCCGCAGATATACAATATGGTGTAATGCGCCCAATTTAAGGCGCGTTACCAGGTGTTATCACCTCATCTTATTATCGGAGTTGACTGTTTCTTGAAAGAATCGAGAGTTTATTTATAGTTTTGTGAAGTTTTCTTATATGTGTAACAATATTATGAAAAAGGAAAGTTGCCACTCACCATATAGCGGAGATACTGAGTCGCAGATACGCACAAGAAAAAGACTGTCACAAATAAGCTTTCGGCCAAGGCCGTCGTTGGAAATAGACGACACACACACACCCACACATTCTTATGCAAACGCAACTTACACTCAGATGGTTGCAGTCTCTGACAGCTGAAGCCACTCATGTGTGTTTAAAATGTCGCAGACATTTCTCGCCTGATGTACGCGAATAGCAGCCTATAATCAAGTCAGAGAGTAATAGATCCGCCTCTACTGCATAACACCAGTGGCTAACAACTTACACGCCGTTTAAATAAATACTTTGGAAACAATCTTCGTTACTTGGTTATAGTATCACTTAAGTACCTGAATTATTGCTTTCGCCTGCGAGAGCGCAGGTTTGTAAATAACATCGTTGGCTTGTTAGCATTCCGTGATTTTTAACACACTTCTGTATTCCGTGAGTTTACTAACGATGTTTTTTTCTGATAGTAGACTTGACTACGGAAGGACGTATTTTCAAAGGAGCGGTACTCCTATTGTTAAAATGGAAACGACAGCCGCTGTTGCTGCGAGATATAATAAAACATCAATTTTTGTCAGTATACGCTCTTGTAAGAAGATGAATATATACTGTTCAAATGGTTGAGCACTGAGAAGAACGTTTTTATGAAATAATAATTATTATCTTAAAGGGTAAAAATTTTCTCATTTTTTAAATGAACATTATGCACGACACAAAGTGCATTCTTTTGGAATGAACAGATTCTCTTTTGTGAAAAGCGAAAATTTGTGGAGCTTGCCTTACCGACACAGACTATCGTAGTTGTTCAGAATCGTATCCGTTTGACTTGCTCCTCAATAACAGCGTCAAGAATTTTTCAGAGCTACATTACGACGCAGACCTTGAAAAGCATTTTCTTACGCTGGCTGCTAAGAAGAACTTTAACCATGAGGGCCCTCGATTGCACTTAAGAGATGCCACGCATTACTGAAAAATTAATAATTTACACTTTCCCAGCCAAAAGACAGTAATTAAGATTCACAGCACTAAATATCTTATTTTTGATGAAAAGGTGAATTTCAATTTTCAGATGAAAAAGTGACACCAAAGGACAGTTTATTTAAATCATTTAATACTAGGAAGGAAAGAGGACCTAGTAAGATTAGGGAACAGTAGTTACAATTAATTTTCCATCCGAAAGTTCCGAGGCTGTTTGTCTGTTCTTTTTGCTCTCATCAGGAATAAATAATTTTTGTAGTGACCAAGGGAGGGTCATTAGAGGGTGGAGTATAAGCTCACTGTGTGTAGGGAAAATCGGAAGATAAATCTGTGGCGAAACTGAGGACTTTGAGGGTAGTAGCAGTTGAGGCTACGATTAATTGAAGTCCGGGACTGTTCTCATGTTTGTTAACTTCGTTCCGACGTGGTGGCTGAACGTTGGACTGCTTGAACCCCAAGCCTTGGTAGGGGTCTCATTTAGTTGGAGATATTCTGTTGGTTTGTGGAAGAGCAGAGACGTTATCACGTGAAGTCTTTATCTGATTTTCCGAGGTCGATTATAGCACGCCCTAAGGGAGTAGTGGCGTTGCGTTGGTGTATTGTGGTTTTGAAACAAAGTAAGCACTTACGAATAGTGCCTTTCCAACTTTGTGTTAGGCGTATATTTTGTCACTTCAGCGTGAGCGTCGTTTATTGTAATAAATATTGGAAATCTCTTTAAAGATACGCTAAAAGAGTGATTTTTGTTGTGAGAAGAATAGGTGTCTAAGTTGACAATTTACTATTGAGAATCAGTCGGAAGTAGTCGGAGATCTGCATACTCGATTTCGATTTAGTAGATTTCCCCAAGTTCCCTAAACGACAAAGCAAGAAAAATTATAGCGACTACTGTGTCATTAAGTATTTAAATATTAGTCGGATCGCGGAAAATAAATGCCTGAAGTGGTTAAGTGTTCCATTGAAAATTCACATACTTTAAACGTGGTGGTAACATTCAGGTTTTTGTTCGAAGTTTCTTATTATTACGTTTTCGCTTAGAGGGATTTTGTGTAGTTAACCAGCACTCGTAACAAAATATGCTGACTTACACTGTACACGAAATAACAGGCAATAAAGACAGAGATTTTCTGTTGTAATCTTTAAAAACGAGTCCCCGAGAATCATTCATACCCGAATTATTACCGTAAAGATATTTGAAAATAAAGTTCAGTACTAAAGCAAACGATTAATTTACCTATATAGAAAAGTATTAAAGAGAGCACACAGATACCTAAAGAAAAAAGTTGGCATTGCGTCGACGTAAAGCACTGAAATCTTAAGCCCCAAAGAAAATGAAATAATAATTTCCGTTTATAAATTAGCAACAAGAAAAAAGATACTAATGATTTAAAGAAACGGAAAGATAGTTTACGCTTTATGAAACATAATTACTTTTAAAAGAAAAACATTTCATTTAGTTCAGGTAGGTTAAGGTTTTTGAGAAAGAGTTAAGACCCTTAATTCGATTTGACCAATGATTTTGCTGTAGCAAGACGCCACGTATAGACGTTATCGTTGACTAGCAACGACTAATAGGTAAAGACTAAATTAAATTTTTGGAAGTTCAACGTATACATAATTTTACGTAAGACTGCTTAAACTTCACATTAAGTGAATGAGATTACATGATACTCTGAGGTTAAAAGCATTTAAGTCGAATCAGCGTGTCAGACAGACCGTATTTATTAATGTTATACGTTAGTGGCTTACTATTGATACTCCAGTGACGCTTGGATTGAGGATGACACGGCGGCCGGTCGATACCTTTGGGCCTTCATGGCCTGTTCGAGCAGAGTTTTCTTTCTTTTTTTTAAGTTTCTTAGCGAACTGCGTTGTGTTATGTTAGTTCATACACTGGAAGATTTCAGTTTGTCGCTACAAGTGTTAAAGTGTAATATCTGATTTCTATCCATCTTATACTCTTGTGCACAGTATTTCGATTGCGTCTGAGATTAGCTTTCATAGTAGTACGACAGACTGTGTACGTTTCCTTCGTCACACGTTCGCGGCGGTACTGCTATTTATTTCACCGTCAAATGGCCGATTCCCCTGATCCGATTTCCACTGCAACGCCTATCAGGGCCTATATGCCATCTCAGAAATGGGACGTTATGCAGGGCGATTGGTCACGGTATGGCGCACTAATGGACGCCCATCGTTCTCCACCGTGGCGACCCCGCAAGCAAGGTACATTATGGTCAGGAATTATATCACTGCTGCGGCATCGCATTCTGTTCCACAGAAGCGGATGCTGACAGGAACCAGCCGATGCCCGATTCCCTGGTGGGACCCAGAACGTTCGGGGCGGGTGGCGCAACGGAGACTGGCTTGCCGTTGTCTTAAACACTATACTACGTGGGATAACTATGTTGCCTACAAACGAATGCATGCGTCCATTAAGTGCTTTCTCAAGGCCCGCCAGAAATAACACTGGACGAAATTCTGCGAACAACTATCTGTGCACACTTCTGTTGGACGTATTTGGTCGATGGTGAACTCGCTCAAACAGAAACCGATACCTCCCAAGCTGTTGCAGATCTGGATAGACGAGTTTGCTGCCATTGTCGCACCTCCATCTGCCATGCCAGAACCCATCGATCTCGCGGCAGCAGGTACCACTGTCGATCTACGAGACTGTTTATCCACGAAATTCTCTCTCGCCGAACTCCACAGGGCACAAACATCCTCATCAGATACATCGCCTGGCTACGAGCAGATCCACTACTCCATGATTTTTAATTTGCCTGACGATGCAAAATGTGGTCTTGTGAACATCTTTAATGATTTCCGGAGGGCTGGAAACGTTCCAGATGATTGGAAGACTCAGATATTTGTATCCGTACTAGACGTCGTATCGCCCAATTGGACTGTCGTCATGCGTGTGTAAGACATTCGAAAGTTTCCACAAGTTTCGCTTGGAATGGCTGTTGGAAAATGAGAAATTGGAGATGTGCTTATGATCATATTACCTGTCCTGCGACGGACATTGAAAACATATTCTTCACTAACGGGTATTTAAAGGCCTTGTTTCTTTACTTTTCGAGGGTGTAAGACACTGTCCAGATACCTGAGCTTATCAACAAGTTGCAACTGCTGAATCTCCTGGTGGTGATTTTACGGATTATGAACAGTTCGCTTGGTTGCCGTACTGTATATATCACTGATTAGGCAAAGTGTTTCATGGACCCCGTCTGCTGTGACTTGGTCTCCGCAGGGCGCTATACTGACTCACTTAGTATATTCCCCGTATATTGCTGACCTGCAAACTTTGTTCAGTCCCAATATCAAAGTCCTTCAGCACGCTGACGACATCTGCATATATGCTCACTCATTGTACTTTTGGGTGATATGCCTACGGCTTACCGACGCATGTGAACTGTTGGGAGTTCAAAAATGGGCTTGCTTTGTAACCTGACAAATTAGATGTTGTGATGACCACGAGCAAACGGCGTAATAATTTCTCATCCGCATCTCATCTTGGTCCGTAGACGTTTCCCATTCGGTTACATGCCAAGTTTCTTGGCGTCTATTTGGACAGCTAACTCACGTGGATGTGACATATTGCGTACCTCATCGACAAGATGAACAACACTGTGAAAATGTTGCGTATGCTTGCGCGAGTCTAGTGGGGAGCGGAACCGATTTTGCTCTTGACTCTATGTAAGGTTTTGATGGTAACACTCTCTACGTACGGCATCGCAACGCTATCAAGTTTGCGCAAGCTCGATATCATCCATTATAGAGTGGTTAGTCTTGTCCTCGGAGCCATAAAATCAACGCCCACCAACGCCCTGCCAGTGGAAGCATAGGTCATGCCGTTGTCTACCAGATGGCAGATGTTATCTGATATTTTTCTCCTCAGCCGATCTTCGGTCTCTGATTGTGCCTTTCTTAAGGCGGTGGTTCGATTCCGGAGACTCACACAGACATCTCACGGACGACGACTGACCAAGAGAGGTATCCTGACATGAGACGCCACAATCAAAGTTGAACTGTTTGGGGGCTATATAAAAACGCTTGAGAATGTATGCAAAATCTACTTTACTGACAACATTTATTTTCCCAAAAACAAAGACTGACATAATTTATGCAAAAAATGCTTTCACAGAATATCGTAAACAGCTTCAGCTGGTTTAAGACCACAATGGACAAGGATCCTGGGTGACAAAAGTGAGTCAAGTACTCTGGCCCTAAAATTGTGGATAACGCAATCTGAATGGATCTGACGCTTACAGACTTTGATCGATAATCTGCAGAAGTCTATATAGGTGCAGCTGAGAACAAGTGGCGATTGTGATTTGTACACCCTGACAAGGAGTGACAGCAGTACGTTACCCAGTTTGCTTCGTGCAGTGATGTAACTTGCATCTGGCGAGTCGTGTGCGGCAGTGGAGAGTCGTAAGGCGGCACCTGTGAGTCGATCGCGCCACGAACGAAACGACAAATTCCACGATCTAGCGATCAGGCAGACAGATCGCCCTGAAATCACGGAAGATTTCAGTGTGTGACGCGCCCGTTCCCTGGTCATACTAAGGGCCAATTCGGCTCACTTATACGGCAGAGCGCCCAAGGATGCCGAACGTCGAGACTGGAAAACCAGATCGAATAAGTGTGCCCTCGGCAAACGAGTAGTCCGAGACGTTTGAAGTCGCACTGTCGGCACAGTGAAAACTTCACCACCGCCTCCCCAGTCTAACTTCTCGCAAGTTGAGTTAGTCTTAGGACAGGTTCCAAGTACCAACCACACATGCCAAAGCTTCGACCAGAAATTGCTTCCAGACCCAAGTCCAGAACCCAAATGCCTCGCACTGCGACGGATTTTTTACGTGCGTGCGTGCGATGCACCAATTGCGACGGATTATACGTTGCTGCTGCAATGCAATTTCTTTTATAATTTTTGTTCACCTACATCTTTACACCGGTAGATCTCGCACGTAAACTCCTGACTGCAGCTACTTACGAGATCACAGAAAAGCAGTGTTGAGGAAACTGTAACCTCATAGCTACACGCCGGAGGCCGCTATAAGTAAAATTTGCTGAAAATTTTCTATGTACTTAAAAGAAATGATTCGGAAAGGGGTTTTCACTCTTACTTTAAACATGAAGTTCAAATTTAAACCTTCAATAGATCTTTATTGCCGTTAAGCAAGATCATCAGCCCATATTTACGAAAATTACTAAAGTTTCTGCTCACAGCTATCACCATACCTAAAACAGCCAGAACTTTTACCTTCCCAAATTCCGAAACCAATTGTTCGTAGCACAGTCAATGATTGGCCAGTTACTTCTGCACACGATATACAGTGGTTGCCTTTAGTAAAAGTGCATGCTCGCCATCAAATACTGAGTAAGAATATACTCAGTACCGACACGCTATATAATTCAAAGTTCACTCGCGATTTTCGTCGGAACGAATTATCACAACACTCTAAATTTTTCATAAACAGTTTCTGGTCACTACCTGATACCATTAACACTGGACCATAACGCGGAAGTCATCCCAAGACTTCATCTTACACATAATGCGAAAAGTCACATCCAGCATAACTGCCTCCAATCAAAGCTAGCTCGCGACTCCCTTCTCACTCTCCCACTACTCCAAACTATATTTCCTCGCTAGGTGGCCAACCGTAGCGCTTCTCATTGGCTGTCAGCACTTACGACCAATGAGAACTCACTTCAAGGGCGCAGCTCGCGCCAAAATCTAGCAAGCACCAACCACTTCTCTAGGCTCATTAACGTCATAAAATTAAGTAACACAAAACTCTCTAATTAAATAATCAAAACAAAATGAACTATAAGCTTTACTCTACATCTGGAAATTTATTATGTAATCGCGAATGTTCTGGCTGTCTTATACATAAGCATACACACGTGGACACCCGACATTCACTAGTAGGGGAACCACCAGTGGATTCGTTCCCACGTTACAGAGTTGGAACACTTGCCAGTTCCTGTAGAGAATTATATGAATGATTTTTAATAACGCCGAACGTCCCACATACTCTCATGCACGCATTCTCATTCACACGCACCCTAACACACAATACACATATTTACTTAGAATTCTTGAAATTATTATTATAGAAAAGTCACAGAGGTTTTTTGAAACTAAAAACTTTCCAAATTTATATGTGAACACAGAAAGCGTTATCAGATCATCGTACACAGTCACTGAAGGTGAACTATTATATCACTGTATTTATTTAAATTCTTGACTGTTGGAAAATTACGTTTTTTTTTTGGGGAATTTTACTAACTTCCAAAATACAACTATTTTTGATCTCAGACTTTGATATATTGTTTGTTTTTACAACAGAAGGATGTACCTCAAATATTCCTTTATTAGTTGTTAATATTTTTAGTTTGATATAATGTAAGTGGCCTGCCAGCGCTACCCCACTGGTTTCACACGCGCAGCTGCAACAGATGGTCGTGACGTCAGTCTGCAGGACACAACTCGTCCGTTACTGACCGTATAATACTCTACCGGCTTACATTGCCGCCCACATACATTCTGAAGTAAAGCTTTTAATAGACAAATGGGCGATCGCGCACTAGTTGCGACGCCACACACCTCCTGAGGAACTAAAATTTTTAATTTCTTAACAAATTTTGGTTTCTTAATATTTTTCTATTAAAGATTTACTTTAACCGTTATTGACTGTCATTTCTGGTTCTGTATATATTTCATTCATCAATATCTAGGGCTGGTGAACTACAATCAGTTAACTCTAGACATATATGTTAAATCATCAATACTAAAATAAAATGTTACAATCTTAATATACATATATTTTTACAAGTTGCTGGAAAAGAAACAAACCTACAATACTCTCATTTTACATCACACGAACACTAACAACATAATCGCTTTGGTGAGGGTCACCTCTGAACACTTACACTTTTCACTTCTGCTAGCACTCGTTGTCCAACTCGGTCCTGCTTTGGAGCTCCATATGAGTCTCGTGCTACTACAGCCTTACTCCAGCGCACCTGAAAAATTCAACTGGCCTCAGTTTCCATCCTTAAATGCTACGTCTTAGCCTAACACAATAACTCTCTCAAAATTATTTTAATCATAGTTTTCTTGACTCTTACTGAATAACACTTCTTTTTCAAGTCATCTTGCAAAATTGTCTTTCCAATGTTTCCATTTGCAAATACCCTTTTTTTCAGTTGAAAGTGAACTAACTTTCCTACCAGCAGTACCAAAGTGGCACATTTACTATTAGTTTTTCTTCAAATCTGTTTTTTTATCGCATTGAATCAAACAAGTTACTGTTACATATAAATATACACAAATTATATCTAACAAATAGTACACAAATATACTTCAAATTTCAGCCAGTGCTTATGGCTCTCCAAGTCCGGTACACCAAGTAACCTTACAAAACACAAAATTACTCATATATATACAATTTTTCTTCAGGCATTCTCCTGCAGTCCTGTACAAGAAAAACATCTGAAAACACATATAACCACTACACATTCCTTAAAACTACTATTCTTAAAATTGTTCTATTGACTTCTGGGGCACTTGAATGGTTCAGATTCATATATGGGTTCCTCTTGACTAAAGTCAACTTAGGGTTTCTCAAGCCAGCCTTTTGCTGCTCTGTTACAATAATCTCCAGCTCAGGTTTCACAAAATTCAACATCCGGTTTCTCTAGTCTCATTCAGTATTTGTTACACAGTCATATCCGTACTACACTCACTCATGTTAGTAATGGTTAATAACGTCTCAATTTATTCTGAGTTACGTCAGTTCCTTCTCACTTCTCTCATTTGTACATCCACCTGTTTTTAAGCTTTGATCCCGTTTTCGTTTACTTACATTACCTCACTCTGTTTACAAACATAGCCTCTCCTTCTTTTACCAACATTGAGCAGGAAGCACCTTCCCTTTCACTCCTTTGTCTATTATTATTTAGCAGGCAACACTTTTACTGCTCTGTTACACATTACCATCGTTTTACAGCCAGCTTTGCTGCTCTGTAATTATTTCCTCACATACATTCTTATTGAAACATTTTCTCATTACCTTACACAAATATTCTTCTTACAACATATTACCATTATTTTACAGACAGCCTTGCTGCTCTGTTTCATACCTTAACCTCCCTTACCAAAACAACCTCCCGAGGTTCTCACGCCATTTATTCACATACTTAATACTACGATTGAGCAGGCAACAGCTAGCCTCTCACTCCTTTACTGACATTATGCAGGCCACACGCTGCCTCTCTTCCCAGAACAACCTCCTGGAACTCTCTCTAACCTTAGATAGTGAAAAAGAAAGAAGATAGCAAAAAGTTCTGAATGAAATGAAGGGGAAGCTTGACAATACGAATGAAAGGAAATGGTATTGTCATACGACTCAAGACCTAGTGCTCGTCAAGCACTTAGCTCTGCAAAGAGTGCAAAGCCCTCTGAGGTATTCTCGTCTCTGACGCTATCCAACTCAGACGGATCCACTTCTTTAACTCAACCGTACTCATTGTAGCCTTCCATCAGATTTGTGGTCTTGCAAATACGGATTAGAAAGTCATTCAGTTCTGTATCGTCACATGGTCTCTTACCTATGAAGGGTATTGTTATAAGGTTACCATTAATTCTAACCACTACATCATTTGTCCCGAAATTTACCCATCCTTCATGTTTACTAAGAAAATCAGCACAAACCAGCATGTCTACGCTTAGTCCACTTATTACTAAGAAGTTCTGCTTAATTACTACCCCCTTTACGACTATGGGTAGGAATACTTCTTGCTTTACCACCTTCTTGGTTTTTCCTGTTGCTACAACTATATTTAAGCCTCTTACTGGCATCTTTACTACTTGTTTATTATCTGGGAGTCCATTCACAAAATTTTGTGACACAGCACACACCTCTGATCCTGTATCTATTAAACACTTTACCTTTTCATTCAATACACTTAACTCTATTATTGGCTGTCCTAAGTACTCTTTTTTGATTTCTGGTTTTACTTCGTCTAATAAATTCTGCACCATTTCCCTTCTGTCAAAACCTGTCTTCTGGGTGGATATCACATTCACGCATACAGGGTCTCCCTCATGCTTAATACGAGTATTATCCCTATTATTAGTGGCAGCTCCTACCAGTCTGTCCACTAGTGCTAAATCCAAACATCTCTCTAGTGTTTCTCTTCCTTTAGTCAGCTCTGTTTCTGCGACCCTAACCAGGTGTCGTCAGCAATGTATATATCCTCTACTTCTTCCTACTTCTCGTCTTCTTCACGACCCTCAACTACTTCAACTAACCTATTAAGCACATCTTTGACCTCTGCTTCATTTCTGTTTCCATCACTGTCAGACAGATCCTCATCTGTTTCGCTGTGCAGATTTACCTTCACCTCCTGATTCAAAACCTTATTATCAGTACTTACTTCTTCGACAAGCGTGTTATTTTTCTTATTGTTAATATTACTGTGCCCCTTTAACTCTACTTTAATTAATTCTGCTGTCTCTTGTTGCTCCCCATTATTCTTCACTTCTTTCGTAGCAACTATATTAATGCTAGGTGGTTTTACTGGTGCCTTTCTTATGGATGGTTTTGCCAGCGGGTTTAACTGCGAATGCTGTTGTCTACGAACGCTAGCATAATCGTAGACAGCTACAAGTTTTCCGACTGCGGTGTGTCACCGCTAACTGACGTCCTTCGCCAGCTGGTTGCGTCACCTCATGACATCTGTCGGCCGTCTCCGTACTGCCCCCGGTCACTGACCCGATTATCATATGTCCTGCCTCTCCCTCATGACCTACCTCGATATCCGCCTTCTCTATGCACACTCATTCTGCTTATATTTACATCAGTGCGATTGTCATTCTGCCTAACAGGAGGGCGATACTTTCTTCTCGCATTTTCCTCCTCTTTGAGTACTGATTCAACGCGTTCTAGATACTGTACAAATTTATCTACATTGTCTCCTGGTGCAGATATTATTTTATTCTTCCAATTCCAAGGTAACTTATTTTCTACCCTCAAAATGATTCGCTCTGTTTCTACTTTATTATTAAGATAAGATAGAGCAGTTACCCACCTTTGTACATATCTTTTTATTCCTTCTTTCTCGGGGTCGTATTTTTCCCCAGACCAGAAACGGTTAAGTGTATCCATTTGCTTTCACTTACCCCAGTACTCCTCAAAGAAAGCGTGTTTAAATTCCTGTAATTTAGTATATTTTTCTAAGGCCAAGTTCCCCGAGATTCTTGCCTCCCCCATTAAGTTTGAAGTAATACATCCGATCTTCTGCTTATCACTCCACACTTTAGGCAAGATATCCTCAAAGTCATTCCAAAAGTCACGTGGATGTACACTTTTATTGGGATCAAACTTGAGAAACTGTCGATGGGTTACATAAGCAATCTCAGTGGATTCTACTATTCCACTAGACATAATGCCACCACTATTGTTGGTAACACACTGTTCTACTTTTGTTAGCCGACAGTCATGCTCACACAATTGCTCATTCGTACTTTCACTGAGTTGATTAATATGAGTTTCCAAGACAGTGACTTTATTTATTATTGTCTCACTTACCTTTATTTTCCTTCAATTTACATTCTAAGGCAGCGTGATTTATTTCACTATAATTTTCTACCCTTTTGATATATTCACGAGCCTTCACTATTTCTGTATTTACATGCACTTTAAATTGCTGGTGGTCATCAGTAACTTGTTCGATTTGCGTAGTTAATTCACTTTTTACTTGAACAATAGTTTGCGTACATTCCTGTTTAACCTGATTTATTTCAATTTTTACATTATTACTAAGCACTGCCATGTCGTATTTCCAACAATCCCTTAGATCTGAAATTTTTGAATCTAGCTTAGATTCTATTTCCTCACCCATATTACTAATTTTTGACTCTAACCCACTCGTTTTTGAATCTATCTCAGAACCCATTTTTGTCATATCAGAACCTAATTTGGTCATATTATCTTCCATCGCCTCACTTAATGAGGTACCCATTTTCGTCATATTAGAATCCATTTTCGTCATATTAGCATCTAAACCATTCAATTTTGCCAATAGACTCATTAACATACCTACCACACTATCTTTCGCCCCATCATTTACTGATACAATGTCTCCATTAATATTAGCTACTGCCACAGGTAGATCTGAAACACTGGGATCTGATACATTCTGTTCCACCTCCGATCCATAATTAACACTTAATGACTCTGTCAAACCACTACTGAAATTAGGTTGGGACACATCCAAGCTGAAGTTTATGGGATCAAAGATCTCTTCCCCTTGTTCTTTCCCCCTATCTACCCTCAGTTCGTCCTCTACATTTGTTTGCTTACACTCAGCCATTTTATTCAGTTTTTTTCACACACTCACACACACACACACACACACACACACACACAAAGTTTTAAAAGCACACTACTTAACTTTCCGCTTCTGATGCCTTCAACACGGCTAGCTGAGGCTGTGGGTCCGATCACCATGCACTGAGCCGCCGTACCAGTTTACGGGCCACCACTCTGGTCAGCGCTGCCAACTGCTTCCGCTGCCGTCATCACGTCGTCACGTAGCTCGTAGTCTGCCAGATGTCGCCGTTATCAGCTACTTCAGTCGACGCGATATAACCGCAAAATTCGTCCGCCAAGCACATCAAACACACTCACAGTTCTTGGGCTATCACCGTCTTTCTGTCCTCGTGGCGATAGTTCACTCTTAAAATTTGTCCTGTCCCCAGTTCCTATTTATTCGCGAGCACTTTTTTATCGTCCGGTTACACACACACTAATGCTTTTAATGAAATGTTGCATTATATTTCCCGGCCGATGCACCAATTGCGACGGATTTTTTACGTGCGTGCGTGCGATGCACCAATTGCGACGGATTATACGTTGCTGCTGCAACGCAATTTCTTTTATAATTTTTGTACACCTACCTCTTTACAGCGGTAGATCTTCGCACGTAAACTCCTGACTGCAGCTACTTACGAGATCACAGAAAAGCAGTGTTGAGGAAACTGTAACCTCATAGCTACACGCCGGAGGCCGCTATAAGTAAAATTTGCTGAAAATTTTCTGTGTACTTAAAAGAAATGATTCGGAAAGGGGTTGTCACTCGTACTTTAAACATGAAGTTCAAATTTAAACCTTCAATAGATCTTTATTGCCGTTAAGCAAGATCATCAGCCCATATTTACGAAAATTACTAACGTTTCTGCTCACAGTTATCACCATACCTAAAACAGCCAGAACTTTTGTAAGTAGGCTGTTCAGGTGCTATGTAAGTAGGCTGTTTAGGTTTTATATAGGTAACGCCACGTAGCTCTCTGTATGTAAATCACTGGCTGTGCTGTGTGCAGTCTGTGGCTAGTTTGCATTGTTGTCTGCCATAGTTGTGTTGGGCAGTTGGATGTTAACAGCGCGTAGCGCTGTGCAGTTGGAGGTGAGCCGCGAGCGGTGGTGGATGTGAGGAGAGAGATGGCGGAGTTTTGAAATTTGTAAGACTGTATGTCATGAACTGCTTTGTATATTATGACATTTCAACACTATTAAGGTAAATACATTGTTTGTTCTCTATCAAAATCTTTCATTTGCTAACTATGCCTATCAGTAGTTAGCGCCTTCAGTAGTTTGAATCTTTTATTTAGCTGGCAGTAGTGGCACTCGCTGTATTGCAGTAGCTTGAGTAACGAAGATCTTTGTGAGGTAAGTGATTTGTGAAAGGTATAGGTTAATGTTAGTCAGGGCCATTCTTTTGTAGGGATTATTGAAAGTCAGATTGCGTTGCGCTAAAAATATTGTGTGTCAGTTTAAGGAAAGTCATGTACAATTGTTCAAAGGGGACGTTTCATATGTCGACCCTTAGCCTAGGATACCTCACTGGAATCTTCTGATTTTTTCTTGTAGTTTGTGCAATTAGTGCAGCCTTTGTTTATTGCTAGCGCGTAACTGTAGAGAGAATTTCCTTTGTAGTTGTAGTTTTTCATTCTTGTACAGTAAAACAGTTGTGGCATGCATGTAGATTTGCACCAAGTATTTCGCAGCTGTGCTTGCGATTAACTAGATATTATTTTCAGTGCTATGTTAATGTGTTTTCTTATTTTTGCTCTTCAAATTGTGCTTTTCTGTGTTGTCGTGTGAAATATTGTGACAATAATGGCGTGTGAAAAACGTAATACTAGGCTCCAAAGTGAACTGAGAAAAGACAGTGAAGACGAAAGCAGTGTGTTAGCGCCACCGTGTAATGAGTTAACTAATGTTCAACAAAGTAATATGGTAATTGTGCACAGGGAAATGTAGCGGGCTGCAAACAATGGCGTAGACAGTGAAACAAATAGTCCACAGGGAAGCATTATCGATCGATCGGTCGGCAACAGCTCGCCCCAGGAATCCGAAATGACAGGACACAATCTTACAAATACCGTAGATTCAGGTTTTGGGTCCTCACAGTTTTCTCAAAAAAGTCAAGACACATTTTCTGCTTGTCAATATGTGAATGTTGCCGGTGCAACTTCACTGCCGAAAAGCACTGAGGAACATGTTTCAGACACCAGTGCATTGTTATTACAGTTAATGCAACAAATGGGACAAAGGCTACAAAAGTTAGACACAACGCTTGAACAAAATCAGAAACAAATGGTACAAAATCTTCAAAAGTTAGACACAATGGAACAAAATCTTCAAAAGTTAGACACAATGGAACAAAATCTTCAAAAGTTAGACACAATGGAATAAAATCTTCAAAAGTTAGACACAATGGAACAACACCAGAGACAAACACAGCAACAGTTAGACGCAATGGAACAAAAGCTTCAAAAGTTAGACTCAGTGGAACATAAGCTTGAACAAACACGTGAAGATTTAACTACTGAGTTACATAACATTGAATCGAAATGTCAAAAAGTCTGTAATGACGTAAAAACACAAATTTGTGAGCATTTTCAACCTATTTTTTCGCGGCATGAAAATGCATTACAGAATCACGAAGCAGCCATAAAAGAACTGCAAACTATTGTTCATGAAAATCATGAGACCTTGTAAGCTAAAATTGACTCAGTTGCATCTACCGATTCAGTTACGCAACTTGCAAAAACTCAGGAAAACTTAAAGGACACAGTAGATACTCTGAAAATTGGTTCAGAAAGACACATGGAGGAAATTAGTTCATTATCAGAGAAAGTAGTTGAACTTTCGGATCAGCTAAATAATTTATATACAAAGGTAGATGATAATCTGAATGACACAAAACCGGTAGTCTTTAATGACACAGAAGAAAGCGAACAAATTAGGAAATTCAAACAAAATCAGAATCAAAGTAATATGCAACACCAAAGAGAAATCCGGGATGTACAAGATCAGCTGACACAGGTAATACAAGAATTATGTATATCAGAGGACACTCGCACCCCAATACGGGAAGAGGGACGTAGAAATACGGAACAGCCACAAAATAATAACACAGCGGATTTCGAAAATTATGAAAGAAATTGGCAAGGTGCACCGAATTTTGAAATGGAACCGCCGAAACGACGTAACAATGACCGATATGCGACTCGCCGACATGGTGATTTTGACTATAAGCTGTTCATTACTACGTAAATTTAAAACATTTAAGAATTTTGGCAACGACATTCATCCACAAGCGTGGCTTCATCAATTCTCTCATTGTTTTCCTCCCAACTGGTCATTAGAGGACAGATTAGAATTTATGTGTGGCTATTTAGAGAATGAACCAGCTGTAAGAATGCGATCGGTCATTCACGATTGTCACAGTGAAGGAGAATTTTACCATGCCTTCCTCTCAGCATATTGGTCTCAAACTACACAAGACCGAGTAAAACATAGCATCATAATGATGAAACATTTCGAACAATCTGAATTTTCCAGGCTTGTGAAATATTTTGAAGACATGTTGCACAAGAATCAGTACCTGTCAAACCCATACAGCCCCTCAGAACTCATCCGCATTTGCTTAATCAAATTACCTGAACATTTACGACATATTATTTTGTCTGGACGTTGCAAAGACGGCATTGAAGCTTTTCAGGGACTCTTACAAGAATTAGAAATTGACACTGACAGTCGCGGAATGCGAAAACAGAAACACAACAATTACAGGTCACATCCGTCGCAATTCTGCGATGAAAGAAATAATAACTGGACACGACAAGGCTATTCTCACAACACAAATCGTGACCAAAACAGACACCACCCGTATGACAACCGTTGGCAGAGTAGTAATAATTACAGGGAAAGATCACCTCTCTGCGGTAGTGATTATCACAGAGACAATCAGAGAAACAGACAATATGGGAAACAAAATAATTATTATCAAGGGAGACAGAATAACTTTAGATGCAACCGTCCAGCGTGCAGCTACGATTCAGGGAGAAATTCTCCACCACGTGACCGACAAGAAAGAAACTATGGAATCTACCGACATGCCGACAGACGATATAATCGTAACGACAGACCTGAATTGCATCAGAACTGGCGGGATTCAAACAGAGCAGGGCACTCTCGACAAGGTGAATTTGTAGAAGTTAGGTCTCCTAATCCTAACGATGCGCGCCAACAAAGAGACAGACAATGACCCGCACCGCAAGCAGCCACGTGCGCCAGCTGGCTCAGTGGAAAATAACATAGACGCTAACCTTGAGAAAAATTTTAGTATTCCTTACCGACGTATACCGCATGATAATTGCGTTCAAGTTGAAACTCTGCGTACTTGGAAGGGTAAAGGATTGCACCACTTTTCACATGTAAAACTGTTTATTGAGAGATAATCTGTTTTTTTAACTTAATGTTTGGTACAAAATTTTTCACTTTACATTACTAGTATGCTTTGTCAAACTTAGAATCTGTTAACATGCAACAATGTTTGAAGTTAAATATCCAGTCAAGAACCAAGAGAACTTGTTTAAACAGAAATTACGAATGCATTGTTATTGTGAACAGACGACACAGTGTTGTATTTGTACATTCTTGCTTGTTCGTTGCACGATTACGTAACAACTATCAGGCTTACATACTTAGGACATATACTGGTACTGCTAATGAGATTTTAATGCAACATTTTGGAGTACTTGAAAATACATTCTGGATTTAAAGTACTTTCAGTGAGATACCAGATGACATAGTGGTTAGTTTATGTGACAGCTACACGATTTTATCACGACACTACTAATGAGTGACAATTTACAATGTTACTTTTGCAGTGTTTCTGTTTTATATCTGCACAGTTTTCTGTTTTATTCTGGAAAGTAAAACATGTTTTAGTAGTAACTTTTGTGGTATAGCTACAATGAGACTGCCTTTTCCGTAGCACAACAATATGTTACAGCACAGTACTTTCTTCATCACGGCAATAAGCGTAATAACTAAGATATCTATACGCAAAGCATTTCACTTTTGTTTATCATGAGGTAAGTACATTGGCTTCTGCAGAACTTAGCTTTCGGAGGACGATAACTACGACACTTCCACAGAGATTATCTTATAACAAGATGCACAGTTTAGCGCTACAGTACACGTATTTGAGTGATTAATTTTGTACTTAAATCATTTATTTTTAAAGATATTTGAAGTACAATGATACAAAGGTTTTCCGTGATACATTTCATTCCATTGCTGTAATCTGTAACACGTGAGGGTATAATTACTTGAATCCTCAGGGGAGTACACGCTTACTTTGTGTACCATGTCTGTGGCAAGCACAAGGAGCCCTAGCTAATATGGTATTTGCTTATACAACTTTACACATCAGTGCCATATTTCTCCAACACAGAATTACACAGCTACCTGATTATTTAACAGAGAAACAAACATTTTTTTACTACATCAGTGGCACATGTTTACGCAATTACACAGTTGGGTAACTTCACACTTATGAAATTGTATTTTGTCTGTACTTTGTGAACTGTTCATATTTTTTCGGACCCATTGTGATATTATGAGAGCTTTGAATGATATATTTGGTATGGGATCACGATTTTTAAAGTATGTTTGGGGCAGATGACACTTTTGACATGAGCAGAGAATTTTTTTTAGGTTTTTAAATTATTGGAGGAAGCTACGACGATTTTGAGAGTTGACTGAGGTGTTATGATGTTATTATTACGATGACTATGTGTATTATGCTGTTGCGGTATGTTTATGATCAATAAGTTGATGCAATATGAGTTATTTAATTATGCTACGTATCTGTTATGATGAAATATTGTAGAAGTGTTGACGATATGTATGTGTATAATAAGGTAAGGAATAATCAGTGGTGGTTAGGGACTCTGGTTTGTGAAAAAGGTTGTTGGAAACCAAGAATCGTACATTAAGAGTTATGAAATGTATGTAAATGCGTGAATGTATTACAATGCCGCCGAAAATTTTTTGGACTCTGTTATATCAATAGGATTTTGTTTCTACAGATTTGTAACGCAAATTCTTGACCTGTGAAATGTTTTTATATGAGACTGCCACTGTAGCGGAAACTGCTGTGTTAAATATTTCAGTAAGAAAGGTAAGTGACCTTGACGTAATGCGTTTTGGGCGCTCAGCTGAGAGGTAGTCGTCTGACAAAAGAAAGTCATTAGGTACAAAAAAAAATAAAGAGGCCATTATCCTCGCTATTGACATTTCTTTGTCGAAAGCATCGTAAGTACGACATGCTCAAACTTGAAAACATATGATTACACTGTGGAGCTTGTAATTTACGATATTTACCTAAAATGCCTAATGAAATGATGAGAAACATTTTATAACTATTGTCTTTGTAGTTGAGAGACTGCTCATTTTGTTTAATATCTAGTTTCTAGCTGTACTGCAGCATTGGTTAAAATAAAATTTAATAGATATACTAATATAAATATTTTATGCCCACAGATGCAGTAAATAATTTTATGATCTATTCAAAAAACGAAGGAGCATAAAAAGACATTTCCCTTCACAGGAATTGCATACGGAATTTTCTTTTCAACTACTTGGCAATTTTTTTGGCAGAATAACTTCTTGCAGTGCACCACTTTAATTACATAGACATTAAGATGTGAATATACATTTCCCTTATCTGCATTGTTGTCTTTATTGTACTATTTTTTTTTTTTTTTTTTTTTGCTTGAGCTATGTCATGTTTAGATATAAGTTATTGCAATTGCTGCTGCTGTTTGCCAGGCATAGTGCTACTAAATTTCACTTTGTATTGCTCTGTTAAGCTAGTTTTACTACTGATTTATTTTTCTTGTTGCTGCACATTGGCTCATATTAGTTGTAATGCTGCATTGCTTGGTAATTTAGATTTACTGTAGCTTGCTTTGCAATTTTCCATTTTTTTTGTCATTGCTGTTTGTGTTAATTGTTTTGTGCTGCTGCATTGCCTCATCCCTTAGTTTAGAATATGAGCTCAGTAGATTTAAGTTAGCTTAAGAGGGGGTAGCCTATAAGAGAATGAGTTGCAATGAATTTGAAGAAATGCACTGAGAGGCTATATGAGAAAAGTACAGAAAGCAGGTATAGATAGGACTTTTTGGAAATAATGAAGAACGAAGGGAGATCTCCGAGAAGTAAAGAAAGTTTTGTTTGCAAAATACTACAGTAAAACAAACCCTGTCCTTTCCTTGTCTTATCCCGCTATGTGTTTGTGTACCCTTGTGTATTTATGTTCTTCCTGTCTTTATATGTTTATCTGATAAGACTTATGTTGTAGAATTTTTCTAATACTCGGCTTCATGAACTATGATGAGGAATACTGTTATCCTCAAATATAATTTGCATTAATAATATGTTATTTACTTTGTAAAGATGTTAGACATTATTAATTCTGTTCTGTTTATAATGCTCATGTGTGAAGTTGATGTTTCAATAATTATTCTGTTCTTTTATGTATTTACTTATGTCATAATTCCTGTAACACAAATGTATATGTTTATTTCTATTCTTTTGTAAAGCCCCTATTACTACAAATGTTATCTGTATTATTATGTTTTTAATGATGTATTTTGTACCGTTGTTATTGTATTCTTATGTTATAAAATTGTAATTGATTCCAGTTCATCATATTATTAACTTGAAAGTTACATTTCACTGCACACGTTTCTGTTGGTCATAGTATATGGACAATATGTGAGAAGTAGGGACTGTTAGTGTTTGCACGTGTGTTAATAATTCAGCAAGGGACTGGATAACAGCATTGCTGCTTCTAAGGACAATTCCAAAAACTTTGTGAGTGCACAAGTGGTGGTTATGGACTTGCTATATTATCTGCAAGACTCTTCAATGGTGATTGGGCACCTGCACAGTCACAACAGATGACTGCTGGCCATCTCTACAAAGACTACAATGGGTCTGCATCTTTGATGACCCACCAATACCATTATTTCTACAAGGACTACAGTGGGTCTACACCTTTGTTGACTCACCAGTACCATTATTTCTACAAGGACTGCAGTGGGTCTGCATCTCTGGTGGCCCACCAATACCATAATCTCTACCAGGACTACAGTGGGTCTGCTCTGTGATGACCTACCTACCAATACTCTTTAAAATTTCGACTGACTCTGTTGTGGGTTTGCTCTGTTGTGGACCAATACCTGTCTGCATGTCAAGAGTCAGCACTGTCTTTCCGTTGGAGGGACAACACTACTTCTTCAAGATTGCATGGAAATCCACAACTTCCGTGTGCATTTTCTTCTACTGCTCAGACTTTGAGAAAAACACTGCTATTTTACTGTGATGAACGATCAGGACTGTCTTTATGGACTGAGACAAAATTTTAGCTTTTGACCAACATTGTATCAATAAGTGTGTGCATTTGATTTCTTTGTTATTGTAAATATGAAAAAATTTTTAAAATCTGTATTGGCCACTGCCCTAAACAATTTGTAAAATTTTTTGTGGGGAGCATGGGGGCTATGTAAGTACTCTGTCCAGGTGCTATGTAAGTAGGCTGTTTAGGTTTTTATATAGGTAACGCCACGTAGCGCTCTGTATGTAAATCACTGGCTGTGCTGTGTGCAGTCTGTGGCTAGTTTGCATTGTTGTCTGCCATTGTAGTGTTGGGCGGCTGAATGTTAACAGCGCATAGCGCTGTGCAGTTGGAAGTGAACTGCCAGCAGTGGTGGATGTGGGGAGAGAGATGGCGGAGTATTGAAATTTGTAAGATTGGATGTCATGAACTGCTATATATATTATGACTATTGAGGTAAATACATCATTTGTTCTCTATCAAAATCTTTCATTTGCTAACTATGCCTATCAGTAGTTAGTGCCTTCAGTAGTTTGAATCTTTTATTTAGCTGGCAGTAGTGGCACCCGCTGTATTGCAGTAGCTTGAGTAACGAAGATCTTTGTGAGGTAAGTGATTTGTGAAACGTATAGGTTAATGTTAGTCAGGGCCATTCTTTTGTAGGGATTATCGAAAGTCAGATTGCGTTGCGCTAAAAGTATTGTGTGTCACTTTAGTGAATGTTTGAGTACGTTCAGTTTTGCTCAGCTATTTGAAAAGCAAGCAATGTAAGAGGTTTATCAGCACAGTAATTCATAAATTTTTCTAAGGGGACGTTTCACTTTTACCTTCCCAAATTCCAAAACCAATTACTCGTAGCACAGTCAATGATCGGCCAATTACTTCTGCACACGATATTCAGTGGTTGTCTTTAGTAAAAGTTTATGCTCGCCATCAAATACTCAGTAAGAATATACTCAGTACCGACACGCTATATAATTCAAAGTTCACTCGCTATTTTCGTCGGAACGAATTATCACAACACTCTAAATTTTTCATAAACAGTTTCTGGTCACTACCTGATACCATTAACACTGGACCATAATGCGGAAGTCATCCCAAGACTTCATCTTACACATAATGCGAAAAGTCACATACAGCATCACCGCCTCAAATCAAGGCTAGCTCGCGACTCCCTTCTCACTCTCCCACTACTCCAAACTATATTTCCTCGCTAGGCGGCCAACCGTCGCGCTTCTCATTGGCTGTCAGCACTTACGACCAATGAGAACTCACTTCTAGGGCGCAGCTCGCGCCAAAATCTAGCAAGCACCAACCACTTCTCTAGGCTCATTAACGTCATAAAATTAAGTAACACAAAACTCTCTAATTAAATAATCAAAACAAAATGAACTATAAGCTTTACTCTACATCTAGAAATTTATTATGTAATCGCGAATGTTCTGACTGTCTTATACATAAGCATACCTACTTGGACATCCGACATTCACTAGTAGGGGAACCACCAGTGGATTCGTTCCCACGTTACAGAGTTGGAACACTTGCCAGTTCCTGTAGAGAATTATATGAATGATTTTTAATAATGCCGAACGTCCCACATACTCTCATGCACGCATTCTCATTCACACGCACCCTAACACACAATACACATATTTACTTAGAATTCTTGAAATTATTATTATAGAAAAGTCACAGAGGTTTTTTGAAACTAAAAACTTTCCAAATTTATATGTGAACACAGAAAGCGCTATCAGATCATCGTACACAGTCACTGAAGGTGAACTATTACATTACTGTATTTATTTAAATTCTTGACTGTCGGAAAATTACGTTTTTTTTTGGGAATTTTACTAACCTCCAAAATACAACTATTTTTGATCTCATACTTTGACATATTGTTTGTTTTTACAACAGAAGGATGTACATCAAATATTCCTTTATTAGTTGTTAATATTTTTAGTTTGATATAATGTAAGTGGCCTGCCAGCGCTACCCCACTGGTTTCACAAGCGCAGCTGCAACAGATGGTCGTGACGTCAGTCTGCAGGACACAACTCGTCCGTTGCTGACCGTATAATACTCTACTGGCTTACATTGCAGCCCACATACATTCTGAAGTAAAGCTTTTAATAGACAAATGGGCGATCGCGCACTAGTTGCGATGCTACAGAACCTCCCCAGACAAAAAAAAAAAAAAAAAAAAAAAAAAAAAAAAAAAAAAAAAAAAAAAAAAAAAAAATCACATTTTTTCCATAAAGTGCACAAACGATACCACCTTCTGCCCATTTTCAGCCAGTCACAGGGCTTTAGAGGCGCTAAATCTCCCCTACTACACGACAGCACAAACTCATGTTGAACCAGCATAAGAGTTAAGAAACCTGCATCTCTGGAAAAAAAAAGAGAAACCCCCCAATTACCAGCCTTTTTAAATTTTCGCAGTGGGAGAAGATGTTTTTCTCCAAAGCCGCGTCGATTCCCACGGCAACAAGCGAACAGATACAATTTTATCTAAACTGTCTGTGCCTTGGAGCATGTTAGTCCTAGCTGTGAGGTGTCATAAAGATTCTATCTGTACATGTTTTTCATATGCCAGTGTTTCTTATACGACTGAGGCCACCAATGGAAGTGGGTCACAGGCCTATTTGCAGTATCAGCGAATACGGAAACTTGTGAATTTCTATTAGGCGTGGTGCTGCTCACAGAGCTTTGTTTACATCTCCACTGTGTAGATGTGTCCCTTCAGTTGGTCGCCTGTAGGTATAGTGAGTGGCATTGTCCTGCTGGAGACCTGTCTTGAGTTGGGGGTGCTCTGTTTGCCCTGTGTGGCTGTGGGCCTGTCTGGCAAGAGTTACTGAGGGATGAGCTCGCTGTCGCTTGCTTTCAACTTCCAACATGCCGTTTCTACGAACTAAGAACCATAAAAGTACCTCATGCTTTTAGTGCCCTACCAGGCTCCATCAATGCACGCTCAGACCGTTAACTTTCTTGAGTCACGCTCAAGTTGCGTAACGTTGTAACAAAATCTTTATGAAAAATAGGTGAGAGAGTAACTTGTCCTCTCTCAACCAAAACTCCTTTACTAGTTCGCAGCTGCAAGAAATGGCGCCATCTCTTACCATGTAGGACACAAAACTCCCCTGTTTTCGTTTTCACTCCAGCCCCAGTAGCATACCTGCCGTCCGATTTCCGAACGGAGACCAACATAGCTTATGACCTGGCGCATATTCTCAGCATACAATGGCGGCAGTATGCTCACGTCTGTACGGACGGTTCTAAATCTGAGGCGGATGTGGGATACGACTTCTTTTGTCCTTCTAGTGGCGTCTACCAAATGTTTGTTCTTCGTCATGAATCTTCTGACTACATGGCAGAGCGACTGGCCATCAGGGAAGCTATTCATAATGGTACCCGGACATTCAAGCTCATCCTTATACTCTCAAATTGTGCTGCAGAAATTGCAACATCCCACGTTTGATAAACAGACCCACAGGTATGTTCTGGACGTCTTGGCGGCCATAAGAAACGCGCAGTTATTGGCTATTGCCGTTCAATTACTCTGGATCCTAATGAAACTGTTGACCACATTGCCAAGAGGAGTATTACAGAAGGCTGTTACGCCTACCGCCGATCCCTTATACAGATTTCACATCGACGATATGGAAGGCTGCTTATCACGCTTGGAACTGTGAATGCCGTGTCTCTCAGCCATACAATCGAACATCTCTTCTCAACCATGGTTCGCATCTATGCAGCTTGTTAGAAGTCATCTGACTTCTATCATTCGCATGAGGCTGGGACATGAACGTTACCCTGCGCACCTACATCGGTTGACAATTATCACGTTTGGACACTGCAACGAGGATCCAACAGCAGTAGTGGATCTTAACTACATCATATTGGCATGTTCCAAGTACATGACTACACAATCAGAGTTGTATAAGAAAATGGTTGCTAGAGGCCGCCCCCTCCCTACAAGTGTTCCTGTTTTACTCCACCATTTTGATAAATATAAAAACTTGTTCACAGACAGTTTGAAAACCTCTGGCATCCAAATTTAATTAATGAGTTGGCAGCGTCTCCATCAGCCCGGTTCGTAATCGGGTGTATAACTTTGTGTTTTAATTTCCGTACTGAATTCTATTTGTACATTGTATTTTCATTGTTGCTTTCTTGTGCATTTTATGTCACTGTTCTACTGGCACTGTTGTACATCCCGTTGGTTGCATTTTGTTTGCCATTTTGGGTTTATCTTTTATTTTAAGTACGACTGTCTGCATGTTATAATTCTCACATTGTTATATGATGCTACTTGCAGTTCTGTTCTTCAGGTATTTTTATACTTACTGTATGATGTATGGTGTTTGCCCTTTAATGGTTGAAATGGCTCTGAGCAGTATGAGACTTAACTTCTGAGGTCATCAGTCCCCTAGAACTTAGAACTACTTAAACCTAACTAAACTAGGGATATCACACACATCCATACCCGAGGCAGGATTCGAACCTGCGACCTTAGCGGTCGCGCGGTTCCAGACTGATGCCCTTTAATGTGTTTTCTTTTCTATACCAGTATACGTATGTTTGTTATAATGTTGCTGTGTAATGCTATTTGTAATTCTGCTGCAATGGCATTGTCATCACGGCCCTCGGCTCTCTGCTGTTTGTCTAACTGCGCTACTATTTTACTTTAAGAGTGTGTTCATACGCTAACTTCGACATTTTGTGCTATTCTGCTTTATTGCAATTGTGTGTCTTTGACACTTCATAGCCGTTGTTGACTGTTTGGTCCTTGTAACCTAAAGGCAAAATAAAGAAATAAAAAAAAAACATATACCGGTAAAATAAAATGCCGTGTGGCTAGGGCCTGCCGTCGGGTAGACAGATCGCTTGGTGCAAGTCTTTCGAGTTGACACCACTTCGGCAACTTGCGTGTCGATGGGAATGAAATGATGATGATAAGGACCACACAACAAGCAGACCCTGAGCGGGGAAAATCTCCGACCCAGCCGGGAATCGAACCCGGTCCGTTAGGCATGACATTCCGTCGCACTGACCACTCAGCTACCAAGGGCAGACGTATCCCGGTAATTACCAATAGCCCCATCATACCACGAAAATAGTAAATGTGTCTCTCCTTCAGTAAATAACGTCGCTGTGGTGATACGTAGCGTGATTTAAAGCAAGAGAAAATTAATGTCCAAGCTTTCGTGTCATCGTCGTGTTTCGATAGACGATCATTTCTAAACAGACACATTGCGTTATTGATACTAGGCACTGTCTTGTCTGCACAGTTAAGTGACATATTCCAAGGTAGCGCCTGCAGTGTTCGACGTTGCATTCTCTCCTATGTGTCGCAGTGGTGCTAGCGTCTGTTCATACTGTGTTATTTCTGCGAGTGGTCTGAGTCTAAAGGGTGGCGCAGCAGAATGGCTGCATTGCGTGCAATGGTGCACCGTGCTGTCAAAGTGCCTCTTACCGAAATGATGAAGTTGAAATTATCAGATACATCGCGTGCTCTAATGGCCACCTAATTCAGGCTGTGGACAACATTATCCAGCAAATGCACCATGGGATTACACTGACACCCAGTGATGAGGACATCTTGTGTAATCATACAGAAAAATGCCCTTTTCATTTAGTATTTCAGGCAGGTCGGTCGATAGCTAAAAAAGCTGAAGTTACAGCGGTATTTTATGTACCAAACAGAATTAGTCTTCAGTATCAGCACCATGAGGCTAGGACCCACAACCACCACATGGGCTCACACATTTATCGAATCAAGAGCAATGACTGTCAATGCCTCTACATTGGAAAGACGGGGGGCACTTTTAACATCCAATTTAAGGAACATCAGAACTCTAATAATTCTGTATACACGTTTTTCCAGTGGCTTGATAGTCAATGGGCACTCTTTTGGTGACATAAATACCAATTTGCGTATCCTTCATCGTCACCAGAAAAGTCGCGTCCGTAATTTATCAGAGGAAGTGAAAATTACGGACAGCCATTCAACAATCATAAACGAGCAAATTATTCTTTTCTGAAATATCACTCAAAACTCACCCATATTCCTTTCAAAATTCCCTCTCAAAAGAACTGTAAATGTCTTTTATCCCCTTTGTTTTATTCACCAACTGGTACTATTTCTCCCTGTGGGTACTCAATTGTCACTAGATCAGATTAGATTAGATTTACTTTCATTCCTACTGATCCGTAGTGAGGAGGTCCTCCAGGATGTACAACATGTCAGAAAATATTTACAACTCAAACAAATAAGCTAATGTACCATTCCACAGGTCCCAAGTGGAATGATCGTCATTTTTTAATGAACGCTTTACGAAAGAATCATTTTACAAATACTAACGCACTGAATTTAAAATAAATTTTTATTTATTTATTTATAAGGTAATAAACGTGTAATACAGCTACTAAAATATTTACAATGAACACATTACTGCACTGAAATTGTGCAGAAGTTATATATATATATATATATATATATATATATATATATATATATATATATATACTCCTGGAAATGGAAAAAAGAACACATTGACACCGGTGTGTCAGATCCACCATACTTGCTCCGGACACAGAGAGAGGGCTGTACAAGCAATGATCACACGCACGGCACAGCGGACACACCAGGAACCGCGGTGTTGGCCGTCGAATGGCGCTAGCTGCGCAGCATTTGTGCACCGCCGCCGTCAGTGTCAGCCAGTTTGCCGTGGCATACGGAGCTCCATCGCAGTCTTTAACACTGGTAGCATGCCGCGACAGCGTGGACGTGAACCGTATGTACAGTTGACGGACTTTGAGCGAGGGCGTATAGTGGGCATGCGGGAGGCCGGGTGGACGTACCGCAGAATTGCTCAACACGTGGGGCGTGAGGTCTCCACAGTACATCGATGTTGTCGCCAGTGGTCGGCGGAAGGTGCACGTGCCCGTCGACCTGGGACCGGACCGCAGCGACGCACGGATGCACGCCAAGACCGTAGGATCCTACGCAGTGCCGTAGGGGACCGCACCGCCACTTCCCAGCAAATTAGGGACACTGTTGCTCCTGGGGTATCGGCGAGGACCATTCGCAACCGTCTCCATGAAGCTGGGCTACGGTCCCGCACACCGTTAGGCCGTCTTCCGCTCACGCCCCAACATCGTGCAGCCCGCCTCCAGTGGTGTCGCGACAGGCGTGAATGGAGGGACGAATGGAGACGTGTCGTCTTCAGCGATGAGAGTCGCTTCTGCCTTGGTGCCAATGATGGTCGTATGCGTGTTTGGCGCCGTGCAGGTGAGCGCCACAATCAGGACTGCCTACGACCGAGGCACACAGGGCCAACACCCGGCATCATGGTGTGGGGAGCGATCTCCTACACTGGCCGTACACCACTGGTGATCGTCGAGGGGACACTGAATAGTGCACGGTACATCCAAACCGTCATCGAACCCATCGTTCTACCATTCCTAGACCGGCAAGGGAACTTGCTGTTCCAACAGGACAATGCACGTCCGCATGTATCCCGTGCCACCCAACGTGCTCTAGAAGGTGTAAGTCAACTACCCTGGCCAGCAAGATCTCCGGATCTGTCCCCCATTGAGCATGTTTGGGACTGGATGAAGCGTCGTCTCACGCGGTCTGCACGTCCAGCACGAACGCTGGTCCAACTGAGGCGCCAGGTGGAAATGGCATGGCAAGCCGTTCCACAGGACTACATCCAGCATCTCTACGATCGTCTCCATGGGAGAATAGCAGCCTGCATTGCTGCGAAAGGTGGATATACACTGTATTAGTGCCGACATTGTGCATGCTCTGTTGCCTGTGTCTATGTGCCTGTGGTTCTGTCAGTGTGATCATGTGATGTATCTGACCCCAGGAATGTGCCAATAAAGTTTCCCCTTCCTGGGACAATGAATTCACGGTGTTCTTATTTCAATTTCCAGGAGTGTGTATATATATATATATATATATATATATACAAATCAATTGGTTCTACTGAGAAATTCATCAATGGAGTAGAAGGAGTTGGCCACCAAAAAATCTAATAAATCTTTTAGGCTTCTCTCAAACTGAATTTTATTGGTTGTCAAGCTTTTTATGGCTGCTGGCAAGTTATTGAAAATGTGTGTTACTGAATAATGTACACCTTTTTGTACATGACTAAGTGACTTTAAATCCTTGTGAAGATTATTCTTATTTCTAGTATTGATTCCACGAACTGAGCTGTTGGTTTGAAAAAGTGATATATTTTTAATGACAAATTTCATTTAAGAATAAATATATTGGGAAGCAGTAGTTAGTATCCCTAGTTCCCTAAACAGGCTTCTGCAGGATGTTCTTGAGTTCACACCACATATAACTCTTACCGCACGTTTTTTGCCCCGAAAACTTTAGCTTGGCTTGATGAATTACCCCAAAAAATAATCCCATATGACATTATGAAATGAAAATAAGCATAGTATGCCAGCTTTTTCATTTTTATATCCCCTATGTCTGACACAATTCGCATTGCAAATAGAGATTTGTTAAGACGCTTCAGCAGTTCTGTGGTGTGCTTTTCCCAGTTGAATTTATTATCAAGCTGTAATCCCAAGAATTTAACACTGTCCACTTCTTCTATCTGCTTGTCATCATATGTTAGGCATATACTCGTGGGACACCCCTTACAGGTTCTGAACTGCATGTAGTGTGTTTTTTCAAAGTTTAGTGAGAAGGAATGGGCTAGGAACCACTACATCAGGCTTACTTTTATTCATCTTGCCACTATTGGCTTGTTTACGGCTTTTTGATTAATTTAAATTTTATCTTTAAATCATTTTAACAGATGATGAAACGCTTTCACTATTTATGGTCAAGTACATAATTTTTACATTTTTTTTAATTTCAATTATGTGTAACTAACCATTTTGTAATCAGTTGCGTATCAGATATCCGCTTTGTTAATGAATGGTCTAGTGAGCTCTGACGGAGTTAGCTGCTAGACGGCTTTACTTTCCCATGCAATACGACGGCCGCTAGTTTTCGCGCGCGGCCGCCTTCTACCGCCGCGTCACACCGTTCCTCGGCTTCACGTGCGGCTGTCACGTGCCAGCAGCCACGTGTCCACTGTGCGGGGACCCTGCGCTTCGTCCTGTAGGTTCTCTTACACTGTCCGTTGATATTCTCCTAGTTTTCTCCTTTTTTTCTCCCTCTGACCGCCCATTTCTTTGGGTAATTTTGTTCATTGTAACCCGTGTTCCATTCTGACTAACCCGACCGTGTAATCTTATTTACAGTTGGGCAGTGATTTCCTGTTATTATAACTAAACAAATGTTAAGTGCTTTATGATCTCTTATAGTTTCTCTCTGCTCCCATTGCAGACTTGTTTCACCCGAATACGAGCTTACAACCAGCGGAAAACCGGTGGTGATTGAACAATTAAATATTTTACAACTGGAGCGGTTTATCGTCTGATTCCATCATTCAAGTAAAAGTTCACGTACACCACATTTTGATCTCCCACCTAAGCGATTACATTTATTAGAAAAATTAAACATGTTTACTGAAAACAATTTAAGATGGAAAGCAATACTTCAGGTGGAGTGCGTTCTGGACATTTATAATGGCGAGTAGAATGAGAAAACACGATTTTGAGGTAAGTATTTTCATGCACCACATAAAGACCGTTTCTTTCCAATGTTCGTTTAGCAAAACTATACGAGCTATTATGCAACATGAAACATGGGGCCTGAAAAACTACTCCTCTGCTATTTTTTTCACAAAGTAGGTATTCTTCACGCCAAATGATACAACAAGGACCACGAGCAGGTGACACCAGTTGCTGTCGTTTTTACGAAAATGGAGACTTCCATTACAGTTCCTCTCGGCAATACAAAGCTACTTCAGCCTGTAAATACATTACCGTCAGTTTGCCCATAAACGCCCCCCCCCCCCCCATAAAAAAAAGAAAACCGAGATACATTTTGCAATTTTAGTTAATTTCTGGTTATCCAGCCATGTCTTCTTAATGAATTAAGACCACATTACGGCGGAAGTCTTGTCCTTTTAACGAGAAAGCACTGCGAGTAGCGCGGGAAAGGGGTGGGTTGTTGTAAGTTGCCACTGAGTTCAAAAGAGATATGGCCGATTTATTGAGACTTCGTTGTCGAATCCTACCATGGTTATGATGTACAACCCAGTTTTCCCTACTAGTGTCAAGTGCTTTGACGATTTCGCTAAAGTTCGAAAAAAGCTCTAGAAAGTCTTTAACGAAAATGGCAATTTGAAAACACGCAGTCAAGGTGTTTAAACTTCAGTCTTTTCCTTCTTGAAGTTTCTAAATTGCTTACTCTTCTTTTTCTTGTCCTTATCCCGTATCTTTACGAAGTTGGCATATCAATTTGAATATGGTAGTGGTAATGAAGAGGGTGCTTGGGTGCTCCTCATAAATACACCTCTCGCGTCTCCCCCCCTCCCCCTACGGGCCCCTCACAGTCCTTCCCCGTGGAACGGCATTTGTGTAACCTATCTCTCTGTCCCATATGAAAGTATGGGGACCAGAGTAGCAGTCCGATATTCACCCAGTCGGATGTGGGAAAATCTCCCAAATTGCTCCGATAATTTCTTTTGGAAGATCTCCGACCGCCTGTGTTGGGTTTCCGTTCTCTCCCTAAATTAGTGAACTCAAAGTAACAGCAGTAACATCTACACATATTAGTTTACTGCACAAGTGATAACGTGTCAGTACATATACCTATGACAGCATCGTCACGAATAAACAATCACATTTCGAAAAATAACATAGAATTGACTGCTAGCTATAGTCCTTATCGCTGTTAAGCCAGAGCACCCGGAACAGCGGTACTACAATCATGACGTCTAGCATCTCTGCAGCATAATATGGGCTGATTATTTTTTTTTCTAGATTATGCTATTAAATGCTGTTGGGACAATAACAAGAAGATAAACTTTCTATAATGTTCATTGTGTTCTCATTTCTAACACTTTTGCTGAAAGTGCGAATAAGAAAAGATGAAAGGAGCATTGGTCACCCTGTTTGAGATTAAGTGATTAAACAGCTAATAAAATCTCTGACTGGACGAGGAAGGAGTTGCGACGTCTTTTCAGCTCCCAGAAAATACTTGAGTATCTGACGGAACTATTACAGTGACTATTACGGTATTGGATATGGTTCTGAAGCGAATTCCTTTGTTTCTGATGGGACATTTACACTATAATTTCCAGAATAAAAGTTAATAAAACTGTACATATGAATGGAAATAAATTAACAATTGACTGATCATCATATGAATACTTGCTTAACCCTCTCTTTAAATATGAATACCAGAAGTCTCCAAAGTGACCTGTTAGTGATCTTGAAAACATTGTCACGGGTGGAACAGCAAATGGAAATAGCACTGAATGCTCTCCAAACATTTTACAAGAACTCTGTGAATTATGCACTTATTTTCTGCTAGAGATGAACCTAACTTTCTGTTTGTTTGCCTCATTAATTCCAGAAGCATTATAGACAGAAAAGTTGAGGTAATAGACTTGTACCACTATTGAAATAAGCCGTTCATGTGAGGATAGGAAGAGAGGAAGTCAAGAGGCACAGTAAGTGATTACCCTTAATTTATCAACGAAATAAATGTTAAGTATCATCAGCGAAAAAAGTACTCCCAGTATCAGTATGACAGACAAAGGGGTGAAAAAACGTTGCACTAAACCAATATTATCTGCTGTTTCGCAACCTACACAGTGCTACTAGAAGGACAACAGATGAAGAATTCACTTCTGCTGCACACGCAAAAGGAAACACTTGGGCTAAATTCCAGTGAAAATGGAAAATTCTGAAGTAAGGTCATCGTCAACAGAGAAGAGATTAGTACTACCTATGGCGAAATGACTCCACAGCATTCAATTCAGCGTAAGCGAACAATCACGCTTTCGATAAGTGACGCATGTCAACGAAAACAAGCGACACCTTGTGTTACTGTCAGGCATTTTAATACGCTGTATGCCATCTTCGATCGCAGATATTTGCCTTTGGCGACAGCGGTTAACAGATGTATGCTTGGGAAGAAACACCGGAGTGAAAACAAAATTTCCTCTCTGCGACAAAGTGTTGGTAACAGCGTCGCCGATGGAAGACACAACTCTGGTTTCAAGTCAATGCTTTGCACTTGGCTTCAGCTTGTCAAGGGTCACACACACACACACACACACACACACACAGCTGCAGAGTGACACATTCATTCTTGAAAGGGAGTCGGATGTTGACCTACTGTTGACTATCTGTCGCATAAGAATTTCAAATGTCGGCTTACTATAATCACATAGCACATACAACGAGGAGATAAACTGCTGTTACACAGCCAGTTCCTAGTTATGCAAATTATCCACGTTTCACTACAATTGATAAATCAGGTAGTACACAATAATAAAAACTTACATTTCTATGATGTGAATGAGTGTCTGTATAAATACATGGAACGTAACCTGATAGAGTTTTATAACAGCAGGACGTCCGCCAAATATAGTCACACGGTTTTGTAAAACTGCCCCCCTTCTCTGTACTTTAATTTGTATCGGTGGTAACGTCGATCTGGAGGGCCTGAAACTCTTCAAAAGTAAAAAAAAAAAAAAAAAAAGTTTATTCTTTTGAAGAACTGACACGACAGCGTAGAGCAGTATTAGTGTATAATAAAGCACACCTATATGAGAACATCATTGTGTCGAAATGTGATGTCTGAGAAAAGATGCTGACTGCTCGCTTACCTGTTCCTCAACAGAATCCCGTCTGATACTGACTTCTTGTTAGAAGTCGAGAAAGTTCTGACTCCGTTCGGAAGTAAGTACCTCTGTAAGATGTTACTTAAATAGCACGCAACACTTAGTACAGCATAAGAAGCCACTCAGACCGAGTTCAGTCGTAGCTAGTAAGTATCGCAATGCTGCCAGGCAACAGCTCGTGACGTATCGCACAATCTGTCATTGTTGAGAGCGTGGTCCGGGACCGTCGCTAGAAAGTAACAATTGCTCTGGCTGCACCACTGTCTTTTATCGTTTACAGGCTATAAGTAATTGATTTACCACTACTTAGAATATTAAAAATAGAAGATTACCCAACCATTAACGTATGATTTTCTCACTTCAAGCACTGAACAAGATAGTGTTGAATGTAGACTTTCGCCTAAAATGTTTCACTTCCATTTACTCTAGCATAATTTAAACGTCTCACTTTACAAGTTTATTGAAATGACGATAATGTTCAGCAGGAGGAAGCTACATTTCTCACGAATTAGTGACTGATGCCCGAAAGATAAAGTAATAAGTAATCATTCGTACATTCCATGTTACAAAAAAAAAATTCGCTTGGAAAGAGATCTCTTTAAGAGACCTCTTTCAAATTTACAACACAACGACGGTAGAATCGTCACCTGTAACCATAACCATACTTTTCTATGACAACAACACATCACTTTCTTTAGGATTGAACTATAATGCTAAAAACTATCCGAAACACCTAAATGGTTAGTAGACGCGACAACAAAGCTTGTGAAATGGAATGTAAACGATATTTCAAAAAGCATGTTTGAGATTTAAAGTAAATGACGAAACATTTTGCACAGTATAGGAATTTGGGACTCTATCCAGCAACTACTGCCCATGTTAACTAACCAGAAAGACCTTAAATGTGCTTCCATTCACAAGCAACAAAGTGTGCGCCAGTTGGAACTTTAAATCACGAGGCGTAAATTTTTGTGTTTGACGTCGACTCTTAACCAAGCGCAACCAATTGTTGGGTAATGAAAGTTTTCACCAGTACCGAGATGATTGAAAATCAAGTGATGAAACAAAAAAATTGGGCCTTACAGGCATATGAACCCGGTACCAATCACCAATGTTTTATTGATGCGAATAGACATTAAATGTAGGTTTATTTAACCCGTAACGATACCAGCGTGCTTCTGATTCTACTACGTCACAAAAAGGTCTGCGCTGTCTCGTAGTCGAATTTGCACGTATCGTCGTTCTAGACTACACACGAGGAGACATTGATTAATGAATTCTCTTTCACCACTTGCTAGGTCTGTCATGTTTGGATTTCAAATGATACAATGAAAAGTTCTGTATCTGATTGGGACTCGAAACCAGCACTAATCTCTGTTGTTGACAAGGCATAGAGAGACGTTAAAAATCGTAACTAATTTTCACCAGTAGTTAGACGTGTGCATACCACAGCTTGAAGTGAACTGACGAAAATGTTCGTGCCATACCAGAATTTGAATCTAGACACACACGTTTCAAGGGAAACTGTCTTCCAGAAAGAATCAGTTCCAGCTGATGAGGAATCTGAGTTTGACTCCCGGTCCAGTACCGAAGTTTTCAACATCTCGTCTTAAAACGCTGGAAATAAGTGCCCTGTGGCTTTACATGGCCATTTGTTCATTGATAAAATGCAGCTTCTAGTGTAAGAAAATTTATTGGTTTCTACCTCCCGCGACATGCACCTGTCCCATGGCGCAAACTACACACACTGCTCGAGTCGGTAGTTGCAAACGGACACCATGTTTCATGTGGGTTCGGAGCCAAGGTGCAAAACCTGCGTTGCTTAATTGTGGTTACCAGAGGTGATGGTCATCTGTTGGCGCTTGTTAAAATGACTTGATGAACTCTGAAACTAACCATGCCCTTACGGATATAACGTTGGATTTGGGTGGTGTTGGGTTTCGGCTGGGGGCTGCGCAGACGTGCGGCCCAATGTTATTGGTAACGATTTATTTATAATGCAAGAGATCAATTCAACAAGATGGAAAACACTAGTGTAATATAGAAGATTCTTCTTGGTCCGAATAAACTTGCACAGAACTTGAATAACACAATGCATCGTCTTAAAATAAAAGCAATACGTAAGTCAAGGTGCGGCAAATGAAAGTAGCCCGGAGAACAGAGTTGCATGGTGCAAAGAAACACAGCAGAGGAAAGGAAACACAGTACTAACCTAACTATAGCGGATGTTGAAAGTCACCACTACTCATCTCTTGGCACATTTGGTCTTTGGTCAGGAGGCTGCTGAAGTTTGATCGAAGCTGGACTGCCGGTATTGCTTCAGAATTATACGAAATGTTCTGCTGTAGTTCTTGATGACTACGAGAGCTGTTGCGATACACATTAGACTTGAGGGCTCCCCACACAATGTAATCGCACACCGACAGATCAGGTGACTTGGATAGCCAGCTAGGGCCGCGAGTAGACTGACCTCTGCTAACAACTGTGTCAGGCGAGAAGATTGTGTAAATGTGCTCCAATGTTTGGGCGGCTGTATGGATAGTAGGAAGCAGCTATAGGTGTTTTGCTCCTCCATTAATGCTGCCACAGATTCACGTCCAATCACGTCCAACCGTCCGGACCACTTTCATTTGCCACACCCTGTACAGACAATTCAATCTGGCCCCGCGCAAAACTATCTTCCACCCAAAACCTTATCTACCAAATACGATGCAACGCTTTATTATAAAAGGCCTTCGGCCTTCAATAATTTTGAAACTAGCCACTTAGTATACCATAAACCGCGGTTACTTGGACCCAAAATGTAAATATTTTTGTACATTTTATACCAAATGTTAGTCTAAAAACAGTAATTTCACAAATATCATAATTCTTTTTTATCTGTGAAATTTTTCTAGTATCACAGATATAAAAGAATTTAGGATAAGGAAAATTGCTGTTGTTAGACTATTATTTGGTACTAAATGTACGAAAACGTTCCCTTTTTGGATCCAAGTAATACGTTAGGTCTGTTGCTGAAAAATTTTTAATTTCTATAAGCGTATGGCCAACTGCCTGGGGGCAGTGGTAACATCGGTTCCGGTCAGATCACCGAAGTTAAGCACTGTCGCGCTGGGCTAGCACTTGGATGGGTGACCATCCGGTCTGCCGAGCACTGTTGGCAAGCGGGGTGCACTCAGCCCTTGTGAGGCAAACTGAGGAACTACTTGATCGAGAAGTAGCGGCTCCGGTCTCGGAAACTGACTTACGGCCGGGAGAGCGGTGTGCTGAACACAAGCCCCTCCATATCCGCATCCAGTGACGCCTGTGGGCTAAGGATGACACGGATGCGAGTCGGTACCTTTGGGCCTTCATGGCCTGTGCGGGAGGAGATACGTGTATAATAAATTATTGAAAACTGGGTTCAAGTAACTCCTGGGTTTGTGTAACTTGGACCCAAGCACTGTTTTCCATGTAAAGGGCTGTTTAAAGTGTATTAGGTGCAAGTATGACCTCAGCTTGCAAGTAGGACCTCGGCTCGGAAAATAAAGATATTTACAGAGTGTTCGTTTGATTTGATATTAAATTCAAAAATATTCTAAACATACATAATAAACTGCGTTTGGTTGAAAGAAACATATCAACACTCGTTTACACCGTTGTATGTATTCGTAATAATAAATTATAGTCCACAATAAAGCCAGTTTTTCTTACCACTGAAAACATATCCCTTGTAATTAAACTGGGTGGGTTGAATTTTTTTAACGTCATGGCACTTTTAGAGCAAAATGTCCTTTTCTGTAGGCCATTTACAGATTTTTATGGTGGGTTCATGCAGTCAGAAATAGCACAGGCGGTCATTACTTGAAATGGAAATAACACATATTCTAAGCGGTAAGTACAAAATCCTGTTCTTGTAAGGAACATTTTAGTATTTCTCCATCTTCTTCATTTTCGTTGTCTGGAAGATTACTACGAAGGGGTGGACATGAGGCCCGACGTTTGAAATGTTATGGAAACGATCATTTGTTGGGGAACAGATTTCATCTTCAGAAAAAAACAGGTCGCCTTCTCCGGAATCGCTAATACTGTAAGCATCCTCGTCCTCAGATACTGACGCCCCATTTTTTTCGTGGAGTTTTTTTTGAGGCACTTTTCTCTCTGCAGCTGTTTTTATAATATGTTCATCTTCTCTTCGCCTTTCGGAAGATGATGTTCTTGCTTCTTCAGCCTGTATATCAGAGACATGGAAGCTTTTACCTAGTGCAGCTTGAATTTTTCTTTGGGTAGATTGGGGCTTTACAAACTCACGACTCTTTTCATAAAGGTCAATTAAGAACGCATCTCCAGCAAGATCTGAGTATACTGATCTATTTTGTTTCGTCAAATGAGACAAAATTCCACCCTTGTTTGTGGGGAAAATGCCTGTTTTGTTAAAACCTACTTCCAGAATATCTGGCAGCTTAGGCACCATCTCGTCTAATACAGTTTTTAGTAACATGGGAAACTGATCTTTAGGCGGATCAGCTGATTTCTTGCCAGCCTGAGACTGTTTCCATTTGGTTGAAATATCTCTTCATTTAGCTTTCAAGGAATGAAGGTACGCTTCATCGACGGGCTTTGTCGAATGTGAGAAATTCAATGACAGGCACACAAGTTCTATATTGCACTCGTTACAAAGTTTAACAACATTGAAACTGAGATGGAATGACAAATTATCTTCAGTTACAAGTGCCTTATTGTTTCTTGAGCAAATGCAGAAGGTTGGCGATAAAACAGTCCTCACACATTGCATAGTCAATCAAACCATGCTTACTTCGGTTGTACCTAGCACCTACTGGTTCGTTTCTCTCCACGTTGTCCAAAGGTGTTTCGCTTTATGTGTTATGTATGGCGGGAGAGATGATACTGCAGCATTGTCACACGACATGACAGTCACATTAGTCTTGGTAGAATTTATTATCCTCTCTGGATATTAGCAACCCCGGCGGCAAGTTGCTTTATTACTACCAGGATCGTCAGACATGCTGCTTTCATCATAATTGTAAATGTTGTCTGGTGGAACGCCTTTAGTCAAAGCACTCAGGTTATTGATTCATCGATGGCAGCACGAGCTCTTTTTATATTGACTGCAAATTTAATAGAAAACTGAGAAACCTCTTAAAAAGGAATTTTACCCACTCAGTTCCAGGAACGCTGTTTTGGAAACATTTCACTGTTCTTCCATGCATTGTGACGTACGACTTGACAATAAATCAAAATTCCACTTTATCCACGGGAAATCCGAAATCACAAATTTGATCTATGTGACTGGCTAAGGCCATTACTTCTTCCGTAGTGAACACCGTCGAATTCCAGGTTTATTCTAACGGTCCTACTTATTTTGAAGTTCTCTGAGGTTGCTATTTGAGACGTTTATGCGGACATCACAGCATTTCAATATTATTACAATGTTCCTGTTGTGAAATCCGCATACTTTCTGCTCCCATGGAGCAATCTTGCCAGAGTTTTTCATGTATCCTTTCCTCTCCGATTCGGGGTAGAACCTCCTCATTCCTTGCCTTATCAGTCCATCTACTTTTCAACATTCGTCTGTGTAAGCTTAGGGGCCGGTGACCACGGCTGTTTGGTCCCGTATGACCTTACCACAAATTTCCAAATTTTTTCCTGTGGCTATTCGTTATGTGTTTTTAACGCAATGTTTTCCATTGTCTTCTGCATCCTCATACAGTTGATCATTGATGAGCCTTTATGGGAAGTTTGCCACTCCAAGGGGAAGAGTGTGCCTTGACCCTCTGTCTGCTCCTCCGCCCTCTTTGACAAAGCCTTTGGCTGAATAAGGGGTGACTTCGTATGCCAGAAGTCTTTGGCCACTGCTGCTGATAATTTTTATTCAAAATTTAAAGTGTTGTGGGTTTATAACTCGGGACCGTGGAAGTGTTGAGTACTATTGAAAAATGCTAGCCCTAGAGAATGGGTGCACCAGTTAATAGTGTGGAAATAATTTACTGTAATAAATTGACAGAAGTTGATATATATGATTTTGCAGTGCAATTGAAATATAGCGCTAGGGGCTACTTGAACCCACTTTTCGGCTGGTCCAAGTAACCTCATTTTTAGGTTATAACCACACTATTCACCAAATATTTCAGTGTTACTGGGCGTTCGTTATCTGCACAACTCAAACAATTTTTATTTTGTTAGGGAATGTATATAAGACAAAAATTCACTATACCTTGGATGCAGCTGAAGTACGGAGAGCGGTGGAAGTGTAAGTTTTCCGACAGCGACAACCCTTGGCCTGACTACACAACAATGTAACGTTAGCTATGAGGAGGCGAGAAAAGCAGACACACTGCGGAACAGATTGGGTGCTACCTTGCGCTAGTGGCTGTCTAGAGAATGGTTAGTCAGATGTATACCTGCATTATAGCAGATCGTAGACTGATATAAAACATTTTTTGGGTTTGGTTCCAAGTTACATGCACCACAAGGCTCAAGTAATCTCAGCTTAAGGTACCAGAAAATGTTCATCTATCTATAAAAGAAAACTGAATAAAATAGGCACTGCCTCCTGCTTGCTACTAAATCCCTGCAGTGACCTACATATCAACTACCGTTACACTACTCAGGTACCTATGTTTAGTGATCAGTACATCAGTTACAAATACAAGTTGTATCTGAGAAGCTCGTTGAATGGTCTTCGAGAGTAAAGGAAAAAACAGTTACGAACAAAATACCTTTACTGGCCTTCAAATTAATCACCAATAGCTACAACACACCTTGACATCGGTTGTAAAGCTTTTGGAAACTGTCTGCAAAAGCTTCATGTGAGCAATACGATCCGGAGACCAAGTGACATTGACTGACATGGTGTCCATCACCTTCCCCGCCTCCGTCGGGCAGAAATTCATGCAGATATCAAACCGTTTGTCGTCGAAAAAGACGATCCACGCCTTCTTGATTGTGTATTTTATCAGCCGACAATTTTTGTGCTGTGGCGAAGGCGATAAACACAATGCCATTGACTATCACTTGGTCTCAGGATAGTTTTGGTAGCACCAATGAAATATAGAGAATATCAAACAATGCGTGACCACGGTGTTTCGAGAGATTCCGTAGAAAGCGTTTGCTGATGGCTCCCAGCAGATGTCTGAAGTGTACTGAATTAATGGTGATTACTTTGAGGGCCAGTGGACGTATTTTATTTGCAACTCTTATTTTCTTTATTTTCTAAGACCATTCAACGAACTTCTCAAATGCAACTTGTAGGAAGAATTCATTCATATAAGAGAATATAGCAATTCGCAGTACATATGAGTGAACCAGAGCCGCAATAACAAGATCCGCACGGAATGAACATTGAAACCATAGAGTGCGGAACATATCTGCAGTTGTGACAGGATATCAAATTACACTTAATTTTCGCTCAGTTAAGCACACTGTGCATACTTGTTTGACCTGGCGTCCTTTAAAACACTATATTCAGTTTGGCACGATCTACGTCAGTACAAAACATTCAGTTAGCACAGCCCTAAATGTAATAGCACAACAAGCCATAGCTCAACGCTGACAACTCCCTTACAAAGCGAACTACAGCTGGCCTTACTTAGAGCAATCTTAAGTAAAATATTGTATCTCAGCCTGAACACCAGAGCACCAGGATACCAAAATTAACTTCGAAGCACTCTTGCGACCTGTTGAAGCCCTTCTTCGTCCTCCTGCAGTGCTGTGTGCGTGACCAGAGAAAACAGCATCTGCCCCAACTGCTTATTGTCCACACGCTAGGGCCACCATCGTTGATCATGTCCATCCAGTAACGCTGCCCAGGCCAATTCGCTGAGGCTCTTGGACTTGGTTTTTTGCAGAACTCCTTCCCTTGGTGCCTCTGCAGCAACACCCATCTCCAAGCACACGGGAGCCTCCAGCCTCGGCCATCGCCACAACCGTCCGGACCCCGCGCTGACCATCGACGGAGCACCACTTTGTCCTGGCACAGACTAGGCTGTCGCTTCTGGGAGATGTGACTATTCTCCTTGAGCCTAACAAACCGCCCGCCGCTGTCCAGTTACTTCATCAGCATGGCAGCGGCGGCACTCGCGTTGGTCGCATGTCTCACAGCGGCAGCACTCTGCTGGCACCAGTACCACACAGGTTAGAACACCATTGGCACCAATGAACGTTGCCGTGCCGTTCAGCACGACACACGGAGACGAAGCTAGAATTATTTCATCGGATCACTGAACTACACGTACAACAGTTTGATGCTTTTGCCGTAAAGGAGGATGCAACACAATTCGTTAAGAATTCACTGCAGGTGGACTACAACCTATCAGTATGATCATTTTCTTGTTCGACCACATCTCCATTCACCAGATGCCTCACCCAGTACCTGCTTTTAACTTTATCTTGTAATGTCTGAAACAAAATGACATAGTACCCATCTACATGAACTGGCAACACAGCAGGAAACATAATCTTCCAAAGGAAATACTGCGTTCCCCCTCGATGTGTTCTCGTGCTGTATCTGCTAGTGATCCAGTGGTATACGTCGCCCAGTGTAAACTCATAGTCGACAAATTATTTTATTTTTTAAACTACACTTCTCCTTACTGTAAGTGGCACTATGATCCGTCTAGTACTAGTAAAACTTCTGGTCATATTTTCACGGGGGTGCTAGTGGCCCCTCGTCCGTTTCACAACTTCTGCGTCAGAGTTTGCTCAGGGTGCAGCTCATGCCTACCGGCGGCCACCGGCCATCCTGTCTCCGGCCGGCCTGTGCCAGATGATGTTGAAACTTCTTTATTTATATCTGTGTGTCTTTACTTAAATTGCTGAATGACTGAGAAGATAAAACTTCAACGCTATTTGATTCTGAAACAGCTGAGTAAAACTGAACGTACTGAGCCTACTTTCTCTTTACTTTTTTTTTATCATGTCAACACTGACCCACAGTACTCTAGCACAACGTAATCTGACTGCTCAAAAAATTACAACCTGACTTCAAACAAATAATTCAAAAGAATGGCCCGGACTAAAAAGAGATGTTAACAATGATCTACATATTTCATTAAGCACTTACCTCACAATAATCTTCATTACGCGAACTACTGCAATACAGCGAGCGTCATTACTGCCAGCTAAATATAAGATTCTAACTACTAAAGCCACTAACTACCAATAGGCATGTGGTTAGCAAAGGAAAGATTTTGTTTCAAACCAAATACTGTATTTTTTACCTTAATAATGTGATATCCTGTTCAGACACGCATCTAAATCGTCATTGACATCCAGTACAAAGATGTCTCATTATGAATAATTTTCAGTCTCCAAGTCGGATACTTTCAGGTTGTTAGGCTACGCTAACGCTTCAGACCCCTATCCTCCACCAATGTTAACTTCTCACATTTAACATCCATCACTGCTGGCTGTTCACCTCCAACTGCCCAACAGTACTTCCATCACTGCTGGCGACTAACTTCCAACTGCCCAACACTACTGGCGATTACCTTACAACAACGAATCCAACCAGCCCCAGAGTCTCTTACAAAAAAAGAGCAGTAAGAGATCCAATGCAAAGCAGTACACAGCGCTGCCAACACAGAAGCAGCCCACTTACAATGTGATCGCGACGCTTCACGAACGTAACGGCAGCGACGGCAATTCGAAACACTTGTGCCGTTTACAGGCTGTGTGCCAACGAAGAAGTCACTTCAGGAAAATGTTTTCTCGTCTCGAGTAGAGTGCTTTTGACGGGAATTATTCGTCATTTAGGAAGACAATGAGCGTTATTGAGAATCGTCTTTATGGTTTCGACTGTGTTCCATGTCAGTGTGATCTTTAAATGACGGATGTGAAGACTGAGATCATTACACCTTCATGGGAAATTTTCATTCGACGGCCAAGGTTCTTTAGTTGAGTGTAACTCAAAGGAACATAAAGTTGTCCCATTCATTGGACTGAATTTGAATCTTGTCTTTTGTATGAAATATTCTGAACAGTCCGTGCGTAAGATGTGACAATGAGTAAAAATTGTAATTTTTCAATAGCAAGAAAGCAATTTTTTTGTGTAAATTGCAATTTCTACTGAGCGCCACCTCGCTAGACGAAAACAAAATTTCTTGTTTCCTGTAGTTAATGAAACTACAGCCGTAGGTTACATAATGGATTCAGTGTTGGTATACTTAACAGTTTTTTACCTTCTTCTCCAGTTCAGCTGAAAGCAACCACAACGAAATATTAAGAGCGTAGCTGAGTTCATGCTGCCTTTGTAGTAGAATCACCATATGATAATTATAAGCACCATATGATTATCATACCCACCATATGATAATTATAAGCCCTGTCTAGAATGTCGCACATTCCAGTAACTGTTTCTATATTTGCATTATTAATTTCCTCATGTTCGATGTTCGCCGCGGTGAATACTCAATTTTAGCTTTAGGTCTTAACGCCCAATAGGATGTAGGACGTCGTGATTAACGTCTAGAATGTATTAGTTTCTTAAGACAAAACGTTTACGATCCATTTGGACTGGCTAGGCTTTGTCTCTCGTGCATAGAAGCGGCAAGAACAACATTTCATATGCAGAGGTGTGGAATGATAGCAACAGTTTTCGACTACCGAGTAATCAAGGAAAGATGTGCGTGAATTTACAACTGGCAGCTACCGGTAACTTCTGATAATTTCAAGGCGGACAGTGTGGAGACTCGAAAGAGGCTGGTATTATTTATAGCAGGAAACTTTGTCGACAAAATAACTAGTCGTGTAAGGTATGGGTCAGATAGAGGGACTCGGTGAGGTTTATTAAACATGTAATGTTGTTTCCCTGGAAACTGTCGGCTTTTAATGCCTTCTGAACAGTTTCCTTCTCTCTCTTCCTGTATTATACGGGGCAATAAAACAGTTTCTTTTGAGGACGTTGCTGGAGCTTATATGCGACGTAGGACAACCCGATGCCTGTACATAGGAAAATGATTAGTGTAGCATTCGTGTCTTTCCGACGTGCGTGCGGAAATACGGAAACGTGAACTACGAAGGCATTATTATCAAATGCTTCCGAACAGGACAAAGGTGCTGTTTTTTTTTCTGCCAAAGGACAAACACCGGTTGACATCTATCGGGGAATGAAAAATGTTTATGGGGCAGCATGTCTGTCGAAAGCGACCGTTGTGGAATACTGCACCAAGAGATGCTGCTGCTTCAGGGTAACGCACGTTCCCATAGCGCATTTTTATGTCGTGACGCGTAAGTTACTCCGACTCTAGTGGGATTCACTCGAGCGCCCATCCTGTAGTCCAGATCTCTCAACAAGAGATTATCACACCTTCGGTCGCAGAAAAAGGCCTTGAAGGTACCGCGTGGGATTAGCCGAGCGGTCTAAGGCGCAGTCTGCTTTCGGCTGCGGTGGGGCGAGGACGTCCGCTGCGCCTCGCCGTGCGCGACCGTGAGCGCCTGCTTGTGTTTACCTTCTCGCGGCGCGAGTTGTATTTGTTCCAAGTTCAGTCCGATTATGGCACACACATGGCGCCACGATACGATCAAAATTACTTTCCAACCAGATCACGCGCGTCCTCGAGCCTATGAAATAGAACAGTTCATACGCGACGATCTACATTTAGATCCGGCGACTGTCGTCGGAATACATTTTTCTATAACGGCGAGCGTGGTTTACGTTAAAATGACCAGTGCAGAGGTCTGCACGACAGTGGTTTCTAAATACTCGAACTCTCTCCGATTCAAACATTCTGACGGGCATATCGGTGCAGTGACGGTGGATCATGCTGGCATGGGCCTAAGGACTGTAAGAGTTTTTGAGCTCCCCTTCGAGGTCCCAGAGGAAGTTGTCAAGGACGCCTTCCGACCATATGGCAATGTTATCAGCCACGTTGCAGAAAAGTGGCAAACTTTCTCGACGTATAAGGTCTACAATGGTGTGCGCCAAATTAAACTTGAGCTCAAGAAACATGTGCCGTCCTATTTGCACATCGGTGGCTGTCGTGCAATCATCATGTACGACGGTCAACCACGTACCTGTTCCGGATGTGGGCAGGAAGGCCATGTTCGATCGAGCTGCTTACAACGTAGAATTACGCAGATACCAGTGGGAGACTCCGTTTCCCCGACGGGGACGACAATCCTGCCCCTCACGTACGCTCAGACGACGATGCGCACCATAGTTGAGAACGAAACGGGCGATCAGACACATCCATCGACGCCAGAAGTACCACGGGAGGAAGAGGAAGGACCCTCGGTGCCAACCCATATGTCGCCGCCTCCACAGCAACAACAGCAGCAACAGTCCCACGGACTCCAGACGCAACATAACATTCAGAACGCGATGGACGTGGACGCGAACATTGTCCCGACCGCGGCTTTCCTAGCGGAAGGTGATACGACGCTGGATTGCCTCCCACATTCGGATACGGATGTCCACGTTCGTAAGCAACGTTCGCCCCGACGACGCAAGCGACGTCGGCGGACCCCTTCTGACGATTGCCTCCTACACACGGCCGGTCAAGAAGGTGACATCTCATCAGACAGCATGGATGCTGCGCCTGCTGAGGATCCAAGTGGTGTTGACGGTTCACATGCCCATACTACGAGTGCCCAGTTACTTCTTGCACCACAAACGCGGCAGGTCGCGTCGATGGATGGCGATCCGTCTACCTCTACCAAAGACGACGTACGTGAGAGAGATTTAGGTGCTGATCAGCCACACAGCATCGTGTTGCACCCACTGTGGTCGGACGATGTTGAGGAACTTCCTGAAGAGGGCACGGGTGACAGGGGAGGGGGCGGCATTAGGGATGCCACAACTAGCGTGAACGACTCATAATTTGTAACGGGTTTGGTGGGTCCGGCATCTCTTGCGGTTAGCTTTTATTGCCATGGCGTCTACCCTAGGTGAAGAGGCTAGGCAGCACACCTTTCGCCTTGCCACAATCAATATCAACGCGATAAGGGCACCACACAAACTGACAATGCTACAACGCATGCTTGATGCGGCGGACATCGACGTGGCCCTCTTACAGGAAGTATGTGTCGCTAGTTTCCCTGACTTCTACGGATATACCGCCCACATCTCCCACGCCTCTTCTACCGATTGTGGTGTGGCTATTCTGTTAAGGGACGGTTTGGCGGCTACGGACGTACTGTACTTACCGAGTGCAAGAGCCATGGCAGTAACTGTCAACAGTGTACGACTCATCAATGTATATGCCCCTTCAGGATCAGGGAGACGGAGAGATCGGGCCCGCTTTTTTTCGGAAGACATTACGCGTCTATTTATGGGCCACATAGACTATATGGTGATCGGAGGAGATTTTAACTGTACATTATCTCCATCTGATCAGCAGCCACATCACGTCCCGTGTGCGGAACTGGAAATGCTAGTGCGTGACCTCCACCTGATTGACACGTGGCGCCACATCCATGGCCCAGCTCCTGGTTACACCCATTATACAAGCCATTCATCAAGTCGGTTGGACAGGATTTACGTCACAAGCACCCTTTCGACGGCGACGAGAGGAGCAGAGCTCTGGCCCACTGCATTCACCGACCACACAGCCTATATTTGCACCACTGCCCTCCAACCTGCACGTGTGTGGCGCAGTAGGCCCCCCTGGAAACTGAACGTCGCCCATCTGGACGAGCCGGCATGTAAAGGTGCTGTCGAAGAGTCGTGGACCGCGTCCTTACGGCGTCGTGGTCGGTACCGATCGACCCTCAGTTGGTGGATTGAATGTGCGAAGCCTGCTCTTAGACGCACCTTCATGGCTTACGGCCGGGAAGCAGCGGCATGGAGGAGGAGCACGGAAAACTTTTATTACACCGTCCTACGGGAATGTCTTGCTATGGAGCCCTCACCTGACAGGCAGATCATAGTCAATCGCGCGAAAGCGCAGCTCGTCTCCTTAGCACGCCATCATTTACAAGGCGCTGTTATACGGTCGCGTGCTCCAGACATGATACAATCAGAAAGGCCATCTATGCACCACGTGCTCATAGAACGCAGGAGGCGCCGCAGTGCACTGGTAACCGACATGATAACCGACGACGGTCGACATGTGGTAGAACAAGCAGATATAGCAGAAGCCTTCTATGGGCATTACGCTCAACTTTATTCAGCAGTGCTCCCTGATATGGCAACGGTAGACACCGTTTCAGCACATGTCCACGGTACAGTTCCACCAGACATGGTACCGAATTTACTGGGAGAAGTGACAGAAGAGGAAGTGCTCGACGCCATTGGTAAAGGTGCTCCCCATAAATCACCAGGAATCGATGGGTTACCATTAGAGTTCTATCGAGCCTTTACACAACTGTTGCTACCGTGTTTGATTGAAATTTGCCAGGAACTGATGTCCCCGGATATAACATTGCCTGCACCATTCTTGGAAGGTCTGATTGTCCCCATCCATAAGCCGAAGGGACGGAATCATGTCCGCGACTATCGTCCCTTAACGTTATTGAACAGCGACTTCAAGATCTTTTCGAGGCTGCTATCAGGACGTATTCGCGGCACACTATTGCACGTCTTGTCCGGCGATCAGACGTCCTTGGGGGGACCCAACAACATCAGAACTGCATTATGTCGTTGCCGAGATCTCATCTCCCTTGCACGGGTGAGACGTTTGCCGGCAGCCCTCGCGTCTATCGACTTTAGCCAGGCTTTTGACCGTATGGGCCACACTTTCCTCACGGCCGTTCTACGGCGCATGGAATACCCCGACCCCTTTATCACAGTGTTGACACGCCTACTACATGGTGCAACTTCTCGAGTTCTTGTCAATGGAAGACTGACGGCACCCATGCCGATCCGCCGATCAGTACGACAGGGATGTCCATTATCAACATTGTTATTTGCATTGGCCTTAGAACCCTTGTTGTGTGGTCTCCGAGACAGGCTCACTGGGATACAGTTCGGCGGCTCCATCTATCGCTGCACCGCATATGCGGATGATTTGATGATCGTCATACGAGGAGCTGACGATATGGCCGCGGCTTTGGACTGGATTGCAACCTACGGTACAGCTTCTGGTAGCCAAATCAACGTTGACAAGTCCATCGCCTTGAGCATCGGGATTGGGCTACCGCAGGAACACATTGCCCCCTTACGCTTCAGTGATACTGTACGCTGCTTGGGCTTAGATTTCATGAACGACATGCGACGCGCGACGACGCTCAATTATCGACGCCTTCTTAACCAAATTAGGGCCGGAATTGCAAATCAGCGCTTGCGATCCCTCAACATCGTTCAGCGGGCGTATTATGCCAATGTATACCTTGCGTCCCGCATACCGCATGTCGCCCAAACGCTACCCATTCCGAAGCCCTTGGCTCGTAGCATTATGGCAGCGCTGGGCTACTTCGTCACCACTGGTATGTTACTGAAGATCAGATACGTATCTCTTACCCTCCCCAAGGAAAAAGGTGGTCTCGGCCTAGTTAACGTCCATGATAGGGCCATTGCCCTCTATGTTAGCTCACATTTAAGTCTGCTGCGCCGTTGTCCTACGAGCCTCACGAGTCTGCTTCTGACGGCGCTACGTCCTGCTTCACTAAGAGCGCCGGTGCCACTACAGGACATCCCAGCGCCCCTCTTTTATATAGGACGTTTCTATTTAGAACAAAGTTATTGCAGTGTCGCGCTCACGACACCTCAAATGGCCACAACTCGACGCCTATATCATGACATGCTGCAACGCCGCCCCCTAAATGTGGTCGAACTAAAATATCCTGACGTACGGTGGCGCGTGGTGTGGAAGACTGTACACGATGCCATGCTTGATTCCGATGTTGTTTCTCAATGGTACGTCGTCGTGAATGGGAAGCTCGTGACGCAAGAACGTCTCTACAATATCCACATGACAGAATCTCCCAATTGTGTGGGTTGTAATACAGTAGATTCTGACGAGCACCGCCTCAGCTGTGGAGAGGCGGAACCGGTTTGGCACCTAGTGCGGCAGATGCTGGCTTATCTCTTGCGAGTTAGGCCGGAGCATATATCTGCACGCACGTTATTGTTTCCGGATGAGACATTTTACCCCAAGACTCGAACCAACTCTGTCACCTGGATACGTGGACATGCCGTCCATTACCTCTGTCGTGACGGACACAAGGATTTCCTTGACTTCTGGCTCTATTTGCAAGAAAGACATCATGCTATTTCCGGGCATACCAGATATCGACAGTGCTTCGCAAACTACTTATGGAGTGCCTTTCACAGCCCGCCGTGTAGCTGGAATGTTCCAGGCAGTGGCAGATGAGGTCAGAACGAACTGCAAACGACCATATATTGAACAATCTTATCAGTGGGCGCAGTCGCTGGGAAGCCTCACTACGACGTGGTAGCTTTCTTTTCATGCCATTTATGTCTCATATCTTCGATGGCGTCTTCATTCTGTTTTAGTTTTCCAGGCTTGGTTAACTGTGACTGTTCGCACATTGGGAAAAAAAAAAAAAAAAAAAAAAAAAAAAAAAAAAAAAAAAAAAAAAAAAAAAAAGAAAGTGGGCAGGAGACCTGCTTTCAAATCCACATAAATACACAAGAACACAATAAGAACAAAATGAACAACAAATAAAATTTAATAAAGTATTATACCCTTTCCTTTCTTATTTTATTCTATTTTTTTTTATACAAAGTTCAGAGGCATATTTAATTTTTGTTCGTTGGCGGAACCTGAAGTGGCGGCGAACGGCCGTCCTAGTTAGCTTCAGGATGAAAGTGGCGGTGGCACTAGCTTTGTTTTTGTTTTTAGGCTAGATAGGTTTTTGTGGGTAGTATGGGTGATAGGGGCCAACGCCTGAAGTGGAAGAGGAAATTTAAAAAAAAGAAAATAAAAAAAAAAAAAAAATAAAAAAAAAAAGTGGCCGTGCGGTTAAAGGCGCTGCAGTCTGGAACCGCAAGACCGCTACGGAAAAAAAAAAAAAAAAAAAAAAAAAAAAAAAAAAAAAAAAAAAAAAAAAAAAAAAAAAAAAAAAGGCGCTGCAGTCGTGGACTGTGCGGTTGATCCCGGCGGAGGTTCGAATCCTCCCTCGGGCATGGGTGTGGGTGTCTGTTCTTAGGATAATTTAGGTTAAGTGGTATGTAAGCTTAGGGACTGATGACCTTAGCAGTTAAGTCCCATAAGACTTCACACAAATTTGAACATTTTTTAATTAATTAATTTTTTTTTTTTTTTTGCCTTGAAGGGTGGACGATACCTGTCGGACGAGGACGTGCAGCTGGCAGTTAAGGGCTCCTACGCGCATCAGGGCACGATATTTAAACAAAAGGGTATCATCAATATGATGCGTCGTTGGGATGACTGTCTCATTACTCAGGAAATTTTCCCTGACTGGGATACCGATTCTGGACTCTACAGCCTTCGAACTTTTCGATCGCACTTTATACAGTATGTTCAGCTTTCCGATGAAAATGCAGTGTGTTAGTTTCGGGTTACGTGGATACGCAGCAGCGCATCATTCCATTTCAGTAGTGCGAGTTTCGAAGTTTTCTAAAGGCAGTCAGACTGCTACAGAGATGATTGTGGGTTCGGTTTGTTGCACCCCTCCATGAATTCCACTGCTGCGCCAGTGCCAAACCTTTTCATCTCAGAGTAGCACTTGCATCCCACGTCCTCAATTATTTTCTGTATGTATTCCAGTCTCTGTCTTCTCCTCTAATTTTACCCTCAACAGCACCCCCTAGTACCACGGAAGTTATTCCCTGATGTCTTAACAGATTTCCCACAATCCTGTTTTTTCTTTTGTCGGTGTTTTCCATATATTCCTTTCCTTGGCCACTCTCCGGAGAACCTTCTCATTCCTTACCCTACCGGTTCGCCTAAATTTCAACATTCTTCTGTAGCACCACATCTCAAATTCTTCGATTCTCTTCTTTTACGGTTTTCCCATAGTCCATATTTCACTACCATACAATGCTGTGATAGAAAAAGACATTCTCAGAATTTCTTCCTCAAATTAAGGCCTCTGTTTGACGCTAGTAGACTTCTCTTGACCAGGAATACCCTTTTTCCACTGCTAGTTGGTTCTGATGTCCTCCTTGTCCGTCCGTCATTGGTTAGTTTGCTGCCTAGGCAGCAGAATTCCTTAACAACATTTACTTGTGATCATCAATGTTAATTTTCTCACTGTTCTCATTTCTGATACTTCTCGTAACCTTCGTCTTCCTTCGATTTACACTCAATCCACATTCTATACTTATTAAACTGTTCTTTCCATTCGACACATACATGAATTCTTCTTCACTTTCACTGAGAATAACAATGTCATCAGCGAATGTTATCAGATGGCTCTGAGCACTGTGGCACTTAACTTCTGAGGTCATCAATCCCCCAGAACTTAGTCTTTTATTTTCGACACTGCTTCTTCTACGTATAGACTAAAGAGTAGGGGCAAGGGACTACATCCTTGTCTTATATCCTTTTTCATCTGAGCGTTTCGTTTTTGGTTTTTCACACTTACTCTTCCCTCTTGTACATATTGTATATTACCTCTCTTTGCCGGCCGTTGTGGTCGAGTGGTTCTAGGCGCTTCAGTCTGGAACCGCGCGACCGCTATGGTCGCAGGTTCGAATCATGCTTCGGGCATGGATGTGTGTGATGTCCTTAGGTTAGTTAGGTTTAGGTAGTTGTAAGTTCTAGGGGACTGATGACCTCAGATGTTAAGTCTCATAGTGCTCAGAGCCATTTGAACCATTTTTTTTTTATGCATGAACTGTTAAGCAGTTTTTGCGATAATTCTCTCCCTTGTCGGCTCTTGCAATCTCCGGAATTGTGGGGATGACATACTTCCGAAAGTCAGTTGGTATATTGCGAGACTCATACATTCTACACACCAACGTGAATAATAGTTTTGTTGCCATTTGCCCCAATTATTTTAGAAACTCTGATGGTATGTTATCTATCCCTACTCTGTTTTAAGTCTCCCAAAGCTCTTTCAAATATTGATTGTAATACTGTATCACCTATCTCTTCTGTATAGACTCCTGTTTCTTCTTCTATGACATCTTCAATCTTCCCCTCATAGAGAACTTCGATGTACTCTTTCTACTAACTGCTCTCTCCTCTACATTTCACAGTCGAGTTCCGCTTGCAGTCTTAATGTTACCACTTTTTCTTTTAATTTCACCGAGTTTACTTTTACTTTCCAGATGCTGAGTTAGCCCTGCCGACCATCATATCGTTTTAGATTTCTTCAAATTTTTATGCAGCCATTTCGCTTTAGTTTCCCTGCGCTTCCTGTTTATTTCATTCCTAAGTGACATATATTTCTGTATTCCTGAATTTTACTGAACATTTTTGTGCTTCCTTCTCTCATCGACAAACCGAAATATATGTTCTGTTACCCATGATTTCTTCGCAATTGCATTGTTAGGATTTATGTTTTTCTTCCCATTTCCGAGATTCCCTTTTTTGAGCTGTTCATTCCTCTTCAACTGAACTGCTTACTGAGCTATTCATTATCTCAGTATCTATAACTTCAGAGAACTCCAAGCGTGTATCTTCATTCCTTAGTAATTTCGTATCCCACTTCATTGTACAACGGTCATTCCTGACTAGTCTCTTGAACTTCAGCCTACTTCTCATCACTAATGAACTGTGATCTGAGTGTACATCTGGTACCAGGTACGCCTTACAATCCAGTATCTGATTTCAGAATCTCTGTCTGACTATGATGTAATCCAACCCGAATCTCCCTGCCTTTTCCTAGTATACCTTCACCATCAGTGATTCCTGAACAGAGCTATTACTACCGAGCCTATACTCTCCCGTATCTCTTCCTTCTAATCCTTCCCTTACAACCGCATTCCAGTGCCGCATGGCTTTTATATTTTCATCTCCTTTTACGTACTGAATTACCATTCTAGATTCTTATAGACGTCTACTGTCTCTTCATGTACTGCTTGCGACATCAGCATATATATCTGAATTATAGTTATTCGGTGTTGGTTTGCTGTCGATTGCCAGCCGTTGTGGCCGAGCGGTTCTACGCGCTTCAGTCCGGAACCGCGCTGCTGCTACGGTCGCAGGTTCGAATCCTGCCTCGGGCATGGATGTGTGTGATGTCTTTAGGTTGGTTGTGTTTAAGTAGTGCTAAGTCTAGGGGACCGATGCCCTCAGATGTTAAGTGTGCTTAGAGCCATTTGAAACATTTGCTGTCGATTCTGATGAGAATAACCCCATGACTGAAATGCTCATATTAACTCACTCTCTGCCCTATCTTTCTTTTCGTAACGAATCCTAAACCCGTTATTCCATTTTCTGTTGCAGTTGATATTATCCTATACTCATCTGACCAATAGTACTTGTCCACTTTCCATTTCATTTCACTGACCCCACTTTATCTAGATTGAATCATCTTCCCTACCACGTTTAAAACTTCTGACATTCCACGTCCTGACACGTAGAACGTAATCTTTTCGTTGGTTATTCAAGCTATTTTTCATGGCCACCTTCCCATTGGCAATTCCTTCCCAGAGATCTGAAACGAAGACTAGTCTGGAATCTTTTGCCGGTGGAGAGATCATCATGACAGTTTTTGAATTACAGGCCCATGTTCTGTGGATACACATTACGTGTCTTTAATGCAGTGGTTTGCATTGCCTTCTGCATCCTCATGGCGTTGAACGTTGCTGATTCTTCCGCCTTTATGAGGAGTTTCCAATTCTAAGGGCAAGAGAGTCCCTTGAACCTCTGTTCACTCCTCTGTCCTCTTTGATAAGGCCGTTGGCTGAATTAGGGTCACCTCTTACGCCGAAAGTGTTTGGCCATCACTGCAGATGATTTTTACTGAAAATTTAAACTATGGTGGGGTTCTAACCCAGGAGCGTTGAAGTTCTGATTACTAATCAAAGACGCTACCCGTATAAGATGTGTCATCCTGCGATTACTGTGTGCTAATAAACGTAATAACGAAATCTTTTGAACAGTCTCCCGAGTGGGAAGATACTAAAACCAGCCGCTGCTTCTGCGGCTCTGCATGCCTATATAATTATCTCGGCTAGAACCGATTCGTATTCATATTCAGATTCATATTCATATTGTGGATGGCTGCCATTGCCTGCATTTGGGGGGGGGGGAATAAGATAATAATTGAAACGAACGACTTGCTAAAGTCATTCAGATGCGTACTCAGCTGCACTTGGCATTATTAACTCTGGAAGTTCAGACTTGCTGATGCAGATGTGGGATCCAGCCGCCTATACTAAAGAGACATTTCGCCGTTAGATACCACTTGAGCACCTGTCTGAGCTAACTTCTGCAAAGATGAAATCGTGCCAGGGGTGATGCTGCTGATTAGTGGCTGGCAAGCACCCCCAGTATGAAGGAGATGGGGATATACTGTTATACTTAAATTAAGACACAAAGTTAGAGGACCTAAAGGAGTTCACTAGTGCATCAGAGGTGGACGGCTGGCTTCCAGAACTATTAACAGTCGAATTTTGTGAACTAAGTCCGCATCTCAAGCTCTCTCTCTCTTTCTCTGCGTGTGAATAATAGTGTGGTTACGTAACGTAATTATATTTTTCTCTTTGTTGTAGAATTATTCAACGAGCTCACGGTCACGGGACTGGGAGAAATGCAGCATATGATTAATGCAGCACCCACCATTCCGCCTGTAGCAGAATATCAGGGTGAGTAGAATAATAAATATATGATATCTCTCTCTCTCTCTCTCTCTCTCTCTCTCTCTCTCTGTGTGTGTGTGTATGTGTGTGTGTGTGTGTGTGTGTGTGTGTGTGTGAATGTTATTTAGAACTTAGATTGCCTGTTCTGTATAGAGATACTTAGACTTCGAGCTTCATGGAGTTGACAGAGCCTCCAAAGTGTAAGTAGTGTTAGTAATTCAGATGACAATGTTGCATTCCTGTAATGATAATGAAATGTTATTGTTGTTTTCTTATAGGAGATCTGGATTAGATAGAGATGTACCCTAAGATAGATACACATATCTTAACAGAGGCTTCCCATCATTAATGGCTGCATATATATATATATATATATATATATATATATATATATATATATATATATGCGCAATTGTAATGGATATTTCTCAATATTAATTCACACTTGCATGCTGTACTTATGAGACGTTCCTGTTTCTGTTGTTAACGCTGTCGATGACGACACAGCTGTGTGAAGGGGGAAGAGGATCAGTGTTGCAGCCGTGGGCTCACTACCTGTGATGCCTCTCTCCAGCGTGAGCTGAGGGTGACTGTTGTTAACTGTCGAGGAGCAGACAGATAAGTGATACGCCGCTCTCATTCGTTACACAATGTGCTAATAGTTTATTCTTGCAAACAACACCTTTCAGAAGTCTTTCTTTTCTTTTCTAGGTGTTGTCAATCATGATTTTTGATTATTGAATGGGCCAGTACCTCAGCCACTCACTTTGAGAGGATCTTTTTGCTGGGCTGGATAAAATATTACAAACCAATATTCCGATTAATGGTGATGATTATGAATGCTGAAATCTCCATGTGATATACCAGCACTAATGGTTTTTCACATAAGTGCTATAAATTGTTACTATTGCCCATATATATATATCTAACACACATAGTATTTACCAATGTCGCCTCTTCCAGTTTGCAGGAGTAATGGTACCATTTTGAGATGGTCTGGTACTAACGACAACCACCTCTAGCTGGACATGTCAACGATGCGATCGCCACCGTCACCATATGCGGGCCAGCCCACTTTGTAGCCTTGCCCATCGTCATGCTGGTGCGGACTGACACCAGTGTCACATTTGATGCAGTTTGCGCCATTGCAGCCGTGACCTAGCGTCCTGGATCTTCTAGACATCGTCCTACACCATTTCGACATCATCCTGGAACATTTCATTGACCTGGACCTATTGTAGCAGCCCCCACCCCCACCTCAGCCCACACTATTAATAAGGACCAGGTAAACCACATGCCTCCATTGGACTACTCTGTGGTTGCTGGAGCATTTCATGACTGGATCTCGCAGGCTCACATAGACAATTTTAATGTGGGCTACTGAGATGATATCACTTTCTTTAACATGTGCGTGCCCGTCTTGGAATGTGAACTACTCAGAATCGTCAGTGACCTGCAGTATCCTGCCATTAAGTGCAGTGTAGTTCTGTGCTGTGTTCTCAAGCAAAACCAAAAAAAGTCAGTAATGTTGTTAGGAAAAAACTGTTGCATACATTTGGAGGATAACAATTGTCGAGAAACTAGTTTTTTGGCAAGGCACTGGCGACCGGTCGATCGAGTGCAGTTTCCTGATTTTCGCTTGGGGATTTGCCAAGGTGAGAAGGCTGTGAGCTGCCATAAACGGGGATATAGAAGCTCGTGTAGCGTGAATGTAATAGAGTTGTGTTTATGACTGGAGACAATGTGGAGACCCTTTGTAGTGTGTTGGGTCGGGCGCGACGCAGGTGATATCGGCCGAACAAGGTCGTGCCCTGGCAGTCTCGTTGGACACCCGTTTGAAACTGCGCAGACGGCGGCTGAGCTTTCATTTTGTCGACCGTGTTACAGACTTGGACTTTGCGGTGAGCATCCCAGGGCCTGGTCATTAAGCAGACTTTGGTATTTCTGTCACCGAGGCACTTGGGTTGAGTTGTGTTTGTTTGCCTGTGAGATGGGCTGAGTACGTTTAGGCCATTTGGCCGTACCTGTTAAATTAGTACAAGCCTACTTTACTTTTGTACAGTGTGATGCGATTTACTGTGTCGAAAAGTCACACCTGTTGTACTCCTATCCGAGGACTGATCGGAATTGTATTTTGTAATTATTGTAGCACATAAATTTCCTGTTAACTTGAGAGAGTAGTTAACGATTAAATATTATCTTTAACGTGTGCGCTGATTTATGTCATAGCCAGTGCTCTGAGCACTATGGGACTCAACTTCTGAAGTCATCAGTCCCCTAGAACTTAGAACTACTTAAACCTAACTAACCTAAGGACATCACACACGTCCATCCCCGAAGCAGGATTCGAACCTGCGACCGTAGCGGTCTCTCGGTTCCAGACTGTAGCGCCTAGAACCGCATGACCACTCCGGTCGGCATTATTTCATTGTGTTCTGCGCACAAAATTAATTGCTGTTGAGACTTGGCGCTTTTGGAGTGCTTTTTCAGCTGAATACGGAACTCGAATATTAAACATGGGAACATGGAGCTGGATGTAAACCACCAAAAGATGGGCGTAAACCTGAAAATGGCAGTGACTTAAATAAAGGTTCCACAGCTGTGAATATTTGCGAAATTTGTTCTGTATTAACCTATAACTTTCAATTTTTTGTGAATAATTATTTTTGGTCTACTCTCAGTGCAAGATGACATGATTTCTTGAAGACACAGACCACACCAAGCCCGTCAAGAGTGCATATGCATAGTAGCATATTAATTTGTGAAGTTTTTGACACGTTCGCATAATGGATACATTTTGTATTTATGTCAGCAATACAAGATGAAGTGCGCTTCTGTCGTAAGATGCATTTTTGTGAAGACCATTCTAGGAAGAACCAAAATAATTTTTTTTTAGGAATAATATCATCAGAAGAGGTACGGCGAAAAACCAAGCTGCTGGACAGCTATTGTTTTTCAAATCAGCACTGCATGCTTTCTTGTTGATCGTCTTTCTTTTCGGGAGATTCCCAGATGCCGGCTGCAAATGGCAGCAGCGATGAACATAATCTGGGAAGATGTTGGCTCCATACATCAGTCTTTATGTGTCACCAGATACAGAGTACTGTAATATCTCCTATGTTTGCACGCTACTCTTTAACTGAGCTGTTTTGCTTTAGGTCTCACCTATTAATACCTTTTTGCGCAATGGGTCGTGCGGTAGCGTTCTCGCTTCCCACGCCCGGGTTCCCGGGTTCGATTCCCGACGGGGTCAGGGATTTTGTCTGCCTCGTGATGACTGGGTGTTGTGTGCTGTCCTTAGGTTAGTTAGGTTTAAGTAGTTCTAAGTTCTAGGGTCCTGATGACCATACATGTTAAGTCCAATAGTGCTCAGAGCCATTTGAACCATTTTTTGCGCAATGGACATATGACATATAGGCACAATACTTCATCAGCTGTAACTGTACTAGATGAGAATAATCGGTGACTGATGGCGTTCAAGTCGACTATGAATACCTAGCCACAACTTTCACTTCTGTTGCTTTTCATTAGAGCATGTAGTACTCGTACATCCAAATTTCGTACGTTGCACACTGAATGATAATTTCGCTTGAAGGTCAAATGGTAGCAGTCAGCACATTTAGCGGTTATTCGAAACAATGGCGTGGTTCTTAAGTGGTGTCCGTTTTTGGCGTTCTACATTATATCCTTCGTACTCCTTTGTAGAGAATAAATTAACGTCGAAACTATACTACTTGAAACGAGAAAATCATTTTGTAAGGTGATTTCTTCGCTGGTACTGGCTCCATGTTTCAAGTTGCCTCCGCCACTTTTACAAGCATGAAGTGTTGCGATCGCCTGGATCGAAACTATCCACCCAGCGTCGGCAGCCGGTGGCTGCTAGCGCCCGTCTACTGCAGCCTGAGGAAACTCTCGCACAGACATTGTTCTGATTTGGACAGACAACCACGAACTCTTTTGCGAACCATTTTAGGAAGTTATACTGTGAGTAGGAGGTTGTTTTGCTGTAAGTGGTTGGTTAGAAAGTGAAGTAAATTGCATTTTAGCTTCTGTAAGATTAGAGCACCTACAGGTACAGTAGCAAACAACACTTCCAGTAGAAGATTCCGTTTGCTGCACTGTTCCCAGCTTGTGCAGATTGCCTTTATGTAATTCTATTTCTGGGATTACAAAAGTAGTTCAAAAGTAGGCACTGAGCAGCGGAGGCAGCTGGCGAATGGCGGTGCGGACGGATAAGGAAATGAACGTACTGAACAGGTTGTCGACCACCTGCAGGGAGTTAGAATTATCATCAACTGTGGTGCATCATCCTTTACGACAGAATCATGACGCAGCAATAAATGCAGTTCAGTTGTCCGTTCCAGTGATTCCAGCTTTGTATGATTCGGGTCTGTGTTCGTTTCACATTTAAGGCAACCATTTTCGAGCAGAATCACACGCTCTTCATCTCTGGAGTCAATTGAAGAATGTAGGATTGCACGGTGTTTCCCAGTCCGCATTAAATGTCATGTCCCCTCGTTGCTGATTGAAGGAGAGTTGCTCTAGGTTGGGCCAACACAGAGGCGGAAGTAGCAACAAGTAGAAAGTTTGTCACCAGTAAGTCGCCATACACCAGAAACATTATTTTATAAATGAAGCAGTCGTCTTGTGAGGTTACGACTCCCAGTCGGATACAGAACTTTTCATCACATCGTTTCAATTTCAAAAATTCCGCTCCTAGCTACTAATGAAAAAGAATCTGATAGTTAACGTCTTTTCGTGTGTATTCGATGACAATGAGCGAAGGGTTGGACTTCCAATAAGCATATAATTTTTCTTTCCGTTATTTCTAGTTCAGACATCAGAATATCTCGTTAATGATGAAATAAACCGATACTTAACGTGTATTAGTGTCCAGAAAAGGACGGCAATAAGAACCGGATTCGAATTCTGGTAAAGCAAAACTTTCTCGTTTCATTTGAGTTTAAATACCTCGTTCCTCGTTAAATAATTTGAATCCAACATATTATTGTACTTAATTAACAATTCGATTAAGTGCTGTGTTCGAATCCCTGTCAACAGAGAACTTTACATCACATTACTTCAGTTTATACATTTGCACACATAGTTATTTGCGATTTGCGAATGAAATCATATTTAAGATCTTTCGTGGTTGCACAGTAGTTGCTGCATAGGAGCCCAGTACAAAAATTGTCATTTAATTTGAAGTTGTGGCTTGCTTTCTGAGACGCCATTTATTGTAATAAATTGGAGTCTACAAATTTAAACATTGCCTCATATTTAATTACGTGTTTCCTGCTATCTGCAGTATTGTATTATTAATGTACATCTGAATTTGTTTCCATACAGGCTAAAGTTTTCTGTCGGTCATTTGTGGTAACATGTGTGAATAATCAAACGACTGTACCGAAAATAGATTAAAGGACCTCCGTGTGGGCTGCATGAAAATCAGACAGAACACAGTCCTGGTCTTTCGGATACTCTTGAGCATTATAGTACGTTGAAGTCAATTACTGAACATCGAAAGTCAGACTATGTCGAAAAGAAAAAAATCTCCGCACAGGACACACGTACACAATAAAGAAGTGAAAAACCCGAAGTGATTCGTTACTGAATGAGACGATGGTTTAGTATGTAGTACAGTTATGGATGGCAATAGAATGCATGATTGTCCACACTTACAACACTAAAGGAGAAAATGACATTTATTGGCCATTATTGAAGCTGTCAGCGACTCAGAATCAGTATACAGGAACAAACTTTTTTGATCATTTGCACAGTACCATAGAAGGTCTGACAGTTAGCAAGTTTTAAATCTAACCTAAAATCATTTGTCCTGAACGACTCCTTCTATTCCACGAACGAATTTCTTATGAAAAATTGGTATCCTGAAGAATCGACTAACATTTAAGGGGAGTGGTATGAGTGAGACTAAAAACTAACGTGTTCATTAATGTTAATGTTAGCACTAATCATGTATCATGTATGCCTTTAAAATGAATCTTTTCACGTACTTTCGGAAAAGAATCGTCAAAAAGTTCTGTGGAACATGTAATTAACTAACTCCACTTCGGCACTCGACTGAATCCCATCCAAAAGAGCTAAGTTCAGTTTTTACTCAAATTGTTAAGGAAAACTAAAAAGATTTAGTGTACGTACTGGCGACATCGGAAAAATAAGTTCTTCTTAACCTTAAAACTCTGACGTGCAGTCTTGCGTATATATATATATATATATATATATATATATATATATATATATATATATATATATATATGCGTGTGCGTGTGTGTGTGTGTATATACGGGTGGGTGACTGTAGGGTCCTCGACGGTAGCTTGCTTACTTGCACCATTGTCTGAATATTTTGTGATGAATATTTATTTAAAAAGGTGTGCAGATTCAGTTACCTTGTAGACTGACAGTTATACTGTTTTAAATGCCTACTGAATAATGTGCGAGTAATTAACCCTATTCCAACTTTTCCTTAGATGTCATTAAATACAGAATGTGAATTTCGTGCAAGTGAAAGCCTAAACACACGCCTTTGGTTCCAGGTCAGATAACGTGTATACGCTGAGTCAGATTATCTCGAAATACAAACCTACCATGCCAGAGCCGCTGACACACAATCTCTGCCTGTCAATCATGCGGACATCCAACAGAACGGAGATGAATAGCGATCTTGGGATTAACCATTTCATCGCGAAATAAGACGAGTTTTGTTTCGCCTTTTAAGAACTTGCAACACCTAATGTGGCAATTACTGGTAACCATAATTTACATTTTGAATACAACAGTTACGAAGGAAACAATGGAGATAATTATTCACTTGAAATGACAGTTCTTTGAGTTTTGTATTAGAGCAACAACTAAACTATCCATATCGAGTGAGATAATTAGAATTTGGACACGCTCAAATAGACTATGAATGTTAAATAGTTCAAATACTAATTGCGAAACCACCTCTACTGCCTCACTGCAATACGACCGCTGAATCATACAAACGTTATTTCAAACCAGTTTTCTTCGTAATTTCGAATTTTGCCTAGAAACCAGCTATAATATAGCTATATGGTAAAAGTTGTACGCTGCAGTCAACTGGCAACAAATTTTCTGTAAGGAAATGATCACATTTTTAAGGAACATCGTACCATTTGTTCTATTCGCTTATAATGTTGATATGGAACCGACGAAAAAATTCCTGAAAATGTATGTTTGGAGTAAAGACTATTGTAAATCTGGAGAAGAGGTCTGAAGTTCAGAGTTTTTAAATGTGGTGTGATCGAAGAAAGCTACAAATTAACTGGACGCATAAGGTACGAAATGAAGTGTTGCTTATGAGACAAGACAAAGAAAAGAACTATGGGAGACTCTTTTCAAAAGAAGCAATAGTTTAGTGACATATGTTACGGCATCTGAAAATAGTTAGCTTACGCTAAGGAGCGGTAAATGGGAAAATAATAGTGCTTGTCAGAAAACTGGAACAAAAAACAGAAGCTAGAGGATGATGGTTGCAGTAGTTACGTAGAAATGAAAATATCAGCACAAGATAGGAAAAAATGGCCATCATCAGATCACTTGAAAGAGTGACGCCTTAAAAATGAAATGGAAAGAAACATTTGGTTATGAATTTGGATTTACTGTTGCTACTCACAGACCTAGCTTATTTCTTTTACAAAACCAAAATATTAATTTGTACGAGAAAATTAAAATACCTTAATATATTAATAAAACAGCTTGGGAATCTCCTTATTTTCATTCGTCAACGGAACATTAAGGGCCCTATATTTAGTCACTTTTAAGAAGAAGACTAAAGATTACGTAACTGTTCTTTTTTTAAGTTAATCACCATTACTACAATATTATTCTCTTGAAAGATTGTATTTAATACACTAAATTTTCCCTTTAAATTACAAATATATCTTCACAAATTGAGTAATTATTTAGAATAATTAAGCTAATTAATTGAGATATTTGTAGGTGGACCTACATAGAATACTAACAAATAAATGACAGTAATTTTTTGTCGTCTGCTGTTATTTCGCAGTCCCAGGCCCACATAGATGAGAGGTGGGCTACAAGAGATATTATCTATCTTATCTAGGGTTCAACCAAAGAGAATTAAAGCGTATGAAAATGGTTTAACAACACTAAAGCAGTATCGCATTAGCTATTTTTTGTGAATTAACATAACAATGAAATTTAAAAGCGTACTTTTACAAGAGGAAATGTTGATTTCTTTACTGCGATTACTTAAGAAAAGATCATTGTGCTCGACTGTTGTTTTCCACTGTCGAAGATGCTGGTGGATCTAGGTTTTGAGGTTTGTCAGGGAGTGTGATGAACCGATTGATTTTATGAACGAAATTAGTGATAACTGATTTAATTTTCCCTCGAATATTTAAGGAAGGACAAAGAAGAGAGGACCCATAAGTAAGCTGTTCGAGAGGAAAGTAAAGAAGAGAAGCCCTGATATGTAGAGGAAATGTATTATGTACGATTTAAAAAGCTAGTTATGACAAAGTTGGGCAGATGTCAGGGACTATAGTCGTTGTAGGACAGAAACATGAAGTGTCAAGTTTATGGGAATTGCGGAATATCCTATGTCTCTGTGGGGAGAGAAGAGAGGAAGTTATTACCAGATTCAAATAGATAAGGGTAACGCAACGAAAGTGTTGTGACAACACAACTCCATCCAGACTTAAAAACTAGGCTGTGGCAAGTGAAGCAGCATAGCTGCCTATGAAATCTTGCTGCCGGGGCTAAAACGTTGCTGACGCAGCATGGTGCAAGACCCTGGTCTGCCGCAATGATGAGATAAATTTCCTCATACTGTGGAATAATGCTGCACTATCATGGTCACCTACGTAACCGCGGATGGGGCCCATTGACTACAAGGGTGGGAGGAACCACTATAAATACTCGCCACTCAGATCTTAGCACCACCTTCTCTTTTAATATTGTCGACGTCGAGATGTACTCCACTCCAGCTGTTAGTCCCATGATGGCCAAATACCTTCGCCTATGCATAACCGCATCTTCTGCTAGTAGCATATCTATGAGCCGCTACTAAACATCATGAATCTGGGACTGCTGCTGGGCCTACCAAGAGGAGACCACGTCCAGGGTGACTTCATCCAATCTCTGAGCGTCCCCATGGGCTCCAACGCTTGGTTTCTGTGCACCAGCCTGGGGTTTTCCTCACGGACCAACAGAGTGGCCGGCTGTCCAACAGCGAGGATTATCCTTGGATATATGTACGTGCCTCATATCTCGCCATCGTGTTAAGTAAACCACTCTCCTTGCTTCTTCTAAATACGTCCCTTCGCTGCAGTGGAAGCACTCGGTCACGGCCACGTATATAGGTGGAGCTCTAATTGTGGTCATTGGAGTATATCCTTGATTACTTGGCAGTAATGAGCACACAGTTGTTCTTTTACGAAGTAGGCCTTTTTTGTTCCTGTGGTTCTTTTATCACAGAACAGTCAACATTAAACATAACTTTTTATCATTATTAATCCATAGCTGACTATGCATGTCCATATGCTCAGGATGCCTCCAGCCAATTCCCTTCTGCTGATACAAGTAACTTTCTGCAAGTGTTTTAGCCAATCGCAGAAATGAATTTCATGCTATTACGTATAATCAGCCCTTGAAAGGCCAGCAACAGTTCACGAAGTCGTTCCGAAATGAGTGATCCAGTGCCACCTCATCAAAATGTCATGCTGCAACCTCCAAGTGATCTTCTGCCGAGACTGTAGGTCTTGTGCCATATAGCATTATACTACAGATATTAGATATAAGATTGTGGAACGTTGATAGTATGCTACGGTGTACGATAAAGGGAGTGCCATTCCTATCCACAAATAACACTAACGACCTAGTCACGTAGCTAACAAAAGAAATACAAGTACTTAAGATTTTACTTTTCTGCTTTGTTGTAACAATAGACTATCTCTCAATTTTACATGTGTTTACTTCTGGGCTGTAGCTCTATCAGATGAGCTTCGTCATGATACAAAATGAATTGGAATTACACCTCGTGTAATTTTGTAAGTACAAGGGCAGTACATCTTGTAAAGTTAACTCTGCCAATCAATGTATTCTTACAATTCTTAAAAATTAAAAAAAAAAACCAAACTAAACTCTGCCAGAACAGGCCATGAAGGCCCTACGGTACCGATCGGATGCCCTGTCACCCTCAGACCGCAGGCGTCACTGGATGCAGATATGGAGGGGCATGTGGTGGGCAGACCGCTCTCCTGGCCGTATGTGTTTCCGAGACCGGAGACACTACTTTTCAATCAAGTAGCTCCTCAGTTTGCCTCACAAGGGCTGAGTGCATCCTGCCTGCCAAGAGCGCTTGTCAGACCGTGTAGTGGGACGCGAAATTGAAGCGTCACCCCTCCACCAGTGTCAGCCCAGTTTGCAGGTGAATATAGGTTTAATTTAGTTTTGTTTATGTATATTTTGTAATATTTGTAATGGTTGTGAACTGTCTAAAGTTTGTATTTATTTGTTATGTTTCATGTACGGAGAGGGCGGCGCATCGAACGGAGACAGCATCTTCGTTGCCGGGACCAGAGAGAAAATTGCTGGCCAATATACGTCACGGGTCGACAGCCAAAGAGCAACAGAAGATCCTGAAACCGAGTTGTTGCGTCGTGCTTCTAAAAATTGGAAAAATTGTGATTTTTTAATGTTTTGTACAACAATGACGTCATAGAAAGTTAGTCATATTGTAAATGGTTAGTCCTATCTTGTCAAGGCTCAGGTTCACGTCTGTATGTAGGAAGATAATAAACTAGTGGATGCTACTAAAGTTGAAATACGTGTTCCGAGGGTTTATTTATGAAGAATTGTGTGAATGAATTAATAATATATTTGACAAGATTATTGAATTCTGACAGCGTTCATCGCGACTTTGAATCTCAAAAGTTCATTCAATAACGTGTATCAATATAATTTCTGAGGAGAAACAAACGACATCTAAAATTGAAAAAGTTTAAGAAAACCAATTGGCCCGAGTGACGTAATTCTGCGCATACGACTCAAATGATGTTTTACAGTTTCGTTCAAGAACCATTCTGAGACAATTTAAAAAGAATATAAATAATTTTGAAGTGGGTTGTAACTGACATAGGTGACGAAGTCTACACATGGTCATATGTCGAAAGAAAATCATTTATAAGAAACTTACGTCGTTACACTACAACCGGATGATCATTCATCCAAGTGTTAGCCCAGCCCGACAGCGCTTAGCTTCGGTGATCTGACGGGAACCACTGCGGCGGGGTCTTTGGCTTGTTAAAAATATAATGCCCACAGAGTGGTCATTGGGAGAATTTCACTTCTTTTGGTAAAATACGAAGGTAATATATCGACGGAAAAAATGTCATGCCAAGAAGATGTTATGCGAGATGAACGAAAGTTGTTGGACGTGTTTCTACATCTGCATGATGACATATATTCAAATTTCGCGCCAGTAGCATAAGAGTGGTACATGCAGTGCCACTATGAGGATTCATGGCAACTTTTGGTCTAAATACATGCTGAAACGGACATGGGCGTTAGTTATCTGTGAGTTTGGAAGTAGTGAGTTGGTCTTAGTCAAGAATGCCTTTGAGTCGGTGAAGACGCCACTATCAACACCTCACCGATCTCGAATGAGGCCGTGTAATAGGGCTGGAGAAGCTGGAGGGGTGGTTGTTTGCGGGAAGATACCAGACAGCGAGGTCATCCATCTCATCGGATTAGGGAAGGACAGGGAAGGGAGTCGGCCGTGCCCTTTAAAAGTAACCATCTCGGCATTTGTCTGGAGCGCTTTAGGGAAATCACGGACGCTGGATTGAACTGTCGTCCTCCTGAATGCGAGTCCAGTTTGCTAACCACTGCGCCACCTCGCTCGGGGGGAAGCTGGGTGTACTTTCTGTGATAGTACACGAACTCTTGGCAGGAATGTAGCCACTATACATGACTGCTGGTATCAGTGGTCACGGCAGTATGTGGCAGCAAGAAGACTGAGCTCTGGATGGCCACGTGGAACTATCGAGAGGGAAGACAATCGTGTTCGGCGTGCGACTCTGTCGCATTGACTGCATCTCCACCTGAAATTCGAGCAGCAGTTGGCACCACAGTGACACAAAAAACCGTTACAAATCGATTGTTTCAGGAACAGATAAACGAAAGTTGTTGGACGTGTTTCTACATCTGCATGATGACATCTATTCAAATTTCGCGCCAGTTACACAAGAGTGGGGCATGCACTGCCACTATGACGCCCTGTAACGTGTATTCCATCAACGCCAAACCTCACCCTTTACGACTTCAATGGTGTCAAGCGAGAGCTCATTGGAGGGAGGAGTGGAGGGTTGTTGTGTCTTCTGGTGAAAGCTGGTTCTACCTCAGTACAGTGACGGACAAGTGTTGATTGGTAGGAGACCAGTTGAGGGCCTGCAACCAATCTGTCTGTACCTAAACACTCCACACGTACCTCTCTAAACTGTGGTCCGAGGTGGGATTTTGTATGAGAACCGTAGCACTGTCGTGGTTACTCCCCATTCCCTGTCTGCAAAATTGTATATCAGTCTGGTGATCCAATTGTTGTGTTGCCATTCATTAAAAGCATTCCAGAGGATGTTTTCAGCATGATAACGTTGTCAAAAAAATTTGTGGTAAGTTATATGGGACCCACGGCTACCCCGCGCGGCATAACGTTGTCTCACATCCTTCTGTTGTAAACCAACATGCCGTACTTAGTGTCGACATGTTTCCTTTGCCTGCTCGATAGCCAGATATGTCTCCAATGGAGCACATGAGGCAATTACAACGTGTTTCACGACCAACATAAAGTGTTCCTGTATGGACCGACCAAGTGCAACAAGCATGAAACTCCATCACACGAACTGACTTCTGGCTCAATGCGTGCACCTTTGCATGCTTTCATTCAACATTCTTGCGCTTAAATCGGTTGTTAATGTACCGGAATTTCACATTTGCAATGGCTTTTCTCACGCTTACATTAACCGGAGAACTTGCAGTATTAATCACTTAAATATGTTACCTAGACAGATTCTCAAATTTTTATTACTCTACGTTAATTATATCTTCGTACTGTTTTTTCCATCAATGTATGTGCTTCTTTTTATTATTCGTTTTGTACAATTAATAGATAATTTCTTTGTTATGATACATAGCAAGTTAGTTCTTAAAATTATTGTGAACGGTTACCTTTGGCTAGATGAGTGCTGTAGGGTTTGTTAAGAATATTCCATATCATAACAACACGCCACCGAGAAACAGAAGGAAGGCCCCGAGCTACAGAGCTAAAGGCATAACAGGCAGGGGGACATGTTGGCTCTCCAAGGAGAGAGGTGCGAACGAACTACGAGTAGATTGGTCAGTTGACTGCCTTGAGGAGGGCGCACTCGGCCCTCCCCGGGCCCTGCACGCTGCTGTCATACGCTGAGTTGTCACGCAGAATAGCAGCCCATCCCGCCTTGAGCCTCACCTGAACTTCCATGCTGCTTAGGCACACCACTCGCGTGCCACCACCGCACAGCCTCCTCCACCGATATATCAGCAGCAGGCTTTCGGCCGAAGAACCAGACGACTCCTACCTGGATGTTATCAGACTCAAGCGAGAGTACAGTGTATCCCTCGAAGGACTTGGCTGGCAGTGGCCCAGAACCAGTCCCAAGAAGCCATTCTACTTAATGTTGTCAATGGTAGAAACTGCAGACCATTGTCTCTAGTGAGGTGGTGGTGAAAGGAGAAACTTATAAAACCATTCATTAACTTACTAGCAGATGGATTCCAACACACTATCCATGGAGACCTGATTAACATGGTGTTGCGTCCATAGTTACGATGCCACAACGTAGGTGCACGCTCTCGTAAGTTGGCACTACTAGAGAAAACTAACTACGCAGCCCACAGCGCCCTCGGGCCGACGCTGTGAAGCTTAGCAAGTGCCGTCTTGATTTCGGCCCTTTTCATCAAGAGCAGACGGCCCATAAATATCGTTTCTACTACCGAGTAGGCTAGCTTGCTATTGAGACTTTTTATTAGTTACGTTCAGTTAAGGTTCGTACAGCAACGAGTATTTGTTAGTTTTGAGATTATACAAAACAGTCATCCTAACTTCACATGATTAGACATGGATTACGGCTTCTCACCTACGTGCTCATCCTAGTCAAAGTTATGTATGCATTTGATATTTACTTGTGTCATTGACTCTATTAAAAGTGTTTAGGTTACATGCACTACCGAAGTGTTTCACCTCTCCTGCTCCTACTCGCTTCCTTCACTCTCGGCCTATATTACAGAAGCAGTTCACAGGAGCAGACCCACGCACCGCCTATCCAGGCGGGATACAAAAACATCGCATAGTTGTTCCCGGTGTGTTTATGAACTATTTAAAAGTTATCAGCAGTCAATACATAACACCCCTTTATTTCGTCCATTAGTGAATACAACCTACGGACATTCTTTCAAGACTATTGTGCTCTCTCTCACACACACACACCCACATACTACTTCTAATAATCGAGTCTTATTATGCCCAGTATGAATGAACAATTAGCAACATTGATATTCAGTCGGCTGAGTGTGTGTGAAGCTTCTCTGTGCACTCGAACAGACTGCGTCGTCAGATCAAGTGGGATAAGTTTCATGGCGGTTCAAATCTGTGACATTTGAACATGAATTCTAATACATTTCTGTATGGATGGGAATTAGGACAAGTGACACTAAGCCAGTCGTAAATGGGCGTTGTTTAATGCGACACCTGTGTATGGAGATGTTAAAAAAAACAGCTGCAATGGACGCTTCCTTCACATATGTTCAAGTATAGTTATTAGGAGCTGAACGGTAGGTGGGTGTGAGATCAGAAGACTGTATCCAATTCAAAACTTGAGGGTGATGGTGAGGAAACGGGCACGTGGTCATTCCCTGGACAGCTACATAAGTCACGCTGTTGGAGGAACAGTGTTACCAGTATGCTGTGTTAGGACTGTTGGTCGATGTTGGAATAACTGTGCTGAGCGGCAGCCCTACAGCTAACACAAAGAGTATGAATCGGTATGAAATTTTTACGTAATGAGAGTTAATTACTACTTGCAGTACTGGAATTAAAGCATGAATTCTTGTTGTAACTAAATTGGTGCCATGAACAGTCTTCCTCGCAGCACAAGAAAAATTCAATGCAACGTACCCATACTGAACTTGCACAAACCGTATTTTGCAGCAAACTTGGTGCTTGACAAAGAGTCGATTGTTCCATTATAACAGACATATATTTAATAGAAGTCACTAGTAAGTTACGCTGACATCATCAATTTACTTCTAATTTTCTGTGGTTGCCGATCATTCAGTCCATCATCTAAATCTTGATGACTAGCACACATATATTTTTAGATGTCTAACAGTATGGAGGAAATTACTGCCTGTTCTTATGATTGAAGGCAAAACTCATACTTGTGAATGAATATTGGCGTAATAAATAAAAATATTGTTGCGTCTATGATTCCTGCATTTTTGTCACACGTAGAATTTACTACACACATTTCTGACGCACGAGTAAAAATTACACGTCCTTTTTGTATGGGATCTAAAACATAAGTACTCTCAAGCGTGACAAACAAAACTTGTTAAAAAAACTGAATATTCCCCAGACATTGTTCTTTTGTTACAAAGATAATTTTAAAAGCCTATCCTTGCCGTCGTCTGCGGTAATGTACAAATTTATTTTTACTAATGAGGAAAAGAAAAATTCATATAAATTAATATTTGGAGGTAGTTGCTTAGGTATTACACAATGTAAATCTTGAAACCAGTTGTTTACGTGTATATGAGTGTACAGTGAAGTGATACCATGAAGAGATTTCTTAGAATCAGCTGTGTCAAATGCCAAGAATGCTTTTTTTCTATTTGTCCATTCAGTTTTGTCTGCAGGTACATCTAGATTTCACTGTAGTCTTTGTTCGCGTGTTTATACACTTGTGCTTTTTGACTTGCTTAGTAATGTCGGCAAAAATTGACAGCTATGTTCTTTGACCATCTTTCTCTTAATTATTTGTGTGTGTCTATCTCTTTATTAATGTCCTTCAACATTTGTTATATCTTTGTCTGTCTCTCTGTCTTTTCTTCATGATTTAACTTCAAGATTAGATTAATATGTAACTATTCATTACTTTCGTTAAATTGATATGTACTTATTTTCATTGTTTTTTTCTTTTGAACTCTTGTGAAGAAAGCGTAGTTTTTAATGATTTTTACTTCACGAATGCATAAACTATGTACTATTTTTGTTGTGACAACGTACACTTGTCGAATTAATTGCTTCTGCACTACCTGCACTCCAATTTACTCAAATTTGTTCGGACACAGTTTAGCTACGAACATAGCGATACACATCCTAAAGCAGTGATATTTACTGTTTTTTGTTTTGATAATTTACACATTTAAATTTCAAATTTGTTTTAGGTATTTGATTTCGAATTTACTTATATTTGTTTCAACACATTTTAGTTCGGTATACAGTGACAGTATTTACCTTAAGTTTGCCAATATGTGTCTTTATTGGTAACCAAATTTAAAAATTGCACGGCAAGCGGAGTTAAATATGTCTTATACACTATGTATACACTATCTAGTAGCACCCACAATCAAATTGCCTTGAGTGCTTTCTCTATCTTGTGAGTCAATGCTTTAACGTGAATAGGCCGGCCGAAGTGGCCGCCCGGTTCTGGCGCTGCAGTCTGGAACCGCGGTCCTGGCGCTGCAGTCTGGAACCGCGAGACCGCTATGGTCGCAGGTTCGAATCCTGCCTCGGGCATGGATGTGTGTGATGTCCTTAGGTTAGTTAGGTTTAACTAGTTCTAAGTTCTAGGGGACTAATGACCTCAGCACTTGAGTCCCATAGTGCTCAGAGCCATTTGAACCATTTCTTTAACGTGAATACTATGTTTGCTAACAGCATTACTCTTGAATCGTCATTTGATATCTGTAATGGCCCTATGCCTTCGAATAACGGTTTAATAATCTTCAAGGGCATGAAAAATTGTGCTAATGCCAATTAGACAAGCTAATTTCCTTTATTGGGCCTACAACTTTGTAGTGATATGGAACATATGTTATGCCTTACCTCACAGGTAATACACTAGACAATAATTTGAGTTTCAGGTGTTCGTCAAGGATTATACAATTGTTGGCTTGGAGCTAGTGTCCCCTCCAGTGCCTTTACCTGCATGTTTATGCACTGCTGTCGCAGTAATTCAGAAATTCACTGTCGCTAGATTTGTTACCGGGTTGTTTAATTAACATGCGGGAGTTAGGAGAACCTTCGTGAACTCAAATGGAAGTCTATGGAGGGAAGACGACGTTCTTTCCGTGAAACACTACTGAGAAAATTTAATGAACAGACATTTGCAAATGACTGCAGTACGATATTGCTACCTCCAACGTACATGTAAGGACCGTGAAGACAAGAGAAATTATGGTTCGTACGGAGGCATATGTACAGTTGTTTTCCCGACGATACATTAGTGAGTGGAATAGGAAAGGAAATTACTAGTAGTGGTTTAAGGACCATACGTTGGCTTGAGGAGGGTATACGCATGTAGATGCAGATATTCTGCACTATCCTTCTATTGATGATCATTCGGTCTACGGCATGAGTTCACGTTCACTATAATAGTAGCGTACAGGGTATTTTGATCGCGGTAGTGTCTCCCTTGATCTGTTCGCACGCGGTGTTTTCAGAAATATCCGTAAATTTTAACAAAACTGATCCCAATCATCATGGTTACCACCTTACAAAGCAATGGGTGCGAGTAGGCAGAACACACCGTAGGAGACTCTGAGAATACATCACAGCGCTCATAGACGTTAATGACCTAGTTCTGCAGGGTTTGCGCACCAGAAGCACTAGCAAAATGTCAAGAAACGCTAACAGAGCAACGGAACTTTGCGCTCTCGTCGTTCGGTCTATGTGCCGTCCTCCTCTCTCTGTGTTACAGTTACACCTTCTATTATTCTCTATTACAATTGTTGGTTTTCACTTGCCTATAGACAGGTGCGATGTATAACTGGCTCACTTCGGCTTGGCTCATCTTCATTCCACTGAAAGGCCTTCGTTATTCTAACCTCCCCACAAAATAAAATAAATAATATATATGAATAATATTCACATTTAGTGTAACCTCAAAACAGAAAAATTCCTAAACCTCTCAACAGTATAAATTATAATTATGTCGTTCAAATTCAGTGTAACGTCCCAACAAAAAAATAAATTCAGTAACCTGGTAATAATACAATGTAACTAACCTCTCAATTAAATTGTCGCTCATTTATAATTTTTCTATGATTGACTGTGAATTCAACCTGATAAATTTTGGACGTCAGCAGTACTGCGTCATGGCCCTGAAAGATCATTCTGAATAAAGAAAGAGAAAAATTCGTACCTCAATGAAGTCGCCGGTTAACGCATATATATCTGCTCTTACAATAAATTTTTCTGGCACAGCCCTGTGCAATGCTGGCCGATAGATTTGTCATTTATGAAAGGAAGCAACTGATTTTTCTTTTGCAACAATCGGGATGATCATGGATTGGAGAAATTAGTAAATTCTTTAAATTGAAATGAAAGGTTGTTAAAAGTTACTTTTTATGAGAAAGATTATTATTACGAGATTTTTAAAACATTTACATGGGACTTGAGATGACATTACTACATATGCGCGAGGCTGCTTTTTACCTTATACAATAATACTCAGGCTCTGGTATCGCTGCACCGCGACCCACCCACCCAACACGATACACCAGACCAGACCAGAGCAGACCGCAGACTAGCTCACAAGCAACAACTTACTGCTACAGCTACACAGTTCCTACTGCAGTCAACACTGCTCTCTGGTCAGAGATTCTCTTATACCTTGCATATCGCAGGCAGCGCATGAGCAATACATCGGAATAACATCTGCTCGGACCTCTTACATTATTACTCTACCATGAGGCTTGCCATGAAACAACGTGCCACTGAAACTGTTTCCATATGTAACAAAGCAGTTGGCATGCTCCTAGGCACGTGTTTCTTGAAGATGTTCCCTGAAAGTAACCTACAGTAGAAACTAAAGTATTTCTTAAAAGTAGCTGAATTTTTTGTTTGACGTACACCAGATTTTGCCACATCCGTCGCTGCTGTCACATTGACGCTGTAACATTAATTGCTGTTACACGGTTGTCATCCAACTGACACCTTTTAGACATGCTCCACAATGATTATTCACTGCATGTACTAGTACACCACTGCAGCTTATGGACTTCGCTGTTGTGCTGACCAGTGGGTGACTGACGTCTACCAGTAACTCCTTGCACAGACGTCACCTGTCCGCACATTTCCGAGACTGATTTCTTTACGGGGTAAAGTCAAGCGCCGACACGCCAGTCGGGGACGAGACAGCAGGGCGGGCAGTGAAGAATACGTCAGCCAATTGCTCGCTGACCGACCCCTCTCCAGGACGACAACGTGACAGCAGCGGCCGCTATGCGGAGAGGACATACGCGCCTCTCCTGGCTGGCCGCGGCCCAATTGTACAGCAGCTTGAAGTCTAGCAACTAGATAGAAGCGTCAGAACTCATTACCTTCCACGTACGATCAATCTTGGAGTTGTTATACTGAAGAACACTGATTATTTGGCATATCGCCTTTTGCTTGCAACACACCTAAGTATTTCTGAAAGTTAAGTGTTATCATTAACTTTTTGTAATAAACCTCGTTAATACGATTTGCTTGAACTGATGTCTAAAGACCCGAGAAAGCAGGTTGAAAGACGCGCACTTCATTCACCACTCAGTGCTTGAATTTCATATTTCTAATCCACGCATTCTGGTATTCGGTAAACTAATAATTCAGATAATATTAATAATTTCTATGGGTCGCCTGATTTATTTGACGACTTTTACAGCTTGTCTCACACTGATCTGTGAGAGGAGCTTGGCGCCAGGAATTTTCTTTATTTATGGGCGAGGGTAGCAGTCTTCCTAGCAGCCATGATGGCTCCCCGTTTCCTATCCTTTTTCCGATCGCCAGGGTAGCACGTGGTGGCGTTTGGAAGTTCAGTAGTGGCCAAAGTTTCTCCTGCTCTCAGTTCCCCAACCTGACTTACCAACCCTGTAACTGATATTTCTTCTCAACTTTAACGTCGCGAGGTCGCCTCCCTGTGAAATTTCGGCGCTATGATTGGCCAGTTCAGGTGCGCGCCCGTTTTTCGCGGGCGGGCGCCAACCGCCCTCCGCGGATGGATAGTGGACAAAGGGGCAGTAGTTCAGTTCCAGTGTGACCGTGCCTGAGCCCGGAGGCGCTGCTTCCAGGGGATGAAGTTCGGTAAGCATGAGCGCCGACGTGCACTGTGGATTCGCGCCCTGCGGCCCAGAGGGAACCTTATAGGTCATTGTACTGAAGTGCAGTCCTTGAATTACGGTTTATGCAATGTTTTCCGTGTTATAAGACTGTAGGGTTTTCCTTATACAGTCGGGCATAATGTGCGAGAAGTGTTGGTTAGTCACAGAAGCTTGCAGTACGGCACTAAAGTGTATACATTCATGTTCACTTTTCCACTTCGTCCGACAGTAGCTCTTTCTGTTCTCCTGCGTAAAATTCGACTCAGAATTCATGTCCTCCTAGCTTGAAAACTTGTGCCCTTTGTCCTACGCCACGTGGTGGATGTCTGGCGCCCCTTCATGTTTCGTTAACGTAGTCGGACCGCGAGCCAAAGTTATATGAATAGTTTCGCGTCTTGCTGGTTGTATTCCTTTAGTACAGGAGGCTACCTAGCGATTCACCCACAATAGCATCATTCTTTGTCTTTGGCTGATTCACTGTGGTGATCGTTGCATGCCTGCAACCCCTTCCTTTAATAAAATTGGACCCCATTTGATAATACGGCGATCGTCCCTAAAAATTCCTTGTCTCCTGCTATCGTGGCTTATTATGAACGAGCGTTGGGGCAAGCTGCTGAACTCAATTCTTTCATCCCCCACCCCCCTTTGATTGTATAATTGTTCAGTATTCAACTGTTAAATAGATGAGTCCTTTAATCTGTACATTTTCCCTTCCATTGCGTGAAACCATCCTTAGTGTCACAGTAGAATAACGAAGAACTATAACGGTTGCTACAAGGTCGTGCAGGTCTCGCGCCATTAATGGTAGGATCAAGATTCATTATCGCGCGCCTGGCACCGGTAATAGTAATAATAATTTTCAGTTATCCCCCATTGATAAACTGGGAAGTGTTCACAGCTCAGTGTGAGTACGTGAGCACTAAATTCACTTGATGTGGTGGAAGTAGTGGCCTCTGTTTTACCTAGCTGGTTTAAAAAAAAGAATATCAAAAATTACAGCCCCTACACAGAGGGATAGTAACCTGTAAAATAAAACGAGCCACCGCTTTTAAGGTTTCCTAGACAATCCATATTCGACGACTAGGCAAGATTCAACAAATTTTATTCCTGATGTGTAATTGACATCAGCGCAATAACTTCTGTGTCAGCTCGAACTAACAGCTCTACACAACAGATACGCATTCGACCAGTCAGTTGTTAGCGACCAGTGTTAGGTAGTGGACGTGAGGCTGTAGTGTGTCAACATTGTTGACACAAATCGCTGTCGTGAAACATCTCTGAATTATGCGTTCAACTACAGGCTGCAGAATGTGTTGAAGAGGAGTGAAGTGTGACCAGAATTTGTCCCACATACCTTCTCTCACAATTTTAACGCAACGACTTGACTGTAATATAGAAAACAAAAAAATGTTTTCTGTAAAAATAATCACGGGTAACGAGACTTGGTGTAATCAGTACGAAACACGACAAAGTGAGGAAATTCGTATGGAGGATACACGCTTTGACAACATAACCGACATTCTAAGCATTGTGATGCAAGAGTTCAACAGCATCCAAAAGAAGTTATCTGACCGTTTCACAGGGTTGTGTGAACACTGTGCGTGTTATACTCAAGTGGGAGAGACTATCTAGAACAGTCGGATCATTAAAACCATCATCATAGTTTTTCTCTCTCTTTTTATTAATCCGTTTTTGAAACTGACGTAATAAAATAGTTAACAAGGGGAGGGGTGTTACATTAATCCGATAATCTGACTCTTAAACCAATCAGCTGTAATTCAGAGATCACTGAACTCATTTTCCACGAATTAACGTTAGGGAAACGAGCCGCTTGAGGCATGACATAAATGCTAAGCTGGGAACAAGTTTCGTAACAAGCGAAGACCCCATAGTTAGGGAAGTTCTGCCAAGCCTCTGCGAGTTTCCCTGGGATACGGAATTAGCTCCGTCGAAGGAGGTAGGAGGGGGAAAGGGGGGATACCAAAGTTCTAAGAACTATATAGCCTCGATAACGAGACCTAGAGACAAATTGGCTTTTCACTCAATTCACCTGACAGCCTGTCATACAGTTAGACAGAGTTTAGCACAGAAGACCTCTCCGCATACTTTTAAAAGGCAGTAAATTGCTCCATTCTCTAGTTTCTTTAGCGCGATGGTTTGCCTACAATTTTCGGTCGAAAGCTGCAGCCCCTTCATCCATAAATTATCATAATGGCGGCTGTTAGAAGTCTTCAGAGACGGAAGCTTGTAAAAATGGGAGATTCGAAATTTGTCACTACAATGCCTGTGATACTTAATCACTGGCAGGTAGACTAGAAAGCTGAAATCTACATCTCTCTGTCACAAAAAAGATAGCATATTCCTGTGTAAAATAACACTTCAAAGATTCTAAATACTTCTGAATTGTTGTATGATTATCCACATAGTCTGAGATGAGTTTTTTTCCATGTTTTTGCTACAGGGTAAAATACAAAATTTTATAGTGTTAACTGGCTGTAACCGTTCACGCTATGCTTTCGCTCAGTATGCTTAAATGGAAAATGTACGGGGATTGGATATACGTTCTAATCCCCTCCTTTCTTCTGCCTCTGTCCACCTACCCCTTCGCATTTGTTTTCCCATCTCCTCCTACTTCCATCTCTTTCAGTACCTAAAAACACGGCCGTACTAAAATTCAACTTTGTGTAAAAATTCCAAAGTATTGGGTCAAGAACTTTCGTACATTTATGATTTTGTACAAACCAGCATTTACCTTGTTATAATGTTTCCCAGTTTATTACATATATATTACATATACCAGATAGGGTTCCAGTAAGTATACAGAAACGAATATTCGAACGCAAGCCGGCCGCTGTGGCCGAGCGGTTCTAGGCGCTTCAGTCAGGAACCGCGCTGCTGCTATGGTCGCAGGTTCGAATCCTGCCTCGGACATGGATGTGTGTGATGTCCTTAGGTTAGTTAGGTTTAAGTAGTTATAAGTATAGGGAACTGATGACGTCAGATGTTAAGTCCCCTAGTACTTAGAGCCATTTATTCGAAAGCAAAGTTGTATTATCCGCGAAGAACTTTCGGAGATTCGAGACTTTAAAGAAACGAACACCTATGCTTGTACTTCATATAGAAACTGTAAATGTTTCTAATCGCGAATCTCCGAAAATTTTTGACCACAGTCTTTGAAAATTTGACACAACGTTGCATTAAAATACGCGTGTATTATTACATACTTATTTTTTAAATCAATGATACATATTTTTATATATTTAATAATACGGAAAAGCTGTTAGGAAAAATCTCAAAAAGTTGCGTATACGTTTGTAAAATGTTTCGTGCATTATAAACAGGTATCTAATAACACGCCTGTATTAGAATGCAAAGTCGTGTCAAAATTTCAAAGCAGCCACTCAAGAACTTTCGGAAATTAATGGTTTTGGACAAACAAACACACACATTTTGATTTATATAGATTCAGACATCATGCAAACATTGCGATCCTTAAGTTGTAGTAGCTTAGAACGAGTTGTCACTATGTTAAGAGATGGAATAGAAATGAGCCAATAACACACTGCGTACATAATAAATAATCATTAAAATGACGGGAAAATCTGCAGTGTTAATGCAAGTATATACAATTCCAATTTGGAACGGCTGAACAATAATGACCGCTCAGTGGAAAACGATAAACATACGATAGAATATTACCATACATCGTAAAACGTATTAAAGTTGTAAATCTTCAGTCCAAATGCTTACTTTACAGCGCAAGTATAGGCGGTGGCAGTCACGTTTACTAACAGTTGCATTACCTTCTCTCTTACAGTACAGTTCCTTTTTATGGAGATGCCTGATGTAAGAGAAACCCTTTTACGGTCCTCATAACGGCTGCTGGTATCATGTAAAGAAATTCCGGCGCGAACGCTCTAAGAAATTTTTGCAGGTATGTCGTGAAACTCTGAATTATGGGTTGCAACTACGATTAAGTCATTGATTCTAAACGAGGCCTTTTTTAGTGTTACTAACAACGTTTGCAAAATGGCAGGTGAGGAAGTAAGCAATTGGTTCTCTAATGTCCCTTAGTAAAAGAAAGGGTTACCGGGAAACAGCTGTCTGTCTTCGTGACGCTGAATTTTGCCCTTTTTTCGTGATAGATGGAGATGAGAACTCGGTTTTCACATAATGTGTCCAATTAGGGATGAAGTAGTTCCTGCATACTTCAGCAGGCTGGATATTAAGAGACAGCAACTCTTATTGAACTAAAAACCAAAGAGAAAGCCAGAGTTGCGAATAAAATAGATGTTTACTCAGTATGTAACCGGTTACGGTTTAATACTCATTTTCGAACCAAACAAGCTTCGCAACGTTAAATTACGTCCGAGATAACGTTATACAATGCCGATACATGTTCATGTCCCAAGTGAAAGGACATGCATGTAACGACATTAATTAATGTTATTTTGGACGTACATTTTCTTAATAAACATCTACTTTATTCGCAGCTCTGGCTGTTGTTTTCCATCGGAATTAGTTCTTGTTAGACATTCAGAGGAATTCTTGGAGATTTTTGTTTTATGGCCATTAATCCACGATCCAATCTATGCTGCAGCGCCAAACATTTCGTCTCTTAAGTCTGGAGGCGTCATCAGAGGTTACAAAGACTCAGACAGAAGTTCAGCAAGTCTGGTCATCAGAACCTTACAAAGGTCGGCGTGTCTCACCTACGTGTGTTACGAAGCTTGTAGTGGGATACAGTTGGCAGTGTTTGCTTCATTTAGCACTAAGGCCCACAAATTGTCTAATGTCAAGCCCTATTTTCTGTTAAAATAGTCCTGTGCTTCTTGAGTGTCTATGGAATCTCTGTACATTGTAGGATTGTAATGAATATGAAACTAATATCTTAGTCTCTATATCCTTTAACGACGTCTCTAGCCTTATCAGACTAGACGTATGCAACAGAAACGTGCATTATACAGCGTCCAAAGGCCCCTATGACAAAAATATCCAAGGGTGTTCCAATAACGGCGATAATCATTCCTACGAAGTTTTCCAAATTTAAAAAGAAAGACGAGGTTTGACTAAATCGTTTTGTAGAACATGTTAAGTAAGTAGCTGTCGGATTTTCCTGCATCAAAAAGATAATAAGAGTATGTAACAATTCCTCGTCATAAATACTTCCTTCCCCTCCACTATCGTCTTTGTTACATTTAAAGCACACCGTTTACATGTTTGTAACAAGTTACCTTTATTAAGGCATGTGGTCGGATTGCATTTCGGTTTCACTTTCGCGTTTGTGTTGTGCTGTCAGGCTTATCCTTACTGTAGTGCGATTAAAATAACGGACATCTTATTAAAGTGTGTCAAGAGTTTGCCCGCATCTCGTGGTCGTGCGGTAGCGTTCTCGCTTCCCACGCCCGGGTTCCCGGGTTCGATTCCCGGCGGGGTCAGGGATTTTCTCTGCCTCGTGATGGCTGGGTGTTGTGTGCTGTCCTTAGGTTAGTTAGGTTTAAGTAGTTCTAAGTTCTAGGGGACTGATGCCCATAGATGTTAAGTCCCATAGTGCTCAGAGCCATTTGAACCATTTTGTGTCAAGAGTTTACGTACCTGGGTAGTATCCTATCATGTGATGGAACATGTGACAGAGATATCCAGCAAAGGATCAGGCAGGGAAGGGTGGCTGTCCAAACATTAAAACCTCTAGTTTGTTCCTCAAAAATTAGGTTAGAGGTTAACATTCATTTATACAAATCCATCGTGCAACCAATAACAACCTATGGCAGAGGGCGCTGGGAACTGCGAGGAGCCTGTAGAATCCCCCGGCTTTACTATGTAAGAAATAAAGTGTAAGAGAAAGGACGCAGACTCCTTGTAGTGTAACGGACAGAATTTTAGGATGGTTTGGGCATGTCAAAAGAATGGCTGAAGACAAATATTCCAAGAGAGCACTTTCATGGCATCCTCCTAGAAGAACAAGAAGGGGAAGTCCATGGAAAGTGTGACTAAGTAGCATTCAAGAAGTGATGAAGACGATGAGGAAGAATGGCGATATATAGACGTATGACGAGAGAGATTCGAATGGAGGCGACAGCTGTAGAACCCCACAGCGAGGAAGGCAAATGACTTGCAAACCTTTATGGATGGAAGGTGGGGAGGGGGGTGGAAGGAATAGTTATTTCGAGGACGCACCGATTGTGCCGAACAATGTTCCGGAGCTTTAATCGTCCGTCAGTGAAGCATTAAGATGTCTTGAACAAACGACAACACTGAATAGGACGCTGAATATTTGTGTATAATTGCGACTCCGGGGAAAGAATCATCTCTCCTCTCTTCCTCGAACCCGGATTTTATACTAGAACCGTCAGAAATTACCATCGGTTTGATATTTTCTTCCATTACTGTTCCACAGATCCACGGGTCCTGAACTACCTCCTTCGTACAGGCCTATTTCCAGTCCAGTCATTTGGGGTAACGTTCTCAGTAGCTTCTTTCGTTAGCAATTCCTTGTTTGTCGGAGAAAATTGTTGCACAACATTTTTGCACCTGAATCTATTTACATGAAACGACCTGAAGTGAGCGAAGTGTGGAGACCTGATTATACTACGATTTTTCGCCGCAACCAGTTAGTCGCCACAGTAGCGTGGGGAATTTTACTTGTAAGTTTCACACATTAAATTACATTAACATTCTCCACACCAACTTCAATTTTCGCTTATCGAGCACTTGAAGTACCCAAAACAAAAAATTCTGATTTCCACTACTGCATTTCCAGAGTTACCTCTTACAACTAATGGTAAGGGTTACTGTCCATGTCTATTATTGGAATGTGGGGAATATTTTTGAGCAGAAAAATATACGAATGTTCTGCTCAAACTGTGCGGTTAATTTCCTCACTATAGTCACCTGGCTATGTGAAACGAAACCTCAGTTATCTTACTGGGATGAAGCCAACGAGAGGGGGTATCTTTGCTTTTATTGGTGCGTTCCGTCTAACCTTCTGTCAATAAGTGACGCACGTTAACCCACGTCTCGTCAACGTAGCTCTGAGCTCTATGGGGCTTAACTGCTGTGGTCATTAGTCCCCTAGAACTTAGAACTACTTAAACCTAACTAACCTAAGGACATCACCCATATTCATGCCCGAGGCAGGATTCGAACGTGCGACCGTAGCGGTCGCGCGGTTCCAGATTGTAGCGCCTAGAACCGCTTGACCACTCCGGCCGGCCACGTCTCGTCAAGTCACACAGACTTTGATCGAAATGTTCCTCACGGCTCAGCATTTCCAGGACAATTTGTAATTTCTCTTGGTGGTAAATGTCCGAAGCAAAAAGTTTTCGTGACGGAAACAAAGTTTATTAAGACAGAATGGAAGTTAGGAGACGAGGTACTGGCAGAAGTAAAGCTGTGAGTACCGGACGTGAGTCGTGCTTCGGTAGCTCAGTTGGTAGAGCACTTGCCCGCGAAAGGCAAAGGTCCCGAGTTCGAGTCTCGGTCGGGCACACAGTTTTAATCTGCCAGGAAGTTTTATTAAGACAGTTCCGCAGAAACGACTTACTCTGATTGAGGTTCAAAATGGTTCAAATGGCTCTGAGCACTATGGGACTTAACAGCTGTGGTCATCAGTCCCCTAGAACTTAGAACTACTTAAACCTAACTAACCTAAGGACATCACACACATCGATGCCCGAGGCAGGATTCGAACCTGCGACCGTAGCAGTCGCGCGGTTCCGGACTGCGCGCCTAGAAATGCGAGACCACCGCGGCCGGCCTCTGATTGAGGCTAGAGAGATGTTTGTTTAATGTGAAGTATTCCATGGGCGGATAATAACCATACGCGTATCTGCCTCTGGTATACTGCTGGAATCCGTCCATCTTTGTTACACCATCCAACCGTCGATATATTTCATGGCGACGATCGTACTTTCAAACTACCTCATTTACAGCCAGCCTCGTATTGAAACATACAGTATCACACTGATATCATGGCAACACTAACACAAATGCGCTGGTTCGCAAAAGTTGATGAACGCAGATTACTCCAACGTGCGGAAACCAGTTCGCAATGAGAGCTGTTGATGCTCGTCACCACATGCCACTGTTTATTAACGGCGAGGCGGCAGAGTGCAATACTCGTATATCCACCGACCCGACCCGTTGGTGGAGCGTGAGGTGGACTGGCATTACCAAGAAGATTCTGTCATGCTCCTTTGCCTGTCTAAACTGTCAGAAGTTTTTTATGGAGGCACCAAGTTGAGAAACTGAGCTATTAGCCACTGCGCATGCGCGGTCCACAGTGGCGAAAGTAGGCGAAATTTTTCAGTTTGGTGCTTTACAACTATCACGACACGAAACTAGTAGCCGCGCGTGTTTTTAGATTAGGTAACGTTCCAGTAAATGCGACATGGAATCGGGAAATGAAAAAATGTTGAATTTCTAACAATTACGCAATGCATAGGTGCTTGTGGGAAGTTCTTGATAAGTGATCCAACAATACAAATCCATCGCCCGTGCCAGCCTCTATTAAGCTAAGAGTAGCACTGACAACCTACGTCCTCAGTTATCTGCTGGAGTCCAACCTCTGTCTTCCACTACAGTTATTACCCTCTACAGCTCCCTCTAGTTATTTTCTGATGTCTTAACACATGTCCTGTCATCCTGTCTCTCTTTTTTATCAGTGTTTTCCTTATATTACTCTCCGATTCTGCGCAGAACTACCTCGTTCCTTACCTTATCAGTCCATCTACTTTTCAACATTCGTGTCTAGCACCACGTCTGGAATGCTTCATTCTCTTCTGTTTCACTAACAGACAATTCTGTGCTTCCAACGTACATTCTCAGAAACTTCTTCCTCAAGTTAAGGTCTACGTTTGATACTAGTAGACATCTCTTGGCCAGGAATGATTTTTTTGCCGGTGCTAGTCGGCTTTTGATGTCCTCCTTGCTCCGTCCGTCATTGGTTATTTTGCTGCCTAGGTAGCAGAATTCCTTAACTTCATCCTCTTTGTGACCATCAGTCCTCTGCGATTTACTCTTAAACACATTCGCGAATTCAGCGCACTGTTCGTTCCATTCAGCAGATCCTGCAATTCTTCTTCACTTTCACTGAGCATAGTAAAGTCATCAGCCGAATTTTACCATTGGTAACCTTTCACCTTGAATTTTAATTCCACTCTATAACCTTTCTTTTATTTCTGTCATTGCTTCTTCGATATACAGATTGAACAGTAGGGGCGAAAGACTACATCCCCGACTTACAACATCCGAGCACTTCGTTCTTGGCCTTCCACTCTTATTATTCCCTCTTGACTCTTCCACATGCTGTATTCTACCCATCTCTCCCTATGGGTTATCCCTCTTTTTGCCTCAGAATTCGAACATCTTGCACCATTTTACATTATCGTGTTTGATTTTCTTTTAGTCTTGCTATCATTATCAGCAGTAACGTCAGGACTGCCTCACAGGTACTTTACCTTTCATAAGGCCAAACTGGCCGTCAATTTTCTTTTCCATTCTTCTATATATTACTCGTTTCAGCATCCTGGATGCATGGGTTGCTAAGCTGATTGTGCGATAATTCCTGCACTTGTCAGCTCTTGCACTCTTCGGAGTTGTGTGGAAGATATTTTTCCGAAAGTTAGATAGTATACAGCCAGACTCATACATCTACACCCCATTGTGAATAGTCGTTTTGTGATCACTTCTCCCAGTGATTTTAGAAATTCTGATGGAATGTTATCTATCCCTTTTGCCTTATAAGCCTCCAAAGCTCTCTTAAATTCTAATTGTAGCATTGGATCCCCCAACTCTTCTATATACATTCCTGTTTCTTTTTCTATTGCATCAGACAAATCTTCCCCCTCATAGAGACGTAATGCGTACTGTTTCCACTTATCCGCTTTCTCGTGGGTATTTAACAGTGGAATTCCCATTGTACTCTTCATGTTACCATCCTTGTCTTTGATTTCACTGAATGTTTTTTGACTTTTCTATACGCTGACTCAGTCCTTCCGACAATCATTACATTTTCTGCCCACGAAGTAATCTAACGGAAATCTTTCCATATCTTCCGACCTTTTCCAAGTATACCTCCACCTCTTGTGAGTCTCGAACAGAGTATTCGCAATTATTAGCTGATATTTATTGAAGAACTGAATTAGTCTTTCTGTTCTCTCTTTCCTAAATTACCTGTTCAGTATCGTCGTATACTTTCTTCGTAATATGGACATCGAAGGATTCACGAGGTTGCCGTTACTGATCAAAATAAATTCTGTATGGAATAATAAGACATGTAATATTAATGAATTTGGAAACTTCGTTAAATGTTCATAGGTCAATAAGAAACCTTCCTGAAGAGACTGTTTTCACCAAAACTGTAGGTACGTAAGTGAAGAAGTTGCCCAAAGAATGTGATGTGAAGATAACAGCTGAAACAGAAAATTTGATGCGAACGACGTGAAAAGCTTGATTACCAAAAGAGGAAAATATGAAAAGTTTCAAATGGGTGACATCATAAATATCTGGAACAAACGTCAACTGACAAATTTTGACCACCATCGGGACAATGTACAAAAAATCTCCACCTAAAAAAATAATAAAAATTAAAATAAAAAGAAAGGAAATGTCTTATCCAGTTTCATTCCGACGATCATACTTCTCACTCATCAGTGTACCTTCTTTTCGTAAAGCATCATCAACTCTGTTAAGGACGGCTAGTTGTTCAGGTGTCATCCTAAGGTGATTAAAATAGCTTGTGCGATAATTTACAAAAATGTCGTCGCCGACACGAGCTAGCTTCTCTTTATCCAGTCACGAATGCAAAGGCATCTTTTTCTTTTTACCGATTTCAAGTATGCTAGACTGGACTCCGCCGCTATCAATGTAGCTGCCACAGCTTTCATTTCAGTGACGAAAATGATGCTTCGGTACTCATAAACTGTCGAAACAGGTGTACAACAACGTTCTTTGTAAACAGACATGTGAGAATCTAGTTTCGCTACGTTTTTTTACAATAAGCGAGTTCCGCAACTCAGTGTCTACGTGTAAACTAGGCTTACGTTATGTCATTCGTACTGTAGTATTCGTACAGTATAGCATTATGTACATGTACATTATGTACAAGTACATGTACATTATGTACCTATACATGTAGCAGTATAGACGCAAAAGTTATCGAGTTGAACGCATGAATAGCACATTCTCAGCTACTTCAGACTGTTCATGGTGTAGCACAAATCGTGCTCCACGTACCTTCAGAAGACAAAATCCATCATTATAGTAATTTCGTGTGGCTAAACGTTCTGGTGCAAGTTTTTCAACAGGAAGAGCTTTTGGCGATTTGTGTTTCCGTAGCCTATCCCAGTTGTCCAACCGGAGAGAAGGAATTCACAGTTTAATGTGGAATCTGAACCATGTGTTATTTCTCCCCATATCGTTTGGGAGGTGAAGTCTAGGTTAAAGCAAAGACAGAAAGATCCGAGTCTAAACTCACTGTTAGACGCACGAGATTTCTAAGGCAAGATCACCAGACCCAACAGAGAGAAAGAGTAAGATTGTTCGATATGGCGATGAAGATGAGCAGATAGCGAGCTCACCACGACCAGTTCTATGATCACGGGAAACAAAATAAACGTGTCATTGCACGTAACGCAAAAAAATGCCCTGTTGCTGTATCTTGCTAGAAACATGCAAAATTTCTGGAGCTCAGAACATTCCGCAGAATCTCTGAGACGATATTGGGTATATCGCTCGACTCCGCTCGTCCCCTATCTATTCTGACTGCTCCTAACAATAACCTCACTTCCCCTCCCCTCCCACCCCACCCCTCAGATTCTTCGAACCCTACGCACATGTTAGCTAGAAATTTAGTTGATGAATTGCGTGAACAGCACTGCGTTATATCAAATCCGTCTGCGTACGCACCCACGGCTCAGCCACGCCTTGTCAGTAAATAAACATATTCAGTCAAGATCAGTTTGAGACTAGGTAGACATTCATACAACAAAACACATACAGCGTGATCGGTGGTCATATTCGTACACGTTACGGATAAAACTTAAATGCTCTTGTTTGCATTACTCGAGACTGGCGCTGTATCTGACGTCATGTATTATTGCAAGGATTTTCTTTATATTATGCACGTATAGAGCCTTTAAAACGCAGATAATCTGGAATAATGCGCAAAGTAAATAGGTTCTCCGAGATCGGGCACGCTTTTATTGCGCTGCAATTGAGTAAACAGTATAATATAGGAAATCCGCAGTATCAAGAGCTGTGAATACGATCATTCATGAAATTAGTTCACACAAACGACGACTATCGATTACACTAGCTGTGTTCCCAGTGACTGTTTGCTATTTAGTTTACTCTGCGTCATGTTACAACGGAGTAATAGTCAACACTAACAACTAGCCTTATACGCGTTATTTGCGGGATCTTCGTTAGGTAATCGGAATGCCACATGTGTTCGAGTACATTTTAATTCGAAATATAATTTTTGTCGATTATGAATACATAGATTTTCTCGTCTAAGGGGCACTTGTATAATTATTTATTTAACGTTAGGTATTTTACCCACATTTGTTACCTTTTAACAACTCTGTCTCCGCCATCGATGCTTCTTACCAGAATATACATCTACAAGGAATACTCTGCAAATCACATTTAAGTGCCTGGCAGAAGGTTCATCGAACCACCTACACAATTCTCTATTATTCCAATCACATGTAGCCCGCGGAAAGAACGAACACATATATTTTCCCGTACGAGCTCTGATTTCCCTTATTTTATCATTGTGGTCGTTTCCCTCTTCTCATTCGGAAGAGTAAGTTTCTGATCGGAATTTCGTGAGAAGATTTTGCCGCAACGAAAAAAGCCTTTGTTGTTGAAATGAAGTCCACCCCAAAATCCTATATCATTTCAGTGACACTCTCTCCCCTATTTCGCGATAATACAAAACGTGCTGCCCTTTCTTGAACTCTTTCGATGTATTCCGTCCCACACTGCGCACCAGTATTCTAAAAGAGGACGGACAACCGTAGTTTAGGCAGTCTCCTTAGTAGATCTGTTACATTTCCTAAGTGTCCTGCCAATAAAACGCACTCTTTGCTTAACATTTTCAATGTGTTCTCCCCAATTTAAGTTGTTCGTAATTGTGATTCCTAGGTGTTTAGTTGAATTTACAGCCTTTTGATTTGACTGATTTATCGTGTAACCTATTACCACCCATGTAGATGACACCACACATTTCGTTATTTAGCGTCAATTGCCAATTTTTGCACCATTCAGATATCTTATCAAATCGTTTTGCAATTTGTTTTGATCTTCTGATGCCTTTATTGGGCGGTAAACGACAGCGTCATCTGCAATAGGACGACTGCTCAGATTGTCTTCCAAATCACTTACATGCACTCATGCTCATTAATTAAGGATAACTGCAGAATGTGGTACCACACAACGTGGCACTATACAAAAATGGCGCTAATAGCATAGGCACATAGGGAACACGCGCGACACATATCTGTAAGTCTACAGTATTGGTGATAAGTTGAGAAAACCGTCCCGAAACAAATGTGCTACAAAACGCCACTGTTTCCTTCGCATGTACCCCAACATCAATATGGGATATGATCACACGTACACAGGCCGCACAACGGATTGGCATACTCTGGCTCAGGCGGTCGACCAACTGCTGAGGTATAGCCTACCATTCTTGTAACAATGCCTGTCGGAGCTCCCGAAGTGTCGTAGGGGTTTGAAGATGTGCAGCGATACGTCGACCCAGAGCATCCCAGACGATCTCGATGGGGTTTAAGTCTGGAGAACAGGCAATCCACTCCATGCGCCTTATATCTTCAGTCTCAAGGTACTCCTCCACGATGGAAGCTCGGTGGGGCTGTGCGTTATCATCCATCAGGAGGAAGGTGGGTCCCACTGCACCCCTAAAAAGGCGGACATACTGGTGGAAAATGACGTCCCGATACACCTGACCTGTTACAGTTCCTCTGTCAAAGACATGCAGGGCTGAACGTGCACCAGTCATAATCCCATCCAACACCATCAAACCACGACCTCCATACAGGTCCCTTTCAAGGACATTAAAGGGTTGGTATCTGGTTCCTGGTTCACGCCAGATGAAAACCCGTCTGGAATGAATCCACACACTCTATCACGGAATGCACATTGGATTTCTTCCCCTCCTTGGCTGTCACGTCCCAAAGGGGTCCCATAACGCGCCTAACGTTGGAGCTCCTAACTATCGATAATCTCACCCTCTGTGGTTGTCCAGATCTTGCAGGCTGAGAGGTTTCCTCTGAAACAGGACAGGCTACGGCATCTCGCTCAGCGACAATGTCAGCCACAGACAGCACATGGGACCTGTTTGTCAAACTAACTGGGGAGGCATTACTTGCGGTCCCCTGGATAGTCTTTCGCCGCCTGTAACGCCCCGAGGCGACCTCCCACTCGACCACAGGTGAGGGGTTTATCTCAGTGCGAACAGTAACTGGTCTGGCCACTTGTGACGACCGATCAGAGGCCTCGAACGTGCTGGACGTCCGTTGGATCCCACGGCCGGCCCACAACAGTAATTCCCATCCAGCCTCAAGCTGTGTAACCGAATCCATCACAACCTGGACCTGAGAGTGAAGTGTCACGAACTCAGCTCGCATCCACACACAACAGCCACAGTCCCCATCCATACATTACACATAGACGAAAACGCATGAACTGTGTCTAATAAATGAGATTAATAAGGAGAGATTCACAAACCTAACTGCCGAAGCACAGAGGTGAAACCAAATAATTTACCCCTGATTACGAACTTGTAATATGTCACAAAATCGGTTTACTTTCCGACGCAAACGAAAATGCGAGAACTGGGGCTATTAGATATTTAATTAGCACACAGAAACTCAAGAAACTTAACTATTAAGGCATATAGATGATATTATAAAATTCACTGCTGGTTAGGAACTCGCAAAAGTCACAAAATCGGTTACTTCCCTGTTTCTGCATCTGTCTCAGCCGTCTGCAGCCTATGTCTGATATTCTCGGGCCAGTGAGATTACGTGACAAATAGGAGAGGTCACAGGTATAAGTGTAGATATTTCTACTGGTAACTGAGGACGGTGTACTGAACAACATTACCTGTGTATTTACTTCTTTGCAAACTAATAATTATAGCTATTAGAAGTAGTATGTTTTTTAGGTTGGTTAGTACGCCTCAAGTGCATGAGACTTGTAAGAATAGCTAGCCTATGTGGTGTAAGAATAGTTTAGAGTGGTAACTGTCTGGGAATTGTGGAAGTGTGAATACATGTCAACTACAATATTATTTATTAGCAATACAAGCAAGCTAATCAGAAAGCATCAGTCAAATTGCACCGGCCAGAGTGGCCGAGCGATTCGAAGCGCTACAGTCTGGCACCACGCGACCGCTACGGTCGCAGGTTCGAATCCTGCCTCGGGCATGGATGTGTGTGATGTCCTTAGGTTAGTTAGGTTTAAGTAGTTCTAAGTTCTAGGGTACTGATGACCTAAGAAGTTAAGTCCCATAGTGCTCAGAGTCATTTTTTAGCTCAAATTGAGAAATAAGGAAATATAGTTTGAGCTCAATTCCAACGAACAAAATATCAACAATGGTTCATACATTAAACGCCGACTTGACATAAATTTTGATACACTAAATAAATGTTGCTTTGACAACGTAAAGAGAGAAAAAATGTAAATAAACCACTTCACAATTAATTCACTATACAAGCTGGGAAGTGCAATGATAAAAAAGGTTGCTGGGCACAATCCCAAGACGCTATTTACTAAATCAAACGTAAATCAGAGATGAGAGAAAACATCGAAAAATTAAGATTACTTATGCAAAAGAAACTAAAAATAGTAAGAAATAGTCAGTTCAAACAGCACGCAAAAAATCCATCACGGTGTGGGAATATGGGGAAAGACAGACCGGTTGGCTAATTGCAAAACCGCTAGGCCAACAGACTAAAAAGAAGAACACTTAACCAGTAAACCATAACAATAACATAAGAGCAATCTAATGTAGAAGTTTCCACAGCTGAAACGTATCTCAGCCGAGCAAAATCCGACCACGCGGTGCACCGCCATCAGGACTATAGTAAACAGGAAAGCTAACACGGCTTACAGATCTTATCACAGGCCCCTGAATAACCGATGTTCTCATCAAACACCACTGGCACGCAACGACGTTTGTACACTGCTGTTCAAAAGAGCACGCCGTGGGTAAAAAAACACATGTGCATAGCGAGGTGTCAAGACGCCGGGCACTGCCCACCCACTCCGACCAGGAATCAATGTCTGCGTGCATTAGGTTGGTGCATAATGAAGCAGCGTTTTTGTTTTGCATATTGGCATTCCAGTTGATGTGTGTTTATATATCGCCCGTCATTTTTATATGTATTTCACTGTTCCTATTTCAGTTGATACTTCGCCGTTTTGTCATCTGGTGATAATGAGAATACCTGTGGATCTTAGAAAATAGTTTGCCAAGTATTTGAGGTCAATAGAGGGATGACAGTTGCGGAAGCAGCCAGAAACATTAGCGCCTTGTGTGAGGATAATGTCATTGGATAAAACGCTGCAGGAAAATGGTTTTCTCGCTTTAAGGAGAGTAGTTTTGACATTAGTGACTCACCACGTTGAGGAAGAACTTCGGGGTTTGACGAAGATCTTTTAAAGCATTAATTCATAATGATCCACGTCATTGTACTCCAGAACTGGTAAATTTGATGAACTTTGCTCATTCCACCATCTGGCGCCATTTGCATACAGTGGTAAAGGTTCAAAAATCGCGTGTATCGGTACCACATACGCTAAGCCAAAATTACAAAAATCAGCGGGTGGCTGTAAGTGCATATCCGCTTGTACGTCATCAACTTGCTCCTGAACAACATTGACCACTCCTATTCTGTATCGTTACTGGTAACGAGAAATGGTATCTTCATGCTAATAGTCAACACGGATTTGGAAACATCGTTCTTGTGAAACACAACTTCCTCTTTTCTCACTCGAACTGTTGAGTGCTATTGACAAGGGATTTCAAATTGGTTTCATATTTCGAGGTTTCCAGAAGGTTTTTGACACTGTTCTACACAAGCAGCTTGCAGTGAAATTGCTTGCTTATGGAATATCGTCTGAGTTATGTGACTGAATTTGTGATTCCCTGTCAGAGAGGTCACAGTTTGTGGAAAGTCATGGAGTAAAACACAAGTGGTATCTCGCGCTCCTCAAGATAGTGTTACAGGCCCTCTGCAATTCCTTATCAATACAAAGGATTTAGGAGATAATCTTAGCAGCCGTCTTCGGTTGATTGTATGTTTATCGTCTAGTAAAGTCATCAGGAGATCAAAATAAATTGCAAAACTATTTAGAAAATATATTTGTACTATGCGAAAATTTGCAGTTGATCCTAAATAATGACAAATGTGAGGTCATCCACATGAGTGCTAAGAGAAATCCTGAAACTTCGGCTAGACGGTGAACCATTCACATCTAAAGGCCGTAAATTCAACTAAATACCTATCAATTACAATTGCGAGCAACTTAAATTGAAAATATTGTGAGGAAGGCAAACCAAAGATGTGTTTTACTGGCAGAAAGCTTAGAAAATGTTACAGTTCTACTAAAACGACTGCCTACATTGCGCTTGTCCGTCCTCTTTTGCAGCACTGCTACGCGGTCTGGGATCTTTACCGGATGGGATTAGCGGAGTACATCGAGTAAGTTCAAAGAAGAGCAGCACGTTTTATATTACGCCGAAATAGGGGAGAGAGTGTCACGGACATGGTAGCGGATTTGGGGTGGACATCATTAAAACAAAAGCGTTTGTCGTTGGGGCGGAATCTTCTCACGAAATTTTAATCGCCTATTTTCTCCCCCGAATGCGAAAATATTTTGTTGCCGCTGACCTACCTAGGGAGAAACGATCATCACAATAAAATAAAGGAAATTAGAATTCGCACGGACAGATATAGGCGTTAGTTTTTGTCCGAGCGCTGTGCTAGATTGGAATAACAGGGAATAACAGGGAATTATTGTGAACCCTCTGGCAGACACTTAAGGTGATTAGCAGAGTATCCATGTGAATGTAGACGTGCATGTTGATGTAGATAAGGAAAAGAAATGATTGGTCCAAGAGAAACAACGTAGCGAGTCCCCGTGCTAAGACCTGTGCGCATCCACAAAAGATGATGTTATGCATCTGGTGGAACAGCGATAGTGCTGTGTACTACGAATTGCTTCACCGAGGTGTAGCCATCACTGCTGATATTTATTGTGAACAACTGACTTTTGCAGACGAAATGTGGGAGAAATGACCAGGAAGACCACGTGGAGTGATGTTGCTGAAGGATAATGCAGACCCGGATTCTGCTAGACGGACAACCAACGTTGTAAAAGATTAGGATTTGGATATCCTCCCACCTTATTTACCTGATCTTGTGCCTTCAGATTTTCGCCTTTCGTGCTCGCTATCGAACAGCCTTGAAGGTATTTTCTTTCCGAATGAAAATGTGCTACGAACAGGGCTCGACGATTTCTTCTCCTGAAAATCATGTCATTTCTACAGTCGAGGAATCTAAAAGTTACCTTACCCCAGCGTTGGTGGACAGTTGTAAGTAGTGCAGGAGAATGTATCACTGATGTGTAATGTCTGTATGGCTGTATGTATATCTTTTGTGTTTATTTAATCTATGGAAAAAATCACCAACCCATAAAACGAGAGGCTGTTAGCTGCTAGCTTACGCCTGGACTCCGTACCGCGTCACCCCACTGCTGGTCGTGCGAAATTGCAGATCCACCCGTAGTGTCCACACTGCTGTTTCTGTTTTCTCTAGTCGAGCGCTTCCTCGTTGACTCTCCACAGACACTTTCCAGTCCGCAAGATAACACCTGCCGCCGTATCCTCTATATACGTATAGGGAGCCGACTGCGCCGGCCGGAGTGGCCGAGCGGCTCTAGGCGCTTCAGTCTGGAACCTCGCGACCGCTACGGCCCCAGGTTCGAATTCTGCCTCGGGCATTTGTGTGTGTGATGTCCTTAGGTTAGTTAGGTTTAAGTAGTTCTATGTCTAGTGAATTGATGACCTCAGATGTTACGTCCCATAGTGCTAAGAGCCATTTGAACCATTTGGAGCCGACTGCCAATTGTCTGCCCTGGCGCTCGCTCCAAGATGCCGCGGCTCCGCTGTTGCCCCCACCATCTGCCGGACCGCCAGCCAACATCGACCAGCTTCGGCACTCCCTTTACGTCAGCAAGACCGGTCACAGATCGTATTGGTGACAGATCGTCTGAACTCGGCGAGGTTACTGGTGGCGACACGCACGTCCGTCGTGTCTCACGATAGGTACTTGAAATACACTGACCCGCCTCTTTCAGATGATCATGTCCCCTCTACACAGTAGAAGCGCTAGTCGTGGATGAATAGCTGTAACGGTGTAGAATTATGTGAAGTTTGATAGGAATTAGTGGTCGAATAATAGCTCGCACGTTTTTAGAAGGGGTAACATTCATTTTGTGGTGGTTTACAATACAGATATACACCGTCACTTATCATCCATCTGTGAAGTATGCAGATTACGACTATCTTACACTCACAGACTGCGCCAAAACAATGACAGTTACATGTAACAAACTTTAAACAGTGCCACAATTTAACTGATAAAGCATGCTCAACTGCGGTCAGTGGGATCTACGCCCGACACGGAGTCACTCACCTTCGCCGTCCCTTCCCGAGTGCCGCTTTGAAACAGAGTAGGAAAGGTTTTGCTTGCATTTTAGGGCAATTAGAGCCCTCCATTCTTTCACATACAAGGTAATATAAAAGTAGCTCTACACACTTCATGGGCCTGATGTATGGATTAGAATTAGAGTAAAATGCTAATTTATTATCTGAAGCTGTTTTATTTACGAGTTAAGATGTATAGTGTCATTTGTGGCAGGCATTACACCATGGTCTAGTGCAGGCTTTTGGCGCGTCGTGTTCGCCTATATATCGACTGATGTTGCACGACTTCAGCTGTACTGTGTGTCACTAAATCACGGCACACCAAAATGCAAATGCCGTTGTGTAATCCTACCTGAAATACACTGCTTCATAACAAAGGTGATGCCCTGAGAAGAGGAAGAGAAAACTTCGTGAGGCGGGATGGTGTGTGTCGTTTTTAAGTGGTTACAAAATCAAGTTATATTTAGAATAATATTGGTATTATAAGCCCACTTAATAGTATGACGTTGTACTCCCTGAATTCATGCACTGAATCGGTTGGGAAGGGTATCACAAATCAGTTGTATTCTCTCCTGATTCACAGTAACGTACAGCTGTTGTAGTTCGTCCACCATGTCCTTCATGCTGGCATTGAGAAAGAGATGACGTCCGAGCAGATCCCACAAATGTCGTTACGGGGGAGGTATGAGATCTTGCTGGCCATAGGAGTACTCCACCATTAGCCAGATAATGGCCAAAACATGGTTCAAATGGCTCTGAACACTATGGGACTTAATTTCTGAGTTCATCAATCCTCTGGAACTCAGAACTACTAAAATCTAACTACCCTAAGGACATCACATACATCCATGCCCAAGGCAGGATTCGAACCTGCGACCGTAGCGGTCGCGCGGTTCCAGACTGTAGTGCCTAGAACCGCTCGGCCACTCCGGCCGGCGATAACGGCCGAGTGTGGACGATTATTTAAAAATAGTGCCATGATATTTTCGCAAAAGGTTAAGAAGTGGGGACACAGGACGTCCATAACATACCACTGTGCCGTCAGTACCAGTATATACTGGAGGAATACTCGTCTATACGGGAAGAATGGGACACTTCAGAACGCTGCCATACTCGCCGGCGATGATCACTCGGGGTAGTGCAAAGCTAATATTCTTCAGTGAATACAAAGTGACGTTACTTATCGGCAGTTCGTACTTACCAGTGGAACGTTATACGTATTTTGGCCAACAATTTGGCCGCCTGGAGGTGATATGCAGCAAGATGAAATTATTGTGCGGCTGAACGCTAGCGGCCTCAGGACGCGCCACTGCAGGTTTGGCTAGGCGACCTCTACGGACAAGTCCAGGTACAAAGATGAGCAGCGTCGCCGGAAATGGGTAAATCCCAAAACTGGGAATTTGGACAGCTGTGGCTCGCATTGCCTTGTGCAAGACATACACCAAAGATGACAGTCACCAAGCTGAAATATAGCTTCTTACAACTCTTTGAGAATCTATAATAATTTACAGTCAAGTATAAGGTGCATCCAAAAAGAAGCGAGCTGGAGGAATATTACAGAAACCAGTACCTGTATTGACCATGGATGATGAGACACTTGTCCCGCTGTGACACAAGGCGGTGAATGGCTGTCTCATAAAATTTCCGGGGCTGCGGTGTTAACCAGTCCGCACGTAGAGCTGGACGTCGTCGTCCGAGATGAATCGGAAAGGTTATGCTAACGTTCTTCTGTGACCAAGACGGCCCCTTTCTGATTCACTTCCTGCAAAACGGGACAACAGTGAATGCCCAGCGTTACTCGCAAACCTTGACCACGCTTCGCCAAGCGATCAAATCAAAACGACCAGGAAATCTCACCCGTGGAGTCATTATGCTCCACGACAATGCAAAGTCAATAATAGTCAATCAGCACATGTAAAACGTTGAGTTTTACTGCAGATGAATTCAAGAACAGAATAACGATTATCGTTGAAATCCCTATTGATTTCCGAAATGGAATATCCTATGCGTCTGGCTTCAACTACAATTCCGTGTTCTAAATCTGTTAATTCTCGTTGTGCGGCCATAATCACGACGGAAACCGTTTCACATGAATCGCCTGAGTACAAATGTCAGCTCCACGTATGAACAGTTTTTTTATACCTTGTGTAGGCGATATTACCTCCACATGTATACGTACATATCACTACCCCATGACGTTAATTACCTCAGTGTAAATGGTAGCGCCAGAACGACATGAAAGGCACTTTTCATGGCAGCGGGTGGACTGACAGCGTCAGTCCCGATGTTGGTACACTGATGCCGGTAAGACAGTGTCATACGATCAGTGTCAGTTACGATTGCAGATCTCCGAGAATGGACTGTGGACCAATATAAAAGTGTTGCCTTGTACAATGACGGTGTTCGTATACGTAGCCAGCCACACGAACTGTTGCTCGAAATAAGAACCGCGTAACGGATGCAGGCCTATGGTGACAGTACTATTGTATGGGGAACATTCACCTGCGCTTCTATTGGATCTATGGCATTCACCGAAGGCCCCACGTCAGTTGTGAAATGTTATTGCGGACTAATTGCATCTCTTCAAGCTCGCTTCGCCAACGGTATTTTCCAGCAGGATAACGGCTGTGTTACGGTGATTGAAGGAACATAATAGTGAAGTCGCGTTGATATCTTGACCACCAGATTCGTTTGATCTGAACCCGACTGAACACGTCTGAGACGCTATCGGGTGCCAGCACCATCCATAAATTTCTTAGGCATTGCGTGATCTGTTGATTGTGGTCACATGGCAACTTCCAGAATCCTGTAAGAGATTCGTCGATCTGCTGTTACTTCTTCAACATGATAATCGTTAAAACATCTTTTGGACAACACGTGATTGTGATTACAAAATCTTTCAAGATTTACTGAAAGAAGTGACGCTGCAACTTGATATTTTGCTTTAGTTTCAAAAACGAATCCGAAATACCGACACACGAATATCTATATCTCGAAAACGGACATTACGTTTGTTGCACTGTTGATACAAAATGTCGATATTTCTAATACGATTACAGTACCTGGCTCAAACAACAATTTATGTTCAACATTGTTGCCGTTTCCAGAGGTAACGTGCATTGTTCATTCTTTTCAACATTAAAAGAATGAATATTTTTCCTTCCCATTTACGTATGAAACGCGGGAAGAATGATGGTTTAAATGACTATATGCTTACTGTAATTAATCGAATCTTGTCCTTACGATCGCTACAGGAGCGTTATATTGGACGTTGTAGTTTATTCCAAGAGTCGTCATTTTAAGTCGCTTCTTGAAACTTTGTATGTAGGCTTCCTAGGGGTAGTTTACATGTATCTTCAAGAGTCTTCCATTTCAGTTTTTTCAGTGTCTCCATGACACTCTCCCATACATCAAGCAAACCTGCGACCGTTCGTGCTGCCCTTCTCTGTATATGTATGTTCAATATCCCATGTTAGTCCTATCTGGTATGGTGCCACGTACATGAGCAATATTCCAGAATGTCACGTCACACGAGTAATTTGCAAGCAATTTCGTTTGTAGACTGATTCCATTTCCCCAGCATTCTACCAGTTAACAGAAATCTACCACCTCTGTCTTACCCACAACTAAGCCAATGTCCTCATTCCATATCATACCCCTACAAAGCGATACAGCCAGGTATTCTGTGACTCACTGAAATTATAGCCATAGGGTACGTTCCCTCATTCTGCGAAGTGCACAATTTTACATTTCTGAGCACTCAAAGGAAACTGCCCGTCTTTGAGCAACTTTGAATTTTTATCAAGGTCTGCCTCAGAATTATACAGCTTATTTCAGACAGTAATGTATTATGCACACATCAAAAAAGTATTGCATCACCTCGGTTCTGAGAGTACGGGAACCTATAAAGAAAATTGGAATAGAGATCAACACAAATACCATTTACGCCCTTTTCATTGCTCATGATAACCAAATACTGCATATTGTACCACCATACAGGGAGACCTGCAGAGGTCGTGGTCCAGACTGGTGTACGCACCGGTACCTCTAATACCCAGTAGCACATCCTCTTGCATTGAAGCATGCCTGTATTCGTCGTGGCATACTATCTACAAGTTCATCAAGGCACTGTTGGTCCAGTGTATCCCACTCTTCAACGGCGAGTCGGCGTAGATCCCTCAGACTGATTGGTGGGTCACGTCGTCCATAAACAGCCCTTTTCAATCTATCCCAGGCACGTGCGATTGGGTTCATGTCTGGAGAACATGCTGGCCACTCTTTTCGAGGGATATCGTTATCCTGAAGGTAGTCATTCACAAGATGTGCACGAGGGGGGCGCTAATTGCTGTCCATGAAGACGAATGCCTCACCAATATGCTGCCGATATGGTTGCAATATCGGTAGGATGATAACATTCACGTATCGTCCTGTGGCTAATACGACGTCCCGTGGCTGAACAAAAAGCATTTTTCAACATGATGCCGTTGTGTCAAGGTTCCTCCGAGCCATAATCCGTGGGTGGTGGTCTTCCACTGCAGTAGCAGCCCTTGGGTGGCCTGAGCGGGGCATGTCATCGACATTTCCTCTCTCTCTGTATCTCCTCCGTGTCCGAACAACCTCGCTTTGGTTCACTCAGAGACGCCTGGACACTTCCCTTGTTGAGAGCCCTTCCTGGCACAAAGTAACAATGAGGACGCGATCGAATCGCGGTATTGACCGTCTAGGCATGGTTAACTGCAGACAACAGGAGCCGTGTACCCCCTTCCTGGTGGAATGACTGGAATTGATCGGCTGACGGACCCCCTCCGTCTAATAGTGGCTGCTCATGCATGGTTGTTTACATATTTGGGCGGGCTTAGTGACATCTCTCAACAGTCTGTGATACAATATCCCCAGTCAACGCGTATCTTCAGAAGTTCTGGGATCCAGGATAATGCAAAAGTTTTTTGATGTGTGTGCATAACTGCATCATCTGCAAAAAGTGTGAATTCATTATAAATACTGTCTACAAGGTCACTACTTTAGAGTGCAACACGAACAACCAGAGCTTTAATACACTTCCCTGGGGCACACACAAATTTTCTTCCACACTGCGTAGTGACTCTCCATCCAAGATAACCTGTGGCGTCGTCACTATCAAAATATCTTCAGACTCCCTAAGGCCGCACTTCTGAAGTTAAGCGTGGACGCTGTAGCAAGTCAAGCGCTTTTCGGAAATCAACAAATATTGCATGTACTTGACTGCTTTTGAGTCAAGGCTTTCAGTAGGTCATCTGAAACAAGTGCGAGCTGAGTTTCACATGATCGATGTTTCCTAAATCCATGCTGGTGGACATGGAGGACGTCTTTCTGTTCCAGATACGTCGTTACGAAAAATTGGGAAATTTATAGTAACGTCTTATGGGACCAAACTGCTGAGGTCATCGGTCCCTAAGCTTACACACAACTAAATCTAATTTAAACTAACTTAAGCTAAGGACGACACACACACCCACGTCCGAGGGAGGACTCGAACCTCCGACGGGGGGAGCCGCTCTGACCGTGACAAGACGCCCTACACCGCGCGGCTACCCTCGCGCCGCCTCGTTACAATTCACCTCAAAATATCTTTTAAGATTCTACAAGAAATCGATATCAAGGGTTTCGGACGGTAGCTCTGTGGAATACTTCTTCTGCCCTAACGGTAAATTTGTGTGACCTGTGCTTTCTTCCAAGTACTGGGCACAGTTTTGCGTTTGAAGAATCTACCCATGGATTAAGGTTAAAAGTGGAACCAACTAAGCTGCAAATTCGGTATAGAATCTCATAGGTATTCCATCTGGCCTTGGTAATTGGTTCATTTCTAATGATTTCAGTTATTTCTCATCCGACTGAAACTAACACTTACCTCAGTCACATTTTCTGTGGTACGATGATTAATTTGGGGCAGTCCTCCAGAGAATTCGTTTCCAAAGGAGCATTTCAAAACGGAGTTAAGCATTTCAGCTTTTGCTTTGCTACTCTCGCTTTCAGTTCCTGCTTCATTGGCAAATGAGTAGACGCTAATTTTGGTACCACTAACAGTCTCTATATACGACAAGAATTTCTTTGGGTTTAGTGTAAGATCATTTGACAACAGTTTTCTACAGTAGTCATTGAAGGCTTCACACTTTGCTGTCTTGACAACCAATCTCGTTTCATTTAATAACTCTCTACCCATAGCCTGTGCTCTGTTTTACACCAAGTGTATAGTAGTTTCTGTTTCTTTAGAAGTTTCTTTACAGTGGCTGTGTGCCGTGGAGGGCTTCTCTCATTATTAACTGTTCTAATGGGTACCTATCTAGCCAGTACGTGATGAACTAGTCTTTTAAACTGATCCATAGTTCTTCTCCATACCCTGTCCTGTGACAAAAGTTTTAATTTCCTCACTTATATATGACACTACCACCCTTTCATCTTGCTTCTTGAACATATACATATTTTTACGAGTTTTAGTTGCCCTTTGCAATTTGGTAATCATTGTTGGCACAATCGGATCATGGACACTGGTACCAGTTTTGATGAGTTCATCCTTAAAGAAATCAGCCTATTTGTTATCATTAGGTTTAATGTATTTCAGTCATGAGTGCGATTCCCAACTATCTATATAGTTTTAAGGGAAGGCATTTAGTAATATTTCATATCTTGCCACGCCAACCACTAACAAAGCTGTAGTTTGGTTATTGGTTGATATTGCGTTTTGGGTTACACCAGGTGAGTCTGGTGGCCGAGAGAAGGATCCCATTACAGCATTTTGTGCATCGCTGACATTGAGTCTTGACCCAACAATCCCGCATGTTGCTTCAATTTCTGTCTCGGTGGATTTCAGTTTGTTTTCTACTGTGACAAATGCACCACCTCCGTTTCCCATTCGCCTTTCTTTTCGATATACACTTAAATTTCCTCCAAAAATCTCACAGCCATTAACTTCAGGTTTCAAGCAGCTTTCTGTACCTAGTATTATGTGAACTTCTCTGCTTTTCAGGAGCGGTTTAAACCGTATCGCGTTGTTGCGAATGTTTCGACTGCTAACTACTTAGTCTCTAACACTGTCGTCTGTGGAGGGCATGCCTTTAGATGTTTCAGTGATACTTTACGTTATCCATTTTGGTTTGAGAACTCAGCAGCTGTTTTCCTAAGTAACACTGTAGAAATACCGCAACCAGCCACAAGTTTTTTTAGACTTCATTTTACTGTACCGTTACAAGATTCGGGCCTGAGCCCATCGTCAGATGATAGCGTTGATTTTTGGCAAGTTTTACATTTGTGTCCTAAAATATGATAAAGTTTTTATGATTACATGCTTAAGAAAAGTTTTACGATAGTGTCCTAAAGTATAGAAATTTTTTTTTGTAATTATATAGTTTCACGTGAAGCTCACCTTTACGGATTATAAGAGAGGTTTGATTTTCTTTATCGATCCGTGCTGATCAGTGAGCTAAACTAAATGCAAGATGGCGCATACATTAATTTACATGTGCTGCCGATCTGATGTACCAAAAAACATGATGTGTGTACGCATATAGAATAGTTCTGGAGTTATTGCACAGACACTCTTCATAGTACAGATACTTTTGTAAGGTTATACACTTAATTATTTAGGTTTGAAAGATGCTGGTAATGGTGAATGAAGAATATTTTCTCTGTTATTTAATTATTATTTCTGTTGTCTCAAATTATAAGAGTTGTATTAAATTTTAGACGTACATTAGTTTTTTATTCCTAGTTGATCATTTAGGATGCAGTGACGTTTACTGTGAATGAAGGTATAGATTACTATTTCATCTAACAAACTCAGCTGTACTTCTTTTTCGGCAATATTTTGTATCTCTAAGTGCTATCCTACGCTTACCTCAGTGTGCCTGTGTTGAGTCAAATGAGGAATGGAAGTTGATTGATTTAGGTTGTGTTTGCGGTATCGTATGTTTAAACTCCAGCCAGTTTGACCAATGCAAAATATGGGGGCATACAGAACAATTTAGTGTATAAATGCCACACTTGTGGTGTTCTTAAATTAAAAGTTAAGTTATGGACACTTTGCATTTTATTTTATTGTTTGTGGAAAAACTAATTTTGTTATTTCTAGCACGCAATCTGACATGACACCTTACCAATAAATGGTATGCAGACATGTTTCACACAATTTTGAGGAGCTATTTGTGGTAGAGTGCAATAGTGCACTGAGAATGACTAGCTAGTAGCCGAAATCATGAGTTGACTAATAAAATCTAAGAAAGGACGACTGATTGCTGCACTCTATAATTTATAAGTCACATAACAGTCGCTGAGTGCATACACTTTCCAAATGGAAGGTAACCTGATAAATGTGTTCATATCCTTTCGCCTTTAATGTTTTCTTAGCCACAACAAGGGGAACACACCCTCACCACGAAAAGCACCACTTGCCGTAACACAACTTCTCCGTACTTCGTTGTTTGCACTACACATTATGGCAGTTAACGTTCTCCATCAACCTAATTGCCACTGAGTACAGCGTGACTCATCACACGCTTCCAGTCATCCACATTTGAATGGTGTCGCTCTTTACACCAACCAAAACGTCGCTTAGAACTGGCTATAGAAATGTGTACCTCATAAGGAGTTGCTCGGCAATTGCAGGCCAACCCAATTCCTTTTAACTCGCTACTGTCAGTCATTATGGTAGCTTGACTGCTGGAAGCATTTTGAAACTCACGAGTTATTCCTTCCGCTGATTACATCCACGCAATGCTTTACGGTCCCTGTCGGTTAGTACTTGGGTTCTGCCTAGCATGGGCGCCCATACTTGGGAGCAAGATGATTTGTCGTCTTCCCGCTCCCCCCTCCCCCCCACCCATCCCCCGCCCCTTTCTCTCAGGGAGAAGGAAAAATATAGTGTAGGCAGGTGTTTTTCTTTTAAGAAAATCATTTAAAAGTCGGTATTACGCAGGTTTTTGATGTCTGAACGGGAACTTTTCAGTGGTTTACTATTAAAAACAGTCTTGATCACGATTTATTTATTAAGATGACCGGTTTCGACCACTACTGTGGTCATCTTCAGACCATTGAGTAGGAACCTCTTTCTGCGGGAGAATCACTACTGTGATTCACCAGCAGAAAGAGGTTCCTACACAATGGTCTGAAGATGACCACAGTAGTGATCGAAGCCGGTCACCTTAATAAATAAATCGTGGTCAAGACTGTTTCTAATAGTAAAAATTTGTAACACATTGATCACTGACACTCCCATAATGTATTCAAAAGTAATTTTCAGTGGTTACTTACAAGGCGCCATCTGTCTCTATGAATATTACAAATGCTCCATAACTCCATGTCTTGGCCCCCCTGCCCCACTACAAAGCATTGGATGGCGCCCTTGCTGCCTTTGTCTTTCTTTTAGCTATGGTTGTTCCTCCGCGTTGCCACTGAAGTCACATTACTAACAGTTGACTTGAGCAGCAGTAAACGGAATGTCCCTAATAGATTTGTTACTCAGTGACATCCGGTGACTAGTTCACTTCCGAAGTCACTGAGCTCTCCTGACAAAGCCATTCTGTTGTTACCGCTTCTCTACTGATAACACAATACTCCCTGTTTACTTCTAAACTAGCGATCTGTCACTTCCAGTGGTCAATTTCGCATTACATAAGAGAGTCCAGTTGCTGCTGAGCAGGTAGTCTACCTTCAGAAGTCAGATAATGGTTAACAACCGTCGGGTGCTAGTTTGTAAGAGCGCATTGCGTTACACATGGAGGTGGAAAAAGTCATGCGACAGCGACATATACAGACACAGATGGCGGTAGTATCGCGTACACAAGGTATAATACGACAGCACATTGGCGGAGCTGTCATTTCTACTTAGGTGATTTATCAGAAGAGGTTACCGACGTGAATGTGGCCGCACGACAGGGACTAACAGATTTTGAACGCGGAATGGGAGTTGGAGCTGTACCCATGGGACATTCCGTTTCGGAAACCGTTAGGGAATGCAGTATTCTGAGACCCATAGCGTGAAGTGTGCACCGAGAGCACTAAACTCTCGCCACGGACGACGCAGTGGCCGACGGCCTTCACGTAACAACCGACAGCAGTGGCTTTTGCGTAGAGTTGCCAGTAATCCAGTGATATCAGACAAGCAACAATGCGTGAAATAACAGCAGACACCAGTGTGGTACGTACGACGAATGTATCCGTTAGAACACTGTGGAGAAATTTGGCGCTAATGAGCTAAGACAGCAGACGACTGACACAAGTGGCTTGGCTAATAGCATGACATCACCTGCAGCGGTTCTTCTACAGCGATCGTGACCATATCGGTTGGATCATAGACGACTGTAAAAACGTGACTTTGTCAAATAACTTCCAATTTTAGCTGCTACGCGCTGGTTGTAGTCGAGTGTGGCACTCACTCCACGAAGCCATGGATCCAAGTTGTCAACAAATCACCATGCAAGTTGGTGGGATCTCCATAATGGTCTGTACTGTGTTTACATGGAATGGACTGGGTCCTCTGGTCCTGCAGAATCGATCATTCACTGGAAATGGCTATGTTTGGCTACTTAGAGACCATTTGTAGCAATTAGTGTGCTTCATGTTGCAGATAAAATGTGTATGGATGACAATGCAACACGTCGCCGAGCAACAATGGCTCGCCCTTGGTTTGATGAACATTCTGGAGGTATTTGGCCATCCAGACGGCCCGAATGATTTGACAATCCAGAGGACCCAACATGAATCCTAATGAACACTTATGGGACATACTCAAGAAGCAAATTTGAGCATAAAATCCTACACCTGCAAGATGAAATGGCACATGAAATGAATCCACTTGAAATATAAATGCGCGTCGTCACAAATCGGACGCCTTTCAGCAGCCAACTAGGAAGTTGAGACTAAACTTAGCAAATAGCTTTCAGATACGAGCATTAAATAAAGAAACAAATTGACTACATTTATAGAAGTGGACACGCTGCTTTCCGGCCTACTGACAGAAGCGGAATCGATAGTCAGAAGTATGATACGGAACCGGACGTGAACCTCGAACAAACAACCGGGAAACTAGCGAACTGAACAGTCGCAGTACGGGTACAGGAAATGGCAGTTATAGCTATGGTTACTGCCGATGCTCGGCTCACTCGCATCAGCTCAGAGACCAACTAACCAGGAAGGACAGCGTGGAGCCGACACACAAATTCAACACAGCGAACGTCCGCCGCCTGCCTCTAGGACCGGTCGGTCGCTGAAGCACACAACTGGATCCTTCTCTTGGTACGCACTGAGCGCGGTGGTGCAGTATATATTCCCCTTCCATCATAAGAATAAACCTGATGTAAACAAACACAGACTCCATGATTGGTCAGCAGGCGTAGCTCTCGTACACTAGCGTTGTTCCGCTCTTGGAAGTACATCCCACTTATGTATTAAACATTTTATTGCTATGTCACTGTAAATGAAACTTAAAGACATTCTAATGTATTATCAACCATCAAGATTTTTCTGATCATACATTAGCTACGTAATTTTTATTTCAAAAATCGTGTACAGTCACAGTCTCAGTAAGCGGTACCTGTGCTCTGATTGTCCCACTGTTCATATGTGCCGCGAAAATGGATGACACTGCTTCTTACTTCGTAGTGAAACACGCGCGCGCCGGCCGAAGTGGCCGAGCGGTTCTAGGCGCTACAGTCTGGAACCGCGCGACCGCTACGGTCGCAGGTTCGAATCCTGCCTCGGGCGTGGATGTGTGTGATGTCCTTAGGTTAGTTAGGTTTAAGTAGTTCTAAGTTCTAGTGGACTGATGACCACAGAAGTTAAGTCCCATAGTGCTCAGAGCCATTTGAACCATTTGAACACGCGCGCGGAACACCGTTAATGGCTAGAAACAAACTGGCTCTGGGCACTATGGGACATAACATCTGAGGTCATCAGTCCCCTAGAACTTAGAACTACTTAAACCTAACTAACCTAAGGACATCACACACATCCATGCCCAAGGCAGGATTCGAACCTAAGACCGTAGTGGTCGCGCTGTTCCAGACTGTAGCGCCTAGAACCGCTCGGCCATGACGGACGGCTAGAAACAAATTGTTCTTAATGTTTAGCACAACCTTACAGAGAAAAATGAGCTTTGACGTCTATTCATAAACACGATGTAATAAATATAAGATATGCAGTTTTACGTGTAATCAAGGTGTAATGAGTAGCGTCGTTGCTTCATAAAAGATCGGGCTGGTAGGCGGTGGTTTGAAATCAATTTTGATCATTTTTTTTGTTTCGTTTCATTACATAAAGTTATCAATATGTGGAAATTAACACACATTTAACCATTACTTTTTCAAGAAACATGCACGTCTCCTGGTTTCTAATTACATATCACACACAGAATTCTGGTTTTCATTGCAAATACATATTCTCAATTATCGATATATTATAAAAGATTGTTACAGAGTTTGAAGTTAAGAAAACGTTATACAATTAAATTTTTTGGAGAAAAATAAAATACTCTTAGTTCGATTATGCCCACTGTTTTATACGACACATGCGGTCTCTCACGAGCCAGAGTGGTAAGCGTCGTAGAAACACGGGAAACAATTTTCACGGCGTCGAGCACACTATAAATGCTGCAGTTTTATGGTTGACACCGTACCACTGCTACCTGAACTCAATAGAATTGGTCTGGAGCCAAGTTAAGGGATATGTCGCGAGAAGTAGCAAGAAGTTTAAGCTGCCAAACTTGCTGAACTAACGCATGAAGCTCTCTGACACGTCATTGCCGAACGATGGCGAAATGCAGAACACCACGTCATAAAAGGGAAGGAGGATATGTGGACTTTTTGGTTGCCACGGATTCTTTGGTTGATCGCCTCGTTATCAGTGTAGCAGTAGTGGAATGTACCGGTTTTCTCGGAGTCCGATATAGAAGAAGTTCAGAGGTTACCAGAAAACTGACTGAAATACCTTCAGTGGCTTCAATATTTAACTACATGATGAAATCCCAGCAGCGCGTTTACGACGCACGTAGCTCATGCAGAAAAGTTACCTTTGTTAAAGTCCTGAATTTTCATCTCTCTCGTTTTTAATTACAGCACTATGTTAGCTAACATCGAGAGCATCATTTCCTTCAGATCACCTAGGATGCGTATCGCTTGAGTTTTACCATTATTTCCTTCTGTTAAAAAATTAAATGACGTTTACCTCTTTACTACAACTGTTCACATCTCTTCAGGTTAGTTGGACCAGGTGGCCGACCAATGCTTTCCAAGTTAAATGTGCCAGTAAAGGTGTTGTCCCGTATTATCGCTGAATCTATGTAAGAGTAATGCACAGCATAAAACGTATATCATCATCGTATTTCAGTGTACTCGAGATTGACTGGCTTCTGTTCTGCGAAATCCAATGAGGTTCCAGCAACATCGTAAGAATATATAGTGTAATGTTTACGTGAGGTTTATTCTTATGATGATCGGAGTATAGCACACTTGGCTCGCATTCGGGCGACGGTTCAGACCCGCGTCCAGTCATCCTAATTTACGTTTTCCGTGATTTCCCTAAACTGCTTCAGGCACATGCCGGGTTGGTTCCTTTGAAAGGGCACGGCCGACGTCTTCCCCATCCTTCCTTAATCCGACGGGATAATGACCTCGCTGTCTGGTTCCCATCCTATGGTCAACCAACCGACCAACCAACCAAATCTGGCTATGCGCCCAACACTTGCAAAGGTTTGCAGCCGGCCACAACCGAGGTAATAAAGATTCCCAATCTAGGAACCCGACTGAGTGTCTCTTCCTGATATCGCTACTACGCTCAGAGCAGGTGATTTAACTGCCGAACTTGTACCAGTTATCAACTGCTGACACACTACTCGACTCGTCATCAGGTTCTAAATTGGCAGCCTCACCCTTAGCGAACTTTTTGACCAACTCGGTCTTACTATGGCTGACGCCTCCGATCACCGTGCGAATCGCTTCCTCGTAAGGTGAACATATTCTGCTAGGGCCTTGGCGAGACCTATCGACTGCGCAATGATTCACGCCGTATTTTTTAACTTTATTTACATCTTTTGGTATAAACCCATTTTCATTGTGACTGACAGAGTACGCGGAGGTGACGAAATCATAAATAACAAGTGGAGGGTACTTTTTCCTGAGGAAGTTCATCATACTGACAATGCTCGCATACACCTCAAAAGCTACACTCCTGGAAATGGAAAAAAGAACACATTGACACCGGTGTGTCAGACCCACCATACTTGCTCCGGACACTGCGAGAGGGCTGTACAAGCAATGATCACACGCACGGCACAGCGGACACACCAGGAACCGCGGTGTTGGCCGTCGAATGGCGCTAGCTGCGCAGCATTTGTGCACCGCCGCCGTCACTGTCAGCCAGTTTGCCGTGGCATACGGAGCTCCATCGCAGTCTTTAACACTGGTAGCATGCCGCGACAGCGTGGACGTGAACCGTATGTGCAGTTGACGGACTTTGAGCGAGGGCGTATAGTGGGCATGCGGGAGGCCGGGTGGACGTACCGCCGAATTGCTCAAAACGTGGGGCGTGAGGTCTCCACAGTACATCGATGTTGTCGCCAGTGGTCGGCGGAAGGTGCACGTGCCTGGGACCGGACCGCAGCGACGCACGGATGCACGCCAAGACCGTAGGATCCTACGCAGTGCCGTAGGGGACCGCACCGCCACTTCCCAGCAAATTAGGGACACTATTGCTTCTGGGGTATCGGCGAGGACCATTCGCAACCGTCTCCATGAAGCTGGGCTACGGTCCCGCACACCGTTAGGCCGTCTTCCGCTCACGCCCCGACATCGTGCAGCCCGCCTCCAGTGGTGTCGCGACAGGCGTGAGTGGAGGGACGAATGGAGACGTGTCGTCTTCAGCGATGAGAGTCGCTTCTGCCTTGGTGCCAATGATGGTCGTATGCGTGTTTGGCGCCGTGCAGGTGAGCGCCACAATCAGGACTGCATACGACCGAGGCACACAGGGCCAACACCCGGCATCATGGTGTGGGGAGCGATCTCCTACACTGGCCGTACACCACTGGTGATCGTCGAGGGGACACTGAATAGTGCACGGTACATCCAAACCGTCATCGAACCCATCGTTCTACCATTCCTAGACCGGCAAGGGAACTTGCTGTTCCAACAGGACAATGCACGTCCGCATGTATCCCGTGCCACCCAACGTGCTCTAGAAGGTGTAAGTCAACTACCCTGGCCAGCAAGATCTCCGGATCTGTCCCCCATTGAGCATGTTTGGGACTGGATGAAGCGTCGTCTCACGCGGTCTGCGCGTCCAGCACGAACGCTGGTCCAACTGAGGCGCCAGGTGGAAATGGCATGGCAAGCCGTTCCACAGGACTACATCCAGCATCTCTACGATCGTCTCCATGGGAGAATAGCAGCCTGCATTCCTGCGAAAGGTGGATATACACTGTACTAGTGCCGACATTGTGCATGCTCTGTTGCCTGTGTCTATGTTCCTGTGGTTCTGTCAGTGTGATCATGTGATGTATCTGACCCCAGGAATGTGTCAATAAAGTTTCCCCTTCCTGGGACAACGAATTCACGGTGTTCTTATTTCAATTTCCAGGAGTGTATTTTGCTCATCTTCCACGTAGATGTAGCACATCATTACGTCTGACCGCTGTTACTTCAGTACGAAGCGCTTATCAATCGTCTTCGATTATTTGATGCTCAAAATTGAAGAACTTATGGTCATTGGCATTAACTACGTTTATATGCTTCGCTTGGGACGGTAGTATTGTCACGTCTCAGTATACTGTTAAATATTTAAGATTTTTATGGCTAAAATTGAGATTCTGTTGCGTAATACAGACCAGTGCTCATAGCTCAGCAATCTTTAAGCTCTGTGTATTGTTAAAAGGTTTTTATTGGAATTATTGCGCTACACAGACGGTAGAGATTGATTTGGATCTCACGACCCATCTGATTCTGCCCCATCCCACCTATATGTCTCTGGAAAGCAGAAAGCGTGGTACAAGTCTTGTTAATATCGTCACATGATTCGGCCTTGAAGTTTAGTGCGCTCTCTGTCTTACGCGCAAGCAATCTGGCGATGGAGTATTTCTCAAGTCTCAGTGGTTCATTCTCCCATTTTATTGCATATTCCACCACTTTTTCTAGTTCAGAAGTTGTATAGAGCCAAACCCGCAAGTTTCATCCACTGATAGCTCTATTTATGCTGTGTGTGCTACAGACAAAAAGAGAGCTCATCATGGCACAGTGGTAAAAATTTGAACCAATGTACACATATTTCGAATCAGATATTGAGGAAGTAGGAGATAGAGCGGCCAAATTACTTTCCAACCAGTCCGAAAGTGACAGTGAAATTACTATTGACAGGAATCTGAGACAGCCTGTTAGTTGATCACAACTTTTATAGAAGCCTTAACGACGAATTAAAACTGTTAATAATGTTCAAATGCATATTTACGAAAGAAGATTCCACTTACAAGATAATTTTCAGATGCATTTAAGAAACTATGCAATTTTCGCGGAAGTTTCGACTCTGTGGCATGATGAAAGTAACCCTTCTAACAATAAAGAACATTGCGCTCCCCATGCCAATGAGAAAAGGCCAACCGGTATTGTATCTATGCAGTCGTCCAGTTTTCCAAACGTGCCGTTCAGTGATGCATGGAAAGTGCGAGAGGACTTGGGTGAACATTGAACGTTTGCGAAAAGTTTTGCTTCGAGTCATATGTGGAATTTATTATATGCTACTAATTCTTCACACCCTATATGGTCTTACAGCAATCTATTACTATTTCACATTATTTCTTAATACAATAAACAAGTCTGGGTTCTTATGTTTCATTTCACTTCACTGTTATTCATGGTTACGCTAGCTTACTTTCCTTTTGTTGTTTGCCGCGCGGGATTTGCCGAGCGGACTAAGGCGCTGCAGTCATGGACTGTGAGGCTGGTCCCTGCGGAGGTTCGATACCTCCCTCGGGCATGGGTGTGTGTGTTTGTTCTTAGGATAATTATGTTCGTTAGTGTGTAAGCTTAGGGACTGATGACCTTAGCAGTTAAGTCCCATAGAATTTCACACACATTTGAACATTTTCTTGTGGTTTATTTTCAATTTTTTATGTTATAGTCATGTAATAGATTCTAATAAATATGCAAATACAAAATTCATGAATGAACGTTTGTAATGAAAGCAAAATAAATTACTTGTCATTGTTAAAACAAAGTGGCATCCTGTTAGACACCACAACGCCATTTATCATACAAGAAGTCACAACGCCGTTTGAGGGTTAAATACACTCGTTAGCAGTATTTACGACCACACTTACAATGTAACTCAATAACTTAGTGATAGCATAGGGGCATTTGAAGAATTATCTCAAATATGAATTTAGCTAGAATAATGTTTATATGATAGGGGAATGCGTTATATTGAATGAAAAAAGTTGGACCGAAGCAAAAGTAACATTTGCTGTGCCTCAAGCAAACATAATATGACAATCATTTTTGTAATGAAAGGGTAAGCTACAACTGATTGTTCACCAAAAATGAAGCTGATCCATCAGGAACGTTCCTCTATGTGAGGAACATCTGCAGCTGACGCCGTAAGTCACCTGTATGTGTCGTAACTTCGGAAGAAACAGATGCTTTTTGCCTTTGTAAAAAGATTACATTCCTGTGCCTGTATCACGCCCTGTGTGTGAGAGTAAGGGTGTTTTGTTGTGATTGGATGTAGTTTGAATTTTTTGCGAGTAGCTCCAACCTGTGGTTAGATGATGCTGGAAGAAAGCGAAGACGTTTATGTCTGTCCATAGTGTTCGCTAAGGAGAGTTCTTGCATTGAGTCTGTTAAGGATGCTACGTATTTCTTTGTTACCCGACCACGTTTGCACTCTAACACGGTCAAGTCTAGCCTCGCATTAGCTGCAGCGGTATGAGCCGTTGTGTTTTTCAAATACTCCTTATATGAGTAGTTTCCGGATGCAGGAATCAGAATGTCTGATTCTTAACAATCATGATGCTAAATGTATTGCTTCCAGGTATATATTACTAGGGAGAATTCATTATGACTTTTTCGATAATCCCCAAGTGAATAAAATGAGTTCTCCGCATTGGTGCATAGTTCTGGTCCAAACTGCCACCACAAGTACAAAGCGGACAGTGTAGCTATGTTTGTCTGATATTACGCCCTGGCTAAATTCGTTGTTTTTCTACCGTATCGTATAGTGTTTATTTTACTGTTAATTTGAAGTAACAATCATCAGAGAAAAAATTCTGCGTTTGGGACTCACACATGGCCGACATCTCTCTGTTGCCTTCAGATATTTAAGTCATATGCGGGTGACAATGTTAACTCCTGCTGGAATCGTTCAGACTGTTAGTTCCTTTTACCTCCGTCTAATTTGGTTCGGATTGTGCATTGTTAAGAACTTGTTCCTTTGTTTTACGACTTACCACGTCGTTTGAATAACTTATTAGCAACCTGCCTTTCTAGTAAATTTCAGTTGTACCTTCGCTCATTAACAATTTTAACTAATTTTTGTGAAACATTATAGAAGATAATTTCTCTTCTTCATGGCTACTATTTGTGATCACGAGTCCATCACACTCGCTTTTATTCTAATGCTTGTCGCTAAATGTTTCTAGTGCCCTTGCGCTAAATCACCTCTGCAGTGAATTTTGGTGCCGTAATTCACCTTTTAAACGTGAAATCTCCACGGAGGGAGGATCACGTCTTTATATTTTGCCAATAAGCCCCCAAAATTGTCCTTTCGGTGAATAATACATGACATTCCACGTCTGGTGGAATACGTTTATACTGTATGTTTCCTTTCATTTGTCCAAAATGTGATCTAAGAGACTCGTCTTTTGTAGACTCCTGGCCACCCATAGAATGGTGCACATTCTCTCTGGTCGGTTTGCTGCAGATGTTAAGACGGTTACTTTTACTTTTGTTGAGGATGTATGTTAACGACTTTGCTCCTTCATTGTCTCATACATGCTCCTTTCTCTCCTGCGCTACGTTATGCTGTTCCAAGTAATAGGCGTACAGCTTCGGCAGTGTCTTATTTCTTGTGTCAGTGGACTACGTATGTTGATGATTTTCAAGAGTAAAGACCGCCTGGTTTGTCGGATATTAGGTCATAAATACAGCTGACCTTTCAAGAAGTACGATCCTTGTACAGTTATCCTGCTGTGTGTCGCGTTTCATTTAACCATTTGTATAACTGTCTTAATAAAGATGTTGAAATTCATCAAAATTTCTGTAAATCAGTATGTCACAGAAAGTCTAATCCTAGTCCCTGTGATTGATGCTGTCTTACTAATACTACCAATTTTAGAGAAGGACATAAAGAATACGAGCAAAAGATCGGAATGGAAAGAAAGCCCATTGCTTAAGGTATGTGTCTCTGTCTATAAGGCCACGTTTCCATTCATGTTTGTGTGCCAGTGCTATACGTTGCGCAGCCTAACAGCAGATACACTTGTTACAGACAGTTAATACCCACCAATGCACATTTTTACCAGTGTGTTGCTGTAGTAACGTATATTTCTTAGATCACTCTAAGGAAATGCAGTAATATTTATAAACTGTTTCCAGTGGGTGAAGTAAGCATGAGTCTTCTAAAATATGAATAATCACCACTAAAAAGTAACGTGATAAGCGTGGGTTGCGTAACTAAAGATAAATGTAGATGGTTTAAATACCTAATTATAGTCCTAGGAAGTGACTTTCCTGCTAATGTTTGTTGCTTTTGTATTAGATTATACCACTGTGGGAGGATAAATGCGTGGAAATAATGCGCTACAAGATGCAGTCACGGAATTTTACTGTCCAACCGTTTCGATCAAAGAAGATGGAATGCTACAGCGGATCAAGGGTTAACATTAAATGCTCACTAGAGACGGAGCACCAGATAAGCGTTTTAGGCAAATCGGACAAAAATCTGGATGTGGATGATCAAATACGAATCTGATGTTGTATAGGACGAATCCACTTTGCTCGATCTCGCTCCATATTGGATACTGTCCGTCGACCCTTGGATTATCAACGGAAAACCACACGTGCGTATTTCCAAGTATTATTTTAAAACAGAACATTTTGTATTTCGAAATGAGAACAGTAGCCGGCCGATGTGGCCGAGCGGTTCTTGGCACTTCAGTCTGGAACCACGCGACTGCTACGGTCGCTGGTTCGAATCCTGCCTCGGGCAAGGATGTGTGTGATGTCCTTAGGTTAGTTAGGTTTTAGTAGTTCTAAGTTCTAGGGGACTGATGACCTCAGATGTTAAGTGCCATAGTGCTCAGAGCCATTTGAACCATTTTGAGAAAAATAGTGGTTTTAAAGGAACTTTCATTGTTCTCTTTTACTTCACGTCGTAACGATTTGATAATGGTTTTAAAATTTTGTGTGTTGTATATAATGTGGCATTCTCTTCCTTGTATGTACTGTTCATCATTCACGTTTATCTCCCTTATAAGACTATACTTCAGAGGATAAGCCCTGTAGATACTTCCTAACACTTCAAGTTTTAGTACTCCAGAAACGCTTTGTGCTATTGTAAATCTCAATTTTAAATCCTCTTTACTATTTTCTTTTGGGTTAATTTGCTGCCAATGTCGTACATTACTTTTAATGCCTCATTTCCTAATCTAACTCAGTCACGTTAATCATACTACATTTCATTATATCGTAAGCACAATACAAAAACCTCTAACCTCAACTGTTTACCGTCCGCCTTACTGTTACGTACGAAGCTAAACTCCGCAAGGATCCCTACATAAAATACTTCAAATTTAAATTTAAATTCTATGTTAACAAATTACTTTTTTTCAGAAATGATTTTCTTGTTATTTTCAGTCTGGATTTCATATCCTATCTGCTTTGGCCGTTATCAGTCTTTTGATGCCCAAATAAGAAAACTTATCTCCTGCTTGTAGTGTCTTATTTCCCTATCAAATTCCCTTAACACCTGATTTAATTTGGCTATATTTCACTTCCATTGATCTTCATCTTATATCCTCTGTTGAAGACACCATTCTATAAAGGGCTCTTACAAATTATTATCGTGTTCCATCTTCCAACACACTGTCGCACATATCTGATATAATGCCAAAGTATTGTCTCCCTCCCTTCCTCCCTCTCTCTCTCTCTCCCTCCCACTCCGCGTGCGAGTGGGTGTTTTTACAAACAGCTTCTAACGAAAGTTTCAGTTCAGCATCAGTTGGCAACCGCTGGTGACCTGTCAGCTATCACGCTCCACATACATTCCAGAAGAGCGTATCAGATAGCCTTTCGAAGATCTGGAAGTTCGTGTGGAACCTAGAAAACTTTTTACGATAGAAGGATTCCCCTTCACCTCAGCGATAAAAAGAGATATTCTGCACCAGGGGAATGAGACTTTCACAAGTACCGGAAAATTGAAGATTAGGCTGGGCTTAGTGGGACATCAAGGTGACTGGAATGAAACGGCAATGACCCCACACATGTTAAACTTGTTTCGCGCAGGAGCGTGCTACTCAGTTTGATTGATTGACTAAGATTTATGTGTGCACTCATTATAGCAGCAAATGAAATACCTAACTGTAAATGTAGTTGTAACGTATAAGTCCCAATTCCAATCGAAATACAGAGCTCATATAAATTAAAATACTTTGTTATCCCTTCGTGTCTCCTTAAGATGTGACTTTCTGTACCGTATCGCCCTAGCCAAATACACGTGCCGCTACATGGGTTTCGAATAGATGGAATAGGTCCTAGGGTAGTACAGAGCTTGTACTAAGGTAATGCCTAGGCCAGCATTCTTCCAGTAACCAGCCAGGAGGCATCATATGTCATCCATATCTGCCGGCAGAGAGGCGTTCGTGAGTTACGCACTCCTGTATTTAGCATCTGCTTTAGGGCACCTACCTTTGTCTCTCATGTGCTTTGACTTTGCCTTTGGCTGGATGAATTACGCGATCTGCCTACATCTTTTTGTAATCTGAGACCCTCTTTGCCTCTATCATTCCTGATTCTCCTTGATATCTCACTGTTCGTTTCGAATATCTTTTAACTCTTGTCACAGTCCCTGTTGCCAGTGACAATGGCGAGATGTAACTCCATTCTTTCTGGAGGGTCGCATTGGAAACCGTTACTGCAAATAAAAGCAGATATTTTTATAGTACTTATGACATTCAACCGCTCCTAACACAGCCATATTTATTTTATTTTGCTAAAATTGACTGATAGGTTGGTGGAAATAATGGTAAACTCAACACTGGTTGTTAACACATTGACAAACATTCATACAAATTTAATGTGTAACGGGAAAACGACTTTAAATTAATACTAAAATAAATTAAACTAGCGCTAGCCTTCAAGCAGCTTAATACTATTTATTGAACACTCGTATACACTTAGTTTTGTGATCTTGCATTCGTGAAACTGCCGGGAGATTTATGTGGATTTTAGAGAGTCTCCAAGCGTCACTTCAGAGTGAGCTGATGTTGTGGTGGGTCATGTTGAGCTGTTATACTTTTTATTTCGACAGATGTCATCCGAATTACGTTGACAAGAGTGAAACCTGACCGATGTCGGTTGTTTTGGGAGCGTCTTCTGTGAATTCCTGACAAAACGATTCAGGCTTTGAATTATCAGTATTTACCTGACATCTAGCTACAAAAAAATGATAGCACATGTCCCTGAAAGGTTGTCAACTGCGAATCACGTGTCTACAGAATAGTAACCTTGAAAAACGTATGAAACGCGACGCCTTATCGACCAATCCTGAACTGTCTGTGTAGCGAAAATGACGAAACGGCAGTTAATTTTGCGGACTCTCTGCCTTACACTGGTAGCATTTATAACGGAACCTGGGTGTGAAGTGGGTGTTGCATATCATTGCCTTCCTGTCAGTCATCCTATGGAATATAACATCACAGAGATTCTGACTTGTGCTTCTAACTACCGGTGTAGGCCATGAAGGAAGCAGCTGAGATTAAATTAGCAAGTGACTTTATAAATGCAGACGAAAGTTTTTGCTTAAGTTCTGTTTGAAATCCTTCTCTCTCTCCCTAGTCAAACAACAGAGCAACCGGGTTAATGCAACTCCCTCACTGGTTGTTACTTAACACTCATTATCGATAAATTCTGAAATTGGTGATCTTTGGCAACATATGTGCCTTGACGGTTATAGTTGGTGGGGACTTCAACCTTCCCTCGATATGTGGGCAAAAATACTTGTTCAAAACCGGTGGTAGGCTGAAAACACCTTCCGAGATTGTCCTAAATGCTTTCTCCGAAAATTATTTCGAGCAGTTAGTCCACGAACCCACGCGAATTGTAAATGGTTGCGAAAACACACTTGACCTCTTAGCCACAAACAATCCACAGCTAATAGAGAGCATCATGACTGATACAGGGATTAGTGATCACAAGGTCGTTGTAGCTAGGCTCAATACCGTTTCTTAAAAATCCACCAGAAACAAACGCAAAATAATTTTATTTAAAAAAGCGGATAAAGTGTCACTAGAAGCCTTCCTAAGAGACAGTCTCCATTCCTTCCGAACTGACTATGCGAATGTAGACGAGATGTGGCTCAAATTCAAAGATACTGTAGCAACAGCAATTGAGAGATTAATACCTCTTAAACTGGTAAGAGATGGAATTGATCCCCCATGGTACACAAAACAGGTCTGAACGCTGTTGCAGAGGCAACGGGAAAAGCATTCGAAGTTCAGAAGAACGCGAAATCCCGAAGATTGGCTAAAATTTACAGACGCGCGAAATATGGCAAGGACTTCAATGCGAGATGCCTTTAATAGGTTTCACAACGAAACATTGTCTCGAAATTTGGTAGAAAATCCGAAGAAATTCTGGTCGTATGTAAAGTACACAAGCGGCAAGACGCAGTCAATACCTTCGCTGCGCAGTGCCGATGGTACTGTTACCGACGACTGTGCCGCTAAAGCGGAGTTATTGAACGCAGTTTTTCGAAATTCCTTCACCAGGGAAGACGAATGGAATATTCCAGAATTTGAAACACGAACAGCTGCTAGCATGAGTTTCTTAGGGGTCGCGAAGCAACTCAAATCGCTTGATATGGGCAAGTCTTCAGGTCCAGATTGCATACCGATTAGTTTCCTTTCAGATTACGCTGATACAATAGCTCCCTACTTAGGAATCATAAACAACCGCTCGCTCACCGATAGATCTGTACCTGCAGATTGGAAAATTGCGCAGGTCACACCAGTGTTTAATAAGGGTAGTAGGAGTAATCCATCGAACTACAGACCTATATCATTGACGTCGGTGTGCAGTAGGGTTTTGGAGCATATATTGTATTCAAACTTTATGAATCACCTCGAAGAGAACGATCTATTGATACGTAATCAGCATGGTTTCAGAAAACATCGTTCTTGTGCAACGCAGCTAGCTCTTTATTCGCACGAAGTAATGGCCGCTATCGACAGGGGCTCTCAAGTTGATTCCATACTTCTAGATTTCCGGAAAGCTTTTGACACCGTTCCTCAAAGGGCGACTTCTAATCAAGCTGCGGGCCTATGGGGTATCGTCTTAGTTGTGCGACTGGATTCGTGATTTCCTGTCAGGAAGGTCGCAGTTCGTAGTAATAGAAGGCAAATCATCGAGTAAAACTGAAGTGATATCAGGTGTTCCCCAGGGAAGCGTCCTGGGACCTCTGCTGTTCCTAATCTATATAAATGACCTGGGTGACAACCTGAGCAGTTCTCTTAGGTTGTTCGCAGATGATGCTGTAATTTACCGTCTAGTAAGGTCATCCGAAGACCAGTATCAGTTGCAAAGCGATTTAGAAAAGATTGCTGTATGGTGTGGCAGGTGGCAGTTGACGCTAAATAACGAAAAGTGTGAGGTGATTCACATGAGTTCCAAAAGAAATCCGTTGGAATTCGATTACTCGATAAATAGTACAATTCTCAAGGCTGTCAATTCAACTAAGTACCTGGGTGTAAAAATAACGAACAACTTTAACTGGAAAGACCACATAGATAATATTGTGGGGAAGGCGAGCCAAAGGTTGCGTTTCATTGCCAGGACACTTAGAAGATGCAACAAGTCCACTAAAGAGACAGCTTACACTACACTCGTTCGTCCTCTGTTAGAATATTGCTGCGCGGTGTGAGATCCTTACCAGGTGGGATTGACGGAGGACATCGAAAGGGTGCAAAAAAGGGCAGCTCGTTTTGTATAATCACGTAATAGGGGAGAGAGTGTAGCAGATATGATAAGCGAGTTGGGATGGAAGTCATTAAAGCAAAGACGTTTTTCGTCGCGGCGAGATCTGTCACCAACTTTCTCTTCCGAATGCGAAAATATTTTGTTGAGCCCAACCTACATAGGTAGGAATGATCATCAAAATAAAGTAAGAGAAATCAGAGCTCGAACAGAAAGGTTAGGTGTTCGTTTTTCCTGCGCGCTGTTCGGGAGTGGAATGGTAGGGAGATAGTATGATTGTGGTTCGATGAACCCTCTGCCAAGCACTTAAATTTGAATTGCAGAGTAACCATGTAGATGTAGATATAGACGGGATCTGTACCGAGCCGGTTCGAGAACGCTTTTCCACACAAGCGAGTTTAATTTGCTGCCCCCTCTACCCCCTTTTCTGTGTAGATATCTTGTCCCTGGCGAGATTCTCAGCTTAGTAACCCAAGCGGGCGCTACTAACCGTGACAAATTCTGTATAGAAATCTCACGGTTGTAGTGCCTCTGCCGATGCTCTCCGCTTGGCGCCGTAACCAGGCGCCAGCCCTGAGTAGCTATCGAAATATCGCCAGTTGTGAAAGACGTCACCCGGCTTCATTCCCTAAGTTATCTGAAGATATTATAAGCTGCGAAAAAATTAAATTTCACGGATATGGCTTTTTTCGCATGCCTTGCAAGAATAATGTGATTGTTATTGCTGTGACGCCGAACACTGCAGCATTGTTGTACTCGTGTAGTCATGATAGGCTGACTGGGAGTCACCAAATAATGGAGTCAGAGAGATTCCATTATGAATCCTTCATTAAGGCACACGCTAAGCATATTTTTTAAATATTTGGTCTTTATACAGGGTGCGGAAAAACAGCTTGACCAAAAGTGCAGGGCAGAAAGTCGGCATCAAATGAACGAGTTTGATTAGAGGAAGTAGGAGTCGTACGTGAATATTTAGGCGCTATGCCACCATGAAAACAGTGGTCAATTTGAACATTTGCTACGACGTACTTACGTCAGTTACGAGGTGGCAAGACTGTGGACAAGAGCATATGCATTTGTCATTTACTTTGAACTTTTTAGGACGTACTGAAACATGATTCATGTACGTGTGATTGTTTTCATTTCAAAAGAAGTGCCGTATGGTACCTCAGCTAAATACGATACACGTGTATGTGATGCTTTAAGTTACTGTTGTTCTCATCGTGACGATTAATTAGTCCAAACATTTCGTTTGGATATACATTTTCTGTGAATTACATTTCATTTTTAGTAAAGTCGTTCATAACTCACATATCAGTTAAGTTCCTGTAGCGCCGAAAATATGAAACTGCTGCCCCGAGTTCTTATATTCGAATTTCTTTGTTTGATAATTTCTTTCTGCTCTTCAGTTTTGGTCAAATTGTTTTTCAGTACCCTGTAAATTACACGTGTTTTCTCTCTCTGCGTTTTAATTTACTTTGATGACCTTAACATGTTTAGGTACATTTACTCAGTGTTGACGGTGTAATCATATAGGCTGAAGCTAATGTCGCATTATTCTGCCACTAGCCGCGTGTGTATGTCAGTGTGCATGTCCATCAGTACAGAGCGGTAATGCAGTCCATCAGCACGAATTGCGTTCCTATTGATTTATCCCACTGCGTACGCACGACCATACATGTTGCACACTAAGACGCACAGTAGAGCCATACGACCTGTGAAATTATACATATGCTGCCTGTCAGTAGCTGTTGCAGCGAACCTAACAGTACCACCGTTTGCGTGTATCGGCGTATTTCAACAAAAGTAGACATGTTTGGACATAAATATTGATATTATAGCTTGGGAACTTTTTCACGTTCTTCTATTGCGCTACGTTGTGAAATATTAGAATCACAAGTCCTGTCGAATGTTCTCGAACAGAATTTGATTCTAACCGATAATGTACACGCCGAAGAGCAGCTCCATTTTCAGTGTACCAGTTTGGCATTAAGAGAACTTCAAAATGAAATTAAGGTTACAAAAGGAGTGGAAAGCGTTTGGACGAATAAACGTTTGAAAAGTACTGGTCCGAGTATATGGTATTGTGAAGTATTAATTAATCCTAATGTTCGTCACTTAAACGCGCTATCCTACTGATTATGGCGCGCGCGGGCATTTGTATGTATGTGTGAGTGAGTGTGAGTGTGTATTTTCGTGTGTTCGTAGTGTGTACCCTGGTTATCTGTTTCTTTATACGCAAAAACTGTTCTGATATATGGCTTTCCAATGCCTTGAGCACTTGTAGACTAATGTGTAGTTCAATTACTGTAATAGAAAGCGGGAAATATATAGATTACGACATAGTGATGTACATGACTTTCACTATACTTTAATGATAAAATACCATGTGTTTGCTCAGTCGCTACGTATACGAGGTGGGGATATACTTTTGGGATAGGATGGTTTGCGCAAAGGGTTTAGGGAGTGCAGGGAAGAGGATAGGAGATTGCTTTTCCCAGAGCCCTCTACCAGTAGCATTTTGAACTTACTTAGTTGGTCCTCTGTTACCTAAGTGAACACTCGCAACTGCCTCCACTGTTCTGGCTAAAAGTTTTTTAATGAAGTGACATTTCGTGATTATTTTTTACTGATTTTTTGTCAGTTTCTCTCAGGTATTAGCAGTGCGTATAATGATCTGAATTTAGAGTGGTGGTTGTTTTAGATCTTCGTGATGCATTTCCGGCATTTGTGGCACTGTGATCTGTGTGTTTTGAGCATCAATATTGTTTGCCAGTTCAGTTGCAAGATCCGTCAATTGAGAACTTTCGATAGTGCACGAGGTTTTCGAAGTATGTTTTGTGAACTAACTCTCTGGAACCGTCTGGGCGGTGGAAGAGAACGAAGTCACCAGAGAGCACCGTTTAGAAAACATGTGAACGGCCGGCTGGAGTGGCCGAGAGGTTCTAGGCGCTACAGTCTGGAACAGCGCGACCGCTACGGTCGCTGGTTCGAATTCTGCCTTGGGCATGGATGTGTGTGATGTCCTTAGGTTAGTTAGGTTTAAGTAGTTCTAAGTTCTAGGGGACTGATGACCTCAGAAGTCAAGTCCAATAGTGCTCAGAGCCATTTGAACCATTTGAACCAATATGGAACGGTGTTTTCCAAGCCTTTTATAGTGAGAATTTCGATATGTGACGAGGTTTTCGATAACTCGTATTGGGGACTGTCTGACTGCGAGCTTACACGCCGTGCATGACTTTCAGTTAGCCAGCTGCGGGCGTCACTCTCTTGGCAGTTCAGGTAACACACATCAACCATTGCCGCATACTTGTGGCCGGTAGCTCCAAGCGTGTTCACTGTGCAGTCTTCGTTCACGATCTGTAAGTGCGTTTAGGAACGATTTTTGAGTGAGCTGCATCCTCAAATTCGTGTGGACTAGCCCTGGGTTATACAGTAATGCGGAGTTTCCATTTTTTTCGAAAGTGGTGTCTTGAACACCTCTCACGTGATAGCTTAACACGAAATAACACTCGTTTAACACGTAATACTAAATATGACGAACGGGGATACGAACATGACACCATGTTTCAGTGCTAAAAGTTTCCGGCAGGTATAGGTCTGAGCCAGAAATGGAGGTATTAACAATGAGGAGCATGAAAGAGTGGCTTTGGCCGGCCTAATGTCTTTCTTACACGAGCCCGATTGTACTTAACCGAGGAACACTTTCAGACAGTGCTGGCACATCCAGAACGTTTGAAAGCCACCAGAACACCGCTGTTGACCGTTCAGTTCTCCATCTGACGAATAGTCTGGCACTGTGCTATTGTTACAGGTGGGCCACACTTTTTGAGAAATACGCTTAGCAGCTTGCAGAAAGCGTCTTTTTATTTAGTCTTACATCCATCTGTGACTGATTTCTGCAGACCGGAAGCAGAAAGTTCTTGTTCAACTGTGAGGTGGTTCGATCGGTGACATCAGGCTGTAGTGAGAGAAATCGTTACAAGCATCTATTTCTTCGTATGTTGTCGGTCCGGCAGGTCCGAAAATTCCATTAGTCTCTGGTTTGACTGTGAGGTATACTGCCATTCTACACATTTCCCATTGGTAGAGAGAACATCGAATATGATGTGCTATCGGCATCCAGGTGGTGAAACACCGGTTGAAGAGACATTTCCTGGTTCTCTAGAAATAATGAGCATTAAAACCTTTGTGACGTTCTAAAGGACAAGGGTGATCTGGAATCTGTTATATCTTTGACGTAAGAATTTATTGAAAAATATGGGAGGACCTATAAGTTTCCCCTATTTTCGAGTTTTCATGCAAAAATCTTCGCAGAGGAGATAAGTTTCCAGTTGCTCAATGGTTTGCAGCAGGGTCCATGTAATGACTTCGTTAATGTTTCGGCTCCCTAAAGAAATAATTTGCTCTCTTTATTTTCAGAATTATACTGTGCAGCGATCTGTAACATCCTGTCATACGGTTGATATCGAGAACAATCTCGTAAACAGTATGATATTCCAGCAAACTATTTGAAAATACACGAAATTCAGGAAATTTTCATGTGCTCCTCGATGATTTCAGCATAAAACTGTCACAAATAGTGTTGATTTTGGGCATGTAAAATCGGATATTGGAGCTGATATCGGTTCCGAGATCGGTAAATTAATTTTCGATTGACAAATCATTTCTCAAGGACAGAGCTCAGAAAGTGAGTAGTATTGTAATCCTAGAGCCTGGAGATAGTCGCAACACATTGTAGAAACCATGGCAGCTAGTAGACCCAGCTGGAAACAGTACTGTTACCAGACACCTTTATGACAGAGGAACCAGCCCAGCCTTTGTACACTAGTTAAGAGAGTGGCCGCTGTCTCCAGAGGGCACCCCGACTACACACCAGGCCAGCGCTTGTGGGGGGCAGTTGCCTCGCGACCATTGGTCGATGTGGATGACCGCGTGATCTCGTGAGGAATACCTAGCTCTGCTACTATATACAGCGCTAGTGCATTTTGTTTTTGGGATCCGTGTGTCTTCGCGGTAACTGCAGGAGATTCAGGTGGTCGATAGCTACACTCCTGGAAATTGAAATAAGAACACCGTGAATTCATTGTCCCAGGAAGGGGAAACTTTATTGACACATTCCTGGGGTCAGATACATCACATGATCACACTGACAGAACCACAGGCACATAGACACAGGCAACAGAGCATGCACAATGTCGGCACTAGTACAGTGTATATCCACCTTTCGCAGCAATGCAGGCTGCTATTCTCCCATGGAGACGATCGTAGAGATGCTGGATGTAGTCCTGTGGAGCGGCTTGCCATGCCATTTCCACCTGGCGCCTCAGTTGTACCAGCGTTCGTGCTGGACGTGCAGACCGCGTGAGATGACGCTTCATCCAGTCCCAAACATGCTCAATGGGGGACAGATCCGGAGATCTTGCTGGCCAGGGTAGTTGACTTACACCTTCTAGAGCACGTTGGGTGGCACGGGATACATGCGGACGTGCATTGTCCTGTTGGAACAGCAAGTTCCCTTGCCGGTCTAGGAATGGTAGAACGATGGGTTCGATGACGGTTTGGATGTACCGTGCACTATTCAGTGTCCCCTCGACGATCACCAGTGGTGTACGGCCAGTGTAGGAGATCGCTCCCCACACCATGATGCCGGGTGTTGGCCCTGTGTGCCTCGGTCGTATGCAGTCCTGATTGTGGCGCTCACCTGCACGGCGCCAAACACGCATACGACCATCATTGGCACCAAGGCAGAAGCGACTCTCATCGCTGAAGACGACACGTCTCCATTCGTCCCTCCATTCACGCCTGTCGCGACACCACTGGAGGCGGGCTGCACGATGTTGGGGCGTGAGCGGAAGACGGCCTAACGGTGTGCGGGACCGTAGCCCAGCTTCATGGAGACGGTTGCGAATGGTCCTCGCCGATACCCCAGGAGCAACAGTGTCCCTAATTTGCTGGGAAGTGGCGGTGCGGTCCCCTACGGCACTGCGTAGGATCCTACGGTCTTGGCGTGCATCCGTGCGTCGCTTCGGTCCGGTCCCAGGTCGACAGGCACGTGCACCTTCCGCCGACCACTGGCGACAACATCGATGTACTGTGGAGACCTCACGCCCCACGTGTTGAGCAATTCGGCGGTACGTCCACCCGGCCTCCCGCATGCCCACTATACGCCCTCGCTCAAAGTCCGTCAACTGCACATACGGTTCACGTCCACGCTGTCGCGGCATGCTACCAGTGTTAAAGACTGCGATGGAGCTCCGTATGCCACGGCAAACTGGCTGACACTGACGGCGGCGGTGCACAAATGCTGCGCAGCTAGCGCCATTCGACGGCCAACACCGCGGTTCCTGGTGTGTCCGCTGTGCCGTGCGTGTGATCATTGCTTGTACAGCCCTCTCGCAGTGTCCGGAGCAAGTATGGTGGGTCTGACACACCGGTGTCAATGTGTTCTTTTTTCCATTTCCAGGAGTGTATATGCACACTGTAGATATGAAAATTTTGTATGGTGCAGTACATGAAGACTGTTTGCTATAGCGATGTAGCGATACTGCATGCTGGTACAATCATCTGTAGTGATATAACCTGCTTGTAGGTCAATTTCGCGCCGGAACATTCGAGCTTTCCTCGACAGTAGCAGAGCTGTGTAATTTACTAAGTGTCTTTGGTAGTAGGTTCCAAAAGTCTTGATCTAAAGACCACCTTTGCAGAACTTAGCTGTTCAATATGACTGCTGTACTATTTTTTTGATGTGTACAAAAAAAGTTTTCCGGTGAAATTCTCGTAATGTGTTCACCTGTAGAAGGGGCGAACAGTTCGAAAAGTGGGAGCGAGTGGGGGGTCGACAGAAAGTTGGGGAATTGCTATGGGATACTGTCGATCACCCTTCGATTGTGGTATTGTGGACTATGGCAGTCCATTTTCAAACATACACATGCACGATCGGAAAAAGTGGGGATGAAGGGTGACAGAAAGTAGGGACAGGGGCAGCACAGTGGGGCAGACGGCCCACCAATAGGATAACACCACCAAGAACACATTTCCTGCAAAAATAAGTAAATAAATAAATACCTTACATACTTCCTCTCATGTGGCTGAGCACAGACTGCCTACTTCCCAACATTTTCAGGGTAGGGATGGCATATGGGGTGGGCGACACCATGAAAATGGGGGAGGTTTGGGAGAGTTAGGTTAGTGGAGGTACACCAGTTGCCCTGTTTTGTCAAAATTTACATTTCGCGCCATGCTGTCAGTGCAGTGTTGACACATCTGTGGCCGCCATCTTGGACCCGTCATCTTGGATTAATTTAGCAACAATGTAATCTGCACTATAATCTGCCTAGCCCAATTACTACTGTATGGCCAGAGCCTCTTTTGTGTCGTAGTAAGCGTTCCACCCGTCAGCAGTCTTACGCAGAGAGGTCTCTAGTGGGAAATAATAGTTGCCGCATGTCCACCTTGTCGATCAGTCACCGTTAAAGGAAGGTTTCCACATCCAAACCATCAACATTTAAGCTGCCTGTTTGGAATCATACCTTGTTTGAAGTGATGGCACGTGATTTGATGTTCAGAGACGATTTTCAGACTGCAGCGAGATGAAAACTGCTGAAGATGGTTCAAATGGCTCTGAGCACTATGGGACTTAACTACTGTGGTCATCAGTCCCCTAGAACTTAGAACTACTTAAACCTAACTAACCTAAGGACATCACACACATCCACGCCCGAGGCAGGATTTGAACCTGCGACCGGAGCAGTCGCGCGGTTCCAGGCTGCACGCTTAGAACCGCTAGACCACCGCGACCGGGAACTGCTGAAGAGATGTCGCTGAAAATATCGTCTGTTTAGATGCATGCACTACTGGTAACTGCTTGCTTATGATTGCCTAACTGCTCAAAACAAGCAGGCGTCAGGAGGCTGTCATATTCGTTGCCAGAGAACAGCAACTGCACTGCTTAAAAAATTAAGGTATCGTTTACTTTTCAATATTCTAATAGACATTACGGTTTGCTACATAGACTTGAAGATAGCCCAGAGAGACTGAAAATAACTATACAGTAAAAACAAGTACATCTGGGGCTAAGTAGTAAACGACATATGACTTTTTTTAAAGAACCAGGTGCTTGACGAATTGTAGTTGCAGCTACAGGGAAACTGGCAACAACCTCTTTTGGACTCACTCTATACGCTTCATTCCACCACGCCCCTCCCTCCACAAAAATAAATCAGTAGGTGTGAGCAATATTTCTGAAACAGTATTCATCATGGGTAAATTTGAAAATACCGTCTCTGAACACATCACTAGCATCAAAACATTTGTGGGCCATTGGCACCCACAGGGGGGAGGGGAGGTGTGGGAGTAGGTGAACCTGTAACATTTTTGTCACTTGAGAAGAGTATTCTATTTTATCTCCTCTAAACACTCTTCATTTTTGTCCGCGTATCGATCTTTGCACCGACACCATCGCGCAAAATTATTGGGTATCAGTCTGTGGAGTTTTTAAACTGTTCTCATTTTCTCTGCAGATTTTTTTCCCTTCCTCTGTCCTGTTTGTCCCTGGTATGATGATGACGTCATTTTCTGGGAGTATTTCCCATTTGATAATTTTTTGCTCGTATGAATTGCAATTGAAACTGTCTGATGTGCTTTCATGAGCATTCTCTAACTCCTTCTTGACCTGCTGTATCCAGAGTACGGTTTTGAGCTTTTCTGTTTCAGTCGTCGTTTTGTGAAAGCGTCTTGTAGCTGGGAGTCTATGGATCTGCCCATAAAATTTGTGTTTAGATGTCTGTCGTGATATTTGACACTTTTTCTGTTGTTTTTCTGGACTGTAGTCTGTATCCACCATATGTTATTTTTGAGTATCTATCTTATAATTTGGTGTTCTTCTTTTAGAATATTTTCTGGATCATATAGGTTGACTCTTCCACAGAAAATTACGGCAACCAGCCACTTTTTACAGTGCTACTTATTGATTTAAACAGCGCCGTTACCGGTTTCGAAACGATAGGTTCATCTTCAGACGGCCAGTTTACGTTTTACTTTAGATTTCGCCTTTTTTTCCCCTCCTGAAGGACTTTCCTTGGGGTTGAGGTGCCGATGAAGAATCCGCACTATTATGTTCCAGTGCAGGTTGCTCATCATCTTGCAGCAGCGAAAACTGTATCACCATCTTTGTATACATACCTCCATGCGATGAAACTTGTTAGTTTGTGAGTGGTGCTTTACTTTACCATTATACAGTTTTCGCTGCTGCAAGATGACGAGCGATCTGCACTGGAACATTCATCATCGGCGTCATCACCCCCAAGGAAATTTCTTCGGTTGGGGAAACAAAAGGTAAAATGAAATGTAAAACGGGAACTAGCCGTCTGAAGATGACCCTGTCCGTTGGAAACCGGTAACAGCGCTGTTTAAATAAATAAATAGCATTGTAAAAAGTGGCTCGTTGCTGTAATCTCCTGTGTAAGAGTCAACCTACATTTTTTGCGCAGCCACGGGCTCAAGATAGCAGTTTTTGAAAAAATAGCATTTTGTAGGTCACTTTGTACAGGGTGACAAATATTGAACTATATTAACCCTGCTGTTCTGTTCACTTTTACTTGACATATATACTGTTCGGGTCAATATGACCCGACATATCAAAATGCTTTAGAAACATAAATTTTGGTACAGTTTTAGCTATCGACATTGTTGTTCTATTCCAGTACCTTGTTAGTAATAATAATAATAATAATAATAATAATAATAATGGTAATAATAATAATAATAACAATGCATACAACTTTATTGAGGGATATTTTTCATTTAAATATGCACATAAATTTGAAACAACAGACAGTTTCCATTACAGGCATTCAACTTAGAAAGCACTACAGTTTTTCCATACTTCTATTCTTATTGTTGACAGTTTAGACGTAAGTATTGACATTTTCTAACAACAGACAGTTGTCATTACAGATATTCATCTTAGAGCACACTACAGTACAGAACACACTACAGTTTTTTTATTACATTCCAACATAGAAAGCACTACAACTTTAGAATCCTCTCTTCTTACTGATTGTAGTTTAGGCACAAGTATTCACATAAATTTGAAACAACAGAATTTTCAATACAATCATCTTATAAAATACTACAGTTCTTTTCTTACTGCTTGCACTGTGGACACAAGTAGGTTACATGTTTCTTGCAAATATGTTTACTACATTTTCCACACACCATGTTTGTTTTATTGTCATTACTTGATGGACAGAACTTACAGCGTGCACGTTTTGTAGATTTTCTTGTTGTTACCGATTCTGACACACCACCCACATCATTCGGGTTTTGGATGCTTGTGACCATTCTCAAAGAATCTTCTGTTCTTGGGAAATGCGTTCTTGATGCAATATGTTCTTTTATCAGTGACTTTCCAAGTTCCTCCAAGAATATTCTCCTTCTAGTCAATTTGCTTGCATTCCAATTAGGGTCAACCGAAATCCACAAAACGTATGCATTATAAGCAGAAACATCAAGAATATTGTAGAAAACTATCATTGGCCACCTATTACTTTTTCGTTTGCATGTATATGTACCTAATAACTGATCAAGCGTGTCTACAGCACCTTTGGTTGAATTATAGTCCAAAATCATTTTTGGCTTCTTATCAGCCCTGTCACTGATTTCCGCATCATGGTGGAGAGTGCTCATAAGTACAACATTCTTGTGTCTCTTAGGAATATAATTAACCACAGTAGTGTCATTTGTGAAGTAAAATGAAGAGCTGTGTACCTCCTTGTTGGTCATTTTGTGTGGAAGCTCCGGCTTATTTTTCCGTATAGTTCCCAACATAGTCAATTTCCTTTTCAGAAGCAGCTGCCCCAAATTGTACGACGTAAAAAAGTTGTCACACGTGATATTCTGACCACGTAACTCAGAAGTGAGATCAGATACCACCCTCATTCCCTGATTTCTTTCTGGTGCCGCTCCACTCACCTTTCCTGTATAAATTTGGGCTTTCAGTACGTATGAAGTTTTGCTGTCACACATGGTCCATATTTTGATCCCATATTTTGCCGGTTTACTTGGGATATACTGCTTGAATGGACAGCGACCTCTAAATGCTACTAACTGCTCGTCAACAGTAACATTTTCTCCTGGATTATACAGTTTAGGAAGGACCTCTACCCACTTCTCCCAAATACTACGAATTGCGGCAAGTTTGTCAGTACGTCGTCTTTCCTCTCTAGTAGATTTCTTGTCAAATCGCAGGACACGTGATATCTTACAGAATGTTTCATGAGACATGGTTGCTCGAAATATGTTTCGCCCAGTATCTTTATCCCACAAACTTTTTGTAGACTCCCCATGAGATCGATATACACCCGCTAGGAGTAAGAGTCCTAAGTATGCATGGAAAACAGAACCATCAATATCTGTCCACTGTTCACCATAAACTCGCTGCCCTTCAATATTTGTCATCTCTATTATTTCATTTTGAAGCGCTGTGTGAAATACTGCTTCAAATGAACATTTTACATCAGATATTCTGCTGACTGCATACCTGGTAACTCCTGGGGTACTCTTGATGATGTTCGAAGCTGGTAGGCGACCATGTTGTGCTGGTGGATGCAACTGCCATTCTATATTCCCATTTTTAGAAAGAAAAGTCTCTACACTATTTTGTATGGGCTGTGGACTGTCGTAACTGTCATCGGAACACTCGCTTTCAGATGCATTGCTGATGTGATCTTCAAACTCAGAAAGTGATCCTTCATCTGGTGAGGCATTTACTATTTCTTCCAACTCACGATCATTCAATGGTCTCATCGCCATGGTGTCACAAGTCAAACTGGGCAGAAACAAAGCATTCCAATTATTGAGAACTGCCAATTATTATTTCCTGGGGAAAGCAACAAACAAGCCCATTGTTGTGAACGCATGGAGCTTTAGGTGATTGTTGAGAGTAAGTTGGAATGATGCAGTCACTATTCCCACACAACACAACAAAAATAATTTTCGCCATTTCCAGATTTTAGAAATAAATACGAGTTACACTAAACATATTTGTGTCGGGTCATTATGACCCGAACATTACATATGCAACTATTACAGTTGAAGCCCAAACTTCTTAAACTTTTTTAAAACCTTTTAAAACACATGCTGCTCATCCATTTTCAGACAAAGTCACAAAGTTTCATAAATATATATTGGTATTTACATAATGTAAAATAACGTTCATATTCGTTTCGGGTCATATAGACCCGAACAGAACAGCAGGGTTAAATAAACGTAAATTAGTAACAAACCACAGCGTGCACACACTTTATTCAACATGTAAACACCACTGCAGATATTCCGATTTAGGTTGTGACATGTGCGATATGCCTGCCGTCATTGAAGATGATGTAGCGCAGACGAATATCGAAATTCTGCATGACCTGCTGACGTGTCGGGACATCGTAGCTGTCGATGTCCTCCTGAGTGGCTGCTTTCTGCTCAGCAGTGGTTGGGTTCAAATGGCTCTGAGCACTATGGGACTTAACATCTGTGGTCATAAGTCCCCTAGAACTTAGGACTACTTAAACCTAACAAACCTAAGGACATCACACACAACCATGCCCGAGGCAGGATTCGAACCTGCGACCGTAGCAGTCGCGCGGTTCCGGACTGTGCGCCTAGAACCACGAGACCACCGCGGCCGGCCAGCAGTGGTTTCATCCACGTAATGGGGTTATTGCTGTGCGTCTTGTTTTAAATATAGCCGAACAAAAATTAGTTGCATGTGTTCAGATCCGGAGAATATGTCGGCCAATCGTGGCCCATGCCTTTGGCCTCTGTGTACACCACAGCCAGAATGCGGTCCCCCGTGCTCCTCCAGGGCGTCTGTCTTCTGCTTCGATGAACTACATTTTGTCGTATCAGGAACAATTTGGATAATGGGGTTGAAATTATCTTCCAAAGACATCACGTACCGTTCGGTAGTCACCTTGTCATCAAGAAACATCACGCCTATTATTCCGTGACTGGACATTGCCCACCACACAGTTGAGGGAGAGGGTTAAGAGACTTCGGGGAATGTGAAATGTAGATTCTCTGTCCCCCAAATGCGCCAATTTTGCTTACTGACGAATCCATCCAAATGAAATGGGCTTTGTCGCATGCGCATACTAATTCCTATCATTCTGCGCAGCCAGCCTGAAGTCTGAAGGTCCTAACGCAAACCGCTCAGAAGTTATAATGATTTTATCCCATGTAGTTCAATAATTATGTTACAGTACCTGATTTATATATGTATGAATCATGGACCTTGACGACTTGTGTCGTGCTAACGGTGCAGACAACCGTACTGTAGGTGCAGCCACAACAGAGGGCTACATACAGACAGGCGAGGCCAACTTGTGCTTCCTGAAGAGGGCCAGCTGTTAATGCGAACAACTGAAATAAAGGGAAAACTACAGCAGTTATTTTTCTCGGTTTCATGCAGCTCTGCTGTACGGCCTAATGAGGATGGCATCCGCGTGGGTAAAATATTGCAGAGGGAAAAAGAGTCCCCATTCCGACCTCCCAGGAGGGACTGCTCAGGAGGTTGTAGTCATCAGCAAAACAGAAACTGACACTGTACTGGTCTGAGCGTGGAATGTTAGATACTTTAATGGGATCGGTAAGTTCGAGAATTTAACAACAAAATTGTATAGATTGAAGTTATAAATAGTGGAAAGTAATGAAGGCCGTCGGCGCGAGAAACAGGACTGCTGCTCGCGTCAGTACAGGGTTACCAACACAGAATCAAATAGGGCTAATGCGGGAATAGGCCCAATAATGAATAAGAAAATAGGATGTGGGTAAATTCCTGTGAACAGTATATTGATCTGTAGCAGGCAAAATCTACTACAATAGTACACCTTCAATGGCCAACTACCTCCGCAGATGATGGAAAGAGTGAAAGAATGTATGATGAGAGGGTAAAGAAGAGGAAAATTTAATTATGATGGTTGACTGCAATTCGGTAGTAGGAAAATGAAACGAAGGAAAATTGTGGGATAACGTAGAGTGAGGGAAAGGATTGAAATGGGAAGCCACCTGGTAGAATTTTGCAGCGGAAACGTGGCACACATAAAACAGTAATATGACTCCTAAAGAAATGCGATTTAAAATTCACAGCATGATTAGTTAGACCTATACATTTTCCATTCACCAACATGGAAATTTATTTATAAAGTTCCTAACATTTCTACAGTTATTTAATTTTTTTTGTTTCAAAACATTTTAATTACATTTTAAGAATTGATACTTTTCATACAGTGTTCCTGCATGCGATTTTATTTGGCATTATATTATACGTCGCAGGTCTTGTTTCATTTGCTCGTAAGATTTGACACTTCTTTCGCAGTTTTGATCTGTCCAGTTCTACAGCAACTTCTTCGCTACTTAGCTTTGTTCCTCCTGTCTCGCCATTTGTGAGTTCATTTTCCATCTGAAAAACGAACGCCTTCCCTTCAGATTATTTTTCGTTATTTGACTGAGATGATCCAAGCATTTTCTGCTGCAAGTTACAGGATATTGTAAAAGATTTGCATCGTCCATTTCCTGGAAGCAATCTTGGTTGAATATTTACGAATCATTTGATCTACAACATCCACACCAAACTTTGTAGTAGCATAAAACCTAATAGTTTCCGATTTCTTCTTTCGTTCTTTGATCGCTTCTACTTCAGGATGTAGTGCGCTGAGAATTATTACATTCTTAGTCTTCTTCGCTTGGTACACTGTTAGTGAGCATTCTGGCTTATAGGATTTCTTCAAGGTGATGGTGAGATATCAGTCAGAATTGTTGTTCTTCAAGCAGTTGGGGAGTTTTCGGGGAATCTTTTTCATTTTCCACTAAAGACGTTATTTTCTGTTGAAATCCCTTGGCAAGCTGAAGGGATATTAAGGAGTTGTTGGTCACGTTCTTTCCTGAATTTAGAAATGGCTCCATGAGGCGAGGAACGACATACTCTCCCAGTGGCTGGCACCATGTTGGAATTCTTCCTTACCATGTTACAGGAAGGGACTGAAAATGTATTTGTATGCTACGTTTGGAAATGTCCAAATTTCTAATCCGTGTTTTTCGGTTTTGTTCGGAATTAACTGGGTAAACCACACATTAGAATTCTGCACAGGTTTTCACCCAGCGCAGGTTTTACAAACCGTGTCTCCGTTCTTAATATCTGCATCCATAATTCGTCATATAAAGTGTCCTTTTATTTTGTTCCTGTTTCTAAAGGCACTTAAATCCCATCCCCTTCTCCATCCTATCCCCACTAGGGATTCTTGAAAGTAGTGAAAATGTGTGGTACTAATTCTTGAGGTTACACAATTTTAGGCTTTTTATGATGCGGAGCATTACAATATGCAAGTCATGCTTCAGCGAATAGGCTTTCAACAACCTTGAGTTTCTTCAACGTTCTGACTCATTACCTTCGTATTCTCTAATCCGTTGAAATAATTGGGTCAAACCAGTGAGTATCTGACTGTGGATGCTGTTCTTCCTTTGCCCCTTCTTGCTCAAAATCCACCTAAGAGTACTCACCACGACGTCATGACTCCCTCAAATGTTTCAGACCTCAAAACTAAACACCAGCATTACTACCACCCATTTCGCAATGTATCCTATTTTTCAAAATCTGCCCAACAGGCAACTCAGAGCCTCATAATACGTTTGTACATGGAAATGAATATGTTGTTGTTGTTGTGGTCTTCAGTCCTGAGACTGGTTTGATGCAGCTCTCCATGCTACTCTATCCTGTGCGAGCTTCTTCATCTCCCAGTACCTACTGCAACCTACATCCTTCTGAATCTGCTTAGTGTATTCATCTCTTGGTCTCCCTCTACGATTTTTACCCTCCACGCTGCCCTCCAATACTAAATTGGTGATCCCTTGATGCCTCAGAACATGTCCTACCAACCGATCCCTTCTTCTGGTCAAGTTGTGCCACAAACTTCTCTTCTCCCCAATCCTATTCAATACTTCCTCATTAGTTATGTGATCTACCCATCTAATCTTCAGCATTCTTCTGTAGCACCACATTTCGAAAGCTTCTATTCTCTTCTTGTCCAAACTATTTATCGTCCATGTTTCACTTCCATACATGGCTACACTCCATACAAATACTTTCAGAAATGACTTCCTGACACTTAAATCTATACTCGATGTTAACAAATTTCTCTTCTTCAGAAACGCTTTCCTTGCCATTGCCAGTCTACATTTTATATCCTCTGTACTTCGACCATCATCAGTTATTTTGCTCCCCAAATAGCAAAACTCCTTTACTACTTTAAGTGTCTCATTTCCTAATCTAATTCCCTCAGCATCACCCAACTTAATTAGATTACATTCCATTATCCTTGTTTTGCTTTTGTTGATGTTCATCTTATATCCTCCTTTCAAGACACTGTCCATTCCATTCAACTGCTCTTCCAGTCCTTTGCTGTCTCTGACAGAATTACAATGTCATCGGCGAACCTCAAAGTTTTTATTTCTTCTCCATGGATTTTAATACCTACTCCAAATTTTTCTTTTGTTTCCTTTACTGCTTGCTCAATATACAGATTGAACAACATCGGGGAGAGGCTACAACCCTGTCTTACTCCCTTCCCAACCACTGCTTCCCTTTCATGTCCCTCGACTCTTATAACTGCCATCTGGTTTCTGTACAAATTGTAAGTAGCCTTTCGCTCCCTGTATTTTACCCCTGCCACCTTTAGAATTTGAAAGAGAGTATTCCAGTCAACATTGTCAAAAGCTTTCTCTAAGTCTACAAGTGCTAGAAACGTAGGTTTGCCTTTCCTTAATCTTTCTTCTAAGATTAGTCGTAAGGTGAGTATTGCCTCACGTGTTCCAGTGTTTCTACGGAATACAAACTGATCTTCCCCGAGGTCGGCTTCTACTAGTTCTTCCATTCGTCTGTAAAGAATTCGTGTTAGTATTTTGCAGCTGTGACTTATTACACTGGTAGTTCGGTAATTTTCACATCTGTCAACACCTGCTTTCTTTGGGATTGGAATTATTATATTCTTCTTGAAGTTTCATACATCTTGCTCACCAGATGGTAGAGTTTTGTCAGGACTGGCTCTCCCAAGACCGTCAGTAGTTCCAGTGGAATGTTGTATACTCCGGGGGTAGAATTTTAGAGACCAAGTAGCACCGCCAATTCTTCAACTTCATAAACCAAATAATTCCTTTCCATATAATACAGGGAAGGGAAAGTTATAAGATGTCTCTACTCCACACTTTCTTGTGTAGTACTGCTCCTGTACCCGACATTAACATATCAGTTTGATGTATAAATTGTTTATTATATACCATATTAGTAGTGGAACCGTACATAGTTTACTGACAGTATGTTACACTTTGAGCAAGCTCTTCCGTGTTGAAGACAATTACAACTATTGAGCTTCTTACATAAAACCTCACATAAATACAGCAAATAAGTGCTAAACAATGAACTGAAAATAAACCACAATATACTATAAATACGTGCTCGGTGAATTGAATTTGTCTACTTACATCAGAAAAATGGACGAGAAACATGTGCAAACTGAAAAGCGAGTTGCGCTCGTGGTGAGGGACGTTTCCTGCCCCCGAATAACGCTACGGCGTCGTACAGAATGGCTAAGATTCAATTCTTCCTCTACCTGTGAGCACAAATTCATGTAAAATCTGTCCAAATGCGTGTATCTTGCTTTGTATTGCAAAAATCTACTATCTGTATTCCGTGTAGTATTACTGCATTTTGTGTCTGTGTCAAATAGTCCCCCCCCCCCTTCACCCCACCCCCCTTCCCAGCACGGACATGTCTGCACACTGCGTCGTTAGTTATTCACAAGGCGAGCAGCGGAAGGGCCGGATTAACTTTGTGAAAGACGGTGTAGTTGCTTCTTGTGGCGTAGTGGGATGGTGAGACTGGGGTATCACCTACTTTCTCTTCAGTTTGTAGACCTACGAAGGAGGGACTGCATGAACACAATCTGGCCACCTGCTTCCTCTATGTAAAACATGCCCCACGTCCCCCCAAACCCAACGACCCACGACACTGTTACACCAACAGAACACAGTTTATCTCTCAACACGGCTTTAATGCACTTAGCTGTAGTACACATACTTAATATTTGTTCACGCAGGTTTTAATAATCTCTGATTTTTCTATTGCCTGCAGTGCGGTAACTATTAGTCCTAGAGAAAAAATTAACAGAAAAATTTTCGTGGGAAATTTAGTGTAGTGTAATTTTGTTCTGGGAAACATTTTCGCGAGAAGCAGCGGTTGTCGAATTCCCAGTCAGTTTACTACTGCGCCAGGCAACCTTCCCGTTTCGTCCATCTCGGAAGCTGCCCTGTGAGCGCGGTACATTGTCAAGCAAAGGAGCCCGGGATTGATTCCCAGGTGGGTCGGAGATTTTCTGCACTCAGGCCTGGATGTGGTGTTCTCTTTATGTTTGTATCGTCATAACTGACGTTTTATGGTTGCGTTGGCTGAACGGGCACCTCCAGAAGCACAATAAAAATGAAAAGAAATGAGAAAAAAGCTTCCCGTTCGGAGGTTCACACCAGACTTCATTGCCGGCTCCTCCGGTCTTCCTCCTCGGCTTCGCCACACAGGGGACACGCAGCCGTAGATACCAAACGGCTCGCAATAACGAAAATGCATCGAAAACCAGCACAGAAGCGAGTGAGACGATTGTAGCTTATCCTCAGTGTTATGTACGATAAGGAAACAGGAAACGATACCTAGGAGAAATTTGGGAAAGGAATTAAAAACCCGTTTGTAGCCCATCCTCACTGCTCTGTACGTTGAGCAAACAGTAAAGGATACCTAGGAGAAATTTGGGAAAGGAATTAAAATTCATGGAAAAGAAATAAAAACTGTAAAAACTATAAGAGATAGGAAAGCATTTGGAAGAACAATTAAGCGGAAATGATAGTGTCTTGAAAGTAGATTATAAGATGAACATCAACAAAATAAAATAGTGATAGTGAGGTGTAACTGAATTTAACCTGGCAGGTCTACAGTAATTAGATTAGGAAATGAGAAACTAAAAAGTAGTAAACCAGTTTTGCTATTTGGGCAGCAAAGTAGCTGATGCTGACCAAAGTATGGAAGATATAAACTCAGACTAAAATAACAAGAAAGTCATTTCTGGAAAATAGGAATTTATTAATATTTAATGACAAAGTAAATGCTACGAAGTGATTTATGAAGGTATTTGAACAGACTGCAGCCTCGAACAGAAGTAAAACGTAGATGATAACCAGTTCAAACAAGAAGAAAATAGATGCTGTCGGGCTACAGAAGAATGCTGAATATAAGATGGGCAGATCGGAAAACAAGTCAGTAGTTACTGACTCGAATGAAGTAAGAAGAAATTTCCGGCCGGCCGAAGTGGCCGTGCTGTTAAAGGCGCTGCAGTCCGGAACCGCAAGACCGCTACGGTCGCAGGTTCGAATCCTGCCTCGGGCATGGATGTTCGTGATGTCCTTAGGTTAGTTAGGTTTAACTAGTTCTAAGTTCTAGGGGACTAATGACCTCAGCAGTTGAGTCCCATAGTGCTCAGAGCCATTTGAACCAAGAAATTTCCGGCTCAATTTGACGAAAATAATGCAGTAGATGATAGCAAACATGCTGAAGCATCAAGATATTATTTGTCTGGTAAGAGAGGAAAATATGGGACAGGTAAAAATTGTAGAGGAAGACCAAAGGTAGAATAGAGGAAGTAAGTTCATATGGATGTAGGTTGCAGTAGTTATGCAGAGATAAAGAAGCTTGTACAGGATAGACAAGATGGAGAGCTGCAATAAACCAATATGAAAGGTCCCGAGTTCGAGTCTCGGTCCGGCACACAGTTTTAATCTACCAGGAACTTTCATATCAGCTCACACTCCTCTGCAGAGTGAAAATTTCATTCTAGAAACATCCCCCAGGGTGTGGCTAAGCCATGTCCCTGCAATATCCTTTCTTCCAGGAGTGCTAGTTCTGCAAGGTTCGCAGGAGAGCTTCTGGGAAGTTTGGAAGGTAGGAGACGACGTACTGGCGGAATTGAATCTGTGAGGACGGGGAGTAAGTTGTGCTTGAGTAGCTCAGTTGGTCGAGCACTTGCCCGCGAAAGGCAAAGGTCCGAGTTCGACACACAGTTTTAATTTGTCAGGAAGTTTCGTATCAGCGCACACTCCGCTGAAGAGTGAAAATTTCATTCTAGCCCAGTTATGCTTTGTAACCCCCTGAGGTTACAATCTAAGATAACGCTTTTTTTCTGTAAGTATGTGAACAATATGAATTTTGGGTGGATTAGTGCCATGTTTAAAAGTATCCACAAAATCCGAAACATTTTTGAAATATATCGCCCTTGACGTTATAATCCAAGATGGCTCCATATTCACAAGCAACTGAATGATATCAGTTTTGCCTAATTTGGCGCCACGTTCTAGAATATTCGCTTGATCTGAATTATTTATCCGAACTACAGAAAGATAGCACACACACACACACACACACACACACACACACACACACACACACACACGCGCGCGCACACACACACACATAGAGCATTGTTTTATATTTCGTAAAGATGCTTTATTATCTGTTATGGCTTACTCTTTCATTACCTTCAATGTCATCTACATCTACATGGATACTCTGCAAGTCAGATTTAAGTGCCTGGCAGAGGGTTCATCGAACTGCTTTTACAATTCTCTATTATTCCAATGTCGTATAGCGCGCGGAAACAGCTCTGATTTCCCCTATTTTATCGTGGTGATCGTTCGTCCCTATGTAGGTCGGTGTAAACAAAATATTTTCGCATTCGGAGGAGAAAGTTGGTGATTAGAATTTCGTGAGAAGATTCAGTCGCTAAGAAAAACGCCTTTCTTTTAATGATTTCCAGCCCAAATCCTGTATCATTTCGGTGACACTCTCTCCTAGATTTCGCCATAATACAAAACGTGCTGTCTTTCTTTGAACTTTTTCGATGTACTCCGTCAGTCCTATCTGGTAAGGATCACACAGCGCGCAGCAGTATTCTAAAAGAGGACGGACAAGCGCAGTGTAGGCAGTCTCCTTAGTAGGTCTGTTACATTTTCTAAGTGTTCTGTCAATACAACGCAGTCTTTGGTTAGCCTACCCAACAACATTTTCCATGTGTTCCTTCCAATTTAAATTGTTCTTAATTATAATACCTAGGTATTTCGTTGAATTTACGCCTTTTCGATTAGACTGATTTATCATGTAACCGAAGTTTAACGAGTTCCTTTTAGCACTAATGTTGATGACCTCACACTTTTCGTTATTAAGGGTAAACTGCCACTTTTCGCACCATTCAGGTATTTTTTCTAAATCGTTTAGCAGATTGTTTTGATCTTCTGATGACTTTATTAGTCAATAAACGACAGCGTCATCTGCAAACAACCGGAGATGGCTGCTCCGATTGTCTCCCAAATCGTTTACATAGGTAAGGAATAGCAAAGGGCCTATAACGCTACCTTGAGGAACGCCAGAAATTACTTTTGTTTTACTCGATGACTTTCCGTCAGTTACTACGAACTGTGACCTCTCTGACAGGAAATCATAAATCCAGTCACATATCTGAGTCGATATTCCATAAACATGCAATTTCAATACGAGCCGCTTGTGTGGTACAGTGTCAAAAGCATTCTAAAAATCCAGAAATACGTAATTGATCCAAAATCCCTTGTCAATAGCACTCAACACTTCATCTGAATAAAGAGCTAGTTGTGTTTCACAGGAACGATGTTTTCTAAACCCATGTTTAATGTGTCAATAGACAGTTTCTTCGAGGTAATTCATGATGTTGAACACAATATATGTTCTAAAATCCTGCTAAATATCGACGTTAATGATATGGGCCTGTAATTTAGTGGATTACTCATACTACCTTTCTTGAACATTGGTGTGACCTGTGCAACTTTCCAGTCTTTGGGTACGGATCCTTCGTCGAGCGAACGGTTGCATATGATTGTTAAGTATGGAGCTAATGCATCAGCATACTCCGAAAGGAACCAAACTGATATACAGTCTGAACCAGAAGACTTGCTTTTATTAAGTAATTTAAATTGCTTCAATTCTCCGAGGATATTTGCTTCTACGTTACTCATGTTGGCAGCTGTTCTCGATTCGAATTCTGGAATATTTACTTCGTCTTCTTTTGTGAAGGCATTTCGGAAGGCTGTGTTTAGTAACTCTGCTGTGGCATCACTGTCTTCAATAGTATCTCCATTGCTAAATCGCAGAGAAGGCATTGATTGTTTCTTGCCGCTAACATACTTCACATACGACCAGAATCTCTTTGGATTTTCTGCCAGGTTTCAAGACAACGTTTCGTTGTTATAGGCATCTCGTATTGAAGTCCGCGCTAAATTTCGAGCTTCTCTAAAATATCGCCAATCTTGAGGATTTTCGTCTGTTTAAATTTGGCATGTTTGTTTCGTTGTTTCTGCAACAGCGTTCTAACCCGTTTAGTGTGCCAAGGAGGATCAACTCCGTCGTTTGTTAATTTATTTGCTATAAATCTCTCAATTGCTGCCGATACTATTTCTTTGAATTTAAGCCACATCTGGTCTACACTTATATTATTAATTTGGAACGAATGGAGATTTTCCCTCAGGAAGGCGTCAAGTGAATTTTTATCTGCTTTTTTGAATAGGTATATTTGTCGCTTATTTTTCGAGGATTTGGGGATTACAATATTCAATCACGCTACGACAACCCTGTGTTCACTAATCCATGAATCGGTTTTGATGCTCGTTATTAACTCAGGATTATTTGTTGCTAAGAGGTCAAGTGTGTTATCACAACCGTCTACTATTCGCGTGGACTCATGGACTAACTGCTCGAAATAATTTTCAGAGAATGCGTTTAGCACAATTTCGGATGATAATTTACGCGTACCTCCGCAATTAAACATGTATTTCCGCCAACATATCAAGGGTAAATTAAAGTCAGCACCAAATATTATCGTATGAGTCGGGTGCGTGTTTGAAATCAAACACAAGTTTTCTTTGAATCTTTCAGCAACTGTATTATCTGAATTGGGAGGTCGGTAAAAGAAACGAACTATTATTTTATTCCGGTTGCCAACAATGACCTCTGCCCATACTAACTCACAGAAAGTATCTACTTCAATTTCGCGACAAGTTAAAATAATTCTGACAGCAACAAACATGCCACCGCCAACAATGTTTTGCCTACTCTTTCGGAACACCGGTAGGTTCTTCGCAAAAACTTCGGCTGAGCTTATGTCCGGCTTTAGCCAGCTTTCGGTGCCTATAATGATTTGAGCATCAGTGCTTTCTATTAGCGCTTGGAGCTCTGGTACTTTCCCAACACAGCTACGACAATTTCCTGTGTTCAGCCTGCTCATTTTGTGACTGAAGCCCTTCTTGTGTTTTCCCGAGACCCTCTAACCTAAAATACCACCCAGTCCCTGCTATCCGTGTAGCCACCTCCTACGTATAGTTGACACCTGACCTATTCAGCGGCACCTGAAACCCAACCACCCTTTGGCGCAAGTCGAGGAATCTGCAGCTAAACAGTCGCAGAACCGTCTGAGCCTTTGATTCAGACCCTCAACTCGGCTCTGTACCAGAGGTCCGCAATCGGTCCTGTCGACTATGCTGCAAATGATCAGCTCTGCTTTCATGTTGCAAGCTAGACAGGCAGCCTTTACCACTTCTGTTAGCCGCTCGAAACCAGAGCGAATCTCTTCTGATCCAAAATGACACACATCACTGGTGCCGACGTGAGCAACCACCTGCAGTTTACTGCACCCTGTGCTCTTCATGGCATCCGGGAGGACCGTTTCCACATCTGGAATGATTCCACCCGGTATGCACACGGAGTGCACATTGGTTTTCTTTCCTTTCTTGTCGGCCAAGTCCCTAAGGGGCTTCATAAGGCGCCTATGTTTGAAGCTCCCAAGTACCAATAATCCCACCTTGTGCGATTGCCCGGATCTTGCAAGCTGAGTGGTTTCCTCTGAAACAGGGCAAGCGACAGGATCTGGCTTAGCGACAGTGTTAGTCACAGACAGCACCTAGAACCTGTTTGTCAGACAAACCTGGGAGGCCTTACGTGCGGCTGCCTGGGAAGTCTTTCGTCGTCCGCTTCGTCCTGGGGCGACCTCCCACTCGACCACAGGTGTGGGGTCAGCCTCAGTGCGAGCAGTAACTGGGTTGGCCACCGGTGAGGACCGATCGGAGGACTGACGCGCAGGACGTCCGTTGGATCCCCACGGCCGGCCCACAACAGTGGTGCCCTTCCACTGCAGCCTCAATCTGTGTAACCGAAGCCATCACGGCCTGAAGCTGCGAGCAAAGTGTCACCAACTCGGCTCGCATTCGCACACGACATTCGCAATCCCTGTCCATACTAAACACCGTGGAAAACTAAACTACGCAGATAAATGGACTATCTGCACGTGCTGCGCAACTCTACTGTGGATCCTGACGAAAACGCACAAACTGTGTCTAGTAATACGCAGATATTCAAAAACCTAACTGCCGAAGCACTCAGGTGAAACTAAATAATTTGCCCCTGGTAAATAACTTAATATGTCACAAAATCTGTTTTTCTTTCTAACCCAAACGAAAACGCGAGAAGTGTGGATATTAGATTTTAAATTTTCACTCAGAAACTCAAGAAACTAAACTATTAAAGACCCTAGATATAATAAAATTCGCCTCTGGTTAGGAACTCGTAAATGTCAAAAAAGCGGTTTACTGACCTGTTGCTACGTCTGTCGCGGTCGGCTACTGCTGCCTGACTGACTGAGATAGAGAACCCTTAAATGCATGTATTCCATAAATACAAGTGTTTACGCAGTTGGTACTGGTGTTAAACTGATATTAACATTCACAAGGCACGTACTTCTAAAATAGATTTTTGTTCTACTGACACCTGACATGATAAGTTGTTTCCTGACATTTAATCTGAGATGTGTTTCAGAAAATATGAAAGAATACTGACAATATTGCTTTAACCTACGGTATTTCCAAGTCTAAAACTTCTGTCTACATTGTAAAGCTATTGATAGTCATAGCGTAACTTTCAGCATTTACACTACTGGCCATTAAAATTGCTACACCAAAAGAAATGCAGACGATAAACGGGTATTCATTGGACAAATATATTTTACTGGAACTGACATGTGGTTACATTTTCACGCAATATTGGTGCAAAGATCCTGATAAATCAGTACCCAGAACAACCACCTCTGGTCGTAATAACGGCCTTGATACGCCTGGGCATTGAGTCAAACAGAGCTTGGATAGCGTGTACAGGTAAAGCTTCCCATGAAGGTTCAACACGGTACCACAGTTCATCAAAAGTAGTGAATGGCGCATTGTGACAAGCCAGTTGCTCGGCCACCACTGACCAGACGTTTTCAGTTGGTGAGAGATCTGGAGAATGTGCAGTAGTCCAACATTTTCTGTAACCAGAAAGGCCAGTACAGGACCTACAACATGCGGTCGTGCATTATCCTGCTGAAATATAGGGTTTCGCAGGGATCGAATGAAGGGTAGAGCCACGGGTTGTAACACATCTGAAATGTAACGTCTACTGTTCAAAGTACCGTCAATGCGAACAAGAGGTGTCCGGGACGTGTAACCAATGGCACCCCATAACATCACGCCGGGTGATACGCCAGTATGGCGATGACGAATACACGCTTCCAATGTGCGTTCATCGTGATGTCGCCAAACACGGATGCGACCATCATGATGCTGTAAACAGAATCTGGATTCGTCCGAAAAAATGACGTTTTGCCATTCGTGCACCCAGGTTCGTCGTTGATCGCGCCATCGCAGGCGCTCCTGTCTGTGATGCAGCGTCAAGGGTAACCGCAGCCATGGTCTCCGAGCTGATAGTCCATGCTGATGCAAACGTCGTCGTACTGTTCTTGCAGATGGCTGTTGTCTTGCAGACGTCCCCATCTGTTGACTCAGGGATCGAGACGTGGCTGCACGATCCGTTACAGCCATGCGGATAAGATGCCTGTCATCTCGACTGCTAGTGATAAGAGGCCGTTGGGATCCAGCACGCCGTTCCGTATTACCCTCCTGAACCCACCGATTCCATATTCTGCTAACAGTCATTGGATCTCGACCAACGCGAGCAGCAATGTCGCGATACGATAAACTGCAATCGTGATAGGCTACAATGCGACCTTTATCAAAGTCGGGAACGTGATGGTACGCATTTCTCCTCCGTACACGAGGCATCACAACAACGTTTCGCCAGGCAACGCCGGTCAACTGCTGTTTGTGGATGAGAAATAGGTTGGAAACTTTTCTCATGTCAGCACGTTGTAGGTGTCGCCATCGGCGCCAACCTTGTGTGAATGCTCTGAAAAGCTAATCATTTGCATATCACAGCATCTTCTTCCTGTCGGTTAAATTTCGCGTCTGTAGCAAGTTATCTTCGTGGTGTAGCAATTTTAACGGCCAATAGTGAACATGACTGTTCTGTTTTTAAAAACGTACTGTTGAACATGAATGAGTTCCTACAAAGGTTGTTGTTTAGCATTGTAATCTTCAGTCTCAAGACTTGTTTGATGCGTCTCTCCGTGTTACCCTATCTTGTGCAAGCGTCTTCATCTGCAAATGACTACCGAAATCAAAATCCTTCTGTACCCGCTTACAGTATTCATCTTTTGGTCTCTGTCCTTTTTTACTCCCCCAATCCCCCACTTCCCTCCAGCATATCAATCTATTTATAAGGTGGACTCGAGAAAATTTTGCATCTATATGTATCAACAGCATGCGCGTTGTGTGTGAAACAGTGTAAAATTCACATACCGCATTGCTTCAAATAGACAAATAGACAATGTACAGATTAGGTGACGTGCCGGACAAGATGAGACATCCCGAGGCTGTTAACTCTACAACCCCCACATGCAGGCAACCCTGCACCCTACTGTTGCGACTGTGCTCTATGGAGACCTACCATTATCATTATGGACTTGCGTTCAGAATACATAAAACCTAAAAGAGCCAATGTTTTATGCTCTTTCGGGCAATAGTTTAGGAGTTATTAGCATTTTATCGATGTAACTGAGACTGAGATAATTTAAGCTACGAATACCAAATTTGGTATGATCAAATAATTATACATTATATTCATATGCTTAATTTTATACTACATAGTTTTTTAGGTAGTCACAGTTGTCAGTAAAGCTGGTCACAAAAATTGCACTGCCAAGACAATCAGTAATTCCTGGCTAATAAACTTTCACTTAGAATTTTCTACAATTACTTCAAGGTCATATATTAAAATAGTTCGATCAGCATATTTAAGGGGAAGATTTTCATATGAATCCCACGTTATAAAAACCACATGACGTTTTAGACACTAAAAGTTGTCGGCTTTGGATGTTTTGATAATGACACATCATCTACCATTATTGAAATCTGTCCAAAATCGTACTACTTACTTTATTGATGGTTGATGACGCAAATCAGATTACTGATGCTAGGTCGGTAAATTCTACGAACATGTCTTCACTATTCTTCAGTCTTGCTTCCATTATCAAACGTTACGTAAGAATGGTTCTCTGGCGCGTTTACCTTTCCTAAAGCCAGGCTGATCGTTATCTAGCAGATCATCAATTTTCTTGCCATTCTCTTTTACGAGGGCGGTTCAGAAAGTAGCCTCCGATGGGTCACAGTGCGGGTTGTGGGGGGAGTAGCGACGCCATCTGTGCGTTCACGCACTCAACAGGTCAGTCGGCATCAAGCCGTGGTCGAGTGAACGTCGTACCTGCGCTAGTTTAGTTTTTGTGGCAGTTTGAAATGTGTGCTGCAATAGAAAGCCCCGCCAAATGTGAAGTGCGTGCTGTCATAAGGTTTTTTACAGCCAAAGGATATTCTGCAGCAGCTATTCATCATGAGCTTTGTGCCGTGTACAAACCAAGAGTTATGAGTGAAGGAGTTGTCCATGAATGGGTACGTTTATTTAAAAGTGGACGAGAAAACGTTCATGATGAAGAGACGAGTGGTAGACCATCATTGGTGACTGACGAACTCGTTCGGACAGTTGATGCAAAAGTTCGTGAAAATCGACGTTTCTCAATGTCGGAGTTGTCTACTGGTTTTCCACAGATTTCTAAGGCTCTCTTGTACGAGATAGTGACAGCAAGATTGGGTTACCGTAAGTTCTGTGCACAATGGGTGCCCAAAATTCTTACCGACCACCACAAAACTCAAAGAATGGCCTCTGCATTAGACTTTCTGTCACGTTATGAGGACGAAGGATAACCATTGTTAAACAGAATCGTGACCGGTGACGAAACCTGGATTAGGTACGTGAACCCTGAGACAAAAGAACAATCAAAGATGTGGGCACATTCAAATTCGCCTACCAAACCAAGAAAAGCCTCGCAAGATTTTTCTGCCAGAAAACTGAAGGCAACGGTGTTTTGGGATGCCAAAGGGGTGTTATTGGTTGAATTCATGGAACGTGGTACGACCATTAATCAAGACGTGTACTGTGAAACAATAAAAAAGTTACGACGGGCTATACAGAACAAACGCCATGGCATGCTGACTTCCGGTATCGTTTTTTTGCACGATAACGCCCGTCCTCACTCTGCTCGCAGAACAACGGCCCTTCTTGAGTCCTTCAAGTGGGACGTTATCAACCATCCACCTTACAGCCCAGACCTGGCGCCAAGTGATTATCACCTCTTCATGCATTTGAAGAAATGGCTCGGGTCACAGCGGTTTGATGACGACGAAGAGCTCAAAGATGCGGTCACAGGCTGGCTCCAGGCACAAGCGGGTGATTTTTATGCAGAAGGAATTTCAAAGCTTGTGAAGAGATACGATAAGTGTCTCAATCGCTATGGAAACTATGTAGAAAAATAGTGCAAAGATGTAGTTGTAAGATGTATATATTAAAATATTTTTATTTAACTTGGTGTATTTTTTTAAATCAACCGGAGGTTACTTTCTGAACGGCCCTCGTATATTATTCCTGTCAGCAGAGTTACTGATAAGATGATGATGCGATGGTTCTGGCACTTTTCTGCCCTTGCTATATTCGGAATTATGCGGTACTTTGTCGGTCTCATAGATCTGCAGACCAAATTTAACATACGTTTGTTTGTTACTTTCCTTCAATGACTATGGAAATTCTGATCGTATGTAATTTATGTCTTCTGCTTCTTCTGAACTTAAGTTTTTCACAGCTCTTTTAAAATCTGCTTCTTGTACTGAATCCCCAGTGTCTTCCATATCGACTCCAAATTTCTTTTTCCATCACGTCATACTCCCCCCCTTACACGCCTTCTTTCCGCTTATCCGCTCTCTCTACTGTGTTTGACAGCGGCATTTCCATTGCATTCTTAATGTTACCATTCTTTATTTTAATTTCGACGAGGGTTATTTTGACTTTTCGGTTCGCCGAGTCAGTCCTCCAGACGATAATTTTTCTTCGACTTCTTCACATGTTTGCTGCAGCCATTTCGCCTTGGCTGTCCCGCACATTCTGCTTATTTGATTCCTAACGGATTTATGTTCTTGTATTGCTCTCTTTCCTGAAATTTTTGTACTTTCTTACTCTGTCAAACAGTTGAAATATTTTTTCTCTTGTCCTCGGTTTCTTCGAAATCACCTTCCTTATACCTGCATTTGTCTGTCCAACATCTCTGATTTCTCTTTTTAGAGATGACCATCCCTCTGCCTCAACTGCCTTCAGTAGTATCCTTTTCGCATTATCCACATCCTTAGCGAACTTCAAACGCGTCTCATCGTCCCTCACTACTTCAGTATTCCACTTCCTTAAACACAGATTTTTGCAGACGACTCTCTTAAACTTCAGTCTCTCGTCATCAAATACTACTCCTATCGTACTATTTTCTACAGATGTTGATATTACGCTACATTCATCTGAACGGAAATTCTTATCCTCTTACCTCTTCACTTCGTGACCCTCACTGTATCTAGTTGAGCCTTTGCATCCCCCTTTTCAGATTTTTTAGTTTCAAACTTCTAACCTTCCATGCTCCGATCGTAGAATGTTTTCCTGTCTTTGGTTATTCCACCTTTTTCTCATGGTCACCTCCGCCTAGGCAGCTGCTTCCTGGAGATGTGAATCGAGGATTAATCCTGAATCTTTTTTCAATGGAGGGATCGTCACAACTTTTTTTTTTAAGTACAGGCCATATGTCTTTGGACGCATATTATGTGTCCAATGTAGTACTTTCCATTGTATTTGCATCCATATGCCGTTTATCGACGCTGATTATCTGTTTTTTAGGGGCAGCTTACGATGCCAGAGGCATGAGAGTGCCTAGAACTCCTGTCGACCCCTCCACCCTCTTTGACAAGGGCGTTGGCAGAACAAGGGTGGCTTTTTGTACCGTGTGCTCCGGCCGCCATTGATGACGATTTTCATTCAAAATTTAAGCAGTGACTGGGTCGAAATCAAGACCCATGTACCAGCAGCCAGGAAGTTTTGATTATTCATCAAAGACAGTAACCTTAGACCACTGTAATGTGGCTTAGTGCTGACACTGAACAACTTCAGTTTATTGAAGGAGGCTTCAGAGACGTTGTTACTTATTGTTCATATACATTTGCTTTTGCAGACAATAGGTTCGTGGCTAGTTGTCGCGTAAACACTGGCGAATCTTACGCTGTATATCTTGATGTTAATAACCATTACAATTGTCCAGTTTTGTATGGCTTTCCCCACAAAGTGATGAAACTTTCGATTTGAAAATATACCAGATCATTCTGACATATAATTCCTTTTCGATGCAGACCTCGATTATCCTGAGAGTATTCATGATTTTCAGTCAGATTTACCCCTATATCCTGAAAAATTACCACCACCATCTAATAGCAACAGATCAAAGAAATTAACATCTACTTCATAGGATAACAAAAACTATGTTATTCACTAAAGAAATCTAAAACAATATTTGCATCATAAATTAGCACAAAAAACGAGTGATGGAAATATATCATGAGGCCAAGCTCCCTGAATGAAACCACTAATCTGATTAGTGCACAGAAACGTATGAGTGCAACTAATGACGTTATTTATCATATTACACCTTTAGTTATTTACGGGGATATCAGGAGCCACATACATATTTGGTTTCCAACTTCACCTTTACCTGTAAGTTACAGAGTCAACAATCCATTTGTAAACAAAAAGGAGGTCAGATTATTGAATGACGAGTTAGATGTTGAACCTATTGCAAAATTCATCCATCTGTGAGATAGAACGTATATGCTCTCAACTCTGAATCGGGATGTATAATGCGCAGAACAAAGATAGGGAAACAGTCTCCAGTAAAAGGGCTACCAATTAATGATTACTGACAAAATATGTTGAATTTTGATGTTAAAATAACTCCACAGCTTCTAATTAATAGCAAGCACCATGTTGGTATTGCTGTTAAACAATATAAACTAGGTTCATCAGCAGAAGATGATAAACTTTTCATACTTAAAGACAAAGTGAATATGTTGCCTTTGAGTCGCTATCATCTGGAAGACATTTACTGGTTATGCTGTGTATGGAAATGTAAGGAACATTAAAAGTGATTTGTATCTGATGAACGTCAAATATAACTCATTTTTTGTGGGAAAAAAAAACATCAAGCGACTTGTAACTGATATATTTCACGCAAAAGTTCCTTTCTACAGTTCGATTTAATAGGAGGTGGACCATTGTATTGCTTAATGTTGGTAAAAATTGCGTCTTCCGATCACTGTGAAATGATACTACATGCACTTAAAGATTAGGTGAATATAGTAACTTCTCTATTGCTCTCCATTGTGTCTTATAGTATTTATAGTAATAAATGGATTAAAAAAAATAAGGTAATGAAATTTATTGAGACACTAGAGTATTTGACAGAAATGCTTTTAGTCAAGTGTATAACCATCATTTATAAATGTATGTCCGTCTCTCTCTCTCTCTCTCTCTCTCTCTCTCTCTCTCTCTCTCTGTGTGTGTGTGTGTGTGTGTGTGTGTGTGTGTGTGTGTGTGTGTGTGTGGCCGGCCGGAGGGAATAGATTTATGAAATTTTATTTTTGGTAACTAATATTGGTGTGGAAATACTATAAATTATTACCTTAAATAATTTTTACAAACATTTTATATTGGAAATACACTGCCAGAAAAAAATAGTACACCCTTTTAGAGATTCCTGTTCACTCAAGAGTTACTGCTGCAACACTAATGCAGGCGCTGACTGTGGCACCCCGACGATCGTAAAGAAGGCGAATATTGTCCTGGGATGAATTATGCCACGCCTGCATAGTCAGTTCTGCAAGAGTAGCTGTTGGTTAACGAGTCGCACAAATCACTTCTCTCCCCATCACATCCCACATGTGCTCGGTTGGAGACAAGTCCAGTAATCGTGCTGGCGAGGGAAGCTGCTGCACGTCTTTCTGAGCACGTTGAGTTTCACTGTCAGTGTGTGGGCGAGCGCTATCCTGTTGGAACAACACTTCCCCTTCCTGTGGCAAGAACGGCAAAAGAGCGGGTCTAACAACATTCTGCACGTACCGAGCGCTGATTAGCGTCTCCTCCAGAAACACCAAAGGTGAACGAGAGCTGTAGCTTATTGCCACGGACGAATGCACTCTACGAGACATGATTCACCAGGTCTACATCGTACGCACAAACTACCATGATTTGGGTGCTGTTAGAATCCGCTTTCATCGCCGAAGATCATGGGACGCCATTCCAGCTTCCAAGTGATCCTCTGAAGGCACCAGCGGAGCCGTGCACGCTGATGCCGTTGCGTGAGTGGAATATGGCTAGAGGTGTGTGGGTTCGTGGGCCCATTGTTAATATCTGGTTCGCAAAAGTTCGTGTTGACACATCTGGGCTCACAAGCCCTCACACCTGTGCTGTGATAGCTGTACGATCTGCCATTTCTGCTCTTACAATACGACTATCCTGGTTGGCATCTCCGCTGCGTGTGCGACTAGAACCTAGTCCATAGGTGTGAGAATATTCATGACGCACCACGTCCAAATTGTGTGGCTATTCGCCGAAAGGACCATCCGACCACTTGGAAGGCTCAGTTGACTGTGGGAAGAATGAGTGCATCTCCGTGGCATTATTGTCTACTTGCTTTAGACGTTTACACCGAACAGAGTCTTCTGTCATTCCGTAGTAAAATTGAAACACAGATGGCGTTCTGATAGCTATACCACTACGCTATTTGTTGGCAGAAGATTTTCAAACCATTATCAGAACATGGAGCATCCCCTAAGGGACATATGCCGTCGTTAGATAAAAATCGACCTCGTTTTTCCAGGAGTACTAATTTTTTTCCAGCAGTGTAACATTGTGTGATAAAGCTTATAAATAATGCAGGCATTCACATACTGTAAGTTTGGTCAGTATTGTCCATATATGTACGTATTTTTGTAAACATATCTGATCTTTTGGGTACTTTTGAACATCGCACCGATTTTCACGAGGTTCATCTATTTTGGATATTTTTTAACATGGCTTCAGGTTGGGTTGTACGAACGAAGAGGTTACGAAAGGTAACTGAGTCAGATCCGCCGTCTTTAATTTTTTAAAATTTCCTGCCATTTTCAACTGCGCTTTTCCGTCATCTTGGAGTTTTTAAAATTTCACAACACTATTATCTTTGGTTCTGCCATTTTGGATTTTGACAGCTCGTTGAAGGTCAGACCCATTCATGACGAAATGCAGTGGTGGTCATTGACGGCACATGACATCACCAGGGTTCACGGTAGGTCATATTGCACCAGAGTCACTATAGTTATACTACTGATTTGACAGGTAGTCCCTTAAACTCTCCTAAGTTTTTACATGCGAATTCTCTGTGCCTTATTATCTCCCCCTGTAGGTCAAAGTATTTCGCCTAAATACTTGACGTGCGGAACTCTCTAGATTTGTGCATATTTTGCCATCAGTTTTTGAGTAGCAGTATATCTTGAGGCGATGTACTTGGCTTTTTGTAAGAATGTTTGGATTCTACACCACTTAATTATGTACGACTCGAACAGATTTCAGGTAATGTAGAAAATCCGAATGTGAAACTGAAATGTAATGTAGCTCACCTGTCATTCCTGTTATTCGGTGAGGTACTCCTATAGACTAGGTACTTGTAATAAGCATGGATTTACGAAAGAAACGAAGGAAGTGAATGCCGCATTCAGGAATAGAGATATGTTTCCTCTTGAGGGAGAATGAGAAAACTGTGTGGCCGATTAGAACCGGCCACATGTTACCAATTCTCTTAACGACATCACTGTTTTGCTTCTAACAACAGTGCTAGTGTCGCATCATCATTAATAATATATAGAGAGGGAAGAGTAATACTGTGAAGCTTTCATTAGCTTCATGAAGCGTGCATGAATTCTGTATCTGGAAGGTGAGTGGCCCCGAGGACTGCGAGTAGGGTTTACATCTCTGGCCTGAACACAGTTTGAACTTAAAGTAATTGTTCTCAGGTGAAGGGAGTTCATGAAGTGTGTGTCTGCTAAATCGGTTCATACATTTGCGGTAGAGCAATCCTCTCGTCTTAGCAGATATCCATTACTAACAGGAAGGAGCGATTACTTTTATATAAACAAAGCATAGGATCATAGAATTTTCTAGTGATGATTTAATAATCATCTAAAACCCTGGGCACATCATTATCAGGTATGTACGAATGCCTCTTAGAAATAATATCATCATTAGCAAAGTTACTCTTGCCCACAAACAGTCATCAGTTAACGTATCTGTGGGAAGCAGTCAAATTTGCTGGAAAGCTCACTACTTTTATCTTTGCCAAAGGAAGGCATTATGAAGCAGAAAACAGACTGACCACAGATACATTTTCTTAAGAATCCGTTGCTCTTTCATTGTGCAGAAATTATTCTACAGAACGTTATAGATATTCAAAGAATTAAGCAGCTGAACAACGATGACAGCACGATATGTTCGGCAGAGTCGATACAACTGCTGAATTCATAGGCAAGTTAACACAATAGGCACGAAGTCGTATTTCAGATAATCCAATTATTCCGTGCGGATTATGCAAATTGGTCATTCGTCTCACTGGTCAATACGTTATATATCACATTCACGTCCACGTGTTCACGAGTTTCCGTTTCCTTTCGGGTAATTGAACGTAACGTAATCGACAAATGAAGACCAGGCGAGCAGGAAACATAAACCGGATGTCATTTGAGTCCATGTTTTGATCATTACACCGTGTGTCTAATTTTCCAAAGACGATACCTTTGTATACAGCAACCATTTTCGCTGGCTGTAAACAAGCAAGTGAAAGATGTGTACATTTGACCTTTACCATGGCGTTAAATATAAGGAAGCAATAATGTGATTGACAAACAAATAGCAATACGTTCAACAGCGATCTGTGATGTGTTTGTCCCTTTCCTCTTATCTTAATAAGAAAGCGAATATACAGCAGTCCGTGATTTCTTTGTCCCTTTCCTCTTATCTTCATAAGAAAGCGAACATACTGTAACTGCTTGGAATAATCTGATGACGCGGACAACAATAACGCTCAGAGCCTGAAATACGGTTTTATTTATTATTTATTGTTGGCGAATTTTCCCTAAAAGGAAATCGTTAAGCTTATGACTTTGAAGGCTTGTTCTTCTTGTCCTTCCAGTACTCCTTCATTCTCTTGGAGAGGGCCTCTTTTCTCTCCTCAGACCATTCTTGTTTGGTCCGCTGTTTTAGCGCTTCTGACTTTACTTCCCAATTGTCTATGTGTTTTCGTAAGGTGCTTCTGTCTGTGGTGTTTGTGGTGCCAATTGCTTGTAGGTCTTTTCGGACTCCTTCCATCCAGGGTGTCGAGACTTTAAGTGTCTTGATGTGTTCTAGAAAATTCTTGGTGAGTCTTGTTTCAGGGAGTCTATCTAAATGTCCGTAGAATTTAAGGCGCCTTTTTCTCATATCGTTCTCGATGTTCGAATATGCTTCTACTGTTGAGTTCTTCTGTAGTCTGTAGCCATCTGGTGTGGGTCTTCCTCCTAAAATTTTCCTCATGATTTTGCGTTCTTCTTTTTTGATTTCTTCAATTTTGATTTTCCTGTTGAGTGCTAGTGTTTCGCTGGCATACAGTACGGCGGGTTTGATCACTGTGTTATAGTGTCTGATCTTGGTGTTTCTGGAAATGCATTGTTTGTTGTAGACGTTTCGTACCATGCCTAGTGATTTCCGTGTCTTCTGTTGTCTGTCTTCGTAAGCCAGTTTCTCTGTTCCGGTCGGTTCGATGATTTCGCCTAGGTATCTGAAGTGTGTGACCCCTTTAATTTTGCCGTACTTGGTTGTGATGTCGTCGCCTTCTCTTGTTAGGACTTGCGTTTTTTCAAAAGAGATTTGTAGGCCGATTTTCTCGGCGCATTCTTTCAGGATTTCGATCTGTGTTTTTGCTGATGTTGGGTCATAGGCCAGTATCGCTAGGTCGTCTGCGAATGCTAGGTAAGGGATTTCCAGTCTTTTCCTTCTTAATGTGACTGGTCTCCAGGTGTTTTGTCTCCTGACTTCAGCTTCCCATTCGCTCATTACTTTGTCCAGGACGATGTTGAACAATAGCGGGAATAGTCCATCTCCTTGTCTTAGGCCAGTGTGGATTTCAAAGGGGTCCGAGATTTCGCTCATGAATTTGACTTTGGATTTTGTATTGGTTAGTGTCTGTTCGATTAGTCTTCGGGTCTTTTGGTCTAGGCCTTTTTCTCTGAGGATTTGGATGAGGGACTTTCTGTCGATCGAGTCGTAAGCCTTTATGAAGTCGACGAAAGTGCAGATGATTTTTTTGGGGCTTGTCATGTGGGATTTTATGATTGATTTCAGGTTGAAGATTTGTTCGGGGCAGGCTCTGTTGGGTCTGAAACCCGCTTGGTATTCCGAGATGGCGGGTTCCAGTTGTCCTTGCGTTCTGGTGAGAAGGCAGGTTGATAGAATTTTGTAGATGACCGGTAGCAGGGAAATTCCTCTATAATTGTTTGTGTCCGTCCTGTCACCTTTCTTGTGTAGCGGGTGAATGAGTGCGGTCTTCCAGTCGTCAGGTATGATTTCGGTTGTCCAGGTGTTCTGTATGATTTGTGTGATTTCGTTTAGCGAGTTTGGTCCTAGGTTCTTCAGCAGTTCTGCCGTTATTCCGTCTTCACCGGCTGCCTTGTTGTTTTTCAGTTTCTTTATGCAGTGGAGGATTTCTTCTTTTGTTGGTGATGGTGAGTCTTCCGGTGCGTTGGCCGGTTCTCGGGGTTCGAAGGTTGAGTTAGGTTCCGGGCAATTTAGTAATTTTGAAAAGTACTTCGCGAGCTCTTCACAGTTTTCTTTGTTGGTAAGTGCCAGTTTTCCGTCTTCTTTTCTGAAGCAGAGGTTCTGTGGTGAGTATCCTTTGACTTGGTTGGCGAACGTCCTGTAGAAATCCCGTGTGTTGAAATTTCTGAAGTCTTCTTCGATGGAGTTTAGCTGATCGTTTATGTATTTGCGTTTCTCTTGTCTTATTGTTTTCGATGTTTGTCTTCGAATTTCATAGAAGTTGTCCTGTGTTTCTTGTGTTTTGTTGCTGTTGTAGTTTGTGAAAGCTGTTCTTCGATTTTGTAGGGCGATTTCGCAGGTAGTGTTCCACCAAGGGTGCCTGGGTTTTCTAGTCAGCGGGATCAGTTCTTTGGCTGTGTTCACAATTTTTTGTTTAAAGCTGGTCCAATCTTTCGCCTCTGTTTTATATTGTGTAGAAATGACAACAATGAGTATGTAGAGCTAAATAACACGTAAATATTAAACTAAACAAGGAGTGAGAAGTGAACTCTTAATATTTTTTTCTGTATCAATTAATAGACTCATCTTTAGTTCTGAAGACGAAGTCTCATCTTAGAAATCAGTTGGCGACTATGCATTTCATTTTGCGTGGCGTAAACGACATAGGGTATTTAATTGACGTGTAAGAGAAATTCGCTATGAAGCGGAAGAAACAAGAAAATGTTTGAATAACTTGTGTACAAACTAATGTTTCCGTAAGAGTACTAAAGAGCAAAGGCAAATAGGCTTCCATCGTTCAGTGAAATCATTCAGACTATCTACCAAATAAAGATTTGCTACCATTTTCATACACATTTATACGTGACACAGAGTACAGGCCCCTGATTTGTGGTCGATGTTAGGATATACCCGAACAGCACAGAGGTAAAGTTATTTTTGCTCGTTATAAACTGGGACTTTTATGGTCTGTGGTCTTGTTTTATAGGGTTGATATACGACAAATATGGAACCACGAATTCAATAATAGGCTCCTAAAATCATTGCAGTACATCCGTGGCTTCCCAGTGCAGAAATATGCAGTTCAGAAAAATACCATAGCTAATGGAGACGCAAATCGATAGTAGTGATGTTGAAATTATCCACGATCTCCCACATCAGCCCCATGGCTCAAAGAGATTTCCAGGTGAATGTCGCCGTTCCCCACACACTGAATAGATCGAATGAACTATTGCTGTTCTACAACTCCACTCAATATAATCTGCATCGAATCTTATATTCCTTTCGGTAATTCATGACATTATAGAACGTATTTATTGGAAAATCCGTGTAACACGTCTGGTTTTTCAGCTAGAATACGTCTTGAAATTGTTCTCTAATAGCCACAAATTCAAAACATTTGGGAAATCCGCTATACTTCATATGTACCAGACACGCGTTACTTGTCTTCTTGATAAATATACAATAGAACTTCATTGGTCTTCCTGAATCTATTAAACAAAATAGTGCAGCATGTATAGGGCACTTGTTTGAAAACAAATATCGTAAATGATAAGTCACAACAGCCTTTATATAAAATTGATGTTTGTGTCATTTAAGAACAAACTTAAGTCACAATAGAAGGACGAGGAATTTTTTGCTCCTATTGTACCCACGTAGGGTATCACGGAGTTTTCAAGAAATGAGCTTTATAAAGGACCAGAGTTCAACTTCGTCCAATTATCATGATTAAGGCCTTCCACAGTTGTCCTGTATCATGCGAAAGCTAGGATGGAGAGTACGAATATCTTGATCGCTTCCTCCGTAACAGTCTTCAGTTGAACCCATACTACCCGCCCGTAACCTCGCTAATCGTGAGCTCATATTAAAGCTAGAAGAGAGCTACTTTTATGTTAATGATATTAACAATGAATGATCCCAAAACATTTTTGAAACCATAGTTAATTTTTCAGGTATTTTTCTTCTGTCGTTGCAACTACAAAAATGGAGAATTTTTTTCACCAGGCGCGTTTCGCTTTATTGAGGTAAAGCATCGTCAGTGGTCTGTAATTAAGTCATTTAAATTTTTATTTGCTTTTAGATCGAAAAACAGTTAGTTAAGAATAGATTGATTTGTACTTACGGAGATTTTTCGGCTAATTTCTCGCTTATATCGTCTGCTAGCACATCGTTGTTTCTCTGTGTTACACACTGATAATTTTAGTCTAATGTTTAGATGTTCCGCAGCACTATATATTTCTTATGTTTTTCGCAAAACACCCTTATGGACGACACTGAATTCTGTGTTTTTTCCACTTCAAGAATGTGTTGTAGTTTGTGTTTTGTAGTGTTGTCAGCATCACCTTTCCATTACTTTGTCTTCGCCCTACAACACTTTTTTTAAAATTAGGTTACTGTATGTTTGTAATTCTATTTAATTATTTTTTCTGTGTATTTAGTACTGTGTAAGAGTAGAGAAGGAATAGCGCTTTTTTTTAATTTTTCTTAGTTTTTCTTTTTTAGGGGAGGGGAAACCATGATGAGTGGACATAAGTATATAGCAGTGTGATGGAGTGTGAGTTAGGTTAGAGGACAAGGTGAGGAGAGAAAAGTGCAAAGAAACCGTGAGAGGAGGGGGGAGGGTGAGTGGGCGGGGTTGAAGGATGGAAAAGGCTCTTTTTTATGTATTTCATCACAAATTCTATATAGAATCTGGTTTCCAAAATATATTTGGTCATCGAACAACTGTTTATTTTGTGTTAATGCTTTTTGTATGAGGAAATCTTCTTGGAATGGGAGGAGATGACTGTCTTTACTGATTTTTGTGACATTCGTATCGTTTTCAATATTGCTTGGTCTACGGTGTTCTTCTTTTAGATGATCTGCAAATGTTGAATGATTTGTACCATATTTAAATGCTCTCATGTGTTCCATATATCTTAAGTCGAATGTCCTGCCACTCATTCCAATGTATATCTTCTCACAATCTATGCAACTGAGGTGATAGATACCGCATTGTTGGTATCAGTCTGGTTTTGATTTCAGTTTTGGGCTGTACTTTTGTATGGAATTGTTTGTTTTGTAAGCAATGTTTATGCCTTGTTACTTGAATATGTTACCTATTTTATGAGTGAATTTGTTGTGGTAGGTCATTGTATGCCCTTCTTTTGTTATAGTGCAAGGTGAACGACTTAGTATGGTTTGGTTAGTTTTTTTTCATTATTTGTCTCTTTATTCTTATTTATTTTCTTGTTCAGAGTGTCTACCATTGTTTCTTTGTGTCAACTTTTTAATGGTACTTGTTTTATAATGACTAACTCTTTCTGGTAATTGGAAGTGTTTAGGAGGGTACTGTTCAGCCTGTTTAACATGTATCTGATTGCTGCTTGTTTGTGGTTCTGTGGGTGGCTTGAGGTTGCATTTAAGAAAATGTCACTTCTTGTGGGCTTTCTGTATATGTGAAATGTGTGTTTGTTATTGTCTATTCTTATGGTTACGTCTAAAAAGTTGAGTGTGTTTTCTTGTTCTTCTATTGTCAACTTTTTGTGGACAGTATTTATGTCTTTGTTTGGTTGCTGTATTCCGTCTTTTGGTTTATCCACCATGCATATTATGTCATCCATGTATGTGTGCCAGTAGATGACATTGTTGCTTTTCTATGTTATTATGTCTTCAAATATAGTTTTTTAGTATGTGATTCATCAAAATGGAATTATTACAATCTATAACATTATCTCGAATTCAATCAAGATTACTACATAGAAGAATAAGATTAATACATGGGTTCACCTATTTCAGGATCACAATCCAACATTTTCATGAATCACATAGAAAAATTAATAAATATAAATACAGGGCTATTACAAATGATTGAAGCGATTTCATAAATTCACTGTAGCTCCATTCATTGACCTATGGTCACGACACACTACAGATATGTAGAAAAACTCATAAAGTTTTGTTCGGCTGAAGTCGCACTTCAGGTTTCTGCTGCCAGAGCGCTCGAGAGCGCAGTGAGACAAAATGGCGACAGGAGCTGAGAAAGCGTATGTCGTGCTTGAAATGCACTCGCATCAGTCAATCATAACAGTACAATGACACTTCAGGACGAAGTTCAACAAAGATCCACCAACTGCCAACTCCATTCGGCGATGGTATGCGCAGTTTAAAGCTTCTGGATGCCTCTGTAAGGGGAAATCAACGGGTCGGCCTGCAGTGAGCGAAGAAACACAGAAAAACAACGCTGTGCAAGCAGACGGCATTTCCTGATGTAAGCGAGAAATCGGCCAAAAACTACCGTAAGTACATATAAATCTAATCTCAACGAACTGTTTCCGCTCTAAAAGCAAATCAAAATGTAAATAACTTACAGACTAGTCATGATGCTTTAAATTAATAAAGCGAAAAGCGGCTGGTGAAAAAATGACGCATTTTTGTAGTTGCAACGATAGAACAAAAATACCTCAAGAATTATAAAGCAATTATGGGCGCTATGGCCATAAAAATAAATAATTAACTTTTATGGATGGTTATTATACGTCATATTTTGGGTCTCACATAGGAGAGTTATCGACCCAGCATGAAACATCAGGTTGTTTTATTATAATAAACTGGCCATAAACGTTAAACAAGTTTCCCATATTTACTGTAATCCAAGATAGTTAAAAATGCAAACTTGATATCAAACATTCACTTTCGTTGCACCAAGACGTGATGTACAGTTGAAGAACGCGAAGTTGCCAATCAGTGGTACCACCTCCGGTCGACTGGTTGAACAATCAACAAGTTGAGTAATGTTTATCGTGTATGATACCACAGGCTATAAAACGGTGAGCCGCATACGCACCTGAGAAAAACGTAAAACGTGGAGTTGTCATGCGTGATACCTCAGGACTGAAGAGGAATGTTACCTTCACGGCTATTACGATAAATTTTAAACCCCTTCCATTCTGTGCTGGCGAAAAGAAAAGTCGGAAGAAACTAGAGAGAGAAACTTTGCATACAGGAATTACTTAGACACTAGTACTTCATCCTTAAGTGCCGGCCGCGGTGGCCTAGAGATTCTAAGCGCTTCAGGCCGGAACCGAGCGACTGCTACGGTCGCAGGTTCGAATCCTACCTCGGGCATGGATGTGTTTGATGTCCTTTGGTTAGTTAGGTTTAAGTAGTTCTAAGTATTGGGGACTGATGACCTCAGATGTTGTCCCATTGTGCTCAGAGCCATTTGAATCATTTGAACCTCCTTAATTGGAGGAATAAATTTATCAGGATCGACGTTTGAAGCATAGTATCGCATGGTAATGAATAATAGATTCCGGGAAAACAGAAAGAGAAGAGGATCAAAGGGATTGAGAACTGGTGTTGTAGAACGATGTTGAAAGATGTGTGGGCTAATAAGATAATTGATGAAGAGGTCTCCACCGTATCGTAGAGAAAGGAAGCGTATGTAAAACAGTAGTATAGCCATGTGCTATCGAACTGACACCTCAGACCTGAGTACTTATCTAGAGATATTATTTCATTCATGGCTCTAGTTTTCAGGTACTGTAGTTTTATTTTTCAGGATAACTTTCAGTCATCAGTGCTGAACCGTGAAATTACTTTCAAAATCTTTTCTTAAAGAATTTACTTTATTTACTAGCGACTCATCAAGAGCATTGACACATTTAATCACACTAGGTGAGCGTGGAAGTAGTTGCCAGGGGGTAACTGATGAAAATGATATTACCTTTAACAAATGGTAACTTTATTCATAAAAGCCTTTTCAAAAACAGATTTAAAAATTATAAGTAGAAAAGCACCCTCGAAATATCAAGTTACAATTTTATTTAGAGGCAGAAAGAACAATACTGACAGTATGAGCCTTCGGACTGAGAAGCTCGTCGCTCCCTTTGAACACGGCCGTGGTCACGACCGCTCACAACAACCTCTGAAAGACTACACTGGTGCAAACTGCAACACACCAGATTACTTTAAACTAAAAATTTTAACAACTCACACAAACACTTTAACACGGACCCAGTAAGAGGAAATGGTACAAACACTCAGACTAAGAAATTATTTACCGAAAGTGCAATTTGTTTTGAAAAGGACTCTTACGGTGGAAGGGTGGCAACTTTATAAAAATGACTATTTAAATAAAATCCATGAAATTCAGACTTGCATAAAATGTACAACATGCTCTACATTACACATATACTGCCTCGCAAGATGATAGGCAAGATAAATAAATATATCAGGAATTCTGCCTTTACACCTTAATTCTATAAATTCGTTAACACCGAATCCGACAAACATGACAGAGGCAGCTATTAACGTGTGGGAGACCGACAGACAGACAGAGAGACGCTAACTGCCTAACAAATGCGGACGAGACACAGACGAACAAGCTGGGGACGAGAAGCTAACCAAGAAACACGTAGAATTCAACATGTAAATGAAACAACATATCAAGAATCACTTAACTTCTAAAAAAACTGCGATGTCTGGCGAAGACCTGGCGCAGCACCCCCAAAACGCTCTCCTGAACCGTCCGCTGCCAGCCGCTTCAACGGACACAGGAAGGCGCGCCGATCTCCCGTCTCACGGCGTCGCAGCTTGCTCCGGCCAGACCGATGTCGTGGGTTGACTCCTGTTGCTCTCGTGTCGGCCGTGAAGCCACTGTCCCTCGCTCTACGGCGCGGCCCACTGGACTCACGTGGCGACCTCCCATGCGTCGACGCTCAAGGCGGACGAGTCGTCTCGTGTCCAAGTGCGCGATCGACCAACCGATCGATCCAACCGCCAATGACCATTGCCTGAACAAACTCGAGCAGACTGGCGGCCTAACACATACTAGCACTCCGGACGACACACATAGACTGCCCCACACTGACCCGGCTGACCAACTGGCCGGACTCGCCGAGACTGACAGACTCACCTCACTCAGACTGACCAACTGCCGAGCTCATAGGGCCCTTTAAATGCACGTGAACAGGCAACCTTTCCCCCTTCCCAGCAGAGGGAGACACCAAAGCTGCGATTGCCACGGCGGCGCCACCGCCAGAAACGGGGGGCGACTGCTTCACACTACGCGCTGCGGTGCACTCTTCAAAACAGCAATTTTTACCACGGCTCAAGCGGCAAATAAATTATATTACGCTTCACTGGTTTTGACAAATTAATATGTCATCTTAGAACCTTATTATTAGTTTAGCAGACCTCAATAACTGCTTCATGGATGTGATGCAGTTATTGTAAATTGTCAATATGTGTTTAAAACAATCATACACAGTATGTAAATTTCTAAACATAGTACATCATTAACCTTCTATGAAGAAGATATTGACGTCTTCTAAACTAATATGCAAATTAATTTCTCGAAACCGCTAAAGTGTAATAAAATTTATTTCTAACTGATAACTGAAATTTATCCTGAAAAAATGTCTAGAGATCCGGGCTTCAGGATGCAGAGAGGGCATTTTTGCCAGTGTCTGTGGATTGCCTTGATGTAAGGGGCGATGACATCACAATCCAGCAGGTCTGCCCCCTCCCTTTTCTATGAGCCGCAATCGAAGCCCAATCCCCTGCTCCCAATCAGTCTCCCATCCCCTTACCCCTCTCTTTTTTGGGTCATCAACATGCTATTTTAATGAGGCACCCAATTAATACTTAGTATTTTAAGGATATTAAAATGCAAAATCCAAGCACAATGTAGCCGTCTTGACAGTGCTCAAAGGTATATGAACACAGTGAATTTTTTCAAAAAAGTAATTAAGCTTCCTCACCTGAACTGTGTAAATTGGCACTGTTCGGCTCGCACAGACTGACGAAAGTGAGCTACAGCAGAATGAGAGAACGAGAGTAGCATGATGCTTTGTCAACAACTTAAAGTCTTGACTAGTCTGACTTCGCAGACAGCGGACATAAATCTCACTCCTTAAATATACTCTCTCCTTCAAAGTAATGCAGAAATTGAGTGTTTCGTTAGAAATTCAGTTATTTTACGAAAGTTAATTTCCTTTCATTCTGAAACTTCCCCTTTGAACAATTATACACGACTGTGCTTAACCTGACACACAATATTTTTAGCGCAACGCAATCTGACTTTCAAAATTCCCTACAAAAAAATGGCCCTCACTAACATTAAACTATACCTTTCACAAATCACTTACCTCACAAAAATCTTCGCTGCTCAAGCTACTGCAATACAGCGAGCGCCACTACTGCCAGCTAAATAGAAGATTCAAACTATGGAAGGCACTAACTACTGATAGGGATAGTTAGCAAATGAAAGATATTAATAGAGAACAAACAATGTATTTACCTTGATATCATCATATATAAATATAGCAGTTCATGACAAATTTCAAAACTCCGCCATCTCTCTCCCCACATCCACCACTGCTGGCGGCTCACCTCCAACTGTGCAACGCTACGCGCTGTTCACATCCAGCTGCCGCTGCCCAACACTACAATGGCAGACAACAATGCAAACTAGCCACAGACTGCACACAGCACAGCCAGTGATTTTCATATTGAGCGCTACGTAACGTTGCCAATAAGAAAACATAAACAGCCTACTTACATAGAGAAAACATAAACAGCCTACTTACATAGCCCCCATGCTCCCCACAAAAAATTTTACAAATTTTTTTTTGGGCAGTGGCCAATAATGATTTGATAAAATTATTCATAATTACAATAACAAAGAAATCAAATGCACACACTTATTGATACAATGTTGGTCAAAAGCTAAAATTTTCTCACAGTCCATAAAGATAGTCCTGATCATTCATCATAATAGTAATTACAGGTTTTTTTTTCACAAAGTCTCATTAGTAAAAGAAATTGCACACAGAAGTAGTGGATTTCCATGCAGTCTTGAAGAAGTAGTGTTGTCCTTCCAACGGAAAGACAGTGCTGACTCTTGACATGCTGACAGGTAATGGGCCACAATGGAGCAAACCCACAGCAGAGTCATTCGAAGTTTTGAAGAATATTGGTAGGTAGGTCATCACACAGCAGACCCACTGGAGTCCTGGTAGAGATTGTGTTATTGGTGGGCCACCAGAGGTGCAGACCCACTGCAGTCCTTGTAGAAATAATGGCGTTGGTGGGTCATCATAGATGCAGACCCACTGTAGTCCTTGTAGAGATAATGGTATTGGTGGGCCACCAGAGGTGCAGACCCACTGTAGTCCTTGTAGAGATGGCCAGCAGCCATCTGTTGCGATTGTGCAGGTGCACATTCACCATGAAAGAGTCTTGCGGAGAATATAGCAAGTCCATAAACCACCACTTGTGCACTCACAAAATTTTTGGAATTGTCCTTAGAACCAGCAATGCTGTTATCCAGTCCCTTGCTGAATTAGTAACACACGTGCAAACACTCACAGTCCCAACTTCTCACATATTATCCATATACTATGACCAACAGAAATGTGTGCAGTGAAATATAACTAACAAGTTAATAATATCATGAACTGGTGACAATTACAATTTTATAACATAAGAATACAATAACAAAGGTACAAAATACATCATTAAAGAACATAACAATACAGATAACATTTGTAGTACAGGCTTTACAACAGAATAGAAATAAACATATACATCAGTGGAATTATGACATGAGTACATACATAAAAGATCACAATAACTTTTGAAACATCAACTTCACACATGAGCATTAAACAGAACAGAATTAATAATGTCTAACATCTTTACAAAGTAAATAACATATTATTAATGCCAATTATATTTGAGGATAACAGTATTCCTCATCATAGTGAATGTAGCTTAATATTAAAAGAAAAAAAAATTCTATGAAACTACACAGAGATAGGAAGAAAACAAATACACAAGGGTACACAAACACATAGTGGGATAACACCAATAGGAAAGGACAGGGTTCGTTTTCAGTGTAACTGTGGTACTGCAGTCCAACCCAAAACTTCATATATCTTTCCTCTTATTTCATCCTTTGTTTCCACCAAAAAAATTCTATCTAAGCATGCTTTCTGTATTTATATGTTCACACATTTCTTACCTCAACATTTATTTCCAAGAAAATCCTACCTAAACCTGTTTTCTGTACTTTTTTTCGTATTCTTCCAATTCATCGCAACTCATTCTCTTATATAGTCTACCCCCTCTTAAGCTAACTTAAATCTACTGAGCTCAGATGCTAAACTAAGGGACGAGGCAATGCAGCAGCACAAAACAATTAACACACACAGCAATGATCAAAAATACAAATGGCGAAGCAAGCAGCATAAATTACAACTAATATAAGGCAATGAGCAGCAAACAAAAAAATAAATCTGGCTTAGCAGAGTAACACAAATTAAAGTTCAGTAGCACTATGCCTGGCAAACAGCAGCTTATATCTAAACATCACATAGCTCAAGCAGAAAAAATAGTACACTAAAGATAACAATGCAGATAAGGGAAATGTATATTCACATCTTAATGTCTATGTAATTAAAGTGGTGCACCACAACAACTTATTGTAAAAAAAATATTACCATGTACTTGAAAAGAAAATTATGTGTTACTGTTACTAGTTCCTTCTTATTGTTCTTTCCTTTCCAAGTGCACCTTTTTTGAAGAACGTGGATCACAAAATTATTATTTAATAGATCTGTTGACAGAAAGTGTTCACATTAGCAAATGCATTTAATTTTATTTTATGAAACCAATGCTGCAACACAGCTGGAAAACAGATGTCAAATGAAGTAAGCAATTACGCAAACCAAAGCATAAAAACATCATTAATAGCTATGTGGCATTTCGTAAGTCAGTAGCTCTCAACTCTCGTAGAAAGACACTTGTCATTATCAGGTTTGCAGATGTAAGAATATTTCCCATCAATTCATAAGCATTTCAGTAAATATCATAAATTACGAGCTCCACAGTATGCTTTCGATAAGGAAATGTCAGTAGCGAGTATAATGGCCCCCCTTCTGTTTTTTTTTTGTTTTTTTTTACCTGTGCCACTGAAAGGCTAATGGCTTTTTTTTCGGGCGGCTGTCGCCCAGGTGGGTGCCTGCGACACATTACGTGCAGGTGGTCACTTAACTTTCTTACGGAAATATTTACGACAGCAGTTTCCGCTACAGTGACAGTCATATATACAAAATTTCACAGGTCGAGAATTTACGTTGCAAATGTGTAGTAACAAAATCCTATGAATATAACAGTGTCCAAAAAAAATTTCAGTGGCATTGTGATACATTCACACATGATTCACACATGTACACACATTTCATAATTCTAAAGTATGATTCTTGGTTTCCAACATCCTGTTTCACAAGTCAAGAGTCCCTACCCACTATTCATTACTCCTTACCTTATTCGTCGACACTTCTTCAATATTTCATCATAACAGATACGTAGCATATTCAAATAACTCATATAGCATCAGCTTACTGATCATAAACATACCGCAACAGCATAATACACATAGTCATCGCAATAATAACATCATAACACCTCAGTCAACTCTCAAAATCGTCGTAGCTTCCTCCAATAATTTCAAAACCTAAAAAAATTCTCTGCTCATGTCAAAAGTGTCATCTGCCTCAAACGTACTTTAAAAATCATGAATCCATACCAAATACATCATTCAAAGCTCTCATAGTATCACAATGTTTCCAAAAAAAAAAAATGAACAGTTTACAAAGTACAGACAAAATACAATTTCATAAGTGTGAAGTTATCCAACTGTGTAATTACGTAAACATCTGTCACTGATGTAGTAAAAAAAAAGTTTGTCTCTCTCAGTTAAATGATTTGTGTGTTAGAGAAATATGGTACCGATGTGTAAATTTGTATAAGCAAATACCATATTAGCTAGGGCTCCTTGTGTTTGCCAAACACATGGTACACAAAGTAAGTGTGTACCCCCCTGAGGATTAATGTAATTATACCCTCAGGTGTTACAGATTACACCAATGGAATGAAATATATCACGGAAAACTTTCTTTGTAATTCAAAAATCTTTAAAAATAAATGTTTCAAGTATAAAATTGATCACTCAAATACGTGTACTGTAGCGCTAAACTGTGCGTCTTGTAACATAATCTCTGTGGAAGTGTCGTACTAATCGTCCTCCAAAAGCTAAGTTCTGCAGAAGTCAATGTACTTACCTCATGATAAACAAAAGTGAAATGCTTTGCGTATAGATATCTTAGTTATTACGCTTATTGTTGTGATGAAGAAAGTACTGTACTGTAACGTATTGTTGTGCTACGGAAAAGGCAGTCTCATTGTAGCTATACTACAAAAGTTACTACTAAAACCTGTTTTACTTTCCAGAATAAAACAGAAAACTGTGCAGATATAAAACAGAAACACTGCAAAAGCAACATTGTAAATTTTCACTCATTAGTAGTGTCGTGATAAAACCGTGTAGTTGTCACATAAACTAACCACTGTGTCGTCTGGTATCTCACAGAAAGCACTTTAAATTCAGAATGTATTTTCAAATAAACCAAAATGTTGCATTAAAATCTCATTAGCAGTACTGGTAAATGTTCTAAGTATGTGAGCCTTATAGTCGTTACGTAATCGTGCAACTAACAAGCAAGAATGTACAAATACAACACTGTGACGTCTGTTCACTACAACAATGCATTCGTAATTTCTGTTTAAAAATGTTCCCTAGGTTCTAGACTGGATATTTAACTTCAAACATAGTTGTATGTTAACAGTTTCTTAAGTCTGACACAGCATACTAGTAATGTAAAGTGAAAAGTTATATGACAAAGACAAAGTTAAAAAGCAGATTATCTTTCAATAAACGGTTTTACATGTGAAATGTGGTGTAAACCTTTACTCTTCCTAGTACGCAGAGTTTCAACTTCAACGCAATTATCATGTGGTATACGTCGGATTCTGTAAGGTCCATTGTAAACTAGAAAGAATTTGTGACTCAAGTGTTTCTTCTTATGTGACAATGAATGAGCTTTAATGAGAACTTTCCGACCAATATACAATTTCTTTGCATTTGCTTTACCGTGTAGTTTTCTCCTTTTGTCTGCTGCAGATTTTATATTTTTAAGAGCCAAATCAATTATGTCTTTGTGTCGAAGTTTACGTGTATTCGGGAAAGGTACAAGCTCTCTGATTCTGTTCGGTGGTTCTTCATTCTTCAGTACAAGAGTAGGTGGTAAAGCAGTGGAGTCGTGAGGCATTTCATTCAGCACGTTTTGAAATAAGTGTAAATATCTGTCCCAATGCTGATGCTTTCTGTGACAATAAAGTCTGCAAAGCTTATTGATTTCTTTCATAATCCGTTCGGAGGAGTTACAATGTGGTGAGTACAATGAAATAAAAACAGGTTTGATTTTATGGTTGCGAAGCATGCGTGACCAAACAGCAGATCTGAATTGAGGTCCGTTATCTGAAATGACTTTACTAACGTGTCCAACTTCACGTAAGAAATTTTTAACAAAGGCGTTGGATACAGACCGTCCAGTGGCTTTACGTAACGGTGTGAAAGAAACAAATTTTGAAGTAAGTTCAACAGCGACTAGAACGTACGAAAATCCATTAGATGTTCTGACAAGCGGTCCCAAGAGATCAACAGCAGCAAATTCTTTTAATTTAGAAGGAATAATAGGAAATAACGGAGCACGATGTGAGACAGTAGATGGTTTCGCCTTTTGACAAAGTTTACAAATAGACAAGACTCTTCGAATTCTCTTTTCCATATTGTTAAAATAACAAGTCGTTCGAAGAATATGATAACATTTTCGTGGACCAAAATGTGCGTAGCTGAAATGAATGTACCAAATGAGCTTATTAACAAAATCGTCTGGAATGCAAAGTACCCATAGCTTGTCATCAACAGTGCAGCGTTTGAAGAGTATGTTGTTTCTAACCAGGTAATAATGCTGAATCTGTGTGTGTGTCTTTTCATGCCATTTGCTCTTGATGTCTTTCCAAATCGGATCTTTATCTTGTTCATGAGCAATGTCCTTTAAAGATGTGGTGATGAAGTTTTCAAAGGCGACTTTCTGAATGTAAAGAATACTGAAATTTTTCTGGAGGTTGCCTTCTGTGTTACTTTTCTCAAGCCCAGCCGGTGCGCGTGACAGTGCGTCCGCAACAATGTTCTCCTTGCCGGGAATGTAGACTATTGTGAAGCGGAATTCTTGCAGAAACAATGCCCAACGTTTTAACCTGTCATGATTTAATTTTGAAGACATAAGAAATTGTAATGCACGATGATCACTGTATACTTTTACGTGCTTACCAGAAAGAAAGAAACGGAATTTGTTAAATGCCCGAACGATAGCCAAAGCTTCTAATTCAGTAACGGAATAATTTTTTTCAGATTTTGTTAGCACTCGGCTAGCAAAAGCAATTGTTTTCTGAACGGTAGTGTCATTTTCTATGGCTTCTTGAAATAAATGGGCACCAAGACCGACTTTAGAAGAATCTGTGCTAAGGCAGAAATCTTGTGACAGATCTGGATGAGCTAGTATTGGCGCGTTAAGTAGCGATTCTTTCAAAGAATTGAATTCCAACTGTGCTTGTTCGTCCCAGTTCCAAATAGTATTTTTTCCAGTGAGAGAACAAAGTTTTGGTGTAACAAGAATTTGCATATTCAGAAAACGACGGTAAAAGTTTACGAGACCTAGAAAACTGCGGACTTGTCTTTTTGTGGATGGAACTGGAATGGCTCTGATTGCTTCTAACTTTTCAGGATCCGGCTGAATGCCTTCAGAAGAAATAATATGTCCCAAAAACCTCACCTTTGACCTACCGAATTCAGACTTTTCCAAGTTAACTGTAATTCCAGATTCTGCAAAAATACGTAACAAACTGTTGAGGATGCGATTATGTAGTTCCCATGAAGCTTCTGCTATTAGAATATCGTCCACATATAAGGTGGTGTGACGTTTTAAGAACTCAGGTAATATGGAATTTAGCCCGCGAATGAATGCTGCTGAAGAAATGTTCAAACCAAAGGGAACGCCGAAACAAAGGAAAGCTGTGTATTTTCTACATTCTGGATGAAGTTCGATCTGATAAAAGCTGGATCTGAGATCAATGGAAGACAACACTTTTACACCATTAAAATTTTGAAGAAGTTCTTCCATCGTCTGCGGCCTGTCTGTTTCAGGAATAATGATAGTATTGATTTGTCTCGAATCTAAGACAAGCCTGATCGATCCATTTTTCTTCTCAACAACATGTAACGGATTGTTGTATGAGCTTACTGCAGGCTCAATAATGCCCTCGTCAAGCATAGATTGTATTTCTGTTCTAACACGGTCCCTATAATGTGCTGGAATTACGTATGGTCTAACACAAAATTTAGTATGCTCACGAACAAGAAATTGGTATTGAAATCCCTTGATTGTTCCTGTTTTGTGAGTAAAAACTGTGGAATGTGCTTGTAAAATCTCAAAAAGGTCCTGCCTATCAGTGTCATTACAATTCTCAATTGTTTGAATTTTATTCTGAATTAACTTATTAGTGTCAAATGCGCTGTCGATATCATCCCTGTCAGTACTTGCAGAATGATTGTTAGCGTCAAGTTCCGTCGAAAATTCCGAACTGTTGTCTAACAGGAGGTAAAGCCGATTAATTTCTTCGTCATGGTTTGAGAGCCAATCTTCAAATTTCAAAGCTACTGACTTACCTTCTTTTTCTAAAGTTATTTCAGCATCGTGAAAGTTTAAGATTGCTTTGTATTCATTCAAAAAGTCTACTCCCAGTATAATTTCCGTCGACAATAATGGAACAATAAGAAAGTTCATAGAGAAGCTGTGGCTTTGACAAAAGAATTCTAAGTTGGTTTGTTGGCGTACATCTACACTTTTTCCAAAGATTGCACCTTGTAATTTAATCTTACGTAACGGAAGTGTGGGGCAATCGTTCGATTTGTTGCATTTGCTAAAGGCTGTTTGACTGATTACTGAAATGGGACTGCCAGAGTCAAGTACTGCCGTAAATTTTACGTCATTTACTGTAATGTGAATCACAGGATATGCAATGTTGTTATGTTTTACGTCGTGTTCTTGGAGTAAGATGTCCCTAATGTCTTCCATTTTTACGTAATTACTAGCTACGGCAGCTGCGTCGTTAGTGTCATAAGAACGTTTTGTGGCTACCAGCGGTGTGAGTCATTGCCTATTGTCTCTTTGTTGGCGAGCGTAGTTATTGGGATTTGGAGACCTAACTTCTACAAATTCACCGTGACGAGAGGGCCCTGCCCTGTTTAAATCCCGCCAGTTCTGATGCAATTCAGGTCTGTCATTACGATCACATCGTTTGTCGTCATGTCGATAGTTCCTGTAGTTTCTTTCTTGTCGGTTAAGTGGTGGAGAATTTCTCCCTGAATCGTAACTGCGTGCTGGACCGTTGCGTCTAAAGTTATTCTGTCTCCCTTGATAATAATTGTTTTGGTTCCCATATTGTCTGTTTCTCTGATTGTCTCTGTGATAGTCATTACCACGGAGAGGTGATCCTTCCCTGTAATTATTACTACTCTGCCAACGGTTGTCATACGGGTGGTGTCTGTTTTGGTCACGATATGTGTTGTGAGAATAGCCTTGTCGTGTCCAGTTATTATTTCTTTCATCGTGGAATTGTGACAGATGTGACCTGTAATTGTTGTGCTCCTGTTTCCGCGTTCCCCGATTGTCAGTGTCAATTTCCAATTCTTGTAACAGACCCTGAAAAGATTCAATGTCATCTTTGCAACGTCCTGCTAAAATAATATGTCGTAAATGTTCAGGCAATTTGATTAAGCAAATGCGGATGAGTTCTGAGGGGCTGTATGGGTTTGAAAGATATTGATTCTTATGCAACATGTCTTCAAAATATTTCACAAGACTGGAAAATTCAGATTGTTCGAAATGTTTCATCATTATGATGCCATGTTTTACTCGGTCTTGCGTGGCTTGAGACCAATATGCTGAGAGGAAGGCATGGTAAAACTCTCCTTCACTGTGGCAATCGTGAATGACCGATCGCATTCTTACAGCTGGTTCATTCTCTAAATAGCCACACATAAATTCTAATCTGTGTTCTAAAGACCAGTTGGGAGGAAAACAATGAGAGAATTGATGGAGCCATGCTTGTGGATGAATGTCGTTGCCAGAATTCTTAAATGTTTTGAATTTACGTGTAGTAATGAACAGCTTATAGTCAAAGTCATCATGTCGGCGAGTCGCATATCGGTCATTGTTACGTCGTTTCGGCGGTTCCATTTCAAAATTCGATGCGCCTTGCCAATTTCTTTCATAATTTCCGAAGTGTCCGGTGTTATTATTTTGTGGTTGTTCCGTATTTCTATGTCCCTCTTCCCGTATTGGAGCGCGAGTGTCCTCTGAAATACGTAATTCTTGTATTACCTGCGTCAACTGATCTTGTACTTCCAGGATTTCTCTTTTGTACTGTGTATTGATTTGATTTTGATTTTGTTTGAATTTTCTTATTTGTTCATACTCATCTGTGTCAGTGAAGGCTACAGGTGTTGTGTTATTCAGATCATCATCTACCTTTGTAGATAAGTTAGTGAACTGATCTGAAAGTTCGGCTACTTTATCCGATAGTGAAATTATTTCCTCTGTATGTTTTTCTGAACCAAGTTTCAGAGTATCTACTGTGTCCTTTAAGTTTTCCTGAGTTTTTGCAAGTTGCGTAACCGAATCGGTAGATGCAACTGAGTCAATTTTAGCTTGCAAGGTGTCGTGATTTTCATGAACAATGGTTTGCAGTTCTTTTATGGCTGCTTCGTGATTCTGTAATACATTTTCATGCCGCGAAAAAATAGGTTGAAAATGCTCACAAGTTTGTGTTTTTACGTCATTACAGACTTTTTGACATTTCGATTCAATGTTATGTAACTCAGTGGTTAAATCTTCACGTGTTTGTTCAAGTGTAGTGTCTAACATTTGAAGATTTTGTTCCATTGTGTCTAACTTTTTGAGATTTTGTTCCACTGTGTCTAACTTTTTAAGATTTTGTCCCATTTGTCTCTGATTTTGTTCCATTTGTTGCATTAATTGCAATAATAATGTATTAGTGTCTGGAATCTGTTTCTCTACGCTTTTCGGCAGTACATTTGCACCGGCAACATTCACATTTTGACAAGCAGAAAATGCGTCCTGACTTATTTGAGAAAACGGTGATAACCCAAAACCTGAATCTACAGTATTTGCGAAATTGTGTCCTGTCATTCCGGATTCCTGAGGCGAGCTGTTGCCGACCGATCGATCGATAATGTTTCCCTCTTCACTACCTGTTTCACTGTCTACACCATTGTTTGCAGCCCGCTCCATTTCCCTATGCACAATTACCAGATTACTACTTTGAACATCAGTTAATTCATTACTCGGTGGCGCTAACACACTGCTTTCATTTTCACTGTCATTTCTCAGTTTACTTTGGAGCCTAGTATTACGTTTTTCACACGACATTATTGTCACAATATTTCACACGACAACACAGAAAAGCACAATTTGAAGAGCAAAAATAAGAGAACACATTAACATAACACTGAAAATAATATCTAGTTAATTGCAGCTGCGAAATACTTGGTGCAAATCTACATGCATGCCACAACTGTTTTACTGTACAACACTGAAAGACTGCAACTACAAAGGAGATTTTCTCTACAATTACGCGCTAGAAATAAACAAAATCTACACTAATTACACAAACTACAACAAAAGATCAGAAGATTCCAGTGAGGTATCCTCGGCTAAGGGTCGACATATGAAACTTCCCCTTTGAACAATTATACACGACTGTGCTTAACCTGACACACAATATGTTTAGCGCAACGCAATCTGACTTTCAAAATTCCCTACAAAAGAATGGCCCTCACTAACATTAAACTATACCTTTCACAAATCACTTACCTCACAAAAATCTTCGCTGCTCAAGCTACTGCAATACAGCGAGCGCCACTACTGCCAGCTAAATAGAAGATTCAAACTATGGAAGGCACTAACTACTGATAGGGATAGTTAGCAAATGAAAGATATTAATAGAGAACAAACAATGTATTTACCTTGATATCATCATATATAAATATAGCAGTTCATGACAAATTTCAAAACTCCGCCATCTCTCTCCCCACATCCACCACTGCTGGCGGCTCACCTCCAACTGCGCAACGCTACGCGCTGTTCACATCCAGCTGCCGCTGCCCAACACTACAATGGCAGACAACAATGCAAACTAGCCACAGACTGCACACAGCACAGCCAGTGATTTTCATATTGAGCGCTACGTAACGTTGCCAATAAGAAAACATAAACAGCCTACTTACATAGAGAAAACATAAACAGCCTACTTACAATTCGTATGACCGGTTACATCTTGAAATCTTGGCAGATTCCATACCATGGACCAGTTTGACTCCCATATATGGGAGTGCGCACATTGATATCAAACCTAAAGGCAACAGACCAGATATGAATAAGATTGTCCTAGGCATTGGGATTCGTCCGAGATAATTGAGGTCCAAACTATCGGTATGGCTAAGACTTCACCACAGGTGCCCCAGTCAAGGCCACTGCAAGTGAAAAGTCAAAATGCCGAGTGCAACCCTCATAATAAGAGTAAAGTCCAGAATTTCCCCTCGAGACCGGATTCTGAATCAGAAGTGTTTTTCTCCACTCGTCACTTTTCCACCAAATTTCTGTAAACTCGAAAAGTGCACCAACACAACTCTCCCCACAGAGTTTTGTGCCAATAACAAGGCTCCAAAAGCACAGCATCACCTCTCTCGATCGTCTGCTCAACCTCTGGATCAATTGTAACCAAAGTTAATAACATTTTTCCCTGCTGGAGAAGCAGCTAATCCCTGAGTCGTAAATTTGCGTGCGTGCAGGGGGGGAAAAGACGTTATACTCCAAACTGTATTTCTCGTGGCCACTTTAGCCAGCATGATTTGAGTGTTTTCGTTTTGGCCTAATGCGTACATCATATTTATCATGGAGACCATGATCTTGACGGGCCAGACGTTATAGCATTCTGACCAGGAACCTTGACTAAACTAAGAGAAGTCCTTTGTGTCCCAACATAGACCATAGACCATAGACCATAGGCCATAGACCAGACTGTGTTGTGTCCCATCCTAAAATTCTTCCGAAGGTCTGATGCTTCCCAAAACACTCGGCAGGCGGAGGGACGACACCACATGAGGGGTCCATCTACAGCGTCCATTCAAAGGTGAACATGGAAATTCACAGCTATTTGTGGACGCCAGGTACATACACAATGGGTATTTGCGACACCGTCGAAAGCCTCAGCTGGGCGACCAACTTTCTCTCCTGCGCCTCTGCCGCACCTGTGAGCAGAAACACTTAACAGGTAGGTGAAGGTATGCCGTTTCTCGGCTCTTTGGCCTAAAGCATTGTCTGCGCACCAGTGCATGAAATTCTTGGGAGCAGTTTACTTTCTCCAATAAATGACTGAGATGTTTCTTTCCTTCCAAGCCTCAAATATCCACTGCAAGATTTCTTGTTAAATAAGCAAACCACCTGCTTGTTCTCAACTCCAGAATACACTATTCGATGGAGAGCTGCAATAAAGATCCAGCATGAGTTAACAATGTACATGCTCCCATCAACACCAGCTCATATTGATAACTTCCTGTTGTCTCACAGGAACTGATTTCTGGCATGTAATAACAACATTAAAGAATAGTACTGAATATGAAAATGAGTGAGAGAGTGATCTGTCCTCTCTCACTGCCCCTAACGTACGACTGATTTCCACATGAGTAGTGCCTCAATTCAAAATTGGTAGTGTGGTACAGAACAGACAATATCATTGAGTAGTGCAGAGACCTTGTAATGTTAACATAAGGAATAGGGACGACTTGGCCGACCAAGATCACACGTGTAAAAAGCATCCTAACTTGACCTCATTCAGCACAGTGGACTCCCACTCACACAAAGCTGCATGCCTGCAAGAAAAACATACGAACATTGCAGTGGTTAGTATGATTCACGTGGACCCTAAGATCGTTGCTACACCACAGTCTTCAGAGAACAATTACTAACCGGCTAAAAAGTTCTTACAGTAACATTTTTGGTCACTAATATAATTTCTGAGGTCAGAGATGCGTAGTATCCACAATCAGATTGAAATTCCATGGAGTTTGAATCGTTCTCTGTCCCAGTGAGTTACCGCTGCTTAGTCATCCATATGGTTTCAATTATTCATAATACATAAACAGATAACAGAAATACACTCATTCCCAAAATGTAAACAAGCAAGTAACTTGTGTCATCTGTTGTGCTTATTCCTGAGGGAAATTTAATATTGTTTCTAATACCTAAAAGACATTTGAATATTCACATATAGGATATATGAATGACAACTTATTTTTACAAGTATAGCTGTATCAAAAATTAAATAAGTCGCACAAGAAAATATACAGAATTACATGAAATCAAGAGTTACACAAAACATCCTATCACTCCTTCTGCAAGGATTTCTGGAATGTCAATTTATATTTACAAATTCACACTGATAAAACTTGACACTAGACACAAGCACAAATTGTCTCTAGGCTGGCGGCTGCGTCAAGACGCAGCGAGGTTGCGCCAGAGTGAGTGTTGCCCTTCACTCAGCCCCTGACGTAGAAGCAGCAGCAGTTTGTTCTGATCCCCTATATTGTCCTTGGCAGCATCAGAACGGCAGCTGCGCTGTCGGCATTATCTCGACCTGGCAGCAATCGACACTCGGCGAGCTGTCGGGTAAGATGGACATGATAACTGGTATGAGGTAATAGGACACCAGTGCTGATGGAAGGCCCACATCATCTCCCCCATCTTGTCTCTCGACCATGTAGCTGAAGGAGTGCAGTCTTTCCTCATACTGCGTTGTGAGACAGTGCTGCATTTGGTGGACAACTTATCCTCTAGTAATGAGTCCTGATCGCTCAGTATGGCAGTAAATAGTGTGTGATGTTTCCACAGTTGCCAGCACTAGTTTTCATTACAGTACGTGATTACTGGAGCAACTCGCCCAGATCACAGCCATCGTACTCTGCACGCCAGCTGTAGAGGAGTGTGTCCACCTGGGAGATTCCTTCAGGACTCGTTGTGGCTGTGACTTTTCTGCAGGTCCCTCGAGAGTGTGGCATGACATCAAAGTGGAGCTTCCTGTCAGCCAAGTCCCATTCACAACCCCTCAGTGGGCGGTTGCTGTCGCTGTCAGTTACTCGGTGGCAGGCCGTCTGCAAGGCTCTCAATGGAGTGGTGTGGTGTCATTGACGTGCCACTATTGTCTGGCAGGACACCTACATTCACAGCTACCCCGGGTGTGTTGGTTCGTGGCACCTGTGCCATGTGGCACGGGTCACCCTATTGGCAGAACGTGAAGTCGACGTAATAAAGGTCCTGCGTTAAAGCCCCACTGATGATTGTTTTTACTGTTTCTAAATAAATCTGTTATATGGGAGAACATCTCCCTGACATGTAAAAGGACTTTTCGGAGTTTGCAGTATGTTCTCTTGGCAGTCTGCTTTCGCTTCGTTAGTTGAAAGCAGCAAACCTATAGGGCACACATCTGTGACATATCACCACATCTATACAAATCTACGCTACAAGTTTGCTACTTTCAGTTAACGAAGCAAAAGCAGACTGCTAAGAGAACATTATTGCAAATTTCGAAAGCCCTTTTACATGTCAGGAAAAAGTCCTCCCATGTAACAGTTTGTCGCAAAAAGCAGAAACAGTTAAAAAAAATTCATCATTGGTGTCTGAACGGGAGACTTTTGATGCGTCGATCTCAAGCTCTACCAATTCATCTATACGAGATCTGTTGACGAATGACTCAGAGATACGCTTTTCCTGTGCTCCGTTGATGTGGTGTAACTTTTAATTACCTTTTTGCGCATGTACTACTGGACTACAGCACGTAGCACGAACTAAATCGGAGTTTTGGTATCAATCTGAGTGTTTGACACCTGCTGGAGGTTTAGATGTATTAACTTACTTTCTTTCCCAACATCAGTCAAATTTACTTCTAAACCCTCTCTACTCTTAGATTATGCTACATATACTCCTCCGGTTCTTAGTACTTCCAGGGGCGTTGTCACCACATATCAGAGTGGTCTGCAACCGTACTCTCGTTCGTCTGCATACATACTCTGTCTCGTGACAATTGCTTTTGGATTCACACATCTGAAACTTAATGTGTCATTAGTTTCGTACGTGTTGCTTATCATGTTACAAAACTGCCTCCAATCTTCCTCTTGTTGAATCGCCGCTGCTATAAAGCACAAAAAAGTAGTTCTCTAGTGTAGGATGACCTTCATCCTCACCAATGGTCCTCTTCTTACTAGCTCCTTCCCTTTCCTGAGTCTGAGGTACGCCACACCACAATGAACGGCACTGTACACCTTCGCACTTCATAATAAACATTTCACCCACAGCGCTCTCATGGTGCCGACAAAATAGAAAAATCTCTAGAATGGAATTTGATGATATACTTGGATCAAATCCAAAGTGGCAAAAACAAAGGCAAACGCCTCTGTATATATTTTCTTGACGTTTTCTATCCCTTCCTTGACACCCATGACTTCCTTCTTGACCTGCTCTATACTTTCGACAAGCTGTTCAGCTACCATCCGTACCTCCTCTAGAAAGGATTCATCGCCCGACTAGTGATGGCCCAGAATTCCAGAAGACTTAGTGTCCCCACGCAACTAATGCGTGGGCAGCAAATACTACCCATAACACAACCGAAAATCGAGACAAACATTCGCAGTGGCATGGCCACAATCTCGTCACTGCAAAACAGCGGAAATCAGCGTACACTCGCCTCTTGGGCAGTGTACAATATACCCTGGAAAAGGACAGAAATAATCCCACAGACCATAGAGATATTATAGAAGACACTGCTACGAGAACTATACATCTCTATTACATGTTTATAATGCATTCGTTTCTTGACTACTATTCTTGTTCTCCTTGGAGCGTGATAATGGACAACGACAGTGTGGTCCACAGACGTAACGGCCATTTGAAACATAGGTAAAATGCTAGTTGGATAAAGAGCTTAGTTTATCAACTTTCGTGGGCTATCATGTAACAAGAAAGTGTCAGTTTATAAGGGGAGTTGTCACTTATGATGTATTTCTATTCAAACCTGACTTTGATTTTCAAACAGGCAGTGAAGACGTTGCTACGATGATGTAATAACCATGCAACTCATTTGACCACGTTTCACAAGGAGTCATACCGTAAGCTAACAAATGACAATGACAAATACACGAAATACCCAGACTGAATAAATGGATTAATCTAGACTACGATACATGATATCACCTATAACTTGTTAATTCATTGAAGATCTTTGTACAAACTAATTATTTACTGTAACCTAAATGAACTATCAGGTTACCTTCCATTAGGAACGTTGCTGCACTCAACGACTGCGATATGACTTTGAAACGATAGGGCACAGCAATCTGTCGTCCTTTTCTTGCAAGTTTTATTCGCAAATCTAGGTTTCGACTAGTGCCTAACCATTATCAATGCATCATTTCCTTTTAGTATGAATGAAGATTTGAAATAACTGTGACAGAAGCCCGAACGACAAGGGACTGACGTTCTAGAACATGCATTGATACTATGAAATTGTGAATTGACAATGGCTAGGCACTAGCCGAGATCAAGATTTGCGAATAAAACCTGGAAGAAATGGACGACTGATTGCTGTGCTCAATCTTTTGAAAGCTAAATCAACTGCTATATACACCTATTCTACAAATGGCTACGTTTACCGTGTGACACAAGAGGTGGCATGATCTGGATATTTTCATCTTGTTGGCTATTTTGCTGGCACTGACTGTTGTTCTCCCAGTTATTTCTTCGCTGCTGTGGTTCTCCAGTCTCTTGCCGGCACTGGTTTGGATTTTGTGGTTCTCTCCAGTTTCCATTCTGCTGTTCGTTGTAATTATTACTGTAATTGTTTCCTCTACCTCTGTTCTCCAACGGTGGCTCGTTATTCCCTCTGTAATTCGAGCCGTTGTTTCCATGTGATTGATATTTTCCCACCTTTCTGATGGGCCTTGCACATTGCGCTCATTGTTTCTTCCGTTTTGTATTTCATTGACGTAGTCTAATGTTGCCCCACGTGCTAGGTTAAATAATACCTCTCTCTTGTTTTCATGACAACGTTCAACTGACCAATTAACGAAAGAATATCATGCAATTAGGATAGATTCCTTTGCATGAAGCGACACTTACTTAGACTTACGTTTTTATCAGTAGTAGTTAAGAAAAAAATTGACATACCCCCTCGTTCACATAGTAGTCCTAGCTCTGGAGTTCTATCATACAAACACGGAGCCATACCGTAGGCGAAATTTGGATAACTTCTTTTCAAGTTTCTAATGAATCACAAGCAAATGTATATTTTTTGCCGCAGGAATAACCAAAATGAATTGGTGGAGCGATTAGTTTCCTTGTAGGCTTAGAAAGCGACAGACAGTAACTCACATGATAATCAAATAATATCTATCGAAAAGGTACTATGAGAAGCATCGATTAGTACTTTACAATGGACTTCGAAACTAATGAAGTGAGAGACTCAGCTGGAGAATGGGAACCCTCCATCTGTTGCAACACATCCACAAACGGTGAATTTCGAAGAATCAAAATATTTTGAAACAGTTAACTTAAATATTGCATGGGATTTCACACATCAATCTATATGCAATGCATCTTGGAAACGGATGGTGAAACTATTAGATTTTAAATGAGAATTGGACATGTAAGAAGAGCCAATATTAAAGGTTACTCGTTACAATGGGCAAGAGCTTAGCAGATACATGAGTATGCTTATCGTTGTCGATGTCAGTCGAAAATAAAGTGACTGTTGTTATGAAAAGTGTAAAATAACATACGTAACGGCTCCACAGCAGCTATAACATACAGATGATTCAGACCAGTGCGTTTGACTCTTGGCTTGGCATAATATGACACGTATGCCGATTAGTCATCAACAACAATGAATTTGCTGACAATGAATTTTGTAAGCCTCAACTAGTCCTGATTTGTCAAGTCCAGGAAGTACGACATCAAGGAAAATATTGACTTACTGAATAAGCGATTTTGCTTATCGGAACTTGGAGAAAAATCTCAAAAATATCTGCCTCAGCAGGAAATTATTTATGAATATGAGGCAACTACTAATAGAATTAGGTAACGTGTTGTTTATACTGCTGTCCTCTGTGCATGCATCATTGTATTAAAAAAATGAAAGTCTGATATTCATTGTCACTAACAAAATTTGTAGTTTGCGTATCGATTACTTGTTATAATTCAAGAAAGCAGGGATTCTTCTGCTTTTATTTGTGTAACTTGTAATGTCTGGGTGATGTTCGAAGTGCGATACATATCAAACGATTTTCAGCATTAGAGAAGTGGAGGTGGCACTCAGATTTGACAGTAAGACACGTCAAAAGGAATTTTGAGCAGCAATGTTGTTCTGTTTGCAGTACTGCTAAATATATCTACTATTAAGATTCGCGACAGTTAGCGAAGATAAACTTCACTTTCCAACAGCAGCACTGTGTGCATGATATATGATGGAAGAGTGCACAACATGAATACAGCTGATTTTGAAAATGATTTCTTTCACATGCGACCATTAGAAGACTGTGTATACAAATATGTCACTGCCTATTCATAAGGTATCATGCAGTGGAATTATAAGGATATTAATGTTCACTCTATGAAATGAGATTATTGTGGCTCTGTTCAATTCGCAAGAGTATTTATTCTCACACACAAAGGCACTGGTTTTGGTTCCGATGTAAGTCTTTTCGGAATGTGAAAATAATACAGTAGCTGAAGAAAGAGATTCTGAACACGTTGTTTGTTTTGAAGTGTATAATAAGTTTGAGCGTATTTCATACGCTGTAGTTATTTGTTTCAGTATAGCAATCTGTTCGATTGTTACATTAAGGATATATTCTTCATATTGCATCCAAGTTGCCATAATATGCAATTCGCTATCATTTCGCTTTTGTTAAGGAAGGTGCAGCTGTCAAAACTTGGTTAGCTGGGGGAAATAGTTCACATAGTCACTTAAATTATAACAAAATACTGTTTACAATAGATGATATTCTCTAAGGTGTTGTAGATAAGGTAGAATGTATGTAAAATGTGTTTCTTTACCTTGTATATTATAGCATAAAAATGGTTCTTTTTTGTTACAATTAACTGATCGAACGTTAAATTAAGACATGAACATTAGATATGAAAATAGGCAAGGCATAAAAGCAAGCTACAGTATTGGGCACAAACATTTGTGTGTGTGTGTGTGTGTGTATGTGTATGTGTGTTTGGTAAATAGCGCCAGTTTACACAGTTGGTATTAAATAGCTTATGTAATTTTTTTGAACACGGTACAAAAATATTCGGGGAAGTTGATACTTCTAACGTTGGTCAAGATGACTACATTGTGACTGGTTTATTCATTTTATTGGCTGCTAAAAAACTAACTTGTAATTACCTGTCTCATTTTAGTAATATGCTGTGACCGGCCGTAGTGGGATGGGGAGAGGGATGGATTTAGAAGGGAGGGCGAGAGTGCGGGCAGGTGCTTGGCTTGTTACGTAACAGGTTAGGTGGAGTCACCTACCATCATGTTGAATTGTCACGTCATTGCCCTGCAGAACGGCAGCGCACAGGTATTGGTAAAATGACCTCCCTGGGTCCTGAAGCCAAGATGTCTAGATCCAAACCCAGTGTTGAGGGATGCGCTGGTTAATACACTTCTATGGTATTGAAACCCCTGATACGACCAAGAGACAGGATGATACGACAAAAGGGAATATCATCCATGGTAATACAGATGATATGGCATTGGTTAAGACTAAAGAGAATTACGTCCATGGTACTGGAGAGAGTTACTGAGTGTAAAAACTGTAGGAAAGTGGAATATATCCAACAAGTAGTTGAGGACTTAGGATGCAAGTGCTTCTCTGAGACGAAGAGTTTGGCACAAGAGCGGAAAATGGGGCCATCCGCATCATACCAGTCAGTAGATTAATAAACATTTCACAACTGTAAGACTTCGGTATTATATCGAAAATAAGACCCTTTTAAATAGCGTATACAATGCAAGGAAAAAGAATGCATCACATTACTTAAGAGCAAGTATCCTACGAGTTTAATCAACCAAGGGGCGATCAAAAAGTTTGTTTTCGAAGATCGTTCAGTCCAGAATCGGTGCCAAGCAGGAAAAATTGCCGTGAGCACTGAAGCAGTCATCCTCCCGATGCTCCAGGTTGAAGGTACGTGTTTGGTAAGACATGTCCTGCTACGTGTAGTTCGCAACTGCCTGCGGCACAACCTCGTCAGACAGTAATAGCTGATGCTTCAAGGCGTTTTTAAAGGATCGAGGCGTGATAACAGCGTGGGGGTGAGATCAGGACTATGGCGCTGGTACTCGGCTGTCTCCCACTTGAGTTGGGGTAAGTACCACCTCAGGGCATTTGAGGTATCATCATGAAGCAGCAGCACACTTTGTCGCGCACTATTCCGCAGACAGTCATGCTGCTCCATACACATAATTAATTCTCCGTTGGATGTCTGCCAGCGTTTGTCATTCGGCAGCCAAGAAAATAGTAACATAACGTTGGTCCCGTTCAGAAGAATTTGATAAAAAAGTCGCCATAGTTCACGTTTCCACATTTACTGCGCGCAAGACACAAATGCTACACCAATTACTTGCCGGTCGGTGCTTACAGAACCTCATCGGAGCCGAACTGCGTTGTCTATTCACTGCACCAAGGCCCTCAAGCGGAAACTTTCTGGTCACCCTTCACATGCGTAACATTTCCTGTCACAGAAACCTATGAAGTTAATCTTAAATTTGTAGTTAAGAGATAACAGAAGACACTCCGACAATCTAAAACCATGCATTCACGTTTCAAAATACACTGATGTTTCAAAACAGTATAACCACCTGTCTAATGTGGTTTTGGTCCAACTTACGAAAGCAGTACAGCAGTGATCCTGCGTGGTGTCGATTAAACAAGATCATGGAAGGTGCCCAGAGATATGAGAAACCAGATGTCTACGTACAGGTCATCCAGTCCCCCTAAATTAAAGGCCGGTGGCTTGTGAGTGTTGACCTGGCGCCAAATAGCACCCCAAATGTGTTCCATGGGGCTTAAATCGGCGAATTTGTTGGCAAAGACATTTACTTGAGTTTACTACAATGCTCCTTAAAGTACTGTGGCACGATTCTGGTCATGTGACAAGAACTGTTATCCTTCTGGAAGAAGCCATCGCGCCGGCCGGGGTGGACGAGCGGTTCTAGGCGCTACAGCCTGGAACCGTGCGACCACTACGGTCGCAGGTTCGAATCCTGCCTCGGGCATTAATGTGTGTGATGTCCTTAGGTTAGTTAGGTTTAAGTAGTTCTTAGTTCTAGGGGACTGATGACCTCAGCAGTTAAGTCCCCTAGTGCTCAGAGCCATTTGATGCCATCGGTCTTGGGTAAGACGTCAGACATGACGGGAAACATGCGAACAGCAATAATGTTCACTCGTGCCATGTTGCCTTTGACTACTGCCACAGCTATTTCACAGCAGACGGTGGTCACAATGTTTCGGTTCATCAGAATAAGTTACACATTATGGAAGAAAGAAACGTCAGCGGGAACAGTGTTTCGTGGACGAAAGGCTGAGGTGAAGAACTTTCTTTAATGTGGTAAGAATATTAAGTAGTTAATGGAAACTAACTCTTGTTTCTGTCAACATACATCTACGAAGGTATTGCCTTCCGAAGAGGCAAGTCTTATTCTGTCAAGGAAGGTGAGCTCTTGCAAGCAAATGCAAGCACAAGCAGATCCCACAAGCTTTGCGTGCGCCGTCGTGAGCATATTTCACGACGTGGATAATAGCCTGGAAATTAGGTCACGGAGTCTATATCAATTACGTGTAAAAATAGCTGCTTTCGATCCGACAACATGATAACATCAGCAAACGACCGGTTTCTGTTCCGTGAGTTAGTGCCTACGATAGGTCAATACATTTAGTTACACGTTAGACTCTTTATCGTTCTTTTAGCGAAGACAAAATTGAAGAGCACCATTCACAATGCTACAGTTTTAGTAATCAGCTATGGTGGAATATCTGAATAATTTAGGGATGCAGAAGTGCAGGACAGAAAGCTTCATTCTGGTACGTGCGATTATGAGAAGATGTTCATAGTGGCCATGTCAACTAGTGAACTTCTTCCTTCGCTTACCAATTCCTGTCATTGAATTTGGTTGTGTTTGTTGAAGTCGTTCTAACTTCTTTGTTTTCCTCCTTTGGAAAAATTCACTCGAGTTAAATTCATCGGCATGACAGAGTGTCTAAGAAGACATTTTGCTTCTTCTGAGTCTATATCCGTCTTTCTTATTTCTACAGAGTTTATTACTGTATCATTTCATAAGTTATCAGTTTAAGGATGAAGTGATATTAAAATAGCTGTGAGGGGCTATCAATAGGTAATGAGACTTTTCTTTGAAAGCATGTTAGTTCTATTCAGGACTTCAATACACCATATTATTCCCCACTTTTTTGCCCACAAAACCCTGTTTTTTAATACCTTTTCCGTTTATTGCGATGCTCTTCCTTAACCTTACAAGCAGTGCCTGTATGTCTGCATGGTACCACTGTAGTAGCTGGCGTCAGAACCAATACTTGCTGCATCAATAACCTCACCATCATCCACGTCCCGCTTCCTGTGGAGTACATCCTTCGTTCAGGCAAGCAGATGGGAGTTGGAAGGAGCGAGTCCCGGGCTGTAGGGTTAATGAGGAAGAACAGTACTAGGAAGCTTTTTGAACTTCTCTCCGGTGCGCCAACTTGTGTAACACCTTGCATTGTCAGAGAGAAGGAGAAACTCGTTTGCTCTTTTGTGGGGACGAAAGGCTGAAGTCATTTCTTGAGTTTCCTGTGAGTAGCACAGTACGTGTCAGAGGTGATCGCTGGACCACGAGGATGTACATCATACAGACTGACCCCTTCAGAGTCCAAGATCATTTTACCGGCTGAAGGTGCAGCTCTGAACTTTTTCTTCGACGTGGAGCCACTCCATTGACTGCCGTTTTATTTCTGGTTCGACGGTATGAAACCATATTTCATCGCCTGTGACGACAAAATATTGTCACGATCAGCCTCGTAACGCGTGAGCAATTCCGCACTGATGTGTTTCGTTGCTCTTTGCAGTCCTCTGATAGGCGGCGAGGAACCCAGGCGGCTCCCACCTTTAAGTATCCCGACTGGTAGTCGAGCGTGCCAGCACTACCAACAGAGAAGTCCAGTTGAGCAGCGAGGAGCCTGATGTGAACCGTCGATCACTCCGAATGGGTGTGTGTCAGTCACAGCTGTGTGCGGCTGACAGCGACGCGGCGGGTCGAATAGGTTTGCGCAACCTTCTTGCGGTGATGACAGACGCCTTGCCCAGTAACTCACTGTGTTTCTGTTCACTGCCAGGTCTCCATTGAAATTCTGCAAGCGCCAGCGAATATCTGCGAAGCTCCTGTTTTCCGCCAAAAGAAAATCAATGATAGCTCTCTCCCCGGAATGTCCCTCCGCTACAGGCGTGATTCGGAAGGTTAGTTACAGTCAGAAATTCGTGGAACTATAGGGGCTGAAGCGGGAATATTCCACGATATCTCAAAACAAGTTCTCATTTTTCAACAGAAATTAGACGAAAAAAATTTGTTGCATTACATATTGAAGGCCCCTCATAGAAGCATTAAAATCATTAACATCTCGTTTTCCTTTAAAGTCATTTACTTATTTCTTCCAGTATTCTCACATCGTTAATAATATATAAAGAATAAGCCGTCTTTGGTAATATATACTGGCGTGAATGTAAAGCGTTTCTCAACCAAGTACTTGTCTGATATTTATCAAACGTTGTGGGAATACTCACCGTGTAACGGGTATTAAATGACTAATTTTTCATTCCATGATGTCCGTAATCAACATTAGTATGGCGAGCACGAAGAAACTCTCGTATAAGTTGTGGCATGGAAGTAAACTGCCACTGAATGTAGTCTTGAGGAATTTCTTGACATTCCGGAAATACCTCATGGGTGTGTTCATGGCTATTGTTGCTTGGAGGCTGGTATGGCAGGATATTCCCTACATCGTAGCACAAACATGTTGTATAGGTGAAACCTGAGGAAACTGGGAAGAGTCAAGGATCTGTACATAGTTCAAGGCATTTTTGTTGGGATATGCAGTGTAGGGATATTCATTATCTTTCTGGAATACGCTATTTGGTACGCTGTCATGAAATGTAGAACAACAGGGTTTGCCAGCCGGCCGGAGTGGCCGAGCGGTTAAAGGCGCTACAGTCTGGAACCGCACGACCGCTACGGTCACAGGTTCGAATCCTGCCTGGGGCATGGATGTGTGTGATGTCCTTAGGTTAGTTAGGTTTAAGTAGTTCTAAGTTCTAGGGGACTTATGACCACAGCAGTTGAGTCCCATAGTGCTCAGAGCCATTTGAACCATTTTGAACAGGGTTTGCCATTGTTGGCACATATTGGTGAGAAATTAGCCTCAACAGTCACCAAATCAGTCCTGTTGTCATCTGGCCGGAACGTGCAACCTTGTTAAGTAAGCGATCGGTCGACACGAAAATATTCTACTTTGATCATTTTCATTCTCTTATGTCGTATGGTATTATATTTTGGGGTAACTCTTTCCGTTCTAAAAGGATCTTTTTGGATCAGAAATGGGTGGTTCGGGCAATAAGTGCTGTAAGTTCACGAACCTATTGTCGATCCCTGTTCACGAGTCTAGGTATTTTGACAATGGCCTCTCAGTATATATATATATATATATATATATATATATATATATATATATATATATATATATATATATATATTCCTTACTGTCATTTTTTGTTAACACTATTACCTTATTCCCAGGAATAAGCACCTTTCACTCAGTTAACAGTCGGCAGAAATCAAATCTGCATTTGGATCGGACTTCTTTAACTCTTGTGCAGAAAGGTGTGCAGTATACGCTGCATCCAGTTTCAGTAAGCTACCGCTCGAATTAAAAACTCTTAGCAGTAATCCACTCGCTATAAAATCGAAACTGAAGAGTTTCCTCATGGGGCACTCCTTCTATTTTGTAGAGAAGTTCCTTGAAAAATTAAGCTGATTCTTGTTGTATTGTAGATTGTGTTTACTTAAACTTACGGATTGATTTTTTTCGGGTTCATAAACATTCTATTTTTATCTGTTATTACCTTTATGTAGTAATTTCATGTACTGAGATGTTGCTTGACCTTGGAGGTGGTGGTGGTTAGTGTTTAACGTCCCGTCGACAACGAGGTCATTAGGGACGGAGCGCAAGCTCGGGTTAGGGAAGGATTGGGAAGGAAATCGGCCGTGCCCTTTTAAGGAACCATCCCGGCATTTGCCTGAAACGATTTAGGGACATCACGGAAAACCTAAATCAGGATGGCCGGAGACGGGATTGAACCGTCGTCCTCCCGAATGCGAGTCCAGTGTGCTAACCACTGCGCCACCTCGCTCGGTTTGACCTAGGAGATTTGCTCCTGAATTTGGTCCTACGGAAAACGACGTGTAAATAAATAAATAAACGATGATAAACGTCTCGCCCAGTGACTCACTGTGCTTTAGTTCACTGCTATGTCTCCGTGTCTCTGTATTTGCATCAGTTACCTGTACATAATACCAGGGACAAAGCCCAACCGACAAGAGCCACTCGGCTTAAGCTAATCTAATGTACCATCATGTGACGTAACAAGGCGCACTCCTTCTGAAGAAGATATTTTTAGGATTATCGGAACCTAGGTTAAGGGCTAGTAAACCTTTGTTTTGAAATTGGTTTTCTGATTTTGTCAATCTCTTCAGATTTACACGGTTGATGCTTCGCAATCATGTTTAAGACTTACATTGTGAACAGTAACAGCTTTATGATGCCAGGAATTTCAGGACTTCGAGATTCGCCTTCGGCTATGTTAGTGTGTTCTTCTACATCAATAGTTTTTCCCAATCTTTCATCAGAATTGTAATTGTACAGTAGTGGACAGCCGCCGGTGTGGCTGTGCGGTTAAAGGCGCTTCAGTCTGGAACCGCGTGACCGCTACGGTCGCAGGTTCGAATCCTGCTTCGGGCATGGATGTGTGTGATGTCCTTAGGTTAGTTAGGTTTAAGTAGTTCTAAGTTCTAGGGGACTGATGACCACAGAAGTCCCATAGTGCGCAGAGCCATTTGAACCATTTGAACCAGTAGTGGACATCTTTTCCTATATATCCACAATGTATTACATTTATTTACGTTCAGGCTCAACTTCCAGAGACGGCAACCACCACCAAACTTCCGTAGGTCATTTTGCAAATCGATACTGTCTTCTGGCGTTGCTACTTTCTTTATAGACAACAGCATCATCTGCGAACAGTCTTAAAGAGATTCTCACGCTTTCCACTACTGCAGCATTAATATACATTATGTGATCAAAAGTATCCGGAAAACCCTGAAAACATACGTTTTTCATATTAGGTGCATTGTGCTGCCACCTACTGCCAGGTACTCCATATCAGCGACCTCATTAGTCATTAGACATCGTGAGGGAGCAGAATGGGGCGCTCCGTCGAACTGACGGACTTCGAACGTGGTCAGGTGATTGGGTGTCAGTTGTGTCATACGTCTGTATGCGAAATATCCACATGTTGATTTTTGTAGAGGAGATTTTCCTTCTCCAAAAAGTCATAATTCTTGACTATAAAAAGGTTTCTTAATTCTACAAGGGACTGACGTCAACGCCATAGACCTGTAATTATGTGCATCCATCCTGAGATCCTTCTTAAAAACGAAAATGGCCTGCAGTTTCATCCAGTTGTTCCAGGGAACAACGATAAACTGCTGCTAGAAGGGGAGCAAGTTCTCACTCTGGATCTTTGAAGAATCTTACAGGTCCTATGCATTTCCGCTACCGAGCGATTGTAGTTGCTTTTCTGTACCGCGATATGTTATCTCAATATCTTCCGTTTCGAATTTCGTACGATGACTGAAACGGAGCGTATAGAGATTTTCCCCTATAACAATCTCGGAAGACCGAATTCAGTGTTTAGGCGATCTCTGTGTTATCTTCCGTTTCGGTGCCATTATGGTCACTAAGTGAACGAGTAGATGATTCAGAATCGCTTACTGATTTTGCGTAAGACCAAATCCTCTTAATATTCTTACTCAGATCAGTTGGCAAAATTTTACTTCGAAAATCATTTAACGTCTCTCTCACAGACCTCCTTACGCTCATTTCCACTTCGTTCAGTTTTTGTTTTTATACTTTATTTTGACTTCTCTTGTAGCTGTGACGACGTTTCCTTTATTTACGTAGCAGTTTTCTGACACGGTTATTAAAACAAGGTGGGTCTTTCCCATCCCATAAGACGCTGCTCGGAACATACTTGTCTAACGCATACTGAATGATGCTTTGTATTTTTTTTTCGATTTTTGATGCACGTTTCTCCTCAGCACTGAATATTTATTGTTTACTACTGATATACTCTGCAATTTGCGTTGTTGCACTCTTGCTAAGCAAAAATTTTACTGCCCGAAACAGACGCAAGATTATCGGTGATCACCACAGAATGCCATATAATATCGCAATGGACGCTTTCATCAAATCGTACAAGTCTCTGGTGTGTGTGGTGTGGTGTCAGCAGTAAACAACGCACGGAACTTCGAGATGTCAACCCTGCTTCCTGTAATCTCTCCCCTGCAGCTCACGATTACACATCGCTTGTAATTTCTTCCCGGATTTCAACCTTTGCTATCCGTCTCCTTGTCGGAGACCGTGCAACAGTCCTACGATCTTATTGCAGATCAGATCTTCCGGGAAGGGCCCGTGCCTACTCTTCTTGTCCCAGTGTAGCCCTAAGTCCGTCTCGTTCCAGTCGTTATGCATTCATTGCAAAAAAAGATGAATTGTCTTTCGGATCTGTAGATATGATGCTCCCATGCCCCTAATCCGATGGTTCGTCTCTCAGAACATGATGATAATATAATAGCGCAAGTCCTGCGGATACGTTGTGTTGCGACGTCCACCAGAAAAGTTAACTTCAGACACACCCAGTAGCCATCTGAATGTCAAATCAAACACCTTTCAACCGTCTAAATTTCGAAATTGTTATTTGATTAGGCTACCAGTTTCGGCGATATATTAGGCCATCTTCACCGGCGCGTAGAAAGATTCCCACTTCACGTCCAGTCAAAATAGGAGCTAGAATTCAAAGACTGGCATCCGTAGTTTCCTACTTGAGATGGCGATCACTTCAAACATCACCTCATGTAGTTATCCAGTGCTGAAATGGAGAGTCATTTGTTTCACTGTGGGCCTTCTCTCTTACAGTCCACTATAGTCGCTGGTGACACGGCAGTTAATTCTGACGGTTTTCTTCGAACTAGTTCACTATATAACCTTGACATGACCGCACGTGGAAGGTCCAGCACCTGGTCAATCTTAGAATGTCCTACTGTTGTGCATCAAAAGTCTGACCGAGATAAAATGCGTTGACATATCGCATACCGGTACTGTTTTCCTGGGATCGACAATCATCCTTATGGCCAGTATCGACTCCAACGGCACTCCAGTCGAGAAATAGTCAGAAGTAATAGAACAAAACTGTATATGTAAAAGAAGCATGTCTATAAATTTTGAGAGACTAATTTAAACGCCTGCAACATTGGAATCACAGTGAGAACGAGAATTTTCGGTATGTGGGCATAAAGGTAAAGTTCAGACGCAAACTGGCCCAGGCGGCGTGGCGTGGCGTGGCTCACTGTGCCAGCAGCCAGCATCAGTTAGCTCCAGAGTGGATGGCTGGCTGCCTCTCGCGCCAGCACGGTATCGACCAGGGCCGCATCTTCTATCTTTAAACGGCGCACGTAACTAGGCTGGGCTATAAACCAGCGACTCCCAGCTGCAAGGATCTTACATTTACGTTTAAATTCTCTGAGCGTGTGCCAACTCCAAATCACTAAAGAAATATTATCTGCGGACACAGTTGGGGTTTACGTTACGTGGAGGTACAGTTTATCTGCTGAATTGTCTGGTTTGTGCTCTTGGAGGACAAGAGAACAGTTCATGCAAGCGCTGTATGGAAGAAACAGGAAAATGGCAGCTGGAATATGTGAATTGAAAAACCGGCTCCCAAATACTTGTGATTATCATAAATCTACCACTCTCAACATTCAAAGATTTTTAGATAACAATCGACTGATACCTGATTGATGGTTCCCACATGATAACTCTTCTTCTAGTCACTCAAAGTTTTTACCTATTACATTTAGAAACACAACTTCAGATTAGACCCAAATATCTGTTTCTTGTCATACCAATAACTCAATTCTTATTACCTCACTCAGCTGCTATCATTCAACTTCCCGCTTCCGGTTTCCCTCTTGCAAATTATGCATCACGCTACTGACATTTCTTGTCAGCCACAACCGTGTCTTATTCACGGTGAGGTAATAGGCTTTATGTGAAACATGTTCCATCCAACCCGATATGAAATCAATGCACCATTAGGTGTCGGGCACTTTTTAGAATCAGCCTACTGAAGTAACTGGATTGCTCGATAGAAGCCTCCATTGAGACTGTTTACCGATCGAGCGATCGAGGTGGGGCAGTGGTTAGGGCACTGGACTCGCATTCGGGAGAACGACGGTTCAATCCCGCGCACGGCCATTCTGATTTAGGTTTTCCGTGATTTCCTAAATCGCTCCAGGCAAATGCAGAGATGGTTCCTTTGAAAGGGCAGGGCCGACTTCCATCCCCGTCCTTCCCCAATCCTAATGAGACCGATGACTTCGCAGTTTGGTCTCTTCCCCCAAACAACCCAATCCAATACTGAGACTGTTAGTTTGTCACACAAGACGGATAGGGAAAATCTCAAGCAATCTTTATGTAATACCTCACCTCTCAGCCCGCATCTCGTGGTCGTGCGGTAGCGTTCTCGCTTCCCACGCCCGGGTTCCCGGGTTCGATTCCCGGCGGGGTCAGGGATTTTCTCTGCCTCGTGATGGCTGGGTGTTGTGTGATGTCCCTAGGTTAGTTAGGTTTAAGTAGTTCTAAGTTCTAGGGGACTGATGACCATAGATGTTAAGTCCCATAGTGCTCAGAGCCATTTGAACCTCACCTCTCATAACAAGAAAGTTGAAAGCAGCCGCTGAAGCGATATAATGGCAGTTTGGTAAACTTAATGTTAGCTGTATCTCTGTGAACAGAGAGACACACAGAACTCTAAAAACTGCTCTCCCGTCCGTTAATTCTGTATGGGAATCATGATGTATATAGCACATTATGCGACTTAATTGCTTAACTTTGTAATACTTGACACAACTGATGGGACAATGGACTGGCTTTAACAACTGACTAACCAGTCGATTGGTTTTTAGTTCAGTAGATTTTTCAGCCGAATGAAACAACCGAATGGAACTAGTCTCTGTGGACAAGGCAACTATATGAGTGTTTTTCGCTCATTATACGGGTCTGAGTGGTTTCACTCAATGTGAGACAACCGACTGACACAGGTCTCTTGCAGTTACGTCAGTAGTTTGGAAGTTTCCACCCGTCTCCTTGTCAGAGTGATTCTACATAATTTTTTTTTTACCATTTAAGACTATGCATGAAGCATGAGTAGGTTTACAAATATTTCGGAAGCAAACAACGCATGTTATTTCAAGGAGAGGAAAATAATTAGTTTATTTCTAAAAATGATGTATTTTCAAAACTTAATTTACTTAAATATCTACAAATTTTTCATACTTGTAGCACTAAATACAAATTTTGCTTAGTTTTATGTGATGCTACATTATAAATTTATTTTCAAATAAGTGAACAATTACTTTTTCATCAAAATTTATTGAAGCGTTGTCTCCAACTTACCGCTCATTTGTACTCAACGTCGATATTTATTTGTTGGTAAGCGTTGAGACACTTGAACAGAAAGCACATAAGATACAACTATTTATTTGTTTCGTAATTTAATTACTTATTTTTAAGCTTATTCTTAAGTATATTTTTTCTCGAGAAATATTTCTCATGATTTGTTTAATTTTTTAATGTTTCTGTAATTGATATAGTTCCACAATGTGAATCATCCGTGCAGATAATTTACATGTATATCGCAGTGAATTTATCTTAAGCATAACATTTTTCCAGTCATATTACTTGTTGCATTCCTACGCCTTTGTGTTTCGGCATTTTTATCAGACACAAAGTTGAAGTAAAATGCATATTAATAAATATGGTTGAAAAAGCGAACTAAAAGTTACTTACTGCACCAAATAAGAAGCAAGTATCGGAATGACAAGAACAGTGACGACAGGTGATAACAGAGTGCAGTGAACTGCAGCAACGGTGACGGAAAGAAATAATAGCACCAAGAAATAATGAATGTAGAGTAATGAAATTCCTGGAAGATTTTCTCTTGATAATTAAGTGATTAACATTGCTAGATCACAGGTTGTAAGCGCGAGATGAGCCATTGAACATGTGAAATGGTGGAACATTAATAACCCATATAACGGCCAGAACGATGGAAACAAGCATTTAGGCGTGCATGCATTGTGTGGTACAGGTACCGCATGTCAGTTTGTGGGATGCAGTTCCCTGCCTGTTGCACTTGGTCCAGCAATACAGGGACTGTCAATGCTCTTTGTGGATGGCGCTGGAGATGTCGCCCGATGATGTCCCATATGTGTTCGACTGGAGACATGTCTGGTGATCGAGCAGGCCAAGGCAACGTGTCGACACTCTGTAAAGCATGTTGAGCTACAACAGCGGTTTGTGGGTGAACATTATCCAATCTGAAAACACCCCTTGGAATGCTGTTCATGAATGGTAGCACAACAGGTTGAATCACCAGACTGACGTACTATTTTGTAGACGAGGTGCATGGGATAACCACGGTAGTGCTCCTGCTGTCATACGAAATCGCACCGCGGATCATAACTCTAGGTGTAGGTCCAGTGCGTTTAGCAGGCAGACAGGTTGATCGCAGGCTCTCGGCTGGCCTCCTCTTAACCAACACTCAGCCATCACTGGCACCGAAGCAGGACCAGCTTTCATTCACCTTGCCTTCCAGTGAGCTCTCATTTGACACTACTGAAGTGGCAAATGGCTGTCGTTTGTGGTCAGTGGAATGCATGCTGCAGAGCGTCTGGCTCGAGGCTGTAACCGTATTTGTAACAATTGATTGTGTCACTACGATGCCAACTGCTGATCGAATTCCTGCTGCGGATGCAGTAAAATACTAGAGGCCACACGCAGAACACAATGGCCTTCCCTCTCGGTACCGCCACATGGCCGTCAGGAGACCAGTCTTCTCGCGATCGTACACTGTCGTGACCACCGCTGCCAGCACTCATGTACTTGGCACGTCTTTCTGCAGTATCGCAGAAGGAACTTTCAGCTTCACGTAGCCCTATTACTCGATCCTGTTTAAATTCAATGAGGTGTCTATAATGACGCGTTTCTCACATTAAAGGCATTCCTGTCTAATATCAGTTCAACTTGTCCAATCTCAAAGTCAACTAACTCTTAACGATCGGCATAGCGTGTATTTAAAACAAACCTCATTTGCATCCTCATAGTATTAGTGCCACTTTTCTGCGACTGGTGCGAGATTTGAATAGACATCATCTCTGAGATGTAGAAACCTGCCTACCAATTTTAGTCTGCGTAGCACAACTCCTTCTTGGTGTTTTTTTTTTCTTTCTTTTGCGTCAATGCCAAACGATTCCGCTCAGAACTGAATGTCCCGGAGATCAGGTCCATGTGTCGCATACTTTCAGTTGGTTGGGCATACAGAATGACTTCGGTCGAAAGAAATTGATCGATAATACGCCAGCCAATGCATAAACATACAACCCACGGAACTGATGTTTTCCAATCGATTGCTGATGATGGTTCAGATGACTCTGAGCACTATGGGACTTAACTTCTGAGGTCATCAGTCCCCTAGAACTTAGAACTACTTAAACCTAACTAACCTAAGGACATCACACACAACCATACCCAAGGCAGGATTCGAACCTGCGACCGTAGCGGTCGCGCGGTTCAGGACTGTAGCACCTAGAACCGCTCGGCCACAGTGGCAGCAATCGATTGCTCCCACAGACTGGTTTCACTGGAAAGAACGAATGTATAATTCAACCGATACGTGGAACTAATCCGAACTGTATTCATTAGTTATTCCCATCACCATCTGACATCTTCCGCTGATGGAGGTAGTGACATTTTGCTGAAAACTTTATACTCTTGATCGTAACAAAGTGAAATTTGAACTCGCTAATTACCTCATTGGGCTCACTGACAACTGTTTATTGCTTAACACGTAGCGCTACTGAGGAACTTAGAGACTCTTCTAAACACGAGTAGAATAGGTATTCACCGGTAATCTGGACACTTAGCTTACGGCTACACAACAGTATTCACAATCAAGACTAATAGGCATATTTTTTTAATATCGAAATGACATACGATAGTATCAGGTCTCATAACAGTTAGGAATGATTCCATCAGAAGGGATTTGAATGTTTTTACCTTTTTCCATCATTGTTGCTACAGTGATCATTTTTTTGTGCCAGTTGAAATTATAAGGTTAGAGCACTACTGAAGGTGCTAGTTTTAATTTTTCTTCGGGTAGTATGTGTGCTACAAGTTCAACACTTCTCTTCAAAATTTTAGTTTATCGGATCTAACAGCATGAGACGTTATTTTGTAGTGTAAAATATTCCAAGGGGCTTCTGGATCTCTTATATGACAACAAGCTGTTGTGGTCGCCTTACTTAAAGAACTTCAACTACATTAAACTTTTGTGTCATCGGTGCTAGATTGTAAGTGTGCCATTACTCGTATATGGGTTTTTTGTTTATGATATGATTGGCGCTAGAAATTATGCTTGTCAGCATCCCTCTTTCCAAGAGAGGCCTCAGGCATCAGTCTTCGTACTGCATTTTTATCTGCAAATGTTGCTCAAAAGGTACTGACGCTGATGCTCTTTTTTTTACGGATGCTCTGCCATCAGTGTGATTTGCAGTTATTGCTGCCGATTTTTGAAATCATTTTTGATAGAAATCAGCGACCACAATGTAATATTTGAAATTAATTATAAAAGTCTAGACCACACGGTACGTTTATTAAAAAGTGACTGATGTCGATCATTACATGAGCATCTTCAAACTTACAGCCATACTGTTGGACGATAGCTGTGGAGTAGGAACGGTAGAATGACTATAGTCAGTGGCTCTATGTGCAGCCATTATCAATCAGTATAGTAGTAGGCTGAAAATAGTCACGTAACGATAGAAACCAATCACCAAATAAAAGTTCCTTGTAATCTAGACTGTTCTGTAATTAATTTGAAATAGAGTTTCGTATTTGACTGATAAAAGTGGATACCAGGGGCAAGGAGGATGCACGTTTTCACCGACTGGATAGCTCGTCGTTGCAGAGTCTGCTCGATGATGCAGGCCATCTGTAAACGACGACATGTATATTTTGAGCCCGGTGATAGGTAAGCAAAACCAGCTGATGCTTCATCAGCAAATTAAACACTGGTATGCCCGTTTTGAAGCAGACACGAGAGAGTCTCACTCTTTTTATGTGATTAATTTATTATTATTATTATTATTATTATTGAGCTACCAGTTCTCCGAGTGGCTTGATGCGGTCCGTCACGAATTCTTCACTTGCGTCTATCTCTTCAACAGGGAGTAGCATTGCATTGTAAATGGTCAAAGGGTAGGCCTATATCACACTTACTGCTAATCACTCGTACAGGATCTGCAAAGAAGCTTGGACGAAATGCGTATTATAATTTTGAATATTTAGATCTCGAAAAGTACTGCTTTAATGAGTACGTAATGAGCCGCTGTGATATATTTTGACAATTGTATCAAAATTTTCTTGCCACGTCAGTTCATTTCATGCGTTGGAGAATTTGAAATACCAGTTTCCTTTTTCATCCTTTAGTAAGCTGGGCTACATCATTTGAAACACAATGAGTTTAGTTGTTGCTAGTACTCTCAAATGGCTGGTTGGTTCAAATGGCTCTGAGAACTATGCGACTTAACTTCTGAGGTCATCAGTCGCCTAGAACTTAGAACTAATTAAACCTAACTAACCTAAGGACAACACACACATCCATGCCCGAGGCAGGATTCGAACCTGCGACCATAGCGGTCACGCGATTCCAGACCGAAGCGCCTTTAACCGCACGGCCACACCGGCCGGCCTAGTACTCTTTGTCCTTTCACTGGAACAGTGAAAAGCAGAACTGGCTAGCTTGGTCTTTCTTGGTGTTAGGTTAGTACATGGGCTACGCCATACATGGTTATTATGGAAACCAAAGGGACATCAACACGATATCTACCTTTTCCGCAATTGGTAAACGGTTCATTTTAACACGGGTAATGTATCACGAAGCAAATACCGTCCGCACTGCCGAATGTTACGTGATACCACGTACTTATACGTTTGTGATTGTTACAGCGCCATATATCACAAAGCGAAAAAAGTGGTCCAACTAAAACATTCGTATTTCTTTACGTACTACACGAATATGTAATTAAAAAAAATGGGGGTTCCTGTTTAGAAAAACGTAGCTGACATCCGTTTGACCTATGGCAGCGCCATCTAGTAGGCTAACCATATTGGCATCTGGTTTCCCCCTTCAAGCTAGACAAGTTTCGTTCTTTGTAGTTTTTTCATTTGACCCTTATTTCGTGAGATATTTGGCCCGGTCACGACCAACGGACCACCCTGTATATGATCACCTCATACAGTTCATTATATACCACGCAAAGACATAAAGCATTGTTCTGAAATTCTTTATCTGGGAACGTTAATAATTCTATTGTCCATTCTACTGAAGAAATCTTAGCAACCAAACTTTGAGCATTGAATCAGGAATGACAAATATTCTGCTGTTCAAAAATACAGACGAATCTGAACTTCAGTGACGCAAAAGATAGTCGAGAAAGCCCACCCTGCGGCTGATTTATCATCCAGAGTACCGTATCAGCAGCCTTGTGTTAGACGGATTACTCACGGGAGCCACAAGTAATCAATGCTGTCTATCCATCACCGTCTCCATCCCACGGGTGAATGCACATCCCTGCGCTCTGTCCACCATTAGCTTGATGACTGGTCACACACAGATGCACAGATACACTGGTGATTCTGAGAAATAACACACGTTCCGTCGCAGTGTGTGAAACGTATCGGCAACTGAAATGGACGTGGATGCAAAAAGTCTAATACCGCTGCAAAATTATTGAGGCTTTCGTGGCAATTTGTTCGTTGCAGCTTTCGTCTTGGAATCTTCGGCCGATATTTATTTAATAATTTTGCTGATGTCACACCAGCACATGTGGCTGTCATTGTCATTCTCCATTGCTGGTGGAGGACCGTATTTGAATCCGTGCGAATAGGGGCAGACTGGTTAAAACAGATAGCGGTATTTTAGTTCCCCTTAGTTCTGAATAAGCGGTATTTTTCGGTATTTATTTGGTCTCAGTTACAACAGGTACTTTTTTTCTAATAATCAGGTAAAAAAACTGGCTGGAATTTTATGTTTTTATTACAACTTTTTTTTAAGAAGGAGTAATGCATATTTGTAAAATTTCATGGCTTTGAAATATTGGGCTATTACAGGAAATAAGAAAAACGACCATTGCTATTTTAGTAAGAGTTAAAACAGTTGGAGACTAGCAAGAAGTATGTTAGAATCGATACAGAATTACTGAGACAATAATTTGCCTGTTGCCGTGTGGTGTGCCCCACTAGACGATTGCGTGTAGGTGCAGTGTGGAAGACTTGCCCCTACTCTACACGGCAGTTTCTCTTTGTAGTCCTCGGCTATAGGTTGCATTGCAAAACGGCATCATTCCCTAGTCTGGAAGTATTTTACGATGTGCGGTAGCAGTGAAGATCAATGCTCCATGTGATTTAAAAGATTAAAAACGGGAGGGGGTAAACCAAGCTTGTGACGCAATAGAAGGGAGAGAAAAAGAACATCCACCACGTCCCTTGGAAGAGAAGACCAAATGATTGATATACCTATAATTTTACTGACATGCCGTGAACCTGGAATAATAACGGCACTCTTAATTTTGTGTTTGCTTCAGGTTGAAAAGTCAACGGCCTTGTGGCAGTGGTAACACAGGTTCCCGTCAGACAACCGATGTTAAGCGCTGTCGGGCTCACCTAGCTCGGATGGGTGACCATCCGGTCTTCCGAGCGCTGTTGGCAAGCGGGGTGCACTCAGCCCTTGTCAGGCAAACTGAGGAGCTACTTGATTGAGAAGTAGCGGCTCCGGTCTCGGAAACTGACGTAAGGCAGGGAGAGCGGTGTGCTGACCTGCCCCTCCATATCCGCATCCGGCGACGCCTATCTGCTGAGGATGACACGGCAGCCGGTCGGTACCGTTGAGTCTTCATGGCCTGTTCGAGAGGAGTTTAGTTTAGTTTAGTTTCAGGTTGAAAAACTGATGGAGTGACTAATGACGATGCAAGGACTTCTGTCATTTTGCTTTTGCCATCGCCACGCCGGGCTCCATCAACTTCGCCGTCCTCACTGAGACCTCCTATCGATCTAGACCTGCTTGTTCTGCACCTTTGTTAGAGTTCTTCAAGCTGGAAATAACAGCAATAAAAATATCGGTTATTTCAAAATTATGTTCGAAATTCAGAGAAAAATAAGAGTAAGCTATAAAGCAAGATGGGTAATGTATATTATGTACAAGAGCACAGAGGGTACAGTGAGAGTGGAAAACGAAGGACGAAATGTTCGGATTGAAAAGGGTGTAAGACAGAGATGTAGTCTTTTTCCCCTACTGTTCAATCTATACAATGAGGAAGCAGTGAAAAGAAATCAATGATAAGATTCGATGACGATGTTCGTATCCTCACTGAAAGTGAAGAGTATTTTGAATGAACGAAACAGAATAATGAGTACAGGACATGGATTGAGAGTAAATCGAAGAAAGACGAAATTAATGAGAAGCAGCAGAAATGAGAACAGCAAGAAACTTAACGTCACGGTTGGTGATCATGAAGTAGATGAAGTTAAGGAATTCTGCTATCTAGGCAGCAAAATAACTTGTAACGCATGGAGCAAGGAGGACATAAAAACAAATTGGCACTGACAAAAAGGACTTTCTTGGGCAAGAGAAGTGTGCGAGCATCTCATATAGGTGTTAACTGCAAGAAGATATTTCTGAAGTATGTTTGGTACGCAGTATTGTATGGTAGTGAAAAATGGACTATGTGAAAACCGGAACAGAAGAAAATCTAAGCATTTCAGATGTGGTGCTACAGAAGAATGTCGAAAATTAGGTGGACTGATAAGGCAAGGAATAAGGAAGTGTTCCTGAGAATCGGTGAGGAAAGGAACAGATGGAAAACACTGACGAGAAGAAGGACGTTAGTTAACACATCATGGAACAGCTACGATAGTACTAGAGGGAACTGTAGAGAGTAAAAACTGTAGAGGAATACCGAGATTGAAATACAACCAGTAAATAATTGAAGAAATGGTTTGCAAGTGCTGCTCTGCGATGAAGAGACTGCCACAGAAGAGCAATTTATGGCGGGCCGTATCGTATCTGTGAGAAGACCGATGGCTCAGAAAGGAAAATAAATAAATAAATGTGCAGTGTATATACACCATACGCAGGGCGCACAAACTGTGCGGACAGCACGTGGGGCAAATAGCAATATTTTTAGGAAGTTTCAATAGAGGTGCCTCTGTTTACATTCTGCAGAGCTATGAACATAGTTTATTGTGTTTTTTTCAAGAGAGATATGATTTTTTATATGGGACCATAGTTTTTTTAGGATGCACTGGAATCACTTAAACCAGCTGTGTATGAATCAGTTTAAATCACGCCTCTATCACGTTTAGTTTGGGAGCTACAACTTTTCAAAGTTTCAGGGGCGCAGACCACAAGCTGTACATAACGCGATGAGTTTTCTAAAGACGCTGCGGACGGGATGTAACGTTACCGGTGTCACTGAGGCCGGTATTACACTATCAAATTTCTTTGTCCAATATATTTGTCAAAGATATTTGATAGTGTAATAGGGACTTTGTCAAATGTCGTCCAATATTTTATCAAATCTAGGGCCTCGCTGTATATTTGATCAAAGAAACCGCTTGTCTTCTGTTCACTGCAATGTGACATGTTACCACATGGAGCGCTAGCATCGCTGCAGCGTTCTGTCGTCTGTAGTGTTTTTATAACCATTGCCGGTAAATACAATTGGTGTGTGCCGACAACCACAAAATTAATAGAGATGTCTGAAGCTGATGAGGCGCTTTACAACGTGAGGCACCCTGAATACAAAAATAGATTAAGAAGATTGGAGACCTAACATGACCTAACCTAACCTATCCTAACATAACGCTCTCCTGTAGCAAGGAATCAGAGTATTATAGTGAGCCTGTCTTCTGAAGATGTAGCAGTTCTTAAGTGAATATTGTGCTTTGTGATATGAGGATACACTTCATTGAGCACATACAGAAATGTATGCTCATCAATTCTTAAGTAATTGATGTACGACTTGACGTCTTCCACTGTAAGCTCACGTAACAAGTTTTGTTGAATGCTTTTATCGTGTCGTCGTAAAACCCACGGCTTCACCCAGATTAGATTAGTTTTTCGTTCCATAGATCCGTGCTGAGGAGATCCTCGTGGATATGGAACATGTCGATTTTTTTAAAGCTGAAATAACAATACTAATAGTATGAATAAATACATCATTTGTTTCTATTAAAAATTTCGCCAATGGAGTAGAAGGAGTTGGCCAGTAGTAATTCTTTCAGGCTCCTTTTAAACTGATCTTTATTTCTAACTAAATTTTTTATGTTTCCTGGCAAATTATTGAAGATGAGTGTTCCTGAGTAGTGGACCCCTTTTCGAACTAAAGTAAGTGCTTTTAAGTCCTTGTGTAGATCATTTTTGTTCTACATCTACATCTATACTCCGCGAGCCACCTTACGGTGTGTGGCGGAGGGTACTTATTGTACCACTATCTGATCCCCCCTTCCCTGTTCCATTCACGAATTGTGCGTGGGAAGAACGACTGCTTGTAAGTCTCCGTATTTGCTCTAATTTCTCGGATCTTTTCGTTGTGATCATTACGCGAGATATATGTGGGCGGTAGTAATATGTTGCCCATCTCTTCCCGGAATGTGCTCTCTCGTAATTTCGATAATAAACCTCTCCGTATTGCGTAACGCCTTTCTTGAAGTGTCCGCCACTGGAGCTTGTTCAGCATCTCCGTAACGCTCTCGCGCTGTCTAAATGTCCCCATGACGAATCGCGCTGCTTTTCGCTGGATCATGTCTATCTCTTCTATTAATCCAACCTGGTAAGGGTCCCATACTGATGAGCAATACTCAAGAATCGGACGAACAAGCGTTTTGTAAGCTACTTCTTTCGTCGATGAGTCACATTTTCTTAGAATTCTTCCTATGAATCTCAACCTGGCGCCTGCTTTTCCCACTATTTGTTTTATGTGATCATTCCACTTCAGATCGCTCCGGATAGTAACTCCTAAGTATTTTACGGTCGTTACCGCTTCCAATGATTTACCACCTATGGCATAATCGTACTGGAATGGATTTCTGCCCCTATGTATGCGCATTATATTACATTTATCTACGTTTAGGGAAAGCTGCCAGCTGTCGCACCATGCATTAATCCTCGGCAGGTCCTCCTGGAGTACGTACGAGTCTTCTGATGTTGCTACTTTCTTGTAGACAACCGTGTCATCTGCAAATAGCCTCACGGAGCTACCGATGTTGTCAACTAAGTCATTTATGTATATTGTAAACAATAAAGGTCCTATCACGCTTCCCTGCGGTACTCCCGAAATTACCTCTACATCTGCAGATTTTGAACCGTTAAGAATGACATGTTGTGTTCTTTCTTCTAGGAAATCCTGAATCCAATCACAAACCTGGTCCGATATTCCGTAAGCTCGTATTTTTTTCACTAAACGTAAGTGCGGAACCGTATCAAATGCCTTCCTGAAGTCCAGGAATACGGCATCAATCTGCTCGCCAGTGTCTACGGCACTGTGAATTTCTTGGGCAAATAGGGCGAGCTGAGTTTCACATGATCTCTGTTTGCGGAATCCATGTTGGTTATGATGAAGGAGATTTGTATTATCTAAGAACGTCATAATACGAGAACACAAAACATGTTCCATTATTCTACAACAGATTGACGTAAGCGAAATAGGCCTATAATTATTCGCATCTGATTTATGACCCTTCTTGAAAATGGGAACGACCTGCGCTTTCTTCCAGTCGCTAGGTACTTTACGTTCTTCCAGCGATCTACGATAAATTTCTGATAGAAAGGGGGCAAGTTCTTTAGCATAATCACTGTAGAATCTTAAGGGTATATCGTCTGGTCCGGATGCTTTTCCGCTACTAAGTGATAGCAGTTGTTTTTCAATTCCGGTATCGTTTATTTCAATATTTTCCATTTTGGCGTCCGTGCGACGGCTGAAGTCTGGGACCGTGTTACGATTTTCCGCAGTGAAACAGTTTAGGAACACTGAATTCAGTATTTCTGCCTTTCTTCGGTCGTCCTCTGTTTCGGTGCCATCGTGGTCAACGAGTGACTGAATAGGGGATTTAGATCCGCTTACCGATTTTACATATGACCAAAACTTTTTAGGGTTCTTGTTTAGATTGTTTGCCAATGTTTTATGTTCGAATTCGTTGAATGCTTCTCTCATTGCTCTCTTTACGCTCTTTTTCGCTTCGTTCAGCTTTTCCTTATCAGCTATGATTCGACTACTCTTAAACCTATGATGAAGCTTTCTTTGTTTCCGTAGTACCTTTCGTACGTGATTGTTATACCACGGTGGATCTTTCCCCTCGCTTTGGACCTTAGTCGGTACGAACTTATCTAAGGCGTACTGGACGATTTTTCTGAATTTTTTCCATTTTTGTTCCACATCCTCAGAAATGAAAGTTTGATGGTGGTCACTCAGATATTCTGCGATTTGTGCCCTATCACTCTTGTTAAGCAAATATATTTTCCTTCCTTTCTTTGCATTTCTTATTAGACTTGTAGTCATTGATGCAACCACTGACTTATGATCACTGATACCCTCTTCTACATTCACGGAGTCGAAAAGTTCCGGTCTATTTGTTGCTATGAGGTCTAAAACGTTAGCTTCACGAGTTGGTTCTCTAACTATCTGCTCGAAGTAATTCTCGGACAAGGCAGTCAGGATAATGTCACAAGAGTCTCTGTCCCTGGCTCCAGTTCTGATTGTGTGACTATCCCATTCTATACCTGGTAGATTGAAGTCTCCCCCTATTACAATAGTATGATCACGAAACTTCTTCACGACGTTCTGCAGGTTCTCTCTGAGGCGCTCAACTACTACGGTTGCTGATGCAGGTGGTCTATAGAAGCATCCGACTACCATATCTGACCCACCTTTGATACTTAACTTAACCCAGATTATTTCACATTCGCATTCGCTAATAACTTCACTGGATATTATTGAATTCCTTACTGCTATAAATACTCCTCCACCATTGGCGTTTATCCTATCCTTGCGGTATATATTCCATTCTGTGTCTAGGATTTCGTTACTGTTCACTTCCGGTTTTAACCAACTTTCCGTTCCTAATACTATATGCGCACTATTTCCTTCAATAAGAGATACTAATTCAGGAACCTTGCCCTGGATACTCCTGCAGTTTACCAATATTACGTTAACTTTTCCTGTTTTTGGTCTCTGAGGACGGACGTTCTTTATCAACGATGATAATGTCCTCTCTGGTAAGCCGTCAGGTATTTTATCGTTTCGCCCAAGGGGGGGGGTCCCTCTAACCTAAAAAACCCCCGTGTGCACGCCACACGTACTCTGCTACCCTAGTAGCTGCTTCCGGTGTGTAGTGCACGCCTGACCTGTCTAGGGGGGCCCTACAGTTCTCCACCCAATAACGGAGGTCGATGAATTTGCAACCATTATAGTCGCAGAGTCGTCTGAGCCTCTGGTTTAGACCCTCCACACGGCTCCAAACCAGAGGACCGCGATCGACTCTGGGCACTATGCTGCAGATATTAAGCTCAGCTTGCACTCCGCGTGCGATGCTGGTTGTCTTCACTAAATCAGCCAGCCGCCGGAAGGAACCAAGGATGGCCTCAGAACCCAAGCGGCAGGCGTCATTCGTTCCGACATGTGCTACTATCTGCAGCCGGTCACACCCAGTGCGTTCAATAGCTGCCGGAAGGGCCTCCTCCACATTACGGACGAGACCCCCGGCAAGCACACCGAGTGCACACTGGCATTCTTCCCCGACCTACCCGCTATTTTCCTAAGGGGCTCCATAACCCGCCTAACGTTGGAGCTCCCTATAACTAATAGGCCCGCCCTCTGTGACTGTCGGGACCTTGCCGGAGAATCGGCCACTGGCCCAACAGGCGAGGCATCCTGTGGTGGCTCGGAAACGATGTCATCACCACTAGGAAGCACCCCGTACCTGTTGGAAAGGGGTAAGGCAGCTGCCACGCGGCCAGATCCCACCTTCGCCTTTCGGCCAGGCACGCGCGAGCCCACCACTGTCCGCCATTCACCCTGGAGTGATGGCTGACCGGTAAGATGCTCACTGCCGGAAGACGCAGCGACATCAGGGGTTCCATGTGATTCCAAGGCCACCGAAGTAGGCATAGGTCTCACCATAGTTGCCCCAACGCCACTACGAGCCGACGCCTGCGCCTCGAGCTCGATGAGCCTAACAGACAAAGCCTCCACCTGCCCCCGAAGAGTGGCCAATTCTCCTTGCGTCCGCTCACAACAACCACAGTCCCTACACATGACTATGTTTACCCTACTCTATACGGTGACAAATTCCCAAGATAATCTTCTGATGAGCTACTCTGATAATCAAGAAACACTCACTGAAATACGAGACGCGAAAACTACGCTAGGTTTTCCCAGAAAAACTATTTAAAAGCTAAGCGCAGCAAATAAGTACAAAAACGCTTTATACAAACAGTACTCGCTGCTGCTGGTGCTCTCGCTCTGGCTGTCACAAGACAACTGCTGATTCAAGTGACTAGTGGCTAACGGCCGCGAAACAAATAAAAGACGGTTTTAGGGCGCTTTCTGTTCTAAACGATCAAGAAAACACTAAGAAATCTAACACGAAAACTACGTAAAGTTTTATCAAGAACTGTTAGTTACTATGCAGAGCAGATAAACACAAATAGAATCCCTTCCTTAGTGGAAGGTCGTAAACAAAATGCAAAATAAACGCTTTATACCAACAGTACTCGCTGCTGCTGGTGCTCTCGCTCTGGCTGTCACAAGACAACTGCTGATTCAAGTGACTAGTATTGTTCCTGGTATTGTATGTATGAACTGAGTTGTTTGTTGGAAAAAGAGATATATTATTTACGACAAATTTCATTAAGAAGTAAATATACTGAGAGGCAGTAGTTAGTATACCCAGTTCTTTGAAGAGGTTTCTCCAGGAGGTCCGTGAATTTACTCCACAAATAATACGTATTACACGCTTTTGGACCTTGAAAACTTTTGCTTGACTTCAAGATTTACCCCAAAATATTATCCCATATGACATTATGGAATGAAATTATGCAAGCTTTTTCATTTTTATGTTGCCTATGTCTGCTAACACTCGAACTGCAAATACAGATTTGTTAAAGCCTTTCTGCAGTTCTGTGGTGTGCTCCTCCCAACCGAATTTATTATCAAGTTGTAATCCCAGGACTTTTAAGACTGTCAACCTCGTATGTATGGTTTCATTTTTTCCCTCCACTTCTTTTCCGCATGTGCACACAATGCAATTGGAGTACGTAGAACTGCTGCGGTTAATAACAAGTTGTTGTCAGCCATCTTGAACTTTGACGAAAAATTTGATGACAGTGTAATACCCCTTCTAGCGCTACGTCAAAGATCTTTGTCAAATATATTGGACGGAATATTGGATCACATCTTTGGTCAAATCTTTGACAAAGAAATTTGATTGTGTAATACCGGCCTAAGCGATAAGCTTCCTCGATGCGCTGTTTGGACTCCCGTCTGTCTCAGTACACGACCATATACGCGACAGGTCGAACCACACAAACAAACGGGGTTCACTGTGCTGCGTCGGAGTAGATGGCATGCACGTACAATGAGAACTTCGACATGTTACTGATGCCTGAGGAATGCCGACACGATGCTGCTGAAGCAGCCGTGGCGTTTGCCGTGAGATATCCTAGAAGAAGAGCTCCGACTAGTGATTTGACAGTCGACCATTTTTAACAATCGATTTGTCAGTCGATTGTTTATTCGTCCAGTCGAGTTTTTCAGACGAATGAAACAACCGAATGAAACTAGTCTCTGCGACCATGTCAGCTATATGAATATTTTCGCTCACCCACCGCGTATGAGTGGTTTCACTCAATGTGATACAACCGACTGAAACAAGTCTCCGTCGTTCACGGTCGATACATGAATGTTTTAATGTAAATTTTTTGCTGGTTTCAAAAGTTTAATATCTGCTGCTGCACTGGAGATTTGTATATATGAATGAACAGTCCCTTTATAACACGTTTTTATTAGATCAGTTTCTTGTCTGTTCTTTTCCTGGTTGGGGTTGTTTTGGCGAAGGAGACCAGACAGCGAGGTCATCGTTCTCATCGGATTAGGGAAGGATGGGGAAGGAAATCGGCCGTGCCCTTTGGAAGGAACCATCCCGGCAATTGCCTGGAGCTATTTAGGGGCTTTTTCCGGCACAAAGACTGATTTTAAATTAGCTTCACGTTAAGCTAGAGACTTTAAACTTTCAACATAGCTCAGAAATGGATGACACTGTAATATTAACTCGCTTTCGAGTCTGATGTGTAGCGAAAGGCACTTTTTTCTGGTCTGTCTGTCTGTCTGTCTGTCTGTTCGGGCCGGTCGTTGTGGCCGAGCGGTTCTAGGCGCTTCAGTCTCGAACCGCGGGACCGCTGCGGCCGCAGGTTCGAATCCTACCACGGGCGTGGATGTGTGTGATGTCCTTAGGTTCGTTAGGTTTAAGTAGCTCTAACTTCTAGGGGACCGATGACCTCAAATGTTAAGTCCCATAGTGCTGGAACCATTTGAGTCATTTTTCGTGCCTGTTCGATACAAATTTTGCAATTGATTTTAAACTAAATTCGCTATAAGCTAAAGACTTGAAACTTTCAACTTAACCCAGTATTGGATGGCAATGCTGTATTAACTCGCTTTCTTTTCTCTGTGTATGGCGGAGAGTACGTAATTGGTGTACCACTGCTATTTCCCTGTTTTCTTGTTGCAGTCGCGATTGTTTCGCTGTTAAGAACGGCTACTGCTAAGCTTCCATGTGAGCCCTATTCTCTCTCATTTTTACATTGGCGGTCTTTTCGCGAGATATGCCTATGAGGAAGCAATATATTGGTAGACCGTGTTGAAGAGAAACTGAAATCTTTCAAATGGCTCTGAGCACTGTGGGACTTAACATCTGAAGTCATCAATCCCCTAGAACTTAGAACGACTTAAACCTAAGGACATCACACACATCCATGCCCGAGGCAGATTCGAACCTGCGATAGTAGCGGTCGCGTCGTTCCAGACTGAAGCGCCTAGAACCGCTCGGCCACACCGTACGGCCAAAAACTGAAATAACCCTGAAATTTGTCACAGGTCTTTGTTGTAATCTCATCGAAATGTTTAAATCAGTTGAAAAATTTCCCACTCGCAGGACTAAAAAGCAGAAAATAACTGCTTAAGTACAGAAACTTTTCAATATAAAACGGTTTTAAAACGGCCTAATAAGTATTAAATAATCTCTTCTAGCCCCATACAGATTCCTAACGTCATGTAGATAGGCCAGAAAGATCGTGCTTGTGAAGTTTTAATAGCTACGTCACTACCTGTAAAATTGCAAACGTCCAGAAGTTAGCACATAGTGTGGGATGGTTGGTACAGATCAGATTTGTCACCCAGGTCCTGCGGGGCCCCATTACATTATTTTTTCTTCAGGCGGGACCTGTACGAACTTTGAGCTCGCATCACAGCAGCCATAGCACACTTTAATGAATACATCCTGGGCCGAACATAGAAATGTAATATCGCTTAGATAGCCTATGTGATACAGATGGCACACACATTTGAAGTGATCATCCGTTCCTCCATCCCCTTTTTTCGTAACAGTCACTATTTTCCTAACTCTCTCCTGAATTTTTTTTAATGTAATTCGGGACACATATTTGTCCTGGACTTACCAGTTATGAAACGCTATGTCCCGAATTATATGTTCATTTCACCTGTATCGGTATGCCGTTACTGAAAGGGTACTCTTCCAAATGAATAATGTATGGGACAGTGACAAAACACAACTTTTTGTAGAAATTAAGAAAGCAATGTTAGTGACTAGAGTGAATTATGATAAAACTCGAGTTGAATGATTTCATAATGCTGTTGAAGAATACACAAATGCCGAAGAAAATTTACAGCACTGATGAATACTGTATGTCTGCACGCACTCCTTCACCTTAGAAGGTGCTAATAAAATACAAATTAATGCATTTTTTGTAAAAAATTAAAGTGATGGTTTGCATTCATTACATTCAATTAATACTTTTCTTGCAATATCAAATTTTTTTTATGTACTCCGAATTTGCCTCTAGCAAATGTGGTCACCTTAGCACACTGAATTGTGTTACGCGCCGCGCGGGATTAAACTGAGCGGTCTAGGGCGCTGCAGTCATGGACTGTGAGGCTGGTCCCGGCGGAGGTTCGAATCCTCCCTCGGGCAAGGGTGTGTGTGTTTGTCCTAAGGATAATTTAGGTTAAGTAGTGTGTAAGCTTAGGGACTGATGACGTTAGCAGTTAAGTCCCATAAGATTTCACGCACACTTCACTTCACTGTGTTACGCGACTACTAAAACCTTAGGTATATATGAACATTGTACCGTTAACCACACTTTTTTACCTATCCCCATTACTAAAATATATGTGATAAAAGTAAAGCCGGCCGGGGTGGCAGAGCGGTTCTAGGCGCTACAGTCTGGAACCGCGCGACCGCTACGGTCGCAGGTTCGAATCCTGCTTCGGGCATGGATGTGTGTGTCGTCCTTAGGTTGGTTAGGTTTAAGTAGTTCTAAGTTCTCCTGGACTGATGACCTTAGAAATTAAGACTCATAGTACTCAGAGCCATATGAAACATTTTTAAACTTGTAAAGACAATTTGGAACATCCTTTATTCCCATACTTTTTTATTGAGTCAATGAGAAGTCCCCGACAGTGAGAAGCCGCCGACAATTGGCGATCGCATACACCACGACGTCGCCCCATCCGCCAGACATCTGCATATCTGAAATGTGATTTTCCTTCTACTCACAGAGCTGTATAAAACTGATTTCATTTACGTTCATTTTTCTTATTGCAAATCTGTGCTACGTCTGAAGAAGAACGCCTCTATAACGCGCTTTTACAAATCCTTGTCACTCTAATGTGCAGTTTATATCTGCTGGTCGGATGTAGGCGAGCGCCCGCTGGCATTGTCGGCACTGAAACGCACGCGAGAAAACATTTCACCTCTCATGCTCCCGCTCCCCGCGCAACATCGTGGCCATCGACCAACACATCGCTACAAACTGTTTGTGTTCGGGAAAATAATCCGGTTTGACCCAGATGTCCGGGGTTTTCGAAGTTTTTGTTTGAGGTCGGCAGGTGATGGCAGGCCTACCCCAGAGATACGTTAGGTTAATTAGTTACGGGTTAATGGCACATGGAACAGTTTAATCCACAACAGTACATGAATCAGTTCTAAATGATGAAAAGAAAAATAACTCCATTCAGTACTTAATTAAATGAACATATGTACTGCTCATGTTAACTTTGGCATACCACTGAGATATATCTTCCCTAAAGACCACCCTCCATCTGTATAATGTTGCACGGCTTTAGTTCAGCTAATTAAATTATTGCAGGCTAGTTTCACTCAGAAGAATGAACTGATAGCTCGGTCATCTAAAATACTAGAGAGTGGTTTCAGTTAAATCAGTTTAATAACTCACGGCTGCAAAATACTAACACGAATTCTTTACAGACGTTTGGAAAAACTGGTAGAAGCCGACCTCGGGGAAGATCTGTTTGGATTTCGTAGAAATGTTGGAACACATGAGGTAATACTGACCCTACGACTTATCTTAGAAGATAGATAAAGGAAACTGAAACCTACGTTTCTAGCATTTGTAGACTTAGAGAAAGCTTTTTATAATGTTGATTGGAATACTCTATTTCAAATTCTGAAGGTGGCAGGGGAAAAATACAGGGGGCGAAAGGCTATTTACAATTTGTACAGAAACCAGATGGAATGAAAGAGATGCAGTGGTTGGGAAGGGAGTGACACAGGGTTGTAGCCTATCCCCGATGTTATTCAATCTCAGCAAGCATTAAAGGAAACAAAAGGAAAATTCGGAGTAGGAATTAAAATCCATGAAGAAGAAAAGAAACTTTGAGGTTCGCCGATGACATTGTAATTATATCAGAGACACCAAGGGACCTGCAAGAGCAGTTGAATGGAATGGACAGTGTCTTCAAAGGAGGATGTAAGATAGACATTAACAAAAGCAAATCGAGGATAATGGAATGTAATCGAATTAAATCGGGCGATGTTGCGAAAATTAGATTTGGAAAGGAGACACTTAAAGTAGTAAATGAGTTTTGCTATTTGGGGGGCAAAATAACTAATGATGGTAGAATTAGAGAGGATATAAAATGTAGACTGGCAATGGCAAGGAAAACGTTTCTGAAGAAGAGAAATTTGTTAACATCGAGAATAGATTTAAGTGTCAGGAAGTCGTTTCTGAAAGTATGTGTGTGGAGTGTAGCCATGTATTTAAGTGAAACATGGACGATAAATAGTTTAGACAAGAAGAGAATAGAGACTTTCGAAATGTGGTGCTGCAGAACAATGCTGAAGATTCGATGTGTAGATCACATAACTAATAAGGAGCTATTGAATAGAATTGGGGAGAAGAGAAATTTGTGGCACAATTTTACTAGAAGAAGGGATCGGTTGGTAGGACATGTTATGAGGCATCAAGGGATCACCAGTTTAGTATTGGAGGTCAGCGTGGAGGGCAAAAATTGCCGAGGGAGACCGAGAGATGAATGCACTAAGCAGATTCAGAAGGATGTAGGTTGCAATAGGTACTGGGAGATGAAGAATCTTGCACAAGATAGAGTAGCATTGAGAGCTGCATCAAACCAGACTCTGTGCTGAAGACCACAACAACAACAACAACAACAACAACTACCACCAAGATTCCCATGTCAGTTTACAAGACGTTGGTACAGTCGCTGCTATCAGCGTTACATCTATATTGCGGGTGGTACAGGGTCACAAGTTTTAAGCGGATCGCCTGTCACTGACCCAGGAGCTGCAGGAGAACAATTTCAATCACATTTACTTCCTATGAATTGGCCATGCGTAATTTCACTTTGGACTATTTGCAAAGTGTTACATTCTCTGATGAGTCCACGTTTACAAATTATGGGGCAGTGAACCATCATAACAAACACTACTGGGCCGCAGACAATCCTCGGTGGGTACGATCTGTCTAACATCAGTGTCTGGGGTCTATTAACGTATGGCGTAAAATCTTTTGGAATTAAATCATCCGTCCAAACTATTTCACAGGTACATTGTCAGGTGAGATGTATCAGGCTTTTATAGTGGACAGTTTGGTTGACCTCCTCGAACAGTCGGTTACCCAGCCCAATCTGCGCATATTCTTATAGAAGAACTGAACAATAGTTTCGCTAGCAGATGGTTGGGGCGCCATGGCCCTTATGAGTGATCCGCACGGTCTGCCGATTTAACACAAGTAGATTTCTTTTCATGGGGGTATCTAAAGAATCGTGTATGTAAAGAATCGTGTTTATCTCACTGAGCCCAGATTACCTAAAAAGGCGCATCAAGATAGCACATCGCTCCGTGACACCGGCGACGTTACATCTCGTCTACAGATTCTTTAGAGGGCGCATTGCACTGTGCATTCAGGAACATGGACACACATTTGAACACCTCATTTAAATCAACATTCCGTCGACAGAACATCCATAACCCCACACACACGTACTATGTACAGCATGTTATCGCTGCCCCTGAAACTTTGAAAGGTAGTAGCTCCCAGACTAAACGTGATAGGAACGTGATTTAAATTTATTTGTACACAGCTGGTTTAAATGATTCCAATGCATGATAGAAATAACTATTTTCCCATTTAAAAAATTGTATCTCTTTACCGTAAATCTTTCGAAAATGACACAATAAACTGCATTCATAGCTCTGCAGAAAGTGTAAGTAACTTTTCTTATGCTGACATACAGCAGTCAGCTTTCCCATCACCTATTACTTTGTAAGTTACTGGGGCAAACACTTTTACTGATATATATAGTACAGTTTTTAGCAAACATATGCCTTCTGTAAATTTTTAAACTTACCCTGTATTGGATCGAGTCCAATAGGTATGAACGCATACATTGGAAATCGGTCGTAAAATCAGCCTCTACGGTCTTGTTAGCTTTAACACTTACACGGTTTGCTACAGTGCGAACACAGGCATCGATGCATTACTCCTCGTTGCCTATATTTACGCTGTTTTGGACATACTCTACAGTTTCCTAATATTTCCCTCTTACATACGGATGCCAATGGCATGATCAGTTCGTTACAATTGATAATGCATAGTATAGGTGTTAAAGTCCCGCAGGAATTTTGCATTCCCTAAATTAACTTTTCTTCATAGACTATGCTATGACATCTCTAGCTTTTATACTACTGTCGAAGTACCTTCCCGCAGCATATATCAGCATATGTGAAATATACGCGAGGTGCGTGCACTGCCAATGCATGCTGCATACGTAGTGTACTTGTGACGTAATTGTAGAGTAATTGTGGTTTAATTGCAGTGTCACGGTCCCAATTTAGCAATTATACAGCCAGTTTACCAGTCTCCGGATTTGATGTGCTACCAAATTGCCTCTTTTTTTATCAATTTGCCTATAGCGTAGCTATTACTACCAGTGTCCAGATTTGATGCCACTCGACTTAAATTTATCCGACTATTCTACCATGTAATTAATTTATACTGTCAAAGTATCTTACCTTCGTCATTTGTTTTATTCTGATCATAATTACTGTTCCAGATAGCTCACTACAGGGCACACGCCTCGTCTGGCGAGCTACAGCCCATTTTAAATAACACAGATTCTGTCGATCACTGAATTAACTATGGATGTTGAAATGATATTAGGCGGGTGTGTGTGCCGGATGTGAGAATTCGACATACGTTTCGGATACATTAGGGCCAAATATTACTTTATTATAACAAGTACAGTAGGACTGAGCTATAATGGAGAGAATATTGCCCGAAAACAGTGAGAGTCCATTCATCCTAGAAATAAATACGCAGACGTCATTGTAGCATAATTGGGTATATTTTCAGTGTAGTGACACCAATTTACCAATTAAGCAACCAGTTCACCAAATTCCTGATTTGGCATCCTGTCCAGTTTCCAGTTGCCTTTTTTTCAATTTTCCTGTTGTACAGCCAGTACTACCAGTTTCTGGTATCTGGTTTGGTGCCATTCGAGTAACAGTTTGCTGACAATGCTATGAAGTCATTATTCTATACTATCGAAGTATGTTTCCTCTGTCAGTATTTTTACCCTGCTTCTCACTATAGGATCTAATCTCTTCACTACAGAGCAGACGTACCCGATAGGGAGCAACAGCGCATGACTGATAAATAATACAGGTAGTAACGAGCTCTAAGTTCAATACAGACACTGACGTGAAGTTACGCCAGTGTGTGTATCGTATATGAGACGCCTACATTACACTGAGTAATGAAAACGTGGCGCATGTGTGCAGCACGTCTGTAACGTCGTCAGATTGTTCAGATAATTTTAGACAAAGATTAATTTTTTGTAACTAATACCCGACCACTGAGCTAGAAAGGAGAGCAGAAGTGGGAGTCCCTTTAACTTTGAAGTACACCCGTTATGTAACACTGTTGTGTAACACTGATTTCCGAATATGATGTGATCTGAGTTCGTTTCAGTGCTACTTTAAGATGAGCTAATTTATAAATCAATGATAAATGCCATTACACGCAAGCAGATCGAACAAGGGCAGAGCACACACTTCAGCATCACAACAAGGTCATTCACTGCTATCGATCATTTGTCGATCTGGATTCATCCTCCAGGACGAGCGATGCCCGAAATGAAACTGCCATAATAGGTGCTGAGTAAGGCTAACCACGCAATGTACAGCCACCTTGCAGTATTCGAACATTATGACAGCGTCCAGGAACGGGTGAATCACGTTACCAAGTCTTTTCACAATACCAATGAAACATTCATTCAACAGCTTTCAGGCCAACTAACAAGGTAGTCTTTACCTCCTCACTTTTGACATTCTTTAATTTAACCTGGCGCTTGCTATATTCATTGCTTTCCTGAGTGAGGTTTAGAACTGAGGAGCACTCTGGATATGGAAATGGAGACGCAAGTGGCATGGGACAGGCCTATAAAGAATATCTGAGGTACGGACACCTACGCGCCATACAATGGAAAAATCCTTTAATAGGGAAGGATTACTCTTTAGAGATGGATGTGTCTGATTTTAAAATTTTACGCAATGAGAACCAGAATTATTTTAGATTAAAAAAATTTAAAGTAAGATTGCTCTCTAAATTTAACAATTGTATCTTTGTTTTGTAGTATTTTAGATAATCATCGCGTTTTTAAAATAATGTACACCGCAATGCAAGGAGATTTCTGGTCAGTTCAGTCGTGTTTTTTGACCGTGTCAGGCAGGCCGGTATGGCCGAGCGCTTCTAGGCGCTTAAGTCTGGAAACGCGTGACCGCTACGGTCGCAGGTTCGACTCCTGCCTCGGGCATGGATGTGTGTGATGTCCTTAGGTTAGTTAGGTTTAAGTAGTTCTAAGATCTAATCTAGGGGACTGATGACCTCTGATGTTAAGTCCCATAGTGGTTCAAATGGTTCAAATGACTCTGAGCACTATGGGACTTAACATCTGAGGTCATCAGTCCCCTAGAACTTAGAACTACTTAAACCTAACTAACCTAAGGACATCACACACATCCATGCCCGAGGCAGGATTCGAACCTGCGACCGTAGCGGTTGCGCGGTTCCAGACTGAAGCGCCTAGAACCGCTCGGCCACACCGGCCGGCAGTCCCATAGTGCTCAGAGCCTTCGGGAATCGTCAAGCCATGCGTCTTGTCTTTATTTCATTTGCAGTGGTGTCCTAAATTAAAGCAACAAACGGAAATTTTGCAAGTATGCGTTTATTTTGCCACGAAAAAGTAAAAATAGGTGATAGAAAAGTAGAATCAATGTAAATAACAAAAATGGTTCAAATGGCTCTAAGCACTATGGGACTTAACATCTATGGTCATCAGTCCCCTAGAACTTAGAACTACTTAAACCTAACTAACCTAAGGACAGCACACAACACCCAGCCATCACGAGGCAGAGAAAATCCCTGACCCCGCCGGGAATCGAACCCGGGAACCCGGGCGTGGGAAGCGAGAACGCTACCGCACGACCACGAGATGCGGGCATTGACAGATGGTCACGACACAATACAGATACGTAGAAAAACTCATAAAGTTTTGTTCGGCTGAAGCCGCACTTCAGGTTTCTGCCGCCAGAGCGCTCGAGAGTGCAGTGAGACAAAATGACGACAGGAGCCGAGAAAGCGTATGTCGTGCTTGAAATGCACTCACATCAGTCATAACAGTGCAACGACACTTCAGGACGAAGTTCAACAAAGATCCACCAACTGCTAACTTCATTCGGCGATGGTATGCGCAGTTTAAAGCTTCTGGATGCCTCTGTAAGGGGAAATCAACGGGTCGGCCTGCAGTGAGCGAAGAAACGGTTGAACGCGTGCGGGCAAGTTTCACGCGTAGCCCGCGGAAGTCGACGAATAAAGCAAGCAGGGAGCTAAACGTACCACAGCCGACGGTTTAGAAAATCTTACGGAAAAGGCTAAAGCAGAAGCATTTCTTAAACAGGAGATTGGAAAACCGATGAATCGGTCGTGGTGGAGATCATGATCAACAATTCATGTCATGGCCTCCACGCTCTCCCGACTTAATCCCATGCGATTTCTTTCTGTCGGATTATGTGAAAGATTCAGTGTTTAAACCTCCTCTACCAAGAAACGTGCCAGAACTGCGAGCTCGCATCAACGATGCTTTCGAACTCATTGATGGGGACATGCTGCGCCGAGTGTGGGAGGAACTTGATTATCGGTTTGATGTCTGCCGAATCACTAAAGGGGCACATATCGAACATTTGTGAATGCCTAAAAAAACTTTTTGAGTTTTTGTATGTGTGTGCAAAGCATTGTGAAAATATCTCAAATAATAAAGTTATTGTAGAGCTGTGAAATCGCTTCAATCATTTGTAATAACCCTGTATTAATAGACTCTCGCAGCTGAGGCTGGCTGACGCAATCGTGGCGGCGCGCCAGCGGACGCGCACATCCTAGAACAACCCGGTGTGCGCGTACGGGATAACGTTCCGCTGGCATTGTGAAAATATTCTAAGTCCAAGCTACTGCAAATACTCTATAAGCGAGCGAGAGCCGCGCAGAGGCTCATTCGCGCTGCTGGTGCTGCGCAGGCAACTGCACTGAACGCCGCCACGATGCCTTACAGGAGAATTCGTCGCCGTTCTAAACAAACAGTTTATAAAACGATCAAGAACATCGAGTTCGCCACAACAGCAGGATTCAAGAAGTACCGTATTCCAGTGAAGAGTGTTGCAGCCCCCGCTCTCGTCGACGGACCTTGTGTTTTCTGTGAGCCAACCATTACCATGATCAAAAGTATCATTAATGTCAACTAACCTAAGGACATCACACACATCCATGCCCGAGGCAGGATTCGAACCTGCGACCGTAGTGGTTACGCGGTTCTAGACTGAAGCGCCTAGAACCGCACGGCCACACCGGCCGGCTGTAAATAACACAGAACGTAAACAACAGCAACATGCACATCAGTGGACGAAAATGTTCTTCGTTTCTTCCAACGTAAGAGCTTTGCACACACATTCCGACAACTGGTTAATATGGTCACTACGGGTTGCGACCAACTCTGGTAGCAATCAAGGCCTGCCAGCGACAGAGCATGATATGAATAACGTCATCAATGTCATGTTGAGGCAATAACGCCCATTCTTCCTGTGGAGCTGCTCGCATGTGTTGGAGAATGGTTGGCGGATGCTGACGTAATGCAACCATGCTCCCTAGTGAGTTCCAGATAAGCTCTATGGGATTCAAAGCGGGCGAGCGAGCAGGCCAGGCCCTGCATGCCGTATCTTCTGTTTCCAAGAAAAATGTACCACTCGTGCTCTATGAAGTCGAGCATTATCGTCCATCAGTACGAACTCTGGATGCACAATAACTCGCAACAACCGTATATGAGGCCCAATGGCCTCTTCATGATACCTGACAACAATTAAATCTTTCCGATTCACCCTTACAACTTCATTAAGATATATTCGTGGGTTCAAATAATCCCTACTCATGCCTTTAGCGACTCCTCGATATCGGTCTCTTTCACAATGTTTGCGTCCCGAAATCGTGTTCCACGTTCGCTTCAGATGGGAATCCTTCGAGCACCACTCTCTAGACGAATTCGGGACTCATTTGTGAACAGAACATTGGCCCACGATTCGACTGTCTAGGTTGCAGGCTGACGACTCCGATATAGACGTCCCCTACTGTGAAGACACGTTAGAGGCACACATACAGTAGATCTCTGACAATAATGGAAATTCTGCCGAAGTCTTCTCTACACCGTTTGCCTCGATACAATTCGTCCAGTGGATGCTGCGAGGGCAGAGGCCAGTTGCTGCGCAGCTCTAAGGAGGTACCGTTGGGTCCGTACAGTCAAATAACTGTTCTCTCTTTCTGACGTCACACGTGGTCGGCCCTGCCTTGATCTTCATGATAAAGTTTCTGTCTCTATAAACTGTCGCCACATCCGAGAAACAACAGAACGATTTACGTTAAGCCAACGGACCACATGGGACTGGGACCGTCCTGCTTCCGTTCTTGCTATGGTCCTCCACTCTTCTCTTTGCCATACTGCACTGTCTGTGATCATGTACACAGCAGTAGTGGATGTGGGACTATCCCGCAAGCACTGATCCACTTGATAGGTACCCTGACGTCATCGTTGGTGTGTTTCTACGTTGACCGAAATGCCATCTTCCATTCAGAACACGACTGTACAGACATGTGTGACAATTTGTGTGAGTGTATCGTGAATTAGACACAGGACGGGGATTTAGTTGTTTGTTGCTTTAATTTTGGACACCAGTGTATTTATGATAAATAATTCGAGAGAATGGGAGTTGAGTCAGACTGCCTGTGACAATAGAAAAGTTGAGATACATTAATAAGAGTACATTGACTGTGCGCGCTGATTTCGTTTCCTCATTTTAAGCATTTTTTAATTTAGCTTGTTTTTCTGGGTGAGCTTTAAACTTGAGGAGATCACTGGGTACGGAAAAGAGCCGAAAGCGCCACAGAAAAAGCGGCACCTTTGGTGTGAGAGAACAGGGCCTCCAGAGGTTGTTAGTGTATGTGCGATGGATGTAACTGCTCTTGTGTTGCCTTTGGAAAGTCGCCTCCGCTAGCATCATACTGGCGCCCAGCCTCTTGTGCAATTTTTGCATGTATCTAACTTGGAAAACCCAGCTGAAAGCCTAGAATAGTGCATTTATCTGATAAATATCTCCTGGCTTTCCAAAAATACATGGCGAGACAACTCTGATACACTAGGAATTCAGAAGACACTGCGGAGTTGTAGCTGGCCTCGAAGACTGTTTGTTGGCTTTTCTTGAGGCTTGTGATGCAACACTGGCTGCTGTTTGAGAGAGTTTTTTAACGTTGTGCCTCTTGTTATCGTTATATTCTGTTAAGAAAATAATTACGCCACTGTCGGGCTGGTATGGCTTTGAAGAGGATTGGCTGCCGAGATGTTCGGTGGGAATGAGGGCGCAGACAGTTCTTTACTGACTAGAAAGAAAAGGACTTCGTCTCTGGACATGGAACACTGGAACCGCAGCTTGTATCAGCAGCAAGGGATCCAGTGTTCAGGTCCTCGGCAGAGCGATTCTAGCGTTGTACTCGATGGCGGCCATCTGCGGTGTCACTGTCCTACTCTTATTGAGCTGACGACGATGGTGATCAGAACTAGCAGCTCCATCATGTTAGAACCATTAAGAACTAGAAGTTATGATTAGCGATCGGATTTCCATCCCACGTTCGTCAGCGCATTCTCATTTCCAAGAACAAACTGTCACTGTAGTTTAGGTGTAGGCAGCTCGAGATAAATTTCACATGTCAGATACTTAATTGAGCCGTGTTGCGGCTTGCATTGGTGCCGCTGGTAGGTTGGCATCGTGTAATATGGATAGTGGCGTCTTGTTTTCTTCTTGTGTTTACTGGCGCCACTACATTTGATAGCGTTGTCTATCCGTGAGTGGCAGCAGCAGCGGTTATCGATATCTAGTACGGTGGTATTATCTTCGGAGGGACATCAAGTGTTTTCCGGGTCGGAGTGTGTCGGGGAGTTCGGTTGGGAAGGAGCAGTAGTGAGATCAGACAGTGCGAGCATGCAAGCACTGCTGGATCGAGGGGCTGTAGTTGTGAGGGCTACAACCTCGTTGTCCACCCGATGAAGAACGTTTGAATTGAGCAAACATTAACGCATTAGTGAAACCTCCTCTATATTGAGATCACGCCGTTTGTTCGCGCATTGCTGCTCGCAGGGTAGCTGAGACAAAAGCAACGAGGGGAGTGTTTGGAGTTGGCGAAATTAATTCGCCATCCTCCACTTCTTATTATTAATCACAGAATTTCTTGTGTTATTATTCGTGAAGTTCAACCAGTGACCACTAATGCCCCAGTTACCTGCCCTGGAGGTTAGCGACAGTGTACCATTCCTCACCTTGCCGCTGCTGTCTAGTAAGGCGTGTAGTTCAACAGCCTCCTTGATTGTGGTTCAAATATTTTGTTTCTTTTGGACTACTTTGTTCCTAGTGGTTCCTTCTGCTTCTGGATATTCTAAACACCGGATTGTGAAGACGCAGTGCTGTCCGGCGGTTCAGCTATGCCTGGGTTACTCCATCGTTGTGTTGGTTATCAGACGTTAGGTAGATTTGCAAGAGTGTTGGTCTGTGTTTAAACTGTCACTAGTTTAAATTGCCAACCGGTTGAGTGAATACAACTCATGGCTGCCTGTCTCATCGTTTACGAAGTTGAGCGACTTTCCCAGGTCGATCTTTGGAACACAGTCTGAGGCCCACTTCTCTCTTGATTTGGTCAAATTGTGATGTTTGTGTGTTTTTTAATTTTAATATTGAATTATCACTGTTTGGGCCTTCAGCCGACAAAGAGTTTAAATTTTTTGTTAATAAGCCTTCAGCCATGAGTGTAACTTGTCTTAAGAAATTTTAATTAGACAAAATATCTTAAGACTGAAATATTGATGATTGTTCTGTAAATATCTCTCGAAGAAGTTTAATTGCTTCTCAGAAATTTGCTATCCAGGCCTTCAGCCGGCCTACTGTTTTTTTAAGTTATTAATATTGGGGCCTACAGCCAACAAATAATGTGAATTTTTCGTCAATAAGGCCTTCAGCCGTGAACGCAATTGGTCTTAAGAATTTTAATTAGATAGTCTCTCTTAATAGTGATATTTTGATGTCTTTTTTTTAAGTTTTAGTATCTCCTGGAGAAGTTTAACTGGTTCTTAAGAATTTGCTATACAGGTCTTCAGCCGTCAAATTGTGTTTTATAACTATTGGGGTCATCAGCTGACAAATAATTTGAATTTCTGGTCAATAAGGCCTACAGCCGTGACCGCAACTTGCTTAAGAATTTTTTAAATTAGCCATTGTGTCTTAACAGTCAAATTTGGTAACTATTCCTTTTGTCAACTTTATTTGCAGTTGTTCCAAATAAAATGTACTTGATTAAAAAAAAAAAAAAGAAAACTGAGCAACCAACGGTAACTGATTACGGCCCCGTCCACACAAAATCTTGCCTTTCCCTTGGTACCAGGTCTCAAGAATTTTCAACAAATTTTGACCACCATCTAGTAACTTTTACAACCGATAGTTCACTTGTGTGATTCTCATAGCTAATATTCTAGGCTCGAAATTCTCGAGATTTCGTTATTTATTTAGATGCTTGTCCATCGTAGCGCTTATTGTAATAAACTAAAGAGTTCGTTCGAATGACATTTTTATTCGAATAAATGTTGCCTCCCTTATCATGTTAAAAATATTTCAATGATAGAAATGCAAATTCCCAGCGTACGATTCGCTGCTAGAATCACGAACTTTCATAGCATTAATCAAATTGTTACATATATTTATTCCAGCACTGGATCTCAAAGATGTGTCTGTATCACGATTAGCTCTGATTCAGTTAAATTCACTCTTGCAAACGGGGTTTTGAAGCCTTCCTGAAGAATTCGCGGCATTTAATGCAAGGTCGAGGAAATCCTGAACGCAATGGAACTTAAGTGCCGACTTCAGATGCAATAGTAACTCATCTGCTCCTGTTTCCTTAGTGTCCTGTTGGCACTGAAACAGAGGTAATCAGTAGAGAAGTTACGCAAAATGAAACTGGCACACCTTTCCTCCTTCAACAGGATGGAAAATGTTTATCATTCTGCTGAGAGCCAGGGCACCTGGGTACCTGCGGAAAGGAACAAGGAGACCAAGCAGCGAAGGAGAACTGTAGGGAATATGACGTGACGCAATGAATCCCACCTCTGCTGGCTGTCATTCCGCTATTGAAGCAAAGATCCATACAACTGTTCCATTTGTTTCTAGGGCTTCTTAAGTTCTACCGTACAGTAGCAGTTCCGTTGCTCTGCAGGCTGCCGCTTGTTCTGAGGATGTAATAGCAAATGTTTTATGGTATACACTCAGATGACAGGAGTCACGGGAGACCTCCTAATATGGTGTCGGTCCTCCTTTCACTCGGCGTAGTCCAGCAACTCGACGCGACATGGACCCACCAGGTCGTTGGAAGTCCCCTGTAGAAATATTGAGCCATGCTGTCTCTATAGCCATCCCCAACTGCGATAGTATTGCCGATGCAGGAGTTTCTGCATGAACTGACCTCTCAATTACGTCCATAAATGTTCGATGGGAGTCATGTCGGGCCTCCCCAGTAGCCAAGACATTCACTCGAACTGTCCAGAAACTTTTTCAGCTCAGTCGGGAACAAGTGTGGCACTGAATATCGCATTGTCATCCATAAAAACTCCGTAGTTGTTTGTGAATATGAAGTCCATGAATGGCTGCACCCATAAATAAGCCGAGTGATTTCAATGATGGGTGTCGCGTTACTGACCTCCAATGTGTCTGACCTCAAGTAAGAGGCTGAAATGTAAGATGGGTTGTGACGACCTTCACAACGTGCGTCATTACGCAGAATTGTCGTGAATTTTGGTGCCAATGTGGCATCATTAACACACGTTGCACGTCACATGAACTTCAGAGTTCTGGTCTTTCTCCGCATGTGCCTTGCCTGAAGCGTCGTCGTGGGCGAGAATGACCGTAGGCGTCCGTCAGCGAAGCCTAATATTTGACCATTACGTACCTCCTATCTTAAGTGTCTGGCAACGTTTTAGTCTACTGATTTTTGGGAATCGGTGTCCGGCTCGTCCCATTTATTACAGCGATCAGCAGTCATTTTTTACTGTTCTATTCTTGCCACTACTTTTTATTTATTAATGTCAGTTTTAAAACTGACACATTGCATGATTTTGGTATTTAAGTATATCCCAATGGTTCTGCAATGTACAGCTGGTTAAGATGCTTTGAAGACACGCTGAACACATCTTCACCGAGATCTACAGAGAATATCGTGGTAGGAGTCCATTGGGCGTCACGCCACCATTGTGTCTCCGTACGAAAAACGAATCATTTTGTACGTACGCTAAACGCTTTGTACTCCCGAAGTACAACATGTCTAGACAATGAAGCTCAGGTCGCACCGAACAAGGAATTATGCTTTTGAAAAAGGGAAAAGAAATCTGACGTTGTTGCGTCAGTATATGAAAAGTAGTGTAACACCTAAAGCAATGGAGCGGTTAGTAAGAAGTTGAAACCATTTAACAAATAGGAGAAGCGGATGTATAAATGCTTCGGTCTCTTTAATAGAGAATGGTGTCAGAATTCTTCACCGTAAGCAAAATGTTAAAAAGTGTTACACTTATCGCTCAAAAATCAGTCTGTTGAAATATTGAAGCACAGCAATGTTCATTCAAGTAGCAGAGCCGTTTAAACCATCCGTCGGCGACAAATGTCACTGCACGGCTTCAGTGTAAGATTTGTGCACTTTATATAGGCGCCACATTCCTCAGTAAAGTATCGACATCTGATTTTACTTTGCGAGATTTTCTTCCCCCAAATGAAGAGACGTTTTGAATCACGGCGTTTATCTAGCGATTACTCAAAGTGTGACATACTAATTCCTATGAGATTACTCAGTCGATAATTAAAATTAACATAAAATCGTTCTTTTTTCTATTTTTGCTGCCTGGCGGTCATATTTATGATCAAGATTCATATTTTAGCGTAAACTATCATGTCCATACAAACTGTGCTAATGATTTATCATCAGTGACACTAACTTATAAGCTTTAGGATTCATTTTCGTATTTACAATTATAGGAGTGGCAGAATTAGTATTTTCAAACTCATCTTTTGTGTATTCAGCGTGTCTGTGCAGTATTTAAAGTTATACTTTATGTAACTGTGAATAGCTTTGAAACACTGAAGTCTGTAGAAGTGTATACATCCCCTGTTAAAATTTTAACTGACGTAATTTTAACCGTGTTTTGGTGAAGATTTAAATATAAAACTGAGCAACTAAGCCCATGATTCTACAACAGAGTTGTTAATTTTCTATTATATTCTATAAGACAGTACACATTAGGTTTATGAATACCCAGTATAAATGTAACGTTAGTTCCAGATCAGTAGGCATGGCTTTAGATACTGTTTTTTTCATAGACTTCTAACTTTTGTTGTAACAAGACGTATTGTATATATCAAGACGTTGCTGCCATTCGTAACCACTTCATATATCTTACTGTTTGGTGTCTATACACGTTTAAACATTCTCTGGATTACCGGTAGCAGGACATTTCTAATTATAATAAAACTTTCGTATATTACATTAATATTATCATTTGAAGGTATATTTGGCCACGTTCTCGTTTTCATTGTGAGATTCTCATACACCTATTTACCCCGCGTCACAAAGATTTCGTTTTTTGCCTGACATTCTGCTCACGTGTTTCATCTCAGCAGCCACTTCCAGCCCCCATATAACATTCGAGGCGCCGCAGGAACTTTAAGAAACTTCATCTGCGTTTCTTTACTTCGTGAAGTAACCCGTAATGGGCCATAGATTCCGTTAACTTCTTGATTTTATTATAAGTACCGCAGGCAGACTTAGTTCGATAACGTAACTCTACTACGTGCGAGAAACAGCTGGAAAGTTGTCTAAACTGTATACGTTCATCAATATTCCTTGAAATATTCCTCGAGGTGAAGTTATTATTTACCGATTATCGGTCATTGACAACAGCAAGAAATTGTTAATTTTCTCATGTATTCTAGATTTACAAATGCGTTTCGACTGTCCCTGCGTAATGTATTCGCAGAATATTCTTATTAATATCTACCTCTCATGTTCCGCGGCACGCGGACCGTGCTTTTGAACGTTAACGTTGAGTGTGCCCAGCTCAATGTGATGCTGAACGCTCAGTAACGATGCGACTTACGCTTACGGTAGTGTGTCTGAAAGGTAGTATCCACGATCGAAGTGCTCTCCAGCGGCAGTTGTTGCCCGTACCTGGTTCCTAAGGCACACTGTTTACGAAATGGACGGGCGTAAAATTCCTATGTCAGAGATATTAGAACGCACATTTACTCCCTTCTCCATAAGCTAGTCGTGGTGCTCTATCTGTAGTATAGGCTACATAAATAAAAACTTCAGTTACCGTGAATATATTATAAGGCAAAAAGAAAAGTATCACGTCCAATCAATAAGGACATCGACGTATACAAGTCCTATTACAAGAAGTGCGATAAAAATTTAGTAGAACCCCAAGTTCATTCTTCATTGTTTCAGTACCAGAATCCATACAACACATGAAACACAAGACTCAAAACAGTATCATCTAATATACCTTACTGCAAGTAGTGCAAATTGTCTTGCAGCTAAGCCGATCGAATAACTTATTCCTCAGAAAGAGGACACTTATATTTACGTTACACAGAATATTGTAGAACATACTTCTAATAAACTAATAAAAAAGTGCTGTAGTATACTGCAGTGCCTGTGTTGTGCTAATGAAATTTCCAGCGTCCTTCAGCATGTCTAAAGCAACAGCTACTGCAGCGATCGACAGCCGTATGAAGTGCGAGAATAATATTCAAATTTGCGAGTATTGCTAAACTTCGGCTGCACTATGCACTGTTGACAATGAAAGCTCGTACATGGGCCGTTACTCGAACCCAGATCTGCCGCTTAGTGTGAGCGGCCGCCTAGGCGCCTCGGCGACCCTTGCTGGATCTGCCCAAATTTCCATGTATCACCGCTTTCCTCTGCATCCTATACTCGCACAGATACTGCGAGTCGCAGTTATTAGGCGTGAAATACTACACTGCAGTGTCTGTGTTGTTCTAATGTACTTTGCAGTGTCCTTCAGACAGGTTCATAGTCCTACAGATCTGTTGGTCATTCGGATCGGTGGTGTTCGTATCGATAGCACTCGTATAATGACATCCATGTGTTAGCTGTTCCAGCGCTACTCGTGAACACGCTGCTTGCCATTCCCAAGATGGCAACATCCACGTAACCACGACCTGCCAGTCTTGTGTCTTCGCGTTGGTCGCTGCCTACCACGTCGCCAATGACGAGACTGAGGGTTTGCCAATACCAGTATATCGCACGGTGCTCGTCGATCAGACATGTTCATTGCTTAGTGAGACGACTGTCTAGTGTCTCTTTTCCTGATCATCGCTGCAGGCACTTTCGGGTGCCAAGGTCTACCCGTCCGACGACACTACACGACTTTGGACAACGCAGTTCATCCCGGTATGCCATCACGGGCCGCTGTCACCTTCCAGAGTGGGATCGAGAATGCTCTAAGCAGTGTGGGGGCGCACTCGCACAGTACAGCCAGCTGGCTGGCCGCAAGACTTCAGCCAAACTGCAGGAGTAGCAGCCTTAGACGAGCCGACAACAGGAACCAGTGAAATTACATCGTGTCACTGGTACAAGGTGTTACATCTACATCTACATCTACATATATACTTCGCTAGCCACCAAGTAGGGTGTGGCGGAGGGCACAATTTGCCCTCCCCCCCCCCCCCCCCCCCCCCCACCCCTCTGTTCCACTCGCGGATTGCGCGAGGGGGAAAACGACTGTCTGAACGTCTCAGAACGACCTCTAATTTTCCTTATCTTTGATTGGTGATCATTGCGCGATTCGAAAGTTGGTGGTAATAATATATGCTCTACATCCTCGGCAAAAATCGGAATTTAGTGAGCAGCCGCTTCCGTTTACCGCGTCGTCTATCTGCAAGTGTGTCCAACTTCAAACATTCTATGAGATTTGTAACGCTCTCCGATGGATAAATGTACCAGTCACGAATCATTCCGTTCTTCTTTGGACCTTCGCAATCTCTTGAATCAGACCCAACTGGTAATGGTCCCATACAGACGAACAATACTCCAAGACTGGACGAACTAACGTATTGTAAGCAATTTCTTTTGTTGAAGGACTGCATCGAGTCAGGACTCTACCAATAAACCATAATCTAGAGTTCGCCTTGCCCATTGCTTGTGTAATCTGACCATTCCATTTGAGATCATTTAGAATAATCACACCAAGATACTTGACGGATGTTACCGCTTCCAAAGACTAGACATTTATTTTTTACTCGTACATCAATGGGGATTTTCGCTTTGTTATAAGCAGTAGGTTACACTTACTAATATTGAGAGATAACTGCCAGTCATTACACCACGCATTTATTTTCTGCAAATCCTGATTGATTTGCTCACAACTTTCGTGTAATACTACTTTCCTGTAGACTACAGCATCATGCGCAAACAGTCTAATGCCGCTGTCAATACCCTCAACCGGATCGTTTATGTACGAGTAAATCGTAAAAAGCAGCGGACCTATTACGCTGCCCTGGGGCACAACTGAAGCTACGCTTGATTCTGTTGAAGTCACTCCATTGAGGGCGACATACTGCTCTCTGTTAGAAAACGTCCTGTCCAACCGTATATGTCATCCGATAGACCGCAAGCGTGCACTTTTTGAAGCAAGCGACAGTGCGGAACTGAGTCGAACGCCTTTCTAAAGTCGAGAAATACGGCATCAACCTGGGAGCCGGTATGTAGAGCCTGTTGTATATCATGCACCGCATGCATGACCGCTGTTTCGTAAAACCGTACTAGTTTCTGCAGATGAGCTTCTCAGAGTCCAGAAAGGTCGTTATGTCCCAATACAAAATATGTTCTATGATTCTGCTACAAATCGACGTCAGCCTGAGCTGACGAGAACACACAGAACTTTCAGTCTGAACTGATGAATAGTAACACGCTAATCAAGTACTATTAACGCCGAAAGACGCTCTACAGGTCCTCATCACCGTTCAGACAACATAAATGTGTCTCCACTTGCCACCTCTGCATCCAATAAAAACGTTCGTGAAAGTGTGTTAATGTCTCAAGAACATCGGTGGACCTTATTATATGCATAAATTAAAAAATTGCCTGAGGGACTGTAGGCTAGGAAAAGTGATGTGAAAGCCGAAGAGGCCTGCCAGTTAGACACACATGCGCAGTGTGCAGTGTTACTGTAATATACGATATCGAAGCAGGAGATCATATGTAAAATAGCTGGAAACTCGTTGGCAGTGAGACGAACGACCTGTAGTTAATAAAAGTATTGTATGACAGTGGAGTAGCTCTTTCTAGTTACTGAGACGAGATGAAATTGTACACACTTGTCTTCTTATAGAACGCCGCCTGATGCATATCTTTTCACATTGGCAAAAGGATACGCAGGTCTGCGAGACTAGTGCGTACGCTTCTCAGTAAGACACTTTCTTGTTTGAGGGATTTTTATTTTCCGAAGTAACCACAGAGAACAAATTTAAGGAAAATAATGCTCTTTCGTTTGCATCTTCTGTTTATGCTATTCCGCTATTATTTGTACATACCTGACAAACAGTTCTACTATGCAACACGTTAGACATACAATTTGAAGTATTATTACCTTCCGTAAATTATAGTAATTTGACATATGTTGTGGTCTTCAGACCTAACATTGGTTTGACACAGTTCTCCATTCCAGACTATGCTCTTCAAGCAGCCGCGTAACTTGTTCACTCTATACAGTTTCGTCCCTGCTCACTGTATTCAAGCGTTGGCCTCTCTCCACTATTATTGGTATCTCCTTCACTTTCGTCCTTTGCCAAATATTCGATCCCCCGATGCCTGAGGGTGTGTTCTATCAACTGACACCCTTTTTTTTAAGTTCAAACCTACAGTTTCTTGTCTCCGCTATTCTATTCAGGAATTTTTCTTCATTTATCCGATCTGCACATCCGAACTTCAGTATTCTTCTGTAGCATCACATTTCGAAATTTTCCATTCTCGTCTTGTCTGAGTTGTTCACGTTTCAATTCCGTACAGGATTACACTCCACAGGAATACATTCAGAAAGACTTTTATTGCTTCAAAAATAGTAAAACAGATTTGCTTATTTTAATATCTAATCCCCTTATGTAATTCCCCCGGCATCGCCTTTTTTCATTCGGCTTAATTTCATTACTATTTTTACTTTTCTTGGTGTAAATCTTGTAACGTCTTTTCAAGATATTATTCATTCTGTTCAAGTAATCTTCAGTGTTCTTTGCCGTTAAAGACAGAACTAAATCGTCATCGTTGAACTTTAAAGCTTTTATTTGTTCACGCTGAAGTTTAATTTTTTCCCAGATTTCGCCTTTTTCCCTTGCTGTTATTCAATGATCGTATTGAATAATATTGAGGTATGCTGAAACAAAGTCTCTTTCGCTTCTCAGCTACTTCTCACATATCTTTCGACTGTTATAACGGCAGACTCGTTTCTGTACAATTTTTAGATAACCTTCCGCTACCATGCTACATTCAGCATATCAACAAGTGTATTTCACTCAACATTGTCAAAGGCTTACTGTAAATTTACGTATCCGGTAATTGTAAGTTTTCCTTACTTCAATATATCTTCTAAGGTAATATCTTCTAACGTACGTCGTAGGGTAAGTATCGCCTCACGTGTTCCTAGATTCTTCTGGAACTTAAACTTGTAATCCTCGAAGTCAGCTATACCTGACTGCCCAATGCTGCGTAAATACTTTGTTTCAAAATTTTGCAACTATGACTTGTTAATCTGATGGATCTGTCAGCAACTGTCTTCCTTGGCATTGGCACTGTTAATGTTCTTGAAGTGTGAGGTTATTTCCCTGATACATGTTGCATACCAGATGGAATAGATCTGTCATTGTATGTTGCCCCAAAGATCTGAGCTCTGAGAAAAAGTCACTTCCCCCCAGTGCCCTGCTCTGATCTCGATGTTTCAGCCCTCTCTCAAGTTATTGTCATGATGTCATATTTCCCATCTCATCATCATCTACTTCCTCGTCATCCTCATACAACAGGATGTTCGACTGGTGACCTTATCAGCATATTTTGCAGATATTTCACCCACTGAAAACATCTGATCGTGTGCTGCCTACAAATCCTAATATTCAATGTAATCTCCTTTCAATGCAACGGCCTTACGCCACCTTACTGAAAGAGCCTATATACCCGCAGGGTAATACTCTTTTCGTCGACGTCGGAGACAGCGTCAGTAACCTCCAAGTACTGATTCCCGTGGAGTGCAACCTACATGGGGCCAAACAGATGCAAGTCGGCAAGAGTAATATCCGGGCTGTTGGGTGCATTAGGAAGAACAAAAATTAAGTTTTGTGAGCTCCTCTCGGGTGCGCAGACTTGTGTCTTGAAGTGAAGGAGAAGTTTGTTTCCACTGTTGTGCTGACGAAACCGCTGATGTCGATTCTTCAGTTTGCTGAGGGTAACACAATACACTTCAGAGTTGATGGTTGCACTATGAGGGAGGACATCTAAGAGGATAGCCCCTTCAGTCTCACAGAAGGCTGTTGGAGAGGTGGTGTGGCGCCACTTCATGGATTTCAGTTTTGTTGCAGATTCGAAACCAATCATTAATCTTCTGTGACAATGTTCGAAGAAAAACTGTCACGACAGGTCTAATAATATGCAAGCATTGCTCTTATAGAGTACAGCGAACACACATGATTGTGTACCACATCTGGTGGACGAATGTGTCAAATGGTTCAAATGGCTCTAACCACTATGGGACTTAACATCTGAGCTCATCAGTCCCCTAGACTGTAAACTACTGAAATTTAACTAACCTGAGTACATCACACACATCCATGACTGAGGCAGGATTCGAACGTGCGACTGTAGCAGCAGCGCGGTTCCGGGCTGAAGCGCCTAGAGCCGCTCGGCGACAACGGTCGGCGACGAGTGTGTCAGTACTATCAACAGAGACTTTCAGCTGTGCAGCGAGGCGTTTGATTGAGATCCGTCGATCACCTCAAATGAGAGTGTCCGCACGTTCCAGCATTGCAGGGATTACAGCTGCGTGCGGCCGCCCGACATACAGGAGATCGGACACATTAGCGCGGCGTTGTTGCGATGATGACGGAAGGAACGCCCAACGACTCATTTCTTCACTGCCAGGTGCTATGAGTACCTGCGATGCTCTGATTTTCCGCCAAATGAAACTCAATGACAGCTCTCTGCTTAAAACGTACCTCCGTTACAGACGCCACTTTGCAGGCTAGGTATAGCGCCGGCACCTATCGGAACTTCATCAATCTATAGGGACTGAAGCGTGTGGTCCACAATGTCCCACAACAAATTCCGTATTATTTCAACCGAAATTGGCGGAGAAAAAAGATGTCTGGCATAACATTTTGTACGACCCTCTTAAAATGGAATCAAGAACGTAACTATTGTGAGAAGTGAGAAACTAGAATATTAAGTTTTTCGAGTGCCCACGGCACACTTTGGCGACCGTAATTACGTCAGTTTTCAGTAGGTGCCGACTGTACATTTACGTGTGGGACAGCGGGCGGCTGGGCAAGTTTCGAGGTCATTACTGCAGCGGGTGCGCTATAAATTGTCCTCTGTTAGCTTAACTGCCGCGCACCTGCGAACGTCACCTGCTTTATGGCGAGAACATTAAATTTGTTTTAGTGTTACGATGACGAATGGTGGCACACCTCTCAGCCATTAAGCTCCACATTTGGTGGCCGAACTATTTCTCGTGTTGTGTTACGTCTCTGTAGGGGAGTAAAGGCACCTTTGCCCAACCGTCGGAGCGGCTAATACTGAAACGAAACTTATCTAGATACATAGGAACTTCTGGAAATTGAAGTCAGAGATGAGAATAGGCTACAAGTTAGTGTATGGTTGTGCAGCAGGTAGTCTGAGTTTGGTATGTCCGACATTTTAAATTTGTCCATGTACACTCAGATTCCGTGTCCACGGCCCATTAATATTAACATCTTGAAAAATGTATAACTGTTTATTTACGTTGTGAAATAAATTTAAATGTAAATTCTCGTAATAGTGTCACATGACCACCGCTTAGGGCTTTTACTACAGATGTGCTGTCGTACGTTGCGTTATACGCCAAGAAGCTACGAGTTGCGTGAGGAAGAGTCAGAGCTGTGTATAAGTTATTGCGGCTATCTCTCCACAGAGTGAGAGCTTCTCGCAATGACAGTGTGCGCCACCCAGCTTTTTACACTATGACACTAACACATAAAATTATCTGTACTCGTCAGGATAATTCTACACTGAAACAGTTCCGAATGTCTATGAACAGCCGCGCGGGATTAGCCAAGCGGTCTGGGGCGCTGCAGTCGTGGACTGTGCGGCTGGTCCCGGCGGAGGTTCGAGTCCTCCCTCGGGCATGGGTGTGTGTGTTTGTTCTTAGGATAATTTAGGTTAAGTAGTGTGGAAGCTTAGGGACTGGTGCCCTTAGAAGTTAAGTCCCATAAGATTTCACACACATTTGAACATTTTTTTCTTTTTTTTTATGAACTCCGGCCGAGACGCTACAGTCTGGAACCGCGCGACAGCTATGGTCTCCCAGGTTCGAATCCTGCCTCGGGCATGGATGTGTGTAATGTCCTTAGGTTAGTTAGGTTTAAGTAGTTCTAAGTTCTAGGGGACTGACGACCTCAGAAGTTAAGTCCCTTAGTGCTCAGAGACATTTGAACCATTTTCTATGAACACCAATTAACTCTTAGAATATTACGCGCGAAGAGCGTGAGTTACATTTCCCACAATAGCAGTTATTACGTGAAATGTTGATTAGCTTGAAAAACACTAGTCTCTCAGCAGCGTTTGACTCCAAAATGTTAACCGATAGGGTGTCTCACGGACCATGTGTCAAGCAGTAGCAATTTCTGCAGCTTTTCGCTATCGGTAGTGGAGTGAGGAAGAAAACTTAAAATTAAGGCCAGTTAAAGGTAGATGACGACGCAATTTGAGAAAATTGTTCACATAACTTTATACAAGGGTCATCCTGTTATAGAGCAGTGACTGTATAACAGAAAATCAGCGACGATCTAGTGCAGTTTCGTTTATTTAGCGGTCTGGGTCTGCTAAGTCCAACAGTACAGCTATGTCGATTGTCGATGTGCAGTACAGGGCCGACTCCATAGATATTTTGCCACCCCCTGCAAAAATTTCAAGCGCCCCCCCCCCCCTTCATATACATGCCATGCATTTTCAGACACTCACCATTTTCACACTGTCATTCGCTTATTCATACATGACATCGTATTTTCACATGTATCACTCACTCACGCCCCTTTTTTATGTGACTACGTCTTTCAGACTAGAGGCAGCTACGGTGCACCAGCCAGTTAAACAGAAGTGAAAGGCTTACCGAGTAACATGTTTCTAGTTATTTGTCCAAAATTATAACTAAAATTGTTCCATTTTTCTCGTTCGCTGTGCAGAGGGAAAAGTGCGGTGCGGAGGGAGGAGCACGCTGACGGCCGCGAGGAGAGTAGCACGAGGGGAGCAGAGGCGAGCAGAGTTCTCGTAGTACTTCCAACGCTCACAGTTTGCATTTCGTATCGGCTGCTTGCTCTGGTGTAAACGATGCACGTGAGAGATGGGTTCCCAGAAAGCGCGTATTTACATAGATGTTTATCTTCATATGCCCTACCTCATTCGTTGCACACCGCAAAGGCAAAAGAAACAAATATATACCTGTTCACTGCGTACTGAACGAGTGTGCAGTGCGATGCTGATTCCCGAGTTAAGTCAACGAATTCCGAGCTCAACTATGGCTCTCTGGGAACAAGAAAATGTAAAAAGACAACAGTAACGGATTTGTATAGACGGGTGACAATCGGCCGTCTATTTGGTCGTTAGACAAAACGAATGTAGTCCTAAAATATAATAAATATTTATTAAGTAATTGAATGAAAAACCTCGACGTAAATAAATAAATCACAACTAAAATTGACGACAAACATACGTTTCCACACTTAACTTATTTTACAGATATATTTATTTTAAACAGTGATCTCCCATATCACTTCGTCAGAATCCAAACATTTGTCTAGCTCGCGTTGGATCAATACAGTTTCCAGCCTGTAAAGTCGTGCCTCACCCATTGTTGATGTCAGGTACGTTTTAATCAGATTAAGCTTCGAAAAACTTTTTTCTCCACTTGCCACTGTCACTGATTGCGTTAGTAGAATTCGTAAAGCTACATTTACGTTAGACATAAACGCATACATTTCTATTAGTTTCAGAGTTTCAGTTATTGTTGTACCAGGCTTTACCAGACTTGAGAGCAATTTAAGTACGTCTTTAAAGTCTACAATACCGATTCTTAGCTGTCCACGACTAAAACTATCGCACCGTTTAGAGTACTTGTCATTTAGGACCTCAGATGACATATCTTTACTTTTTTATGTCATTAAAAAAATCGCCAGCTTAAAAAGCGTTTGAAATGTCTAACTGAGAGCACATAGTGTAACATCCAGTACCTTAAAGTAAAATCTGTTTTATACTGTATTTATGCATCTTCAATTTTTTCACTCTCTCTCTTACACTGGAACTGTTTCTTCAAAAATGGTTCAAATGGATCTGAGCACTATGGGACTCAACATCTCTGGTCATCAGTCCCCTAGAACTTAGAACTACTTAAACCTAACTAACCTAAGGACATCACACACATCCATGCCCGAGGCAGGATTCGAACCTGCGACCGTAGCAGCCGCGCGGTAACTGTTTCTTCTTCCATCTCTTTCGTATCTACGTTGAGCAACTTACAGTCAGGTTTTTAGTATCTAGTTGGGTTGCCAGTTGCCGGCCGGAGTGGCCGAGCGATTCTAGGCGCTACAGTCTGGATCCGGGCGACCGCTACGGTCGCAGGTTCGAATCTTGCCTCGGGCGTGGATGTGTGTGAGGTCCTTAGGTTAGTTAGGTTTAAGTAGTTCTAAGTTCTGCGGGACTGATGACCTCAGATGTTAAGTCCCATAGTACTCAGAGCTATTTGAACCATTTTTTGGGTTGCCAGTTCCTTATCTTGTAGTATATAGTCTTGGAATTTAAGGACCTCCCTTTAGTTCGTGAAATACTATGTTAAGTCAGAGGTATTCGATATATCTATTTATAGGTTTTGCTGACAGTATTAATAGGGAGTAATGTATCATACCTTGTCACCACTGAACAAAGGAAAGTAAAATAATGGATAAAGTCCGCCAAACTGGCAGTCTCATGTGCAGTCATTCTGCCCGTATTTTTGACCTTCGCTTCTTTCAACCAGTGCATCACAGACATCTCCAGCTTTATACTTAAGAAGATTGAGTGCGTCGATCCTACTTTCCCATCTTGTTGTACTTAACGTCTTCCATGTTAGGGTAGATACATTATCATTCAAGACTGCTCAACGTCGCGCAGACGCAGAAAAGAAATCATAAATTTTTCTCACCAAACGGATGGTTAAACTGCACGTTCTGGTGCCTTTTCAGCGTCATTCATAACTAGATTTGGAGAATGACTACTGTAACGAACATAAAATGCCTTAGGATCTATATCTTAAATTCGCTTTTACCTTCCTATGCTGTTGCCTTTCATATTACGACCGTTATCATAACCTTGTCCCCTGATGTTCTCAAACGTATTTTCATTTTCTCTAACTGTTTTAAGACTATCTCTGCAAGCCCCAAACCAGATGTACATATTACATATACAAAGCCATGAAAATGTTCACTAATATTCGTATTAAAAGTGTCAACAACAGTAGATTTCACATTAACTAAACGCACTATCACTGTCATTTGTGCAACACAAGAAATATCTGGAGCACAGTCCAAAATTATATTATATTATTTAGTGGCTTTCAGTAAAGACAATATTATGTTTCCAATCTTCTGATGAAGAATGTGAATTATTTCATTTCGTACATTTCTCCCCGGATAATTGTGAGACTCGTTTCTGGAACCAGTAGTTCTCCTTTTATGTTCTAGAAGTTAATCAAATTTTCCGAATAACAGACCAACTTTAAGAAATTTCCATCGTTGTAAGTAAACAGTTTGTCTGATGTTCCTCTTGCGGGAGGATAGTGTCTAGCCGAAAAATGAATAATTGCTATAATATGACGTTCGATAACACCTTTCCAATGCCAGGTTTCCGCATTTAATAACTGCAAAGATCCGACATTACTGTCAGTTTTTAACCTTCTGAGGAGCTTCGTCCAATTTTGTTCCGATTCTAAGTGCACTTGGGCCTTCCTGTAATCAACTAAAGTGAAAAATATTTTAAAGTTAGGAAAGAGTTTGCAGCAAAAACAAAAAACTACACCTGCAATTTTCGAATAAATTAACCATTTTCTCTCAACAATTTCACCATTTTATTTCCAATTTATGTCTGCATCTGCATTCGTGCATGGATCTTCTTAATCAAACCCGTCTGTTGGTTGAAAAAAAAGAAATACTGTAACGAAAATTTCAAATTTTTATCTACATATGAGAGGTGTTTCCTGCTGTCAAAAGCTGCAAGAGTTTATAACACTCGCAATACAGCCTAATGGAAACACTTCACGTCACAGTGAGAAGGCCTATACACATTCAGTCACTAATCCCTCGATACTCTCAGCTAAATGTCTTTACTAGGCAGCCTACAACAAGAATGATAAGACCGATTACAGAATCTTCTTCAAATACATGATTATTGTTCGAAGTCACAGACAAAAGTAAATTGTGTGTGGCAAATGAAATATGTTTCTGACAAACACAGCACTTACGAACCAACATCAGCGGCACAAACCACAGTTCGACCACTGTATCGCAGTTTACTCGCTTGTTAACTATTTGTTGTAGTCCATTAACAAACGAAGAAGCGAGTATTGTTTCTCTACAATGAAAACCGCCAACCGTCGGCTGCTGGCAACTAGGAGAGGACAGTTCGCAACACCGCCGTGGAGACGGACTGGCAGTACGGAGATAACAACGGCGCGAAGCCGAGAGCAACCAGCACAGCTCTGTCAGCGGTGTCTTCAACGCTTGTGCTGTACTAAGCGGAAGCTCATAGAACAACGAGAGATTTAGAAATAGTTTAGTTGAAACTTACTGGCAGATTAAAACTGTGTGCCGGACCAAGACTCGAATTCGGGAACTTTCAGTTTCGCGGGCAAGTGCTCTACCGAATGAGCTATCCGAGCACGTCTCACGACCCGCCCTCATAGCTTCAATTCTGCCAGTATCTCGTCTCCTACCTCCCAAACTTCACTGTAGTTCTTCTGCGAACCTTGCAGAAATAGCACTCCTCGAGAGAGGATATTGCAGAGACACTACTTATCGATCATATACAACCGCTCGTTCACCGATAGATCTGTACCTACAGGTTGGAAAATTGCGCAGGTCGCACCAGTCTTTAAGAAGGCTAGTGGGAGTAATCCATCGAACTACAGACCTATATCATTGACTTCGGTTTGCTGTAGGGTACTGGAGCATATACCGTATTCAAACATTATGAATCACCCCGAAGGGAACGATCTATTGATACGTAATCAGCATGGTTTCAGAAAACATCGTTCTTGTGCTCTTTATTCGCACGAAGTAATGCCCGCTATCGACAGGGGATCTCAAGTTGATTCCGTATTTCTAGATTTCCGGAAAGCTTTTGACACCGTTCCTCACAGGCGACTTCTAATCAAGCTGTAGGCCTGTGAGGCGTCGTCTCAGTTGTGCGACTGAATTCGTGATTTCCTGTCAGGAAGGTCGCAGTTCGTAGTAGTAGACGGCAAATCATCGAGTAAAACTGAAGTGATATCAGATGTTCCCCAGGGAAGCGTCCTGGGACCTCTGCTGTTCCTGATCTATATAAATGACCTGGGTGACAATCTGAGCAGTTCTCTTAGGTTGTTCGCAGATGATGCTGTAATTTACCGTCTAGTAAGGTCATCCGAAGACCAATATCAGTTGCAAAGCGATTTAGAAAAAATTGCTGTATGGTGTGGCAGGTGGCAGTTGATGCTAAATAACGAAAAATGTGAGGTGATCCACATGAGTTCCAAAAGAAATCCGTTGGAATTCGATTACTCGATAAATAGTAAAATTCTCAAGGCTGTCAATTCAACTAAGTACCTGGGTGTTAAAATTACGAACAACTTCAGTTGGATAGACCACATAGATAATATTGTGGGGATGGCGAGCCAAAGGTCGCGTTTCATTGGCAGGACACTTAGAAGATGCAACAAGTCCACTAAAGAGACAGCTTACACTACACTCGTTCGTCCTCTGTTAAAATATTGCTGCGCGATGTGGGATCCCTACCAGGTGGGATTGACGGAGGACATCGTAAGTGTGCAAAAAAGGGCAGCTCGTTTTTTATTATCACGTAACAGGGGAGAGAGTGTGGCAGATATGATACGCGAGTTGGGATGGAAGTTCTGGGGCGGCTGGTGGAATAAATGTTGTTTAAATGGTTTGTACATGCAGATGCATTTCCCAGCCGATGCACCATTTGTGGGGCGGCTGGTGGAATTAATTGTTGTTTATTAGCAATAAATGTAGAATGTAATGTAGAAACACTGAATTTCCCGGCCGATGCACCAGTTGTGGGCGGCTGGTGGAATTAATTGTTATATAAATGTTCCTATTATTTATGCTGTCTTTTGCCGTTCTCAACACTGGCTCTCTAACTACAATATTGGCAACCAGAAAGTGATTAGCAAAACGTGAAGCCTGTAATTAGAATTCCTAGTGCCCACTTCATCTGAGAAATACACTTATAGCTACAGCTTATAGCTCTGAGGAATTAGGAGATTGTCTGGGATTTATAATCAAAAACGATCGTAAAAAAAAAAAAACGTTTGCTATATTCTGAAAGTCACAGATGAAAAAAAAGAATCCACACAATCCAACTACCAGAGCAGTTCAGAGTCTAATGCGCTGATGCAACTATAACTGTCCAAATTAAATATTTAAGTGAATGTTCGCCATAATTTGATGATAATGTTCCATCAAACGACACGCTAAATAATGGTAGAATGTCTGTCCCGCGACGGCACGTGAAAATACGACATACGCAAACTGAAGATAGATCATTAAAGTCATCCCAGAATTTACACTTCACTCGAAAATGATTTCATGGTTACGCGTATCCCGAGTAACTTATTACGGCATCCGAGTCTGTTTATAGCAATGATACCGATGCGACGCGACGCGACGCGACTCCCGGCACAGATGGTGCGCTAATCAGCGTCTGGAGAGAACTGGGGCCTTTTTTCCTCGCACAGCGTTCTTATATATAAAGCCGCGGTGCGGATGGCTAAGGGAATGCCTCATCAAATTGGCTCTCCCGACTAGCCGCTGGGCTAGTAATGCACCACTTTAAGTTATCGAATAAATCATTGCTTCCTTTGCTGATGGCCGATGAAGCTCTCAATTTAAAAGTGCATTCAGCACACAGGTAAGTAATCATAATAAAAGTCTGACGTGGCTAAGTTAAATATTTTGGGCGAGTAATATAATTACACTACACGCAGTAGACGAGCTCTGAACTTGCCCTTTGGAGATACGCTATCGCTATAGTTTTATAGTTATTCAATTGAAACTTCTCACATCTTTATGATTATAGCGGATCTCCCTTCCACTTAAATTTAAACATCCTAGCCTTATTTATTAGCCTACTTAATCTATCTTGCTTCCTTAATTTCTAAGGCAAAGACCAGAAAATCATGAATTTCTACTAAAATTTTAATTTGTGAGATCCATAAATCTCTTTCTACTAAATTATTACGAAAAAGGAATCTAAATATAAATTTTTAAGTTTCTAGCTCTTTTCTGTTGCGCCGATGATTTTTACAGAAAAACGTCCAAATTTCGAAAATGGTTAAAGTTACTGAACTGATATTCAACACATATTGATTTAGTATTACTCCTGACATGCTAGAAACGTTTCAGGTTATTTACTTGATTTTTAAAGTATTGTGCAACATTTATGACGTTAGAGCTAGGCTGGCACACAATGGAAAGACTGATGTGAATTTTATACAGCGTGAGTAGGCTGCTTCCCTACAAAGTCATTAAAGCAAAGACGTTTTTCGTCGCGGCGAGGTCTATTTACGAAATTCCAGTCGACAACTTTCTCTTCCGAATGCAAAAATATTTTGTTGAGCCCAACCTACATCGGTAGGAATGATCATCAAAATAAAATAAGAGAAATCAGAGCTCGAACAGAAAGGTTTAGGTGTTCGTTTTCCCCGCGCGCTGTTCGGGAGTGGAATGGTAGAGAGATGGTATGATTGTGGTTCGATGAACCCTCTGCCAAGCACTTAAATGTGAATTGCAGAGTAATTATGTAGCTGTAGATGTAGATGTAGACATGGCTTAGCGGCAGCCTGGGTGATGATTCCAGAATGAGATTTTCACTCTGCAGCGGAGTGTACGCAGATTTGAAACTTCCTGGCAGAGGTACTGGTGGAACTGAAGCTGCGAGGGCGTGTCGTGAGTCGTGCTTGGGTAGCTCAGTAGGCGAGTCGCCTTTCGGCACGCTAGCGGCACAGACGTCTTGTTTACGTCCTTGCCGCGCAGCTGGCTCGCTGAGTTATTTACGTGATTCTGCCTTCTTAGCGCACTGTATCTGCCTTGTCAACGTCCAAGCGAGAGCAGCTGCCCTCTATGTAAGTACGATGGTTAAATTGTGGACCCGCCGCTGAACCGGATTATCGGGAAGCGTGATTGACGAACTGGCCCCTCCCTCTCGAATGGCACCCGTTGCAGTAGCCCACATTAGTCGCTCTCTCTCACATGTCAGGACCTTATTCATCGAACACAGTTATGTCCACGCCGACTTTCCTAGTACCAGGAACCCTACGGCGCGTGATGTTTACCGCCTAATGATGAGAAATCATACTCGGAATGTTGTGGAAAGCCGATATCCTACTATCGCATGGCCCGTGGTTTGGCGTTCTGTGCACCATGTCCTCCTCGACACGAGTGCTTCTGCGACCTGGTATCTGGTCTTTAATGAAAACTGTATGACACAACTTCGTCTACATGCCATAAAAATGATAAATGCGCCCTCTGTTGAGAAAGTCTACTTATTTATTTTTTTAAGAACTATTTTTTCATTTTATGAATAAGACCGTCATTTATTTTAGAGCACCAGAGATTTTTGTTTGCTTTATCATTACTTCAAACATTTTACTGATGAAGTAGGCTTGAAAACAAAAAAGAAATTAAAATTGTATCTAATAACCCTGCTTTCACTTATTTTTTCTTCCCATGTAAAAACATGGAAAAACAAAAACAAAAAAATAAGGAAGTTCGTAGAGCAATTGCCTTCGAAAGTAAAGGTCTCGAGTTCGAGTCTCACTCAGACGCACAGTTTTAATCTGCCAAGAAAGTTCCATTTAAATATTGTTAGAAGAGTTCCGCTTCAGACTGAAAACTATTTGCATTAGACCAAATAGAGATGGGTCATTGTTATTGAAAGGTAACAATATTGTACAGAGGTATAAAGTACCATTTTTAGTAGTGCCGATGTGTTGTTACCTAATCACTGCAAACCTATACATAACCTCAGGCTACTTTATTAAATCCAAGAAGTTAGATCTAGCTTAGTCAAACTGAAATTTATTACTGAAATTCACCTTAACTGTAATAGATACAGATATACTAACTATAGTGGCACACAGAATTTGTGCTGGACTGAGATTCGAATCCGGATATCCTGCATTTGAAAAGAAAAAAAAAAAAATGTTTGTAGAGCACTTGCTCGTGGAAGGCAAAGGTCCCGAGTTAGAGTCTCGGGCTGGCACACAGTTTTAATCTGCTGCAGAGTGCAAATCTCACTCTGGAAATGCTTTAGTTTTTGGAAAAAATTGTGTGAATCGGCAGTGCCGATTCAGTGTGCACGTAGAACATAAAGGAAGAACGGCTAAGGTCAGATGGAGGGGTGCGCTTACGACATATCATGATCACGGTTTGTAGCTCAAAACAACCAGTTCTCAAAGCATTTTCATGTACTGCAGTGAAAAGTATCAGTTAAATACTAAATAAAGTTGTTGTTCCGCAAACAGTTTTAAACACACCGAAATTCTATAATCTGTTTGTGCTGAGCAGATTCATTTCTTCAGGTACAAAAAATAGGGTTTGATGGGGTTTTCCAGTATGATCTTAACATTCAGATCTACAGATTATGGCTTCACCACCGAGAAATAAAAGGAAAGGAGGGATAACTCAAAAGAAGTAAGAGACAAACCAGAACAAAATTAATGTAGAGGGGCCTCTCAGGACGAAGTGAAGTAAAATGGTATAAAAGGACGGTCTAAAGGAGAGGGAGTGGTGGGGGGGGGGGGGGGGGGGGAAGGATTATGTGCATCATTTCACGTCTAAAAACCGCTTAATCACAATGTGTGGGTTCAAAAGACTATGACATGTGACGAACAGTTTGTATTCTACAGTGTTTGTATCAGTGCTGTGGGTGCTTAAGGTTGCTATATGCCCGTTAGGCCATCGTACGCAGACATTCATATTTATTTCTGTAGGGGCTTTCAAGCAGCCGCAGGTCAATTTCAAGTGTTGTGGAAGGGTGTAGTGAAAATCGAGGCTTCAGTACTACCTGTTCCTTACCTATTATTTTGTTGTCTTGACAGACGCTATTTTGAAAGCCCAACTCTAGCGCTTCACTTGTCATCTGTTCCACAATACCGGAGATAAGGGTTGGCAATACTTTTGACTCAGGGGCCACTTTGTGGAAACAGAGATTATCGGAGGGCGGCACCGTTTAAAATGATTGTATGCATTAGTTTATTTTGTATTTCAGAAAAGGTATGAATTGTTAAGGAAAAATTCAGACTCTCTTGGCGGTCCACGTAGGAACCATTAGCGGGCCTTATGTGGTCCGCGGCCCCAGTAAGAGACTAGATTCTAAGAATGTTTTTTAGTTCCCACCTATTCGCACAGTTCTCCACTTACGCAAACTTTCATTTAGTTGAGTTCATCGTTTAACTGTCACATTAATTTTTTTTTAATTTCGCCGCACCCAAAAACCTGCCGTTCCGGGCGGTAACACGGTGCCCTTTCTCATCCGCCCCCCCCCCCCCTCCATACCCCATCACCAACCTACCCCCTAACCCCACTCCCCACGGCCTAGAGGCGGCCCTTGTGTTCAGATACGACACGATTGCTGTCTTCGCTGTTGCGGGGGAACCAGTTCGTCCATCAGAGGTGACAAACTTCTTGTGCAGCGACAGAGATGACCAAACGGCTGATCGCAGCCACAGCTGCTGCGATGCGAGCGGAGCTGAGTATTGCCGGCGTGGCTATAGTTCGCAGAGGATTGACGGCAGCTCACTGACGCGGTAGAGGATGCAGAGGTACACTGATGCACTGAATCATTATGACCATCTGATTAATAACGTGTTAGTCCAACAGAGAAACGCAATATAGCAGTGATTTGGCGAGGCATGGATTCGGAAGTCTTTGGCCATATACAGGGTGGTAAATTGATAGTGACCGGGCCAAATATCACACGAAATAAGCATCACACGAAAAAACTACAAAGAACGAAACTCGTCTAGCTTGAAGGGAGAAACCAGATGGCGCTATGGTTGGCCCGCTAGATGCCGCTGCCATAAGTCAAACGGATATCAACTGCGTTTTTTTAAACAGGAACCCACTTTTTTAACACATATTCTTGTAGTACGTAAAGAAATATGAATGTTATAGTTGGACCACTTTTTTCGGTTTGTGATAAATGGCGCTGTAATAGTCACAAACGTAGAAGTACGTGGTATCACGTAACATTTCGCCAGTGCGGACGGTATTAGCTTCGGAATACATTACCCGTGTTAAAATGGATCGTGTACCAATTGCGGAAAAGGTCGATATCGTATTGATGTAAGGCTATTGTGATCAAAATGCCCAACGGGCCTCTACTGTGTATGCTGCTCGGTATACTGGCCGACATCATCCAAGTTTCTCGACCGTTCGCCGGATAGTTACGTTATTTAAGGAAACAGGACGTTTTCAGCTACATCTGAAACGTCAACCACGACCTGCAACAAATGATGGTGCCCAAGGAGGTGTTTTAGCTGCTGTCGCGGCTAATCCGCACATCAGTAGTAGACAAATGGCGTGAGAATCGGGGATCTCAAAAACGTTGGTGTTGAGAATGCTACATCAACATTGATTGCACCCGTACCATATTTCTGTGCGACAGGAATTGCATGGCGACGACTTTGAACGTCGTGTACAGTTCTACCACTGCGCACAAGAGAAATTGCTGAACGATGACAGATTTTTTGCACGCGTTCTATTTAGCGACGAAGCGTCATTCACCAACAGCGGTAACGTAAACCAGCATAATATGCACTATTGGGCTACGGAAAATCCCCGATGGCTCCGACAAGTGGAACATCAGCGACCTTGGCGGGTCAATGTATGGTGCGGCATTATGGGAGGTAGGATAATTGGCCCCCATTTTATCGATGGCAATCTAATAGGTCCAGTGCATGCTGTATTCCTACGTAATGTTCTGCCGATGTTTCAATGCATGACAGAATGGCGATGTACTTTCAACATGATGGATATCCGGCACATAGCTCGCATGCGGTTGAAGCGGTATTGAATAGCATATTTCATGACAGGTGGATAGGTCGTCGAAGCACCATACCATGGCCCGCACGTTCACCGGATCTGACGTCCCCGGATTTCTTTCTGTGGGGAAAAGTGAAGGATATTTGCTATCGTGATCCACCGACAACTCCTGACAACATGCGTCAGCCCATTGTCAATGCATGTGCGAACATTACGAAAGGCGAACTACTCGCTGTTGAGAGGAATGTAGTTAGACGTATTGCCAAATGCACTAAGGTTGACGGACATCATTTTGAGCATTTATTGCATAAATGTGGTGTTTACAGATAATCACGCTCTAACAGCATGCGCTCTCAGAAATAATAAGTTCACAAAGGTACATGTATCACATTGGAACAACCGTAATAAAATGTTCAAATGTACCTACGTTCTGTATTTTAATTTAAAAACCTACCTGTTACCAACTGTTCGTCTAAAACTGTCAGCCATATGCTTGTAACTATTACAACGCCATGTCACAAAGCGAAAAAAGTGGTCCAACTAAAACATTCATATTTCTTTACGTGCTTCACGAATATGTAATTAAAAAATGGAGTTTCCTGTTTTAAAAAACCGCAGTTGATATGCGTTTGACCTATGGCAGCGCCATCTAGCGGGCCAACCATTGCGCCATCTCGTTTCCCCATTCAAGCTAGACAAGTTTCGTCCTTTGTAGTTTTTTCGTTTGACGCTTATTTCGTGAGATATTTGGCCTGGTCACGATCAATGGACCACCCTGTATAGGGTGGTTACAGTTAAAGTGCTGCTACTCTCGTAGATCCACTGTGGGCCATAATTATCGTATGACATCGCATCTTGGTAGATTTACTGACCCAGTAATGCAGAACCCATTCTATCTGGGAAATAAAGTTTCAGTTATGGTCACCAGGCGCAAATCCAGAACTGTACAGTGTTTTTATAACGGTATGACACCAACGCTGTCATCTGACAAGCCATAACTTGACTGAATTTTATGGCTATGGAGAAGAGAGACCGTACTCTGTTAGTGAAACTGTTTTATGTGAAAGACAGGAATCGCTGTGCTGTATTGAGAGAGTATAGTGGACTGAAAGTTCTCAAGAGAGGCTCGATGTCATTAAATGATTTGAAGAAGATGATAATGAAATTCAAATACATATGTGAACTTTACGTTGCACCTGGAAGAGGGAGGCGTCCTATCCCGGTGGAAGTTATTGACCAATTACTATTGCTGTACCTGACGACGCAGCACGTGCTACGGGTAGAGCTAGTGCTAGTCGAGTGTCACAAGAACTGTCCATCCCATGATCATTAGTACAGAAAGTTTTGCGGTCTACTTTACACTGCTACAAGAACCAGGAGGTTCAGCAACTGAAACGTCGTAATCCGCAACAACAATGTGAATTTGCTCTTCGATTCCTGGCACTGATCAAAGTCGATGACATGTGGCAAGGCAATATTCCATGGAGTGACGATGCATATTTTACACTACAGGGTGTCATGAATACCCAGAACTGCCCAATTTTTGGCACAGTTAAATCGCATATTGTGCACGAAGAGCCACTGCACTCACCGTATGTGAGCCGTATGTGACTGTGCAGTGTGTACTCACAAGCACCTTTATTCTCGGTCTGTTCTTCTTTGAAGCAGTAGGCTACACCTATAGAGGCTGTCAAGTTTACCGTGACGTTTACACATTACCGAGACCTCCTTGACAGTATATTCTGCTTTAGAACAGTGCAACTGTGTGAAAACCACTGTTTCCATTGTCCTGCTTTGGATGAGTGGAATTGTGTGTAAACCACTGTTTTCATACAAGAGGGGAATTACTTCATGTCTTCCGCCCAGTGAAAGATTTGCGTAATGCCACCTTTGACGAAAGGTTTTCCAGATGTATGGTCTGCATCATCACCTGACCTGAATCCATTAGACATTGGGTTCTCGGCTTATGAGAAAGAACGTTGTTTGTCGGGACACATCTGACCTCATCTGAAGGCCACTACACAGGAAGACGTTACTCAAATTCAACTGAACAGCTGCAAGAAACTGTTGCTACGGATGTAGCAGCTCGTCGACGTCCACTGCTCTCATGCTGAAAGAAAAATTGTAAGAGGCGGGCAATTGCCGTTTGTTTGACCTTTCACGTCTACATACCCCTCCTAATCAATCAGATACGGAATTATTTTCTTGCATTTCCACCTGGTGGTCAAAATTGGAACTAATGTTTTACCCAGTGTAAATCGGATCCGCATTAACACATTAGAATATGTGCCTAGTTTCGCTCCAATGCAATAATTGCAGCCAGTATTAAACCTCTGCCAGCAGCTACACTTTTAACTGTTATCATGCGTTATGTAGCACCAAGTGTCTATCCAATCGTCACGCAAGTCCAGTAGAGTATGGCCCAGTGGTTTGCTAGCGCGGAGCTGGTGGCTGAGAGAGTCACGGATGTGTTGCATCGGGTTCAGACCAGGCAAACTGGCGGTCCAGACATCAAAGTGCATTCACTATCATGTTCCTGAAATCACTATGGCACGATTATGGTCTCGTGACACGGACAGTTATCAACTGGAAGATACCATCGCCTTTTGGGAATAAATCAAGCATGGGGGGTATGCAAGTCACCGACAATGTCGTTCACGTAGTCCACAGCTAACATATGGTTTCCATTATAACCACAGGTTCCACAGATGGCGAACTGAGTTTCATTCGTAGCTTTGTACGGGGTCGGTCGCTCGAACCGCACTACTGATTGGTGGGAGCCGTCTTGGTGTTTGTCAGGAGCCACTCTACTCTGGTTTCGCATGATGGCAAGGGAGAATGGGAGGACATTTTAGCAGGCCATAGTGGCGCACTAAAGTGGCTAGAGAGATACGTGAGTGTGAAGAAACAGTTCTTTATCACTTCATTTGATTTGGACGAACACAGAGAAGAGCCAAAGAAATTGGTACGCCTGCCTAATATCGTGTAGGGCCTCCATGATCACACAGAAGTCCCGCAACACGACGTGCATGGACTCCACTAATGTTTGGAGTGGCGCAGAAGGGAAATGAGGAAAATGACACCATGAATCCTGCAGGGCTCTCCATAAATCGATAAGAGTACGAGGTGCTGAAGATCTCTTCTGAACAGCACGTTGCAAAGCATCACAGATATGCTCAGTAACGTTCATGTCTGGGAAGTTTGGTGGGCAGCGAAAGTGTTTACCCTCAGAAGAGGGTTTCTGCACCCACTCTGTAGCAATTCTGGACGTGTGGGGTATCTCATTGTCCTGTGTGTGTGTGTGTGTTTGTTTGACCATTGAAGACGTTGAAATGACAACTTCAGCTGCAGACAAAAAGAAGAATACAATAAAATCTGTTGCTGCACACTCTCTTCTAGATGGACCAGCAGTTTTTTGTGGATGTAAAGTGAACTTCAGCATCGACATTAACGATACATTTACGCATGGCAATGGATGGCTTACTGTAGCCATTGTACGAGGTGGTACAGGTGTTCCAAACGTCTCAGGACTTGAAAGCTTCGTCGACAGAGACATCATCGCTTACAAGACTTATCATGTTACGGAAAATGCAAATGAAGATTTTGGAAAGTCAACTTATATGTCACCCTCACTCTTCTTCCTTTCTACACGTAATAGACGTAAAATATTTGTAAATGAAACTGTATTTATTTGGTGTAAGGGAAAAGGTGTATGTGAATATGTTAAATTTGTTGGTGGACGGTAGCTGAAATTATTTAAATGTCTGTTTGCGCCCTTATTACTGTTATGCGTCATACCCGTGGTCTAGGGGAAGCGTCTTTGATTCATAATCAAAACGTCTTCGGTCCCGGGTTCGATCCCCGCCACTGCCTAAATTTTGATAAATAATCAACATTGGCGGCCGAAGACTTCCGGCATAAGAAGTCAGCCTCATTCTGCCAACGGCCTTGTCAAAGAGGGCGGAGGAGCGGATAGAGGTTCAGGGCACTCTCTTGTCCTAGGGGTGGGAAATCGCCCCTAAAGGTGGAAGAATCAGCAATGATCAACGACATGAGGATGCAGAAGGCAATGGAAACCACTGCGTTAAAGACACGTAACGTGTATCCACAGGACATGTGGCCTGTAATTGAAGAAGTGTCATGATGATCTCTCCATTGGCAAAAGATTCCGGAATAGTCCCCCATTCGGATCTCCGGCAGGGGACTGCCAAGGGGGAGGTTACCATGAGAAAAAGATTGAATAATCAACGAAAGGATAACGTTCTACGAGTCGGGGCGTGGAATGTCAGAAGCTTGAACGTGGTAGGGAAATGCAGAGGCTCAATCTAGATATAGTAGGGGTCAGTGAAGTGAAGTGAAGTGGAAGGAAGACAAGGATTTCTGGTCAGATTAGTATCGGGTAATATCAACAGCAGCAGAAAATGGTATAGCAGGTGTAGAATTCGTTATGAATAAGAAGGTAGGGCAGAGGGTGTGTTACTGAGACCAGTTCAGTGACCGGGTTGTTCCAATCAGAATCGACAGCAGACCAACACCGACAACGATAGTTCAGGTATACATGCCGACGTCGCAAGCTGAAGATGAACAGATAGAGAAAGTGTATGAGGATATTGAAAGGGTAATGCAGTGTGTAAAGGGGGACGAAAATCTAATAGTCATGGGCGACTGGAATGCAGTTGGGGGAAGGAGTAGAAGAAAAGGTTACAGGAGAATATGGGCTTGGGACAAGGAATGAAAGAGGAGAAAGACTAATTGAGTTCTGCAACAAGTTTCAGCTGGTAATAGCGAATACCCTGTTCAAGAATCACCAGAGGAGGAGGTATACATGGAAAAGGCCGGGAGATACGGGAAGATTTCAATTAGATTATATCATGGTCAGACAGAGATTCCGAAATCAGATACTGAATTGTAAGGCGTACCCAGGAGCAGATATAGACTCAGATCACAATATAGTAGTGATGAAGAGTAGGCTGAAGTTCAAGACATTAGTCAAGAAGAATCAATACGCAAAGAAGTGGGATACGGAAGTACTAAGGAATGACGAGATACGTTTCAAGTTCTCTAACGCTATAGATACAGCAATAAGGAATAGCGCAGTAGGCAGTACAGTTGAAGAGGGATGGAAATCTCTAAAAAGGGCCATCACAGAAGTTGGGAAGGAAAACATAGGTACAAAGAAGGTAGCTGCGAAGAAACCATGGATAAGAAGAAATACTTCAGTTGATTGATGAAAGGAGGAAGTACAAACAGAAGTACAAACAGAAGAATGGAAAAGAAAATTGAGAATGCGCTAGGTGACGATCAGTTTGGCTTTAGGAAAAGTAAAGGGACAAGAGAGGCAATTCTGACGTTACGGCTAATAATGGAAGCAAGGGTAAAAAAAAATCAAGACACGTTCATAGGATTTGTCGACCTGGAAAAAGCGTTCGACAATATAAAATGGTGCAAGCTGTTCGACATTCTGAAAAAAGTAGGGGTAAGCTATAGGGAGAGACGGGTCATATACAATTTGTACAACAACCAAGAGGGAATAATAAGAGTGGACGATCATGAACGAAGTACTCGTATTAAGAAGGTTGTAAGACAAGGCTGTAGCCTTTCGCCCCTACTCTTCAATCTGTACATCGAGGAAGCAATGATGGAAATAAAAGAAAGGTTCAGGAGTGGAATTAAAATGCAGGGTGAAGGGATATCAATGATACGATTCGCTGATGACATTGCTATCCTGAGTGAAAGTGAAGAAAAATTAAATGATCTGCTGAACGGAATGAACAGTCTAATGAGTACACAGTATGGTTTGAGAGTAAATCGGAGAAAGACGAAGGTAATGAGAAGTAGCAGAAATGAGAACAGCGAGAAGCTTAACATCGGGATTGATGGTCACGAAGTCAATGAAGTTAAGGAATTCTGCTACCTAGGCAGTAAAATAACCAATGACGGACAGAGCAAGGAGGACATCAAAAGCAGACTCGCTATGGCAAAAAAGGCATTTCTGGCCAAGAGAAGTCTACTAATATCAAATACCGGCCTTAATTTGAGGAAGAAATTTCTGAGGATGTACGTCTGGAGTACAGCATTGTATGGTAGTGAAACATGGACTGCGGGAAAACCGGAACAGAAGAGAATCGAAGCATTTGAGATGTGGTGCTATAGACGAATGTTGAAAATTAGGTGGACTGATAAGGTAAGGAATGAGGAGGTTGTACGCAGAATCGGAGAGGAAATGAATATGTGGAAAACACTGATAAGGAGGACAGGATGATAGGAAATCTGCTAAGACATGAGGGAATGACTTCCATGGTACTAGAGGAAGCTGAGAGGGCAAAAACTGTAGAGGAAGACAGAGATTGGAATACGTCAAGCAAATAATTGAGGACGTAGGTTGCAAGTGCTACTCTGAGATGAAGAGGTTAGCACAGGAAAGGAATTCGTGGCGAGCCGCATCAAACCAGTCAGTAGACTGATTAAAAAAAAAAAAGTCTTTATGATAATCATCTGTAGCAGAGTACGCTCCTCGGCCAGGAAATGGTGAAACGAAAGGGAAAAGAACCCTGGCAATGGAACATCGAAACTTCAAATAAGCAGACAAGCTATCCAAAGCAGCCGTCTATGACGTAGCAAGGGGACAAATGGAATTACCAGATCCTGATCTTTTCGATGTCATTAAATGAACAATCAGTTGGGCTCATAATAGCGCCTACAAATATGAAGGCAAAGATCATGCTGAAGTGAACAATGTGCTTCCTCCTAACATCTGGCACGAGAAAAATCGATGCCCCAGAAGGGTCACGAACACTGTAACGCTTCTGACATTCAACCACGGGTGTTACACGCACTATCCGCATCGTCTTGGTGGTTCATCCCCACTATGCGGTTGTGGTGAAGGAGGAGTTAGCAGTGGCATCTTTTTTGACTGCATGAACAGATACAACGCTACAAGCCACAGCCTACAAAGTCTGGGCACCGCCAGTTGCTTGGGAGAGCTGGTCACCTAACATGATTCTGGTCTTTATGTTTCTGACGATGTACAGTGTATTATATTTAACGTTGACGATGCTGTCCTATCTGTTAAACCCTGTATGTATCTAGACGGTTGTAAGAGTCCTGCTCGGATGTCACAATAAAAGAAAGATAAAAAAATGATAAATGTAATTACAATAACGAAATGTTATCCACAGCTATACAGAGAAGCCATCGAAATATATAAACATGGAGGTAATTTTAACAGAAAAGAAGAAGCCGCGAAAGTTAACGATATATGGACAGTGAGTCTATAGTGAGTAGGTTTTATCTTTGACAAACAATAACTCTATACAAAGTTCTGTCCCTGACAAATAATATCTCTGCTGAACCCTTTCAAACCACGTCCCTTTTTCGCATCATTTATGTCGCCCTGGGACGTCAGGCCTATCAGTCCCAGGGACCCCGGGATTCAGCGGAGCCACGGGTACGTCAATTGCTGTCGAACGGAGTTTGTGCGAAACTTTAGAATCGGAAAAGTTTGACTGACCATGGTCATAGATCCCAAAAGACTTACAAGCAGCAAAAACATCCAATCGTGAGAGACTTCATCACATGATTGGTAGTCAATTTTAGTGAGCTCAAGGATTTTCCACGCCGCAAGATTGCAGATCTGAACAACTGTGCGTTCCGTTCGAACTGCGGGCATCCACTTTTATCTTATGTAAAATGAATATAGAAGTTTCCTTTACGCTGGTTGTCCTGTTCCCTCCCAACAGAAGTAAATATAATTCCACTACGTACGAGGGGTATTCAATAAGTAATGCAACAAATATTTTCTCTGAAAGCAGGATAATTCTATTCAGGATTCCAAAACCCAACACTTTTGAGTACAAAACCCTATTTTTCAGCACAGTGAGCGTTTAATGTGATGGCCTTAAGCCACTTACTGCGAGGGACTGTATGCCCTCGTGATACCACTCTTTTGGTTGATGAGGGAGAAAAACTCTTGCTGCATCAATAAACTCGCCATCATCCACGTACTGCTTTCTGCGGAGTGTATCGTTCATTGGGCCAAACAGATGGAAGGTGAGACAGCCGGGCTGTAGGGTGGATGAAGTTTTGTGCACTCCTCTAGGGTGCGCAGACTTGCGTGAGGTTTTGCGTTGTCTTGTGAAAGGAGAAGTTCGTTTGCATTTTTCTCGCTTCGAACACGCTGAAGTCGTTTCTTCTGAGAGTAGCATAATCACTTCAGACTTGATCGCTGCACGTCGAGGGAGAACTTCAAACAAAATAATTCCTTCAGAGTCCCAAAAGACCGTTGCCATGACTTTACTGATTAGGGTGCGGCTTTGAACTTTTTCTACTCCACGTACTTCCGTTTTTTCGGTTCAATATGATGATTTATGTTTTATCACCTATGAAGATGTTCGACAAATAATTACCACGATCAGCCTTGTAACGCTCAAACAATTCCTCACAGCAGTTCCTCACACGGTCTTGTGTTAGTTGGCGAGGAACCCATCTGGTGGACCCCAGCTGGTGGACGAGTGCGTCAGCAGCGCCAACAGAGACGTCCAGTTGTGGAGCGTGTAATGGTACTTGAATTACGTAACCATTACGACACCTCACCTCAACCTCCCGATACCAGCAATATTCTACTGTGTTTCTGTAAAATAGTTAACATATTTTTGTGACAACATTCAGATTTGATTTTATTAATGTAGAGGTACTTCGATACATCGATATGTATATATTGCAATGATATTATTCTTATGTGTATTCTTTCTTTTGTCACTATGATCATTGACGTACTTGTAACTCTGATTTTTGGGCGCGTAAGCGGTTAATAGAGAGTCAAGCTTTAGTCGTCATGTTAAAAAGACGCAAATTGTAGTCAGTTTATGAAATGTGAACTTTAACAGTGAGCAAGATATTTTCAAGTATGTTTTATATTGTGAAGTGTTGTTTTGGAACGAGTTACGTGATATTGCAACAAAAGTAATAAAAAAGAAGTGTAACTTAAATTCGGAGTGCTGGTTACTTTTTTACATCACCATTGTCCTAACTTGCAAAAGTTTAATCTTCAAGAATGGTTTATGAAACACATCTATAAAACTTTTGAATGTCGCAGAATAACACCTAGGCCTCTTTGCATCCGAGCTTGGAATCATCACTACCTAGATTTTCGACGATTGAGCCATGAGTTCACAACGAGACTAGCGTGGGAAACACGAAAAGATGAGTGCCTAGTTTATCCATTATTTCAAGAAATGACTTTATTAACTGTGCTGTAATGACACCTGCCACATAATATAACTTTGTTGTTGCCCGAAAATGCAATATTTAGCAGCGTGAGCAACACTACAATCATAATTAATGTTTGACCTTTCTTATGGTAGGGTTGTTAGAAGCGGAACGTTTGTAATCCGTCAATCACCTCGAATGAGAGTGTCCACACTTTCACCTCAAATGAGAGTGTCCACACTTTCCAACATTGCAGGAGTCGTAGCTGTGTGCGGCCAGACGGCACTCACCATACTTATGTTCACTCTCTGGTCTTCGTAGCCGTTCTGCAAGCAGCTATAAATATGTGCAATGGGCTGATTTCCGGCCAAAAGAAACTCAACGACAGCTTTGTGCTTTGAACGTAACTCCGTTACAGACGCCATTTGGAAGGCTACCCTACAGCGCCGCCACCTACGGAAACTTCCTGAAAATATAGTGGCTGACTCGGGAATATTCCACGATATCCCACAACAAATTCGGCATGTTTTCAACCGAAACTGGCCGAGAAAAAAAAAGTGTTGCATTATTTATAGAATTCCCTTCTTACGCAACAGGAAAAAGGACATTCCTAATATGTGCGTAATATGTTACAAAATATAATTAAAAACTTGACAGTCGCCTGCCAGTAGTAACACGGTGGAGCTGAGCATCCGCCGTCATCTGGTACACATACGGTTGCATCTTTGATGCGAGTGGCCGCGCACTTATGTTTCCCGCGTTTCAATTCGGAGCCGCCGCTGCGCGCGCTCCAGCAAAGCGGCAGAGCTGTCCGGCGTCCAGTTAATTGGCAGCCCTTTAATTCGCGCTCCACAGGAAATGAGACTAGCGCCGATCAGCCGTCCCGCGTGGCCTGGGCCATCGACGACCCCTCCCACCTCCACCCGCTCGCTCACCTCTCTGTCCGGTCAGCGGACTGCCGGCTACCGGCTGGCCATAATGGAAACAGCGGACGCCATGACACGCCGTGCGCGGCGCGCGCCCCAATTTACCAGCGCCGATGCCGCCACGTAGCCATCACGACGGCCGGGATCGTTCATTATGAAGCGACCGTGGATACCGCGACCAACCACGCAAGCTGAATAAAAATTTGCTCCAATGGGTGACATTCTGCAGTTATCTTGGGCGACATATTTTCTACGCTTGTCCCTTGGGGCCGGCTACAAATAATAACGCTACTTCCTGAATTTAATTTACTCTTCTCTTTTCGTACAACACAGACCAACAGCGTACCACTTCTCTTCCTTGTTAGAACCTTACATCTGAAAAATTATCGCTACACGTTCCGTAATATTGTGCCTGAAAGAAAACTCGTTATCTTGCTCATGGCCGTACAAGAGGGAGCTTCACGCCACGAATTCCTCTCCCGTGCTAAATTTTTCATCTCAGTTTCCACCAAACGTCCTTTATTATTTCTTGGATCTATTCCATTTCTGTCTTGCTCTGCATGTTTTACACTCTAAAGCTCTCTCAAATACAGTGGAAGTTATTCATTTGTCTTATCATAGTCACTTTTTGTGTCTAATGTTTTCCCTCCTATGCTCATGTTTCGCCGATTCCGCGCATAACCACCTAATAGCTGATTTCACCGGCCCACATAACTTGCAATACTTCTACGGCGCCAAATTTCAAACACTTCGATTTTCTTTATTGCCGGTTTTCCCATAGTCGATGATTCATCCCCACGCAATTTTATGCTCCAAAAGTACCCTCTCAAAAATGTCTTCGTCAAATTAAGGCCGATGTTTGGTTCTACGAGTAGTAAACTTATTCTGGCGAGTGCTAAACAATTCCTTCATTTCGTCTAATTTGTGACCTTGTTGTGTTATTGAATGTATATCTCGTTTCTGCTACACGTCATTACTTTTGCCTTTCTTCTGTTTACTCACAATCCATAGTGTGTGACCTTTAGAATATTACAAAATTGTTAAGGCTTTCGTGGCCACTTGTTGACAAACCACCGGCAACGGAGGGTGAAACTTTCACAATGGCAGCCACTCGTGCTGGCGAAACGTCAGAAAAATCATTAGATGAACGTCGGCCGAAGAACCCGAGACAGAAGCCAATAGGCTTTAGAATATTGTTCAAATGGTCCTACAGCTCTTCCTCATCTTCACCTCTGTCTTACAATCGTTCTTGTCCGAGCACTTGGTTGCTGGTCGTCTTATTTTTCCCGTTTGGTTATTATATATACTGTATATTAGTGTTTACTCCTATTTTTCCAGTTGCTGTGAACATCTTGCACCAGTTTACATAGTCGATCGCTTTTTCTCGGTCGATAAAAGCTATGAACGTGTCTTTATTTTTGTTCATTTTGCTTAAAATGAGGTTCGGTCTATGGGGCGCTCAACTGATCGGTCATCAGCGCCAGTACACAGTCCCAATTCTTACACAGTCCAATTTTCTTACACATTCCAATCGAGCCACTGTCGCGAATGAGGATGATGAGGATATTATGAGGACAACACGAACACCCAGTCACTGGGCAGAGAAAATCCCCAAGCAGGTCGGTAATCCAAACCGGGATCCAGAGGCAGCAACGCTAGCCACTAGACCACGAGCTGCGGACCTCCAGTATCAAGCGCATCGTCAGAACAGCCTCACTGGTGCCTTCAGCATACCTAAAGAGAAGTTGATCGCCCCTAATTACTTTTTTTCATTCCGTAGCTGTTGTCACACGTGAGGGCACATACTGTAAGCCTATCGATTTCCCACAATAACTCAATTCCTAGCTTTAGTAATATTATGCTGTGTTCTGTGTTTGTTAGATTTGCAGTCAAATCCTCAAATCGCTCTGACATAATATTTTGGCGTTCAAAAATGGTTCAAATGGCTCTAAGCACTATGGGACTTGACATCTGAGGTCATCAGTCCCCAAGACTTAGAACTACTTAAACCTAACTAACCTAAGGACATCACACACATCTATGGCCGAGGCAGGATTCGAACCTGCGACCGTAGCAGTCGCGCGGTTCCGGAGTGAGTGCCTTAACCGCGAGACCACCGCGGCCGGCAAATCACAAGGGAATCTGGCATGAGCCAGAGTAGTATTGTTCGTGTTCTGCATCGCCATAAATATCATCCTTACCATATCAGTCTCCACCAAGAATTAACTTGTACGGATTGTATGCGTAGCATTGAATTCTGGCGATGGGCTCAACTTCTGATTCAGAGGGATGACACATTTATTAATTTGATTTTGTTTACTGACGAGGCTACATTCCCGAACCATGGAAATGTTAATTTGAATAACATGCGTTATTGGTCAACTGTAAATCCATGTTGGCTGCAGCAAGCTGCTCACCATAATCCGTGGCCGGTGAATATTGGCCCCTATTTCATCGAAGAAAATCTTAATAGTTGGAAGTACACCACATTCCTGTAAGAAACATTAGGTCTGTTATTGGACGAAATACCTTTAGGAACAAGGAACAGAATATGGTGTCAATACGATGGGTGTCCGGCACAATTTTCGCTGATGGCTAGAAATGAGTTGCAGAGACCATTTCCATATCGTTGGACTGGACACGGATTAGACGCGTCGTGGCCGGCTCGTTCGCCAGACTTGACGCCTCTGGATTTTTTCTTATGGGGATTAGTAAAAGACATTGTTTATGAAGACATACCAACTACACCTGAAGATATGCGAGAGACAATTGTCAGAGCATGTGCTTCGATAGGTGCTGATGTGATAAGGAATACCACTCAATCCATGATAAGAACGTTGCAGCACTGCATTGATTACCAATGGTCATCACTTCGAACACCTTCTGTAAATGGACGTTCATGACACCTTTATGACCTTCAAAAACCTTACTGTTACACATCATTGGATTCGTCTCGATAGCAGCTATCAGAAAATAAGAACCATAGTATAGCATCCCATTAAAAAAAACAAAGTTGACCTTCATATCTCTGAAGCGACCCCACATAGCAACAAAAAAAACCAATGTCACATTATGGCCCCCTTTGTCGCATGCAACATTTGTCCCACAAACTTTTCACCTCCTATCATACTTTCGGACTTATTCTTGGTAGCAATAGTTACTCACCCTTTAGGAACCACATGTAACTGCGTATTATCAGTTCAAAGTTAATTATTAATCCTGCAAAGTTGAATGCATGTATATCACCTAGATTGATTAAAATTGTAATTATAGTTTTAGACAAAAAAGCGACGCTCCACGAAGGTGTTACACAAACTAGTCGAAAATTGGTATTCATACAGGTCTCAACGAAAATGGAAAATTGTAAACTTTGTCGGCCGTTGTATGAGTACGTGCCGATGCAACTCAATTTCATCGCGTAGCTGGCAACGATAGTGAACAGGAGGCATGTCGATACTAGAGCATTTCATTCCGTCTACTCAGTCGGACAGTAACTTCGCTTCGCAGACAACAGCGCGAACAATGTGAGGACATGTCAGCATCTGAGAGAGGGCTCGTAGTTGAGCTCAAAGAAGCCGGTTGAAGCGATCGACGAACCATTTGACATTTGAATATGAGCGATGTCACTATTGCGGAATGTTGGCAGGAATGGGTGAATCATGGCCGAACACGGTGTCTAGAAGGGAGCGGTCAATCTAGAGAGACGACGGAACCTGAAGACCGAGCAACCGTCAGAGATACACTCACAACACGAGATTCATTATTATAATCGATCCGACGTACAACTGCCGCTTCAGTGACCACAAGGATCATTAACGGCACTCTCACAGAAAGGGAACTGAGCTCACGGCACCGCTCACACCGGCTATCATTGTGCACCGACAAGTCCGTTTGCAGTGGTGTCGGGCGCATTCTGCCTGGAATTTCGTTGTTGGATTAGAATTATCTTGAGGAACGTGTCCCCCTTCGAAATAAACCACGACGACCAGCAAAGACTTGTCTGGAGGCGTCCCAGCTAGCGGTGGCATACCAACCTGACTGTCTCCCCCACACGGCCCGACAACTGGGAGCGATGCTCTAGCGTGCCATTTCATTAAATAGCAAGACCACTCTGGTTGGAATCCGCGGCACCCGTGTAGTACAGCAGTACGTCGACGATATCCTACCCCACGTTTTGTTGGCCTTCATGGCAGGCCATCCTGGTCTTACAATTCAGCAAGATACAGCCGGCCGCGCACGGTGACGGTTTCTACTGTCTGTCTTCGCGCTTGCCCAACTCTACGTTGGCCAGCAAGGTCTCCAGACCTTTCCCCACTTGAGAACGGTTGGAGAATTACGGGCAAGGCTCTCCAACAAGCTTTGAATTTTGACGATGTAGCGTGCCATTCGGACAGAGTTTGCCACGATGAACCTCAGGCGGACACCCATCAACTATATCAATTAGTGGCAGCCAAGAAACTGCTTGCACAAGGGCCAGAGATGGACAAACGCTTTGTTGACTTGCTCAATTTGTGAACCACTTTCTCTTGCGTAATTCTTTCATTTTCTCTGTTTCATTGCTTGTTCGTACATGTACATCACATCTCATTCGGAAAATTCCTTCGTTGTGCAACTTTTATTTTCCATTTTTTTCTTAGGGTATTTTAAAAGTGAACAATCTCAAATTTCTTTCGTGTCTATCTATGATTAATATTCACTTCAAGAAACCTACTTCAATTCATGAACGTCACTAACATCTAAGTTAACAAACTTGATGATTGAGTAATTCAGTAGTTAACTGTACAACACAGTGAGGCACACAGGAGCAGAAGATTTGTGCAGCTAATAGAAGCGAACGACCTTATAAGGAAGCTGATCCCTTCAAATTCCCGATACCAACAAGGATTTTTCCTTGGCAAGAGGACTGGTACGGAGTGTATTCAGCCTCTCCACGCGAATGGGGAAGCTACTCAATTGAGAAATTGCGGTTCCAGATCCGTATAGGCGCCTAAACGGCCGCCCTAACAGTGTGCTGTCTACGTGCTCCACTACACCATATCCGCATGAGCCTGCAGGGAAGAGAATGACACGGTGACCGGTCGACATCGCTTGGGCTTATGTGGACGAGGAGCTCTTTTTAAGACGTAGAAATCCCGCACTTATTTTCAGTCGTCTTTTTTTCAGTTATCTTAATGCCCTCTGTTTCAGCGTGAGGAACAACGTCAAACAGTGCTGAACACTGATGCTGGATGGATAAGGCATTCACACCGCGTAGCAGAGGAGACTCTCACGCACGGTGGCTCCTACGACGGCTGCCTCACGCCATCTCCCGCCACTGTCCGCACCAGTGATTCAAGTATCGCAGTAACATTGTGGGTGACAGCATTGCTGTCTGACCAACCGCTGAGAGTCAACCAACGTGTAGTCAAATGGTTCAAATAGCACTAAGCACTATGGGACTTAACTCCTGAGGTCATCAGTCCCCTAGAACTTGGAACTATTTAAACCTAACTAACCTAACGGCATCACACACATCCATGCCCACGGCAGGATTCGAACCTGCGACCGTAGCGGTCGCGCGGTTCCATACTGTAGCGCCTAGGACCGCTCGGCCACTTCGGCCGGCAACGTGTAGTCTTCTGTTGTTATGCAAGGCGTGAAAATGAGGGCATGTTCTCCTAGTACTTGTTTAAGTCTGTAACAAGAAAACCAAATTTCCCAATTTCATGGGTGGTATAATCAACTTTCTGAACGTAGGAAGTCCATGAACGAAAACAGTAAAAACAGACAACGCTAAGGTTCAAATCGTACAACGACTCACCTATTACAGCATTTTCAGTTTTATCAATTCACAGAATCAATTGACAAAACCCTCTGTCAGCATTTGTAGTTATTAAGAAGCCATAAAGTAATCTTTGCCCAAGGTTTATTGTAACTATAAACTATACAATAGTTATTGCAGGTAACTTGTTCTTTTCACGCTTGAAAGGAAAGAAGAAACATTTCAAACGCCTTTCTAGAGTCAATAACTTGTTTAAATATGTGTCCACTGAGTAAGCAGTCCTTTATGAGTTACACACTATTGTTACACTGAAAATACACTGACGGAAAAAAATCCCAATACTAAGGAGTTGTGTGAGATAAACGAAAGCTCGTAGTTGGTAGGCGTGTTTATACAGCTGAAAGTCACATTAGAGCGGCACGTGTAGCGCAGGTTTGCTGTAAATACTCGCTGTAACGGTCGTGAGCGTTAGTTACCTTTCGGATTGGACGTAGCGAGTTGACGTTACACCAAAAGACTTAGAGACAACAAAGACGTCACTATCAACAGCTTATTGCGTTTGGACGAGGTCGTGTAATCGGACTCCGAGAGGTCTCCCACGATATTTCGGAAGAAAACGTGACAGGAATGAAGCCACTGTATGTAGCTGGTGGCAGTGGTGGCCACGAGAATGTGCGCTCGCAAGAAACTGGGCTCCAGACGACCACGTGGCACAACCAAAAAGGAAGTGTTCGGAATATGGCTGTGGCGCATCGCACAGCATCTGCAGCAGCAGTAGGAGCAGCAAGTGGCACTACAGTGCAGCGTGCATTCCACTGACCCTAAAGCACCACCGTTTGCGACTTCAGTGGCGTCAGGCGAAAGCTCACTGGAGGGCGGAATGGAGGTCTGCTGTGTTTCCTGACGAAAGCCGGTTCTGCCTCGGTATCAATGATGGCCGCGTATTGGCTAGGAGGAGGCTAGGTGAGCGCCTGCAACCATCTTGCCACAGGCCTGGAGGTTCGATACGGCGTGCGATTTAGTATTGCAGCAGGAGCACCCTCGTCGTTATCGCATGAGCTCTGACAGAAAATGTGAACGTCACTCTGATGACTCGAACTGTCGTGCTGTCGCTTATGAACAGCATTCCAGTGGGTGTTTTCCAAGAGGATAATGCTCGCCCACATACCATTGTTGTGACGGAGTATGCTCTATAGAGTGTCCAACGTTGCGTTCGTCTTCTGAAGCACAAGATTTGTCTCTTATCTAGCACGTGTGGGACTTCGTCGTATAACAACTCCAACGCCATCCATAACCAGCATCAACAGTCGTTTTACTGAATGCCCAGGTAGACGAGCTTGGAACTCCATCCCGCAGACAGACATCCGCCACTGCATGCTGGTGTGTATCTTTGCATTCTACATTTTGGCTGTTATATCGGCTATTAACGTACCCACATTTCATATTTACAGTGCTTTTTCTCGCGTTTACGTTAACCTGTGATCTTGCTATATTAATCACTTAAGTATGTTACCTACACAAATATATTACCGTGATTTTATCACTCTACACTTATTTCGTGCTGTTGGGAATTTTTTCCGTCAGCATATGATCAGCGAGAAAGACAAATTGAACATACCTGCAAACAAGTTGCCACTGTGAAACAGTTCACTGCAATGCGGAACACGCTAAAATTGGTAAGAGACATGTGCTAGGGGATCTGTATAGCTTTATTTAATATGAAGAATTTTTTTAACTTCAGTTCGTGTGTTTTCTTTTCAGCATTAGTTTCCTTCTAATTTATTTTTCTCATTCCTTCTACCCTATTTTTGTAGGCCGTAAATAAGCTTTGAGAGGTCCAAATGAAATTACGCATCTATCATCCTCCGTGTTTATAACAACGAACAGTATATCCGTGAGGGAATGCCACGTACAGCTGCCGTCTGCACTTCTCTCCGAACCTGTTTTCCCTGCCAGCAGCCACTGCTGCGAGAGTAGGTGGCAGGTGGGCGAGCTCTCCCTGAGGACCACGCCCCGGGCGCTCGCTGCTCATCCTTAATCTCTCCTGTTGCCGGGGGGCCCGTGTCTCATTCCCGAGCAAGGCACCTCCATTTTACAGTCACATCGCAGCAGTACGGCTCTTTATTAAGCGGAGACGTTCATGAAAAACACACACCTTTTTAAAGATGCACCAAAACCACAAGTTGAAAGATACGGCATTGTAAGTTTTGCCATGCTTCACACGAAATTGAGAAATTTAGTGTTAAATTCCTTGGTTTACATATATTTAACCTTTTTTCCTGACTTTAAAAGTCTTATTTTCACAATCTAATGTAGCTATGTACCTTTTTTCTAAAAACAATTCAAGACATTTGTACAGATATTTCTCTGTTTAATCCCTTTGCATATAGTAATGAACTTCTGTCATGAGGATTGTTGAATATATCGAATACCATAACTATAACAACTTTTAATTACATTTCCGTAAGTACATTACAAAATTCTGAGCACTTTACACCATATCTCAGCTTACACTCGGAATTTAAAAGTTTACTCTTGAGACAACATTTATTGATTTTATAGAAATACGTGTACTTAATTTCATAACTCTCGCCTTCATAGATTCGGAGAAAAAAGTACTCAGACTTTTAAAAACATAATTTTCAGGAAATGCAAGTTAAAATTCAACCTAGCGTTTTCTCTTATGTCAAATCTTGAGAAGACCAAATATTTATACTCAAGGTCCTCATTCTCTTCACGGTTTCTGTTCTGGTTTCTTGTTTTCTACCTTCTCTCCTTTACCAGATCCTCAACTGACTTGCCGCTACAGGGAGGTGTTGTAAATCTGTTTTTCTCAAGACGTCTTGAGTGAAATTTCCGATCTCAAAGCCCATTCAACACCGGCGGCTGAAACTTCCGGCGTAACAAGTCACCTCCATTCTGTCAACGGCCTTGTCAAAGAGAGCGGAGGAGCGGACAACGGTTCGGGGTACTCTCTTATCCTAGGGGTGTAAAACTGCTCTTAAAGGCATTGATCAACGGCATGAGGATGCAGAAGGTAATGGAAACCAATGCATTAAAGACACGTAACGTTTATCCATAGGATACGTGGCCTGTAATTGGAAAAATGTCATCATGATCTCTGCATTGGCAAAAGATTCCGGAATAGTCCTCACTTCGGATTTCCGTGGGGCAACTGCCAAGGGTGATGTGACCATGAGAAAAAGATAGAATAATCGACGAAAGGATAACGTTCTACGAGTTGGGGTGCGCAATTTCAGAAGCTTAAATGTGGTAGGGAAGCTAGAAAAACTTAAAAGGGAAATGTAAAGACACATTGTAGATATAATAGGAGACAGCACAGAGAAATGGAAAGAAGAAAAGGATTACTGGTCGTATGAGTATGGAGTCATATCAACAGAACCAGAAAATGGTACAACGGGAGTAGGATTGTTTATGAATAGGAAAGTAGGGCAAAGGCTGTGTTACTATGGACATTTCAGTGGTAGGGTTGTTTTTATCAGAATCTACAGCAAACCAACACCGACAATGATAATTCAGATGTACACATGGACGTCGCAAGATGGGGATGAATAGATAGAGAAAGTATATAAGGATATTGAAAGGGTAATACAGGGAGATGAAAATCTAATAGTCACGGGGGACTGGAATGCAGTTGTAGGGGAAGGAGTAGAAGGAAGGAAGGAGGTTAGTGTTTAACGTCCCTTCGACAACGAGGTCTTTAGAGACGGAACGCAAGCTCGGGTTAGGGAAGGATGGGGAAGGAAATCGGCCGTGCCCTTTCAAAGGAACCATCCCGGCATTTGCCTGAAACGATTTAGGGAAATCACGGAAAACCTAAATCAGGATGGCTGGAGACGGGATTGAACCGTCGTCCTTCCGAATGCGAGTCCAGTGTGCTAACCACTGCGCCACCTCGCTCGGTGGGAAGGAGTAGAAGAAAATGTTACAGTAGACTATGTGCTTGGGACAAGGAATGAGAGAGGAGAAAGACTAATTTTCTGTAATAAATTTCAGCTAGTAATAGCGAATACTACGTTGAAGAATTACAATAGGAGGAAGTATATTTGGAAAAGGCGGGGTGATACGGGAAGATTTCAGTTAGATTACGTCATATTCAGACAAAGATTCCGAAATCAGATACTGGATTGTAAGGCGTACTCAGATCACAATGTAGTAGCGACGAAAAGTCGGTTGAAGTTTAAGAGATTATTCAGGGAGAATCAATACGCAAAGAAGTGGAGTACAGAAGTACTAAGGAATGAAGTTCTCTAAGGCTATAGATACAGCAATACGGAATAGCTCTATAGCCAGTGCAGTTGAAGAGGAATGAACTTCTCTAATAAAGGCAATCGCTGAAGTTGGAATGAAAAACATAGGTACAAAGAAGGTAACTGCGAAGGAACCATGGGTAACCTGCCGCCGTTGGATAAGCAGCTGAGCAGCAAGTCGTATACTCCTAGCTCACTCATTTGTTACATAGTTTAATTCTTAATTTCTTTGCGTGTTTTTGGTTCTTGCATTGTTTAATTCATAAATTTCGGGCGTATTATAGTATTTGAGAGTGTAGCATCGTGTTTTAGTACCTGAATAGTGTAAATTCGCGTAGTCGTTTGTCTACTGTTTTGTTTTGAACGGCCAGTGTCGGTTGGTCGCAGTCAGTGTGCTCCCTGCCGCCGTTGGGTAAGCAGCTGAGCAGCAAGTCGTATACTCCTAGCTCACTCATTTGTTACATAGTTTAATTCTTAATTTCTTTGCGTGTTTTTGGTTCTTGCATTGTTTAATTCATAAATTTCGGGCGTATTATAGTATTTGAGAGTGTAGCATCGTGTTTTAGTACCTGAATAGTGTAAATTCGCGTAGTCGTTTGTCTACTGTTTTGTTTTGAACGGCCAGTGTCGGTTGGTCGCAGTCAGTGTGCTCCCTGCCGCCGTTGGATAAGCAGCTGAGCAGCAAGTCGTATACTCCTAGCTCACTCATTTGTTACATAGTTTAATTCTTAATTTCTTTGCGTGTTTTTGGTTCTTGCATTGTTTAATTCATAAATTTCGGGCGTATTATAGTATTTGAGAGTGTAGCATCGTGTTTTAGTACCTGAATAGTGTAAATTCGCGTAGTCGTTTGTCTACTGTTTTGTTTTGAACGGCCAGTGTCGGTTGGTCGCAGTCAGTGTGCTCCCTGCCGCCGTTGGATAAGCAGCTGAGCAGCAAGTCGTATACTCCTAGCTCACTCATTTGTTACATAGTTTAATTCTTAATTTCTTTGCGTGTTTTTGGTTCTTGCATTGTTTAATTCATAAATTTCGGGCGTATTATAGTATTTGAGAGTGTAGCATCGTGTTTTAGTACCTGAATAGTGTAAATTCGCGTAGTCGTTTGTCTACTGTTTTGTTTTGAACGGCCAGTGTCGGTTGGTCGCAGTCAGTGTGCTCCCTGCCGCCGTTGGATAAGCAGCTGAGCAGGAAGTCGTATACTCCTAGCTCACTCATTTGTTACATAGTTTAATTCTTAATTTCTTTGCGTGTTTTTGGTTCTTGCATTGTTTAATTCATAAATTTCGGGCGTATTATAGTATTTGAGAGTGTAGCATCGTGTTTTAGTACCTGAATAGTGTAATTTCGCTTAGTCTCCTTCCGCCGCCGAGCAGTGTCAGCAGTGCGCAAGTAGCAGCATTACTGCATTTACTAGCCAATCTTGTATTTTAATAACCGTTTAAATTTTGTCGATTCGTTTGCGCTCTCTGTAGATTAGTTCAGACGTTCTTAGCAAAACAGTTTTTAGCATGGATAGGGACTGCAACTGCTGTGTTCGGATACAGGCTGAGTTGGCATCCCTTCGCTCCCAGCTTCAGGCAGTGTTGGCTTCGGTCACACAGCTTGAGGCTGTTGCCAATGGGCATCACTGTGGGGGTCGGGATGGGGGTTTGTCGGGGACGGCCAGCTCGTCCCACGCATCCCCTGATCGGACTACGACTGTGGTTGCCCGGGATACTGCCCGCATTGAGGCTGATCCCTCACCTATGGCAGAGTGGGAGGTCGTTTCAAGGTGTGGCAGGGGGCGAAAGACATTCCGGAGGGCTGAACGGAAAGCCTCTCCAGTTTGTCTGACGAACCGGTTTCAGGCCCTGTCTCAGGCTGATACTGATCTTCGGCCTGACATGGCTGCTTGTCCTGTTCCAGAGGTTGCCCCTCAGTCTGCAAGATCCGGGCAGTCGCAGAGGGTGGGCTTACTGGTAGTTGGGAGCTCCAACGTCAGGCGCGTAATGGGGCCCCTTAGGGAAATGGCAGCAAGAGAGGGGAAGAAAACCAATGTGCACTACGTGTGCATACCGGGGGGAGTCATTCCAGATGTGGAAAGGGTCCTTCCGGATGCCATGAAGGGTACGGGGTGCACCCATCTGCAGGTGGTCGCTCATGTCGGCACCAATGATGTGTGTCGCTATGGATCGGAGGAAATCCTCTCTGGCTTCCGGCGGCTATCTGATTTGGTGAAGACTGCTAGTCTCGCTAGCGGGATGAAAGCAGAGCTCACCATCTGCAGCATCGTCGACAGGACTGACTGCGGACCTTTGGTACAGAGCCGAGTGGAGGGTCTGAATCAGAGGCTGAGACGGTTCTGCGACCGTGTGGGCTGCAGATTCCTCGACTTGCGCCATAGGGTGGTGGGGTTTCGGGTTCCGCTGGATAGGTCAGGAGTCCACTACACGCAACAAGCGGCTACACGAGTAGCAGGGGTTGTGTGGCGTGGGCTGGGCGGTTTTTTAGGTTAGATGGCCTTGGGCAAGTACAGAAAGGGCAACAGCCTCAACGGGTGCGGGGCAAAGTCAGGACATGCGGGGACCAAGCAGCAATCGGTATTGTAATTGTCAACTGTCGAAGCTGCGTTGGTAAAGTACCGGAACTTCAAGCGCTGATAGAAAGCACCGAAGCTGAAATCGTTATAGGTACAGAAAGCTGGCTTAAGCCAGAGATAAATTCTGCCGAAATTTTTACAAAGGTACAGACGGTGTTTAGAAAGGATAGATTGCATGCAACCGGTGGTGGAGTGTTCATCGCTGTTAGTAGTAGTTTATCCTGTAGTGAAGTAGAAGTGGATAGTTCCTGTGAATTATTATGGGTGGAGGTTACACTAAACAACCGAACTAGGTTAATAATTGGCTCCTTTTACCGACCTCCCGACTCAGCAGCATTAGTGGCAGAACAACTGAGAGAAAATTTGGAATACATTTCACATAAATTTTCTCAGCATGTTATAGTCTTAGGTGGAGATTTCAATTTACCAGATATAGACTGGGACACTCAGATGTTTAGGACGGGTGGTAGGGACAGAGCATCGAGTGACATTATACTGAGTGCACTATCAGAAAATTACCTCGAGCAATTAAACAGATAACCGACTTGTGGAGATAACATATTGGACCTACTGATAACAAACAGACCCGAACTTTTCGAATCTGTATGTACAGAACAGGGAATCAGTGATCATAAGGCCGTTGCAGCATCCCTGAATATGGAAGTTAATAGGAATATAAAAAAAGGGAGGAAGGTTTATCTGTTTAGCAAGAGTAATAGAAGGCAGATTTCAGACTACCTAACAGATCAAAACGAAAATTTCTGTTCCGACACTGACAATGTTGAGTGTTTATGGAAAAAGTTCAAGGCAATCGTAAAATGCGTTTTAGACAGGTACGTGCCGAGCAAAACTGTGAGGGACGGGAAAAACCCACCGTGGTACAACAACAAAGTTTGGAAACTACTGCGAAAGCAAAGAGAGCTCCACTCCAAGTTTAAACGCAGCCAAAACCTCTCAGACAAACAGAAGCTAAACGATGTCAAAGTTAGCGTAAGGAGGGCTATGCGTGAAGCGTTCATTGAATTCGAAAGTAAAATTCTATGTACCGACTTGGCAGAAAATCCTAGGAAGTTCTGGTCTTACGTTAAATCAGTAAGTGGCTCGTAACAGCATATCCAGACACTACGGGATGATGATGGCATTGAAACAGAGGATGACACGCGTAAAGCTGAAATACTAAACACCTTTTTCCAAAGCTGTTTCACAGAGGAAGACCGCACTGCAGTTCCTTCTCTAAATCCTCGCACAAACGAAAAAATGGCTGACATCAAAATAAGTGTCCAAGGAATAGAAAAGCAACTGGAATCACTCAATAGAGGAAAGTCCACTGGACCTGACGGGATACCAATTCGATTCTACACAGAGTACGCGAAAGAACTTGCCCCCCTTCTAACAGCCGTGTACCGCAAGTCTCTAGAGGAACGGAGGGTTCCAAATGATTGGAAAAGAGCACAGATAGTCCCAGTCTTCAAGAAGGGTCGTCGAGCAGATGCGCAAAACTATAGACCTATATCTCTTACGTCGATCTCTTGTAGAATTTTAGAACATGTTTTTTGCTCGCGTATCATGTCATTTCTGGAAACCCAGAATCTACTATGTAGGAATCAACATGGATTCCGGAAACAGCGATCGTGTGAGACCCAACTCGCCTTATTTGTTCATGAGACCCAGAAAATATTAGATACAGGCTCCCAGGTAGATGCTATTTTTCTTGACTTCCGGAAGGCGTTCGATACAGTTCCGCACTGTCGCCTGATAAGCAAAGTAAGAGCCTACGGAATATCAGACCAGCTGTGTGGCTGGATTGAAGAGTTTTTAGCAAACAGAACACAGCATGTTGTTATCAATGGAGAGACATCTACAGACGTTAAAGTAACCTCTGGCGTGCCACAGGGGAGTGTTATGGGACCATTGCTTTTCACAATATATATAAATGACTTAGTAGATAGTGTCGGAAGTTCCATGCGGCTTTTCGCGGATGATGCTGTAGTATACAGAGAAGTTGCTGCATTAGAAAATTGTAGAGAAATACAGGAAGATCTGCAGCGGATAGGCACTTGGTGCAGGGAGTGGCAACTGACCCTTAACATAGACAAATGTAATGTATTGCGAATACATAGAAAGAAGGATCCTTTATTGTGTGATTATATGATAGCGGAACAAACACTGGTAGCAGTTACTTCTGTAAAATATCTGGGAGTATGCGTACGGAACGATTTGAAGTGGAATGATCATATAAAACTAATTGTTGGTAAGGCGGGTACCAGGTTGAGATTCATTGGGAGAGTGCTTAGAAAATGTAGTCCATCAACAAAGGAGGTGGCTTACAAAACACTCGTTCGACCTATACTTGAGTATTGCTCATCAGTGTGGGATCCGTACCAGGTCGGGTTGACGGAGGAGATAGAGAAGATCCAAAGAAGAGCGGCGCGTTTCGTCACTGGGTTATTTGGTAACCGTGATAGCGTTACGGAGATGTTTAATAAACTCAAGTGGCAGACTCTGCAAGAGAGGCGCTCTGCATCGCGGTGTAGCTTGCTCGCCAGGTTTCGAGAGGGTGCGTTTCTGGATGAGGTATCGAATATATTGCTTCCCCCTACTTATACTTCCCGAGGAGATCACGAATGTAAAATTAGAGAGATTAAAGCGCGCACGGAGGCTTTCAGACAGTCGTTCTTCCCGCGAACCATACGCGACTGGAACAGGAAAGGGAGGTAATGACAGTGGCACGTAAAGTGCCCTCCGCCACACACCGTTGGGTGGCTTGCGGAGTATCAATGTAGATGTAGAAATACTTCAGCTGACAGATGAAAGGAGGAGCACAATAACGTTCAGGGAAACTCAAGAATACAGAAATACAAGTCGCTGAGGAATTAAGTAAATAGGAAGTGCAGGGAAGCTAAGACGAAATGGCTGCATGAAAAATGTGAAGAAATTGAAAAAGAAATGATTGTCAGAGGACCCACTCAGCACACAGGAAAGTCAAAGCAATCTTCAATGACATTTGAAGGGAGGATGGTTACATTAAGAGTGCAACGGGAATTCCACTATTAAATACAGAGGAGACAGCGGGTAAGAAGAAAGACTACATTGTAGGCCTCTATGAGGAGGAAGATTTGTCTGATGTGATAGGAGAAGAAGCAGGCATCGATTTAGAAGAGAGAGTGGATCCAGTGTTAGAATCAGTTTAACAGAGCTTCGGAGGATTTAATATCAAATAAGGCAGAAGGGATAGATAACATCCCATCAGAATTTGTAAAACCATTGGGGGAAGTGGCAACAAAACGACTATTCACATTCATGGGTAGAACATGAGTCTTTCGACATACCATCTGGCTTTCGAAAAAATATCATCCACATAATTCCGAAGACAGCAAGAGCTGACATGTGCGAGAGTTATCGCACGATCAGCTTAACAGCTCATAATTAACTTATTTATTCCTTAATTAGCTTATCTCATGTGTTTGCCACATAGACATTAATTAAGATCCAAGTTGCTGACAAGAATGATATACAGAAGAATGGAAAAGCAAATTGAGGATGTGCTAGATGACAATCAGTTTGGCTCTAGGAGGCAATTTTGACGTTGCGGCTGGTAATGGAAGCAAGACTAAATAAAAATGAAGACACTTTCATAGGATTTGTCGACCTAGAAAAAGAGTTTGAGGGTATAAAATGGTGCAAAATGTTCGAAATTTTGGGAAAAATAGGGTTAAGCTATAGGGAGACACAGGTAATACGCAATATGTACAAGACCCAAGAGGGAATAGTAAGAGTGGACGACCAAGGACGAAGTGCTCGGATTAAAAAGGATGTGAGACAGGGGTGTAGTCTTCCGCTCCTACTGTAGATTCCGTACATGGAAGAAACAATCATGGAAATACAAGAAAGATTCAGAAGTGGAATTAAAATTCATAGTGAAAGGGTATGAATGATATGATTTGCTGATGACATTGCTATCCTATGAGAAAGTGACGAAGATTTACATGACCTGCAGAATGGAATGCACAATCTAATTAGTACAGAGTATGGATTGAGAGTAAATCGAAGAAAGACGAAAGTAATGTGAAGTAGCAGAAATGAGGACAGCGAGAAACGTAACATCAAGATTGATGGTCACGAATTAGATGAAGTTAAGGAACTGTGCTGCCTAGGCAGCAAAATAACCAATGACGGCCGGAGCATGCAGGACATCAGATGTAGACCAGCTATAGCAAAAAGGGCATTCGAGGCCAAGAGAAGTATACTAGCGTCAATCATAGGCTTTAATTTAAGGAAGAAATTTCTGAGAATGTACAGTACGTTGCATGGTAGCGAAAGATGGTCTGTGGGAAAACCGGAATATAAGAGAATCGAAGTTTTTGAGATGTGATGCTACAGACAAATGTTGAAATTCAAGTGGACTGATAAGCTGAGGAATGAGGAGATTCGGCGCAGAATCGGAGTGGAGAGGAATATTGGAAAACACCGACACAGAGAAGGGACGGGATGATAGGACATTCGTTAAGACATCAGGGAATGACCTCCGTGGTACTAAAGAGAGCTGTAGAGGGAAAAAACTGTAAAGGAAGACAGATATTGGAATACGTCCAGCAGAAAATTGAGGACGTAGGTTGCAAGTGATACTCTGACATGAAGAAGTTGGCACAGGAGAGGGATTCGTGGCAAACTGCATCAAACCAGTCAGAAGACTGATGACCCAAAAAAAGAGAACCATTCTCCCTAATACCTTTGTACGTTCCCATTATTAAGTGCAAGACCGTATAATTATTGAATGGTGAAAGAATCGAGCCCGTGCACAAATTTCCATTAGTAGCGCAAGTCAAAAGAAGACTTTTTTAATTCATAAACAAAGCAGCTGGTCTGTTACTGTTTACAAAATATAGAATGGAGTCACAGATCTATAAAATAAAAAAATATACATCGCAGCTGTCTAGACGTATTCCGTGTAAGTTTACTTGAAGGTAGTCCACGGACTCGTTCACCTTGCTAGTTTTAAAGTGTTGCTTCAAGAAGTGGGTGTTGCAGGAAGGTCGCGTCACATATTTAATTATGTTTCAGTCACTTCGGATGCGATTTCATCATTGAAACTTTGGGAACTTATTATTCGTGTGTTCTTCCAATAATTAAAAAAAATTAAAATTGATATTTTCGGTCTACTTCATGAACATGCCCTGTTCGGTCTTTCAAGTAGAAGCTAGGCTGCAATGTCTGTTTCTTCGTTTCTTGATACAATGAGCAGTGAATAACAACAAAGGAATGACCATAGCATTATCACTGACCTCACAGATTTTAACCAGAGGGCTGTAGATACTTGCTGGAGTGTTCAACCTGACGGCACAAGAGAGCTGCTGCGGTTAAGACTCGTATTCAGGAGGTGACGCATTCAAATATCGTGTCAACCACAATGATATGAGCTCCTGTTGCATCCTTCAATCACTGACTGGATAGATTCGTTTAGAAGGTCACGACTTTCTGCTCTTCTATCGTGATTCCTAGTCATCAGATCAAGACTATGAATTTCTTCTTGAAACCCATCTTTTCGTCTCTGACTGCGGAGGTTACCTTTAAGTAGGGTTCTTTTTAGAAGGTCCAATGCCCAACCAGGCCCGCTACCGACTGAATTAAAATCCCGCATCTTCCCGCACAGAGGGATGATGTCACGTTTTTAAAACTCGAGTGTAATTGCTCGTTGTCTGTTTCTGTCGTCCCCTGTCGCTGTCACCGTATTGTGGAAGACCAGTACACATCTTCTTAACCAACGAAATCAAGCAGCCAGTTTCCTTCAGTTTAAAAGTACGCGGGTGTTTAGAGATCTCTACGACATCTCTGCAAGAATGAAATTTTCACTTTTCAGCGGAGTGTGCACTGGTTTGAAACTTCCTGGCAGATTAAAACTGTGTGCTGGACCGAGACTCGAACTCGGGACCTTTGCCCTTCGCGGGCAAGTGCTCTATTATCTGAGATATCCAAGCACGATTCACGAGCCGTCCTCAGAGCTTAGTTCCGCCAGTACCTTGTCTCCTACCTTCCAAACGTAGCAGAAGTTTGGAAGGTAGGAGACAAGGTACTGGTGGAATTGAAGCTCAGGCAAAGGTCCCGAGTTCGAATCTCGGCCCAGCACACATTTTTAAGCTGCCAGGAAGTTTCACCTCTGGAAGAGCATTTAACAGCAACCGTTTGTGGCTGCCAGTATGCAACTCTTATCAAATCGAATATGGTGGCCTTCTGGCTGCAAAAGCACGTTATGCAACAGCTAGTCTGTTTGTTTCTTCCTTTCTGCTACTGATGGGAACAACAGAATGAAAACAACCCATTCAGTGACTTGCTCGAAAACTATCGATCCATTGAGTTGTAGTTTTACGGGTCGCTCGGACTATTCATTCATTCTTGTAAGCGAAATCTGTCTGCAACCGAATGAACAGAGTAGATTCAGTTGGTATTAGTTTTACGTATCAGTACGATTATTATTTCTTTCACCAGTCTGCGGGAGCAACCGAATGGAAACAATCGACGTAGTCGGACGCATTCAGCAAGGAGCGTAAACATCGATTTTCCGTTGTTCAATCGTTACTGTTGACGGTTATCTGTAATCGCCTGTAGTCACTGATTTTGCCGTTCCAATATTTGCTTTCTATTGAATGTCAGCAAGTACCTTTTAGTGAATTCTTCGTCCGTGTTCATGAAGAGGCGTTTTCTGTATAGTGAACTCTGGTCAGAATGCCGAAACGCTCAGTGGCGTGGGAATGGAAGAAATTTCTATAACTGATAAATATATTGCGCGTTTTCGCACTTTTATTCATCGAACACATGTGGCCGATTAATTCAATGCAACCTGGTACCATCTTATAGTAAATCGACGGAACTGCCGCAAAAAAAGTTTGACAGATATCTACGTGGAGAAAGAGAGAACAATTGAGTTGTGTCCATTCTCGTGGTTCTTGATGGAAATTCGTGAACGGGAATTAAAAAGAGATTTAATATCATCTGTCACCAAACTGTGCAACATCAGTGAGAAATTTTATTATGATTTCTGTTAACGCCAGTCCGATGCGAACATTATTGTGATGGATTTGTTAGGCGCATTACCCCAGTTATGTAACGATGGACGATACATACCGGATACAATATAGTGGCACTTGAGCTTGCCATTTTGCGAATTAATAATAAATAAATGATTAAGGTGCTCAGCAGCAATGTGAATTGATTATTTTGTGATTAGTCATTTTCACGACGCACTATGTTTGGTCCATGGCTATAGAATTTCATTTGTCATTTAAAAAGCATAATTAGAAGATAATTATCGCTTGGGAATTTATTGCTGTGTTTGGATATTAACTATGGCTAGGCAAATAATTTTTCAACGCTATTCCATAGATATTTTATCCGATGCCATTGATGAGCGGTAGTTAATCACCGACTGAATTTTGAATGTGTGGCGTAGAATAATTCTTTTGGGACCAAAGGATGCTACTTTACGTGGCACATGAAGTCGCGTAGGAGGATTGCGACAACAGTCCTATTTGTAAGGTATACGTATAAGTTACAAAAGAGATGACCACACATCGTCAACTTACCGCTAAAGGCTAAAAAAAATAGTGAGATTATAATACTTACCATAAAGAACGGTAAGATGTGAAAGAACTATAAATATTTTGCTCTAACGCAAGATCTGCATAAAATGGCTTCACAAATAGTTTCACTACAAATTCAATATGTGCAAAAGTAGTAAAGGCAACAAGAGACATTAATCTTGTGTGAATAATAATCCAAGTAACACACTCAGTTTCTCAAAATACTTATAATTTCTAATCGCGCAGAGAGTAACAAGTCCCATAGCATTCAGCTATTAGTCCAGCTGATTTACAAAAACGTAAACTCAGAAATAAGACTTAAAATTCGAAATTTTCTATGTTTTACAAATGAAAACTAAATATCAGTACAAATTCCCGAATTGCAGTTTTTAAAATACTTTGAGTGACTGGATAGTTTGTCATTGTCCCTGAACTATGCATCTTGTTGCTGTGCAGATAGCATGGTTTCTCCATTCAGATGCTCATGGTACTGTTATATTCTCTTCTATTCCTCTTCCTCGCCCCCCAATTGCTCTCAGACACTGAACACAACATTTTACCGCGGTTGTTGTTTGTTTGTTTTGTTTTACGGCGTAAGAACAACTATAGTCATACGCGCCCACTTCAGAGCTGTCATGAACTAATAATTAAATGGTCTTAGCCATATCGCTACGATGGATAAAAAGTAAAACGCGGTCAACAGCCCGCGCGTCGTACGCTAATACGTCAAACACAAACAAGAACGTAAATGATTAAAAAAAAGGGCACTCCGTCAAGAAATGTCAGGCCGTCAAAGGCTGAGCGCAATGAGTACAATGAGATGGGGGAGCACCACTTAACAAATGGCGATACCCGATACGCAACCTAGCTAAAAGTGATCTCCTCTCGGCCCTCTTGCCGCTGGGAGAGGCTTAATAGCCCATGAAGGGAGGACCAGTGTCGACGCCGAAATGACGCCACCTGCTGAGAGATGGCAACGCACAGATCATCTTGCGAATGCAAGAACTAGCGGGCTGAGGTACGAGGACTGCAGCCTTGGCAGCAGCGTCAGCGGCCTCGTGTCCTCTCAGGAACTCACATAAACATTACAGTGGCTCCGTCAGTAGTGAGCGAGTGACATTTCCTGGACCCACTGCACTAAGGGATGGACGGTGTACAGCACCCACGGGCTCTGAAGGGCACTGAGAGAGTCGGAGCAGATTGTAACACTGAAAGTGCAGGACGCATAGCACTTGCTACCGATATATAATTTTTTTTAATTGCATGTAAATATTTTTAATTTAAATTCTTTCTTTTAATAAGTAAGGACATTGCTTCTCTGTGTGTCTATTGACATTTCATTGTATTTATCTGTGTTTTACTGTGAAAGTTATAAGCTCTGAGAAAAACGCAATGGGATTGTTATTTCCATCGACTAGAAACGATAATAGTAGTGCTTGTGCGTTGTAAAATCTTTGGGTAGAGGGTTGTCGCGCGGAGAGAGCGGGAGACTGGTTCCAGCGCTTGTAGTTTGCGGAAGTGTGGTGTTAACGCTTTCGCAGTGGAGGGTACCATTTCGGTGGTATCATTTACGCGCGCCGGCCAGATGACTAGTAGCAGGAGGAAGGACAGTGGACGGGCGGAAGAGGCTGTATTAATTACGATTGCCTGTTCCTGTAATTAGCTGTGGCCCCACAACAGCAGCAGTTCCAGCAGCACAGATTCTTCGTAGGCACCGAGTTTCATCGCACGCACAGCACTGAAGTAAGACTGTTCATTGGTAGAAAGTATTAACGGCTGACCCAGCAGCACAACTGAATGTAATTTGATTAATGAACTTTATTTAAATTATAATCAGTTAAATTCAGGGTGGTTGTGTCCTCATTGCCTCCAGACATTGTTATCAAGCAGGGTACTTGTTCCTTTTTTTCCTTATTTGCTAACTGAAGTTTGAGAATCTATCACTGGAAAAAATCCAAATCTAAAGAAAATGCACAAATTGAGAGTGCGGAAGTTTTATTTATTTTACTTATAGCTTGGAGCACATTGCTGTTTTGTTTGGTACGTATTCTAGTATTTAATTCTGTTTAAGTCAGTAAAAATGCTCAGTTGTTCAGACAATAACATGAAATCCAATTTGAAAATTAAGTAACTGCAAAGTAAAAAGTGCTTGCCTTTCTCTAAATTTCTTTGATGACGTTATGTTGAGGTTTCTGAAAGTCATTGTTCACGTAACGAAGTTCAGTACTAACATACAGTTTGAGAGGATATTTTCAAATAATTACTCGATTCCTTTTTTCGAAATTTAATGACAAACTTAACGTAAAAGTGAATTCTCAGTTTTATTTATCATTACATACTCACTTAAAATTAGTGTAAAAAAACGTGACAACCTTCAATTACCACGTCAGTGTCTAATAATAAATGTTTTTCTATCCCATTATTTCGTACAGGATTTTGGATGTGAATTGCCCTAGTGGGCTGGCGACCGTGATTATTTCCTTTTCGTTCATTAGTGTAACTTTTGGATTCATGATCAGTGGCACTCCTTTTGTGTCTAGCGTTGTTCGTGAATGAATGCACAAAATAACTTTCATTTTTCCAAATATTAGCCCTGTTCGGTTTAATTAGTTTTTTATTTTTAATAAACTTTTCGATCAGAAAGATCGGTGGTACACTTTCCCCCTACTTATCGGTATTACTTCTTAGGGAAAGATAGCATTATCCAATTAGAAAAATTCCAATACGTATACACGCAATCCACGGTCATATTTTACATCGCAAGCAGGATAGGCCGATTAGTAAGGGGGAGGTTACAAGATGATGTAATTGAATAGCCTGTGTTGCCGGATGTAATGCGTGGCCAGATACAGGGAGAAGAGCTCGGCTGTAATACCTAGCATTGTTCCAGAGGCCGATACCGAAAAACATCAGTGACAATGATGAAGGCACACCCGATACAACGGTCTGTGCGAGAGCCATCAGTGTGTACAAAGGTACTGTCACGAAGTTCCGTGCTAATTTTGTGAAACTGAAGGTGACAGAGCAAGGCTGGACTAATGTCCTTAGGAAGCGAATAAAGGCGTAAGTGAACATGGGCCACCGCACGAAGCCAAGGTGGTGAAGGGTTCACACCCAGTGGGAATGTTGCATGTAGCGTGAAGTTGAGCTCCCAGAGCAAGAGCAGATAACGAACTCCAGGAGGTATTAGAGAAGAGGGATGCGTCCTATACTGGCGATCAGAGGAGTCGTCGAAGGAGGGGGCTTAGTATGGGTGGCCACACATGGCAGAGAAAAGGCACGCGTATCTGCTGAGGAGAAGGTCATGGCGGTATGACACCGGTACTTCAGCAGCTTCTGCATACAGACTATCAACCAGGCTAGTGCAAAAGGCACTAGTGGCAAACTGGATGCCATGATGGTGGAAAATATTGAGACGGCGTAAGAGGGATGGACGTGCAGATGCATAAACCAAACACACATAGTGTACTTTCGAACGCACGAGGGACCGGTACAAAAGGAGGAGCGTGGTTCAATCTGCTCCTCAGGAAGTACCACTTGAAGGCACATAAGAGCCGGCCGCTGTGGCCTTGCGGTTCTAGGCGCTTCAGTCTGGAACCGCGTGACCGCTACGGTCGCAGGTTCGAATCCTGCCTCGGGCATGGATGTGTGTGATGTCCTTAGGTTAGTTAGGTTTAAGTAGTTCTAAGTTCTAGGGGACTGATGACCTCAGAAGTTAAGTCCCATAGTGCTCAGAGACATTTGAACCAAAGGGCCCGCACAACCGACACGCAAGATGGGTTTCCGCCCTCCTTGCAGGACTGCAGGCGGTAACACAGCCAGCGGATATAAATAATAACAGACCTTCCAAATAAACAGGGAACTACTTCGCCAGACAACATGTGACAGTGTCCCACCAATCGGAATTCATATGACTCATGTAGCACTCTGCCGACCCGGCTTTATAAGCATGTCCGGACAGTCAGAACAGCAGTGTTTGCCTACCGCTAGGAACAACTCCGGCCAGTACTTTCGCCGGCCCTAACATTGTGTACACTCGCCGTAGTGCTGTAGGAGCACCTTGTATTTTGTAATTGATAGAGTAGAGTTTGGTCAGTACTTTCTTCCATTGTCTTGTTTCATTATCTGGTTTGCCACCACAAGATTTGTGGGTTTTCTTGTTGTTCTTGCATTTTAATTTAGTGTATGCCAAGAAAGCGTTATTCTTTTAATTATAATAAAATGTGTTTAAATTGACTGTTAGTTCTTTCCTGCCGACCGCAGGACACTACAGTTAATGCCGACGAGGATAAAACTTTCGTTTTAGAACGAAATGGCCTCCTACGAGGAACTTCTTCGGTCCTTGGTGGAAACGCTAAAGCAGAATGAGGCAGCGCTCTCGTGTTTAGAACTTTGCCCTCACACGCCAGCGTTGCAAGAAGTAGGTCATAAATTCCATTGTAGGTAAATTGAACACTTTGCACGTGGCTCCACCGACGTTTCTCGCTTTAGATAGGTCGGTCGAACCATGGTCGAATTATAGCGAACGGTTGGAACAACATTTATTGGCACATGGTATCGACGACGAAAAGGGAAGTCGGGATTTTTTTAGCAACAGTCGGTCCACAGCTGTATCGTATAATTCAGCAATTGAATCCTGTGAAGTCCCCTCACGATCTCTCATTTACCCATATTCAGGGCTGCCTTTTACGCGCTTTCTTTTCTTTTCAAAAGCCACCAGGTCAGACTTACCGGGAATGGATTACGACGCTCCAGGGTCTCTCCCGCGATTGTAAATTTCGGTGCGCCGAAGTTGCTTGCAAGCAGTCTTATGCCTCTTCGTTGATTCGCGATATGGTGTTGTTTCACGCACTAGACAAGGGTCTTCGGGCTGACATTTTGAAGTTACAGGACCTGTCCATCGACACCTGTCTGCCAATCACTCGTGCATTTGAACAGTCTCACCAGCTACAACCACCACGTCTTGATCCAACTGCTTTTGCGGCTCGCTATCTGTCTACCGCCAAGCGGGAGTCTCATCGATCCATTGGTCCATCCTGTGACAGGAGGTCTTTCACCCGGCTTCCATTCTGTCCGGACTGTTTCAGGTCTCACCAACGGTCGGAGTGCCCCCCACCGGCGAGCAAGGTGCATGGCTTGCAACCAACTGGGCCATATCGCCGTGGTGTGTCAGGCTTTGCAGAAACATCGCGTGGATGCCATGCTTTCTGCGGATGCACAGGCTCAACACAAATCATCACCTCTGAACCTGGACGCCTCACATTCCATTGATGGCCAAGTATTCTCCATCATTCCCCAGTCGGTCGCCCGTTTTCTCGTTACCTTGGAGGTTGCACATGTTCCGGTGGTCTTCCAAATTGACACGACATCATCCATTTCTATTATGGATGGTGCCACATACCAGTGCTTGGGGTCGCCGGCTTTATACTCATACACTCGCCCCTTACGCAGTGTCAGTAATCACTATATATCACTCGAAGGCGTTTTTTCAACACAAATCTCTTACAACGGTCGTTCCTTCACCGCTCAGTTTTTGGTGGTCGGATTCCGCAGCACTACTAACTTTCTGGGTGTGGACATTTTTAGTCATCTGGGTTTATCAGTGCAGAACGCAATACAGGCGGTGTCGATTCCCTCATCGGATACCCTCCTAAATCCGTTGCTCATCAAACACGAAAGTTGTTCTCATCCTCCACACCAGGGGTGAAGGGTTTCACCGCGCATGTTCAGCTTCTTCCTTCCTCTGTTCCTCTTTTTTTAAGGCCCGCCCAGTCCCCTTTGCTCTCCGTGACAGGCTCCAGGTGGAACTTCGCCGCTTACAAGACGAAGGCATCCTTTCTCTTGTCACGCAGTCGTTTGGCGACGCCTATCGTAATATAGAGAAGCCGAACGGTGCTTTAGGCATCTGTGGCGATGTTAAGGTCACGGTCATTTCTCAGTCCGTCATCGAATCATATCCTGTCCCATCGGTGGATGACGTACTCACACGTCTTCCGGGCTCAGCCTTTTTCGCCAAAATCGATTTGCGCGATCCTTATATGTAGCTGCCGTTGGATGAGGAATCACCGCAGATCCTAATCATCAATACCACGTGCTGCCTTTTCTGGTACTGTCATTGCCAGCGGTCCGTCCATTTTCCAACGACATCTGGAGTGCCTCACAAGCCAGGTTCCTGGTGCGGCCAATTATCTGGACGATGTCACCGTCGGTGGCTCGTCGGCAATGGACCTCGCGGACAAACTGGATAGGCTGTTTCATGTATTTTCCGAGGATAACCTGCGTTGGCGGAAAGTGAAGTGTGACTTTTTTGCGCGAGAGGTCAGTTATCTCGGGTTCACGATTAATGCCCGCGGCCTCCACGCCTCTAAGGACTATGTTGCGGCGATTCAAAACCTGTCTCGACCTAAGAAAGTGAAGCAACTGCAATCTGTCCTCGGTGAGATCAACTATTATCGGCGTTTCATACCCCACGCCGCACCTCTGAACGGGTTATTGCACAAGGCTGCGCATTGGGTTTGGAACAAGGCGTGTGAGCAGGCTTTCACATGTTTGAAGTCAGCCCTCTCCCAGCCTCCTTGTCTGGCCGCTTATGATCCTTCCCTACCCCTCATCGTCACTGCCGATGCCTCGGACTATGACGTGGGTGCGGTCCTCTCGCAAGTGTCGACGGCGGTGAGAGGTTGGTGGCTTTCGCATCCAAAAAATTGACCAACGCTCAAACCAAATATAGTCATATTCAAAAGGAAGCTTTGACGCTGGTTTTCGCTCTGACTAAATTCTACGAATTCGTTTATGGTCTCATTTCACTCTGCAGAATGACCACAAACCTTTGGTTTCTTTGTTTCACCCGGATGCTGCAGTACTCAACCGGAAAGCGCGCCGCCTCCAGCGATGGGCGCTCTTCCTGGCGACGTTAGACTTTGACATTGTCTATCACACCTCTGAACTGCATGTACATAGCTCTGGATGAGCTTAAGTTGGATGCTGATGCGGTCCGTTAGGTCACCACTCAGAATCAGACACTGCAAGCTCTCCGCCGTGAAATCGCTGCGGGTTGGCATACCAGCTGTCGTGCTGTCTGCGATGCAGAATTCCAACATTTATGGTATCATTGGCACAGTCTCCTTTTCCAAAGTGGCGTCATCCTTTCGTTTAGTGAGTCCAACGTTCCACAGATGGTCATACCACATGCGTTGCTCCACCGTGTCCTCGACCTTCTCCACACTGGCTATTGTTGCATCATCCTTACCAAACAGCTTGCCTGCTGACACCTTTATTGGCGCGGTTTGGATAAAGATATTGCCTCCCTTATGTCAGACTGCACCATGTGCCAAAGACATCAGGCAGCACCCCCGCACCAGTATTTTTCATGGCTGGATGCAGCTGCTCCATCGGAACGTCTCCATTAGGATTTTCCAGGGCCATTTCATGATTCCCAGTATCTCATACTGATGGTCTCCAGGTCAGGATACCCTTACGTCTCCTGCATAATAAACACCACTTCTCCTGGGACTATGAAAATTCTACAGTTCCGTTTTGCTGTCGAGTGACTTCCCAAAACATTGTTATGGATAATGGTACACAGTTTACTTCGACCGAGTTTAAGCAATTCTGTTCTGCCAATGGAATTCCCCTAATCCAGACTGCCCCTTTTCACCCAGCATCAAATGGCTGGGCAGAATGTTTTGTGCAGATATTCAAGAGCCCGCTCGATAAGCTGCTGAGCCATCACACGCTGGAGGAGGCTGTGTTTCTTTTTTTGGTTATATACTGCACCGCCTCCCATCTGGTATAAGTCCAACAGAGATACTTCATTGTCGACCATTCCACTCTTCCTTATGTGTCCTGGTTCCCGAGACTTCTCACCCTCCCACCTGCAAGCCGGTGCACTCCTTCCCCGTCAGGCAACAGACCTGGGTGCCTTCCCTCATCCACTGGCACCTAGGCACCTCAATCAGCTCTACCCCCGTCTGGTGGACCACGATGCCCCAGGGAGCTGCCAGTGCCTATCACCAGCCGCTCTGTGGCGGAACCTCCGCTTATGATTCCGCCTCAGACACTGTCTCCGCTGCGAGCTGCCTGTGCTGCGTCGCTGCCTCCAGCCACGAACCTGTGGATGTCGACCAGGACGCCCCTACTCCAATGGATGTTTGTGGTGCTGTGCATTTTTTTCCCACGGGGAGAAATACCGTAGCGGCCCCTTATTTAGAGAGCCCGCACAACTGACACACAAAAAAGGTTGCCGATCTCCTTGCAGGACCGCAGGGAGAAACATCGCCAGCGGATATAGACAATAACAGGCTTTCCAAATGAACAGGTAACAACTTCGCCAGACAACATGGGACAGTGTTCCACCAATTGGAGTTCATCATGACCCATGTAGCACTCTGCCGACCCGGCTTTATAAGCATGCCCGGACAGTCAGAACGGCAGAGTTTACCTACCACTAAGAACAGTTCCGGCCAGTACTTACGCCCACCGTATCATTGTATTCACTCGCCGTAGCATTGTAGGAGCACATTGTATTTTGTAATTGTTAGAGTACATTTTGGTCAGTACTTTCCTCCATTGTTTTTTTCCGTATCTGTTCTGTAAGCACAGGAGCTGTGGGGTTTTCTTGTTGTTCTTGCGTTTAACTTAGTGAATTTTTGTAAAATTATAACAAAGTGTTTTCAATTTGACTGTTAGTTCTCTCCTGCGGGACAGTACAAGTGTGACAGTGGCTTCACGCCAGCTTCTCGGAAATGTGCCCTCTGCCCAGGTATGGTTTCACGCACGAAGCAGAAAGTGCTTGCCTGCAAGAGAAAGGTGCTGCAACATCTGAATATGAACATCGTTTGGCCCTGGGCTGGAGGATCAGGAGGAAATGAGAGCATGATCTAGATCCCTCATAGTAAAGGCGGCACTGTAGCGCTCATGATTCTGAGAAGAGAAGCTTATCGCCCGAGCCTCCTCCACTCATTTGCAATGGAAGAAGGCAGGGTGATATTGGGATCACCTCGAAATCTCCACAGAGATGTCGGAGATAGGAATTGAGTCCACAATAACATCTTCTGCTACTGTCAGGCCGGAAATAGGGGGATGGATCGTTGTCCTAGAGACCCACACGACAAAAGAAGAACTTGTGAATGAAATCCACCTAGAATTTTTTCTTTACCGCAGGATGCGACCATACTTTGCACGGAACTGTTTATAATGAATGCAGTTTGCCGTCGTAGGATGATGGTTAAAAACGCGGAGAGCACATCTCCGCACTCGAATTGCGTCGCGGCAATCCTCAGTCTATTAAGGGAGCGGGACATGGCGTGGTAAAGAGGAAGTACGAAGAATGGAACTTTTGGCGTCGGTAAGATATTATACTTTTTCATCACAACTGGGGAAATGTTGCTTGTCGGAGGTCGCCAGGGATGAGTAAAGCCTCCAGCCAGCAATAGTAAGTTGCCATTTGGGTATGCACGTAGGAGGGGTATGAGTCAGCAAACGGACAGCACACAGGGAATGTTCTCTAGACTATCTGTCACAGAGAATGGTCCACTCGAGACGATGGCCAAGCTGGGCAGTGCAGAAGGATAGGCCCAAATGGGGATAGGCGTGCATAGCGTCTGAAAGGAACGTGGGTGCTCCTAAGGCAGGGGAGGTTAAATAGATTGATCAGCCAAGAGGGCACCTCTCTAACAGATTCTGGGGGAACCCGAAGGGGATGGTGTGCATTAAAGTCACTGAGCAGCAGAAAGGGGTGAGGTAGCTGCCCAGTAAGCTGGAGGAAGTCTACGTCGAATGACGGAGGGATGTAAACAGTACAAGGGGAAAAGGCTAAGTAAGGAAGGAAAAGGCGAACTGCAACTGCTTGAAGGAGGGTAGCCAGGGAGATGAGTAGACGACGAATGTCATCCCATCTCAGCAGCATGACTCCCCGATGAGATGGAATGCCATCCTTGGGGAGAAGGTAAAAACAGACTGGGGAGAAATGCGAGCTCACAGCAGTCGTAGTATGCAGTTTTGTTTACTGAAGGCAGACAACAAGTGGACGCTGCTATTCTAAGAGCAGTCGTAAATCCTCCTTGTTTGATCGAAGACCTCGAACGTTCAGTTGGAGGAGAGTTATGAAGACGAAAAAAAACGAAAGGTTGTCACCTCGGAGGCTGCCAAGTGCCAGCCTTCGAAGACTCGCTCCAACAGGCCACAGAGTCAGGATGATCCACCTCCATGAGGTGTGCAGAAGCGTTGGCATTCTCCTTCTGTCAGCCTGCGGAGAAGAACGGTTGATGGTGCGCAATGGTAACAAGGAGGTCAATCTGGGTGAGGTATCACGTGGCGACACCTCGAAGAGGATCTCTGAGTTGGTGAAGGAGAAGACCATTTGCCTTTGTTAGACTTCTTGGAGCCTTTCCAGTTGGCAAAGACATTCAGATGTTGGTTGGCTGGAGGAATGGAGGAAGTCTTCATGGGAGTATTGTTTCTGTCCTCTCCGACTTGCAGTTGTGTAGCTGGTGATTCCGCACGGTGGGACGAAAGTTTGGAGGCATGTTGCACAACTGGAAGTGGAGACAGGGACGCTAATAAGACGCTGGGTGATTTCACAACAGCAGCGCTAAATGTCTGCGCATGTCTGAGTGGCCATGTGTCCTTCGTGGAGGTGTAGCAAGAACAGTATTGTAGGTGGCAGATGGTAGAAAGCTGTGTTTCCGACTAGCCAACAACTTGCGAGTGACCGGGTAAGACAATTTTTTTTTTGTCTGCTTCTCCTGGACAGTCTGCTCATCAAGATACACGGGACAACTGCGGGAGGAGACGACGTGGTCGCATTGCAATTGATGGAGTAGGAAGAAGGAGGCGGACAAACGCCCTCATGAGCATCCCTGCAACAGGTTACACATTTGGCTGGGTGTCGACAGGACTCTCGCGCGTGGTTGTGCCGATGACACTGGTAGCAGCGCATCAGCTTCGGAATATGTGATCTGACTGTGGTAACTTCATAACCTGCTTTGATCTCTGATGGAAGAATCACTCTAACGAAAGTGAGAAAGAGAGTGTGTGTGAACACTAAGTAGGCATCTACCTTTTCCATCACCCTATGGACTGCAGTGACACCCTGATCAAAGAGGTACGGTTGGATTTCTGCCTCGGTCAGACCATCGAGCAGCCAAGTGTAAATAACACCACAGGAAAAATTTAGCATTCAATGGGTCTCGACACGAACGGGATAGTCATGGTTGGAGCGAAGCTCCAAGCGGTTGTTGTGTTTGAGAATCAGAAATAGTATCCAAAAGCAAAGATCCATTTCGTAAAAGAGAGCAAGATTTCAAAGGGCCAGCTATTGCATCAGCATCTTTCTGAATAATAAACGGATCTACCGTAACGAAGGACTGACCGCCTTCAGTACGTGAAACCACTAGGAACCGCGGTGCAGCTGGGAGTGTCTTTGAATCATTAGCCTCATTCCGTTTACGTTTCGTAGCAATTGACTGTGAAGATAATTGTCTCATTGCGAGAAAATCGCGCACGACTGTCAGTGTCTCCGATGGCCCGCTCCTTCCGGCTGGTGGCCCCTTTCAGAAGGAGGCGCATCCGCGTTAGGCGGTCGTTCACACCTCAGGTCACACCTCCAGAACACCTGACAAAGGGACCAATCGTCAATTTGGGAAGGTAGCAGCTCAGATTCTGACCCCTCCCTAGACCTGGCCTGTAACTAGGGACACGTTCGAACCCTACCTGAAGACCTTGGGCTGGGAATTACTCGTTACCCAGTCACCTGTTACGCGTCAGACGCGTGGGCCGGCCTTCAGGAGCGCACAGGAAGGAGGAAGAAGAGGAACCTCAAACGCCGAAGCGGAGAAAGGATAGGAGAAGGGGAACGAAAGAAAGAAAGAACGGAAGAGATTTGGGAGACTGTTCTGGTATCGACTACTTAATATGCAGAACACATTTTCAGCAACATCCCAGACATGTTCCCCAAGGGAGGGGAAGAGGAACAGCAAGAGGATAGACACGTAGCACAGAAGGGAAGAAATGCTGCAAAGGCGCCCTGTGGTAGCCAAGCACGAACCCACTAAGAGTGGCGAGCGTCCTGGGGGTACAACGGTTGTGTACAAACAGCAACCACGTGTCTGTTGATATGGCTGTAGGTGATTAAATAGATATCACACACATCGGCAAATTTATTACTATTATATCAAAATAGTTTAATTAGATTGTAGTTCAATCTAATGAGACCACCAAGAAAGCGAACAGTTACACTATCTGCAGGTCATCACTTTCTACTTCGTTTTTGCATAAACTTCTAGGCGATTCATTTATAGACGTATTTGCACTGTTACAAAGACATACCTTTGTCGGAAACAAATCGTAATTCAAGCACCTTCTGTTTCTTGAGCTGTGTGTGTTTTTCTTAATTTCTCCGCATACTTCAGTGTTTTAGTGTTTCCTGAATTGATTATCGACAGTATAATTAATAACTAAACTGGAATTGGTTTGATACCATTGTGCACAGCGATCGTTGAAATACACAATAAAAAAAAAGAACAGTCTAACGTGACATCGTGTTAGAGTCCTGGATGTTCTACATAAACCAATATTGTTTACTACGTGGTACTTTAGACTAATGTCATCTGCTGTGATATGCACTGAAGATAATAGTTGGAATCTAGAGCTATTACAAGAAAATGACGGATCTCCCGATCGCTTGCTGTTCGTTTCCCTATTGTCAATAATTATTAATTGCTAATTTATAGTTTTTAATCCAGTTATTTCGAATGTTGTCATGTAATATAACAGTCCTCCATAGCGGCTTAAACAGCACACAAAAATTATGTTCCTCCCACGTTGCTTATGATCAGGCTTGAAGACACTCTGTTGTGTAACTTGCTGGATCCATAATTATGTCATGAATGAGCAAAGAGGTGTCGAGTAGGCACTGCCAACAACACAAACGCATCTAATGAGCCACACTGAACCAGTAGATCAGCAGACTCCGATTTGTCCCAACGTATGTGTAAAACAGCGGACGGAATTCGCACGAACCGTAGAGTACGCAAGGACTCTCTTTTCTTCGAGAGCAGTTAAGTCTCCGAACTATTTTGCAGTTTCGGCGACACGCCCAAGGCCATCCGACGTATGGTACAGCAGTGTACCATTGCGTACCATCCATCCAGGAAATAATGCAAAGGGCTTCCTGACACTGCTGTTGACTGACTCAAGAAATTCGATTTGATATTACGAGCTATTGCACCGCATACACGTTTTCACTCTACATTTTGTCCATTTTTTACGTCTGAATAGAAATAGCATGTTTTCTACCATACGGTAAATAACATAAGCAAATATTAGCTGCTTGTATTTATGAATTAATTAACGTGTCAACAGAACTAACTTTTATTTGTACCGTCTTTGTATCATTTGCAAAGTGTGTGGTTTGGTGCTGTTCTTCGCCTGTTACTGTTACTAATGAAGCCACTATGGCTTCCCGCTGTTTAAGAGCAAAACGTGCTAGCGCTGTCTCTTATTAGTTCCGTCTTTGCATCATTTGCACAGTGTGCGGATTGGTACTGTGCTTTGCCTGTTGCTGTTATTAGCGCCGCCACTGTGCAGCTTCCCGCTGTTTAAAAGCAAAACGTGCCAGCACTGTATGCAACAGCCGCACACTGTCTGGAAGTCCGAAGCACCTTGAGAGCTCGCTCTCACCCGGACGCGAGCTGCCGCAGTGGGTGGGACCGGCCGTGGGACCGCGCACTCGCTGGCTATATAAGGGGGAGGTGGTTTCACTATAATTGTGCAACCCAGATACAGGGGAATTCAATTAAATTGCGTCTGATATTTTGTTCAGCAAGTACTTGACAACTTGGTACAACCATTCCCCATTTGCTGCGTGTTGCTAAAACGACAGAGAAACCATAATTATAAAATATTATTCGCTACGTACTAAAGTAGTTCCAGAGGGCCTCAGTTTTGATATAGCTGTTTTCATGTTGTAAACATTCATTTTCATAATGGCGGTCATCATTAGATTTCCTTTGTACGAAGGAGAGATCTGTGAGGGTAAAAAAGGGATTTCTGGGACCTAGTTGGAATTTGAAGACTAGTGTAGTAAAAACAACATAGGAGCGTTCATTTATGGTAGCAACAGGAAAAACTGCCAACCGCGATAGTGTTCTGTTTCACTGCTATGACCGAGTATTTAAATAGAGCTCAGCAGAACCAGGCACATTCACTTTGTTAATTTTTCTAAACAGCCAAGATATCACGTTCGCGGCAAGTAGCGTATAGACCACGTTGAATCCTGTGACTGAACAAATGGAGGGCGTCTTGTACTGAGGGATCACTTACTGAAAAGGCTAATAATAACAAGACGCATACCGCACTCTATAATATTCGTGAGACTTAAATTGCCTTCATAATTTATGCGATCTGAACAACAGCGGCGAGCAGCCTCCAAGTAGCCGACACTACGATTCACAACCATCTGCAGACTGGGTGCCACGCCGCCAAGCTCCACCCTTGCCCTTCACTGCACGCAGTTCTCTCCGTGGCTCACCTCAGTGAAGCAATGCTTTTCAGAACTTCGAAAGGCATTCAGTTTGTAACATTTCCATGATTGATGTTCTTGAGTTGTGAAACCTGATAATCATTACCAGCGCCGTCTCTTCTTCTAAGCCGGCCGGTGTGGCCGTGCGTGTCTAGGCGCTTCATTCTGGAACCGCGTGACCGCTACGGTCACAGGTTCGAATCCTGCCTCGGGCATGGATGTCCTTAGGTTAGTTAGGTTTAAGTAGTTCTAAGTTCTAGGGCACTGATGACCACAGGCCAAAACATTTATTTACCTAAGTAAATTTAAATGTCTGATGCATGTGTGTTTTGGATATGGAACGAAATTTGTGTTCGTTTCGGTGTAATGATTCCAGAACTGCCCCTTCCTTTTTACCTACGCCCCGTGATTGACCACGTTTAATTAATCCAACAAGTGTCTTTTTCATGCACATAATTAGGGTCGAGTGCAATGCTTTCGAGGCACACCGTCTTTTATGTTCCACTTAGAGTATACGATGCGACGGTATCGTGTACCGCCGTACACTCAGCAGATCACAGTTAGCATCACATGCCGTAAGAAATATTAATAAGGAATTAGTTACAGCCTATACATCAAAGGTATTAAGCAGCCACTTAGTATCTTATCAGATTTTCTCACACAGATGCAATACCTATACATTGTCAGCTGTGTAAAAATCATCTAATATTGTTTTTAAACAGAAGTATAGGAGTACGTGTTTGAACAGTCTTCATATGATTTTTCAGAGCGAGATTCCAATTTCATAGATTCGTTTAAAAGAAGAAAGCTTATATCCAAAATACATCAAATTACGTTGTAAGTATTTCGCACCAAGCTATTTTTTTAAGTATGTAAATAGGAAAGAACATCTTGATTTGTGTCAGTTTAAATAATAGTAAGGAGTGACAAGGAGCAGCACACAAGGCTCTTGAGTGGAGGGCTGAGCGAAGTAAACACACAAGGGCAGCAGCATTCACAGTCACACATACAGTCCTTTAATTCCATCAGCATTCAGATCCCAAGTAATGAGTAAGCTTTGATGCAAAATTATATAGTCACATGAGTTCGCAATGTCGGCCAGAGTGACAACAATGATAACAACCATACTAAACAGTAACGACTCACAGTTTGAAATCCACTTCAGTTACCAAAACTGTCTGGCAATAATGTCTAATAGTAACACAAGAAAATCTCACTTACAGCAGTAAATAATAAAACAAAGAAGCTCAAACTTCAGGTAACTCCAGTATGAAACACAAAATTTCAATTCCAAAATGATTAATATCTTGTGCCAAAGAGGCGTTGATAGTGATAACATAGAATGTCAGTCAGACTGTGAATTTAAACGACTGAAAATTTTAAATCAGCTCCAGCTACCAAACTTAATTAAGACAAAAAACTAGTAAATAATGATATTTAACTGAGTTAAAATTACAAATCACCTTCAGTTGCCAAAACTGACAGACAAGAAAATCCTCCAAACCAGCAAATAATGAAACGTACAATCACGAGTGTTAAATTATTTCAGTATTGAAAACCAGATTTCAATCCCAAAATGATTAACGTCGTGGGCCCAAAGTGGCTTTAGTAGTAATACCCAAGTCTGTCCCTTTAAACAGTAACAATTAATCATGGAATATTTTGGGTGTTCTACAAACAAGTATGCAAAAGATAATAAAATAACGAGGTGATTGGGCAGATATACCTCCTCGCCCCTCTCCACAAATATGCGGCCAAACACTGCGACAGCACAACGAGGCACCATCTCCTCCCCACGATTAGAAAGGCCAGAGAGATTAAGAGGTACATCTACAACACACTAGGGTCGTGCATGAACGACCAATAATGGCCAGCATACCACAGCAAATTACATCGTTATAATTCCACGGAAGGACAAGTTATCACATGAGCTGTTTTAAAACACAGAACAGAAATAAACAGGCCCGGGCACGAATCGCACACAAGCGTCAGTAACGGCGGGCATGTGATACGGACACACAACACAGCTAGCACAAGCTCGAAGACGAACATGTAAGCGCACGGGAAGCGAAGAGTTAACGAATCGCCAACGACCAACCGATCTTCGTTAACTGCAAAGAGAGCGGCCCTCAACGATACAGCGGCCAGCCAATGATGATGATGATGACTGATTTTTGGGGCGCTCAATTACGCGGACATCAGCGCCCGTAAATGACCCAATTTATAAACAGTCTAAGTTTTACACAATCCAATCTAACCACTATCACGAATGATGATGACGAAATGATGAGGACATCACAAACAACCTGTCACCGGGCATAGAAAATTCCCAACCCGGCCGGGAATTGTACCCGGGACCCCGTGATCCAAGGCAGCAACGCTAGCCACTACACCACGACGCGGCCAGCCAACTGACGGTTGTGTGCAACCAGTCCTGGCAGACAAATGGCTCTGAGCACTATGGGACTCAACTGCTGAGGTCATTAGTCCCCTAGAACTTAGAACTAGTTAAACCTAACTAACCTAAGGACATCACAAACATCCATGCCCGAGGCAGGATTCGAACCTGCGACCGCAGCGGTCTTGCGGTTCCAGACTGCAGCGCCTTTAACCGCACGGCCACTTCGGCCGGCCGTCCTGGCAGAAATAAACCTTGCGGCAAGCACGAATAACTCATTCAAACGATATTAAAAAACAAGAAAATAATATTACACTTCATTTAAAGATATTAAATAAGTCAATATGATTTACCCTTTGTGACGGTACGTCACAGAAATGGACATTTGGAGAAAGGGAAAGGAAGTTTTTGTTATGAGACGTGTGAATTATAAATTATTTCAAGACTGTGTACGTGTGAGCGATGTATAACAAATAGTAAAGAACGTAAGTTATTATTATCAAAACACAAATATCGATGTAATTAACAAAACAGTTTTTTTGGTATAATCTCTGTGTAACATAGGTCATGAAGATCAGAGAAAATGCTTTGACTGAACTAGCTCTCCTGTTTTGTTTCGTCTAGCGGTAGGCCGCCATAGTAGTGCTGTCTGATAATTAACGTAAGTTTTATCTGTATTATTGAAAAATACAATAGAATTTGTTATTGGAAAGTGTGTATTATTGACTTAGTTGTCACCTCACATGATCGCAACCATTAATTATAATTAACAATATTTTTACAGAACTTCATAGTACATGGGGTTCATCTCCCCCAGCAGGATATAGTCGGCCATTACGCTGACTGTATTACTTAATTAAAATATCGTGTCATAACATTAAACGTAAATACGGGAGACTTCTCAATTTTGATCTTTCGTTAATTTCGAAGTTAAAATTAATTTCAGTTACCAAAATTCACAGCACTGAATGAGTTCAGTACGTTTCATTTTGGCCGCCTAACGGCAGACGAGATTCTCTCCAGTTTTGCCTTGCAAATAATGAATAAGAAATATTGAAAATCATTACATTCCGCAATATCTCAGTTAATCTTTATGTAATTTGGTACATAAATAACCAGTAGCCCCTGAGAACCATATTAATAATTAAAGTCTGCGTAAGAGTACACATTTTCTTTTCTAAATAGCCGCGCTCACGCGAACCATTAGAAGGCGGTGAGTCGCGCTCTGTGTTTAAAAAATATTATATCGTACGTACTTCGGGGCAGCCAATGTCCATACAAGTGTTATCGCGGTATAAGTTAATTAAAAGTCTCATGCTAGCCCACAATATTTAAAGCCACCCCAACCAAAATCATAAAGTATATAATTATAAAAATAAAAATATACACTTATACCGTGATACCTTTCATGACCAGAATGAGTAATCACAGGGAAAAGTTACGTTCAAGGCAAAGTCAACAAAACATATGATCAATTTGGAATCAACAGGAACGACCTACAAGACACCGAATATTCGTATTAACGACACACTGTTCCATCGCCAGAACACTTCCGCTAACGCGCGAAACTCATTGCGTTACACTGTACAAATCTCGTTCGGTCGCAACCCTCATCATAGCTTTCTTACCCTCACTCAACTGACAGAAATGGTGTCGAGCAATTATGGGGAAGCCGAAATTCCCCTTCCAGCACGTCGCTCTAACCACCTCGCTGAAAATACTAGTACGCGCTACGCCTGCTCCCCGTGCAGCTCGGCCCTCTGAAGAACTGCTCGCTCAACAGCCTTCCACTCGCAGAGCGTCGGGGAAAGGTAAACACCCGGCTGCACTCGGCGGAAGGCGAGCTCTCGTATCTTGACCGGTGTCCGTTTCCAACTCAACTCGCCGGCTTCGGGCCACGTGCCCCCTGCGCGACAAAGCCAGCAGACGGCGCTGCAGACCCATCAAAGCGCGCAGCGGGAGAGAGCACGAAGCCGAACCGATAAATCGCGGGTGAGCCACACGGCTCACTTCTAAGTAAAACTAACGAAGGATATCAACTTTCTTCAATGCGGTTGTTCGCCCGATGACAGCTGTTGCGGATCTTTTCTAGTAATAGCCGCAAGCTCGGTATCATTAGCGTACGACACAGCAAGTATGTGCTAGGTGCAAGTGCCAAACATAAAAAGATAAAATTGTGCGCAACGCATCACTAAAGCTCCTCCACTGTCACTGAAAACGCTTGTTAGCTATGCCTGAATTAGACCTTACAGCATATATTGATGCCTATCACATTCCCTTTGGCTATAAGAATTCAGTATTAAAATATCTTTAACCAAGTAGCAATACGTACGATCCCTAGTGCTTGACTTCGCTAAAAATGTGTGATCCATCTGGAAACGATAACTTTGTATTGATTTAATACATTCCGATATTCAATGAAACTCCTTCAGGCAAGAATTATTTTAGTAAAACCACCACTTAATTTCGCACTTATTCGAATGGGAAGACGATGTAACGCTTTTCCAAATCTGGAAGACGGGTTGATATATACGTAACATTCTATTATGTTACACAGCGGGAAGGTACTCCAAGTTAAACAACTGATCGAGATTTAAATGAACTACAATGCGTCAGTTGTTACCGTCCGTGAGCTGAGCAAAAATGGATATTCGATACTAGCTTGAAAAATAAAGGACGTTGATAAACAGAGGAAATTAATATGAAAATAATCACTCCACACTTGTAACGGAATCGTATCAAACTGAGACGTTCCATGAAAACAGATATGCCTATCAAATGCTAAATGTATGTGAGTAGCATATGACCGAAACCGGCTCCACTGCAGAGTAAGTAGATTGTCCATATATTTACCATAGTGCATTCCGTAGTTGTAAATATCACGTCAATATTAATATATAGTCGTTAGTACCATAGAAGGTGTATTACTGATATTACTGAAATACTGTCCAGTTCGTCAAATGTCACATAGACATTACCGATTTTGAACGGAACAAATAGCTCAGGGACAATTATGTATGAGTGATAACAAGGCGACACATGTTGGAGATTGTTATGATAAGTGTATCGTATTAAAATGAGAAATTCTAGTTACCACCGATAATATTCATGGAAAGGACTGAAACGTCGACTGTATTTCAATAAATTACATGATTAGCCCGTTCATCTTAGGAGTGGCAGTCACATTTTTTAGTATGAACTTTTTACTCAGTATTATACTCCACTATTGCGCATCATGGTGCTAAAAAGGAACAGAGGCCGTAAATGAACTGCATCAATTTGAGAATTTACTGTCGTAGATCGAAAACACGGGTAGCGGTGGACTATAAATTGATATAGATCTTACAATTTGATGGATGGTAGCTGTTAAACAAATTCACTTCCACACCACATATCCGATCACCGTTAACCTCTCAAATAGTGACTGAATACACGTTTCTCACTCGTTAAAGTTCTTCGCTGGTCGGTACTATAACTTGGTTCTTTGCTTTTCGAGAACAGTGCGCTACCAAATTGCTTTTGTCGTGGATACATCTTTGACCGACACAAAGTTTCTGCTGATGAGTTGTTTCTCAAGGTGACATTCACGTTCTTCCCTGCGCAATGTAGGAAAATATTCAGCTAAATGTAGGAAAATATAATATCATTGACAAAACAGATTTATGCATAAGAATATTTTGTCCAGCAGTCGAGGTAAAAAGCTAGAACGAAATGTGCCAACAGTTTTTCGCAGTTTAATTCAGTCTGTTGAAAATACGAACATTTGTTCCACAATTTCTCTCTCTGCGTAACTTGATAATCATTATTTAATGGGTTCTCCATTCAGTAACTGCTCTCCGATTTACTGATCACCTAACCGACACAATCGACCACCACCGCATTAACAGAGACGTCGAATACATATTAGCTGCAGAACAGGAGGACGACGGATGGATTTCACGAAAGGCTTTGCATCAAAAACACTGATCGTATTCGTGTTAGTGCATGAGTACATAGATTTGTAACGCCATGTATAGAATATATTCATGGGAGCAACTAGCGTAAATTCAGATTAGCAACACTGTTATAGAGCCAGGATGTTAATTTATTCATGTGTCAAGTGAATAAACGGGAACACAATTTCTTTCGACAATGTTTTTGGCTAGGAGAACATCGCTGTGAACGAGAACTCTTCAGTATCTTCCTAAGGTAACTGTTTTTTTACTATAGCTGAGACAGATACATGAATCCAGCTCTGCCACTTAGTGAGGAGAATGCATAACAAACAGCTGAGGTCTAACTTCTCCGCATCTGACTCGGCATCCTATGCATTTTTCATAACATCATAACTTGGGTGAGTAAGTGGCGTTCTCGTACTCAGTGTCTGTGTTCTGTTACGTGACATTTCGCCATTTTCTTGCTAGTTTAATTTATGTCTCGTTTAACATTCAAAAATGTTTCTGGAAGTTGTAATCTAATTAGAAAGAGTTTGAAACATCTTTAAACGACTCCTCGGCGCAAGCAGTAAATTCCACCCTTACAAATTTGCACCACAGATATGACGAGACTGCTACATACCACTCATAGCCCCATTTCCTTCAAACGAAACTATTTCCGGCTACTCTGTGGCCACACCAATTAATGGACAGAAGAACGACTATCTGTTAATCTCTGTACGGAGCTCGACCTCAGCTGAATTTTCCATTATAGCCGTTACACTAGACGTTTAGGAGAACCATTAATACGTAATCTGATTCTTGTCGGAAACTATTCTATCCGCGTTTTAACAGTAAACCTCTCCGTGTTACACAATGCCTCTCGTGTAGCGTCTGCCACTGGGGTTTGGTGAAAATGTGCGAGAAGGACTCGGACTTTGTAAACGAACCTTTATCAACATTCCTACATTGGTTCACCTCCATTTCTACAACTCCCATTTCCCACAAACTGCATAGCCGGCGATGCGATGCGATGCATTCTGCACATCATCCTCCCCTGTAGCGCTTGTAGTAACAGCAGAGACAACAAGACCATCACGTGCTTCATCTGATCAAAAAAGGTCTTCATTGTCCCAAACACTAGGTCAACATTAAGGAAAACATAATAACTACGTTACCTAAGTTACCAGTTTAAAAAAAATTCTTTTCTCATACGAAGGCTTTTTCAGCTAGAAACCAGTATTTGCGTCGTTACAGTCAGGCCCCATTTGCATACTAAAAACAATCCAACAGCAAAATGAATAGAAATCTAGTCGACTAGAATTTGCAGCAATGTACCAACGAAGGCTCTCCGTTGCTGTAAGTCAGTGTGCTTATTTCAGAGCGAAACGCTGTCGTATTAACGGCAAATATTTAGTGAGACATTGAATTTCATATCCAGGACTAACAACTCTTTAGCATCGACGATAATATGCCGACGACCAGAATACATGGATTTCCCTAGCAAGGGAAAAAATCTTGAAAATAACAGTTACTCGGGATGATAAAGTTATTACATTGTTACTACTGATGTTCTCCGCAAAACTAATTTCTTGAGTATAATGCTTGCTTTATGTAAGCTTTAACAAGCCACTCTGTGTTACTGAGATAGCCACAATGGTGAATGATCATAGCCTGTGGAAATAGTTTATATCTTATAGCATAGAAAACAGTTGCTAACCGTCAGTTCAGCAAACATGTACACTTAACTGCAGACCGCTTGATAAATTGCCAGCCTCATAAGCAATAAAGCAAAAATATTTTTGTAATGTGTTGCATGTAAAGGAAGAAAGGTTTTTCACCAATACATCGAAGTGACTCCACAAGACACAGGAGCTAATAATAAATAAACAATACATAATTTTGATAGTGATGCATTTCACTTGGCCCCCTTGGCATAGGACTGTTGTAAGTTGTAAAAGATATTCTTTGCACTTAACAGGAGTATGTTTTTCTGTTTCACGCGTGGGAAATATCGTGTGAGGAAGAAAATATAAAACAATAAGAGGAAGATTTTCATAACCGAAAACTTCGTCGGTAGAGCTACTACTAAGCCAGAGATACCTGTTTTTCGTATTTGTATGTGTTACGTTGCTTTAACTGGCCAGATAAATGTAAATCCAATTACTGAAAATGTTGAGCAAGTTGCTACTAGCCCTCAAGAAAATAGCGAAACTGCTACGAGTAATACGACAATTCAAAGTGTGGTGCAATTTGTTTACATGTGTGACGTGTTGTGACCTACGTCACTGAACTGTTGATGTTATCGTTCTTACCAGTGACGTTATCTGTGATTTAATCAGTGCTATGAATGATATAATCATTAGTGGCAAACCACCCCCTTTCCCACTCCCCTCCCTCTCCTTATCACCAGCCAATAATAATGGAGTATTAAAAATATCAAAGATGGCAGAAATAGACCAATTGCGTTAGTGTCAAATTAAATACCATGTCCACCTACCCCTATCCCCAACCAATCACAGTGCAGTACTCCCTATACTGAGTAGTAATGAAAATCCCTGATGGCGGAAATAGTGTGATTGTGTTATTGGAAAATTTTATAACCTCCATTCCTGTATGGAACACAAGACTAATTGTGTACTTTATACCCCGTCCTTCTCTTGTTTCCAATCAATCACAGCACAGTATTGAAATAATGCACCAGATATGCTCTAGAAAATATGTAACCTTAACTTCAAAGTCTTTTTATCTCGTTGAAAGTCAAAGATAAGCATTATTTCCGACACAAAAGTGATGACAAGTCGTATTATTTATGTACAGATCAATTATGTATGTTATACCCCTCCCACTTCTCTTTTTCCCAGCCAATAACAACGTAGCATTGGAAACCAGCGCCTGATATGTGGTAAAAATTAATTAACCTAAACCTCAAAGCCTCACTACTTCCTTGAAAGTCAAAGATATGCATGATGTCCTTCATAAAAGCGGCGTCAGGTTACATTATTCGCGTACAGACCGACTGTTTGCTTTATAGCCACTCACCCACTCTTTCCAACCAGTCAGAGCGTAATGTAAAAATGATTTCAAGTAACATTACTTGCATACAGACCAATTTTGTGCTTTATAAGCCCTCGCCTCTTTTTTCCAAGCAATCATATAGCGTAGCATTAAAAGTGAAGATAATAGATATAGTGCAGATGTATGCTTTATTGCCCAATCTACCTCTCCACTTTTTCCAATCAATCAGAGTTCAGTATTAGGAAATGGCGTCAGATATGCTGTAAAAATTATCTAACTTCAACTTGAAAAATGTCGTTAATTCCTTGAAAGTAAAAAAGGCATAAAATGGTGTCACGTTACATCTTTTACAAACACGTCCATACCTCCTACTCAGTATTTAAGTGATTACAGTACCAAGGTCACGCACTATTTTCCTGCACGTACATACCTCTGACTTAATACTGAAATGACTCAAGGTCAATGGTATGCATAATATACATACATACCCACACACACATACGTATCTCTCTATTTACTACATCAAATAGTATCATTTCGAGTAACGATATCTCTATCCCTTTCTGTACCTCCCTCCCTATCTCCCCTAGTCAGGAAAAGGAGAAATACTCTCTTCTCTCAAGTTTTTCGTCAGTCACTCACAGACATTCATAGGAAATTCATATCAGTGCCGCGTACTCTTGCTGCTGCGAGACAGATAAAGCCAAGTGCACAGGAGATATTTCCACACGTCGCAAATATCCTGAGAAGATGCAATACATCTTACAGACACACGCTAGCGTTGTGCGGAAAATATCACCCAAAAACAAACACAATATTTCACACAATATTTATTATGTAGCAAATGGTTTTCAGATGTTTTCATTTAACCCATTTTTTTACACCTTTATAACTTACACATTTAAATTTATGTTTACGGTACACGCAATCATAATTTTTTCCAAGTATTTACATTATTACAATAAAAACAAGTAGGATATTTTACATTATATGGGACATAATTTTTTCAAGCTTTTTGTTAGAATAAAACAGTCAGTTATTTGCAATCATCATCATCATATTTTTTATGTGGTATCGTCCCCACGCCAGTGTATTTATCTTATCGAAAAGTATACATCGTTTGTTACCCTGAGCATATAAAGAGAGTTTAAGCTGTTTAATAGTCAAAACATCATGCTGCTTCGAGTGAATGACTAACTAGGCCTACAGATTTTCTGATAGGTTCAACATTAAATTCGTCTTTCATGTAGCCAAACATTTTTTATTCACTAGCGGAACACTTTATTTGTTATTCGCTGACAATTGCGAAATATCTAAGCTCATATACACACCAACCCAGATATTCTCATAGAATGTGAGAGTCTTGATGTGGTATATGAGGCTATCAGTAGAGGGAGAACAGTTGTAGACGGTTTGGGGAAAATTCATTTAATATAAATGTGCATAAGGAAAATCGGAAAGGATCGTTTTAGAAATATCTAAAATCGCCTTTGCAACGACGAATAGTTTGTTGAAGACGACATTTAGTCTGCGAAGTCCAATGGCAACAAAGTTTTCGTTAAATATAACACCCCTTTCAAAATCAGGTTTTTAATTACTACAGCTGCAAGTCTAACGTCCCGCATCTTTCTCTTATTTTACATAGATTTGCGGAATACGGCATAGTTCAATCGTTTGAAGGAAAGCAGCTCGAACTCGTTCAGGGCACTCGTGTGCTTTTCTCCATTAATCTGAATGTATGACTTCATGCAGGGAGCTTGCCTAACTGATAGGATTCGATGAATCTCCTTAAAACTCGTATTTTTCAAACGTGGAAGTTTTGTAAGCAGCCTGTTTCTATGTTGGCAGCGCTGTAGAGACTGTGTTAATATCGCTGACACCGTTTTGCGCCCTCGGTAAGAGATTCTGTGGTTGGACGGACTCTCAGTTAGCGAGTGGATGGATAAGTGTGTGGACATGTTTTTTCTTAGTGGAGACTCTGTGTTGGTAGAACGTGCATTGTAAAGTGAGACGCAAGAAAATGTAAAATGAGGATTGCCGTTTGGGTTGTGGAATTATTGAGAACTATTTAATTTTTGGAATTGGATGTCACATGAATGAGGTAAAATTTTCTGTATCACTGTTTGCTCTTCAACAAAATCTTTCTTTTGCTAACCACATGCCTCCTAGCAGCTAGAGTCTATAGTAGTTAGAATCTATTTGTTTATCTGTCTGTAGTTGCTGCTTGCTGTAGCTGCTGCAGTTCGCGTTATGAAGATTTTCTGTGAGGTAAGTGACTTACAAAAAAAATGGGGTTCGTGATTGAAATGAGTTTAGGCAATTAACAGAGTTGGAGGTAGTTTCATAGTTTTTAAATTTCATATTTTATGGACTTTTATTATTTGTTAGAATATCTTGCAATTCAGGGCCGTTCTTTTGTGTTAATTATTGGAAGTCATGTTGTCACTGTATAGCAGTCAGATTGCGTTGGGCTTGTACATATTGTGGGTAAAAAATGAATATGTTAAGTCTGAGTTGTCTATGTCAGGAAAAATTCTGTATATGAGTGTTTAAATGGTAAAAATAATTAAAGACATTAGTTTCACTTTATATAACGAATGATGAAATCTTTCTTATCACTTAAAGTGAAAAACAGTTTCTTTGGTTTCTTGTTACCTGACGGTGGCACCATTTTTTCCTGACGGGGTGGTAAGGCAGAATGCTTCCGAGGCAATCAAGATCCGCTTTCAGTATGTAACGTGTATTTGAATCGTCTCATACCTTTTTCACATCAAAGTTTTTGCTGCTCTCTCACGGAAACCATTCAAAATTAGATACGGCAAGATGTTGCAACACTGCTCACCTATATAAGCTATTCGTTTCAAGGTACATGATGTAAGATTCGTCAATGTTTTCGTCGTTGTCAGACATCAATCTATTGTTGGCAACCGCATGACAACGAGAACACAGAACTATTTAACGTCTGGAGTCTCGTTACACAAACGGGAGTAGTTCGATATCGGTTATTAGCTGCAACTCCTCTGGTCATTTTCAGAACAGCGCCCCATGTCAGGCCGTATGCGGTAATACAATGTGCAGCGTCCAGTTCATGTGTCAAAGGCGGAGACAGCGAAAATTTTCGAAAACGTCGCATGGAGCAGCACATCAATTTTTAAACATAAATCAGAGTTTTCTCAGATGTCTTACAGTTGAACGTGAGCCATAGACCACACACTCTCTGGTACTCAACCTCTGTCACCGTATCGCCTGTTAAGAGAGTTTTAAACTTTTCGACTGAGGACATTCAATCTCCAGAAGAATCATTTCACTGGTAACATACTCGTATGGGAAAATTCCCCCTTCAGGTTAAATGGACTGATCTCATAATCGTCAGGAAAATGGGTTGTTATTATCTTGCTGTCTTATGGTGTAAGGTAAGATGCACGCTTTTCGAAAGAACAGGCCAGATAATTCTATGAATCAATAAATAGGAAATTTATACTGCAATGCCCCTCATGGCGTGTTGATAGGACGCTCTTTGTGAAAGGTTTATACTTTTCCATATTTGATGGTATTATAGAGCACGAACTGGATTAAATATAATTTATTCACAGCCATCTGTTTCTTTTGTTCATAAAGGTTCGTGAACGAGAAATTCCTATCGCAGTTGCTCACATTGTGGTATACGACGGGCACAGTATGCTGAAGCCTGAAATTCACTTAGCAGCCGGTATGTGCTGCACCTTGGTACGCACCTGTGAACTGACAGAGATCCTGGTGCCTTAGATCCTCATCCGTAAAGGGTTTCCCGCAAGTATGACAGACTTCTGCTCAGCAAAACTCTAATTCTTCCTCAGAGCTTCAGATCATCTGCTCGTATTTTGTAGTAAAATGCCATTCACAGTCTAAGCGATTGCATACAGCTGTTAAGTAAACCATTCCATACAATCACTCCCTTTATGCTGTTTACACTGGGAATATTTCTCGTTAGAGGTACTGTGTACATTGTATGCGATACTGAATGGTCTATGCTAATGCACCAGATCACAATACAAACCAGAGTCTGTAGTACGATTGCCACCAGTGACTGGTTCCAATATGCATTCCGTATCAGCATAAATAACGAAACGTGGTTTCACTTTAGTATTGAACTTTGTAAATTTCACGAACTCGTTTATGACAGTAGGCCTTATACTAGTGATTTTTTAAATTGGCCGCTGTCAACTGGGTGTGCATCTAATCCAGTTTTAGGACAAAAATTACACTGACGTCGTTCTAATATTACGATCTATCAATGAGAAGGAGTAATGGAGCTAACACCGACGAGTTTCTTACATACTAGAAATGGCATTTTTTCGAGTGATATTATCAGCTTACTACAACATTAGTAGTTTTGCATATCTGTTGCGATTATTTTTTGGAATATGCAGTCACAACACTAACATCTTCGCCTTTCTTCTATTGTCAACCGTTCACAATCCGGATTTCATAGGAGTTCATAGATACATTTAGAGCACAATCCACAACCCACCGTATGGTGTGTGGTGGAGGGTACACTGTACCACTACCAGGCAGTGGCAAATAGAGCGAGGCAAAAGCGATTGTCTGTATGCCTTCATATGAGCCCTAATTTCTCTTGTACTTGTGGTCCTTACGCGAAAAGTGTGTTGGAGGGAGTGCAGTCGCTCTGCAGTCAGCTTCCAAGGCCGGTTATTTAAATTTTCTCAACAGTTTTCCCAGAAAAGAATTTCGCCTTCTCTCCAGGCATTCCCACTTGTTTTCCCAAAGCACGTCTTTAAAACTTGTATGTTGTTCGAACCTACCAGTAACAAATCTAGCATCTCGCCTCTGTATTGCTTCGATGTCTTCTTTGGATCCCAGATATCGAGCAGAACTCAAGATATATGCGATATCCTTTATAGACGAACCACACTTTACCAAAATTCTCCAAATAAACCGATGTCACCCAGTCATTTTCCCTACCACAGTTCACATGCTCGTTCCGTTTCATGACGCTTTAGAGTGTGACCCCAGATATTTAAACGATGTGAGTGTGTCAAACAGTACGCTACTAATATTGTATCCGAACATTACGAGTTTGTTTTTCTTACTCACTTGCATTAACATGTGTTTTTCTACATTTACATACATTTGCCGTTCTTTAGAGTAGCTAAAATTTTTTTCTAAGTCGTTTTGTATCCTTCCACAATCTCTCACGTCGGCACCTTCTCGTACACTACACAGAATTGTCAGTAATACGCCATTGACTGCTGCCACCCTGTCTGCCAGATCATTTATATGTATATGTAGTGGATAACAGCGGCCATATCACACATCTCTGGGACATTCCTGAGGATAACCTTATCTCTGACGAACTGTTGCCGTCGAGGGCACCGTGCTGGGTACTAAAACTTAAGAAGTCTTCGAGCCACTCGCATATCTGGGAACGTATTCCGTATGCTCGTACCTTCGTTAACAGTCTCCAAAGGGGCACCGTGTCTTATGCTTTTCGGAAATCTAGAAATATGGAATCTGGCTGTTACCTTCATCCACAGTTCGCGGTATATGTGAAAAAAGCCAAGTTGTGTTCCGCACTACTGATGCTTTCTAAAACCATGCTGGTTTATGGACGTAAGCTTCTTCGTCTTGAGAAAATGTCTGTACTCTACAGAGGACGATATGCTGGCCAAGTTTAATTTCATTTCATGCAGCTAATAATCAGACTCACATTGTGCATACTCGTTTAGAGCATACATCCTGCTAGAATTGGCCATTTAAAACAAGCATTTAGTTTGAATTGACGTTTGTTACTGCATATTTATCTGTTGTTACAATAGGAACTATTATGTGTAATGTTGCGAAAAAGCCCTTATTTTCATTAATGTTAAGGCGCAGTTGAGTAATTTACTTCAATACCCAGCCAGAATCGTGAGTATGGAAAGCTGCCAATTTTCTCAAAAGTCTCTCTATGACACTGGTTGAGTATCATTTACTGATGTCAGCAGCAAACAGCGATAGTGGTTCACTGTTTGTAATGAGGTGCATCTGTCCTTCCTGATCAGTCTTCAGAAATTTGCAGACCAGTGGACAATTAATCTTAATTGGTTGATTAATCTGACAAATTTTTTTGCTGAAAATGGAGAAACAGGCATACAAGGAATATCTGGAGCCTTTATATCCAAGCCTGTTATCTATAACAAAAGCATATAGTTGTCTTAATACAGGCCTTACATCAAGCAATTTAAGATCATCATCCATCATTTATTATTAGGTAGTCGATGAAAGTTTCAGCCAACCAATGGCCTGGCCTTCTGTAAGTTCTCTGCCGCTACTGTTTGATGTAGATTATTTTCGCCCCAGCTGCTCTGTCAGACCGCTGCTCGATCAGAACCACAGATTCTCTTCGCTGCTTGATCAAGAAGACTGCAGGTTTAGTAACATCAAATGAGAAAAAATCATGTACTAGTAGATTTGACAGACTGTCTGAATGATAGTGTGAATGGAATAAGAATAATACATGTTTTTCTTGAATTTCCGCCACTCAACTGCTTTTTTAGTCGAGAAAAAAATACTGCTTCTTTTCAGAGATTTTCTTCCACGTGCGTCAGGAGTTCGAAGCAGATACTTAAAGCTCTGAAGCTTCTGCAAGAATTAGTTCTGCGTGATGAATCTGAGCTTTTTGTACCTTGCAAAAATGTGGAGGGGTATATACGCAGAAATTTCGTTCCAAGTCCCAGCTTGTGCGTACTGCAGAAACTCCGCGGAATCAGCACTAGACCGTACATGCTATAACATTAAATCAGAAAAATAATATGTATTCTTAGATATGGTAGATAGTTGAGTGGTAGTACGTATAATAATAAGAACAAGAGGAATTCTTGCTTTTTTATCGACTCATAACCACTTTTTTTAATGCAGAAATTCCGAAACTGTTACTTTTTCCCCAACCTGCTACAAGAACTCAAAAAAAAAAAAAAAAAAATGATGTTCGTAGTTTCAAGGATAAAGCAGAATGAGTTCTGCAAGTTGGAGTGTCTGGTTTTTACACCCTCTGTCTCTCCCCTGCCCAAATACTTCCGTGAAAGAAGCTTCCTGCGGCTGCAGGTTCTTATGTCATGTGTGGCTTATTAGGGGGCTCGCAGATTCTGCAACTTTAAAAAAATCTATTCATGGATATGGAAAACCAAATGCACTAGCAGATACGACAAATAAAATGTTTGAATGACAGACTGGATAAGCAGGAAAATACTCACAATAATTTTTTTTGTCGAATTTCCGGCTCTGATGTATCAACTCGCAGCTGTTCCCATGACTCTTGACTTCACCAGCAACTGACAGGAAGTAAACGAATATTCCTGCTTTTACAGCCAAACCTCTGTTCTGAGTGAACAGAGATATCTTATGTCGTAGGCTGAATCAGGGACTACGCAACCACACTCGTGAAACGCTAGTTTCCCACAAATATCAAGTGTGAGGAAATAGATACCAATTGAATCTTGTTCCCACATTTTTTGTTAGGCCTTGTCTCGCAACTGCAGAACCTTCAAAGTCTCTCTTACCCTCCTCACCCCCTTCCCCCCCCCCCCCCCCCCCAATTCTGTATTTAATAGGCATGATTTGAGCTAGCTTTGTCAGTTGTTTGGACGTTAAGCCACCAATAGTGATAGCACAGATCACGTGACCCATACTATTGATTATAAACATTGTATATGAAATATATACTTTTTTGTATCATGTAGTTGTTGAATAAAACCAGGCATTGTCTTTATTTTCTTTATGCTTTAGAAGGGTGGCAAATGAACTGCAAAAGATTTGTGAAAGGCAAAACAGATCTATTGATTACGAAGTCTCTGAAAATGTTGAAATGTGCGAGAATTCCTGAGGGACCAAATTGCTGAGGTCATCGGTCCCTAGACTTACACACTACTTAAACTAACTTAAACTAACATCTGCTAAGAACAACACACACACTCTTATGACCGAGGGAGGACTCGAACCTCCGCCGGAAGCGGCCGCGTAATCTGTGACATGGCGCCTCAAACTGCGCGGCCTCTCCGCGCGGCACAGTGGCTCTGAGAAATTTAAAATACCATTTTACAAATTTAGAGACAGATTAAACAGTCGAACGGAATCTGAGTCGAAGGCAAGCACTACTTTGAATTACACTGTTCTCAAATAAACCAAAAATTCTTATGCATTTCTTTTTTTATGTTTCAGAAGGGTAGAAATTTTTCGGTAGATGGTTTGGAAAGCAGAAACATGTTGCTCCAATACCTTCATTGATTAATACGACAGCTGAAATTTTTAAATACCTAGTCGTACTGTAGCACATTGAACATGAAATAAATAGGAACTGAGATGACGAAATTTGGTTTTCACCTGAAGTTTACGATGGCTGTCGAAAAATGAAAGCCTGGGGGACTGCGTATGGAGACATTCCATCGATTGAGTGACGTCTGCAGAAAGTTCATTTCGCAGATTCAGAGACAGTCCACGTATTTGTTCATTTGGATCGAACAGCATGTATTGAGCTATGGGAGCAGGAAAGGAGAGGTCGTATTCACTTTCAGAGAAGCACAGAAAATATTACCCAAATAACAGAGTCAGTTTGACATACATATTTTACAGCACCAGATGAGCGAGCAAGTACAACCAACAGCCAAAAAGACATAACACCGCAGCCTTATCTGCTACAAGGCCGCAGAGAGGGTTTAATCACACTTCTAACGAATACAATGGATCCGCAGGAGCAGAAAGGAATGAATTGCATGAGATTAAACAATCAGTAGGGAGAGATTTCTCAGAATGCCGCGATACCATTAGTGGGCTAATAGACTTGCTCAGAAAGAAATATCCCAAGGTAAGTGGGTTGTGCATGACACACAATCAGTTGGGCACAAACCTGAAACGATGGAAGCTACTGAAGTAATGTCTAGTTGGACGCAGCATGTGCACTCTAAGCTAGCTGTTCAGCCGTTGCAACAACCAGAATATTCGGTGAGGTAAGTGCTGAGTTGTACTTCGGTGCGTATGGAAGACAATTAAAAAACGGCGGTTTCAGGGATTACCCAGCTATATTTATTCGCGAATTTCACAATGTATTGCCACGTTTATGGAATAATGTCCTAACAATAGGTTTCATTAGTGGGTACATTCCTAGTCACTCTGCACTCTGGATTACGGAGGGAGCACAGTGCTGTTGTACATCCCATGATTTTCTAGCCGAATATTAGTCGAACATTATAGAAGAACACCTTGGGAAATAAATATTAAATCCAGAATCATTCAACAGGACGTAATGCGCATTGTGTATATTGAAACTGGGGACCTAGAAACGACGGAGAGACTTCGTTCCGCCATAGCTCGCAGTGGTTCACAACCCCACAGTAGGTCACAGCAGACGAGTGTAACCCCAAATGTTTGCATGGTAGAGTAATTATGGCGTAAGCGTACGTGGAGACAGTGTTTGCACAGCAATTGAAGACATAGTGTACCTCAGGCGGAATGAGGGGAACCCGCCCGCATTCGCCGAGATATCCACAGGCTTGCCGACACACTGGACCTCGACACAAATCCGCCGGGCGGATTCGGATGGGGACGAGCACACCTTCCCACTATGAAAGCTGGGCGTTAGACCGCGCGGCTAGCGAGGCGGGATATTCGACAGGGTAGCCTGAGATGTTATTTTGAGAAGTAAATTACGAGGCTTGCCCAGAAAGTAATGCACAGCATTTTTTCTTCAACAATTTTTTATTGAAAATAATGAGTATTACACACACGAAAGAATGGTGTCTTATCTAGATAGTCTATATTTCCACGTAATCTACATCCTGTTCTCTTGCCTTCCTCCAGCGCGAAACAAGGTCGTGTATGCTCTGTCGGTACCAAACCTCGTCCTGGTGGCGGAACCAGTGCTTCACTGTGTGAATCACCTCTTCATCGTCCTCAAAATGTCTTTCACGAGTGGCATGCTTTAATGGCCCAAACAAGGGTAAGAGCGAGGGGGCTAGGTCAGGACTGTAGGGTGGACGGGGTAACACTGTCCGACACTGTTTTGCGATGTGTTCTGCAGTCCTCGGGCTAGTCTGGGGCCGAGCGTTATCGTGTTGTAGCAAACATCTCCTAGGTTGCCTGCGGCACGAAAGTCGCTGGAAGCGCGTCTTGAGTTTTGTTCATGTGTTGACAGAATATGTTTCTGAATTAATGGAGCCGTATCTTGGCATCACGTCAATGAGAATCACACTTTCACAGTCCCAGAACACGGTGATCATGACCTTACCGGCGGAAGCAGCTGCTTTGAATTTTTTCTTCTGTCGAGAATGGGAATGGCGCCATTCCATCGATTGTCGTTTTGTTTCGGGTTCGAAATGGTGAACCCAGGTTTCATCACCTGTCACAATCCGGAGCAAGAACGCCTCTCTCTCAGCTTCAAAACGTTGCAACAAATCGAGGCAAATGTTTTTTCTGTGCGATTTGTGATCCACCGTTAGGCACCGTGTGACCCATCTTGCACACACTTTTGAATGTCCATGACTTGCAGATAATTACATCCACACTTCCTTTGCTGATTGACAGATGCAGCGCCAACTGCCGAGTCGTAAGGAGTCTGTCCTTCTCACTGCAACATTGCAGGTGTGACAGCCTTGGATCGTCTCCCCGACGGCTGCAAATCGTGCAGCTCCGCCGAACCGACTTCTAATGACATCACCGTCCGTGCGCAGTAAATAAATGTACCTCTGTCGACAGTAGATGCTCCATAGACGGTACTCAAGAGTTGCGAATATTTACGACAGTTTCTTTCTCTGCAGTGAAAATTCAATAACGGCACGTTGCTTGTAACGTACTTCACCTACAGACTCCATTTTGTAACTGTCCTGCAGCTACGCTATCTCTCGGAAGTTTCTGAAACTTGGCACGCTCACTCAGAAGACTTCAAATAATACATACGTAACGTTTCGCATTTGTAGCATTGTTTGCGTCTGAGAAAAAAAAAGTAGTGCATTACTATCTGGGCAACCCTCGTAATAGAACAGTTTTTTATTTTCTCAGAGCATTTGTATGGGTAGCTCGTATTACATTTTTAGAAAAAATCACGTTTAATGCAAATTGTGTCTTTATACTCAGCTGATTGAATCATACTTAACAGAGTATAAAAATTTGTGCTGAATAATTCAGACAGTTTTGGGAAAGAATAAGCTTTTAGTGACTGCCGAGAAATCCTAAAGGGAGTCTCACTGGGTTAAATTTTGAGACCACTCCTATTCCTTACACATGTGAACGATCTTCCACTTCACAGTCAGCAAGCAAGAGTGATACTTTTGTACAGTTACCATCGTTGGGGATAAGATGAAATTGCAGTTCATGAATTACAAATACTCTTGTATTCTGTACTATTTTACTCTGTATTCAAAACTATATAACTGGGACTCATACCCAAATCCACCCTCTGCTAATCCCTAAGCTCATATTAAACTCTTAGAGCATGCTGGAACTCTTGGACAGCGATTTTAACTAACAATAACAGACTAATTTTAAGTATATTTACTGGTTCTTCATAGAACCTGATATCTAATCAATTTATCAATGCAAAGGATAACGCTAGCTCCACCTCGAACCAACATATTCAGTACAGAGGATAGTAACCGTTTGTTTTGTCATGAGCATTCCTTCACGAAAGAAGACGAAGTAAATATTCCAAAATTCGAAACCAGAACATCTTTTAGCATGAGTGACATAAAATAAGATATCTTAGGTGTTGCGAAACAACTCAAATCACTTAGGAAAGGCAGGTCTTCCAGTCCAGATGGTATACCAGTCAGGTTACTTTCAGAGTATGCAGACACAATAGCGCCTTTCTTAGCAATCATATACAACTGCTCACTTGACGAAGAGTCTGTTACTAAAGACTGGAAAGTAGCACAGGTCACGTAAATAATCGAGAAAGGAAATAGGAGAAACCCATTGAATTACAAACCCATATCACTGACCTCAATTTGCAATAGGGTTTTGTAGTATATACTGTACTCGAACATTATGAATCACCTTGAAGAAAATGACTTTTGCGAGCATGTGGAGTATCGTACCAGTTGTGTGACTGGATTCGTGATTTCCTCTCAGAGAAGTCACAGTTCGTAGCGATAGCCGGTAAATCATCGAGTAGGACAGAAGTGATAACTGGCATTCCGAAAGGCAGTGTCATTGGCCCTCTGCTCTTCCCGATTTATATAAATGATCTAGGTGATAATCTGTTCAGCCCCCATAGATTATTTGCAGATTACGCTGATATTTACCATCTAGTAAAAACATCAGACGATCAATTCCAATTACAAAATGATCGAGAGAGAATTTCTGTATGGTGCGAAAAATGGCGATTAGCACTAAACATAGAAAAGTGCGAGGTCATACACGTGAATACTGAAAGAAACCCGATAAATTTTGGACATACGATAAATCGCACAAATCTAAAGGCTGTCAATTGGACTAAATACTTAGGAATTACAATTACGAGCAACTAAAATTGGAAAGACCACATAGGTAATATTGTGGGGAAGACACAACAAAGACTGCACTTTGTTGGCAGAGCAGTTAGGAGTTGCGACAAACCCACTAAAGAGACAGCCTACATTACACTTGTCCGTGCTGTGCTGGAATATTGCTGCGCGGTATGTGATCCTTATCAGGTAGGATTGACGGAGAACATCGAAAAAGTGCAAGGAAAGGCAGCTCGTTTCGTGTTATCGCGCAATAGGGGAAGAGTATCACTGATATGATACGCGATTTGGGGTGGCAGTCACTAAAACAAAGGCGGTTTTATTTGCGGCGAGATCTATTTACGAAATTTCAATCACCAACTTTCTCTTCCGAATGCGAATATATTTTGTTGACACCCAACTATCTAGGGAGAATGACTGTCACAATAAAATAAGAGAAATCAGAGTTCGAACGGAAAGATTTAGGTGTTCCTTTTTCCCACCCGCCATTCGAGAGTGGAATGGTAGAGAAGTAGTATGAAAATGGTTCGATAAACCCACTGCCATGCACTTAAGTGTGAATTGCAGAGTAACCATGTAGATGTAGCATAGTGGAGATATTATTTGACATTGTTCCAGTAAAGCTTTTACAATTTTCCTGCTATCTTTTTTTCGTATTTGTAATCGTTCTTTGCAATGAGGTGCAATACAATCTGCATTTAGTAAGGAAAGGAAGTGGTGATCCGGTTATAATGATCTCAAAAAGTGGTAGTTTATATTTAGCTGCATTTATTGGTCTAGGACACTGCCTTTAATATACATAACATTGATTCTAGGAGTGTAAATCACTTTTCGGATAATGGAAAAAGTTAAAACGGAACTTCAGTCACACTATAGGGCAGAAGAGGAATGGGTTAAATTCAGCGTTGCTCCACGTAGCAGCATGTAACATCACATTCACACAAGAGTGCGTAAAAACTACAGCAAAGAGGTAAGAGGGTTAGCGTGATAGATATTCGGACTAATTGAGCCAACTTGCACTGTCGGAAAGTGGAGCAAAACATAGATTCATGACGACTCAGCTAATTATGTTATGCACTGTCAGAATGGTCACTATATCTGATATTGTTTAGGGAAGCTAGTTCGTGTGGACTGATTCTACAAATGAAGCCTACGGCGAAGTTTAAAATTTTAGGTAAATTAATGTATTTAGGTTTTATGGGCTATTATTCCAAACCAAGGAATTGAAACAATCTGATTGGATTGACAGTTGGTAAAAAACACGCAGTGGTGGGAATCACAGAGTCCGTTAGCATTCACAAAGGCAACTCACTAGAAATTACTAAATTTGGACAAAGACATGGCTGACGGCCATAATGATCATTCTATCATACTGCAGGAAATGAAACAACACTTAAATCACTCTCCATTTACGTACCACACGAACTGCTGTTACACACATGACCACACCTCACCTACAAATGTACAAGTAAAAGCTGAATTCTCGTAAAAGGTTATATCACGCTTTGTAATACCGCGTTTGGAAAACATTAATACACTTTAAAAACACTCTGATAGCTCAAGAGGACTTAGAACAGATTGCACGTACCTATGTAGTGAGCACTGTAGTTTGTAAGGGGTCCGTAGGCCCTTACTATAAATTTGCACTCGGCACAGGTCGATAGGGCGAACAACCGATTGTGTCGTGTTGCGATAGCGAGTGTGGAGTTGAGCGAGTGCCATGTTGCGGTTAGAAGTGTGTGGAGGTGGTTGTTGAAATGCAAGGCTTTAACGGAGAAGGGAGTCGCCATCGCCGTGGTTAGACCCATTTGTACTATAAATGATACCGGGAAAGAGAAGAAGTATTATTACGAAAGTGATCAGTGACATTTCTAGGGCCGATATTTTGGTTTCGCGTCTACCACGCCGGCATCACCTTGGATTGCAGTGTTGGATTGCAGTGTTGGATGCTGTGATGGATTAGCGTGTGACGATAATGGGAAATGAAGAAGCCTGTGCTGAGATTAGCCGTAATTAGATATGTATGACGAAGGCAGTGGCTGTCTCCTTTTTTTTCTTGTGTTTTTGAGAAACTGTGTTAGTGTTTTTCTTGTTACCAGACATTTCATTGTTACAGTATTGAACAGGACGAACTGGAAAGTAACAACTTCCGTAGCAGTCAATTCCGATTACCAGCCCCATTAGGTACACGGTCATATTAATAAAAAATATTGGGCTGCTATTCGATCAGATCAGGTCGGGATAAATAAACAGAGGTGTTACACCTTGGCTTACCGTTTATGGACAAGTGCAATCTTCGGACGAATAGTAAGAACAATAGGTAGTTTTATCTTTCTGAACGCGAGAAAATATTTTCCAAGTTCGGACGAAGACAGAGTATAAACTTCATAATCGCGGCAAGAAACAGTGCATTTTGAACAATACGAAGTAATAGCATCTTATGATTGTGAATAAACTGTTTTTCTCGCCATATTAGATAAGAGTAATAGTGTCGATAAACTGTGTTATAATGTGCAAACGCGTAGATCCACACGAAAAACTGTGAAAAGTGAACACTAAAGAAAGACACGTGTGAACATTACCACAACAAAACGAGCTAAGAATTCGTCACAGAAGCTTTCACAGAAGTGTTTAGTAGTAATGTTATGACCGAAATTGCTTTTTGAATAATGAAAATCGAGCAACTTCATGTGGACCCATAAACTGTTATGTAGGCGACAATTTATGTGGCGACGCAATTGTCGAATGACGTCACGCAGACCCATGCAGCAGCTGCGCCAAAGAACTTCACACATCATCCCAACTACCTGTGCAAGGAGTACGTCAGACGCAGACGCACTACACTGGGCAGCGACCAGCGTGACTTCGAGACACCGAGCGCCAACCCGGCATCTAGCGGCCGGACTACAAACTACGCCCACCTGCAGCGCCACGGAGTGGCCGATTGAGAACTACGACGACTCGCCACAGATCTTCAGCGCGACTTCACGCGGCTCCGGCGGCAGTACAGCGCCACGCCCACTTCAAACTTCAAAACATTGCGACTCGTGGTAACGTCAGTTGGTGAGTGAAGACAACTGGTTAGCATAACATTAAATTGCAGTACACTGTCTTCACGATAAATAAACAGTGTTAAACTGTGTTTTGCCTTAGGACAAGTGCCCAAAACACAGTAATTTCCGAAAGTTTGCGAAACATACTCTGAAATATAGCATACTTATTTATGCATACTGCACTGTCTAAATGGTGATTATACAGATATGCTCATTGTTTTTGGAGATTTTACATTTATAGATTTAATGAATGGTGTGATTTGTCTTATTTAAAACATTTTACATAAGCTGTGTATGTGAAAATTGATATTTGAAATTATTAGGTTTTGAGAGTCATTATGTTCAGTACTCATATGTATTGTATCAATTTTGGGATTAACTGAAGATACTGCAGTTACTGTTTGATAAGTTTAGCGGTAATTAGGAGTGTTTTGGGTTACTAGAGGTTATTTTATATTACTTGCCTGTGCATTAAAGATAAACCAAACATGTGTACCGAAGATAAGCAGGAGGTTTGTGAGGCAGTAGCAGAAAGGAAAGGGATAGGACTGGAAGACAGAGATGATTCAGGAATCAGTGATTATGGATTGTCATTAGAAAGCCCATTAGCACATTCAACTAGTTACCCCGAGACACCGGGGCAAACGACGAGAGATAAGCCAGTTTCAGAGGGTGAGGATATACGGTCGATGTTAGCAGACTTGTTAAAGGAAACCAAGGCAACAAAAGTGAGGGAAAAATATTCCGCAAATCATTAGAGGAAGGTTTACAAGAAACTAGAGAAAGGGAAGAAATATCCCGAAAATCATTAGAGAAAGGTCTACAAGAAACTAGAGAATCATTAAAGGAAGATTTACAAGAAACCAAAGAAAGCTTAGAAAAATCATTTAAGGAAACACTAGCACAAGAGATCAAAACATCGCAAATGAAGATAGAATATAATCTGAAGAAGGAAATGCAGGAGTTACAAGAACGACTGAAGATGGACATCAACGAGAGAGAGAGTAAGCTACAGAAGAGCATAGACCAAGTCCAGGGAGACGTGGAGAAGATGGAAGGAAAGTTAACAAAAAAGATAGAAGACGATATTGAAGAAACTAAAGCCGAATTGGGAGAAAGGATCGCTGAAGTGGAAACAAATTGCAATCATCGAATCGCCGAGGTGACGCAGATGCAGAAACGATGCAATGATGTGGTTAAGGGGATAGGAGATAGGCAAAACCAACTGGCTGTCAATCTGAGAAATGCTATAGCCATGCAACGAGCAGAGGATAACAAGAGGGTTGCAATGGAGGTCAGGCAATTACAACAGGGAGTGCAACAATTGGAGAGCAAGACAGAAGAAATTGATAAACGAATTAGCAATGCCACTTTAACCGTTGGGGAAGGTAGAGTCGTTACCTTGATGAACAGTGATAATCGGTACGTCCAAAATAATACAGGGCAGAAGTTTAAACCGAAAGGAGGGTTGCACCCAATGATATTTATGAAATGGTTAAAAGGAGTTTTCACAGCACATTTCAAAGACGCAGACAAGATTCAATTTGCAATAGATAGGATGGCCTTCACTTGGGGAGTCAGGAAGAAGGAAGGGACTACTAGTTATGATCAGTTTGAAGGGGAATTCGCGAAGAAATACTGGTCCAAAAGTCATCAGTGTGCAGCACTTGAGGACCTACTACACCGCAAGTCACTTAATACATGGAGAGGAACGTTGAGAGAGTTCGCTGAACATTTGTGGGAATTGAACGAGACCTTGGAACCACCCCTGAGTGGTGACATAATGATATCAGCGATAAAAAGAAGATTGAGCCGGGGAATGCAAGAAACTGTATCCGGGAGCCTGATTAAAGATAAAGATACTGTAATGGAAGTATTGGAGCAATTAGAAACTATTCATGCACAGGAAAACAATCAGATGTGTGATCAGAACCAAGATGGAAATAATTACCATCAAATTCATTTTGATGGCCCACCAAATTACAGAGGTAGAGGTGGGGGTAATGGACCTAGGAACCATGGCAATGGTCGACAGTTTCACCACAATCATGGGAGAAATGATGATGATAATGACAGGAATTATGAGAGAAGAGATGATAGACAAAGGGATCACGAGGTATGAATTGAAGAAAGTTAGGTGTAGGGAGCCAGCAACTCTTTTGCTGGTATACCTAGTGGCGACTGGTACACTCCCAGCTGGGTGAGACTTTATTTCTTATTTCAAGTTTCACTCCTCTACCATCTTTCTCTATCCTTAGGTTAAGAAAGTTAGTGTGTAGTAGTTGGGATTGGTAGTTGTCATCCAAGTGATTCAGTCCGGAACCATGTAGCATATTTATAGTTGACTTAAAATAAAGATAAGTAGTTACTGTTGATGTAGAGTGTGAGATGTCAGAGAATCAATAAGTCAAAAATCAGCTTAGTGTCAGTACATTGCAAAATTATTAGTGCCAGAAGTAATAAAATGAGAACCAGATCAGAAAGCTAATGTTTATAAAATGTGGTGGGAAGCTAATTGGTCAAACAAGAGTTTGTGTAATCTTATAGAGTTGTTTTGTGAGGCATGAAAAGATCAAACTGTTGTAAGAAAGTTGAAGTAATGTATCAGCTTGTAATTAGGATGGCATATAAGGAAACAAATGCATGACGAGATAGTTGTTCGAATAAATGATGTGAAATATGATGAACGGAGAGGCCAAGGAGCCTGGAGTAGTAAATTTATGTAGTTATTGCAACGGATATGGATGTTTGATGTAAGTTGAAGATATATATTTATTTGCAGTTGAAGTTGCTGTTAAGTTGAGAGAATTATGTGTAATGAAATGTATTGAGTATGAGATGTTTGAAGTATTGAAGTGTATGGAGGATTGGTGTAGGTTGAAGATAGATATACATTTATTTGCAGTTGAAGTTGCTGTTAAATTGAGGGAGTTATGTGTAAAGAAGTGTATTGAGTATGAGATGTTTGATGTATTGAAGTATGTCATTTAGCACATGAGCAACATCTGTTTGCAAGTTATTTGTAGGTATATATGTTGATCTGGAGTATGCTGATAAAAGAGAAAGGGTAAGTCATGAGTCATGAATAATTCATGTATCCAATTAGCTATCAGAGTCAGTTATGGTTATACTTAGGACAGGCTTTAGAAGCAGGATTCTGGGACTGTGTAATAAATAATAAATATCCGTGTGGTGGATTTGAATTAATGTCAGTATAACAGGAAATATTGTACCTCTCATCTAAGCTTTCTTGATAACAATTCCCATATGGCAGTAATGTTTGGCAAAATGAAATTATCAGTAGTTTAAAATTTTTCATTGGATGACCGCATTAGTTATAGTTATGCAAACAGTTACATGAGACATACTTAGTGCAATAATGGAGCATTTAATGTTATGGAATCTGTAGAGGTATGAGGGATTGTAAAATAATTGCATAAGTCAATGTATAATGTTATATTTTGTTTTGATATTCTATATTGCTTGTGTTAAAGACTCAAATGGATAAGTTGTGGATTTCTTCTTTAACTTTAATTTGTGTTGACCAAGTGAGTTATAGTTAGAGTGATAGTAGGATGGACAGCATGAACCCCGCTGAAAGGACGGCATACCAAAGGGGTAGCTGGCATTCAACTAGTTTTTTTGTCCTTGTCTTTGCTGTAGCAAGTTATAACAAATATGTAGTTAATGACTCATACAAACCTTTGAAAGTGAAGATTTTTGGTAATTGAATGTAAGATAAGTTTGTGAAAATATTTACCATGCCATATTAATTAAGACAGATTGATGTTGTATGATGTTTCTGTAGGGGCAGTGTGCTACCAGAGCCAATAGGATATTATTTGTAATATAATAACTCATATGTCATGTGTTCACATAATAATTTTTGATTTAATGTTGTGTGTTACATTCAATCTGGACTATAGAGGATTATTGCTGCTTGATGGAAAATTGTGATTTGGACAATGCCATGTTTGTGAGATGTAATAACCTTTTGTAGAATATTATTGTGGAGGCAGCCCACTACCGGAGTTGAGGGATTATTTGGTGAATTGTAATTTCATTAATTATTTGCACTGTGTGTTTTGTTCAGGTGTAATAATATCTAATTTCTTTGCCGATTCTTTTACGCCAGAAGCTCTAAAGAAGTTTTCGAGGGCGGGGATGTAAGGGGTCCGTAGGCCCTTACTATAAATTTGCACTCGGCACAGGTCGATAGGGCGAACAATCGATTGTGTCGAGTTGCGAGAGCGAGTGTGGAGTTGAGCGAGTGCCATGTTGCGGTTAGAGGTGTGTGGAGGTGGTTGTTGAAATGCAAGGCTTTAACGGAGAAGGGAGTCGCCATCGCCGTGGTTAGACCCATTTGTACTAGAAATGATACCGGGAAAGAGAAGAAGTATTATTACGAAAGTGATCAGTGACATTTCTAGGGCCGATATTTTGGTTTCGCGTCTACCGCGCCGGCATCACCTCGGATTGCAGTGTTGGATTGCAGTGTTGGATGCAGTGATGGATTAGCGTGTGACGATAATGGAAAATGAAGAAGCCTGTGCTGAGATTAGCCGTAATTAGATATGTATGACGAAGGCAGTGGCTGTCTCCTTTTTTTTTCTTGTGTTTTTGAGACGAATATAGGTTCGTAATTAGTGAAACTGTGTTGGTGTTTTTCTTGTTACCAGACATTTCATTGTTACAGTATTGAACAGGACGAACTGGAAAGTAACAACTTCCGTAGCAGTCAATTCCGATTACCAGCCCCATTAGGTACACGGTCATATTAATAAAAAATATTGGGCTGCTACTCGATCAGATCAGGTCGGGATAAATAAACGGAGGTGTTACAAGTTCCAATACAAGTCGCAAATAAAGTGCCCAGATTTTATAAAATAACTGAGTAGAAGTATGGTGGCCCAGCCTCTGTCCTCTTTAGCAGGCATTTAAAATGATTAACCACCCGCAAAACTTCGAATTTCAAGTTATCTGCGGTTACAGAATCGGCGTAAAAATGTGCTCAAGAACTCGTTACAAATAAGCTGATATAAAATTGAACTTCATTGCACACAACTTTATTAATCAAGCAAAAATGCGATACATTCTCTCAGATGAAGAGATTTTTACTAGCAATTAATCCCCAAAGAAGAGTACAGCTGGCAGCTGACAACCATACCCAATGGTCACGATTACAATTTACCAATTACCACATGCCAATAAAATTATGATAATAAAACCATCTTCTAACACTCTCCTGACTAAATTGCCTCGAAACGACGCATTACGAACGTTATCCACGACGATAGAACTCGTTTTTATATCTTTTACCCGTCATATCGGCAAGAGCTCCACAGCAGCGTCTGCATCTCACGCCAGCTCGTGTAACAGCATGGCGGACTTCCGGAGACAACGTCTCGTTGTCCATCTTCCCGCAAGGGAACCTCTCCTATTGGCTATAGCCATCTGATCCCCTGTACTCCCGATTCTGTCGCTCTTTTCCGAAGCCTACAGGCAATCTCTTTCCTTAGCTTTCCCACAGGCTATGCTATGACAAAGTCCACTGCACTCTGTCTTCGGCTAGTCCCTCACCTTTCTGTATGCCATCACATTCAAACCTCAAGTAATCACTTATCATGGAAGGGTATAGGCAGGAACTGGAAAGTTGACACATTAAAATAAAACACAAATTGGTCCATTCTCGTACCACTGGGCCATATTTCAAATTATTTTTTGTTAATCCACCGAACACCACGATAATCAGTCTAGAGATGATCAAACATCACTGGCATGCAAATGGCTTAAATGGAGTGAACGAACAGTACCGCTTCACTCTTTCAGACGATGCTAGTGTTATAATCAATTCACTAAAGAGAAATCAAGAGAAGATATTGTTAATGATGTTTTACAAATACTTAAGGAGTAGTTCCATGAAAATGGACTATCCCTAAATTTTGAGAAAACACACTATATTGAATTCTGTACAACAAATACAGACATACCAACAATTGACGTAGCACATGATCAGAAGTCAGTTAATAGAGTAGAATGCTCCAAGTTTTCTGTTGTGCACATTGATGGAAACGTGAACTGGAGGAAGCATATTTCTGGACTGCTCAAACAACTGGTTTAACTATTTTTGATCTTTGTACAACGGGTCTTGGAAGCAAATGAATCAACCTCCTGACATATTTTACGTACTTACAGTCAGTAATGTATCAGTAATGTATCAGTTGTGGACAAACTGTTAGCTAAATGAGACAATTAAAGGACGAAATCGATTTACTCATGAATAAGCGTATATGTTCACTTATGGAAGAGTTTTTGGCATAACACATCACATAGAAAGGAAGTGTAGATTGCACAAAAGCGGCCAGTTCGAAAAGTATGTGGTGTTCACCGTGGTCATGTAGGTAGGTCTTAAAGGAATTAGGCTTTCTAACAGCAGCAGCTCAGAAAGGAGTTTAATTCGCAGCAAGTCAAATTTTTGTTTATTTAGTCAGTAGCATAATATGTCTGACAGGTGGCAAAGCAAGTTTCAAATATAGAATCTCAAATAATTTTTCGTGGACAAATCCTCGTCCATGGGCAAGTTGATACTGAAAATCTAGAAGTCCGTAAAACTGGTAATTGAAAAGAACCAATGGTTTTTAAATGTAATCGCATGAGCAGAAATAAAAAATAAGTCTCGTTTCACATCATCTCTGCTGAAAGAATCATTCAAACGATTTATATAACATGCAACTAACTAACTCTGTTGTACGGTGGAAATCGTTTTAACATACGTGTGCAAAATAACCATATTCTAATTCGTAGACTAACGGAATGTATCAGTTGTGGACAAACTGTTAGCTAAATGAGACAATTAAAGGACGAAATCGATTTACTCATGAATAAGCGTATATGTTCACTCATCTTGTGCTACTGACATAGTGATGTGAACATATGAAGGGTAAAGCTACCCAGTTGTTGGCACTTTAAGAACATGTTTGTAGGATAACATACGTATCCTCGACACTTGCTTTTCTTGAAGTATAATTCTATCACAAAACATACTAGAATATTAAAGTAAGATTTTACTACAACTACAAAAGTTTTATCCTTTATTTTCCATATGAAATAAGTTGCTAAAAAAATATGTAAATTTTACCAGTTATTGGCACAATTTTCCAGTACTTGGCATCCACTTTATAGCGGTCATTGGCACCTCCCAATTTATACCGACCTTACTTATCATAATTAATATTATTGCTCACAACTATCACAAGCTGTTCCTAATACTTGGTGCTGCAGTAGAAGGTAAAAATTAAGAAAATTAAAAACAATTAAGAATCAACTTATTAATTCAGTAAAATTACATAACACTCTATATAAATACAACTATGAGTTACAGAAACACCAGACTGAGTTTGTTCGACTTCCTTTTCTTTGTGTGTGTTCTGTTTCTGAAGAACTGCTATGCATAGGCGTTTTGGTGATGCAAGCAGTAAGAATTTATTCCACTGATTCAGAGAAATCACCTTCATCATCAAAATCATCGTTATTGTCACTATCATGTACCACATAACAATTATGGCATAAAAACCATCATTTGATTCATCTGGGTATTTATATGATGCGCAATGGGGATACATGTAGAACGGAAAAGGTTTTTACATTGATTACATTCATATCCCTTCTTTGAAGACACACTTCTTGTACATCTGAAGCACATTCCACAAAACTCTATTTCTTTATTCTTCATGTAACCACTCGTAGAACCTGGAGCGTTCTCAGCATTTGAATGCTTAGCTTGGGATATCGGCTCTGTCGGAATGCTGGTATCTCTCTTCATGTTATTTTTGTTAATTTGTTCAGTAACATTTTCATCTTATCTCTTCTCCTTTCGTCTTTCTTTCTGTTTCATGGCGTCCTCCTTCATTTTTACCTGTTCCTCTGGCAGTTGATTCCACTTTCTTAAAGTTAAAAGCATGGACCTCGTTTCACTTGACGCATTCCCTTCCTTTTTGGTGTTTCTAGCCACAGAAGCCCGCCCCCCCCCCCCCAATGAACCATGGACTTTGTCGTTGGTGGGGAGGCATGCTTGCCTCAGCGATACAGATGGTCGTACCGTAGATGCAACCACAACGGAGGGGTATCTGTTGAGAGGCCAGACAAACGTGTGGTTCCTGAAGAGGGGCAGCAGCCTTTTCAGTAGTTGCAGGGGCAATAGTCTGGATGTTTGACTGATCTGGCCTTGTAACACTAACCAAAACGGCCTTGCTGTGCTGGTACTGCGAACGGCTGAAAGCAAAGGGAAACTACAGTCGCAATTTTTCCTGAGGGCATGCAGCTTTACTGTATGGTTAAACGATGATGGCGTCCTCTTGGGTAAAATATTCCGGAGGTAAAATAGTCCCCCATTCGGATCTCCGAGCGGGGACTACTCAAGAGGACGTTGTTATCAGGAGAAAGAAAACTGGCGTTCTACGGATCGGAGCGTGGAATGTCAGATCCCTTAATCGGGCAGGTAGGTTAGAAAATTTAAAAAGGGAAATGGATAGGTTAAAGTTATAAGTAGTGGGAATTAGTGAAGTTCGGTGGCAGGAGGAACAAGACTTTTGGTTAGGTGAATACAGGGTTTTAAATACAAAATCAAATAGGGGTAATGCAGGAGTAGGTTTAATAATGAATAAAAAAATAGGAGTGCGGGTAAGCTACTACAAACAGCATAGTGAACGCCTTATTGTGGCCAAGATAGACACGAAGCCCATGCTACAGTACTACAAGTTTATATGCCGACTGGCTCTCCAGATGATGAAGAAACTGATGAAATGTATGATGAGATAAAAGAAATTATTCAGGTAGTGCAGGGAGACGAAAATTTAATAGTCATGGGTGACTGGAATTCGAGAGTAGGAAAAGGAAGAGAAGGAAACATAGTAGGTGAATATGGATTGGGGTAAGAAATGAAAGAGGAAGTCGTCTGGTAGAATTTTGCACAGAGCATGTCTTAATCATAGCTAACACTTGGTTCAAGAATCATAAAAGAAGGTTGTATACATGGAAGACTCCTGGAGATACTAGGAGGTATCAGATAGATTATATAATGGTAAGACAGAAATTTAGAAAACAGGATTTAAATTTAAAGACATTTCCAGCGGCAGATGTGGACTCTGACCACAACCTATTGGTTATGAACTGTAGATTAACACTGAAGAAACTGCAAAGAGGTGGGAGTTGAAGCAGATGGAACCTGGATGAACTGACTAAACCAGAGGTTGTACAGAGTTTCAGGGAGAGCATAAGGGAACAACTGACAGGAATGGGGGAAAGAAATACAGTAGAAAAAGAATGGGTAGCTCTGAGGCATGAAGTTGTGAAGGCAGCAGAGGATCAAGTAGGTAAAAAGACGAGGGCTAGTAGAAATCCTTGGGTAACAGAGGAAATATTGAACTTAATTGATGAAAGGAGAAAATATAGAAATGCAGTAAATGAATCAGGCAAAAAGGAATACAAACGTCTCAAATATGAGATCGGCAGGAAGTGCAAAATGGCTAAGCAGGGATGGCTAGAGGACAAAAAAAATGGTTCAAATGGCTCTGAGCACTATGGGACTCAACTTCTGAGGTCATTAGTCCCCTAGAACTTAGAACTAGTTAAACCTAACTAACCTAAGGGCATCACACACATCCACGCCCGAGGCAGGATTCGAACCTGCGACCGTAGCGGTCTCGCGGTTCCAGACTACAGCGCCCAGAACCGCGCGGCCACTTTGGCCGACGCTAGATGACAAATGTAAGGACGTAGAGGCTTATCTCACTAGGGGTAAGATAGATATTGCCTATAGGAAAGTTAGAGAGATCTCTGGAGAGAAGAGAACCACTTGTATCAGTATCAAGAACTCAGATGGAAACCCAGTTCTAATCAAAGAAGGGAAAGTAGAAAGGTGAAAGGAGTATATAGAGAGTCTATACAAAGGCGATGTACTTGAGGACAACATTATGGAAATGGAAGGGGATGCAGATGAAAATGAAATGGGAGATACGATACTGCGTGAAGATTTTGACAGAGCACCGAAAGACCTGAGTCGAAACAATGACCCGGGTGTAGACAACATTCCATTAGAACTATTGACGGCCGTGGGAGAGCCAGTCCTCACAAAACTCTAACATCTGGTGAGCAAGATGTATAACACAGGCGAAATTCCCTAAGACTTCAAGAAGAATATAATAATTCCAATCCCAAAGAAAGCAGGTGTTGACAGTTGTGAAAATTACTGAACTATCAGTTTAATAAGTCACAGCTGCAAAATACTAACACGAATTCTTTACAGACGAATGGAAAAACTGGTAGAAGCCGACCTCGGGAAAGATCAGTTTGGAATCCGTAGAAACGTTGGAACACGTGAGGCAATACTGACCTGACGACTTACCTTAGAAGAAAGATTAAGAAAAGGCAAACCTACGTTTCTAGCATTTGTAGACTTAGAGAAAGCTTTTGACAATGTTGACTGGAATACTCTCTTTCAAATTCTAAAGGTGGAAGGGGGAAAATACAGGGAGCGAAAGGCTATTTACAATTTGTACAGAAAGCAGATGGCAGTTATTATAGTCGATGGACATGAAAGGGAAGCAGTGGTTGGGAAGGGAGTGAGACAGGGTTATAGCCTCTCCCCGATGCTATTCAATCTGTATATTGAGTAAGCAGTGAAGGAAACAAAAGAAAAATTCGGAGTAGGTATTAAAATCCATGAAGAAGAAATAAAAACTTCTAGGTTCGCCGATGACATTGTAATTCTGTCAGAGACAGCAAAGGAGCTGGAAGAGCAGTTGAACGGAATGGACAGTGTCTTGAAAGGAGGATATAAGATGAACACCAGCAAAAGCAAAACGAGGATAATGGAATGTAGTCGAATTAAGACTGTCTGATCTCCCGCGTGTGGGCCGGCCGTGAACAGCTGTGACTCCTGCAATGGCGGAGCGTGCGAACACACTCGTTCGAGATGATCGACGGATCACCATCAAACAACTCAGTGCTCAACTTGACATCTCTGTTGGTAGTGCTGTTACAATTGTTCACCAGTTGGGATATTCAAAGGTTTGTTCCCGCTGGGTCCCTCGTTGTCTAACCGAACACCATAAAGAGCAAATGGGAACCATCTGTGCGGAATTGCTTGCTCGTCATGTGGCTGAGGGTGACAATTTCTTGTCAAAGATTGTTACAGGCGATGAAACATGGGTTCATCACTTCGAACCTGAAACAAAACGGCAATCAATGGAGTGGCGCCACACCCACTCCCCTACCAAGAAAAAGTTTAAAGCCATACCCTCAGCCGGTAAAGTCATGGTTACAGTCTTCTGGGACGCTGAAGGGGTTATTCTGTTCGATGTCCTTCCCCATGGTCAAACGATCAACTCTGAAGTGTATTGTGCTACTCTTCAGAAATTGAAGAAACGACTTCAGCGTGTTCGTAGGCACAAAAATCTGAACGAACTTCTCCTTCTTCATGACAACGCATGACCTCACACAAGTCTTCGCACCCGAGAGGAGCTCACAAAACTTCAGTGGACTGTTCTTCCTCATGCACCCTACAGTCCCGATCTCGCACCGTCGGATTTCCACATGTTTGGCCCAATGAAGGACGCAATCCGTGGGAGGCACTACGCGGATGATGAAGAAGTTATTGATGCAGTACGACGTTGGCTCCGACATCGACCAGTGGAATGGTACCGTGCAGGCATACGGGCCCTCATTTCAAGGTGGCATAAGGCCATAGCATTGAATGGAGATTACGTTGAAAAATAGTGTTGTGTAGCTAAAAGATTGGGGAATAACCTGGTGTATTTCAATGCTGAATAAAACAACCCCTGTTTCAGAAAAAAAATGTGTTGCATTACTTATTGAACTGCCCTCGTAGATTAGGAAATGAGGCACTTAAAGTAGTAAAGGAGTTCTCATATTTGGGGAGCAAAATAACTGATGGTGGTCGAAGTAGAGAGGATACAAAATGTAGACCGCCAATGGGAAGGAAAGCGTTTTTGAAGAAGAGAAATTTGTTAACATCGAGTATAGAATTAAGTGTCAGGAAGTCGTTTCTGAAAGTATTTGTATGGAGTGTAGCTATGTATGGAAGTGAAACATAGTCGATAAATAGTTTGGACAAGAAAAGTATAGAAGCTTTCGAAATGTGGTGCTACAGAAGAATGCTGAAGATTAGATGGGTAGATCACATAACTAATGAGGAGGTACTGAATAGAATTGGGGAGAAGAGGAGTTTGTGGCACAACTTGACAAGAAGAAGGGACCGGTTGGGGGGACATGTTCTGAGGCATCAAGGGATCACAAATTTAGCATTGGAGGGCAGCGTGGAGGGTAAAAATCGTAGAGAGAGACCAAGAGATGAATACACTAAACAGATTTAGAAGGTTGGAGGCTGCAGTAAGTACTGGGAGATGAAGAAGCTTGTAGAGGATAGAGTAGCATGGGGAGCTGCATCAAACCAGTCTCCGGACTGAAGACCACAACAACAACAGACACAGAAGCTCTTCGTTTATACATTTGGTTGGAGTTTTGTTTATTGTAGGCGTAGGATTATCTGCTATGTCACCTCTTCACGCGCAGTATGTTGTAGATTTGAAATGTTCAGATTTTCATCAGAAAGGGACACGTTGGCGTCTGTCGTGGTTTCAGTAACTTCCTGTTCCTCTTTTTGGTTTTCATTTTAATAACATTCTCTTACTCGATACAGAAGACAGAAATCTTCTCCATGACCATTGTTTATCACATCTGTATAGTCCCAAATTCTTTTATTTTCTCTTCTCCAGGAACTCAAATATAAGCGTCTAGTGGAAGAGGTAGGATTTTTAACTTTCTGTTATAGCTGCTAACATTATTGCGGTAAGAAAGATTTCGACCCAAGCACTTTGAGGAATAAGTATCATTGCGGTTCCAGGGGTACAAACCGGCAGCTCTGAAACCATTTTAATTGGTTTTCAAGGTTCATTTTTTCAAGCATTTCTTTCAGTATTGGTACAAAGCCGTCCTAAGTTATAGCTTTCCCACCGTTTTTGTTTGCCATGTGAATGCAGCATTCATCCATTCACTGTTGAGAGGTCTGAAGGCAGCAGCATCAGCAGTCTGAAATATTCGTGTGGAATTGGGATACAAAGATGTCGGAATAATTTTAAGCTCTCGGCACATCTCGCTCAAGTGGTAATTTAAATTTTATGCTCATCAACAAACAAAATTACTGGTCGTTAGATGCTATTTTCTTGAAGGTATGGATGAAAAACGTTAGCTATGAATTCGAAGAAAGCTTCAGATTTCATCCATCCATTGTCGTTTCTCCCGATGCCCCACTTTTCAGGAATCTGTTTGATAACATTGGTAGGAATTCTCTGATAAGGGTAAATTATCATTGGAGGGAACGTCTTCCCGTCTGCTGACAGTGTGCACATGACAATCAGAGTAGCTATGGCTGGACCCTTCTCTACTTCGTAGACATAGTTACAGCCAGTGGGTGCAAGTACAATATCTTCCTTAAGACATAGAACAAAATTAGTTTCATCGCCGTTGAAAACACGGCTCGGACGTGACTGTACATCATGTACGTTTTTTTTCCCTTAAGGTGGTCTTCTGTGGACGTAAACCATCCCCTCACGTCTTATTCACTAACAGAAGCACTTGCAGCAGTTACACCCTCGGGTGTTCTTTCAGAAACCTCTGGATGTCTTTTTAAAAAAGGAAGAATACTATTTGTTAACAGGGTGTCACCCTTAAAGGCATTAGGACGTTTATTGTTCTGAAGAAATTCTCTCACGTTTGGCTGCATATTTTGTTTTCGCCGTGGGAATCCCTTCCGAGCACATTCAAAGATCCACCTGAAAATGTAATTAAGAATATTGTCAGAAATAACGAATTAACTTGTAAATTGTCAATGAGTCGAGCTACAGGGGTACTAATACTCATAGAACAAGGGAGCTTTCCTCCTCTTTGCTGAGTATAGGCACTGGCCCATGGAATGTTTTGGTATATTTATCACTCGGCTGGAACTGTAATGTTGATATGGGAATCCTGTACATTCTGGACGCTGCTTTGAATGAGATGCCTTTCTTCATTTCTTGGAGTGCGTTCTGAAGGCTTTCTTCACTATATGATTCTTTACGTCTAAAACTCGTATTTCACTCAATTTCCTTCTATAATGAAGAAAGAGAAGCAAAAAAATGTTAAAATCAATGCCAATTATTACAACTGCAGTCTTCGCGAAATCCACAGCACTTTTTAAGTTAGAATGTTTGTATTTATTCCAGTAACTTCATACTGATTGTATATGATAACTATGGTGTCATAATTTTGAAATATGAGATGTCCACATAATTACAAGAATGGTTGGCTCTGAACACTATGCGACTTAGCTTCTGAGGTCATCAGTCGCCTAGAACTTAGAACTAATTAAACCTAACTAACCTAAGGACATCACACACATCGATGCCCGAGGCAGGATTCGAACCTGCGACCGTAGCGGTCGCTCGGCTCCAGACTGCAGCGCCTAGAACCGTACGGCCACTCCGGCCGGCCCCACACAATTACAGCACTCAATATACGGCAGTATTTCTAAACTTACCACTTAGAAAATCCTTTCTTGCACAAGGAATTACACAACAATCTACTTGATGTCAGATTCTCGCCAAATCAGTTTCCAGAAGGCGTTGAAAGATATACAGCGAAACAAGCGAAAGCAGAAGTTTTCATCTGTTTCTAAAATAGCACTAACAACTTAAAAATTCCATTATTACACAATGTTTCTTAGCAGTGTGGCAATTACTGGTGGGGTGTCAATGATAGTGTCGTTTACCCTATCTAGAGTATGATGTGTGACGGTTCATCTTGAGCACGGAGTATGAACGTGTCATGAAGAACATGCAAAGGAAGTTCCACACGCACGCAGCTGAACATCCTTGCCGCTATGTGCAATCGACATGATAGTCGACAGTCGCATTTTGCCAGACGGTAATGCCGGTACAACGGACGTGAAAGAGCCTTAGAAAGTTAAAAATATGTGCCGTGAAACGCTGTAATCAATGCACTACTCAGACATTTAATAATTGCAAACATGGATATATGAACAGTTTTTCAGGGAGATGCCAAGATGAGACTCGATTTTCCACAAACCGTCGTCTGGTATAAGCAATGAACGGAATATGTCAGGTAGTGGCACAGACTGCCGTCTTCCGAAGTCGATTCCAGTTTTGCTAAGATAAAACGTGATATAAACATTTGCTTAAAATCCGGTTTCCATTTCAGGAAGCATTTTTTTTTTCATTTTGACCTATTTAATAGTGTTTGTTGTACGAATGTTGCATACAATCCTGCCATCGGTTTTGCTGGATGGCGCCTTTCGAGAGATGCTCTCGGTAACCATTGTGAGGGGCGCGACATTCCTGGCTGTTCAAAGGAAAACTACACCGATAACACGAGGCAACATCATTCCAACGACGTGTTAACAACGAAGTAAAATACAAGTACTGTAAAAAAAATTATGAACAAGGAAAACTATAAGCGCTGTAGATAGTAAACTCGCCCCTTCCACTCATCTCAAGAGAAAAAATTTGAATCATGTTTAATGTGAATACGAAGATCACAGTTAGGATACAAAAATCTGACATGCACGTGAACTAAACTGCACAAACCTGTCACAGATATTTCAATATGTTATTCAAAACCTTCAATATTTTCAAATGTCCCATCATTTTGAATTGTATAAAGTCAGTAACTCATGGCTGAAATCTCCTCTTAAAGTTTCACCTGATTTACCTCAAGACTTGACCAAATGGTGCAGTACAAGAATATAACCAACGGAAATATATTCAGTCTTGAGAGCGAACGTAGCCGTAGTAAGAAAGATTCTAACTGCTGAAAAAGAAATTGGAATCACACCATTGATGTATATAGATGTCAATGAAAAGAAAATGAAAAGTATTTTGTGGAGGTGGTGTTGTATAGCTGTAATGAATGTTAAGAACGCCACTATGGAATACACAGCTGTAGCGGTACATTTTATTATAGAAGACCGATTTTGATTTAGGATCAGACCATCATAGGGTCCAAAAACAGTCTCACGTATGCATCTGATTAATTATACTGCTAGTCACTGGATGTACGATATATCAACTTTACTATTAGTTGTATATGTATAACACTATGTCCATTTACCCTCAGCCGTGTGACACAATTGACGGCTATAGGGGTAAATAGACACTATGTTATACATATACAGTAAATTCCGTATTTCTAGATTTCCGGAAGGCAAAATGCAGGCTGTTAATGAAGGTACGAGCATGTGGAATAAGTTCACAGAAATGTGAGTGGCTCGAAGACTTTTTAAGTAATAGAACGCAGTAAGTTGTTCTCGACTGCCAGTGTTCATCAGAGACAAGGCATCGTCAGGAGTGCCTCAGGGAAGCGTGATAGGATCACTGTTGTTCTCTACATACATCAATGATTTAGCGGACAACGTGGGCAGGAATCTTTGGTTGTTTACTGATGATGCTGTGGTGTACGGTAAGATGTCGCAGTTGAGTGACTGTAGGAAAACACGACTTAGACAAAATTGCTAGTTCGTGTGATGAATGGCAGCTAGCTTCAAATACGGAAATTGTAATTTAATGAGGATGAGTAGCAAGAACAATCCTGTAATGCTCGGATACGGTATAACTATTGCTCTGCTTGGCACAGTAAAGTCAATTAAATATCTGGGCGTAACGTTGCAAAGGAATATGACATGGAACGAGCATGTCAGAACTGTGGAAGGGAAGGGACTTTGCTCTATTGGGAGAATTTTAAGGAAGAGTGGTTCATATATAAAGGAGACTGCGTATAAGACGCTGGTGCGACCTATTCTTTAGTATTGCTCGAGTGTTTTGGATCCGTACCAGTCGGATTGAAGGAAGACATCGAAGCAAATCAGAAGCGGGCTGATAGATTTCTTACCAAGATCTTCAAACAACACTTAAGTGACATGGAGATGCTTGGAGAGCTCAAACTGGAATCCCTGGAAGGGAGACGACGTTCTTTTGGAGAAACGCTATTGAGAACATTTAGGGAACCGGGATTTGAAGCTGCCGGGTGATGCTGCTGCCGCGAACATACATTGCACGTTAGGAACACGAAGATGAGATACGAGAAATTAGGACTGTATGGAGGCATATAGGCACATAAATAGTCGTTTTTCCCTTGTTCTACTTGTGAGTGAAATAGGAGAGGAATCGACTAGCAGTGGTACAGAGTACCCTCCGCTCTCCATGCTTGTGGAGTATCTATGTAGATGTAGGATAGTAATTATGGGACATTGTGCATCTGATAATTGGTACTATAATGACGCAGCTGAGGAGCTGAGGTAGTTTTTAGACCAGATGATGGTCTGACCCAAGACCGAAATCGATCGTCTGTAATAAACATACTGTTATCTCTGTGTATTGTATAATGCAGCTCTTAACTAAAATAATTGACTTAGTGATATGGTCTTGGTACAAAACCCAAAAAAAGAATTGAAAATTACCTTCACCTATATTGAGACCAAAATGTCAATATTGAGACCGACAATAAGTGTTCACAGTACACGCACTTTCCTTATCTGTCTGTAGTGATAATTTTTGCGAATCATTGTCGTCTGAGACTAAAAGGAAAAGACAGTATTATTGTCTTTGTGGTTGGGGATCTATTTTGAGGACTGCAATGAATGTACATGTTTGTCGAAATAACGGCTATCAACTGTTATTTATTTTTGCGTAAGTTGTAACTGAAATAATTTCTCTATAGACAGCAAGTTCCTTCGTGCTTGACCCTCAGTTTGTCAAATCATGATCATAACACGTATTACATCACCCACGTAACACTTATGTAATGATGTTGCGAAGTATGAGAGTACTGGGTACAAAAACAATATTCATACAGCATTTACCACAATTGGATCGGCAGGTTTATTTACTCCATTTCGTGTATTACCATAAGGCCGTATTTCAACAATAGATTCTTTCTCAACACGTTAAAAGGCCAAAGTAGGTATTAACCTTGTAATTAGTATATTCATACAACCATATAGTTGGTTCCTTAATCATGCTGCGGAGAAAGAAGACGTATCCCGTACTTAGTTGGGTGCGCCAAATAAGGATTGAACTTCGGAAGCACATACCGTCTTACATGTCCATAGGAAAATGTCAAGGCATCGTTATATACGATGATGAACCGAGGACCTGCTCCGGCTGCGGGCAGGCCGGTCACGTCCTAACTGAGTATCTTCAGCGACGTCTAGTACAGTTATCTCGGGACATCCAGCACCCGCTACACAAGATGACGTCGCTGCTTGTTACGTACGTGGAGGCGCTCCGTAACGACGTGGGTGACGCGCTGACAGGCCGTTGCCTAAAGAGTCTACGAGTACCGCTTCCTATGCCGCGTCACTGAGGGTGCAGATGAACTTGCCGCACCATCAGCCAGCGAAGTCAGGGTTCTTTCACGTTCCCGTCGAACCCATTTCCAGATATGGAAGCTGATCCGCAGGAGGATAACACTAAAGAACACCCCTCCGCGAACGTGGAGGCACGGTTACGAAAACAACGGTCGCCGAAGAAGCGGATGTCAACAGAAGACGAGACGAGCAGCACAAACGAGACGACGAACAGGATAGTGGGGATGACTGCGATTCGCTTCCACTGCCTGGCAAGGACGGCTTCACACCCACAGTGTCTGTGCGGCAGACCGCGGAGGAGCCGCAACCTCTAGGAGATACGACGGAGACAACTATGGAGCAAAATTGCCTCCCACCAGTTAGTAATAGAGTCAACAGTGAGCTTCCCCGTCAGTTCAGTGGGAGACTAGGTACACGAAATGAATTAGACTGACGAGATGCAGGAGGCGAACATTCAATTACTGGCTCCCACAGTCAACGAGCCGGGGACCGTGTGTTCCCGGTCAGGGGGAACGCTCCGTCACCACCATATTCGTTGGTGCGTGACGTTACAGCAGTACACGACAGATACGATTTCCCACGCCTATCGTATTAGCACAGTCAACATCAATGGTATTAGCGCCATGATAAAGATCCTAATGCTACTAAATATGTTGCGAGTTGCGGACGTCTACATAGTTTTTCTGTAGGGGGTACGAAACGATACCCCTATAAAGTTGTATGGTTATAACTACCTGTGATGGTACCATTACTGAAGGGATGTCTCCTTAGTGAATATTTATGCATATTCTGACTAAAGACGAAGCACGAACGAACAGATTTTTACACAGAGCAAGTGACACCACTCTTTTGAAGACGTGAGGAGAATTACTGCGTTCTGCGTCCAGAAGAGCAACGCCCACACTTCGTCCCCTGTCCGGTGTTACAAACGCAGCATTGTATGACAACAGGTAGGTGAATCACGTATAACGTACCCCCATGTATTTTCGACGAACATTTTATATTTGTTACGAATTAATGAACTGAGTGGCTTTAATGAAAGAAACGCTGTCTAATGTAATAACTAAACAAACAGAAAATCAATGGACTAGAATTTAAGATTGGTAATTCTACAATATGAATATAGTCTCTTGACACGAGGGCTATTCGGAAAGTAAGAAACGATAGGTCGCGAAATGGAAACCACAGTGAAAATCAAAACTGTTTTATTTGCAGCAGTTAGCTACAACTTCCAGCTAGTTATTTCCATAGTCGCCGATCCGACTTAGACGTTTGTCATAGCGTTGTACCAACTTATATATGACATACAAAAGGCAGCCGCCAGTGCTTTCCGCCAATTCTCTACGCTAGCTAACAGCTCATTGTCTGTGCCAACATGTTTTCTTCATAGCCAGCGTTTCATGTGAGCAGAGATGAAAATCAGAGGGAGACAATTACGGGCTGTATTGTGGGTAATCAAACATTTCCAAATGAAAGCGGTGCAGGACATCTACATTGCCCCTGCAGAATGCGGCTGAGAATTGTCTTGAAGAAGAAACCGCACGACAGTTATGTAATGTTGGCTGCATAGCTTCAGGCGAAATTTCTCATAATGCCCTCATATTTGGCGGGAGGTACTATTGTTTTAGGTATCTTTATGTTCTTCCTGTCTGCTCAGAACTAAAAAGAACGACGCATAGTGATCCATGGGCATACTAGGGACGCTGCCCAACACACCTGTGCAAAAATTCATCGGATTTTCACTGTGGTTTTCGTTTCGCTACCGATCGTTCCTTACTTTCCGAATAACCCCCGTACAATGTGCTACTAAACAGTACATTTATAAATGTGACTCTTACAATTTAGTATATAGTATAGAAGCACCATTGTGATAGCATCTCTCTCCTTGACATTCTCTCTCTGGCGCTCTTTCTCTGACTCTGTCGTTGTTACAAGCTCTTCTACATCTTTCAGGTCTCTACGACTCTACAAAGTGTTACTAATTGTGAGATAGATTTTTAACGTAAACTGCTACGTAATGCTTTCATTTCGCAGTTGTAATCGCCCGGGGTCAAATAACGATGCATTCAACAATTCTAGCACGCTGGGCGCTCGAGACAGTGTAGTATCATATGAGCTACAAGACAGCCGCCATTGCGTAGCTAATGTGAATTTTAATACTTTCCTTTACAACCAATTAGTACAACATTTCTATTTCACAGGAGCCTGCAGACCTGAAGGAGATTTTATTTACGTCGAAAGAAGTAGGTGTACAATGAGTGAGTGATTTTTCAGCTGGCTTGGCTACGAATCAACAAAGACGTAATTTCAAGTCATGTTATAAAGGACAGGCGTGGGAGTACGTAATGTTAAACCATTACAGTAAAAGATATTTACTACGAAGGTCATTTACAGTGTGGTGCTAAAATAGGTACTTTACGTAATTATAGCAGCATTTACGCCACACAATCACAATAATTAGATGCAAGGCTCAATTCATGATTACAAAACTAATGCTGCTAAGAAATATCCCGTCATCTACGTCGTAAAAGATAGTACTTAGCTAAAAATTCATGCAATATATCGCTAGCTAATTCCCAAAGAGTACTTGGATTTATTCAGAGAAAACCATAAACGTATTTAATTACAGCAAACGAAAATAATTTTTAGAATAGAGATACCACAAAATTGGCGCCAAAGTAGGGCATGTGTGTGTGTGTGTGTGTGTGTGTGTGTGTGTGTGTGTGTGTGTATTTGTGTGTGTGTGTGTGTGTGTGTGTGTGTGTGTGTGTGAGAGAGAGAGAGAGAGAGAGAGAGAGAGAGAGAGAGAGAGAGAGAGAGAGTGTGTCTTGGTGTTTCAAGTTACACATGCGCTTAGGTATTTTGACAGAGCTTCGAGAAAAACTGCAAATAACTGACACGCCTTTTACCCTTAGTCACTGTGACATTGACTATATATTTTCAAATCATTCACGTGAGACATACCATAAAACGCTGCTGACGTTGCTGAAGTGCTACGGTAGTGTCTGAAATTTCTTTCTAGTTTCCAGTCTAATTTTCTGCACACCATCCGCGTCTCATGACAGTGTGTCATTACACGGCACAGAGAGTCACGTATACCATAGCGGCAGTGGCGTATGGTGTGGTTTGGAGAGGCCTGCGGCAAACTGAGATCCGATATTGGCGGCTGCTGCGGCTGCAGCGAGAGCGCCGCTGCCAGTCAACTGTGCACCGCAGATAACAAAGAAGTGGCGGCAGAAACAGCGGCGCCGCCGCCGCCTTGCTGTCTGATTCGCTACCCCGGCACAATGGGCGCCGCTTCTTTCTCTGCCGCTGCCGCGAGGCCGTGGACGGGGCCGTCACCCGTCACGACAAAACTCCGCCCTCTCTGCCGTGTCCAGCGGCGCAGCGGCCCGACAAAATTGGATTTACTTGATGGCAATGGCTGCGCGAAGTGACAACAGAAAATTCTTTGTAAACAGGGCGATTGTTTTTCCGAGCCAAACAGATGAAGTTGTCGATTTTTCTTTCCGTATTTGCGGGAGACATGTCTTCTTTTCCTTCCTTATCCTACTACATTACACCGTTCCTATTTTCTTAATTTTTCCTTCCTTATCCTACTACATTACACCGTTCCTATTTTCTTAATTTGTCCTCGAGTAAGAGTACTCTCATACATTAGGTCCTAGCTATTTTCACATCAAAGGATAATTCGTTCTTGAATGAGTGCTACCTACAGGGGATGTCAAATTGATTCCAAAAATTTATATTTCCAGAAGGCTTTTGACACCGTTCCTCACAGCGATTTTTAATCAAATTGCGTGTCTATGGAGTATCGTCTCACTTGTGCGACTGGATTCGTGACATCCTGTCAGACACGTAATAATTGACGGAAAGTCACCGAGTAAAACAGAAACAATATCTGGCGTTTCCCAAGAAAATGTTATGTGTACTCTGTTGTTCCTGACCTACCTAAATTTCTTTACTTGTTAGCAGTGGAAGCTGCTTATAAATTCTTCAGATGATAAAAACAAACTGCAAAACGATTTATCTGTATAGTGGGAAACGTGGCAATTGACTACAAATAATGAGGAATGTGAAGTCATTCACAAGAATCGTTAAAGATATCCGCCAAAAATTGGTTACAGATAAAACACACAAATCTAAATGTTATAAATTCACCTAATTGCTTATGGATTACAATTACTAATAACTTAAACTCGACTACAGTAATATCAGAAATTGAGTCCGCCTTGATGCAAAACACCTTGTTATTCGTTTATTTCTTTATCATCCCAAACTAGTTTCGCCGACAAATATCACCATCATCGTTGGTTTTCTTAAATCTAAAACATGCAGAAAATTGCATGCTTAACCAAACACAGTAGCACATTATTACATTTTTTACTATTCGTTTTTTGAAGTATAGTTTTCTGTGAATACTTTCATACTACCTTATTTATTGTATGTTACAGCATATTTTAAGCAATTATTGTCGCTGTTTGCCACATATTTTGTGTGCGCTTTTTTCTGATGCTGTTTTTTACTTAGCGAACATCATGCCATCTGCAACCATGTGAGCGGCTGTTAGTAAACAAATATTAAAAGGTGAAATTCGTATGTCAACAATATATACTTGGGGTTGTGGTAGTGTTGTGGAAACCAGTTATTTGGTGTGTACTGAGCTGTTACTTAGCTATTCGCGTACTCACGTTCGCTGGATGGCATGTAGCTTTTCTTATACACAGAAAAACAAAACTTTCGCACTTTATTTCTGATCCAGAATGTTACGCCATCTCATTGTTCGCGTGTGTCGCGAGAGGTGTACCGCATGTGGCAAGAAAAGCTATGGAAACTGTAGCGTGAATTACGACGACTTCGGTTCATTATTTATATCTCTATGTGTGATGGGGAAGTTGTTCTTTTGCGTGTGTGTGCTTCCTGTTCTGTGTCCTTGGCCAGTTCTTTCAGAGCGGTAAAGAGTGTGTTGTTGCAAAGTGTTGTGTTTCCGTTTATTACACTTTTCCCTTCGACTATAGTCTTTTGAATGTAGTAATTTTCTTCTATTGTTAGTTGTCGGTTTAGACTGATGCTGTTTCTCAGAATGTGTAGATCATTTTCGATATTAGCGGGGTTATGGTTTTTGTTCATTACATGTTCTGCAAAAGTTGAATGTGGACTGTCACTCTTTAGAGCTCTCATGTTCTCTGTGTACCTCGTTCGGAAGTTTCTGATTGTTAGTCCTATGTATTGAGCCTCTCTCTCTTAAAAAACATCACACGTACCTTTGTTTTTCTGTGTATAAAAGCAGCTACATACCATCCAACCAACGTGAGTACACGAATAAGTAAGTACCAGCTCAGTACACACCAAATAACTGGTTTCCACAACACTAAAGAACCCCAAGTATATACCGCTGACATACGAAGTTCTCCTTTTAGTATTTGCTTACTAACAGCCGCTCACATGGTTGCAGATGATATGATGTTCGCTAAGTAAAAAACGGCAAACAGCGACAATAATTGCTTAAAACATGCTGCAACAGTCAATAAGTAACGTAGTAAGAAAGTATCCGTAGTAAACTATATTTCAAAACACGAACAGTAAAAAATGTAATATAGTGCTACTGTGTTTGTGTAACCATGCTATTTTCTGCATGTTTTAGATTAAAAACCCCCACTAATGATGACGATGGGCCCAGGAAATGACCTGGGGGGGGGGGGGGGGTCTCTGCAGACATCATGAGACTCTGGCATAGAATGGGGGTGATACGCGATTACAAGAACTCAGCAAGAGAGTTCTCACAGCTTCTGTCATCTCAATTCTCCAACTTCATACCTACACGTGGTACACCTGTTAAGCTGAGCAACTCAGCGGAAGGTTGGGTAACCAACCCCAGCGGGAAACTGAGTCTGTGAGCCGATAGGAGTTGGAGGACAGTGGAAGGCAACGGGAAACCACCACTGAACTATCCCATGGCTTCGCTCAGCTCAAAATATTCCGGAGTTTCAAGTTCCCCAATCGGATCTCCGGGGGGAACCAGGTTGAGTGGAGCTTCACGAAGAGTAAGATGGTGCAAAGAGAAGCACTGTATAGGAACATGGAATGTAAGATCCATGTATCAAGGAAAACTAGACATAGTGAAAAGAGAAATGGAGAAAATTAACGTCGACATATTGGGAATAAGTGAAATGAGGTGGACTGGCATGGGAGAATTTGTTTCGGATGGCCATATGGTGTATTATTCTGGGCACGATAACAACAGAAGTAATGGAGTAGCCTTCATAGTTAGTGATAAAGTGAGAAAAGCTGAAATGGGATGCAAATATAAAAATGATAGAATGATGTCCATCAGACTTCAAGGTCAGCCCCTCAACATCACAGTAATTCAAGTTTATGCACCAACAACCGATGCTGAAAAGGAAATTATTGACCAGTTCTATGGAGTTTTGCAAGAATTACTACTGTCAACACCAAAAAAAGATATAGTCTTCATAGTTGGAGATTGGAATGCAAAAGTGGGAAATCAAGCTGTAGAAGGTATAACAGGGAAATATGGTCTTGGTACAACAAATGAAGCTGGACAGAGACTCCTAGAATTCTGGGAAGAAAATTCATTGATAATTAGTAATACACTGTTTCAACTACCAAAACGACGCCTATATATCTGGGCTTCGCCATATGGCCAAACCGGAACCAAATTGATTACATACTTTGGAATCAGAGGTGGAAGAGCGCGGTTCAGTCAGCTACAACAAGACCTGGGGCTAACTGCGGATCAGATCATGAGCTCCTGATTGCAAAATTTCGGCTGAAACTTCAGAATGTAGCAAAAGGTATCCCAACCTGCAGATATGACCTTAACTCTATACCCTCCGACTACGCTGTAGAGGTACAAAACAGATTTAATGTATTACAGCTGGAGGACAAAAGCTCGCAAGAGATGTGGACAGAAGTAGCTAATACTGTCAAGGAGGCCGCAGAGAAACACATTCCCAAGAAAAGGAACAGTAAAAAGGCTAGATGGCTATCAGTTGAGGCACTGCAAGTTGCAGAAGAACGAAGGAAAGCAAGAATCAAGGGAGATAGATCAGCTATGTTTGAATTAAATAAACATTTTCAGAAATTAGCTAGAAGAGATAAAAATATATTCTTTAATGAACGGTGCAAGGAAGTTGAAGATATTAACGGAATGGGGAGGACAAGAGGTCTTTATAAGAAAATTAGAGAAATTAAAGGAAAATTCCAGGCAAAAATTGGAATGATAAAAGATAGAAACGGGAAAGATCTGAGTGAAGCAGAGGATGTTAAGGAAAGGTGGGCAGAATATGTAGAAGACCTATACAAGAAAGAACTGCATAATGACAGGGCTCCTACTGCTGATGTTAATGTTAATTTAGAACTAGAGCCAGATATTTTAGATAGCGAAATCCAGTGGGCCCTTGAAAATATGGCTGATAACAGAACTAGTGGTCATGATGAAATACCAGCAGAATTGTTTAAAGTCACTGGAAAGGATGCAGTGAAAGTGCTGCACTCAATATGTCAAAAAATATGGATCACGCAGCAGTGGCCAGAAGACTGGAAAAGATCAGTATTCATCCCCATTCCAAAGAAGAGAAGTTCTAAAGAATGCACAGATTACCGAACAATCGCACTTGTTTCACATGCTAGCAAAGCTATGTTGAAAATATTACAAAATAGACTTCGCCAATATCTAGATCGAGAGCTACCAGAAGAACAAGCTGGATTTAGGAAAGGAAGAGGAACTAGAGATCAAATTGATAACATTCGGTGGATTATGGAAAAAGCGAGAGAATTCCAGAAAGATGTGTACCTCTGTTTTATTGACTACGCCAAAGCCTTTGACTGCGTCGATCACAACAAATTATGGAACATATTGAAAAACATGGGTGTACCAAATCACCTCATTCATCTGATACGGAGTTTATACCTTGACCAAGAAGCCACGGTGAGAACTATGTATGGAACAACGAAATGGATAAAGATTCAGAAAGGGGTCCGGCAAGGCTGCATACTATCACCGTACTTATTCAATCTGTATGCAGAACATGTTATGAGGAATGTGAGGCTAGATGAAGGAGAAACAGGAATTAAAATAGCTGGAATAAATGTAACAACCTCAGGTACGCGGATGATACGATCCTGTTGGCAGAAAGTGAAGAAGAATTGAGAACACTCTTACTGAAGGTGAAAGACGAAAGTGAAAAGGCCGGTCTTATGCTGAATGTGAAGAAAACGAAAATTATGGCAACTACACCTACCAATTAGTGGGATACAGCAGGAGAAACCATGGAAGTAGTGACCACATTCAGTTATCTCGGTTCCCAGATCTCTGCTGATGGCGACTGCAGCCATGAAATCCGGAGACGCCTGTTGCTCGGTAGACAGGCGATGTCAAACCTTGACAAGGTTATAAGGTCCAGAGATATAACACTAGCAACAGAGATCCGTATTGTGAGGGCTATGGTCTTTCCAGTTGTGGTGTATGGATGTGAGACCTGGACCATTAGAAAGGCTGAACGGCGAAGAATTGCCTCCTTCGAATTGTGGTGTTGGAGGAAACTTCTTAGAGTTCCATGGACTGCAAAGAGAACCAACAGATCAATATTGGAGCAAATAAAACCAGATTTCTCCCTGGAAGGTCTAATGTTAAAACAAAAGCTGACTTACTTTGGACACACAATGCGAAGGCATGCCTCGCTGGAAAAAACATTAATGCTGGGGAAGATTGAAGGAACTAGAAGAAGAGGACGTCAGAGGGTGAGATGGATCGATGGCATCACAGAAGCAATGTGTTCCAACCTGGAAGGTCTACGGGAGAAAGTGCAAGGCAGGAAAAAGTGGCGTGATTTGGTTCATGGGGTCACGAAGAGTCGGAACCGACTAAACGAATAGAGAAAGAGAGAATTATGATGATAGCGCAACTAGTTTGGGAGAATGAAGAAATAAACGAATAACAAGATGTTTTGCATCAAGGTGGACTCAATTTCTGATATTACTGTTTTCTATGCAAACACGGACCAAATGGAAGAGTTCCAAGATAAAATCATTGTTAAACTGGACTGTCACATAGATAACGTTATGGCGAAAGCAAACTGTTAACTCCAGCCTAGTAGTAAAATATGGATTGTCTAGGAAAACTGGTTTCTCGGATCGCTAGAGAACATTCAAACAAATCGTATAATGTTTTATTGCAAATTAAGAAAAATATGATTATTAACTTTTTGTTACACAAATGTGTCGCACGTAAAGGACGACATACAAAGTAAGCAATGTTCTTCAGTATAAACGATTGCCAAGTCCGTGTTACATACGTTGTTCAAGCAAAGTAACTAGTGTCGATGCTGCTATGGATCTCGCTAATTTTGAACTCTTTAACTGGGCTGCGACCAGTCGGGCTCGACGCATGTGTCTTCGCATAGGGGCCGCCGCTGACGCGTTGTCGTCCTGGAAAGGGGTCGGTTAGCGTGCAATTGCTAACATCTTCTCGCAGCCCTGCCTGTTCTATCGTTCCTGACTGGCGTACCAGCGCTTGACTTTACGTCGTAACACAAACCAAAGACTGCGATTTATTGAAAGAACCTTTACAAAATTCGACAGGTCTCCTAAAGACACATTACGCTTGTCTGTCCTCTTCAGGACCACTGCTATGCACTGTGGGACCCACATGAGATAGGATAGACGAAGGACATCGATAAAGTTCAAAGAAGGGCAGCTCGTTTTGTATTATCGCGAAATATTTGAGACAGTTTCACGGATATGATACACGTACTCGGGTGTTAATCCTTAAAGAAAAGCCGATTTTCGTTACGGCAGGATCTTCTCGTGAAATTTCAGTCACCAACTTTCTCTTCAGAGTGTAACAACATTTTGTTGGCGCCCACCTACGCAGGGAGGAATGACCATCGTAATACGAGGTGCATTCAAGTTCTAAGGCCTTCGATTTTTTTTCTAATTAACTACTCATCCGAAATCGATGAAACTGGCGTTACTTCTCGACGTAATCGCCCTGCAGACGTACACATTTTTTACAACGCTGACGCCATGATTCCATGGCAGCGGCGAAGACTTATTTAGGAGTCTGTTTTGACCACTGGAAAATCGCTGAGGCAATATCAGCATGGCTGGTAAATGTGCGGCCACGGAGAGTGTCTTTCATTGTTGGAAAAAGTCAAAAGTCACTAGGAGCCAGGTCAGGTGAGTAGGGAGCATGAGGAATCACTTCAAAGTTGTTATCACGAAGAAACTGTTGCGTAACGTTAGCTCGATGTGCGGGTGCGTTGTCTTGGTGAAAGAGCACACGCGCAGCCCTTCCCGGACGTTTTTGTTGCAGTGCAGGAAGGAATTTGTTCTTCAAAACATTTTCGTAGGATGCACCTGTTACCGTAGTGCCCTTTGGAACGCAATGGGTAAGGATTACGCCCTCGCTGTCCCTGAACATAAACACCATCATTTTTTCAGCACTGGCGGTTACCCGAAATTATTTTGGTGGCGGTGAATCTGTGTGCTTACATTGAGCTGACTGGCGCTTTGTTCCTGGATTGAAAAATGGCATCCACGTCTCATCCATTGTCACAACCGACGAAAAGAAAGTCCCATTCATGCTGTCGCTGCACGTCAACATTACTTGGCAACATGCCACACGGGCAGCCATGTGGTCGTCCGTCAGCATTCATGGCACCCACCTGGATGACACTTTTCGCATTTTCAGTTCGTCATGCAGGATTGTGTGCACAGAACCCACAGAAATGCCAACTCTGGAGGCGATCTGTTCAAAAGTCATTCGGCAATCCCCCAAAACAATTATCTCCACTTTCTCGATCATGTCATCAGACTGGCTTGTGCGAGCCCAAGGTTGTTTCGATTTGTTGTCACACAATGTTCTGCCTTCATTAAACTGTCGCACCCACGAAAGCACTTTCGACACATCCATAACTCCCTCATCACATGTCTCCTTCAACTGTCGATGAATTTCAATTGGTTTCACAAAACGCAAATTCACAAAACGAATGATTGTACGCTGTTCAAGTAAAGAAAACGTCGCCATTTTAAGTATTTAAAACAGTTCTCATTCTCGCCGCTGGCGGTAAAATTCCATCTGCCATACGGTGCTGCCATCTCTGGGACATATTGACAATGAACGCGGCCTCATTTTAAAACAATGTGCATGTTTCTATCTCTTTCCAGCCCGGAGAAAAAAAATTGGAGGCCTTAGAACTTGAAGGCACCTCGTAAAATAACAGAAATCAGAGATCGCACGGAAAAATTTAAGTGTTTGCTTTTCCCGAGCGCTGTCCGAGAGTGAAAGTATAGACAAATAGCTTGAAGGTGGTTCGATGAACCCTCTGTCAGGCGCTTACATCTGAACTGCAGAATAATTACGTAGGTGTAGATGTATATGTGCACCGGTAAGCTTACCCCCAGAATTACTGAACACAGACCGAACATCTAAAATCTTTATGAATAATATAAAGTTAAGAAAGCAGAACAAACTACCAAAAAATGTTTATTCGTCTTCACAGTTATTTCCATGAAACACAATACAGTATACACTTAAATAACAGTGTCCACAAGGCAGGTGGAAAACACTAGCTTCTTGTAAAAACAACTGACGATATTTAGATGCTCAGCGTGAGTACACAATGTATGGCTGTAAGTATTCCTTTCAGGAGCAGGAGCAAAAAGTGGGCTTCGTTTTGTCCATATCGATTACTCTTTTGCGGCTTAAACCCAACAATACCAAGGCATTTCCCATAACGCACGTTACCGAGGGGTATTTTATGCCCACCCTAAATAAGTTAAAGGAGAACAATATGGATTATTTGTTGTTGATTAGTATTAATAACATACTTTTTAAGGAGCTACTGATGAATAAGTAGGATCCATAATCTGACAATACCTTTTACCACACTACTAACAATATCAAAGCACTTTCAGTAACGTGTACTGCCCTCTTTGTGAACACCACAACAAACTTTTAAAAAAATGCAAATGTCGTTCATTGTCGTTGACTTTTAGTCATAAAATAAATTTGAAAGGCATTTTGATGTGTAAGTAAAGCCGTGAAACTGGAGATATTGAAAGCGATATTTGTTGCAGAAAGTGACATTTACTAAAGAGACGTAAAATTTTGCAACAAGTTTCACTGAAAAATTTAAAACATATATACATTTATGGTAGAAGAATTAATTAAAACCAATAAAACTTATTTCAGAATTTTGAAACATGAAGCAACTGATTAGATAACAATATTTTCATATGGTGGGCATTACGTATTCTCCAACGCCCCTCTTGGTATTGTGAGAGTTAACTTATTCTGTTGTTTTAACTGTTGAAAAGTAATCAATATACGTAAAAATTTTGATTATGTATTACCCTCCTTTCTGAAAATGAAGGTGGTTCGGTAGTCAAGCTTGAACACGTAGAATCACGAAGAGTTTCTTGTCACTTGCATCTCAGTACCGAGAATTCTGTCAATAACACGAATCGACTGTGTGCATAGCTTTGGTTTTGCGTTGGTTCAGAAGAAGAAACGTCTCGTGCTTGTGTAAATAGGTGAATTCTTTTTGTTATACCTATGGGGAGAGAGTCCACTCCTAAATCACAAAAACGATAATCATGTTGCAAAGAAACGCTGAAAACTTTATTTCTGGTGTAACCTTGGCACGCAGGACGAAACTGGATCTCCCAAACAAGGTGTCCGTCATGTTTTACTTTCCTGACAGCCTCCTTAGATCATGCTATACGTCCTTTCCACTTGCCATGATTTCCCGGGAACCAAATGATCTCAGAACGGACCGTTACTATTTTCTGAAAAACTAGATCGAATCTTCTCGAAAGGAAAGAAATCTGTGTAATATGCTACTTACCTTCTGCTACATGGCCTGTGTTGTACAATGAAGATTGCCGATATCAGTACATGCTGAGAATGTGACAGTGAGTGAAGACGAATTCAACCGTACTAACGATTTTTATGTTACTGCCATTTGTATACAAGTGAATAAAGGGAATATTTGTTTTGATGCAGGCATCTTGCCTCGATTTATTAAGTAATCATCGATCACCTGATATACATACGCCTCTTTTATTTGTTCCAAATTAATTCACTGAATGCGTATTCATGACTTCCGCTGTATTATGTGTAGGTCTACAACCTAATATTCAGTGAATTAGTTTCGAAATATTCCGCACAGCTGAGGAACGTCAACAGCGCCTGTACTTTCAAACATGCATAGTATTATAAGCGTAAACGAGCACACAGCGATGATAACATTGGTTTCGATTCCTCGTTTTCTCATTCTCCATGTGAAACCAAGTGATGTTGCGAGCATTAGGCGATGAATTCAGTGGACTACGATACAAGGATGTACACAGTGTTACATAAGGAAGTGTGGATAAGTTCGGTGAGCGTGCACCTGTAACGGCAACTTAAATTATCACGTGTATTTGTTTTGAATTTGCGGGTCGCGAACGTTTTGTTGTGGAAAGTGGTTCGAACATTAAACTTTCACGTACAGAAAAGCAGGTAATAAGGTACATGAAGTTAAACTGGTGAGAATATATCATTGTAATCGGAAGCGTGAATATTGCACCAAATACAGTCAGATTTCAAGAGAAATAAGAGAACTTGCTCGGAAGCAAAAAAATTGGATCCGAAGTATTTCGTGCGAAAACAAGTGCCCCATTGGTTAACGAGACAGTAATGTAATGTTGCCTCATCAGCAATGTTTATTTGTACTGGTATTAGATATGTATTTTAGGATTACAGCACAATATAATGCAGTGTCCGATGGAACACTGTGAATGTCTATGCATCCTAGTCAGCAAACTATTTGGTAATAGAAATAAAAATTGAGCAAGCGGAAAATTCGGGTACTAGTCCTGGTCTGGCACGAATTTTCATTTGTCTCTCCTGGGGCTCTCCAAAGGAGTAGCTTCCCCATGAAACCTACTACAGTCTTTAGTTGTTATAGATTCATAATTAATGTTAGCAAAACATGGGACAATGATTTAAACTGGATTTAAAATTCAAAAAGTGGATTTGTTACAGGTATCCTAGAATAAAATCTTAGAAGGATTGTGTGGTATTTATGAAATCAGAAAATATGCAGCAATGTTTTATGCTGTTATAGATTTGCATTGCACATTAAAAAAGGGAATTCACATGATACAAATCGAGATATGGTCAAAGAGTTTGTTTCTGTGTGTTTTGATTGACCTTACTTTGATAATCGATAGTTGATTATCAAAGTAAGTCACAAAAGATCTTCCTCAGAATTTTTAAACAATATAATAAATTCATTGTTGGATTCTATAATTTATTTTATGCACTTATATACTTATTTATATAAATAGTATTTATCTCCCTTGTCGTCATAAAGCGGAAATGGACATAAATTTGATTAAGAAACATCCCTAGTAAGTTGCAATAATAAGCTGTAGCATAAGAGAATTTGAAAGTAAACAAGATTATGTTTACATAGAAATTTTGTGCTATGTAAATGATTATAACAAGCATAAGATTTTCTGATATATTTTTATTTGTTAAATATAAAGTAATTTGACATTTTTTAAATTGATTATGTGAGAGAAAATATGTTTAATAGACAAAAAACAAAATTTGTGTAATAAAGTGTTGCGCAGGGCGTCCTTTATAGTGTCAAATGGTCTCTGACAATTACTTAAATTTGCATTTTTCATAAGAAGTTCACTTAGGCACATACACCTCCCATTTTATGAGAAAGCAGTGCACTTTATGGATTTAATACACATGGTTCACAATCAACATTATGTTTTGAAATATTTGCTGCATTTCATCCATATTTTCTTGACGATTTACCTGCTTGCCTAAGACTACATTTTACTGCATCAATAAACAACAAATTTTACACTCCATCTTTCTTTGCAACTACCAACAACGTAATGTTATACTGGTTTTTACATTAAACATGGAAGTTTTATTGGTATGGTAATGTGTAATATTCTAAATAACTATCACTGATGGGATCGACACTAAAGCCACAGTTTCAGTGGCCTTCAGCTGGTAGATCTCTCCATATCTCTCATCAGCGACAGTTATTTACATTATAATGTTGTGCCGTACCTAGAAAACTTTCAGGTTAACACACAGTGTCAATAGGAACCTACCCAATCATACATTGTTCTCTCTATACCCCATTGTTCTCTATTTATTGAAATTCTCTTCCTACCACAGGTTTCTTTGCAACCAGTTCACTGTAATGTTTGATGAAAAAGTATTGGTAAGGTTTTAGTTTTGACACCACAGTCATGTTACTGCGTTCACTTTTTGTTGCGAGAAATAAAAAGATCTACGATGGTGGGTGGCGGAAAATTTTAAAGTCCAAGATGGTGGATGGTGTAAAATTAAAAACCGAAGATGACATTGGTAGGAAATTTAAAAAAAGAAGAAAACTGAGGCGTGTTGGGCAATGGCAAATGTAAAAATTTAAGATGGCAGCGAATTTACAGAACCCAAGATGGTTGGAAATATAAAAATCCAACACTGCAAAACAAGCTCACGTGTGCTTTGTATCCTTTTTCATCCTTCCCATACCACCTCATCACCTCCTAGCCCTCTCACAACCAATTCCTCGCTCCGTTTCCTGCCAATCACAGCACTGTATTAAAATGAGACAGCCAAACAGAACCTAGATGCAAGGGTCTGGCACTAAGCTCGAAGATATGCAGTAATAATTACGTAATGTTCATGTGAATATGAGCCAACGTAAATACATTCATAACTTCCGTAATCTTCATTCGAGAGTCATAGATATTTGCATAAATCAGTGTAAGTCATTTACCTCTGACTTGCATACACATACATACCTATGAATCAAAACAAGATTAAAACGTTACAGTCAGCTGTACAAAAATGGTACCAAGTTCGACGTAATGCTGCATTCCTGAAGTTCTTATGCTCCCCTTGGGAATTATCCGCACATATAAAGATATTTACATAAAACGTAGTAAGATATTTGTCTCTGAATCGCATATCGATGTACTTACCCGCCCACCGAAGCACCTCCGCACACACAAACACACACACACGCACACACACACACACACACACACACACACACACACACACACACACACTAACACCTATGTTGCTCAATGTACAGGGTGGCCACCATTGCCCCTGGAGGGCAATGATGGTCATTTTACAGGTGGACTACCATTCTCGCTAGGTAACACCATGACCCCACGGTGACCACTATTGCACTAAGGATTCCATCATTCAACATATAGCGCAATGATGCTAATTTTACATGGAAAGCACCAATCCAATTGGGTGACCTCCATTCCCTCTAAAGATCATTTTACACACCTTTCGTGGAGGATGACATAGCGGTTAGACCTGAGTTGCCCATATAGAGCCAGAGCGCGAACTTTACCTATTTTTACATTTTACAGTAAACCAGCTGGGGATGTAGTCTTTCTCGAAAGTTGGCCGCTGATTACTGATTACAACGATATGGTCGACTTTGAATTTAGCTTTTGTGGATCTATCATGTTGAGCTTATTATACACAGTAGGCATATGGCTGATATCCTTCACACCAGTGGGTCTCATTTCAGTTGTTGTTTATTTTGTGTGATTGTATTGACTTATTAGACCTTGCACCTCATCAATGAATTTGAAAGAACCATGAGCAGTAAGACTTTGAAACATCTTTATCTTATGAATTCTGTTGAAGTGCTCCCCAACTGCAGCTTTTAGGTTGGAAGATGACAAATACTCTTAAATCTGGGTTTTTTCTTGACATGGTAATTGTAAAATTCTCTTCCTAAGTCTGTGTGTAAATGAGTTGGAATTTGTTATTTTCTCTCTATGTACTTGTAAATTCATCTGCAAACTCTGCATCAGTTTTAGTACTTAGATCGGTGACCTCTGTAGATTTGGAGCACATGTCAATTACTATTAATAAATATTTATAAACAAAATCGGCTTGACGAAGGTCATCAGTGCTTTTATTGTTAACTGCTCTCTTGGGATAAAGTTTGCGTGCCGTGCAGTGCAGTTCTTCAGATGTTTCGATTCACGCTAATCACAATAAAGTCACTAACAAGAGAAAAAATTCGTCGTAAGGAAGAAAGAAAGGAGTATTTCTTGATATAATATTTTACAGAGGGAGAAAAAACAAAATACAAAAACAAAGTATGCCACATTCAGATTGTATTATAGAAATATGACATTTCTTTCACTGTTCAGCAATAAGGTCCATTCCACTCATTGGCGTTAAAGCTAAAACCACAGAAGGTAACGATGTTAATCGTCGGGGCCTGGGACGAAGACGACATTATAAGCCATCGCAAAGGTATTCCATTGGTTTCAAGTCGGAACTCTGGACAGGCAAGTTCATTTCGGGAATGTTATTGTTCACACACCACTGCCTCACAGATGCTTCATTATGCAAAGTGCACTGTCGTGGAGACACAAACAATCACAACCTCCGAACTGTTCCTCTACTGTATGCGGTTCACAATGTTGTAAGAAAGCTGAATAATTAAAAAATTCGCGTTTTTGTTAAGCGAAATGAAGGGAACACACCATAAGCATGAGTAACACCCCCATACCGTTACAGCATCTCTGCAGTACGTCCATTGCTGGCACGACGTATGATGGTAAGTAATGTTCTCTATACATTCGCCAAACCCATTCCCAAACCCATCAGCAACCTACAGGATATAGCGTGATTCATCACTACAGTTTGCTTGTTTCCAGTAATTCGCTGTCCAGTGGCATAGATCTTTACACCACCTCAAGCATCGTATAAATTTGACAACAGAAATGTATGGCTTATGAGGAACCGCACGGCCATTCTATCCCGATCTTCTTGAATGCTTACAGTCATTGTGCTAGTTGGACTGTTCGTAACACTTTGGAACGCACGAACGATTTTTTACACTGATTTGATGAATTTCTTTATAAACACTTTATGGGTTTGTCAGTATATGAGGTCTGTTTAGTATTAGTTCAGCTGTGGCTGTTACTTCGTGTTTGCACTTCACAGTTACATCACCAACAGTCGCCTTGAGCAGCTTTTGAAGGGTTTAAATGTCCCTCATCAATTTGTAACTCTATGGACGACCAAAGTGTAATTCACGTCCTAAGTCACAAGAGCTCCCATAACTGGTCCGTTCTTCCGTTAGCGCTTCTCCACTGACAGTACAGTACTGCTCGCCTCCTTTTATACTGGGAGACCCGCCTCTAGTGACATCTGCTGGTTAACACTCAGTTACATAGGACTGCCCAGATATTTTTGATTAAGTAGTGTACATGTACTCGTATACTCCACACTGCAACCTTCGAAAACATCATCTACGTGCAATGACGACGCAAAGACTACGATAAATCAGCCACCTTTAAGCAATCGGTGTGAAGAAAATGGAAGGTTTTTATGATGGCAATCTGATAAATTATAAGTACCTTGCGCGCAGTCTCAGTCATTCTCAGCGCAAGTGATACTGCTGATTGAGGGCGCCTACGAGTTGGCACGTAGGCAGCTTACAGAGCATCAGTATTTCTTAGCTCCATGCTTAGTAGAAGGTTACGACGTGAGTCTTCTCCTTCGTCTTCTTCTTCTCCATCGTCTTTTCCCACTCGTGTGAGGTCGGCGTTGTGCTCAGGATTTGGCAAACGTATTTCATTTAAATCTGCTCTCCGGTGCACTTCCTGCCGCTGCAGTCGTCAGTTCCCGAAGGGAGGGAAGTCGTATGCTCCATCTGTCTGCGAATTGCGTATACTTTCTTATGTGTGTGATGGTATTTTGACTGTTTGTGAAACGAGTACTCTAAGATGTAAATTGGTCACCGGCGCAGCGTTTGCCTAAAAGAACACGGGAAACCACCTGAGGCAACAACTCCTAAGGAAACAAAGCCTCTATACGTGGCACGTGACACCACAGCATGGTGTCGTGGGCAGGTAACAGAGGGACACTGGCACTGTACGCGCTTTATTGTAATTAAGCTTATTCGTGACTGTAATTAATAGCTGCTTACGCGTGAACTGTTTTCTTCACTCTGTGTGCACTAGATTGGACGAGACGTGCGTGTTCGACCAAGTAATGTGCTTCTTTTTTACTGACAAAATACAATTTCGTTGTTCTTTGCAGACTTAGAGAAGACATTATGATGGAGACCAAACACTATTATATTTAAATTCCTGGAGCATGAGAAAATAATAAAGAAATGGTTATTGAAAATTCACATTAAAATGTGTACTGTAATTGAATGTCATGCAGGATCTGCTTTAAGAATGTTTGCTTCCTTACATTCACATGGCACCACATTTCCTCCTTAGTATTTGTTGCTAATCATTCAAATCGGTCTGGCTTTAGTATTATGTTTCCTGCTACAAAAACTTTCTGTAAACTGCCCATTGAAAAAGACAAGAAATTTCGTACAGGTCTACACAATAACGAAAACTAAATTAAGAGTAGGTTCCGTACCAGTACATCTCCTACACACTATCTGTAGCAACATGATGTTCAAAGTCCTTGTTAGTAATTCAGTGCATAACGCTCCCAGAAATCGTTTCTGATCTTACAGCGCTCAAATAGGCTATTTATCTTTCTTTGTGACTATCGACAGAGTTTCACAAAATGGAAATAATGCACGAGTAGGTGAATATAGCAAATGGAAGAACAGGAACTTTATTTATGATCAAGAGTTTATACTTTGTCAACACATGCAAATATAAGAACTGTGAACACGTGTGTAAAATGTTACAAGTGTGTCTTATAAGTTCTTTGCACAAAGTGTCTTAATTACTGTGTCTGAATTTCAGCTAGAAGTAAGTGTCTTACATTTCTTTCTTACATACACAATTAAACTGTTTGAACATAGCTTTGTGGATGAACCTCAGCTATGATGAAGCGTATAAGTGTCAATGTCTTAGCTTTCTTTATGCTGTCAATGTTTCTGGATGAATGAAGATAAAGTCTTTGAAACAATAATTGAAACACAGAGATGTTTAAGGGCCTTGCAGATATTCCGCAAAAGAAATAATGATCTAAAACCGTTCTTAGTTAAACAGAGTGCACAAAGCTTTTTGATGGCTACATAAATTTACTACTTGTAGTAATTACGTTATTTTCCTTCACAATAGCTCCTAAGGAACATTTGGAACATTTCTATGGGGGTCTATGGTCATGGTTTGTGTGTGTGTGTGTGTGTGTGTGTGTGTGTGTGTGTGTGTGTGTGTGTGTTTGTGTGTGTGCGTGTGTGTAAGAAAGGACCTCTGGATCATTCATGGGCATTTCTTGCTGTGTTCTGATAAATTCGTTAAGAAGTGCAAAAAACTTCGCTTAAAATAGCTTTCTGTGCCATTTCCATATATATTCACTTTTATTCGCAGGTATGCCACTTCTGGGAGTCTAATGTTTTTTGGGAAACACAAGTACAGGATGAAATGACAGGATCATAATTAAATGTTCCTCCTCTAAAAACCACATTTTAAGCCATGTACAGTTCCACTGCTGTTCTGACAGTCCATGCTGTATCATGTATTGATACCACACCATTGCGTATCAAGTTTGGTAACGAAATGGGGAGTTTCCATCTGACACCTAAAGCAGTTGCATGAAATCTGACATACCCAGTGGTGCACACCCACTGAGCCACACCTCCAGCAGCTCTGTACCATGAGCGCCCTCTGCCACCGCAATTTAGGTTCGCCAGTGGCCGCCACTCAGCCCACACGTGCTCGGAACCACATCACCATGTGACGCTATGCAGACGCTGTCTACTCCTAGTTGTTACACCATAGTTCATGGTGTAGCGCACAAAGCCTCATCCATGTTAACACTGACAGCTGAACTCTGTTTCCCGCTACATTGTTTGCAATCGGTTTTCGTAACTTAAGTAGATATCTTCACTGTGCTAACTTGTTCGATAATCTTTTCTGCTCCTGTCCGGCTTTCTTACTACAACAGTTGCCACACCATGCTTTAGCCGACCATCTTACTGTTGTGAACTAAGTTGTGCACAACAGTCCTTCTCACTCCTCAAAAGAAGAGAGCTGATGTGAAGGGTAAGGGGAAAAAACCTGAGGTTTGAAAATGAACAGCTAGCAACACCATTGTAGTATACCTACTCAAAAATACTGTGTGTTGCTTTCAGTTTTGTCTGTGCGACAATGAAACATATTCTATTTCTTGTATTTAATTGGTAGAGATTGATAAATAAATCAATAGTTTGGTATTCTACTGTTTCCTGTCTACATAATTTTAGCTTCCAGGCTTTCTTTTTGCATTAGTTTACAGAAGATGATAAGGAATCCACCTAAAAAAATACATTCACACCTAAAATGTTTTCATCTGATGCTTCATTTTCAGTTGGATTGTACTGAAATATTACACAAATTGAGCCACAGTGTTTAACAGCTTCAATTATATTTTTGAATGTAAATAAATTTACACTATTTATTTTCCGTTACCTTGCTGTTTTAAATTGCTAGGTGTAAATGGTTATGATATAAATTACATTCCAACATTATATAAGAACTGCATCCAAAAACATTCAGTCTTTAGTTTCCAAGTGAATATGAACATCCCGGTTTATGCTATACATGTAATGTAAACCTGTTCCAAGAGCTGGGTTTTAAGAGTCACTAGACATTTCCTACCCGCGTTTCATTTTTACCTGTTTCAAGATTTGTCTGACATACCTCTTACTTTTCGTTATTTGTACTTTTACTTCCATACCACGCACCTCTGTAAACGGTCCCTGTCAGACAAGTCGATGACAAAGCATCTCACTTCAAGGCCTGTAAGCTACTCTTCAGGTGTTGGTTACGTTAACATCGTAGTTCAATTTGTGGTCAGTGCAATCAAAATGATATACAAGATATAAGTAAGTATTCGTTCTTTCACTATCATCCGTTAACGGTTCGTTTATGTTCTGGGCTTTCAGTCGATGTTTTTCTCAACGTTATCATGAGATGGTGCACAATTTGTACACGAACACCTCGGTATTTTACTTCTACAAGCTGTAGATGGCATAGCATTATTGTGGGTAACATCAGTTTAACGACGTTTGTGGTGGAAGAGACATGCCTTTCTACACTGTCCATTGTCTAAAAAAGTTATCTAAATTTACCTAGTAGTTTCAGTTTTTACGGTGTAAAGTGTGTTTCAATACGGCGCGAAAGTAAATATCACGTTAGACTAGGTCAATCTGTGACAAAAACTTTATTTGACATTCACATTCGTTGGTTTCGCCAACTCTCCACCGAATCATCACATTTGAACCTAACATGGACCTCTGGATACGATATACAACCAAAATTTCCCGCAAGGGGTTGGGGAGAAGGGTCAAATAACACACTTCACATTCTAGACAAAAATGTCAGTGCTACTGCCTGGTAAAGCGCAAAATCTAAGACATTTTGGAACGTAGTTGAACGGCTTTGTCGACTGGTAGGTAAGTCACAACGGCGCTACATTGCTAGTGCTATTGGTACAAAGCATAGCAGTGCCAACGATAAACAAACAATTTCAGAAGATGACATTTCATAAGAAAGCATCCAAGGAATTTCGCAGAGTGAGAAAAAAGTGACAGAGGGAACACTAGCGTTTCTGGAAGATGAGCCAATGGAATGTGTGGGGTCGTATATGCTCGACTCTGCGCGCAATGTACATCAGGAGTACAATTATGGCGATATGTGATGAAGTGAAAGTGATGCTGAAAACGGTGTGGGGCCATGTATTTCATCATCCTTGTGAGACCAGGAGCCACAAATCCCGTCCCCTGTGAAACGTAGTAAAGGATAATCGTTGTCCAAGAGGCGGGTACTAAACGTAGTTATGTACATGGTGGAGCATCCGGAGCATGGTAAAAAGAAGTTATAACAGATTTCAAGTAAGTCCGCAGCGATAGGACCGTGTAGTGAATAAGAAAATCTGGGAAGGACAGAGTGTACTTGTTATAAAAACTAATGTCATAGCCTTTTAAGGATGGTCGATACAATTTACAGGATGTACATGACAGTGACCTACTACATTATGCACATCGAATTTCACGAGACATAGATTACTGTGGTTTCAAGAAAAGCCCTGAATGGTTGCATAGCTTCAAACAATGCTCCATTGTTGTCAATGGAGAGACGTCTACAGACGTTAAAGTAACCTCTGGCGTGCCACAGGGGAGTGTTATGGGACCATTGCTTTTCACAATATATATAAATGACCTAGTAGATAGTGTCGGAAGTTCCACGCGGCTTTTCGCGGATGATGCTGTAGTATACAGAGAAGTTCCAGCATTAGAAAATTGTAGCGAAATGCAGGAAGATCTGCAGCGGATAGGCACTTGGTGCAGGGAGTGGCAACTGACCCTTAACATAGACAAATGTAATGTATTGCGAATACATAGAAAGAAGGATCCTTTATTGTATGGTTATATGATAGCGGAACAAACACTGGTAGCAGTTACTTCTGTAAAATATCTGGGAGTATGCGTGCGGAACGATTTGAAGTGGAATGATCATATAAAATTAATTGTTGGTAAGGCGGGTACCAGGTTGAGATTCATAGGGAGAGTGCTTAGAAAATGTAGTCCATCAACAAAGGAGGTGGCTTACAAAACACTCGTTCGACCTATACTTGAGTATTGCTCATCAGTGTGGCATCCGTACCAGATCGGTCTGACGGAGGAGATAGAGAAGATCCAAAGAAGAGCGGCGCGTTTCGTCACAGGGTTATTTGGTAACCGTGATAGCGTTACGGAGATGTTTAATAAAGTCAAGTGGCAGACTCTGCAAGAGAGGCGCTCTGCATCGCGGTGTAGCTTGCTCGCCAGGTTTCGGGAGGGTGCGTTTCTGGATGAGGTATCGAATATATTGCTTCCCCCTACTTATATCTCCCGAGGAGATCACGAATGTAAAATTAGAGAGATTAGAGCGCGCACGGAGGCTTTCAGACAGTCGTTCTTCCCGCGAACCATACGGGACTGGAACAGGAAAGGGAGGTAATGACAGTGGCACGTGAAGTGCCCTCCGCCACACACCGTTGGGTGGCTTGCGGAGTATAAATGTAAATGTAAATGTAAATGAACTAGATGACAAGAGATGTCGAAATTTCAATGAAAGCGTCAACTTGACGATGCACAGCAAACTGCGGAATCGGCACGAAAATTTATAGATGACATAAACAAATTTATCCCATCGTTCAGAAAGGAATTTGTTTTCAACTGCGACCAATCAGGATTTGAAAAAGACATGCGTATGAACACCACCCTGGAAATGAGAGATACCAAGAGAGTTGGGCAATATCAACTGATATCATTCCCTTCAGCAATTCGTATACAATTATGCCGACTGTTGATCTTGACTGTAAATTGGCCGGTAAGTTATTTATTGTGCTACGGGAAGTTGGAGGTACTCTGCCCCCTACGACTCCTTCTGGTGTGCGTGATCTTGCAAGGGCAGTAGGTAATAATTACGTCACTGCAGTCACGAGTGGGAAAATGGGCGTAAGAGATCTACATTCTTATGAGCATTGTTTTTGGCGAGTAGCTGATCAAAATAATCAAAATAATTTGATTTTGCTTGATTCCTGGTACGCGTATAAAAATCGTACACCTTTAGAGCAAACTGCCCCTGCTGAAAAGTGTGTGACATTGCAGTTCGTACCACATGGAACCACTAGACAAATTCTGCCACTGGATGTTTTGTTTTCTCCGTGTCTATAACATATATTATTGCACTATCTGCGGCTACACGTTATTGCATAGTGAGAGAGTTTCGCGAAAAGCTCCAGTATAAACTGTTTCGCATCCCGTTGCAAGCCATCACATTCGATTAGTTCTCGTCACCCGTTACACCAACGTGATTCTACATGCATTCTTTAACAGTGCATAGCTAGCTGAATTTCCTGCACGTCTTGTAACTCTCAATGAGTTTGTCTTCGATCTTGATGATGCGAACCTTTGCGATCATATTTTTCATTCGGTGTTCATAGAGTAAGTTCATGTTTTGTTCTGAACATTTCATTAATGTATATGACGTGCATTTTGTGAAGTAATACTTACATCCGATAAAATACCTTGACATTTTCTGTTGCCATTCTGATGCATATGGTGAATCATTAGTATCTAATGTTTTTCCTGTTATAAAAACTAACACAACTCTTTCAGATGAGCCCTACTAAACGCTCAACTTTCTACCTCACACTCCAGGGGTTCCACGTCAATATTGAGAGTAATGAAACATTTACGACCAATTGTTTCTAGTTACGACAATGTGAAACTAAAGATTCTGCTCATAATGTAGTTGGATTCTGATGGCTTATGTTGATGGTTTATTAAGCTACAGTACCTTAACAGCTTACATATGCCCCGCAGTCAGCTAAACGACCGAGCGAGATGGTGAAGAATACGGCTGTAAGCTTTAATTTCCTCTCTAGCAGTTACCAATTCCGATCGAAGCCCTCCCTGTCAGACCGATCAGCATGCTGACAGGATGTCTGCGGAAAGATTCCCAATATGAATCCAATTTCAGTTCTTGTCAGACTAATTCTCGGAATTAATCGGCCTGACGTTGATGCCAGTCCTCGCAGTTCAAGGGAACTACTTCTACAGAACACGGAGGAGAGCACAGATGAAGGTTACTACGGTGCCGCTCTCATTACTCTCACTGTTGCCTTATCGTTTACTGCTGAAGAAATATGTAGGTGAACATATGTTTTTTTTAATTATCTGGTGGTACATCCAACGCAACGTGCTGACTTCAGAGGGAGGGAGACCTGGATCGAATCAGCACGGCGGCTCAACGAACGTGAGCCGGAACACCTGCCAGTACGGTTCGTCGGTAGTTTTCCACGCTCGATTAGAGATGTTATGGTCTATTTCCCAACTTCTGCTTCACAGAATACAATACTCAAACAGTTAAAATGCGCTGGCACAAAGAACATCTACCTCTAGTTCCGCATATACACGTCTATTACGTGCGTGTCAGAGGCTCACAGAACCAATTTCGCTCTATTCCTCTACCCTTCCACTCTCTCACAGCGCACGGGAAAACGAATACTGGAATCTCTCTGTGTGAGCTCTGAATTCACTTATTTTATTGCAATGTTTATATCTTTCTCTGTAGGTTGGTGACAACATAAATTTTCACATTAGGAGGAGAACGTTAGAGAGTGACCGCAACGAAAAACGGCGTTTGTTTTAATGATTGCCATTCCAACTTGCATACCACATACACGACACTCTCTCCTCTATTTCGCTATAACAGAAATCGAGCTGCCTGCTTTGAACTGTTTCGATGTCTCCCGTCAATCCTATCTGGTAAGGCTCCCATAGCGCATAGCAACACTCTACCATAGGATGAACAAGCGTAGTGTAGCAACAACACGTGGACAAACAAGATGCCTTCGAGTGTAGGCAGTCTCTTTAGTAGACCTGTTGAATTGTCTTGGTGTTCAGCCAATAGAATACATACTTTAGTTTGCCTTCCCCACAACATAATTTATGTGAACTTTTTAATTTAAGTTGTTTGTAGGCGTATTTCGTAGATACTTAATTGAATTGATAGCTTTAGATTTGTATGATTTATGTGTGCCAGAAATTTCACAGATTCCTTTAAGTATTCATGTGGATGACCTCACAATTTGCCTAATTTCAAGTCAACTGACACTTTTCGCACAATACAGTTAAGTCGTTTAAATCATTTTCGAAACGATTTTCATTTTCTGATGACGTTACCAGACGGTAAATGACAGCATCATCTGCAACGAATCTATGGCGGCTACTCAGATTGTCTCCTATGTCGTTAACATAGATCAGAAACAACGGAGGTCCTATAACACTTCCTTGGTGAACACTAGACATCACTTATGTTTCACTCGATGTCTTTCCGTCAGTTACTACGAACTCTGACATTTGTAATAGAAAATTACGTATCCAGGGGCACAACTGAGACGATACTTCCTAGACATGTAATTTGATTAGAAGCCACTTGTGAGGAGCGGTGTCAAAAAACTTTGGAAACTTAAACATACGGATTCAATTTGAGGTCCCTCGTTGATAGCACTCGTTACTTGGTAAGAATAAAGAGCCAGTTGTGTTTCACAAGCAGTATATTTTTTTGAATCTATCTGACCTTGTGTCAACAGATCGTTTTCCACGAAGTAATTAATAATGTCTGGACAGAGTCTGCACTACTCACACATAGCTGGTGCACACGACTTCAACTCTTACGTCACCCCGTCGAATATCACAGCAGGCAGTGCACGCGATCACAAAGTCATATAACAAAATAAAATTTGCCAAATAATTTAAAAGAAACGGCGTCCTAGCTAGATAATTGCTGTGGGAAACAAGAAGAGTAATAGTAGTAGTAGAAGAAGATTTTTTAATCCACTGATATGAACGATGCGGAGAAATGGACGGAATAGAGAGAAAACTTCAATCTACCCTTGATATGCTGCAAAATTATACGTTTAAAGCCGGCGGCAGGCATAAAACGTCATCCGAAATAGTACTGAATGCTTTCTCAGAAAATTATTTTGAACAATTATTTCATAAGCCCACTCGAAGCTTAATTGTTTGCGAAAACATACTTGGCCTCTTAGCAACAAATAATCCTGGACAAACAGTATCGTGACGAATACAGGGATTAGCCACCACAAGGCAGTTGCTGCTAGGCTGAATACCGTAACACCTACAAACCATCAAAAAGGAACGCCAAATATATCTATTTAAGAAAAAAGCTGATAAAAATGTTCTTAACGCCCATTTAACAGACAGCCTTCACTCCTTCCGATCTGATCATGTAAGCGTAGAAAAGTTGTGGAATGATTTCAGAGAGATAGTATCGACAGCAATTGAGAGATATATACCACATACGTTAATAACTGACGGTACTGATCCGCCATGGTGCACAAAACGGGTCAGATAGCTGTTGCAGAAGCAACGGAAAAACATGCCAAATTTAAAAGAACGCAAAATCCCCAAGACTGGCAAAGTTTTGCTCAAGTTCGAAATATAACGCCTACTTCAATGAGAGATGCTTTCAATAATTTGCACAACGAAATTCTGTCTCGAAATCTGGCAGAAAACCCAAAGAGATTTTGGGCATACATAAAGCACACACGTGGCAAGACGCAATCAGTACCTTCACCGCGCGATAACACGGTGAAGTCACTGATGACAATGCCACTAAAGCCGAGTTATTAAGCACGGTTTTCCGAAACTCCTTCACCAAGGAAGACGAAGTAAATATTCCTGAATTCCAATCAAAAACAACTGCCAAGATGAGAAATATACAAGTAGGTATCCTCGGTGTAACAAAGCAGCTTAAATCACTTAATAAAGCCAACGCCTCCGGTCCAGATTGCATAGTCAGGTTCCTTTTAGAGTATGCTGATACAATAGCTCCGTATTTAGCAAATATAAACCGCTCGCTCACAGAAAGTTCCGCACCTAAAGACTGGAAAATTCCTCAGGTCACACCAATACCCAAAAAGGAAAGTAGGAGTAATCCGCTGAGTTACAGGCCCATGTCACTAACGTCGATTTGCAATAGGGTTTTGGAACGTATACTGCGTTCAAACATTACGAAGTACTTCGAAGAAAACGATTTATTGACACATAGTCAAGACGGACCCAGAAAACGTCGTTCTTGTAAACACAACTAGCTCTTTATACTCATGAAGTAATGAGTGCTATCGACAGGGGATGTCAAATAGATTCCATATTTTTAGATTTTCAGAAGGCTTTCGACACAGTTCCTCACAAGCGTCTTCTAACCTAACTGTATGCCTATGGACTATTGACCAAAACGAATAGCAGAATGGTTTAGATAAGATATCTGTATGGTCCGAAAAGTGGCAATTGACCCTGAATAAAAAAAGTGTAAAGTTATTCATTTGGGTACTAAAAGAAATCGGCTAAATTTCTATTACGCGTTAAGACACACAAATGTTGTGGGTAGAGCAAAGTCAAAACAGCGATTCACTGGCAGAACACTTCAAAGGTGCAATAGGTATACTAAAGAGACTGCTTACACCGCGCTTGTCCGCCCTATTCTGGAGTATTACTGTGCAGTGTAAGATCCGCATGAGGTGTGACTGACAGATGACATCGCAAAAGTACAAAGAAAGGCAGCTCGTTTTGTATTATCGCGAGTGCCACAGACATGCTAGGCGAATTGGAGTGACAATCATTAAAACAAAGGCGTTTTTCGTGTCGAGGGGATCTTCTCATTAAATTTCAATCACCTGTTTTCTCCTCCGATTGCGAAAACATTCTTTTGGCACCCACCTACACAGGGGGAAATGATCACCATGATAAAACAAGAGAAATCAGGGCTCGCACAGAAAAATTTAATGCTCGTTTTTCCCGCGCGTCGTTCTAGAGTGGAAAGGTAGAGAGACAGCTTGAAAGTGGATCATTGAACCCGCTGCCAGGAGCTTTATTGTGAATAGCAGAGAAACCACGTAGGGGTCGTGCGGTAGCGTTCTCGCTTCCCACGCCCGGGTTCCCGGGTACGATTCCCGGCGGGGTCAGGGATTTTCTCTGCCTCGTGATGGCTGGGTGTTGTTTGCTGTCCTTAGGTTAGTTAGGTTTAAGTAGTTCTAAGTTCTAGGGGACTGATGACCATAGATGTTAAGTCTCATAGTGCTCAGAGCCATTTTAACCATTTTTGAACCAAACCACGTAGGTGTAAAACAAACAGGAGTTGAATATGGCTGAAAATGATCCAGTGTCTACGCTACATCTCATCTGAATACAAATTGGAGTGTTCTAAGATATCAAGACGTGTGTGTCTTATATAGTTATGATATTGATTGGTCGATCAGGAGTATCAGTATACGGAGAAGGGGAATCGAATTCTCTCGCGCAATTGAACGACGTCACCAATGCAGAAATTGGGTCCCTCTTATCCCTCTCCTGAGCCCAACCTATATCACCTTCTTTCTCTGGAAAGGAACGACTACCAGTATCATTGTTTCCAATTCAGAGTCTGAATTTTGTTCATTGTGAAGTTTCTAATACTATCAGCCAATTCCAGCCTCCGAAAAAGCTACAGACAATGTCTCAATTAGAAGTGCTGGGGCACATGCGAATGTATACCGGTTATCTTTACACCCCCCCCCCCCCCTTTTAACTGTGTCCCTCTCTCTCTCCTTTCGTTGGTTCATCAGTTACATCACTAATTTAATGCTGCCTGTCACAACTTCCTGTCTCACGCATTCGTGTATCTCTTACACCCAACATCATTTGATTGATATATCCAATTTATTTCCCCTAGAGTTTCACACTCCACAGCTCTCTCTCCCTCTCTCTCTCTAGAACCATGGATGTCTTAAAACACGATTATCATCCTGTTCCTCATTATATTTCTTTCCTCCCAGATTCTGTGAAGAGCTGCCTCCTTTTTATCAGTCCACGTAATTCTCAACATCCTTCAACAGCATCATATCTCTAATGCTTCGATTCCCTTCTTTTCCAGTTTTCTCGCACACCACGATGCACTTTCACACGACGCTGTGCTCCAAACGTATACCCTCAGAAATTTATTTCTCAAAATGTGGCTGTTGATTGATGCGATGGACGCTTGGCATTTACTACTCTGCTTTCTCTGTCCTCCCTGGTTTTTCAGTGGTATGTTACTTTCCTTCCAAGGTAGCAGAATTTCCTCATTTTCTCGACTCCAGTTGCGATGTTTAGTTTATCACCACTCTCATTTCCCCCCTACTCATTGCATTAATCACTTTGTTATCAGTAAATATTCTGTGGTCATTACATTGTTCACTTCATTCTACAGATCTGGTAACACTTCCTTATCTTGACAAAGGGTAGCATCAATATCATTAAAATTAATCATTGATCTCTTTTCAATTTGAACTTTTATTCCATTCATAAAGAATTCCATCACTTAGGACGTAGCTTTACAACGTATGGATCGAACAATAGGGTAAAAAAAACTACGTCACGGTCTTACACCCCCTTTTAATACAGTTATTCTTTTCTTGACATTCCGTTGTTTCTACTTTTGATTCTTGTGCATATAGTTAATCACCTCTCTTTTTTCTGTAGCTTAGACCTATTTTCTTGACAATTTGCATTTATTGGACCATTTTGCGTTTCTGAACGCATTTTCTACATCGAAAACTTCTCTGGAAGTGGCCAGATTTTGCGTAAGTCTTGCTTTCATTGCTAAGCGCACGTCAGAACCTGTCATGTAACGGATCCCAAATTTTCCTTTCCACTCTCCTGTAGATTATTCTTGTCAGTAACTTTGATGCATGACTGTTAAGCTACTTCGTCAAGTGATTTAGAAATTTCGAAAGAATGTTATCAATGCTATTTGCCTTATTTGATCTGAAGTCTTTCAAAACTCTGTTAAATTTTGAATCGAATACTAGATCCCCTATATCTTTCGAATAGACTCCCATTTATTGGGATATCACGTCAGAAACAGTTACCCCTTTTCGCAGAGGAGTATTGCTACCATCTATTTGACCACACCTTTGCGTTTCAATAGAAATTTCTCTGTTACTGTTAATGTTGGCGTCTTCGCGCTTAATTTCACCAATCACTGTTAAACCTTGCTATGGGCTGTATATGCGCTTACCGTGACATATTTTCCGCAGCCATTTCGCTTTAGTTTCCCTGCACTTCCTGTTTATTTTATTCCTGAGAGACTTACATTGTAGTATTCTATTCTTTTCCTGACTATTTCCACTTTTATCCAATTGCAGCATTTCTTCTGTTACCCCAGGTTTCGTCGAAGTTACAATTCTGGTACACGTATTGGTATGTCCAGCTTCTGTGATTGCCTTGTTTGGAAATGTCCCATCGTCTTCAATTTAACTGTGATATTCACTATCGCAGTGGCTGTAGCCTTAGAGAACTTCAAACCCACATCGTCCTTCAGTCAGTATTCCACTTCCTCCTCCATTTGTACTTTTGGAAGAGCCCCTTGTAGTTCAATCTACTACTCATCGTTACTATATTGTTGTCTGGTTCTACCTCTGCTCCTTGATACGCCTCGTAAGCCACTATCTGATTTCAGGACTTCAGTCTTACAATGATGTACTTCATCTGCACTCTTCCACGGTGTGTCTTATCCAAATATGGTTACTCCCCTTCTTATTTTTGAACTGTGTACTTGTTATTACTAGCTCAGTTAGGTTTACTCGTCTCTCATTCCTACAGCCAAGCCCATACAGCCCCCAAAACCATTTCTGTTATTTTCTCTACAACCGCATTACAACTGAGTTTGATTATTCCCCTTCACATCTTGATTTACCCTTTCAATGACCTTACACATTTTCTCAGTTTATTCGTTTTCTACTTGCTTGTCAGTTACCTTGTATATCAAAATTATTGTTGTTACTGTCGATTCTGATCGTAATGATCGTGTGCCTGAACTGCTCAGATTAACTTATTGTTCATAACTCACCTTGTACCATTTTTGCTGCTGCTCATATTACACAATATTCATCCAGCGAGAACTGCGTATCTTACGTCAGTTTACTTCAATGAAACCCACTGTATCTAGACTGAATGTTTGCACTCCCTGTTTAATTTTCCAACATCCCTGTAACACTGTTGTTTATGAGGGTCCTCGTTCCGCCTCGGACAGTGTTACCCTTTCGCTGGCGTTTCAATCTTCTGTTCTTCTCCACTGACAGCCTCTCCCGGAGATCAGAACACGAACTTTTCTGGAATGTTTTGCCAACGGAAGGATCGCCAGAACTCTTTTTAAGTTGCAGACCATATGTCCTGAGGATGGACAATTTGTCATTAAGGCACTGGTTTCCACTGTCCATTGGTTCGTTTTCTTTGACAGGCAGTGGACAAAAAGAGGATGATTCTTTGTAAAAGAAGTCTTCGCCCTCAGTTGCTTCGTCCTCATTGACACGCTGTAGACAAAAAGGGGATGATTGTTTGTGCAAGAAATCAGCGCCCTCCGTTGCTTATAATTTTTGTGAAAAATGTGGATCTAATCTAACCGAGGACACAGGATATTTGGATTAGTAGTCAAAGTTGCCACCCCTATATTCCAATACACTATCAATATACAATTCCAAATAAAAACATGAGATAATTCTTGGGATGTTCCAATAACGCTTTCTGAATTTCCTAGCTTCATTTGTCGTTTATGTGCAGTGCTTGAACACTTTGGGCTTACGTATGCCACGTTATTTTCTCTGCATTCGAGTGTGCCGTTGTACATCCAAGATATTCTGGTGATGGACGTAACACTTATAATTACTCCTGCCTTTCGTAAATGATTAAATGTTATTTGTCCTATATGATTATCAAGAAGAGAAGACGTAGTTATCTTAATGACGGGAGCGAGATTAAAAATCGACACAATCAGTGATTGTTGATACGCTACTAATAAAAAGATGCATGACCGTGGAATGGAATATAAGTGTTTCATTATTAGTATTCGCGTTAGATAACAATGTTTATGTAAGTAGATCGGACCTCGAAAACCAAAGTTTGGAAAAATGCGGGTTCTTTTTAGCGATCGTGCAATATGCATTTAAGACGGCAGCAATGGCGGCCGATCAACAGCATCGCCATATTAGCACCACCAATGTCATTTCCGCTCCCCGATTATAATCCTGTAAAATACATTCAAAAACAAGGTTAGGACAGGAAATATTGGCGATATTTAACAGAATACATTAAGCTTTGAATTATATGTAGTTACTCTAAGTTGTACCTCGAATAATGGTTTCACCTTCTGCTTTCCACGCAGACAGCAGAGACTGCAGTAAGTAACTGGTTCCAAAAGGAATCACTGGGAGTTGTCCGTTGTTTTAAAACAGAAATAAACAGTGCAAAAATATTTCACAGAGGTTGTAATTTATACTTAATTTCAGGTCTCTGGAAGGTATGGATTTTCTGTTATAATGTTCAACTACACAGTCGCGTAACTTCATTTGGCCTGGCGTATGTCACACCCTGCGTGTTCAGACTTTTCCGAATTATTACTGCCTTATCGGAGAAGTCTTATGTTAATTAATCTGACAGTTGCAAGATTAGGTCACTTAGTTGCCTCTCGCAAATTGAGGCTTACAGAAGTCTTTAGAATGGGAAGGAAAGTAGTACGGTTTGCTAATGTAATGCCAAAATTTGTTGATGGAACATTGTCACCATTTGCGTAATAGTAGACAAAACGATCCTATTATCGGCAGTAGAGATATAACACATATACGATATCATTTAATGGATTTAATAATTTAACATCTTCAGTACCTACCCTAAGGCCACAAGGGTGGAGGAAAGTCATGTAATGAGGACGTGTGATCCTCGAATGGAAGTAGATCGGGTATGTTTGCGGCGAGAATGGGATGGAAATTATTATTATGCTACTGAAAAGGTTCAAACATTGTCCTAGTCATGCGAAGGTGGACCGTTATTCTGTGCAAAGTTAGTAACGATCTCAGAAGAATATTTCACGATGAAATGTACCTAGCTCTCATACTGTTATTTGGAATGGTTAGTTAATTATAGTATTTTAATTCTAATAGCCTCTATTTTCATTTCGAAACAATTTGGAGAGGAGTACATTCAATTCATGTTTGTGGATATTTAATTTTGGTAACGTTGTCTCGAGGATTGTTACTTCTGTTAATCTACTGTTAGTAACGACGAGTTGCTTCCTTTTTGGATTTTTACTTAATTCAGGCAAAAGTCTTCGTGCAGTTTTGACATAGACGATACATTCCCTTCTCATCATAATAGCACTGAAATCAAACTTTCTTCTGTACAATCCAAATAAACAATATTTGTACACAGCCAGTAACTAAGTCCCAACCTACAAGGACGTTCACGCAGTTTCTTCCTTCCACTTTACGCCATCTAGACCAGCTTTCAAAACCAAAGACATGCATGTGCCAAAAATAGGCGTCCAAGAAGTTACACTGGGATTAAAAATACAATCTGTGGGAAAAATGTTATTTCAAAACATGATTTGTGTTAATGTATTCCTTTTGTCTTTTTAATGGAACTCGTTTTAAAGTAAATGAAACGTACCTGGATGACTATTCTTTTCAGGGCTACGCCACATACTCGTATGCCTTCTGAACATACAAAAAATACTAACATCAACTTTAAATAAAAAATGGGGCTGCAAATAACCGAAAGTCGAGCAAAATAATGCTCCTCTCCCACCTCCCGATGCAAAACTTACAGATGCCTAAATCGACAAAAACCAGTCGTTTTAGAAATCATGCATCGATAGATTCGGTACTGATCAGAGAGCTTCAGCCTAGGATCTTTATAAAGTACACTATGTTCATATTGTTCAAGGACTGACACCAAGATAACAGTCTGGAGATGAAACTTGAACTACTAGCCTACTACAGCAGCAGTCGTGACGTTTCAGTGTACCACCGGCGCTGGTGTTTCGGTCGTCGTCATGTGCAACCGTCATCAGGCAGGGGACCGGCTGCAGCTGCAGGGCTGGCTGTACCGGCCTAGCGGCCTGCCTACCGCTCTGATTGGGCGCTCCGTCCATCTGATTCGATTAGCGGGACTAGTAAGTGCTCCATCAAATTCTCCGCTTCCCCACTCTGCAATTTCCATCCTATTAATCGTGAAGATGAATTGACGCTCTGAGGACCTCTGCGGAAGAGTCAAATGGGCCATTCTGCACAAAGGAACAACAGCGGTTGTGATGCAGTCAAGAATAGCAAGGGACAGAGAAACATCTCGCAGCAGTGTAATCAATATCTGAGAACTGTGCTTTACGCCTCTCAGTAATTTTCATTCATATTAATAATTTTCAGTTGCCATTCTCTTATTATAATGGATGTCGATTCGAATCGTTTTAAAATCTCTCCCATAACACTCAGAAGGAAAAAACCTACGACGGCTTTTTATGATATAATCTTGTCTGAACTTCTGTGTTGTGACTATGTCATTTAGAAACAAGCTTTCACCATTGCAGGTGCATCGTGCATCTTCGTGTTTCTCAGACATTATTGTTCTGTGTCACTTCAGGCGTTCTCTGAAAAATGTCTGTGTTGCAATGTGCTGTACAATAATCTGACATATAATAACGAATACTTGTTTGTTCGTCATCTCAGTGTTTCTGTACCATTCACCCAATTATAATGAAACTGGCGAGTCGTTGTGAACATGTCCGTCAAGGTTTCTGTAGGGGTAAGAACCACCTATTTTTCATATCTGTGCCGGTGAAAACGGGGTGACATAAAAGCTGAACTCTGGAACGTCTGGAGCAATTTCAGTTGAATTTTGTATACATTTGTCTCCATATTTGTGCATTAATATTGTTCGATAAACCACCCCCAACCACGGCTAGGGATGAGGTTGGACCGAAAAGACATGATATGCAAAACTGTTCGATAACGATCGATATTAGTATAAAATGCATAGATTCTGGGGTCGCTAGAGTTGGTGACGGTAAAGATAACAGTTCAGTCTTAGAGCTTAGGGCAGGGGAGAGGGAGGATGCAAAGAGAGCAACATTTCAGAACATCAGTAAAGTCTGGAGGAATTACTACCAAAATTGGCATGTACATCAACAAGCTGTCTCGAAAAATTTACGGACAATAACACATCCTGGTCCCCTATGACTACAGGTTTGGGATGAATTTCGGTGACACGAAAGAGGAAAGCAGGAACGCCTGGAGCAATATCAACCAAATTTGGTATAAACATGCTTGTATAAAAATACAACTGCAGGAAGTAAACTCTTCGCATGTTCCGGAAGGATTCTTGTTCGATAACTAAATTTATTTTACCGGCATTTGCTCGTTTTGTCAGGATCTGTCGTCGGTATCTTGGAGTGATGTAGAACCACGAAATCTTCTATCTTGAACTGTTTCATTGTTTCGTATTTCAAAATCATACTTCTCTTTCACGTCAATTCAAAATGGGTAAGTATTGCTTTCATAATTCCGGAGCGATCGTTTCTTCGCACGTCATTGTTTCTTCCATTTCCTGTACTTATGGTTCTAAATTGTTGTATTGTTGTAGTACATGTTACACTATTTTAATAGCCGATTATTTATTTTGTTCACATGCATCTTTAGCACGAAATAATTCGTTATTTGTTGTAGCACTGTCGAACAGAACTCTTTTGGCAATTTCCTGTTGTCAGTTTATCTGGGCATGTACTTAATGTACAGTCGTGCTCAAAAGTATCCGAACGACCTGAACTGCATTTCGCCCGATTCTAATGCAACCCACGTAGTGCAGCTGCTCTAGCAGATCCTCTAATCACCCCTCGGTACAGTCGTTTGACTATTGAAAATGGTTCCAACCAGTCACCACTAGAAAACACTGCTCTGTATCGCAATAACTCAAGATGTAAAGTAATACCAAGGTACTACAAATATCAGGGAACATCTTATCACAGATAAGACGGTTCTTCAGGTTTGTAAGCTCACATTTATTACAATAAATGACATACATGAAATGTTACCACTCTCATTATTACGTCAGATAGGTAATTCACGTAGTAAGTTCGTCGTATTCATGATTTCCTCTTCAAAATAACATACCGTACTTATTATTTAACACAAAATGACATTAAAAATTTAAGTTATTCACGAGCAGCTAGTTGAGAATATGTAGGAACTTCAAATGGCACGACGAACCGTCTCGTTCTGCATATGGATTCAAACCCAGGTCATGCAGACCGCTGATCGTGGTCGTGCGGTAGAGTTCTCGCTTCCCACACCCGGGTTCCCGGGTTCGATTCCCGGTGGGGTCAGGGATTTTTCTCTGCCTCGTGATGACTGGGTGATGTGTGATGTCCTTAGGTTAGTTAGGTTAAAGTAGTTCTAAGTTCTAGGGACTGATGGCCATAGATGTTAAGTCCCATAGTGCTAAGAGCCATTTGAACCCTTTGAACCAGGTCTTGCAGACTTAGCAAAGACTTCGTGACTGACGGAAACTAACAGTCATTCCTGACTAGGCATACAGAGAGTGATATACCTCGATTTTAGACAGTATCAGTTAGCAAATATCAACTTTAAATTACATAACGTAAACATTGTTAACGGACGCGAATTCCTACCCAGCATCTATTGTCCTTGTTAACGAACTACGAGAGATGTTATATATTGCTTCTTCACAAGTAACTTACTTGAAATGCCGTGAGGTAAAGCTTTGTGTTGGACAGGGATTCGAACCCAGAACCTAATTGGATTGTCATCGAAGCACAATCAACTGTGACATATCGGATTTTCTCGGCAGTAGCTAGATGTTTTAACTGAAATGACAAGACGAAAAATTAATTTTTTCTTTCCCAGGACTCCAACCTGGCACCTATTGCTGTTATATTCTAGAGAAAACGAACGTTAAAAATGGGTTTGTTACACCAGCAGCGACATGTGAGCATGTTTGAACTGGAAATAATATGACTAAGAGTTCAGTGCCGACTGGGAATCGAGACCCACACATATCGCTGTAGACTGCACACAAAGAGACGTCAGCTACCGAATTTTTCTCCACCAGCAGCTCGGAGTAACATCCTTGAATTTACAGTGATTTCACAAACAGTTTTGTGTCTTACTGGGACTCAAAAACGTCAGATACCGTTAGTGTTGACAACGAATGAAAATACATTAGAAATAAAAATTATTACCCACCAGCAGATAGGTGTTCTCATGCTAGAGCTTGATAATACATAATGAAAGCTTTAGTGCCGGGCCAGGATTCGAACCCTTTCACGCGCAATATGTGGAGATGTTGAAGAATCCGCAGTTTTGAACAAACAACAATTTGCAGTCGAGCTGTATTTTCACGAAAGGATCAAATTCCGCTATCAAGAGGACTTGAAGTGTAAAGGTTTTTCTTCCGATTTCGTTACAGAATTTTTTCTGGAAGCTCGTAGCTCCATAAAATAAATCAGAAAAAAAAAGCTCGTACACGCTGGCTCCTACCGCAGTTAGAACTGACGATTCATTGAGCCGTTGCGACCCGAGACACGGACTGTACCACGGTGCTATGGACACACTGCTACCAGCCCGCCACTGTCGTCATGGTATTGGTCGCTCAGCCTCATAACCCATCGTGAAAGATAATAAAAGTTGTCACTTATGTGAAGAACCTTTACACTTCAAGTCCTCTTGGTAGCTCGACCCAGTAAGTTGTGTTAATGGTCATAGATCTCGGCTTTCTGACTGTCAAGCTGCTTCATAATACGAGCGTCTCTGAAGAAATTCGAATCGACCGTCAACGATACGAATTTCAATCTTCTTCTTCACATAAGACTCACATGCCATGGTGATAAGTATGAAGGGAATGAACCTCTTGATTACTGTAGGGCCTCTATGCTAAATTTCCACAGTAGCAGTTAGGAACTCTCTGCAGACATTTATTAACAGTGGTTCTAGCGACTTACTTTTTCTCCGGGTAGCTTCAAATATGGGAAATTTAGTCGCCTTAAATCCAATTGAGTATTTTAAATATCACTTGTGAACAGCGTTCACTTCTCCATTAATCAGCGTATAGACCTCAAAACAAGCAATATGCCTGAGTAGCTATATAGCAGGTTCTGAAAGGTATTGACACTATGATTTGCATCTTCTTCCTGCTGGTAATGTAACTGAGATTTGGCAACAAGGCAAGATATATTTGGCTACTCTGTGATCGATGAGTTACTTCCTGGTGCGCACGGAATTTAGCCTCAAAGTTCACTTGATTTTTCCTGTCATTTCCATTGAATAATCTGAGTTATTATTAACGCTTGAGCTGTAACAAAAGATTGTAAATTTACGGTTCTAAGCCCAGGAAAGTCGTTGTACGTGAAAATCGCATCTAATCTCGTCCTTTAAATAGCGATTTATGAGTTCTAGCCCCTACTGCTCTCGTAAGAGGAGACCTAGACGCATGCCTCTTCCCTAGCTCTGTGGAAACGTGGTAACCTGAAAGAATGCGTCTGTTATGGTTTGCGGTTCCAGTCTTGCTGACTGTAGCGTTTTTATCTCTTCTGTGAAAGAGCTACAAGCAGTCAGATCACACATCGATAAGGAAATCGCAAGAAAATACTTTCGGCTCATAGTGCAATGGTGAAAAACTTACAATGCTGCACAACAGGTAACGCCTCTTTCCGCTGCTGACAAACAAATTTTGGGTTTGTACGAATACATAACTTTATTTATGAAATGCCACATATGCATACCACTTGAGTATGACACAGGATACCAATCAAACACAGACCCAATCGAAATCTAAGTGATTAGTATTTTACTAATTCGTGCCGATAGAAGCGCGCTAGTGTACAGATACTCAGTTTTATGGAAACAGACTTTCGTCGTAAGGTTATAGCGGGTAGTTTTATTTCATTTCTTATAATACAGTGCACAATTTTCGTACGGTTTCTTTTAGTGTTGTTAAAACAATAGTTAACATGAGAGAGAAATTAATCATCAACGATACATGCGAATTCTCTGATGTTTTCTATAACAATCTGACAATGCACATGCAGTTTATTGATTACATGCGTGTAGAAAACTTGTTCCGAGTTAAAGCTGTAACCAAGGTTTTATGAAGAATAAAATGCCACTGCCACATGACAGATAATGTAGAAAATACTTTTCTGGCGTATTTTGGCACGATGCCCTCTCCCCATACATGATACAAAAGTTTCGAGATGCATCTGCAGCCTGGCCATCTCTTAAACCTGAAAAGAACAAAATGTCGCAGAAGTTAGCCCTTTTTCCACATGTGACTATTTTGGGTTGAGAAGTGAAGGGAATTATGTTCAAAGTTCCATTAGATCGGTAACCTCAGCAGGTAGCAGTATGGCGTTTTAAAAAATGCAGCAGTGAATGTACCCAAACTCGCGACGTCTTATAAACAGTGCGCGACGCTTACCGCTACGCTACTAGCTGACACGTAGCTACAACACCTCTAGAACTCAACAACAATTCCTCCAGAACTTGCGCATTGGAGAGTGCTGTGAGATAATGCATCTGGCCGGATCTAGACTTCTGAGAGACAGACAGTTACAGCTTTTCTTTTGCACTGCACGACGTTTTTTACAAACAGATGGTGCAATAGAGTAGCTCATTTCGAGAGGAACACTTCCTGTTTAATTTTCTGCATCCTACACTGTTGGCAGTTCTGTGTAGGTGTCAGTTACATGATTTTATTTCGGTGATTACAAAATAGAGTCGAATGTATGCACTGGGTAGCCGAGGCCGCTAGTTCATGGCGATTCGGTCAACCAAGTGCCAGAATTCTCATCCAGTGTGGCGCAACATCGTTATGATAGAAAAATGAGTGGTACAGAAGAGAATTTGGTGATATCTTGGATTGATGCTAGGTTTATATACTTATGGTCTGGGTTCGATTCCAACGTCTGCTGATGATTTTTGTTAAGGAGAGACAGATTTTGTTCTCTTCTGGCTACGCCAAGTGAAGAAGGTATAATGGCATTGTGCTCTGACATTCGTGTTAAACATGATATTCCTTCTCTACCAAGTAGACGTTAGGTTGAACCACAATAAAGTCTTGAGTCCTGACAGGTAGAAACTCTATCAACAGTAACCTTTCTTATACTAGTTATTTATTTCTAGTGACGAAACAAACACTGTGTAGGGTCACAGGACACTTATTCCATCTTTTATTCGAGCTTCTGTGTAGGGTCACAGGACACTTATTCCATCTTTTATTTGAGCTTCTGTATGTCGATAAAATTAGTTCTGATCTGGGAATACCACTCAGACCACCCTTAACGCGGAATTTGATCCCTTCGTGACAATACAGCTCGACTGCAATTTCTTGTTTGTTCAAAACTGCAGATCCCTCAACATCTCCACATATTGCGCGTGAAAGGGTTCGAATCCTGGCCCGGCACTAAAGCTTTCATTATGTATTATCAAGCTCTAGCATGAGAACACCTATCTGCTGGTGGGTAATAATTTTTATTTTTAATGTATTTTCATTCGTTTTCAGCACTAACGGTATCTGACGTTTTTGAGTCCCAGTGAGACACAAAACTGTTTGCAAAATCATTGTAAATTCAAGGATGTTACTCCGAGCTGCTGGTGGAGAAAACTTCGGTAGCTGACGTCTCTTTGCGTGCAGTCAACGACGATATGTGTGGGGCTCGATTCCCAGTCGGCACTGAACTCTTCGTCATATTATTTCCAGTTCAAACATGCTCACATGTCGCTGCTGATGTAACAAACCCATTTTTAACGTTCGTTTTCTCTAGAATATAACAGCAATAGGTGCCAGGTTGGAGTCCTGGGAAAGAAAAAATTAATTTTTCGTCTTGTCATTTCAGTTAAAACATCTAGCCACTGCCGAGAAAATCCGATATGTCCAACACAAAGCTTTACCTCACGGCATTTCAAGTAAGTTACTTGTGAAGAAGCAATATTTAACATCTCTCGTAGTTCGTTAACAAGGACAATAGATGCTGGGTAGGAATTCGCGTCCGTTAACAATGTTTACGTTATGTAATTTAAAGTTGATATTTGCTAACTGATTCTGTCTAAAATCGAGGTAAATCACTCTCTGTATGCCTAGTCAAGAATGACTGTTAGTTTCCGTCAGTCACGAAGTCTTTGCTTAGTCTGCATGACCTGGGTTTGAATCAATATGCAGAACGAGACGGTTCGTCGTGCCATTCGAAGTTCATACATATTCTCAACTAGCTGCTCGTGAATAACTTAAATTTTTAATGTCATTTTGTGTTAAATAATAAGTACGGTATGTTATTTTGAAGAGGAAATCATGAATACGACGAACTTACTACGTGATTTACCAATCTGACGTAATAATGAGAGTGGTAACATTTCATGTATGTCATTTTTTGTAATAAATGTGAGCTTACAAGCCTGAAGAACCGTCTTATCTGCGATAAGATGTTCCCTGATATTTGTAGTACGTTGGTATTACTTTACATCTTGAGTTATTGCGATACAGAGCAGTGTTTTCTAGTGGTGACTTGTTGGAACCATTTTCATTAGTCAAACGACTGTACCGATGGGCGATTAGAGGATCTGCTAGACAGCTGCGCTATTTGGGTTGCATTCGAATCAGGCGAAATGCAGTTCAGGTCGTTCGGATACTTTTGAGCACGACTGTACATCAGATCGATCTGTAGACAATGTGTCCTAACATCATGTATGGATTCAGATTGTTGCTCGTTGAGTTATTCGCTACATTCCTCCGTAAATATATTGAACTGTTCCAGCACCTAGTTACGAATATCTATTACCTTTTCATCCAACAATTTGCCGAAATCTATTTTCAATTTTTGACTATGTTGAGGTGTATTTTGTTCTAATCCGCACTCAGTTCCTTGTTTGGCATCGTAATGTTTTTTCATTACCGTCAAGTCTTTTGCTAAAATTTGCATTAATTTTTAGTGTTCTGCACTTCAGTCTGTTTAAACGGGACCCTTACAATGTAACTTTGTAGCCCTTCTGTCTCCCTGCGACTCTCCGACTGTGACAATCTCTATTTCTCAGGAAGAGGTAAAGGTATGAGTTTGAAACGCATGTCAAATGCAAAGGTCAATTCTCCCATTTGGTGTAAAAATTTATACTTGTATGTTAATGCAATCCAAAGTTACGGTCGTGTGTAAAGACACCCGTTCTCCAGGAATGGGTAGAGGTATCAATCAGGTTGAAATTTAAATCAATATCTGCGTTCTCTTGGCGGTGTAAATAATTTAAACTTCCAAGCCAATTCAGTCAAAATATATGGCCATATACGTCACAATTTTTTATACCCGAAAAGTCACTTATCAAACTATAACAGCTCTTTCCGTTTAGTAAGCTGTTAGTATTGGTTGTAGTGAATATTAAATGCAAAAGAGAGAAAGGGCGATTGTAATGATGAGGTTAACGACGAAAATTGTCGAAGCCTATGTTGTAGGCCTATGTTTAACACGATGATGCATGGCTTTGGAATGATTATTAATCAGTTTTGTGCGTCAGGATTAACTTTGAAATAAAATGATATTCGTAAATCTACCGCGTACTTCGTTGTCGTGCTAGTGAAAGAAGATAGGTTTGTTTTCTAGAACGTGCTCTGACCACTTAAGACTGTGACCATGGCAGCTTATCCATCGCACCATTGTATTATGACGGCCTACGCCGAATATTTGCCGAAAAACATTAAAAATTATCACGTGAACAAGGAGTAAATTAAATAATAGAAACGAATAATGTAAATATTCATAGGAGCATAAGTCACCTTATTTAAGGTAACATCATAACACACCAGCTTTTACTTGGTCTATTCACTAAACCGGCTACGCCGAAAAGAGTGAAAGGTAGTATTAAGACACTAGCATTTGCTTTAAAAACAAATTTGTAGCCAAAAAAGTCACATGACATATCTTTCAGTTCGGGAAGCTGTGATGACGATAATATGTTGTGGGATTACAAAACTCTATAGGTAAACTGTTCATGCACATGCTGGGCCTCGTGCTCCATCGGCAAAGTGTATGTCTGGAAACTGAGTGATCACGGGATCGAATCTCGGTAGGATCACAGGTTTTTCAGTCTTCATTTTTAACATAACTTTCACCTCTCAATGAGGTCAGGAGCTGTCTGAAACAGAACATTGTTCGTATTCGACTTTAAAAGGTAGGTCGCATTTCCCTGGTTGGATAACTGGATTAGGTTCGGGACACGCAAGTCGCCAAATTGGTATCCAATATCAAGACTTGCACCAGGCCATTATTATTATAAATATACACAACAAAGTACGTAAGAAACCCTCAAAGCGCGAGTCCTATTCGCACTTGTCCCGTTTTCGTCTATTATCGACACCCATTTTTTGCAAAAATTGCATTATCTTCTTTTCTCTCCCCACAGCTCAGCACTGGTGTTGTCTGTCACTGGTTTACGCAACTGAATGTTTACATTCAAATTTGAATCTTAATTTTCAGTTGCGTCTAGAGTTTGATTTCTCCTAATCAATCTCGATTTGTTAACTGACCTGTTTAAAACTGTTCTCCTCATTAATTACACCACCATGTTCAGTTGACTAGAGATCGTTATTCAAATATGTTTACAGCACACGCAATTTAGAACCAACTAATATATCAATGTCTGTATCTTTTTTGCTGACCAACAATGCTTGAAAAATAGAGGCGCCGCTGAAAATTCCAAACTCACCCATCATCGATTGATTTTTGCTGCCGGGCTCCGGATCCGAAGATAGTCGGAGGATGGGACCTTCTACACACTGGTTTCCATGTACCTAACAGGACCTGCTGGTGTGCTTCATCACACGACGACGGTGCCTCTGTCCACTCCAAGGTGTTTATGATGTATTGTCTTTTGCTGGTATGTTTTAGTAAATGAAGTGACGCGTTCGATTGAGCACAGTTATTAGTGACTCACGGACTGTACAGTTTACTACCGAAAATATTACACGTTTTAAAGACTTTAATTACTTTGTCCGTACTAGCAACACCCCACATACTACAACACGACATTAAGGGTTTTCCACTGAAACTTTACGGCCGGCATAACACAGAGCGGACAATTACCGCATAAACATATCAGTGAGGGCGTGCTGGCACACGCAGAGTCTATTCTGATCTCCACTGACAGGCTGCCATACCAATAGCTCGCGCCTAGCAACAACAATGACTACTTCAGAAGACTTTGTTAGCGGGCAAATACTGCACTCCGCTAAACAGTGACACCTGCTATACCATAATACGTAATCTGGATTGTAGCAAATCGATGAGCTTACAACCTCTGTCGCAAAGAACGATACATGTGGGAGGAATTAGGATCCTCACAAGGTAATTATAAATAAATATGTCAGGTAATAGCATAGTACAAATCAGCCGCGCTGTTTGAGGTGCCATGTCACGAACTGCACGGCCACTCCCGACGGAGGTTCGAGTCCTATTTCGAGCATGGGTATGTGTGTTGTTCTTGGCACACGTTAGTGTAAGTTAGTTTAAGTAGTGTGTAAGTCTAGGGACCGATGACTTCAGCAGTTTGGTCCCTTAGTAATTCACACACATTTTGAACAAGTCAGTCTACTGCTGATGTAAAAAGAAGATATTGTTAGAAGAATTATTATTATCTCATGTAGTATGCTCTTTTTTTTTTTTTTCTTTCATTTCACTTATTGCAATCAATGTTACATTTAACGCCGTGTAATGTTATCAATTTATGAATGAATCAATTTACTCTGTACGGTTATCACGCCATTCGATTGTTACAGAGATGAGGAAATAGGCCTATATGGAACAGATTTGCTTCAGAATATGAAACAGGAAAAGGTTTAGAATCAATAATTTTGAACCCAGTCATTTGGTGAATTTGGTAGCATATTTGCAGCTTGGTTGAGGTGGTATGTAATGGGGAGAATGATAGTTTGATGTATGCAGTTTGGAATGTAGTTGTTTGGACTAATATGAGATGAGTATGAGAGCATTGTACGTGTCAGTACGATATTTTGATTTGTACTTGTAGGAATTAATTTGGAAGTGGACATTAACAGCCACATGTCATTTCAGGTTAACTCTTTTTGTAAGTACCATGTTATCTTGAAAAATGTGCCTACTGATGTTCCAATGTCTATGATTGCTTGAAGTGAATTGTAAAACATTTGATGGTACCACTCTTTATTGATAATTACTTACCATGTCAATAATTAGCGGATGCAGTATGCAGATTTGTTAAAGAGATGATGCAGATATTACCATGACGATGTGATGCGTAAGATAAATTTGTAAGTACAACCACACTCTTGTATTAGTTTTGTGCAATTAGGAAAAGAGAGCGATTAGAACTAGAAGAGATGCTGTGGGCAATGGTGCCCATTCTAGGGGGCGGGGTTCTAGGCCTGGAAAAATGAAGTAGTGTTACTATTTTGGAATGCGTGTGGCGCCTTTTAAGTAACCCTGAGAAAGTTCCAGTACCGACTATGCTAAACAGCCAAGAAATAACGACTTTTAAATCACTTCCTTGAAAGGAAAGTACCTGACTACACAAGAGTTTTTTTTGCCTTCCCTTTGTCCACAGGTATGGGTGTCTTTGACTGTGTAGGAATGGAGATGACAGCAGTGGGAGTACAGAGGCTTGTGTATAGTCCATTGGAGTCACACTGACTCAAGCTGCGCTCTACCACTGAACTCGGACTGAGTGACGAAGTTACCACAATTCGTCATCTGCAGAGATCACAGAGAACTTCGGACTTGCGCATCAAGGAACAAATTTATTCATGAGAAGTATCTTCTCTATATCAAAAAGAATACATTTACACCTGGGAGTGTGGCGTGTGGCCGGCCAACAAGAAATTTCATAGTCGTCTGGGCATAACTTACGATAAACTTGGAACTTAGGTGAGTGCATTGAATTCACCTGCTTTTCTGATTCCAGAAACAAAATACTGTCCTTTACTACATGTATTTGTAATTTATTATCCACAACAATGAGTGATGAAGAAGTTGAAAATTCAGCTCATCAATAGTTGAACAAATTTGTCAGTTTTTGCAAAAACAGACATAATGTCTGATGGGATAACAGCAATCAGTGATTTTATAATGTTACTTATAATCCGTCTTGATTGCAAATTTTTTATACATATGACCGGTTTCGGTTCATTCAGAACCATCTTCAGATCTGATATTTCAGTTACAGGAGTAACCCGTCCAAATCCAGCAACTTTCACATGCTGCATCACATCATAATGTGACATAGCATGTGAAAGTTGCTGGATTTTGACGGGTTACTCCTGTAACTGAAATATCAGATCTGAAGATAGTCCTGAATGAACCGAAACCGGTCATATGAATAAAAAACTTGCAATCAAGACGGATTGTAAGTAACATTATAAAATTTGTCATTCCCTCAAAAGAGAATTACTTTTAACCTTGTGGTTATACCTGTTCACTTAAGAAATATTGTCCACACATACAAGAGAAAAACAGTTAGCTCTGTCGCTAAAAAGGATTACGTATTTTTCTAATGTTTTTGTATTAAAATGTTTATCATTGTTGATGGTATCTTGTGAAGTGTATCTATCGATAAGAGCGATAGACTAGATGCATTGAAATTTTGAAGATCGATTTAGGTTTGTTTTGACATTGAGAGCAGCTATATCATTTTAGATACTTTTCCACTATCAACTAGTTTTTGTTATTTTATTTTTGTAAGTGAGTGGATCTGTCGAACTGCTATTGCAACTCACTCTTTCTGCATCCATTTTAAACAATAGGGTGCCTAATTCATTACGGTTTACAGCTCAAATAGTTCTACTACCTACTGTTGTTCGTATTGTCCTATTAGAATTCTGGTTTTGGCTAGTTATATATCTTGTTTTGATTATGTAACGTCAGGGGGCTTTTCAAGCACAAGTTTGAATACTTAACACATTGAGATTATTCGTGAAGTTATATTAGTAAGCTCTTAAAGCACAAGCTGAGTATCATGAAATTTAATTTATCTGGTCAACTGTATGGAACAAATATGCACTAGCCTTTTTTTCAATTATTCTATTAGAACATAATTTTGGTCGCCCATTTTAAGCTATTTGTAATTAACATAGTGTTTGGTAGTGTTTTTGTCCAGGTCACTGACCAGATCTCACCTAACAAATGGGAGGTGACGAAGGGATTGTTACAATTATTTCTGGGATTTTAAGACAGCCAGCCAGCTTCAAAGTATATTGATTCTTACATGTCTATAACCTGTTTTGATAATCACTGCTTAGTCTTCTGTGAGCTGTTGGCCTTTGGGAAGTAGAATTGCCGTCTTCCTTTCTTGTTCGAAGGAAGTCTGCCATTCCATTAAATTCTGGTATTAATAGCATTAATTTTCGTGTGTAGTGGTTGGGGTGTTAAGATACTCCTGGTTTTGGAGCTACACTTGATGGAGCATCGTATTGTGATGAAATTTCATTTGCTTGAGAGCTATGATGTTGAATAATTCGTACAATGAACAAGATTACTCATAAGACAATTCCTAGTTATTTTATTGTGCTGAATTCTGTGACATCGTTTCAGGGAGTCAGATCGTTACTTCGTATCCTTCTGGGCGCTGATTTTCACTCAAACGTATTCTTATGTCGTGGTATAGGCTGAGGGGGTGTGATAAATCACAAGTATTGATAAGTTGATTACTGCGTGTACATGGCATCGTATGTCACGCCATACGGTATACGTACAGAATAGACCCACTACTGCCGTAGTCGATGAACGAAAGCCGGTTTTTAAAATAAAATATAACCGATAATCGCGAAGAAACCAGTATTTACAAACATGGTTTTAGAAAAAAATATTTTAATGAGACATATGTCTGAAACTTCCTGGCAGATCTCATCCTGGAGATATATGTCTGCTTATGTGCCTGGGAACACCGCGTAAAATATATACTTCAATAATGAATCTTCAGCTTGCGCCATGTTGCAAGCGCATTCGTGGTAAGAATAGTGTACTGGGAAGTTGTCAATGCATTACGTTGGAGCTAACCGATTTCGCACGTGGGCCAAACTACTAGTGCTCGTGTTGCACGTGCTTCCGTAACCAAGGTAACCGAAGTGGTTGGTGTTTCAACAGGCACCTCCCACAGATCCATACCATGTACAGGGAAAACGGAAAACCGTCATCCGGTAAGCCACAACGCGGACGGAAGTGTGTGTTGAGTGATCATGACAGATGGTCATTGAGCAGAATTATGATGAAATATAGAAGAACGACAGCTAGTCACTGCACAACTGTATATCGCAGTCGTGAAAACTGTCAGAAAATAAAAAAATAAATAAATAAAAGAACAACAAAGGGGGACCTGCTTAAGTAGCGAATTTAGTGACATCTGGAATTACAAAATCACTAATTAGTGATGGAAACGCCCATAACAAGGAAACGTGGTGTCGAAGCCGTAAAACCTGGACTATGGAACAATGGAAGGAAGTCATTTGGTCGGATGAGTCTTTTTGCACACTGTTTCCAACTTTTGGCCTAGTTTAGGTCACAAGGGTTAAACCTTATGGGGGCTAGGCAATTTCCTGCGCAGCCTTATCGTGGTATCTGCGGGCCCCATGGTTACTCTGCAAGTTCACACTACTACTAAAAATTGTGTGAGCATTTTGGCTGATCAGGTTAATTCCACGGTATACCACTAGCTCTCAAGACGACAGGGTCCCTGATCACCTAGCTCGTATCGTGTTTGACTGGTTTTGTGAGCACGAGTACGAACTGTTGTGCCTCCTCTGGCCACCACGGTTACCAGGGCGCCATATAATTGAGTCTTCGTGGTCTACTTTGGAGAGACGGGTGCGTGATCGCTGTCCACATCCATCATCGTTACGCGAACGATTCCCCTGTATACCGTACAGGCTTGTATTTCTCCATTCGGAGGCTAATAGAAGCTGTTTTAAACGCGAAAGGTTTCCCTACACCGTATTAGGCATGGGAATGCGTTAAGTCCCATAGTGCTCAGAGCCATTTGAACCAGCCATGGGAATGCATTTTTGGTGTGCCCATAATTTTGTCCACTCTCTGCAGCAGTCAGTCTCTTTCTCTCTTCCTTTCTTTCTTTTGTTTATCTGTCAGTGGGCACACTGCAGATAGAGGAAAACCGGCCTGCACCAGCTCCATAACAAACGAGAAGTCCGGTTCGGACTACCGGGGCTAAAGTTTTATTCGCAAGTGAATACAAGGCTGTTCATTAAAACGCCAAGTTAATGTCCTCCTTCCTGCGGCGCTGCCGAACGGCCCCGCCCTGCAAATGAAACTGTTAGGCGGGCAGTGTTCCAGGTTAATGGCTCACATAAGCCGCGCCGACTGCCTATTTGTCCCCGAAAGCTTCGCTCCACTCCAGCGCCCTCCGCGCTCCGCGGTTGACCATTAGGCAACCGCTCAGCAGGCATGTATCTCGACAAAGGTCAGCCCGGACAGGCCTCACCATTACCGCAACGGTCGAGCCACCAGCAGCGCGTGTTTTGGTAATGTCAGCTATATATTAGAGGAGAACAGTCTTCGCGTAATTACCAAGTTAACAGGGATATTACGGAAGTGGGGTAATGCTCATATTTGGTATTATGACAGATCAAAGTTTCTCCCAAAGATGTCGTATTTTGGTTTTCATTACAGCATCTGCGCCCATGTGCTATGTTTTCTGTGCACTGGGGTCAAAGAAAACGATAAGTTTAAATTCAAATAAGTAAGATTATGATTTAACGCGCTTGTCATGGTATCATCTGAAACTGTGTTTTACCTTACCAGTCACGACTAACTTTAGTTCCGCAACACGTTGCAGAGGTTTATATGAAATAATAACACATCGATAGGTTGTTCGTATCTTTGGCACCGTCTGGTAGCGGAACACAAAAGCAAAATACTATTTTAGTACATGGCTCGTAGTTTTGCAGAGGCCTTCTATTGTAAGGATAAACAATGCGTTTCATTCAGAAGCAGATCTACGCTTATTATGAAAAGCACTATCATATTCTGTAAATCAGAGTAAAAATGCCCTTGTTGTAGCACAGAAAAGTGCAATATGTACCGCTTTCAAAGATTATCACAGAAAAGTGGCAAACCGGCTGGTTCAATCCTACATCCACCTTCCTCATAAAAATTTTTGGCATGAAACATATTCGCTCTCTTTTTACGCCGAACATTCCAAATCTTTTACTAGCCTGTCTTTGAACAGAAGCCTTAATGGTCAGCATCTCCGTCTCATTACCACTATCTGCATTTGTCTCCCCCCAATGGGCTCCGTTCCCTCCCATTAATTTACAGAGTATCCCACTGCCACTGTCTCCTCCCTGACTAACACTGTCTTATTTTGTCTTTCTTTCCCGTTCACATTGTTTCCACCACTCGAAAATTCTGTGGGATCCAACTTCCTTTCCCTCCTCCACCCACATATTTAAAATGTCGGTCCAAAATGTGCCCTCTCCTACATCTACGTGCTAGTGTGGAAGGGTGCAAACATATGCATGGTCTCCACTAATCTGTGCTTCCCATTTCCACTGTATCTCATTTGCTGCCACTACTACTACCTCCACCCATATGTATTTCCCTTTCACTGCCACTGTCTCTCACTGACCATCAATACCTTCTTTCTCTTTGTCCATCCCTCTTTCTCTTTCACCAACACAACTTTCACGCCGCGCGGGATTAGCCGAGCGGTCTAGGGAGCTTAGTCATGAACTGTGCGGCTGGTCCCGGCGGAGGTTCGAGTCCTCCCTCGGGCATGGGTGTGTGTGTGTGTTTGTCCTTAGGATAATTTAAGTTAAGTAGTGTGTAAGCTTAGGGACAGATGATCTTAGCAGTTAAGTCCCATAAGATTTCACACACATTTGAACCACTTTCTCTATCCCACAATCACTTTCTCTCTCTTTCTCTCCAACCGGCGCAGTTCCGCCTCTCTTCTACCGTCACTGTCTCTCTCCTACTGTGTTTCAACACAAAAAAGCGCTCGTGAGCATTTTTGGCGAGGAAAGAGGGATGAAGTTTGAGGCAGCTGGTTCCCATCTTTTCTATCAGCGTCTTTTAAAGAGGAACATACTGTCCCTTTCGGTGCTCCGACAGGAGTTTATTTCAAACGGTTCCCTGCTTTGCTCTGTTATAGCATAATGTGGTGCTTGTATAAAACGAATTGTATAGGTCTGTAAAGTTTTGTCATATACTTCGGCACATTTATATAATTTGACACATATATACAACAAATAAGTATGCTTAATATTAGTTTAACAAAAAATCGTGTACTGTACGTTTTTCTGAATAATTTGCCAACAGACCGGAATTCATCCAAAACGCCCGCATTATGATTTGTATCTTAAAAGAGTACACTGTGATAAAAAACATTCTACTCGATTTGCAGTCTTTTCATTTTTATTTAATTTCTTGCAGACATTTTAAGTTATTTTTAGGCATGTGAAGATCTTTTTTTGCTCATTTTTTGTCAATGAAGTACCACGATGGATATATGTGTATCGGCATAAAGTACCAGTTTCACAGAGACAGCAAGTTTTATTGATAAGAAAGTGCAGCCTAAAACATAGTTTGATGGCCTAGGAAGCATTGTGACGATCCTAAAAATATTGCCATGTCTTCAATAAGTCAGTTAGAACGACATTTACGTCTCAGAGTAGATATTATGTGCACATTTCACGTACGTAAGAATGGTAATTTAGAAGCTCTGGATACCGATGACGTATAATGACATGGAAAAAAGTGTCGTTTTAATAACATATTGTAAAAATTTAGATGGTTTAGCATGACTAGAAATTATAGAAGTGGCCATATCTACGAGCGATATTTTCCGTAACCAAAAAGTCATGGATTGTCGGGTGTATCTTGATAATAGTTTTATTGATAAGAAAGTGCAGCCTAAAACATAGTTTGATGGCCTAGGAAGCATTGTGACGATCCTAAAAATATTGCCATGTCTTCAATAAGTCAGTTAGAACGACATTTACGTCTCAGAGTAGATATTATGTGCACATTTCACGTACGTAAGAATGGTAATTTAGAAGCTCTGGATACCGATGACGTATAATGACATGGAAAAAAGTGTCGTTTTAATAACATATTGTAAAAATTTAGATGGTTTAGCATGACTAGAAATTATAGAAGTGGCCATATCTACGAGCGATATTTTCCGTAACCAAAAAGTCGTGGATTGTCGGGTGTATCTTGATAATGGATACAGATTATCGAAAAGGGAAAATGGCGTTTCTAGATGAATGTCTGGAGACTGTGTAGTTACGATATGATCTCGTAGTTATTTAGATAATTGTAGTTCATGGAGCAAAAACGTCAGAAATCGGTGTTTACTGTTTTATGAATAAGCTCAGTAACTTTCAGCCTGTGAATCTCGTTAATGGGTAATGATAGCAAAAAGGTTTCGATGCTCCCAAATAATGTGATCTTAAGGACGTTTGGTAAAAATGTCGACGATTCACCATGATTAGAAATTATTTTTCAATATTTTCTCAAGAGCCGCCCGTGAATAAATGATGCCTTTAGAAGCCGCATTAGGTCCATCCCAGACAACACCTAAACACCTAAAGCAAAAGAATGAATTGATTTGCCCAATTTGCCTTTGCTGAAAGAAGCATGTGATGTTTAAATTTTGATCATGTACTGTAGGATAGCTACAGTTTGTCCGACAATTATGCAAATGATCGCTTGGCCAATGGCTATCCGAAACAGCTTATCCCTTACCTCTGTGATCTATAGAAAATGAGATAGAACCTCCTGAAAAATCGCATTTTCGCAGCAGCTTATAAAGGCACATTTGCATGCCGAGCGTGAGTTTCCGCGGAAACGCGAAATACTAATTAAATAAATGATCAGTGACAAATAAATAAAGCCTATGGCAGACAACTGCAGCGCTGTGTCGCTGATAAAACAAAAGCACAATTACGTTACTCTTATGTTTGATTAAGAAAGAGGGAGCTCTGGTCGAAGTGGTGCGAGAAGCACGTATTTTATTTTTTATTGTCTGGCACACCGCCATATTTCATGTTATAGAAGAATACTGCGAGTTGCAACCACACTAGGCACTCGATTCTGTAAAGAATTTATATTTATAAAAGTGAGTAGGATTATGAACTGTAGGCTTATTCATTGAATATATATGATTTAACTAACTGTGTAACTTTTCTATGTTTAGTAGACAATCACCTCTGTACGACGTATTGGCATGGCTGGCAAATTATTGTAATATTGAGATTTAGATTATGAGTCCGCACCTACCGCAGCAGTCTTTGGAAACGATTTAATTACGAAGTCCGATTATTCAGTTTTATTTCACGGTCAACTACGAGTAACATTGCCTTTACGAAAAAGCCATTGTCAAGCGTCTGATATCGAATAATTAAACGTCCACGTTCCAGATAAGCAAATACAATTGCAATCACAATCACCATCATACAGATAGAATAATTAACATATTTAAAATAACAATATTTTTTTATTTATTTTATTTATTTTATATTGGCGACTGCGTGTCGGACTTGTTATTTTGTCATTTGTTACATTGTTCTCTTTGTTTCATGTAAAAAATCAACTTTCTGGACCTGGACGTCAATGTATGAGAGATAACAAAATCTGTAGATATTTTCCAATTCTGAAATTTTGCGGGAAGACGCAATGAAACTTCCAGCAAAATAAGGTAAGACGCAGCATCTTTGCATTGGTAGGCTTGACCAGACGTATAATTCAGTGTATTAGCTTTTCAGTAAATTCTGTAGTGTTTCTTTTCTGCATAACAGTTTCAGTGATAAATTTCATTCTCAGTACTTTTCCCTAAACAATAACGTATGCAACAATACCAATACACGAGTGTACAATATGGCCGACTTCTGTACGATATCATGTAACATGGCCAGCAGCCATTACCAATAATCTCAAATTCAGTTTATATTTTTAAATTAACAGACAGCCATTGTTGCTACGAGCGATTCATGCTCAACTACATTTTATTTTAAAATCAGTGTCAAAAATTTTCTTGAAACATATATCACGTGTGGCATGGTAATAACTAGAAAACAATACGCAAAAATGGAACAGCAAGGACGTACTATTCAGACGCAATCCGACTCGGACGTGAGACAAGTGTTAGAAAATGACTTTACGACAGCAACCGGTAGTGACGATTCATCAAACATTGACGCAAGTGTTGACGAAAATTTTGACGATAGGCCGTCCACTACAAAAATTTCAAAATCTCAATCAGAGCCCATGTTAATGCATGACGTCACGTCTAATGACGCGGCGGGGGCAGAGACCTTGCAAACGGTAAACATTGCCGACATGTTACAAATGCTAATGAAACAAAACGCCGAAAACATGGCAACCTTAAAGGCACAATTAGAGACACAAAATGAACAGTTAAAAACACAAAATGACGAAATCAAATCTGATCTCATAGCAATCAAGATAGGTAATGACACTTTATGTAAGCGTGTGGAACTTATAGACGCCACACTGACAAAACAGATGACCGAACTCAGTACTAAATTTTCCCAGCTCAATACGAGACAAGAAAAGACTACAACTGACGTAGCACTTTTACAGACACAAGTAAAAAACCTTAATGTCACGTGTGAAGTTCTTACTGAACAAATTCAAACATATCCTTCAGTACATGACAATCTTGAAAAACGAATTACTGACGTACAGAATAAATTTGACAATGTTGAACAACACCTGACTGACATCTTACAATCAGATGCCACAGCTCATTTTCAAAATATTTATAAAGAATTTCATGATTGGGTTGAGAACAAAGACAAACATTTTGATAGATGCTTACGTGAAAATTTACCAACAATTGTGCACGACTCCGTAGCGCAATACATTACTAATAACAAACAGCTGATCAGTGACGCAGTACAATCCGTCACTGCACCCATGAGACAATTCACCGATCAACTACAGTCTGAATGTAACGAAAATATCAGTCAAAATGTACAGTTCAGAAACCAATATACATTCGAGTATGATACACACATTCCGCACACGACAAATACACAAGAACAAAACACACCACGACTACAACACATACCACGATGTGGAAACACAAACACAAGCTATTATCATGGTAAACCACAGCAACATTATCGTAATTACTCGCCAGCTGAACATACCAGTAATTACAGTGGAATAAATCCATATCACAATGCGAAGGAAGATGAAAGCTTAATGAAACACAGGCAATTTCAGATTTTTATCCCAGAAAAACGAACCATTCATCCGGTGATTTTTCTTAAATCTTTTAGTAACGCATTTCCACGCACTTGGAGTGACCGGAAAAAGATTTCATATATTGTCGGTTACATCCAAGGCGATGCAGCTGTCTGGGCATACAGTCAAGCTGACGTATGTACCACGTACAGTGAGTTTGAGCGTGCTTTTCTGAACAAATTCTGGTCGCAATCCGTCCAGGAGCGACTCAGAAGACAAATTTTAGAACCTGAAACTTTTAACAGTAAAAATGGTAACTTATGCAGATATTTTGAAAAATACTTGAACATGGGACATTTTTTAGACGAACCAGTCGCAACGCGTGATATACTCCGTGCGTTGAAGGCCAAATTGCCTTTCAACATTAAAGAAAAACTCCTACATATCCCGGATGACGATTCAGATTATTTTTTAACAGCCTTAGATTCGGTTGACATGTTACTTGAAGATCAGCGCTTCGCGCGGCAAAACAGCAGCCACAATGTTTACACTAGTGGTATGCAAAACATGCAGGCTTGCCAACACAATTCTGGCGCGCCCACAGTTGGATACGCGGTACAACAAAAACAGCAAACTCACATGCCGTCTCAGTACGGAAATCAAAATCAACAAGCGTATTCCAATACAAACAATAGTTACAACAGTAATAACATTTCATGCGGCAATCCATACAAAAGGCACCGCGGTAATAACTACAACGGTAACAACGGATACAAAGGTAATAACAAAAACACAAACAGAAATAGAAATAATAATAACTACGAGCCAAGACAGCATCAAGGTTGGACTCGTAACGATCAATACTTTCATTCAAACTCTGCTTTACCACAGCAGCCACCAGGTCAAAATTGGAGCGTACCTTACGACCGACAGGTAAGTTATAATGCGCAACAGCAACAACAACCGCAAAAGTTTGGAGATCATAATAGGCAATATCCGAATGTGAATATAATAGAAATGACACCTGATGCACAACCTCAATCTGTGTCAGTACCTAGTACAAATGACAATCCAACAAACTAGAAACAGTCACTACTTTGCCCCAGGTCGTGGCTGAAGAATTCTTGGGGGGCGACTTCAATGTTAATCAGTTATTTGACACCACACTTGAACAACAGAATAATGATATGCCGAGTAATTCTAAACAAAAACTACCTGTTTTATTTATAAGATACAACCACAATAACAATATATCAGATGAACTTTTACAAGACAGTACATAATGTCGTTTAAACACAAATGAAATTGTTTTAGCATCTACTACTGGTGTAGTAGGTGGGATTCCAACTACTATTATCCTAGATACAGGTGCAGCTGTGAGCGTTTTGTCTTTTAATTTCTATAAAAAGATGTGTGAATTGGAACCTGTGCCTGAGTTTCCTGCCCAAAACTGTAAAATAACTACTGCACTAGGTAATAAGTCATGTAGGGTTACGAAGCAAGTTTTTGTAAACGTTAAAATAGGTAATGGAACCGTACAATGGCCATTCCTGGTTGTACAAAACCTTGTGACAAATTGCATATTAGGAATAGATATTATGAGCGAGAAGGACTGCATTATAGACTTCTCCAAAGGTAAATGTATTTTAAATGATAAAAGCAGTGTAATTATTATTGATTTGGACAGTAGAACTCTAAAGCATGACAAACACTGTACAGGGTACAAGGTTCAGTTAGTACTTGACAATGACATTCAAGACATGCAAACACACTCATCTAACACAGAGCTAATAGACTTGAAAACATTGCTTGATCATAAGATAAGTGAAGCTACAGCTCTCAGTGTACATGAACGTATAAAACTACAGGAAGTGTTATCCAAATATTTACAAGTTTTTACCAAACGATTAGGTGTTATCAACACGTATGTGTACAAGATTGAAGTTAAGCCTCACAAAATCTTCTACCATAAGACATATAACGTACCGTTATCTCAACGACCTGCTTTGTGGCAAGAATTAAAACAAATGTTAGACTGGAAGGTCATTGAACCATCCACCTCACCTTATTGTAGTCCTCTACTTGTTGTCAAAAAATCAAATGGAAGCATTAGGTTAGTGTTAGACGCACGAGCTATTAATGAAATAATTTTACCGGTTCACACAAAACCTGAAAATTTAGAAGAGCAATTACAGAAATTTCTAGATGCAAAATATTTTTCCACAATAGATCTCGCTAATTCGTTTTGGCAGGTGGGTATCACTCCTGATTCTCGGAAATATACTGCATTTGTGTTCGGTGGGCGAACCTATCAGTTTTGTGTTCTACCCTTCGGACTGAATGTCAGCTCTGGGGTATTCATTACAGCCCTGGATACCGTGCTTGGCGACGATTTAGTTGAGACAGTCACACACTACGTAGATGATATACTGATAGCTACACAATCTTGGAATGAACACGTTGACACTCTTCAAAGAATTTTAGAAAAATTTGCACAAGCTGGAGTCACAGCCAACCTAAGAAAATCAAAATTTGGTTGCAGTGAGATAAAGTATTTAGGACATATCATTAATTCACAGGGCATACGTCCGGATCCCAGTAAATTAGATGCTATCAGAAACTTTCCTAGCCCTCGAACTAAAAAGCAGTTAAAATCATTCCTTGGGCTATGTTCATTTTTCAGACGTTTTTTGCCACAACCACTTTTGAACAGTAAACATCTGCTAAATCTACTCAGAAAGAATCAAGTTTGGATCTGGACGGAACAGTGCCAGAATGACTTTAATACAATTAAACATGCTTTAGTGAATGCTAACATATTGAGCCATCCAGATTTCAATTTAGATTTTTGTATGACTTGTGACGCTTCACGTACTGGCTAGGGCTGTTGCTTATTTCAAGTTGTAAAGAATAAAGAGGAGGAACAGATAAGAATTATTGGGTTTGCGAGTCGCACTCTAACTGAATGTGAGCGTACATACTCCACTACTGAGTTAGAAACACTTTCCATAGTATGGGCATTCAAGAAATTCAATTATTATTTATTTGGAAAACATACGGTAATTTACACCGATCACCAGGCCCTGACATTTTTGTTAACTTGTAAGCTTGTACATCCTAGACTATCACGATGGGCAGTTACACTCCAGAACTACTCTTTTGAAATTAAGTACATAAGAGGTAAGGACAACACCATTGCAGACACTTTGTCTAGACTTCCACAAGGTATGAATGATACCAACAGTGACTTAGAAAATATAAATGACTACAGGATTCTCTTAATGCAAGACAAGCAGTATCACCAATATTATATTGATATGTGCAGAAACATGGCTGAATTACAAAAATCTGATCCTCACTGGTATAAGATAATAACATTACTGGTAGAAAAACACAATCATCCTTTGACTAAGTATTACAAGTTACACAATGATGTGTTATTTTACCGCCGACATCCAAATGCTACTAACTGGTGTGTATGCATTCCCAAAGAGTCTGAACGTAATCTAATTTGGCACACACACTTAGTTTGGGGTCATTATGGGACGAAAAAGTGTTTGGCAAAGCTCAGCACATACTGTTATTTTAGCAATATGAGAAGAAAAATTTACAGTGAACTAAAAACATGTGTCATATGTCAAAAATCAAAACCTCAGAATTTATCCACAAAAACAGATTTACATTCTATTTTACCCAGTAAACCCCTGGAAATTCTGTGTACTGACATCAGTGGACCGCATCCAGCAAGCTCTGGAGGCTTCAAATATATCTTAGCTTTTTACGATATATTTTCTAAACATGTAAAACTTTATGCTTTAAAATCCGCCACTGCAAATGCTATAATACGAAGATTCTCAAGTGATTACCTGACGCACGTTGGGAAAACCTAAAGCAATTCTATCAGATAATGCAGCATACTACTCTGGGTACAAATGGAGAAATTTCTTGAAGGACAATAACATTAAAAGTATATTTATTTCGAGGTTTAGTCCACAATGTAACGCGACTGAGAGACTTTTCCGAGAATTAAACCGTTTCATGAGGACCTATATTTCATCAAAACATACTAATTGGGTGTCCTACCTAAGTCTTTTCGAAGACGTACACAATAACTTAAATATTTACGATACGAATTACACACCTAACGAGATCATGTTCAATTGCAAACAGAACGATCAGTGGATAGAACCATTACCTAAGTTGTCAGACAAGGAAATCACACCTGAACAGAAAATAAAAGAAGTATTGACTACATTGACACATCACGCACAAATACGAAACAAACATCACAGAAACATAATAAAAAGAAAACAAAAATTCGAGGTAGGAATGCTTGTACTACTTCGTACTCATCATAAATCTGTAGCACTCAAACGACGCAACGCTAAGTGGCGTCTGCTATATGAAGGACCTTACATAATTGTTAACATACCGCATCCTGGTGCGTATCTGTTACAACATCCTAGAACTAACAAAATTGTTGGGCTATACGCACACCGAGATCTTAGAGCATTTCATGCTGAATAATGTCAAAGTCATACCCATCAAAATATTGCTAAGCAACTCGAAAAACTCTGTTGTTACAACACAGATAATAAGTAGTATAGAAATTTTCATTTCAGCGGTTCCAGTGACGCAGTTGAAGACAGAAGAACTCTTCTTTCAGCGCGCGCCTCCACCTGAAAGACGGAATATTAAAGTAAAATTTATGATTACGTAGCAGTGGATGACATATTAATTTTTCACGGAACATTTGTTACTGAAGGTACCACTGACTTGGTGTGACACCTGACGAACTGACAGACGTCATCTGTGAAGCGATCTTTTACTTTGAAAAATAGATTAGACGCACATCTCTCAACACGAAAAGCATCTATCAGTAGTCAAGGCCACACAGACACTCTACACACAGGCACAAAACGCGAGGAATCGAACATTTTCTCTCTCTTACTATTTTGAATATTTATTGAGTAGTGAAAACGCCTGGTCTTGCCTACTGATGTAATGAATGTTGTGTCTAACCTATCTTAATGTCCGATGACATCACAAAAAACATCGATAATATCCCAGCAAAACCGCTAAAGAGGATGTAAATATCTGCAATTCATGTAATCAAATGTGACACAATGTAATAACCTATAGCGATGTAATGATGATGTAAACATGTTTATGTGCAACTATATTATGTTTATGCTAAGAAAATATGTGACGTGTGTATGTATAATTACTTATTTTTTTAACTGATGTATAGTGCAACTGTTACTATGTAAAAATTTGAACAAAACGAGTGCCAAAAAGACATTGCATAGTGAACCACTGTTCACGGACATTAACGAACATTACTAACTCAGCAACTACGCGGAAACCTATGTGAAGGAAACTGTTAATGCCATACATTATGCAGCGTATCTATGTAAACGCGATGAACGATTTCCTTGATTAATAACTACGAACATTTAGGTGAGCTATATTCAGCAAAAAACTGAAAATGTGAAGTGCATAATTCGTGAATCGTCTAGTGATATTACTACAGTACCCAACTTCAAGATGTTAACTGGATTAAATGGACACAAAGTGCCTGTCCAGAAAACAACACGACGGGTGGAAGAATTTTGGTTGGAACTTCAGGGAATGAAATGTTCTCGAAATGTGACGGACACTCTTACCTGGACTGTCCAAGGATCGACGCCAGCTATGTGCCGTCCGAGGTTCTGCAACCAAGCTTCCACGGAATGTAAAAAAACGAACTGCACGTGGACCAATTACTCGACGAGTCATGTCTGATCTGTAATAAGCAATGCTTTTAGTCACAACGAACTGCATCACTACGACTATAATGGAAATGACAAATGGACACGCTTATGTATTAATCACGTTGTTATACAACGATGTTACTGTGATCAAAAAACTTTACCACGACGATACTAACCTGTAAAAAATTATTGTGCAGCGGATGAATATGAACTGTAATAACGACACGATGTGTATAGGTCAACGCACCTGAAAAATACGGACATTTTTCTTTGAAGTATTTCAAAACAATACTATGTAACTAAGAACATTCAACAATCTAAGTTGTATTGTGTTATAACAAATATTGTAAATTTAAAACTAAGTTACCTGTCATAGAATGTAGTCTTCATATGTAATCTTGGTTGAATATTTTCTTTGTGCAACGAGTGAAAAACGCGCGCACACGAACAATATGATCTGCAATACTGTGCCGCGTGATCTAACTGTACGATATAACGGCAGTGCTGCAGTTACACAGACGCTTCTGCGCATGCGCGCACTCTATCTGCCGACATAAGAACTTTTACGGCGCACCCGCGTCATTCAAATTTTGTATATAATGTGTATAACGTGTAATGTAAGTCATGTAAATAGTTGTAGATAACTTAGATTTTCTTGTGCCTTTAGGTGAATTGCTCGCCTGCAGGTGTGTCCTTTCGCCTCGCAATTCAGGGGGCAATATAAAGGCACATTTGCATGCCGAGCGTGAGTTTCCGCGGAAACGCGAAATACTAATCAAATAAATGATCAGTGACAAATAAATAAAGCCTATGGCACACAACTGCAGCGCTGTGTCGCTGATAAAACAAAAGCACAATTACGTTACTCTTATGTTTGATTAAGAAAGAGAGAGCTCTGGTCGAAGTGGTGCGAGAAGCACGTATTTTATTTTTTATTGTCTGGCACACCGCCATATTTCATGTTATAGAAGAATACTGCGAGTTGCAACCACACTAGGCACTCGATTCTGTAAAGAATTTATATTTATAAAAGTAAGTAGGATTATGAACTGTAGGCTTATTCATTGAATATATCTGATTTAACTAACTGTGTAACTTTTCTATGTTTAGTAGACAATCACCTCTGTACGACGTATTGGCATGGCTGGCAAATTATTGTAATATTGAGATTTAGATTATGAGTCCGCACCTACCGCAGCAGTCTTTGGAAACGATTTAATTACGAAGTCCGATTATTCAGTTTTATTTCACGGTCAACTACGAGTAACATTGCCTTTACGAAAAAGCCATTGTCAAGCGTCTGATATCGAATAATTAAACGTCCACGTTCCAGATAAGCAAATACAATTGCAATCACAATCACCATCATACAGATAGAATAATTAACATATTTAAAATAACATTTTTTTTAAATTTATTTTATTTATTTTATAAGCTGTTTAGAATATAGTGGTACCGTTGGCCGTTGTGGCCTAGTGGTTCTAGGAGCTTCAGTCTGGAACCGCGCTGCTGATACGGTCGCAGGTCGAATCCTGTCTCGGGCATGGATATGTTTGATGTCCGTGGTTCAGGTCGAAAAAAATCGATTTTAGGTTTTCATCATACTTCGATAGATTAAGGTTTTATTCGAGTACTCTGAAAAAGGATTTTGCTGAAAAAATTTTTTCGAGCTTTAAAGGGCATTTTCCTACCACGTGTGTTTACGTGACACGCCCACTTTTCTGTCACCCACGTCTCTGCATATATTACAGATCTTTGTATTTCCTATATCGCACGTTAGGGATTTTTTTTACTCCCGAATGTGTTGGCTATCCTTGGAATGCAACGGTCGGTATTCCATTGTTTCTGATGTTTGTAAACAAGACGCTTTAAAACACGGGGTTAGTTTCGTTCAAGTATGATTGCGAGTTGTTTTTATAGAAAACATGCAGGTATACTATGGTCAGGCAGTTAAGAGAAATAAAGAAAATCTGGAGGCAATGTAGATAGATGTTTGTGCCGTATTCTTCCGTAAGTCCTCCACTGACGATAAGCCATGTCATGGATTGTGTCCATCAGGAGAAAATTCGTGGTGCAAATACAATAGGGCTCAGGCAACTGGAGAATCTTATTCTCACAAGCATTCTCTTCTTGCTGCTGTTACTATAGCAGTTGAACCTATTTCCTGAGACTTGGCTCATCCTGACCTTCTAAGGAAATGTCTGCATGGGCAGACACAGAACCCAAATAAATGTTTCAACAGTATAACTTGGAACCGCCTTACTAAAACTGTATTTGTAGGCATGCATACAATAAAACTAAGAGTTCATGATGCTGTTACTACATTCAATTGTGGTAATATTGAAAAGTGTTGGCTACTGAAAAAGCTGGGAATTAATCCTGGTGAAAATATGATCACTGGACTGCAACACTGCGATAATATGAGGATAGCCGACACAGACAGGAGTGTATCTAATATGGCCAAGAAAGCTAGACAAACATCCAGGAAGGTGAAAAAGAAGCTGTAAGACCTGCTAGAGGTCAAAGAAGGGCCATTATATGCAGCAGGACAGTTTTAATTAACTTTAAGTAAAAAATTTGAGCAGTTTTTCCTTTAAAGTCAATTTCCCGCAAATTAAAATTTTCAGTACATATGCCCCATTATATCAGAAACTATCGTACATAAATGAATGAAATTTTCAGAGACTCTGCATAAGATAAAAAGCCACCTCTGGTACTACATATTTCCCCATTAGGAAGTTCACAAAAATATTTTCTGCAGAAAAGACTTAACATTTTTTGTTAATAAATTTTAAAAAGTATTTCTTAAAAACTATAAAATAGATAAAGTAGATTTTAGTACTGTTGACTCTATTAGCACCATGTAACATACAGTAAAAATATTAAGGTCCTGAATCAAATAGTTTTTACAGAAATGGGTATAAACATTCTTGCATAAATTAACATGGGTTAGATAGGCAGGGTGTGGTCCCCTGTAGCTCTAAGTCTAGGGGACTGATGACCTCAGATGTTAAGAGCCATAGTGCTTAGAACTATTAAAAAAATTGCCATATTGTTACCGTGCACATGGAACTTGCGGCTGGATTGACGATTTATTGATAGGGAAAACGCTGCATGCTATCTTGGCTGGTGAGTCATGGACAGATGTAGAATAAAATTTAGGTGTTCCACTGAGAAGTGTGTTGGCCTCTAGGTATTCATGTTTATGTTAATGACTTTGCAGACAAAATTAACAGTTGTGTCAAATACTTCGCAGAAGATGAGATTCTGTGACGAAGTACTGTCTGAAAAATGTTTCACAATCATTTCCTTATTTGAAATGAGCAGCACACAGCGGCTCTTACTCATTGTTGCGTGGGTTTCAGCGCAATCAAAAGTGCTAGACTTAACGGTTTTTTATTTTCATTTTTTTTTTCAAAGGTTAGTTTGGTGGCGGTCATGCAGTGAGCAAGAGAGGAGCGCACGTTTGCCGCTGCGGCCTACTTCTCGAATGGATGTTTGGTCATCAGAACTCAGCGTGCATTCAGGAAACAATTCAATATCGCACCTACAGGTCGTGTTCCCGATGAGAAATCAATTGTTATGTGGGTAGACACCTTTATGGAGACTGGAAGTGTGCAGAAAAAGAAACCAGGACCTTCAAGAACCACCAGCACCCCTGAAAACATCGAGAGGGTAAGGATGTTGATTTTGAATTCCCCCAAGCTACACTACGTGATGAAAAGTATCCGGACGTCCGGCTGAAAATGACTTACAAGTTCGTGGCGCCCTCCATCGGTAATGCTGGAATCCAGTACGGTGTTGGCTCACCCTTAGCCTTGATGACAGCCTCCACTCTCGCAGGCATACATTAAATCAGGTGCTGGAAGGTTTCTTGGCGAATGGCAGCCCATTCTTCACGGACTGTTGCGATGAGGAGAGGTATCGATGTCGGTCACTGAGGCATGGCAAGAAATCCCAAAGGGGTTCTATAGGATTCAGGTCAGGAATTTGTGCAGGCCGATCAATTACAGGGATGTTACTGTCTTGTAACCACTCCGCCATAGGCCGTGCATTATGAGCAGGTGCTCGATCATTTTGAAAGATGTACGCACCATCCGAATCGCTCTTCATCAGTGGAAAGCAAGAAAGTGCTTAAAACATCATTGTAGTTCTGTGCTGTGATAGGCCGCGCAAAACAACAAGGGGTACAAGCCCCCTCCAAGGAAAACACGACCACACCATAACATCACCGCTTCCGAATTTTACTCTTGGCACTATACACGCTAGCAGATGACTTTCACCGGGCATTCGCCATACCCACATCCTGCCATCGGATCGCCACATTGTGTACTACGATTCGTCACTCCACACAAAATTTTCCGACTGTTCAATAGTCTAATGTGTACGTTCCTTGTACCAAGCGAGGCGTAGTTTGGATTTACCGACGTGATGTGTGGCTTATGAGTAGCTGCTCGACCATGAAATCCAAGTTTTCTCACCTCCCGCCTAACTGTCATTGTAGTTGCAGTGGATTCTGATGCAGTTTGGAATTCCTGTGTGATGGTTTGGATAGCTGTTTGCCTATTACACATTACGACCCTTTTCAACTGTCGGCGGTCTCTGTCAGTCAGCTGACGAGGTCGGCCTGAACGCTTTTGTGCTGTATGTGTGCCTTCACGTTTCCACTTCACTATCACATCTGAAACAGTGGACCTAGGGATGTTTAGGAGTGTGGAAATCTCACGTACAGACGTATGACACAAGTGACACCGAATCACCTGACCACGTTCAAGTCCGTGAGTTCCGCAGTGCGCCCTAATCTGCTCTCTCATGATGCCTAATGACTACTGAGGTCGCTGATATGGAGTGCGTGGCAGTAGGTGGCAGAACAATGCACTTACTATGAAAAATGTATGTTTTGGTGGTGTCCGGATACTTTTGATCACATAGTGTATCTTCACGCAAACATGCAGCTGCCCTTGCAATTTCTGAACGCAGTCTTCATGAAGAGCTGAAATTTCACCCGTATAAACTGTCAGTGGTGCACACACTTCATACACGTGATTTTGTTTCACGAAAAAATGCATGCGAATCCTCGATCGATGAGATGCCTCAGGACGCCTTAGTGTTCTTTAGCGACGAGGCACATTTTCATTTGTCTGGCTGCGTGAATAAACAAAATATACCGTATTGGAGTGACACGAACCCCCGAGAACTTCATGAGCAGCGCCTGCATACAGAACGTGTGACTGTTTGCAGTGCACTATCTAAAGTTGGCATATTGGCCCATGGTTTTTCGAAGAGAACGGTAAGGCAGTGACAGTCACTTCTGAGCATTATGTTCAGATGATTGAACAGTTTTTTCATCCAGATCTTGTGGAAATGGATGTGGGTGATGTTTGTTTCCAACAAGGTGGCGCCGCAGCCCACACGGCACGAACATCGATGACCATGTTGTGCGAACGCTTCCCCGATCGTATCATCTGCAGAGGGTCGATCTCCAGTGGCCAACCCTCTCGCCAGATTTAGGTCCATGCGAGTTTTTCCTTAGGAGCTATCTGAAATCCTAGGTGTATAGCAGTCGTCCGCAGGCCCTGGCTGTGCTGCAGAACAATGTTCGTGTTGCTGTTGCCAACATCTACAGAGACATCTTGGGAAAAATAGTCCGAAACTTCCGATTCAGATTCTCCAAATGGATTGAGCAGACCAGAGGTCACCTTCAAGATATCATTTTCAAAACTTAATGGAACGAAACTTTAGGTGTTACTCTTTGTAAAGAAAAAATTATTAAATTGATGTCTCTAATACTTTCTGATTTATCATGTTTTTAAATAAGGGAGTTCCTGCGGCACACCCTGTATTTTAACAAGGTTTTAAAGTGGTACAAAGACTGGCAGATTCCGTAGTGCTCAGCAATTTAAAATTATGCATTCCACAGAACAAGAATTCGTAACAATCTATGACTACAATACCAACGAGATGTGATTGGAATAGCTGAATTTTTGCTAATACCTGTGTGTAGCAGTTTACAGGGACGCGAAATGAAACGATTACATAGACTCAGTCGTAGGTAACCCAGGTGGCAGACTTCGGTTCGTTTTTAGAATACAAGGAAATGCCATCAATATACAAAGATCACTTACAATACGTGTGATCCATCACAGAATGTTGCTGAAGTACGCGGTACCTGCACTAAATAGCACTCAAAAGAGATATTGAACTTTTACAGAAAATGTACTACAACCCCCAATGTATCACCCGTGTAGGGACCATGAGAACAAGATCAGATTAACTGTAGCATGTACAAGTGCGTTTAAAAATAGAACACTAAAAGGGTGAAATGTTAGATTGCTACTAAGCGATAACGTATTACTCCAAATTTATTCAAAGTGTAAGGTGCCAGGACATGGGCACTTACACATTAGCTCACCAACGTTAGTATTAACAATAAAGGGACTGGAAAGGGCATCATATCTTGACTCTGTTGATTTATGAGAAATATGAGGCACTCTCGAGCACGTCTGCATGATTGAGTCACTAACTTAAAGCGTTGGTGAAAAGTGTCAGAAGTTGAGAATTGTGGAATATAAAGTCTGCAGCTGGCCGTAGCTCACCGGGCCGCCGTCGGCGGCAGGTTGCGGTCACCGGAAACGCGGGACAATACGGCGATTTTGGGGATAGCCCGGCATCCGGAGCCACCTGTGCTGGGCAACACGTGGCGAAGACTGGAATTTCGTTTGCCTAGGGGCGATATGACCTACTCGATCATTGAGTAGATCTCAGAAATGCCGTTGGAGGGATTTCGGCGATGATAGAGCGTTCGACATTGGCCGAAACTGAGTATTCTTCCGCCGCATTTTCGTACCTGTGGGAGACGGGAGAATTGTGGAGAGAGAGGACTTCGCCTTCAGCCTTCGAGCGGTACGGACTTGGAGACGGCGTATTGGCCATCGTCTTCGAAGGGAGATGTACGGTCTGTATCGCAGCACTGCACCAACGCGTGTTCCGTGCAGAGTTCTGCGGTTAGAGCTTTTTGTGCGCTCAGAAGCGAGATTTTCATCAACGCTTAACCACTTCCAACAACTTACCTAATATTCTTGATCTGGTAGTTATCCTTGCGAGGTGCCGAGTATTTATCAACGCAGCTGCCGGTAATAGGGGCGCGTAATTGCAAATTGTTAATGTGTCATGTTCAGGAGTGTGTTGGTGGACAAAGAAATTAACATTTTTCTGTAAATTTTGTCAGTTGTGGGGAATATCAAATTGAAATGCTAATATTAAAATCGAATTATCGACATGTAGTCTAGTCACTGCACAGCTTGCCCAGACGAGAAGGAAAGAACGTTTTCGGTCTTCTATGTCAGCGACGGACAAATAAGCTTACGAAAGAAGTTGTGTTTTATCGGTTATGTGTTAGTTAATTACAATTATTAGAACTCTAATTGTAAATTACATACGAAATTAAGTACAAAATGTCCTGTTTTACCCTACTGAAATTGTAGGTGTTACTAGGGTTATAAATCTAGGAGTAAACAATCTCTCTTTCCGCGCTTCATACATGAGTGGAAAGCGAGGAATTCCTGATATCTGGAAAAATAGAAGATTCCTCTGCTATGCACTTCAAAGTGGATTGCATAGTGGTGATGTAGATAAAGATATAGCTGTAGGAGTATAGATCTAAACATCACATAAAGTTTGCTAACAATGTTTAATGAGAAAAAAAAAATATCTATTATGTAAAATGAATGGATGAAAATGGGGAAGAAATGGCTTTAAATATTTTTGTTATTTACTCTTTCAGTACGAACTTTGTTGTAGAACCCCTTTTTTTACGTGTGGTAATAAAAATTCATTTAGACAGAATTAAGCACATTTAAAATTACGTGAACTTTAGCAACCCTCCCATGCTGGTAAATTCAAACTATCTGATTAATAACATTAAGGACTTTGAAAAATATTTAAATTAAATTTTTTACGTATTTCGGCCTTGGCACATATTTTCTAGATGCAATGGGTTTTTAAATATTTACTGAATTCTTTCCCGGCGTTAGCTATGGAACACAAGACTGTCTCTGTTACCATAAAATGGTTAAATATTGCCAAGCCGACCTGAAAATTTAATTATCATTGACAAAACACACTTCACTATACGTTTAAGTTATTTGCTTTAGAAATTGAAAGAACCAACAAATTGACAACTTCGACGTTAATTATCCGCCTATGAACGCACAAATGTAAAACCAGTAATATATTCAGTCAGCCTCAGGATCACTGTAAAAGAAAAATATTTCGTAATTCACTGCTAATTTTACCTGCTCCCGATTTACGGGTTTGGTTAATATTATAGCGGAACAATTTTTTAAATGTGTCGCCGCTGCAAATCGTTCGGTCGCAGCTCAGCCCAGCAACACCGACGATAATCGCTAAAAGTGCTGAAAATTCTTCGCAGAAATATTATAGATGACATGGGCAAGCTAATTTACATTACTAATACACAATTTTGATAAAATTATAATCTATTTAGACCATAACAATAATTAAAATAACACACCTTTATAATTTCTCCTCTAATGGCGGCTAAAGATAGATACAGGCAAAAGAAGTCTACTCATTCATATAATGCTACGTCACAGGTTCCTCTCTCCCTCAGCTCTCCACGGAGACGACAAAAAATGCACATTATGTAGTGCTTTTTATACTACTGCTGATTTTTAATATCTCTTTGTAATCTTACAACATTATTTTCCTCTGTGGCTATATTTTCTATTTTTTCATCGCAGATATTAACATATTTCGTAATTACACTATGAGTATAGAAATATTACAATCATAAATACATCGAGAATATTATTACAGAAAATATTACAATAATAACCAACGTCCTTTATACAAAATTAAATACTATTTTTTGTTAAACAATTACAGTACATACGAATTGCTTTATAGCGGCGTACGTAGTACAATTAAATGTCATTTCATTTTATTAATAGTGTGTGTGCTGCCAGGGAACGTTACAAATAGCGTAAGCAAAGATGGAATCTAAATTCAAATAAGTACAAAGATCATATGAAATAGTAGCGTTGCCAACAGTGACAATAGGAAAACACTTTTTTAGTAGAAAAGGGAAAGCCTTGTGAAGACCCTTAATTGCAAAGATGAACAGAAACATAATAGTCAAAGCTTCTTTTTATCTAGTGTTTACATAACGGGTAGCCGTATACATTTAAGTAAACAAAGATGACGTATTGGAAAAAAATGTAAGAGTAAAAAATTATATAAAATAGATTATGCTATTAACAGCTGCAAAATTTATGTTGCAATTTCAACTCTTTTTACTATGTTACATAGATAATGTGTTTGCGACTGTGCCCAGCGTAGATACTTTTGCATTTACTTTTCGTTCATATTTAGAATCGAGTTTGCACCAGTAAAATAGTGTATGCTTCGTGCTCTGCTACTATACTGTGTCACAAATGACACCGAAAGGGTACGCACAACACAGATTTTTCTTATTTATTCACATAAATCCACCTGACGATGTAGGTTTAAGGATCAGAAAAGCATAGCAAGAAAGAAACATCTTGTGAGTGGTAACAGTGAACTAGCAGTTTCAATTGAAGATATTGAACAAATGGTACAACTAGTGAGTCTCATGTAACATCCACGTGACACGCATTTCTAAGTCCTGTAAAGTTTCACTAAAACGTTCTAACGCGTCAAACACATCCATTTTTACACTGCTGGTGTTGAAAATTTCAAAACCAAGCAGAGCGGAAATAAAATTTTACTGGCGAATGCGCAAAATACTTATAACAGTGTCTGATTACATCTGTAGGATATTTGCGAGTTTAATGGGTTCGAAATGCTGTACACAGAGCTGCATCGTCTGCCTGCAACAAAGGTTCTACCCGGATGCGCATCGCGGCGAAGTGAGCTTAGATGACCGACGTGTGTGCATCATTGCATTCTGTTTCAGGCCTATGTCAGAGCTTAGCAATCTTACGAGGAGAACACGGCAAATGTCATAAATCGATTTCACAGAAAATTCGCTGTGTGAAGAGGGGTTAGAATAATTATTCGTAGATGTTCGACCTTTTGTGAGAAAACGGTCAAACATTCCGAGGTAATTTATGTGGCTTTCAGCGAGCAAACGGTTCAGCTGAAATGGTGGAAAAGTGCTTAGCGTCGCGGCTGCACACTAATTGTATGTCTGGTGAATGAATTTAAAAATAAAAAACAATAAATGAACGGAAAAATTATTTGAAAATATTTCGGCCCAATTCCTGTAGTGTATCTTGTTTCATAGTCAGTTCCAAGAGACTTCGGGAAAATGAACCGTTACGCGTGGTTTGCCGTAATGTTATTGCCAACGAGTCAAATCTACATTAACGTTAACGACGTTTGTTTCCCGACTGAGATTCGTACGAAGAAATGTCGCTGCGGCACGTCTACCGTCGCCCTATGCTCACAGTGCACGGCATTCCTATGTTTCCAATGGTTCTGCTATAGGTATCATCCCACGGAATGCACCAAACCTTCCTGAAGAATAAAATATAAGAATTGATATAAGAGTGATATGGAAGAATATGTGATTTTAAAAGATATTTAACCCTTGGAAATACCACACATACATACACTGAAGCACCAAAGAAACTGATACAGGCATGCGCACCAAAGAAACTGATACAGGTATGCGTATTCAAATACAGAGGTATGTAAACAGGCAGAATACGGCGCTGCGCCCGGCAACGCCTATATAAGACAACAAGTGTCTGGCGCAGTTGTTAGATCGGTTACTGCTGCTACAGTGGCAGGCTATCGAGATTTAAGTGAGTTTGAACGTGGTGTTATAGTAGGCGCACAAGCGACGAGACACAGCATCTCCTAAGTATCAATGAAGTGGGGTTTTCCCGTAACACCATTTCACGAGTGTACCGTGAATATCATGAATCGGGCGAAACATCAAATCTCCGTCATTGCTGCGGTCGGAAAAAGATCCTGCAAGAACGGTACACTCGTGAAATGGTCGTACGGAAAAATCCCCACTTCATTGATACTTAGGAGATGCTGTGTTCCATTGCTCGTGCGCCGACTATAACACCACGTTCAATCTCACTTAACTCTGCGTAATATGCCATTGTAGCAGCAGTAGCCAATCTATAAACTGCGTCAGACACTTTTTGTCTTATATAGGAGTTGCGGAACGCTGCGCCGTATTCTACCTGTTTACATATCTCTGGATTTGAAAATGCAAGCCTATATTAGTTTCTTTGGTGCTTCATTGTATCTCTATTACATGGAAACGAAAAAAAAAAAATGCTAAAGCGGGATTGGATTCAGAGACATTGCGGTTACGAAACTAAGCGCTTACACTCTCCGCTACGGACTCCTTAAATACTAGCAACCGTACAAAGCATGTATTCAAGGGTAAAATGTTGAAACTTGATGTCCTTCGAAAACGGTTGACAGTTTCAGCTCCTTGTTTATTTGTAATGAAGTCCTACTCATGCCTTACACATGCTGTCAATATGAATGAAATGATGAGCGGAAGTTCGTACGGTCCGCTTTTTAGGATGGCTGCAGACCGAGGAAACGGTCAGTTTGGGCTAGGGTAGTTTGTTTGAAGAGTACAGTACGCCGTTAGCAGCCGAGCTAGTAAGTTTTCTGGCTGGGACACGAACACGCTTCCTGAGTCGGTGTTGGAGCATCTCTGATCACAGTAGCGCCCCGGAATATATCAGATCAAGAGCGCCCTTCAGCCATCAGCCTTGAGAGGAAGGTCACAAACCTACTCGAGTGTGCTGCCATCTGGAAGGTCCCTGCCATAAGGATATATCGGGTATCAGGTTTCTAAACAGACTTAAAACTGCAGTTGCTCGGTGTTACGTTTAGCTGCGGCTCTAAGTGCTGTTCGGCTGGCCCTATGGTAGTCTCTCATCACGTGCATTTCTAAATAGTTTCATTTTTTTCCTTGAATTTAATATGCTTTTAATGCTCAGAAATAGATTTCCTTCATCGGCGGTACACCTCAGTCTCTAGTGGTGTACATTCACTAAGGACTTTCAACTTAGTTTTATTTCCTTAATAAGTTTGGGGGGTCACTTAAATCAATGTTGTGTGCCGAATGACACGTGCTGCAGGTGAGACCTCTGTAAGTGTTTAGTTACACGAGTGCGTTTGCGTTTCGTATCGTTGTACGTCTCACCGTATATCAGCATTGCCGATCTGTCTTTTCGGCTTTGATATTTCGTAGTTTTCGCCCCAGATTAGCTGGGAAGTTTTTCGTGTGTGTAGTCCTTTCGCGCTGGGTCCCTGGCTACGTCAGGTGGACCCATGTCCACCGTGGAGAAGGCTGCGGAGTAACTTCCGCGGCACTCCGATACGTCCACCGTCACTACTTGTGGTGAATCGCGTCGGAGACGTCGTTCACCCAGGCTTCCGATCGCGCCTGATGTTCCGCAGCCGGCGAGGTGTGTTTCAATCGCGCCAATCGTCACAAATCGCCAGTGGATACCACTGGCACTGATACCGACCCCCGTGACGACTGTCCACCGTCCAGTGTCAGGGACGGTTATTCAGTGTCGTTCGACGACTCCTCTGATCGCTTAGTAATTGATCTTTCCCATGATGAGGCGGCGGCCACCTCGGATGTGTCTGACCACCACTTGGCTGTACCTATGAGTGCATCTCTCCCTCCGTTGTCCCGCCACCGTGACGAGTCTTCTGGGCGCCCCGATCCAGTTGGAAAGTCCTCTGACCGTCGCTCCGGACGCTCGGGGAGCTTGTCCGCCCACACGGGCCATGGTGATCGCGGATCGAGCTCCGATGCCTCCCTCCCAGGGGACACCGCACCGGATGGTCCGATCGATGCGGACATGGCTCCTGTTCCCGACCCTCCTTCGCAGGAGACACCATCCAGCCCTCTGAAGAAAGAGGAGATACCCCCTATTGTGGTTTATAATGTCACTAATTATACAAAACTGAACTCTGAGCTCCTGCGGCTCATCTTCGGCCAGTTGCGGGCTGCATACCAAAACGATGTGAAATACCTGCTCGACAGTAGGGACGATTATCTTACTATTCCAGAATTTGGCAAAACAAGGACGATGCCTTACTCTACACACCAGACGTAGAGCAATCGCCGGACCAAAATCGTCATCAAGGACATGCCCCCATAAGTTACAGCAGGGGAGGTGAAGGAGGAACTGCTTCGGCTCCATTTTGTGTATCCTTTGGTACCAGTACAGCAAGAGAAATCCTAAGACCCGGGTGTTGATACCCTGTCCTACCCATGTCGTCTCCCTTTCCGGAGGAAAGACATAGACATGAGGGTCTGGATTGAATTGTACGAGGGCTGAAATGAGCCTGTCATCTGTCGCAAATGCCAGCGTCTACGACATACTGGGAATTACTGCTCCCTACCATTGTGGTGTGTTAAGTGTGCCAGACCACATTTGGTGGAGAACTGCACACTCCCCACCTCGGACAAACCTACATGCGCCAGGTGTTTGGGTTCCAGCCACAATCCCCCACAGACGCATCCCGGAGGGGGTGCCCTGTTTACCAGATGGCATTGAAGTCTTCATGTCCTCCCAAAAAGAATCCACGATCGAATTCCTGTCCCCAGGGCAATGGGACACCACCAACTTCCCTCTCTTGTGGGGCCAGCCTGTGCACCTCCCTCAGCAGCTGCTGTGGGACCATCCACTCAGACACTGGACGTTTCTAAGGCACCTTTTCCCCCTCTGCTCAGACTCCCAAGTCCTCCTTTGCTGCTGCAGCTCGGTCCCCCTCATTGTTCGTCTTCCAAGATAGCTTCTCCTGCATGCCAACTACAGGAGCCAGCTGCAGCCTACTCCAATCCACCTGTGGCTGTATCCCAGCCTTCTGCCCCTATCCCCACTCTGCTACTACTACACCCGCCCCTGCCTGCAGCAGGGGCCAGCAGCAGCGGATGAGACGTCCCTGTGGGAGGACATGCACAACATCCTCCAGGTCATCAGCTTCTTCATGTGACCCCAAATCCAGGCTGTTATTTGTGACACTTCCCATAAAACCCATCGGTCGGAGTACGGGCTCTCCAAAATCATCACCCTCGTGGATGGGCTAAGTCAAATATTGCTGTAATGCCGGCTCGGCCACCACAACCCCTCCAGCCCCCTCGGGATCTTGTCACCGGCATTTTTAATGCCGATGGCATTAAACGGATGAAGACAGAGCTGAATGCCTTCCTCCATGACCATCGTATGGATATTTTACTGGTCACAGAATCACACCTTAAACCGGCAGATGATTTCCGCCTTCACAACATGGTGTGTTACCGCTCTGACCGCCTCGACCGCCATGGTGGGGGCATCGCATTTGTCGATACCCAGGAGACTCTACAGCCAATGGAATACACAGAGGCCACAGCGCTTACCATTTCCACATGCCTTGGTGCCATTACCTTAGCAGCAGCATACTTGAGCCCAAACAAACCACTGCTCGAAGCGGACCTTTACACATTAACATCTTTCAACAGGCTCATCATTGGCGTGGATCTCAATGTGAAGCACCCAGCTTGGTATTCTCGGGTCTTTCACCCCAAAGACTACCTCCGCCTTGACCTGGAGGACACTTTAGCATTGTCAGTCTATGGTGCCCACGAACCTACCCATATCCCAGTCCGTTCCAACCGCCAGCCAGATGTTCTGGATGTGGCCATATTCAAAAACGTCGCCGCTCAGTTTTCCCTGGAAGTTCTACATGAACTGGCCTCCGACCATGACCCATTCCTCCTACACCTCACCGATGCTGCTCTTTCATTGGATGTTCATTCAACTGTGATCCCACTGACTGGGACAAGTTCGCCAGGGTACTTAATAACACCACAAGGCATGACCTCGACTTGACAACACTGGCCACTACCATCCACGCTTACTGCCAAAATCCAGAATGCAGTGAAGCTCTCCACCTCCACTGTCCCTCAGGCTTTAAGCCCCCTGGACGATTTGACTCCCCTGCTATGGGAACTGAAAATGCAAAAGAACCACTACCACTGGCGTTGGAAGCAGTTCCAAGACCCTTGGGACCAACGCCTAACGAGGCGCCTCCAGCGCGAATTCTGCCACTGGGTCGCCGACTGGAGGTCCTAACAATTGGAGGACCACATGTCCACTTTTCTTCTACACCATAAGTCTGACTGGGCTGTCATTCACGCCCTGCAACATTCTATGCAAGCGACTGCCCATCCTCTTCGCACGGCAGTTGGCTTGTCATATGATACCCTCCAAATTGTGGAAACGCTGGCGGATGCTTTCGAGGCCCAAAACCATCTCTTTGTCCAGGTCCTTTCGCCAGACGAACTATGGGATGAACACAATGTCTTGACAGCTGTTGCCGCTTTTCGCACCCGTCCACCTCAGTCTGCTCCCCCCTCCCCCCCCCCCCCACACACACACACGCACTTGACATACATGGCAGAAGTCCAGCGGATCCTACGACAGAAATGTGGCTGGTCAGCCCCTGGATTAGAAGGAATTTAAAATGAACATCTTTGGCACCTACTGCACACACCTGTACTCTTGTTCACAAAGATCATAAATAGTTGTGTTATGTCTGGCCTTTTCCTCTCTCAGTCGAAGCAAGCTAAGCTCATTGCAATCCCCAGGTGGTTCAAGGACCCCACAGTCCCCACCAACAACAGGCCCATCGACCTCTTAAACACCATGGCGAAGGTCCTTGAATCGTTGATGCTCGACCGTCTTTCCCAACCTCTGGCGACGGCTAGGGCGCTCCGACTTGAACAGTTCGGCTTTACTTCACACCTCTCTGCTGAACTTCATGTCCTCCGAAGCACTGAACAAGTCAGCCAAGGCTTCAATGCCACCAAGTCGACAGCTGACGTTTTTCTGGACTTGCAGAACGCCTAGGATAAGACCTGGGCCGACAACCTGGTACACAATATGCTGACGCAGACCCAAATATCGGATATCTATGTGAAGATTTTGGATGACTTCCTCCGCGGTACGACTTTCCTCGTGGCTCGTCTCCAACGACAGGTGGATGCCACCATCACCTGGTGCCGGAAAAACAAAATCGCTCTTAATGCAGCCAAAACAACGGCTGTCTATTTCATGAAACGGCACCCAGTCCTCCGCCGGAATATTTCGATTGCAGGCGTGCAGGTGCCCTGGTCCCCGACGACCACCTATCTCAGTGTCCGGATGGACCACAAGCTGCTGTTCCACTGTCATGCAGAGTATGTCGCCAACAAGAGGCAAAAGCTGACCAGGGCCTTCTGCAGAAGGGAACTTAACTTGCCTACCAAGCTCTGTATCTACTGGGCCTTTATCCTGCCTGCCCTCACGTATGGCTCCAGTGCATGGCCCACAATTAGTGTCACCAGGATGCGGACGTTTCAGCGCCTGCAGAATAAGGTTCTCAGGTGGAGCCTGCACACCCCGCCACTCACGCGGATTGTGACTCTCCATGAGGAAGCAGATATCATCCCCCTCAACTCCAGGCAAATGCCGGGATGGTTCCTCTGAAAGGGCACGGCCGACTTCCTTCCCAATCCTTCCCTAATCCGATAAGACCGATGACCACGCTGTCTGGTCTCCTTCCCCAAACCAACCAACCAACCATCCCCCTCAAGGATACCATATGCAACAACGTGCGGTGGCTCTATGAGAAAGTGGCTGCCCTACGGGACACTGCACATGGGCTATGCCACGTTAGGATTATACATCCACGTCGCTGGCATCGCCATCCGGTTCCACTGACCCTCCTCGAGGAATCGCCTTCCGAACAGGACTAAGGATGGGCTTGGCACGCCCACCACGGCTGCTTGCTTTGCCAGGGCTAGCCCTCCATTCCACGTCCACGGCTTTCCAGTCTTACCTGCTCATGTCGGACTACGTTTTTACGCTGGCTTTACTTCACACCTCTCTGCCGAACTTCATGTCCTCTGAAGCACTGAACAAGTCAGCTTCCCCTGCATGCCCGCTACAGGAGCCAGCTGCAGCCCCCTCCAATCCACCTGTGGCTGTATCCCAGCCTTCTGCCCCTATCCCCACTCTGCCTATTTCAATTTCTTTACTGTCGCCGTTCCAGGATGGTATGGTACTCCAAGTCCCACCGCCACTGCCCTATGGTTTATACTTACTGGCTCACCAACACAGTTAGACCGCGGAAGGCTGATGATGCTAAAGTGTACCGTACCAAAAATAAAAAAAAGAAGTAAAAAAAAGAATGACACAAGACTTGTGTAGTTTTCTCTGCCAAGTATACTTTGCTTATCGCTGGGTAAACTGCCGTGTATTTAACCACAACTCGCATTTTACTGAACTGATAGTGTGCGTTCACTGAACTGTGGCGGGAGGAGCTTTACTTTGCTAATTCGGCGACAAACTGCGATTTGAGTACGATTACATGATCTTGTTTTGCAAGGGGTTTAAATCTTATGCTATGTTTTTCTTTATTCATCTTTGAGGTACCTTTTCATTGGTACACAACTCATTTATCTTTCTGAAATGTTTGAAATTTAAACAGTGAGAGATGTCCGAGGTATTTTCACTCGTTGTATGTGTTTTTATGATATTTATATATTTATTTTAGAAGTGCCTGGCGCTAGTATTAATCTGTTTTATAGTCATCACTAGCGCACATTCAGCTTTACTCTTTATCGGATTCGGTTTTTACAACCATCATCGCTAGAAGACTAAATAACAAAAACAGAAAAACATAATGTATTCTACACAGACGAAAAGAACGAAAAATAATTCAATTGTTCTTATGTACATCAAAATCATAGGCATTATTTACAAAGCAGTACTCAGATCTATCAAAAATGTGTAAGTGAGAGAAACCTCGAGCCGACTCCTCAGTGCCAAGTAACAAACATGAGCAAGGTCGCTGTAATCTTCTGCGGGACAACAGGCCAGGGGGAGCATCATATAAATAGGAGAGCGCAAAAGCACTCTCCCGCAGTTAGTATTCAGTTAGTCTGTTAGCAGCAGCGTCGCTGCCTTCTCTGGAGAAGTGCCAGCCGGCACCTGCCCGCTAGTCTTCATGTCACCAGGCCTCGTGCGTCGAACTTACGATGAGTTCACAGCCGCAGTAGCGAGCTACGGAGACAGAACATAGGGCAGTCATATGGGGCTAGACTAGTTACTGCCGGAGGAATCATCCCATTCTTACTTGTATATGTAGTACTTGCGGATAGAACCTGGTTTCCTTCATCGAGTCCTGTCTCTTTGGAACATTGTTGCTTTAGTAGGTCGCCGAAGTCGGAGGTCTTCAAGCAGCTGCCCACGAATAGCAACTCAGCAGCAGATAAGACTGAGGTAAAGTCGCCTGTAACATAGCAACGTGTCCCACACCGCTCGGGGGACGCGACAACATCTGGGTAAGATTAGCACCTGTGTACGTTTGCTTGTTTTCAAACCTAATAATATCGTAATCGTACCATGCTCAACCATTTGTTCAGTGTGGAGTTCATCTAATCTGTCCTAATTGTTAACTCTGTTGTAGTTTTTACAGCTAGTAATTTTTTTTTTTTTTGAGTCATCAATCTACTGACTGGTTTGATGCGGCTCGCCACGAATTCCTCTCCTGTGCCAACCTCTTCACCCCTGAGTAGCACTTTCAACCTACGTCCTCAAGTAATTCCTAAGGTCTCGTGAATGTTCTCCATATTAGGCCACTTCAAGCAATAATGAGGCTTGAACTCGGTGGATAATGAGCAGAAGTAGTCGATGGATCCGCACCAAGCTCTAACTGAAGCTTAAAAAATGCTTTTACAAAAATGTTTTAATGCCTAGACAGGATTTACATAAAACAAATAAATTAAGTTGACTAGGTAGTTTCGGCTGTAAGTAACGACCATCTTCGCATCATTGATATATAAAATACGGCGTGAAAAGGTGGAACAGCTCCGTGTAATCTTTACAGTCAAGTCGTCTTACGTGTGGATTAGTCTCATGTACTTCAAACCTGTAGTTTGTGAGCTTGCCACCAAACCCTTACGATTTTTAATTTTATCTTTAATTGACCAAATTCCGCAATCTGAATGTGTGTCTGGTCAGCATATTCAATTTGGACAATTATTTAAAACCGTTACCCTTATCGCATGAGTGCAACACTTCAGAATATGTGCCTTCGTTAAATACATTTGCTTTGTACTTCGTGTTTTGTGCGAGACCCTGCTGGGAGCGTTTTCACGCCGCGCTGTACATCTAGTCGTACCGCAGCTCGACCCTTGACGCACAAAAAAAAAAAAAAAAAAAAAAAAAAAAAAAAAAAAAAAAAAAAAAAAAAAAAAAAAAGAAATCGTGCGGCACTGCGCCGACAGCACCCAACAGCCTCCGGCTGCTACCACTTTCACCGTTCTCTGTCTCGCATTTAAAACTGTGTCTCAACATGACAAAATCAGCATTTCCCTTTTTCTTTTTTTGGCTGGAGTAACACGTGTAGGCCGGCCGGAGTGGCCGAGCGGTTAGATGCGCTACAGTCTGGAACCGCACGACCGCTACGGTCACAGGTTCGAGTCCTGCCTCGGGCATGGATGTGTGTGATGTCCTAAGGTTAGTTAGGTTTAAGTAGTTCTAAGTTCTAGGGGACTTATGACCACAGCAGTTGAGTCCCATAGTGCTCAGAGCCATTTGAACCATTTTTATCACGTGTACTCAGTTTGCAGGGTAATACACCCACAAAACATTAAATGATTGACGGTTAAGAATTAGTTTATTCTTAGCCCAAGCAATGAATGGTTAAAGGAGGGGGGAGGGGGGGATTCGATACTCTAACAAACACTTTCTCATACAGATCACTTTTCACAAATATCACTGTCTACATTGGGCTGTATCCATCTATCAAACAGCAAACTATTTCTCAGCTGGAAGTTCTGCAGTGAAACCAACCTTAATTATCCCACTGAAATAAATCTTACGTGCTATTTTTTGTGGTCGCCGAGCTCTAAATGAGCTAATTATTTTATTGCGTTATTGAACTATTATCTGCTTAATTTTGAATGATTTGTTTCTGGTATTTTTTTATAGCGATTTTGAAGAAATATGGCGACGATTTCAGTCAGCCACCTGAAGGCCTCTCACACACGGGCGATTTTCAGCAGCGCTGCTGAGCAGCGTGCGTCGGCCACCAACTCTGCTTAGCAGTGCTGCTGCTGCGCGTAATCGGCGCTGCTCACGCCTCGTACATCCCGCACAGTCGATAATATTGACTCAGACAAAGAGGTATTGGCTTTGGCTTTTTTGACCAAAAAAAAAAATTCAGGCGAAACTTTGTAAACGTAAATACTGGCAACACCCAGTGTGCACCACTCTTATAATATACGGACACTTCTATACTGTAAATAGTAAGTTACGTGAAGACAGTCCTAGTTCTTCAACTACTTCAGGATGACAGTACCGACCTTTGAGGAACTACTACATTTGCTGAAAACACATATGTCACGCCAGAACACTTGCATGAGAAACAGTATTTCTGAAGAGGAAAGGTTGGCCATCACACTAAGGGAAGTACAAATAGTTGATGTAAAATGATTTTAATTTAGCAATATGTATTACATAATAAAATTACAATATGTGTAGACATTCTGAAACAAAACTTCGTACACTGGTGTATCAGAAAACTGAGACGGTGATTCCAACGACGCCCTTTGTGCTGACTGAGCCAGCTGTTCCTCGTAAGTGGCTACGGAAGCAGATGAGCCGTGTTCCACAAAGTGCGTTCCACTTACATTCACCTGTGATACAGCCACGTCTCCATGAGCAGTATCGTTTGCAATATATTTTTGCAGAACACTCGTAAATTCTAATTTCGCATTAAATCGCTTTTCCTCAGGTATGGCCTTGAAATAAGGTAGCAGAGACAAGAGAAATAATCTATCAGGATCTTCCTCCATCGATTTCGATTTCTTTTGAACACTTTCTGTAAGTATTCTAAACAATTTCTGCTCTTCTTAAAGTCTCTTTTTGGGAACGCTAGATCCTGAGACATTAGGAGTTGTTTCTTGATAAGTGCTTGACTCTTCATTTGTCATATTGTCTCAACAGGAGGTTTAGTTTCACATACAGGCGTTAAAAACGAAAGTTGCTTGAAGAAGATGTACTGCTTTCTGGCATCTGCCGCTGAACCACTCTTCACTTTTTTCTGTTTTTGCAGCTTTCGAGTGTACGAATTTCTTACATTTTGCCACCACTTTTGCAACTGTATTGCTGCAATAAAAAGATTTCTTTTCTGATTTTAGGTATTTTTCATCAGGAAATACATTCATAGATCTACATTACACATATAAACGTAGAGTTTCTACCATCTCAAGCATAGTAAAGGACACTTGTCAAAATATTTGGAATGTTCTGAACGAGTCTGAAGAGGACTGGTTGAATATTGCAGAAGGTTTCAAGACAAATACAGATTTTTCCAAATTGTATAGGGACAATAAATGGTAGACACATTCGTTTGATTCAGCTCCGGGATAGTGGCTCACTTTACTTTAACTACAAACACTTTCTCTCAGTTGTGTTATTAGCAGTTTGTGATGCAAATTATAATATCGTTTACATAGTGTCGGGTCTTAAGGCAAAAGTTCAGATTCACAAATCTTTAAAAACAATACTCTATTCAATAAGATAAGAGACAACAAACTGAACATGCCTAGACCGACACCAATATGTGCTGGAGGAGAGCCACTGCTATTTACATTCGTTGGTGATGCAGAATTTGGTTTGACAGAATACATACCAAGACCCAATGGTGGAAATAATTTGCCAGTCATCAAAAATATATATAATTATCGTTTATCACGAGCGAGACGTTTCATAGAGAGTACATCTGGAATACTCAGCAACAAATGGAGAACATTCCATCGTCCACTCAATGTTTCAATTGATTTGGCCTGAGAAATAATGAAAGCATGCTCCATATTAGATAATTTCGTTCGTCATAGAGATGAGTATTCATTCGAAAACACACTGAACATCGCTGGACTGCATGGAGTCGAGTAGGCCCAAATGCCGAGAACAAGGGACAAATCAGTCGCTGTTATCAGAGACATATTTGCTGAATTCTTCGCAAGTGAAGAAGGTGCAGCTTAATTTAATGATTAAAATTATAATAGGAGACTTGCATTTTTGTGCCGTTGGATGTTGTTGGCGGTAGAGGGGAGGGGGGACATCAGGGAGACCAATAGTAGTAAAAAATAGGGTCATTTTTCAGTATTTTCCTTGATGGGCGAAATGCCTACCAATGGCCCCGGCTGTACACATGTTCGTACGAGACGCAGGCTGAACAAACCGGTTGTATCAGTAAAAATCACATCAATCATTTACTTAGCACTGTTTGAAAGACAAGTTCACCCGAAACAGGCCTAAATGCAACAGCAGAAAGGTGTGCTGAACAAGTAAAAACATACTCGGATTAATTCCCTCACCCCTCTCTTCCAGTCAGGTATCCCTCGGCCACCACGGTTCTCACCGACCTCTTAACGGCTTGGTCTCAGCCTCGAAGCTTAGCCAACGGACTTTTTCTTTGAGATGAGAGAAGCAGTAGCCATCCGCAGGTCCTCTGTGAAAATCGTGCAGGGCACAGATAAATCCAATAGGGGAAACTGAGGGAAAGAAAGAAAGAGGAGAGAGAAAGAGAGAGAGAGAGAGCGAGAGAGAGAGAGAGAGAGAGAGAGAGAGAGTAAGCACACTGGCCAATAATGCGGAGAATATATTGAAATGTATTCATTGCTCTTTCAAGTGATCAAAGAGTGTTCTCAGCCGAATAACAACTGCTGGTAGAAATTTATTCACTAGTATTGAATATGCATGACTTGCCTCGCTATGTGAAGAACACTTATTCATTAAAACTGAAGAAAAACATCCACGCCACGTACATAATCAGCAGAGAAAATGAGACAGATCCAAGGATTTTAATTAAATGAAGAAAGAATTAGGCGACTCGGAGTTTAGGGTATAATTTTGCGAGCTGTAACGCACGAATATTAAGCTGATACAAGAAACAGAAGATATCTAGCATCTTAGGAATATGCTAGCTTTTATATACTGCTTCCAGTTTTGTGTGAATAAGAACACTTTTTCTTCTTTTCATCACTTATTAGTGCTTAGAATAATTGATTACAAATTTATTGCTAATCACAGCCAGTTATTTGATTTTGAATTTATGTAATGTAAACCTTATTGAATACCCTGCATCCCTCATAGAACAAACAAATTTGGGCGGACGGATGTAGTGGAGAAATGGCTTTCCCTTGTTTCCAGAACGATCCTCACGCTGTAGCGAAATGATGAGTGTTCTAGTCGTCAAGCGATATTAAAACTGCAGACTTAACTGTGAACAGAAGCCGGCCGGAGTGGCCGAGCGGTTCTAGGCGCTTCAGTCTGGAACCGCGCGACCGCTACGGTCACAGGTTAGAATCCTGCCCCGGGCATGGATGTGTGTGATGTCCTTAGGTTAGTTAGGTTTAAGTAGTTCTAATTTCTAGGGGACTGATGACCTCAGATGTTAAGTCCCATAGTGCTCAGAGCCATTTGAACCATATTTTGCGTATAGAACCGGGATCCTCGTATGAATCAGTTGCTTGGGTAAAGGGGTTCTAATACAGTTTAATCTCGAAGGAGTTTCAAAACTGCGTAAAATTCTCTGCTGATTAAAAGATTCCTGTCGAAAGTAATAAACTATGGAGACCGACAACTAGCGATGTAAAGAATCTTTCCCGTTATGTCGACAGTTTTACTAGGGGTGAAGGAGTGAATAGAGGTTCAGAACACAATCTTGCCGTTGCAGTGGAAAGTAACCCTAAAGACCGAGGCTTTGACAAATCTCTACGATATGAAGATGTACAAGCCAGCCGGCCGAAGTGGCCGTGTGGTTGAAGGCGCTGCAGTCTGGAACCGCAAGACCGCTCCGGTCGCAGGTTCGAATCCTGCCTCGGGCATGGATGTTTGTGATGTCCTTAGGTTAGTTAGGTTTAACTAGTTCTAAGTTCTAGGGGACTAATGACCTCAGCAGTTGAGTCCCATAGTGCTCAGAGCCATTTTTTGTACAAGCCAACGGTAACAACTGTGCGTAAGACATTCTACATATGATCACACTGTTTTGAAAAAAATCGTATCTATTAGTGATTACATCGTACGAGTGGGTTATGAAGCGATGGAAGAGAAAGGGAAACCTTATCCATGTAACAACTGAACCCAACGCCAGAAACCTTTATACAGATTGACTTTCACAGATTTTAAACTAATGATCCTGAAATAGTGAATATTTGAGAAAATTAAGAATCGGATACTTTCAGGATTCAGAACTCCTGCAGAACAACGGCGATGACGGCAATTGAGAGATTTTTGACAAATAAATTAATAAGTAATGGTACTGATCCCCTTGGTACACAAAACGGTTTGCAACACTGTTGCAGAAGCAACGAAAAAATCATGGCAACTTTAAAAGAACGCAAAAGCTCCAAGACTGATGATGTGCGGACGTCAATGCAAGATGATTTTGTAGTTGGCACAACGAAACGTTGTCTCGAAATGTGGAAGAAAATCCACAAAGATTATGATCGTATGTAAAGTACATCAACGATAAGTCAAAATCAGTAATTTCACTGAGCGATAGCGATGGTAATATTGCCGGTGACAGTGAAACCTTTAAGTTATTAAGCACTTCGAATCAAAAACAGCTGGCAACAAGAATATCTTAGAAGTAGTTACTCTTCGTATAGCGAAGCAACTGAAACCTCTAAATGAAGGCAAGCCTTCCAGTACAGAGAGTATACACATTAGGTTTGCCGGCCGAAGTGGCCGTGCGGTTCTGGCGCTGCAGTCTGGAACCGCGAGACCGCTACGGTCGCAGGTTCGAATCCTGCCTCGGGCATGGATGTGTGTGATGTCCTTAGGTTTAACTAGTTCTAAGTTCTAGGGGACTAATGACCTCAGCAGTTGAGTCCCATAGTGCTCAGAGCCACATTAGGTTACTTTCAGAGTACGCTGATTTAATAGTTCCATACTTAGCAGTCGCATACAACCGCTATTTCAACGAATGAACCGTGCGTAAACATTATAAAGTTGCGCATATTGCACCAATACTCAAGAAATGAAATACAAGTAACCCACTACATGACAGGGTGAAACGACTAACGTCGATTCGCTGTTAATGAACCGAAAAAATGGAAATGGAGGAAAAATTTCCTACGAACATGTGTCAGGAAATGCCTCGTTGCCACTGTACATGGCGCTGACGCTTAAAAGTTGTACAGACGACGTGCCGTGTGTGTTGCAGCCTGTGTGATTGACGCAGCGTACTGTAAACAGCAGGGTGGTTCGGTATTTACGTCGGGAACAAGCCGAGTTAGTGTTTGTGTACGGACAAGCGGAGGAAAACTGAGTCTGCGTCTTTGAGATTTCAGTGTTAATCTGTAACTGTAATGACTCAAACTTTTGTGCTAATTCCTCAATTTGCAATCTTTGTTGTGGCGTCTGTTGTTTCAACTCAACAATGTCAATAGACTTTACATGGCCAAGTCTGGACTCAACAATATTAATATCAGACTTGCCTCAGTTTTCAACCGTGCTGAAATTTCTTCGAATTTACGATTAAATTTCTTATTAATCTCATCCCGAAACAATCTGAAGTTCTCTTCCTGTTACTAGACTTCCTGTTACTAGAGCCTTTGTTCTCTTCCCGAAGGTCGTCATAAAAATTTTTAACCTTGTTATCAAATTCTCTGACTTCATTATAAAATTTTTTAATCTCATCAAGGTGAGCTAATATAAATAGTGTAACATTATTACTGAAACAAGGAAAGACAAAATTACTTTGTTCTGTAGAAGTAGAAGCGATACCTGATCGTCTCATGTCAATATCGGATTACTTCACGGTATTTTGCCCGCCTGAAATGCCTGAAGTTTCCTGCAGGTCATCTCGCATGATTCGCAAAAAATAGCCTACACTCTGATTATTCACAGTATTGTACGAAAGTTCCCTGACGTCATCATCATGGAAAGAATTTTGTACACTATGTCTCACATTTTCCGAAACTACGTTTGCAGCTACTTCTACAGTCTTGTCCATTCTTCTTGTGCTCTAGTTTTTCATTGTAGTTATACCAATAAAGACAATGACACAAATATACAAAACAAATATCTTAACACGAGACTGACACGAAATAAATAGACAAATTGTGAAGCAGGAAATCGCTGAAGCAAAGATTTTGAATGAAGATGGAGCATCGAGCAAGTAACAAAACTCGTATGCAACAACTACTGACCAACTACTGCTGCACAAAATTTTGCAAATGCAGTAGCAAGTCGAGGTATCTGTAACTGCGAAATTACTATTAGCCTGATGAAAAGTTTTACTATCAAAAATTATTGTTATGGCAACAGACGTACGGATATGTATAAAACTCTGTCTCTGACAATATTACCGTTATCTAGACTTTTTCTCTAAAAACTGATAGGCTACCTGGTGAAACTTCATTATCCTTATCACAAAACCTGATATGTCACGGCAGAACTTGTAGTATGGAAACCCTTATTCCGACATGTCAGCATTCTAACATTTTCTGGAACATCCTACTATCAGGCATGTCGGTATTCTGATAGGCAGCAAACAAGAAAATAATTACTCTTCTTATAAATAATGAAAAAACAGTTCCTTTCTACCTTACTGTGATTTTTAATACGTTCCATAACATTTCCTAACAATTATACTGCAAATCTCCTGCACGCAAGAAATAACTTACCTCGTCTTGCTGCAACAGCTACACGAATATTCTACATCAAGCAATATGTTGAAATAATTCGAAGCAAATACTGCGATCCATGCAGAATCCAATCCAATACATGGTCACAACTACTGATGTAGGTACTCCCATTTATCTTTTTTTTATAGAAAGTAAAATGATTGGGGGAGGGGGGGGGGGGGTAGGGGGTAGTCAACAACCCTTTAGCAGTGTGAAAAACGAAAGGAAGCAATGAACTCTTCATTTACTATATTCTGCAAATTGACGATTCACACACTGACAAACTTTACTCAGATTCTCCTTGTCTTTGGCTAGCTTGATTAGCAAAAATTTTTAATATTTCACAATTTCTTTAATCAATAGTCACGTATCTGGTCACAACAATATTACAAGCAAGCAGCAACTACGCGCAGCAAAAAGGCAAATTACAAAAAAATCCTCAATTAATACAAAAATCTCCTCTGGTGCCACTCGCACGATCAGGCCAGACTGCGACCTCTCCTGACAAACGGCTGCGTCCGATTACTCTCAACAACTGCTCGCTCCGTACCACTCGCAATAACAATACCTCAGACTCAGACTTTGTGCATCCTCGTAACAGCACAATCAACAGGCAGCTTTCTAAAAAAAGATATGGACGTCAGCGTGACCGGGAAGTATGGACTGCTGATAACTGGCCTTGCATTGTGACAGTGATGAGTCGTGGTTCTTTGCTACCCCGGATGCCAGTCGTCAAAGAGTATGGCGACGACCCGGCAAGAAGACCCATTCTTCCAATGCTTTGACGAGACACAGTGTTACTCAAGGCGCCATGTTGCAGGGAGCCAAACGAGTATGACATCAGATCACGGTTGGTGGTGACCGAGGTAACTATAACATCACAATGGTACTTCACGTACGTTTTGATCCCTCACTTGTTACCTGCCTTGAGACAGTATCCTGGTGCCATTTGTCAACAGGACCATGCTTTCCAACTCATGGCAGGTGCATCAGTGAATTGTTCGCGTGATGTTGACGTACTCCACCGGCCAGCAAGATCGCCAGATCACACACACAATGAAAGTTCGTGAAAAGATCTCGCCCTAATGAAAAACACATTTGCTTTAATAGTTGTCACGTCAACTTGTGAACCATATCCGAACACTCTCTCCCTTAATTACTTTTGAATACATTATGGGAGTGACAGTGATCAATGTGTTACAAATATTTACTATTAAAAGCAGTCTTGATAAGGATTTATTTATTAAGTTGACCGGTTTCGACCAGTGAACTTTGTGTGAACAAAATGCTAGTAGCCTTTCACAAGGACGACATTTTCTGAATCTGTGCTGAATATGTGCCAGTGGTTGAAACCGGTCACCTTAATAAATAAATCGTGATCAAGACTGTTTTAATAGTAAATATTCCCTCCCCTATTTCGCGGTAGTACACAACGGGATCCCTCTGTTGAACTTTCTGATGTCCTCCACCAATACTACCTTGTACGGATCCTATATCGCACAGCAATAATACAGTGTCTTTTGTAGACCTGCTGCATCTTATGATTCGTCTGCCAATGAAACGCAGTCTTTGATTTGCCTTTCCCGTAAAATTAACTATATTATCGTTCTAATAAAATGCGTTCGTAATTTTAATCTCCGGGTATTCTGTTGAATTTACAACATTTAGATTTGTGTGATGTATCGTGTAACCGAAATTTAACGGGTCGTTTTTCTACTCACGTGGATGACCTGACACTTTTCATTATTTACAGTCTATTGGCACTTACCGCACTGTTGAGAAATCTTGTCTAAATCGGTCTGTAATTCCTTTAGATTTCCTGACACTACTAGACGGAAAATGGCACCATCTCTCCAAACAGTCTAAGAGTGCTGGCGATTTACTCCCCTAAATCGCTTGTATAAGTTATGAACAAGAGACGGGCAATAACACTTCCTTGCGTATCACCAGATATCATTTTTTATTCGTTTACTTTCCATCAGTTATTACGAACTGTGACCTTTCTGAGAGGAAATCATGAATCCATCCGCCCAAGTGAGGAGGGACTCCATAGGCGTGCAGTTTTATTTGAAGTCGCTTGAGAGGAACTGTGTGAAACGTATTATGGTAATATAGAAATATGAAGTCAGTTGGAGATCCAATGTCGATAGCACTCATAACTTTGTGTGAATAAAATGCTAGTTGTCTTTCACAAGGACGACATTTTCTGAATCTGTGCTGAATATGTGCCAATAAATCGTTTTCTTCGAGGTAATTCGTAATGTTCGAACAGAGCACACAGGGTGAACATAATATAACCGACAAACTACTGTGACGGATTCGCGATCGTAAATGGAGGAAAAAAGTTCCTATGAAACTGTGTCCGGATATAGACGGTGTGTGTGCAAAGACAACAAATCGCTTCGGACACAGTACAGAACTGCATCGCACCCAAGTCGCCATAGGTGTTCAAAGTGGCCTCACTGTGATGCAATAAACGCGTTCACACACAATCGTACTTTGGCTTACAGCGTGTTGACTGGCCACTTGCCTGGAGCTTGTACTAGAATTCTTCTCAATATACTGTGGAACATGGTCCTTCATATCTGTTGTACGCACAATCCATTGCCTCTCTGCACGTTCGTCTTCTGAAAGGACGCATGATCACAGTTGTAACAAGAGTCGAAGAATTGTCGGAGGGAGTGATGCAAACGGACTATGAATCAGATAAAAGGTCAGACGACACTCAGCCGGTTCTGTTCGATGATACCGAAGAATTTCAGTCTCTGAGTTTTAAAAAAGGGCAGACGACAAATAACCAGGAAAATAAACGTGACGTGAGAAAGATGCAGAAACAGCTTACTTGTATCGAAGAAAAGATCGGTTGCGACAACGATACCAGTAGGTTCAATAATTATCACGTTGAAAATTACAATGAGCGCATAAATTGTGAGAATACTTATCACTTCTCTCGTGAACGTGATACGTTTGCAGGGCACAGTGACTGGAATGCAAGTTACAATATGAGAGCAACCTCATCCGTTCAGAAAAACGATGGTTTTGATTCCAAACATTTTCTCACAGTCTTTTTTTTTTTTTGTCATCAGTTTACTGACTGGTTTGATGCGGCCCGCCACGAATTCCTTTCCTGTGTTAACCTCTTCATCTCAGAGTAGCTCTTGCAACCTACGTCCTCAATTATTTGCTTGACGTATTCCAATCTCTGTCTTCCTCTACAGTTCTTGCCCTCTAGAGCTCCCTCTAGTACCATGGAAATCATTCCCTCATGTCTTAGCAGATGTCCTATCATCCTGTCCCTTCTCCTTATCAGTGTTTTCCATATATTCCTTTCCTCTCCGATTCTGCGTAGAACCTCCTCATTCCTTACCTTATCAGTCCACCTAATTTTCAACATTCGTCTATAGCACCACATCTCAAATGCTTCGATTCTCTTCTGTTCCGGTTTTCCCACAGTCCATGTTTCACTACCATACAATGCTGTACTCCAGACGTACATCCTCAGAAATTTCTTCCTCAAATTAAGGACGGTATTTGATATTAGTAGATTTCTCTTGGCCAGAAATGCCTTTTTTGCAATAGCGAGTCTGCTTTTGATGTCCTCTTTGCTCCGTCCGTCATTGGTTATTTTACTGCCTAGGTAGCAGAATTCCTTAACTTCATTGACTTCGTGACCATCAATCCTGATGTTAAGTTTCACGCTGTTCTCATTTCTACTACTTCTCATTACCTTCTTCTTTCTCCGATTTACTCTCAAACCATACTGTGTACTCGTTAGACAGTTCATTCCGTTCAGCAGATCATTTAATTCTTCTTCACTTTCACTCAGGATAGTAATGTCATCAGCGAATCGTATCATTGATATCCTTTCACCTTGTATTTTAATTCCACTCCTGAACCTTTCTTTTATTTTCATCATTGCTTCCTCGATGTACAGATTGAAGAGTAGGGGCGAAAGGCTACAGCCTTGTCTTACACCCTTCTTAATACGAGCACTTCGTTCTTGATCGTCCACTCTTATTATTCCCTCTTCGTTGTTGTACATATTGTATATGACCCGTCTCTCCGTATAGCTTACCCCTACTTTTTTTCAGAATCTCGAACAGCTTGCACCATTTTATATTGTCGAACGCTTTTTCCAGGTCGACAAATCCTATGAAAGTGTCTTGATTTTTCTTTAGCCTTGCTTCCATTATTAGCCGTAACGTCAGAATTGCCTCTCTCGTCCCTTTACTTTTCCTAAAGCCAAACTGATCGTCACATAGCGCATTCTCAATTTTCTTTTCCATTCTTCTGTATATTATTCTTGTAAGCAGCTTCGATGCATGAGCTGTTAAGCTGATTGTGCGATAATTCTCGCACTTGTCAGCTCTTGCCGTCTTCGGAATTGTGTGGATGATGCTTTTCCGAAAGTCAGATGATATGTCGCCAGACTCATATATTCTACACACCAACGTGAATAGTCGTTTTGTTGCCACTTCCCCCAATGCTTTTAGAAATTCTGATGGAATGTTATCCATCCCTTCTGCCTTATTTGACCCTTAAGTCCTCCAAAGCTCTTTTAAATTCCGATTCTAATACAGGATCCCCTATCTCTTCTAAATCGACTCCTGTTTCTTCATCTATCACATCAGACAAATCTTCACCCTCATAGAGGCTTTCAATGTATTCTTTCCACCTATCTGCTCTCTCCTCTGCATTTAACAGTGGAATTCCCGTTGCACTCTTTATGTTACCACTGTAGCTTTTAATGTCACCAAAGGTTGTTATGACTTTCCTGTATGCTGAGCCTGTCCTTCCGACAATCATATCTTTTTCGATGTCTTCACAGTTAGGGAATCTAAATTTGTATAATGCCAGCAATGAAATCTACCGAATGGAGTCGTTACAACAGTTTGACTATTTCTTTTTCCACCAACATGGTCAACTGGCCACAGACTTCAGTTAAGTAGCAGCTACCTCGAAGGAGAACCAGCAACAAGAACGAGATCGATAGCACGTGAATGTCACACCTAAGGTGATTATTATCGCGCCTCCTTGTCTGCTTATTCATCTGAAATAACTCAAGATCGAGTCAAAGAAAAATAAAATGTGATGCAAAATTACGAACAATCGAATTCCCCAACTTCTGTGCTGTACATTGAAAACATGATGGCATGAACAGATATTTAACTTAACCGTAGAGTCCGCCGAAGTTAATCCGCATTTGTCTGACTACGTTGTAAGGATGGCTTTTAAGCTTTCCAAGTTCTTTTGCAAGGACTTGAATTTAACAATAATGATCACATGCACAGAAATATCCTTGTACGTAACAATATTTTATTCTGACGTAGAACTCCTGACAGTCTTATTTGATTTTTGTGCATCCCAGACGAACACGTCAACACACTTCTTAGCTACGTGTACTTTGATGCTAAGAAATGTTTTCAAAAATTACGCAGTACATGTTACTTCAGCAATATACAAAACATCATTCTTTCAGTCTTGGCAAAATGCAAAAGGCAAAACCATTTACTGTTACGCATAGAAGACCACTATTTACGATTATCCCTGTCAAATTACGAAAATTAACTACTGTTGACATTTTAGGTTCAGGTACGAGATCTAAACATGATCATTAAAATATTTTTTGAGATGTTGAGCTTATCTTTCAATTTGTTTCATTGACAGCTTTACCGAAAGCAACTGCAAAATTTGTTTCTATATCATTCGCTAATAATTTTCTGAAAGGAGTAGGGCATCTTGACAAAGTAATTTCCGATAATGACCCACGATATCGTTCTAATAAATGGGTAAAGACTTTGAGACGTAGAAAAGTTAAACCAATATTTATATCACATTTTATGCCATCCTGTAAACCTTCTGAAAGTATGATGAAAGAATTATATAAATTTTTCAGTTTGTATTGCTAATGTTAAAACAGGAAGTGGGATTTACACTTGTTGTATTTTTAAAATATCATCAACTAACCACCAAATGAGTCTACAAATTTGCCTCCATTACTTGTGTTAAAGAAGAAACCAGCACCAGATCGTATAAAACAATTAATAGCCTTCCCTACACAACGACGTTTAAGACGCTGAAGTAATCAATTTTTCATTGGAAAACATCAAGAAAGTCTCAGAGGAAAGGAAGAAGCTACAGAATCCACTAGTGAACATCAAGAGTTTACAGGTAGATCAGAAAGTACTGCTTAAATCGCATCGTTTATCTCTTAAAGGAAAGTCTTTAAGTACCAATTTTTTCTTGGTGTGCAAAGGTCTCTTTCGCATACGCGAATCGAACATGCAAATGCTGTGGAACTTGAAATTATACGCACACATAAATCTCGGGTCTTCATCATGTACAAGAATCAAAGTATACAAAGCAAATGCCCTAGGGGGTTAACAATTCTGTAGTAAGCATATGCAGTGGCGAGCATAGGTGCCCCAGCTGTTAAGTTCATTTTCTTCCCTTGGATTTCAGGACTGCTACACTCTTCAAATAACTGTACATCTGTTAATATATCTTTTACTGTTATTATGTTTAGTAAGAAGTATTCGTAAATACTGTCTATATAAGATTTGTGAGATCTGAAGAAAATTAACTTGAACCTGCTAAGCATAGTCTGACAAGGTGATAATAGAGTGTAAGCAGACAATTATTCTGCACCTATATTTGCACTATGACAATGTGGAATCGTAAGCCATCTGTGAACAGTTCGTATTCAGCTGGTACAATTCTGAGTTTACTGGTGAAGAACCTGATTGAAATGTGATACTATTATCTTATTTTTTGAGTCTGGAAATCTTCTTTTGAGTTCTTGCTCTAAGATAATCATCTTTTCTTCAGGAAGATAGTATACACATATAATCAAATTTCTTGTGATACGTGGTAACTTGCGGTGTCGATTTTGCTTTACATTTACCAGAGAGAATACTGTGTTATTTTTTTAGGACAGTGCATGGAATGACATTTTCTGTAGGTATATGGAATATAATTAGGAATTTTACTTAGACTGCCGTGTAAGGCTTATGATATCATTATGGTTTATTATGGTGCGACTATGGTATTTTATGCTGTAATTACGGTGTATTATGTGAAGTGGTTTATGATTCGTAGGACAATACGCTGAAGGTTAATGCAGTACATTGTTCTGAGGAAGACACACGAGGCATTATACAGGGTGATTCAAAAATGCATGTAAATATTTCAAGGGTGTATTTGTGAGGTAAATACAAGACAAAAATGTTCTATACAATTTTTTCCATACTTGGCTTATTACAGAGTTATGAACAAAACAGGATAATACATTCAATACAACGTAAGGTATTTAATTCCCAGTGCTCACAGTTTAATTACAGTGCATTTGGACTAACAACGCAAACTGATAAATAAACGTGACGTAACAAACTGAAACAATTCCTCGCGAACACTGTATTAATTTAGTTCCTGTTGATTGAACTACAGCAATGCACAATAACTAAGGAAAATTGAAGCATTTTACAGACTGTACTGTACTGTACTGTATTTGCACAAATCTTAATGCAATGCATGTTCAAAATGCTGTCCCTGAACTTGCAGACAGACCCGTGCTCGTCGCATCAATGATCTCTGTACATTACACAGTCCGTTCAACTCTCCACGAATAATTTCACAACCACCTTCAATTCTTTGTTGTAGCACTTCTCTGTTCGGTACTGCAGAAGAATACACCAATGTCTTTAGTCGGCCCCATAAATAAAAGTCTAAAGGGTTCAGGTCAGGTGATCTGGCTGGCCAAGCAATTGGTCCTCCGCGACCTATCCATCGATGTGGATACGCAGAATTGAGGTACGCCCTTACGTTGCGGCTGTAATGGGCGGGAGCACCATCGTGCATAAACCACATGGTGGCTCGTGTTGCAAGAGGGACATCCTGTAACAATCCAGGCAATTCTCCCTCCAAAAATTCGCAGTACGCGTGCCCATTCAGCCTTGGAGGCAGAACATGAGGTCCGAGTAAGCAATTCCCCACAATACCACACCAAATGTTTATGGAGAATTGATGTTGATATCCACGCACAATTCTCGCGCCAGGATTCTCGACAGCCCACTGGTGCATATTATGCGAATTGATTACACCCGCACGAGTAAACATGGCCTCATCTGTGAATAATATCCGCCGAATGAACATTGGATCATTCAAATGACGCTCTTGTAACCACTGGCAGAATTGCTGACGGCGAGGATAGTCTTCAGGTGTCAATTCGTGCACTTTTTGCAGGTGAAATGGATGCAACTGTTGTCTCCGAAGCAGCCGCCATACAGTAGATTGTGGAAGTCGTACAGCTGCACTAATTTGTCTCGTACTGATAGATGGATCTTGGTCTACCAGGTCCAAAACATGTTCCTCGACGTTCACTGCATGCTCAAGTGGTCGACCTGAATGTGGCCCAGGACGAATGCCATACTCCCGCATACGTCTGTCCACAGATACAAACGTCTGATGACTTGGTAACCGTCTTCCTGGAAACAGCTCACTGTACCTTCGTCTTGCTGCAAGTGCATTTCCATCTGCTGCACCATACACAAGGTGCATATCAGCATACTCACTGTTTGAGTACATCATGTGCACGAAACCTTTAGCCTTCCGACGATGAATGAACGACAGGACGTACTTTTCCGTTACCAACAACATCAGCGCCATCTTCCGTACAGTAGGAGTAAACATCACGTGCAAACAAAAACAAACACTATTCATGCAGTTTCGAATCAACTGTTGGGAGATACGTATGTGAATTACGTACCAGAATATGGCATCCTGCTGCTTGCACTGCCGTCGTTTTGATACGGACATGACTTTCGTATTTAACGATAACTCTGGAATTAAACGTTTATGGAAAAACATTTATAGAACATTTTTGTCTTATATTTACCTCACAAATACACCCTTAAAATATTTACATGCATTTTTGAATCACCCTGTATATGATTTAGAAAGGAAGTAATTTTTAAAGCTATTTATGGAACAAGACAACGTGAGGAATGTACACATTTTAAACGAATCAACCTACAACTGCACTAGATACACGGAGGTACAGCGAAGTGATATTTCCAAGAAAGATTTATATTGTAAGAGTTATAGATTATGTAAATAAAATGAAATACAGTTTGAGATACCAAACATATCTGCTATATACATTACAAACTCCAAATATCACGAAAATTTTACCTGTATGGAACGCCAGCACTTGCTGGTGACACATTTGTTTCACCTATTTCGAGATCAGAGTGCATATGTGGATTTATCTGTCGAGTAATGCGCATAAATGGTTTTACAAAGATTTATTTTCTCTACTGCTGATATCTGTCATGTTCGTGTGCAATGAATTTTCTAGTTTGAGATGAATTTACTAGCTTTGCGAAGTTGTGGAATGAAATTGGCTCTTTGAAAAATTTTGCCTCTCTGTTTAGTACTGTTTACACTTATTCACATTATATTTTATATGTTACGTACTCATAACTGAAATTTTATCTGTTGCAAAAGTAATGAAAAACCATAGAACAGTATGCATTTGTATAATCTAAACATTATTTTCAGATCAGAGTGTAATTCACGTAGCAACCGAGTTACATTCTAAAACTGTGAATGTTGCAGTGGTTTGGTACAGAGAACAAGACATTCCAGAAGTACCTGGTCCTGTTAAAAACATTGATTAAAAACGCTGGTCCGTGACTTGTATATAAATGTATCACGCAATTTTTTCAGTGTGTGGTACTCTTATACCGTGATGCAAGTTGATCTGCTACATTTCTAATGCATGCTAGAAATAATTTTGTGAAATAAGTTACTAAAATACTTAAGTTTCTTTCTATTTAAACAAATTTATTTCAGAATTTCTTTTATGACGATGAATGAAGAGGTAGGTTTTGCTACAGTAGTGATGCGGAGCAGATTGTAGCACATTAAGTTAATGATTGTAACATGATGATTTTTGTCTTGTCATTAAGCAATATTGAAGCTCAAGAGAAGTTATTTGTTTCATTTTGGGTTAATAAACAATTTATTCCAGCTGCTGCTGGATTGTTTGAGGATGATTTTTTTTTGTGTTGCATCTTGGAGTAAGTTATGTCATTATTAGCTGCTTTACAAGGCACGCCTTTCGAGTGTTAGATTTATTTTGCTGTTGTGATGAACTATGTATGGCCATACAGTTCTGAGAGACAAGTTGACATTTGACATCTGACGATATTGACGTAGTGTTGATACTTGCTATTCTCTGTTTGATGATCATCACGTAAACTTTACTGTATGATTTCCAAAAATCAAATACTTGTCCTGTAATAATAAGGATTTTCAGATTTTCACTCTGCAGCAGAGTGTGCACTGATATGAAACTTCCTGGCAGAAGAGCTTCTGTGATGTCTGGAAGGTACGAGACGAGGTACTGGCGGAATTGAAGTTGTGGGGATGGGTCGTGAGTTGAGCTTGGGTAGCTCAGTTGGTAGAGCACTTGCCTGAGAAAGGCAAAGGTCCCGAGTTCGAGTCTCAGTCCAGCACATAGTTTTAGTCTGCCAGGAAGTTTAATATGGATTTACTTGTAATTACCCATATTCAATGCTTAAATTTGTAAAAAAAGTGCTTATGAAAATTGAACTGGCTTTGAGAACTTGAGCTCAGGTCCGTTATGTTGCATATGAAGGGATTTCATATATATTCATATTTATAAAATATCTTCAACATAAACTGGATTGTATGAATTTCATGTCTTGATTGTTGATCTGTAATTCTTACTCTTTAGGTGAATGCATATTCGAGCAATGCTAATTTTCTATTGTTATGATAATCTGAATCATGTGTAATTACTATGACATGTCAAAACTGGGATCTATGCTAAATTGTAACAGTTTTAATTGTGTCACCATTAATGTCTCTGGATAAATTAGTATGTCATTCATTGATGTTATACGTTATGTATTTCGCATGCTATGGTGCAACACATGTACTTCATGGTACACTGTGTACTGTACTGTCGAAAAATGTATTTGTATAGAACAAGTTGGCCACTATATGAATGGCCTGAACTTAATTTTTAAAACTGCACTTCAGGAAACTTACCCCACTTATGCAGTCATCTGTGGCCACACATATTTCTAGTCTTGTACTGAGCACTGAGCTTATGCACCTGTTTATGTGATGTGGATTTTATGTTCAAGTGTATATAACTTATTATTATTATTCATTTACTCACTATAATTCATTTCTGTTTTTACATCATATGTGAGACTTCTGACTTCTATGTCAGTTATGACAACCTGTTATGAAAGTTGGACATTCATATCTTATTTTGGAAAGTTAGCTATCGACTGTGTGCATACACAAACTCTGAAACTGAGATATTATTGTCATTGTGAGCGACAGTGTGTGAACTGTTGTAGAGAGTAGTCAGATACAGCCTGGAGTGCAGAGAAGTAGCTTGTCAGGAGAGGTTGCAGGGTTCCCTGGCTGTGTTAGTGGCGCCAGAGGAGATTTTTGTATTAATCGATGAATTTTGGTAATTTGCTTTTTTTCTGCATGTAGTTGTTGCTTGCAGAAGCATACATTGAAAGCATTACTCATATCTTTGTTGTGACCAGATGTGTGATTATTGATTACAAACATTGAGGAATAAATAAAGTTTTGGTCAATCAAACTCTCCAAGGTAAAGAAAGATCTGAGTAAAGTTCATCAGTGCGAGAATCATCAATTTTCAGGATATAGTAAATGAATAGTTTTTATTGATTCCTTGCATTTTTATGCCACATAAGGCATGTAAAACTAAACCGCTCCTGATCATTTAATTTCTGTGAAAAAAGAAAAAGGGAAGTGGTTGCATTGGTAGCTGTAACCTTGCATTGGACTCTGCATGGACTACAGTATTTCCATTGAATTACATTATCATGTTGCTGGATGCAGGATATTCAAGCAGTTGCTGCAGCAAGACATGATAATTTGTCTGCAGAACGCAGGAGCATTGCAATATAACCGTTAGGAGATGCTACAGAATATTTTAAAAATCGCAGTGTTATAAAAGAGAAATGATTTTTCATGATTTATAGGAAGAATAATTAATTTCTGTTTTTTTTCCTTATTAGAATATTGACATGTCTCAGAGCAGAAAGTTTCAGAAAATATTTGAATACTGACATGTCGGAATAAGGGTTTACATAAAAGAATTTGTTAAGATACATAACAAATTTTATGATCACTAGTGAGCCTAGCAATTTTTAGAGACAAGGTATAGATAAAGATAATATTGTCAGAAGTAGAGCTTTACACATTTCTGTATGTCTGCTCCAATAATAACAATTTCTGACTTTCACCAGGCTAATAATTATGCAGTGGGCACTTCTGCCACGGAATGTATCAGGATGATCAAATTTAGTGGATGAGGTAGAATGCACCGTATTTAGACTCTTCTGAGCTTTCCAAGTGATTTTTTGTTTCCCACTACAGTGTTGTGTTTCCCTCGGTCAGCATCACCAGGTCCTGCAATTCTGAGGACACCACTTTGCTGTCTGTGCAACGGCTTGGCACAGAATGGCTGCCTCCGCACACCGTGCATGCAGTGTGTGTCAGCCTTGTACACCAACAGAGTTGCGTCATCGTCAGGATACCAGCAGTTGACACAGCAGTCTGCATCGCTGCTGACTCAGTGCCACTTGGTGTGAGCCACAGGCGGCCAGCTGCGTGCTTCTTTCCGGCATGGCTAAGATCAAGGCGACAACAAGTGTCCCTCATCCAGAGTTGGAGTTTGAGGCCCTTACCTTGGGATGCCTCTAGCATGTGTTGGAAGGCAGGACGACTGCCCGCGGTAGCGAGCTGTGGAGTGCCCCCCCGCTGGCTGGCTACGGACCACATGTGGGCCTCAGGGGGTTGAACCAGCGACCCACTCTGGACTGGAATGCTGGCGCCTCATTTGCTGCTGTGTGTAGCTGGTGGCGTGACACACCCCGCTGTCCAGGAGAGCTGCCACACTTGAATGAACCTCATTAGAAACCCGCACCTATTTATATGTGGCTGTGCCCCTCTTTTTTGCCACACCTGCTGCTTCAGCTCGCATACTCATAACACACTAGGTTGGCCAGTGGGCCCCTTCTGCCTGTGATTTGCAACATGCAAACCCACTGTGTATACTCTTTCAGCAATTTGATGGCTCGGTGGCCTCTATTCTACTTCGCAACTGTTGGTATGAGTAACTCATTGCAATCCGGCCCACACCTGGCTGTAAGTTGTGCTCAGAATATTGCACAGAACTACCTTTCCCTACCCTAAACGGTGGTATCGCTAAATTATTCCCCTATTCAGAAAGACCCGGTCCCTGGGTGGAACCCTAGGTAGTTTTTACCTTGTTCTAGTCGGCACCTATGGCATATTTCCTTATTATTAGAAAACTTGAATGTGACCTAGTGCCCCTTGAAACCGTGACACGAAACAAAACGTAAAAATTCCTTACTGGACGACCACTGCTCGATCAACCCCTTACCTACTGGTCTCACACCCTCAGTATCCAAACCACTGGGACTTAGACTACCCTTGGTTGCCTCTTGGAATTAGCTCTCTGCCTGATCACAAAGAAAACAACACATAACAAAATTAAGGCTGCGTTGGCACTTGGCTCAGAGGTCCTCAAAATGATCGTTATTTGCTGTTGTCTTTCTCTAAACTGATAGACATGTTGCACTAGCTGTTTGGGTCATATGCTTGCTCTAAAATGAACTGGTTTACGGATCCCAACAGACCTGGCTCTAGAGTTTGATTTAACAAAGTCAGATTCTGCCTTGGGAAAAACTCTAAAGTGGCCTCTGACCAGTACAGCTGTGGGTGCATACATTCAATTGTGTGACTCCTGAAATTGACGCTGGCAGGTGGAAGGTTGGTCCTATTATGTTGCACTTAGTTCCATTGATTAAAATTCCGCTCCCTTCGAGCTCTGTACGTCTCGCTTCTGCAAATACTCCCCACTCAAAACAACTTGCTACTACTACCAAATTCTCAGAGGTGGAGAAGATCCAATGCATCCCAACCCATTGCAAGCTCTAGTTAGGCTCCACAGTGTCCCTTGGACAGTCTAATCCTTTTCCCCTAGCTAAAAATGACTGTACCAAGCACGAGTCTGTTTTGGTACTTACGACCATGGATGGACATACCGTTACCTTTCTTCTGTGGCAGCTTCGTAATTCCTCCCTTGCCATCTAGGCGTACCGGTTTCTAGTTGCCAAAATCACCAATACCTCCTTAGTTTTTACTTCCAAATCCTCGCTCAACGCTTCCCCTTTCAGTGACCTGAGGACAGTGATCACCATCACCCTTCCTCCCTCTTCAAAAGTACTGCTGTCTGCAGAAGGCTATATACGAAAATACATATACAAAAATACAATGGGTAATTAATGTACAGAAAACTCAAGGATGCATAACAGGAAAACAAAAAAACTATAAATACTCTACTACTTTCAGGAACGCAAAGAATACGGTACATCATGCTGTACTCTGTCTTCCTGGTTTTCTCTGCACCGAACACCTATCTTTACTCTCTCCTCCTTCCTCTTTCCTTCCTGTGAAACGCCTGGAATCACATCCGGGCAACCTTTGAATGGCCATAACCGCCCAGTGTGTAGTATCGTTGTTCTAGTTGGGAGCTGAAGCTTAACATTAACAGAGGATGTGGTTTCAACAACTTGTTATGGCCCTTGATTGGGCATAGCCATCATCTCCACATACCTCCAAAAATGGTCTATTATTGTCAGAACGAATCTGTTTCCCAGTGGTGTTCGCCGGAAAGGTCCTAAGACATTGGTCCCGAGCATAGAAAATGGACATGTCGCTTCCGGCAATTGTTGTAGCTGTATCTGTTTCCGGCTCAAATCTGCTCTCTGTGCACATGGTATACAATTCTTGACATACTTATCCACATCTACTTTCCCACCTCTCCACCAATACCTCTCCGCCACTCTCCTATTCGCCGGCCGGAGTGGCCGAGCGGTTCTAGGCGCTACAGTCTGGAGCCGCGCGACCGCTACGGTCGCAGGTTCGAATCCTGCCTCGGGCATGAATGTGTGTGTTTTCCTTAGGTTAGTTAGGTTTAAGTAGTTCTAAGCTCTAGGGGACTAATGACCTAAGCAGTTAAGTCCCATAGTGCTCAGAGCCATATGAACCATTTGAACTCTCCTATTCGTCGCTCTACACCATCCAAGACCAGATAACATATGATCATGTGCTTCCTTTGAAACCTCATCCCTCAACTTCGCTGGCACTACTACCCTTGGCCCTAACTTCGTTTCCCTGCACAGAAGATCTTCGTACATATTAAATGTGGCTGTGTTCGATACAGTTTACAATCGTTGTCCACGTCCTGTAATTCTTGCCATACTGCTAGGTCATAACCTATCACTTCTACTTTTGCCACCTTCCTACTTAGTGCAACCGCATTACCGTGCTTCTTCCCAGGCTTTCGCACTGCCTCGTAGTCGAATTCACTAAACCTCAGTGCCCATCTAGCGAGTCTAGTAAGCGGATCCTTCAACCCTAATAACCACTTCAACGCAGCATGATCTGTCACAACCCAAAATCTTCTCCCGTATAAATAACATTTAAAATATGTGATTCCATAGATTACGCTAAGCATCTCCCTCTCAGTTTGAGTAATTCCTCTCTGCTGCATTCAGCTGCCTAGACACATAGGCTACCCTACTACCTATGCTTCATTCGATGCATCGCATGCTAGCCTAAACTCATTTTCAAAATCTGGAAACACAAGAACCGGATTTGATGTTAACACAATTTCAGTTTGTCAAACGATTTCTGACACTTCTCCGTCCACTCAAATTTCACACACTTCCGCAACAATCGCGTCAATGGCTATGCTAAATCCGCAAAACCCTTCACGAACTTACGATAGAAATTGCAAATTCCGATGAATGACTGAACTTTCTTAACTGTTTTCGGTTCCCGAAAGTCCCTTACAGCCTGTACCAACCTTGGATCTGTTCCTTACTGATAATATGACCTACATATTTTACTTCTTAAAAAGCAAAATGACACTTCTCCAGACTCAACGTCAAAAGAGCTGTTCTTAATCTCATAAAGACTTCCCTTAACCGCTGTCTATGTTGCTCCATACTACTTGAAAACACTATAATGTCATCCAAATAGATCAGACACTGTCGTGGTTTCAAACCCCACAAGACACTGTCTAGCAACCTCTGAAACGTTGCCGGAGCGTTTTTCAAACCGAATGGCGCTCTAATGTACTGGTAACGACCTCCAGGAATAGAGAAAGCAGTTTTTGGACGATCCTCTGGAGCCACCTCTAACTGATGATAACCACTTGTCAAATCCGTCGGAAAGTACTGCCACTGTCCTAAGTGATCCAAAGTCTCTGATATGTTTGGAATGGGGTATGCGTCCGTTTCTGTATTGTTACTGAGGTATCGTTAGTCACAACAGAACCTCTATTTCTTAGCTCCATCGGTAAATTTTTTAGCCACAACGACAATTCCCGCTCCCCACAACTATTACCATGCTCTACAGGGTGTTACAAAAAGGTACGGCCAAACTTTCAGGAAACATTCCTCACACACAAAGAAAGAAAATATGTTTTGTGGACATGTGTCCGGAAACGCTTACTTTCCATGTTAGAGCTCATTTTATTACTTCTCTTCAAATCACATCAATCATGGAATGGAAACACACAGCAACATAACGTACCAGCGTGACATCAAACACTTTGTTACAGGAAATGTTCAAAATGTCCTCCGTTAGCGAGGATACATGCATCCACCCTCCGTCGGATGGAATCCCTGATGCGCTCATGCAGCCGTGGAGAATGGCGTATTGTATCACAGCCGTCCACAATACTAGCACGAAGAGTCTCTACATTTGGTACCGGGGTTGCGTAGACAAGAGCTTTCAAATGCCCCCATAAATGAAAGTCAAGAGGGTTGAGGTCAGGAGAGCGTGGAGGCCATGGAACTGGTCCGCCTCTACCAATCCATCGGTCACCGAATCTGTTGTTGAGAAGCGTACGAACACTTCAACTGAAATGTGCAGCAGCTCCATCGTGCATGAACCACAAATTGTGTCGTACTTGTAAAGGGACATGCTCTAGCAGCACAGGTAGAGTATCCCGTATGAAATCATGATAACGTGCTCCATTGAGCGTAGGTGGAAGAACATGGGGCCCAGTCAAGACATCACCAACAATGCTTGCCCAAACGTTCACAGAAAATCTGTGCTGATGACGTGATTGCACAATTGCGTGCGGATTCTCGTCAGTCCACACATGTTGATAGTGAAAATTTACACGTTCGTGAAGAATACTAACCTGTTGATGCTACGTACTGATGTGCTTGATGCTAATACTGTAGAGCAATGAGTCGCATGTCAACACAAGCACCGAAGTCAACATTACCTTCCTTCAATTGGGCCAACTGGCGGTGAATCGAGGAAGTACAGTACATACTGACGAAACTAAAATGAGCTCTAACATGGAAATTAAGCGTTTCCGGACACATGTCCACATAACATCTTTCCTTTATTTGTGTGTGAGGAATGTTTCCTGAAAGTTTGGCCGTACCTTTTTGTAACACCCTATGCAATACCGTCCGCAAGCTGCTGATCAGGAAATCCTCCACAATCGGCTGAAAATTCCTCGGTATTCTGTATGGGTTGCGGTAAAGTGGTGCTTCATTCCCTGTTGGTATCCTTGTCGAACTAACGGAGTTGCTGGTAAAAGCCCTTGTGGAAAAAAAAAAAAAAAAGAAAACAAATCCTTAAACTCCCACAATAATTCTTACATGTTTCCATGTGCTCTCTTTCCCCTCCTTTCAAATGCTTAATTTTGTCACGCAACCCAATTCTACCGGCAGTTAGTGGTTGATCGCTTCGCCAACCTCTCGAACTCCTGTCGTTATTATTTGCTACTAAAACTACTTTCCTCAAATTCGCGTCTATAGTGCTAAAATTATCCACGTTCACGGGAACCACTAGCCTGTCGTTCCCCTCCTGTAAGCGGCCATACTACGTTTCACAAAACAACCCAATGGACCCAAAACTTCATTATCCTCCAATGGTTTAATAACACGTACTGTACCCAATGGTAGATTCGACTCCACACTTACCCAAAACGACTTGCCGGTGCCACTAGACAAACATTCCTGCGAAATAAGCCTTAATGCTAAAGTACGCGGTTCAGCTGGTTTGTTCATCACGTTGAATGACCCTCGTGACAGCTCTGCATTAACAACAGTTTACCCTAGCTGAAATAACATTCCACCAAGTTCCACAGTTCGTTGTCCAAGGTCAATTTTGGCATGATGTTGATGCAAGAAATCTACTCCTAGGATCATCTCGTAGCCCTCACTTAACCATGTTACTACCTCCATGCATGCATTAAAACGGACTTTATTCGAGAGTCAACTGTCACCGACCCCAACGGCGTGACCTCCTTATCCTCCACTCCACGCAACCTATAACGTGTTGGGTCTAACTTCCTTCATCCCATTATATTGCTAGTAGCCATTGACACTTGCGCCCATGTGTCCCACAAAATCTTAAATTTTTTAGTTCCTACCACTGAACATTCCACCTCTGCATACGTATTCGTAGCATTGAAATTAAGCAGGAGCTCCCTTAGGTGGTTCTTTGGTCCCCTCTGCCATTTAACGCTTGTCCGCCTCTGCTATCTCTACTTCTCCATCCCGCTGCCGATTTCCACCCCTTCCTTTCTTCCTCGGTGACTGGGCATTGCCTCAGAACATGTCCCATACGACCACACTTAAAACATTTCACACCCACTGTAAACACTGTTTGCCTCTCGCGTATCACTGTTGCCACGTCTACTTCCTCACATTGAATTGCGAGCTGAATGGCCGAATACAAATCTTTCGGAGTCCCTTCACGCACTTTCCGTGACATATGCGCCGGTAACAATCTCAAAAATACATCAAGTGCCCTTTGTTCGGCCTCATGCAACAGAACACTATGTGCTTCATCGCTCTGACCCAACTCGTAAGTATACTCATTAATCTCCTTATCCTGTCCGCAAATTTCTCCATCGTCTCCCTCTGCCTCTTTGACACTGTATGTAACCTCTCTCTAAAGTACCGAGCGTTTTTCTGTTCTTCGTACCTTTGTAAAAGCCCTTCCTTTAACTGCTTAAACTGTCCTTCCTTCCTTAAGGCTTCAGAATACCTTACATATGTTTTTGTTTCACCAATTAATCTAATCTTGGCTACATGTAACAACTGATCATGAGACCACCCATTCATCACCGCTGAAGTCTCCAACTCTTCCACAAATGAACGCACATCCTCAGATGCCTGGCCAGAAAACGGAATAATGAAAGTTGCGGCAGCTGGATCAATCTCCTGCACCCAAGGCAACGACTGATCAGATGCGGGTTGCTGCTCACTTTTAGATGTTAATTCATTTCTCAACTGCGTATTATGTGCTGTCAATTGTGTTCTAATTTCCAACAAAATCTGTACCGCTTCTGGTTTCGACACACCTCATGTCCCTAACTGTGCCATTGTGTTGCTTTCGTTCCCAGTTAGTCCCAAAACAAAACATTTAACTAAAAAAAATAACCTGACTCTCTACACCTCAGTATCATCCTACTCAGTAACATCATACTCAAACCAATGCAAAAGTAATTCAATGCCAAAATACACTAACATTTATTTTGACAAAAATATAATACGCCTATGCAAAAAATCTAAAATGGTCTGCCATGAGCCATACTCAAAAAACACAAAAGTGCAAGAAAAAGTCCAATATTCAGACGAAAACTGGTCAAAACTCACCATATCTTGTGAATGTAATGCGGGTGGTGTGCTCGAACGTCATACTGGACAGATGACACCTAGTATTCTGATACCAAATGTAGTGCAAACTTCTGCCACCAAACGTATCACAATGACCAAATGTAATGGGAAGATGTAGAAGGCACCACATTAAGACTCATCCAAGCTTTCCAAGTGATTTATTGTTTCCAACTACAGTGTCATGTTCCCCTCGGTCTGTGTCACTGGGTCCTGCAATGCTGAGGACACCATTTCGCTGTCTGAGAAACAGCTTGGCGCGGAATGGCTGCCTCAGTGACCCATTCACACACTGTTGTCGACCTTGTATGCCAGCTGAGTTGCGTCGTTGTCAGGATGCCTGCAGTTGACTCAGTGGTCTGCATCCCTGCTGACTCAGCGCCGCTCAATGTGAGCCGCAGGCGGCCAGCAGCATACTTCTCTCCGGCATGGCTAAGATCGTGGCAACAACAAGCACCTGCGACCTGAGTCCGAATCTGTGGCCCTCACTTTGGGATGTCTCCAGCATGTTTTGGAAGCCAGGACGACTGCCTGCAGTAGCGAACTGTGGAGTGGCCCACCGTTGGCTTGCTACAGACACCACATCAGCCTTAGAGGATCGAACAAGAGACATACTGTGGACTGGAACGCCGGCACCCCATCTGCTACTGCATGTAGCTGGTGGTGTGACATGCCCCACCATCCATGAGAGCTACCATACTTGAATGAATCTCGTTAGAAACCCACACCTATTTATATGCGCTTGTACGCCTCTGTGTTGCCACACTCACTGCTTTGCATCATGTACTCATAACATGCTAGGTTGGTCAGTGGGCTCCTTCTGTCTTTGATTTGTGATGCACAAAACCACTATATATATTCAGCAATTTGATGGCCGTGTGGCCTCTATTCTACTTCGCAACTTTTGGTATGCGTAATTCTCTGCAATCCAGCCTCCACCTGGCTGTAACTTGTGCTCAGAATATTGCACAGAACTAACTTTCCCTATCATAAACCGTTGTGCCACTACAATTATAATAATTTTTCATAATAAAACTTTCAATGCTACCACTTCAAATGCAGCTCTTGGTGTTGGTTTTTAATGACAGCTTACCCAGGGTATAGTAATTCCTAGACCAGCTGCTGCTATTCTGCACTGTATGATGGGGAATGACATTGAATGTTGCTGGCAGTCCATTACTTATTCTTGGATGACATAGAGAGATGTGATGCGGCTACTACGAGATTAGCACTCAACATGGAAAACCTCTCTTCTGGTGGTCACTCATGGCCGAGCATAATCTTAGAGACGAGTATGCATGCCATTTCCGTGGTGTCCACATGTCACATCTGAATGCACCACACATCTGGATATTAGATGATTCAACCATCTGGGCAAGCGGGGACACACAGTCAGGTGCTGATTAACACTGTCACACATGAGTACACAGTATCTCTGTGTTCTTCACAGTGAATGCTCAATGTCTGACATGGTTCACACTCTCTGTATACTCTAATGGACCTGATACCAGCACTAAACAAGAACAAAACTAAGACATTCTGGTTGCCATCCCACATGACATATCCGCTGAAGGTGTGTTCATGTACGAATTTATACAGGCAATCGACCATTATGCATGCTTGACTTATTTGCCAAGTGTCCCATTTACCCTTTGTGTCCACATGCCAAAGAAAAAAAATTTTAATTAGGAATTTGTTCATTACAAAGATATGAACTTCAGTATTTTTTAATAGAATCCTATACTTTTTTATTCCATAATTCAGTTCCTCTCCTCTAGGACTGTTGAAAAACATGTCATCATGTATCATTTATGTATATACTAGCTGACCCGGCGAACTTTGTACCGCCTAACAGTCAATGAATGTCGTGTTACCTTTTAGCTGAACTAATTTAGGCTTTGATGAACGTAATACAATGATACAAAATAATATTAATATAGATAGAAATATAAAAGTATTTTATTTTGATGAATGATGATGAATACATACAGAATGAGAATAAAAATTAAAAAAAATAATAATAATTAAGTATTTCAAACACATGTCAGAAAAAAATTATTGAAAACTATGTTGTGCAGGTTGGGATACACTCTGATTAATTCATTAATCGGATTTTCATTCAAGCACCTTGTGGTAAACGACATTCTTTGTTTTTCGGTCAGGCGCAAGAACAAATAATGCGGATGGTTTGCAGACACGTGAGCATGCCACGTACAATTGACCATGAGAAAAACACGCATTTTCTAGATTGAGGCCACAAATAGTCAAGGATTGGCCCTGTGATTTGTTGATCATGGCGAAGGCAAGACGAATCGGGAATTGAATTCGTTTAAACTCAAAGGGCATATCTGTTGGGATCATCGGAATCCTTCGAATAAGAACCTCCTCATCTTTAAATTTTCCTTGAAGTATCGACGCGTGAATCACATTGCTCATAAATTTTCTTATCACCAAACGCGTTCCATTGCACAGTTTTGGTTTGTTTAAATTTCTAAGCGTGATGACTACCGAGCCAACCTTCAGTTGTAAATTGTGCGGTGGTAAACCAGGCACATCCAAGGAGTTCAAAAATTCAGTTAGATAATTAGTGGCTTCTTCTTCGTTTGTTACACAGTCGATAGATTTGAATGAATACAGAGTACCTACGATTTGATTTTGAATTATAAAATTGAGGTCATCTACATCTTTATTTTTAGCCGCCAAAATTGCTTGCTCACTTAACCATTTAGTATTTTTGTGGTTAGCAATGACATCCGGAAATACTTTGTTGATAAGCTCGTCTTTTGATGAGACGAAATTGCAAAAATTTGGAGGAAACGAAATCAAACCGCTCGATTCGTCAACAGGAACACGGCCATTACCGATAGTCAGCAACTGCTTCGAGAAATCATCAGCAGATAGATCGTTCAACAATGCAACTCTCATATTTACAGACAGTTGAAGTTTGTTTACATATCGCCACAGATTTGATGCTTTGAGGCAAGCGTTTATTTCATCGGCAGCAGTAGATCTTGGAATTACTGGTAGTGTTTGTCGGAAATCGCCAGATAATAAAATCATTGAACCAACAAAACATCTCGAGTCATTGCGCAGATCCTTTAATGTTCGGTCTAGTGCTTCCAATGCGCGTTTGTGCGCCATTGTGCATTCGTCCCATATGATGATTTTTGATGCTACTAAAACTTTGGCCATTGCGGAGTGTTTCGAAATGTTACATGTCGGTTGTTCAGTAGTTTGAAGGTTTAATGGCAATTTTAACGCTGAGTGAGCCGTACGGCATCCGTCTAACAATGTGGCCGCTATTCCAGAAGAAGCAATTGCTACCGCAATTTCGGATCTCGCACGTACAGTCGCCAAAATCAATGACATGAGGAATGTCTTCCCAGTTCCACCGGGGGCATCCAAAAAAAAATAAGCCATCATTTCCATCATCAATTGCATTAATCAGTGTATCATAGACTTCCTTCTGCTTAGGATTCAACAGTGGTACATTCGTTTGAACTGATTGGATTAGTTCATGTGGATCATATTCACGTTCACGTTCCAGTTCTCTATTAAATGCGTCATTCATTCCACGATCTGGCGCTGGCATTCCTAACCTAACTAACAAACTGCCGCACATGAGGTAACACATATCTTCGATCAACAGCAAAGCCTGGTTATGCATCTCCTCATTCGCCTCAAGATCGGGATTTCTTGAGCTGACACGAATTCGATATAAAATGTCTTCTAACATGTTATCTTTGTATTTGTTCCACAGGTCACGTGGGTTCGATGGGAAGCATGTCGAAATGATGATAGCAAATAATGTGCGTATCTGACTTGGAGATGCAGAAATAATTGCTTCAGCGATTGTCGTGTCCCAATGAGTATCGTTTTCAAGCAAATTCAGCTCTTGACATGCTGCACGAAATGTGGGGCACACAAATACCATTAACAGTTCGTAGTGATTCAAATGATGTTGGCCCTCGAACATGTACCAGCAACAACCGCAAATAGAAACATTCATCATTCTTCGGATGAACTGTGTAAATACGACCAAGAGCATCAGCAGAACGCATATCTGGATGACCAGGAACTGCATCGCCTTGCTTCCGACGTTGAAATTTCTTCGATGTAGCGTTCCAAGTGTAATAACGTGGCATTTCCGAGTAAAGCAACGTTCGTGCGAACGGATCGTTTTGACAAATCGCAAAGAAACTGGTGAGTGTTGTCGCTGGAGGTGTTTCGGCACGTTGAGCAGCATTCGACGCTGTGAAATATACTCTCTGACCGTTCTCTAGATGCACCCCCAAATGTACAACAGTGGGATAACGTTCGCGAATAAGGAATGAGAATATACGTCAAATTGCTTCATTGCAGTTCACATATCTACCAACTTGATAGCGCGTGATTTCATCGTTGATATTGGATGTTTGGATACCAAAAACCGCCATGTCGCTCCCTTTCGTGACATATTTCCAAATGTATTTAATAGATTTGACCGAATTGCAATACTCAACATTACATTGTGCCTTGAATGTTTTGGAAAGAAGTGGCGAATATGGAACAATCCAACTGTTGTCAACTATGAAATCGTTTCCTTTCACTTTAGTTGTGGTAGTTCTACCATTATCATCGGGCGATCGACGCCGATACAATGGATAACCATCGTTGCCTGTAATGGTCTCTGCCGTGAATTTTCGCGGATACCGTTTGGAACACTTGCCGTCGACCATGCACGGTGATTGGCGGTTGATAGTGCCACATGGTCCATGAATCATATTCGTGATTACAACATCATGTAGGTCTGGATCGGTTTCAGGAGCAGGAATCTCCGCACATATGATGTCATCTATTTGATCTGGCCGAATTCTGTTACTAACCAAATTAGAATGTGAGCATGCGGTAGGCCTCGTTTTTGCCATTCGACTGAATACATCCAGCATCGAGTAATCCCAAAGACGTGTTGCTTAACAATGTAATTTATTAGTGACCGAATTTTTTGCTTGAAAACCCGTGCGGTGATGTCGTGTCGATCACTTGATGTTTGTCCGGGAAGCAGCAATTGAATAATTTCCATCCATTTCGGATTACATGTAAATGTAATGAATAGATCTGGCCGACCATAATGACGAACATATGTCATTGCATCTTGCGCATATTCATGCATATGACGCGGGCTACCTGTGTATGTCGCTGGTAAAATAGTCAATCGACCAACATTTTCTGAATCTCCTTCTGTGCTTATTGCATCGCGTAAATGAATATACTCTTCCGAACGCAAATTAGCTTGATTCAACCGGATGAAAGTCAGGCGCTCCGTTTCGATTTTAACGTACATGTCAACGCAGTATTGTTGAAGCAGTCGACGAAATCGCAACAAATAATTGTCAGAATTTTCACGAATCATCAAACGATATGCGTAATAATTCATCGAACTAACCTTCTTGGTAGTTTCCTCACCTGAAACAAATACAGTAAAAATTGTATTTTAGAACCCCTAATAGGTTAACGACTCTTACAGCTACTCTCTACTAAATTAGGAGTGACAACTTTTTTTGTGTACCAAAAGCAAACAGAATAAAATGTATATCAAGTTAAAATGAAAACAATGACACTGATCTTACCATTGAATGAATTAATCATTTTGATATTAAAGTGATATCCATCGTCTCCTTGCCAAAACATCAGCGGGTATTGTAACGCGTCATATGAACGATGTGTTTCATACATTCTTTGTAGTTGCCCAGTATTGTGTCATGTAAGCACAATATCACGTGTTTCCAAGTTCTCACCAACAATCAGGATTGCCACTTCATTGATTGTTGGAGCATTAAATGTGCGTTCATGTGTTCCAGCTGGTCTTTTATCTGCTCTGATTACAACTTTATAGTCATCACTTGGCATGCGCTCTAAAGCAGTCTTGAACAGCCTCACCAATGCATGATGTTCATGAAGCATTTGCTGCAAATCTTGGAGAATTGCTCTTTTCGTAGCTGTGTTGATCCCTTGACGCCGGTCAAGTTGTTCTTCCATATTGCCCATGAAGTATATTTGCAAGAATTTGTGCTGTGCACCTTCAATAGGTTGCAATGATCCAATGCGATGGCAAATCTGGCCTTGAATCTGTAAATTCAAAGCCATAGTTATAGTTAGATTTACAAACACTTTTTTTTCAAATAATAACATACCATTTTTATTTTAGAGACAAATACAGAAATCTAACAAACTACATTCCAAATTTTTTTTACAATCATAAAAAATAAAGTTTTTAACGTAAATTACCTTAAATGTCGGATTATATCCGTGTTCTTCGATAATTTCCGCCCCAAATGAAGTCATTTGGAAACAGACATTGTATTTTTGAGTGTTCGCTAGAAAATGTCGTGATTGTAGTGTTTCGCCATAAAGCAGGGAACGCAATGGCTCTGGTGGCGGGACCACTAATGGCAATGTCACTTTACCACTAAGGCAGCACAAACCAGGCGTTTCACCAGCAAACTTCAATGCGCCACAATGCTGGCAAACAACATCCATTGGACCAATGCAAACTAAAAGATGCAAGCTGTAGTCGATGGTGCAATCATATCGAAACGCTGCTCGATTCAAATCAATACTTGAACCATTTCTTCTTGCACTTCGAAGATTATTCCTCTGTTCATCTGTACGATAAGCTCGACGATTTCTCGTTTCTAATCTAGCCGTTTCACGGACTGCCTCTCTTTGCTCTTGTGTTTGAGAAGCAAGAATTAAGGCCCTTCTTTGCTCCATCCTAACGCGGCGCTCTTCTCGGGCAATTTCTCGTTCTTCGTCAGATAATTGACTCGCGATATTCCGTTGCCTAATTGCATTACGGCTCCGCTGGGAAAGATTAGATCTTCTAGGACGCGGCATTTTTATTAATAGTAATATTGAATATGCACTCGCACAAAACCACATAAAACAATCGAGACATAGACAATAGCTTATCAAGAAAAATCATAGACAACCTATGAAAAGACATTTACACTTTTGTTAACCTGTAGAATAAATCTTTAATTAATTTAATAAATAATTTACACAAATTAATGTCTAAAACAAACAAATATAACAGTACCTACCTGAACTTTCGAGACATTTTACACAAAATAAATTTCTGAACGCACACATAAATAGTTGTTACAGTATTTGACAGGATTGGACAACAAATGTTTGACATGTAATAAACAAATGAGCATTTATTGAAATGATTAAGTATTCATTACACTTTTCTGAACGCATGCGTAATAATTTTCAATCTTTTTTTAAAAAAATACACATAATAGTTTATTCATCCATTTTAAATAGTCTATGAACGCATCCATAAATGTCAATCACTACTTACAGATTTTGACAAAAAAATTTGACAGCTCCGAAAGTAAAGAACTTTTAGGGAAAATAACGCATTTTTCAAGTATTCGTCAATTTTTCATTATTTTTAAGGTGTATTCTGCTATTCGGGGCGGAGACAAATCCAACAAATCGAAAACCATGAAAATTTTATCGTCAATTTTTCATTATTTTTAAGGTGTATTCTGCTATTCGGGGCGGAGACAAATCCAACAAATCAAAAACCATGAAAATTGGTCCAGCAGATCTCGAGTTATAAGTGTTGTAACAAACCCGACTTTGTTTTATACATATAGATGAGGTTATCGAAACCGAGAATCTAAGCAGTTTAGTAACTGAAATAATGTTTTTTACTTACAATACGTATATGTGCAGTACAGTAGTATACTACTTCTAAACAATATGTTGTGTACAGTGAAGATAGTCATTCATACAAGACTTCTGCTGATTTGCTTGTGCGAGTGCAACGATGATTGTGGTGTCTCGGGTTGAACAGTCCCATTTCATTAAGTACCACAACAAAATAACAGAACATTCGTCGGGAACGTGGGTTCTTGTCATGATATCATTCTGTGTTAGTTCGTCTCTCTGAGTGGTATTACGCCTACGTTTAACTACAGTAAAGGAAAATTAATGACGGTTGCAGTTTTTAGCCAAGGACTGTCTTAACTTTACAAAACAGCAGTTTGAATACCCTGACCTAATTTCAGTTCTATTTTTAGATCAGGGTGTGACTCTTCCAGGACAGATGTATAACCAGGCGTTCCCGTTTTTAGCTTACGAACTACTTAATTCCTCGGACAAATCTGCGTATCAGTTCTATTTTTAGAATGGATTCCTCGGACACTCTATTATCAGGCCCCAGAGACGTCACAAAATAGGAAGCAGACTAATGTAGATGATCACAATTGGTAGCCACTGTTCAAACTGCCCTATCATAATTAGCAGACAGCACCTGCGAAGGGGTTTTTCATGTGCACATTACATTCACCTTCACTTCAAAAGCAATGTTGCTGTTTGTGAGTACATTTTATTTGACAGCTTGCAGATCAAAACATATTACTGAGGGAACAGCACCAAGTATACCTTCATCAGTGAACTGGAGAGTTGGAGACATCGTGGAAATATTCAGCTGATTCAAGTAAAGTGGCAACACTTGCGTGAGAATCTGTTATACACTGAAAGTCAGCTCGTAATATAACGCTTACGAACTAGTTTCAAAATTTTCAACAGCAATGGCATCAAGACCATTGTCAGCAACAATAACAACAGAGGTCGTGTCTCTGTTTCAGTAATAATAGTGTTTCGTGGTACGATACTGAAACTGCAGGATTGTTATATAAAGCATATCATATGATAGAAAAATTCGGGTATGTCAAACATATGAATCGTGTATAACGCTGTGCATTATGCTACAGCCAGATTATGTCAATTAACAGACATCACAAGAAAACCATTCAATGACATGGCTGAATATATAATGCACCAAAATGTTCGTGTAGATGTTGAATTAAACCCAGATTCAAGAACTGGAAATAGAATTGTCCCAGGAAAGAAGTAGGTTCTAGGCCTAAAATAACTAAAGGTACGAAATAACGTACTGTAGGGTGAACAGTTCCCTTACGTTTCATTGAAATATTGATAATAGTTTAGGGGTTTTGTCAAAACATTGGAATTGATCATATACAGTATAATAGCAGTTCGGTACCTGCCAGTTTCCACACTTGTCATACCTTATATCCTGTGGACTTAGTCTGTGTATTACCGTATAAAGTTACAAAGTGTCATAGTATCCCTCTGTAAATTATTATAGTATACATCTCGCTAGTCACACTTTTCAGTTGTTACCCAGACATCAAGTGATATTGTCGTCGATAAACAAAATTTATACCGATTGAAAATTGTTTTAAATTTTTTCTTTGTCTAGGTTTTATATTATTATCAAATCGTAAGAAAATGTATATGTGTGCTTCTAATTATGAAATATGTGTTCACCTTAAATCAGTAACCTAGACCTTGAGTTATGAAGTGTTCCTCACTATATCCATTACCGTAATATGCCAAGACGCTATTATTTTAATGCCTTGATTTGTGTATTGATATGTACATTATAAGTAAGCAATTATGTAAAACTGCACTGTAATCGGAAATTTCAATAAGATGTCTACCGTGAGACGAAAAGCTAAATACATGATATTGCAAGTTGAAAAAGTAGGCATTCTGTAATAATCCTATTAAATGGGCGATTCACGTACTGTTATCTACAGTGTTTCCAACTTATGTCGTTCATCTAATCTGTAACAAATGTTTAATGCCAATTGCCTTACTGGAAAAATTCTTTTGGTCTTAAAAACTGACGAAATATGTTTACTTAGTAAATTCGATTTTATAAGACAGATGTTGTACTATTTTCCGTTTTAAATTATTCACTTTGCATTCTCTCACACACTGTTACATGGACTTTATAAAAAACCTTCGAACATTTGCTGTTATTCATAAAGCTGCTGTCATCTGGTGATACACCACTCTATTACTCTGTTAGTTTGATAGGTATCCGCCAGTGTGCATCCAGCCGCCACCTCAGACATGTATGGCACGGTGTGTGCCACACATGTATGACTCTGTCTTGACATGAAGACACAGCTATATTTTTTAACGTTCTTTCTTTTTATTATGAGGTAATATTATCTTAGGCATGTATTGGAATTTGTATATTTGCTATAATAAATTATTTAAAGGTGATTTAGTTGTATTTCAATTTCACAGTCCATCACGATGGCACGACAAAAAATAAGTTCAAATGTGTGTGAAATATTATGGGACTTAACTACTAAGGTCATCAGTTCCTAAGCTTACACACTACTTAACCTAAATTATCCTAAGGACAAACACACACAGCCATGTCCGAGGGAGGACTCGAACCTCCACCGCGACCAGACGCAGAGTCCATGACTGCAGCGCCCTAAGACCGCTCGGCTAATCCCGCGCGGCGGCACGACAAAAAAGTCCATGCAGTTCATCGCGCAGCATAATTTCACAAAGCTACTCTGTGGATAAGCCAAAAATAGCTTACGCAAAATCCATATTTTACGATTGCGGCTACTACAGTGTAAATAATTTTGTGGGTTCTGGAAAATTGCAGATCTGAAGATGGCAGTTTATTCCTGTCGAAACTTGTAATCCAGTGTGCATACACGCGGTCGAGGCAATAAAAAAATTTGATATCAGAAACTTTCTTTACACTGAATTAATTTATCCCTTTCCAGCCGATAATGTCAGGTATTTTTAAAAGTAGAGACACCAAGGCATTTACTCATTTCGGGACAGCCGATCGTGACCAAAAAATGGAACTGGAAGTACGTCAGGGGGTAACTGTCCCAGGGCTGGTGGGTGCATAGTACGTAGAACATATCGTTTAGGAGTGCTATAGTAAAGAGTAGCACTTCTACGCCCTCTTCATTGCTGTATATTGTACTCATACGAAAACCTTCAGCCGGAGTCGGTTTACTGAATGACTGGTGTGCATTTTCGTTTTGTTTCAGTTTGCTGTCAACTCCGGCAAGTGGACAAGTTATGTTGCCCCAGATACCTGTAGTCTGTACTAGTATAGGAGAGTAAAAGTCAGTTTTCTCTTACATTCATAGTAGCGTCATTTTTAGGCGAATTGTACACTGTCAGATGTTTCTGAGTAGCCTTCGAGGAGAGGAAGTGGAATACCAAAAAAAATATGCACGGTGATATTTCTTCGTTTTTTTACAAAACGTCTGTTACTGCTGTTCATATCTTCGAGACAAATAAAGGCACAAGAAAGGCTGTCATGCTCGTCAATGTCCCCTTGCAAGCTAAAAAACATTCGCTTAACACATTTTTAATTTTTGCACTTTACAAATAAGTGAGACATGTTACACAATGTGTTAGTGTTGCAAAGTCGAAGAAAATGTGAAATAAGGATTGTAGGTTGCAGGGGAACAAATAAAAACGCTTACAACATAGCCAAAAGGTTCGAAGAGTTAGGTGCAGCGTCCTATTAAGCAGGGAGCATAATTCACAGTACAAGATTTCGAGTACACCAGACTCAAATGTTACTGATGGGTAGCAGAAAAGTGAATATCGAATGCGATGTAGAAGTTACAGATTTGTTAATTGTATGAACCGAGACTACGTAGGATGGCCATTGCGAAAATTATTTTAGAAGTAGGCGCAGAGACGAAAGATGAAAAGTAATTCACTAATCTAAAAATATTGATTCCTCAGGGAATGCTTTTTGCTGCACTGAGCAAAAATTTACCGACTGGGATGCTGGTTGCAGCAATTACAGTGGTGAATAGCGAAAGAAATCGCGTATTATAGCCTTGCATGAGAACTAAAAGTGAGGCAAAATTGGAATTCCCTATGTGCTCAGTATCTCTCGCAGCAAAAGAAACCGTTGCAGCGCCGTCTCCGCATCTCCGGAGTGCTCAGAGCTACCGGCAGCTGGCGCGTTGGGGGTATTAGCAACGCAAATTGGCCCTCAAGCGCTGTAGACAGAGTCCCGATTTCCGTCGACGTATGCGTGGACACACTTCATTTAAAAACTTAAGCTCGCGTGGGCATGAATAAACCGAGAATTATACTTCCGAATTGTAGATTTCCACTCTTCCGCTACAGCAAATGTTCAAAAGACGTAACGTAGTTATTTCTCACTTGCTTTGTGGCAAAGCCCACGTCAAAAAGTATTAATTAACTTGATATAGTATGATACTAATTTGTAGACTCTGTATTGAATGGGTACATAACAAATTATTATAACCAAAATTTCGTTTCAGAGGAGAATCGAATCAGATTCTCAGTTCATCATAGTGATTCTACAATTTTGTCTGCTGGTGTACTGCTACTCCATAAGGGAGTTACTACGAGAGGCGTTTAACAAGTAACGCGTTTGTTTTCTCTGCCAACTTTGGTTGAAAATATTCGGAATTTGTTGTGGGACATCGTGGTATTTTCCCGCTTCAGCCTCTCAAGTTTCATGAAGTTCCGACAAGTTGCGGCGCAATACGCAGCCATTAGAAAAGCGTTTGTAACGGAGATGCGTTCCATGCTGCCATTGAATTTCTTTTGGCGGAAAATCAAAGCATTGCTCGCAGAATCTCTACGGAGACCTGTCAGTGACTAAAAGCACAGTGAGCAGCTGGGCGGGACAACTAGGTCGCACGAAACCGTCCCATCTCCTGCGTTCCGCCCGTCCGCATACAGCAATGCCTCCTGCAGGGTTGGAACGCGCACTCATTCTCATTCGAGGTGATCGATGGATCACAATTAAACACCTCGCTGCACAACTGATGTTTCTGCTGATAGTGCTGATACACTCGTCCACTGGCTGAGGTATTCAAAGGTGTGTGCCCTCGAACCGGAAACAAAATAGAAATTCATGGACTAGCGCCACATCATCTCTCCTCCGAAGAAAAAGTTCAAAGCTGCAGCTTCAGCCAGTAAAGTCACGGAGTCGGTCGGGACAGAGCAGGGATTATTCAGTTAGGCTAAATGGCTCTAAGCACTGTGGGACTTAACATCTGAGGTCATCAGTCCCCTAGAACTTAGAACTACTTAAACCTAACGAACCTAAGGACATCACACACATCCATACCCGAGGCAGGATTCGAACCTGCGACCGTAGCAGTCGCGCGGTTCCGGACTGAAGCGTCTAGAACCGCTTGGCCAGTTAGATGTCCTCCATCACAGTAACATGATGAACTCTGAAGTGTATTGTGATATCCTGAGGAAACTGAAAAAACGACTGAAGCGTGTTCGGCACCACAAAAATGCGAATAAACTTCTCGATCTCTGTGACAACGGAAGGCCTTACACAAGTTTGCGTACCCGACAGCGTCTCACAATACTTCACTGCACTATTCTTCCTCCTAACGCCAGAATCTCATACCCTTTCACTTCCAGCTCCTTGGTCCAATGAAAGATGCCCTCCGCGGGGAACAGTACGTGGATGGTTGGGAGGTTGTTGATGGAGCAGCACGTTGGTTCTGACGTCGACCAGTAGAGTGGTACCATGTGGGCCTGCAGGCCCTCACAGTACAGTGGCGTAAGGCTGTCGCATTGAAGGGAATTTTGTTGAGAAATTGGGTTTTTTAAAGTAGCTTGTAACATGGTGTATTGGAATCCTGAGTAAAACCAAACTGATTTCAGAAAAAAAGTATGTTACATTATTTACTGAACGCTCCTCGTAATTTCGGCAAGTTAAATTGCTATCTTGAGATAGTCTACATATATCTGTATGTAATGATGTGAAGATAACAATTTAACTTTCGGAAACTACTTGTCTATATATACTACGATCTAGTTAAATAAACTTCTGTTCGAAGAAGATTTCATTATTCACATTTACAGACTGTCAAGTCACATTAGTGCGACCACATTTCAAAAGCCTGAATAACGAACTCTTGTAGTGAGGACATACAAGAAGAAGCTCAGTAAGGTTGTGGAAGGTTGACGTGTAGCCATTCGGACTAAATGGCACCATTTTTCTATGCGCGGTTTACATTAACAATGGCGGCACACAAAATTTTTACAAGCTTAGCCATTCGGGAAATACTTGCACATTTTGGACATCAGGTAAATCGCTCTGTTTCCGCATCACGACATGGGCTGCCCGGAGTGGCCGAGCGGTTCTAGGTGCTACAGTCTGGAACCGTGCGACCACTACGGTCGCAGGTTCGAACCCTGCCTTGGCCATGGATGTGTGTGATGTCCTTAGGTTAGTTAGGTTTAAATAGTTCTAAGTTCTAGTGGACTGATGACCTCAGAAGTTAAGTCCCGTAGTGCTCAGAGCCATTTCAACCATTCCGACAAGGACTGCACTGTGCCGGCCGCGGTGGTCTAGCGGTTCTAGGCGCGCAGTCCGGAACCGCGCGACTGCTACGGTCGCAGGTACGAATCCTGCTTCGGGCATGGATGTGTGTGATGTCCTTAGGTTAGTTAGGTTTAAGTAGTTCTAAGTTCTAGGGGACTGATGACCACAGCAGTTAAGTCCCATAGTGCTCAGAGCCATTTGAACCATTTTTTTGACTGCACTGTTATCCGCGTCCCCTAGCGAAGCTCTATATACGCCGCACTGCAAGTCTGTGTGTATTGATCGCACATCGACACCGGACATGGGCGGTGGTCGCATTAATGTGACCGAACCGTCTATGTCATCTAATCAAGTTACCTGCTACCACGCAATTCACAGTGATCAGTGGAGTAGAGATGTAGAAATTCTCCTACTTGTCTTGCAGGCCTCGCACTACCCAAGGGTGTGAAGTTGCGGAGAAGTAGCTTACTGTTAGCCAAAGCCCACGGGTTGCTTCCAAAATAAATTTTTCATTCTGTAGTGTAATGAAATGTGTGCTGCTCCGAAATAGCCCGTTAGACTTAAACTGTGTACCGGAATGTGACTCGAACCAGTAACTTTTATTTTTGGGCAGAATACTGTTGCAAACAGTGACAAGTCTATCGCTTCATGCCCCGATCCAGAACAAAGTTTTAATACGCCAGAAGTTTCATCTTAAAATTACTAAGTTAATACGATTACAGCACCGTTGTAGAACATTGCACCGACTATGGTGGGAAAACAACCCACCGTTGCCATCCTATTTAGATTTAGTCATGGCAATTGTGGGATGATTCTCTTAATTGGTCCATAGCAAGTCATCTCCAGGGCGACAGTACCCTGAACACCCCTTCTCCTTTCCGCTCCTTGGACCGGCATATTCAACAGATTGTGAAGGACATACTAGCCTCTTGCTGCTATAGTGCTACGGTATTTCTTTTGCGGGCAGCAACGATTTAATTATTGTGTTGTTTCGTTCAACGATCTGTTTTCTCAAGGGGATCTTCTGTGGTGCATTTTCCCTTTGACACCATCTACGGCACCTTCTCTGTAAACTGATTTGCTCCTACTAGTGTCCCATGTGACATGGAGTGCTGCAAGCTGCCACTGCCAAGGAAAAGCTCACGCCGATGAGCGGGTCCTGCAGCAGGCGGCTCTACCCATGGCAGGGCGAAAGCCGGCCGAGGCGACGACCTGCCGCGACTAACAAGGAACTCCTTGAGTGTGAGGACGCAAGTTCAGTATTCAGTAAGGCTTATTTGAAAGTGTTTTACTAACAATTCTGATAGGAAAAATATTAGCTGCTAAAGCCTCACCACGTGCATCAGGACGATAACAGAAAATGAGTGTCCGGGAAGTGCAGAGATGAACCTTCTGTAGGGGGTGCAAGTCTTGCACTCCACAAAATGGACGTCATCGACATTTAAGAACTGTTCTAAACAAACTATTAACTTGCGTCTTGAACACCGAATGAGAAACGCGCGCCATAGTAATCGCAGAAGTTCTCTCAATGAAGATCGAATGCGAATTCCTTGGGCGTTACAAACCGTGCAGGACGTTTAGCTAGCTATCCACTCTTAAAGAACGCATGTAGAATTGTATCGGTGTAGCGAGGTGACGAGAATTGATGGAATGTGATCGCATGCAAGCGAATGTGAAACAGGATGTCGTGGAGCTATGCTTTAACGTGTAGCTGCAGATAGTGCGACAAACTGTTTTATAGGCACTGAAAAAACAAACATTCAGAGGCTGAATTCGTCCGGTGTTCCCACGTGGTATGAACTGCAATGTTACACAGTTTCTAAGAGACATGGTTTGCTCTAAAGGAGTATGATCGTTATACGCTGACCACAAATCAAGCAAAAGCAAGTTATTTTGACCAGCTATTGACCAAAAGCAGTGATCTTACCATAGTTGCAGTTTTTTACACACATTTTCCCACCCATGCTTACTGTGACGTAAATATTCCATATTGCCCTTCAAGATTACGCACACGAGAAAGAACAGTAGAGGGCAGAGCACATCCTACTTCCTGTAGCACAATAATTAACTTTACAGCCAGTTTACCATCCAGATTAGCAGTAGGCATAATTGTATACCAATGCGTTAACACATTGATGTTAGCTGCTCTTATACAACTCTCTTGATACCTTTAATTTCCAGAGCTCCTTTCATATGCATTTCCTCCCCAAATCCAGATTAGTCGACGTTGTTAATCAATTCCTTAATGAACGATGGGGGAAGTGTGTTTATCTCGTGTACAAATTTTCGGACCGATTTCGGAGTCAGTCGACAAGCTGATCCTTTACTTGAAATTTCGTTACCGTCTTCCCATTCTGCAGCACTGTCTGACGTTATCCAACCATCCACTGATTGCCTTGAAATCACAGTAACCTATGTCGCGCGCAGTTTGGTGTACATAACACAGTAGATCACTATCACGCACAGCCTGTCAAGCACAAACATCAGTTATTATAACAAGTGCGCCTTGGTGTAATTAGGTTCAGTACCCGCTCTTTGGGCAACGATTGTCGTTTACTACATTTTACTGGAAACAGAATTTGTTGCTTCCCGTCCTACAAGGATGATGAACTACGTAGTTCGACAGCTGTTTCAGTATCATTTTCCCTAGTTACGGACGTGTCGTCATTATTGTACTTCTCACGCACATTGTCCGTACAGTCGAGCGTATACCACACAGCACATTCAACCGACTCATCTAGCAGAAGCGTTAATATTTAATCTCCCATTTCTTTCTCACTCTGCGAAATTCCTTCGCTCGCTTGCTGGCTGTGGTTGCAGATATAATGCAATGTTTGGTTTCTTTCTCGTGCTATTGCTCTGCTTTGTACCAACACCACTAGCACTGTGTCACTGTTGTTAGTCGTTGACTAAGCATTTCAACTACGCTCCGTAGCCTCATTCCGTGTTCACCATCTGGTACCTCCAGTCTCGCCCCCTGTTGCCATGAAAGTAACAATATTGTGGTTGCCTGGTAGACAATGTGTCGGGCATCGATTGCCGTAAGCATCATTGGCGCCTCTGCGACCTCGCACTCAAGTGTTTAATTGTAAAGACTGGAGGAGCTAGGGTTGGGCAGTAGCTTCGCCTCGAAGAGGAGGTCTGTAGGGATGGAGAAAATTCAGATTGCGTAAAGTGAGGGAACGAATTCTACCATGCCCTTTCAGAGGAGCTAATCTAGCATATTTACCTTGAGGGTTTTAGGAAAATCACAGAAAACCTAAATCTAAGTGGCTGGTCGCGCATTTGAACTGCCATCTTCCCGAATTCAAATCTGTTGCTTATCTCATCGCCACTTCGATCTGTTAAGTGATCGGTTTGGCTCCCATTTTGAACTAGTTCGTCAGACATTCTCTACCGTGTAAAAACTCTCTGCCCTTGGACATAGTAACTTCCGCTTTGTTCCTGTTTTCGATGTAAGTGAATTTCTAACTGTTTATATGCCACTCTATCGATCAGTATTTTCTGTTTTCTAGACAAGTTGACAATTGTATCCCACTGCTTTATTCTATGTAGCTTGTGTCGGTCAATAACTATAGTCGTTGTGATTTACTTTAAAAAATTAAAATCTTGCGTGAGGCCGTCTGACATTTCATTTCTAACCTGTTTTTTGTGGTTTCTAATATATTTTTCTTTCCTCTCCTTCTTCAATCCCAAATAATTTTGATTATATAATCATATCCTGGCGTATATCTGACGATGCATTGCATCTTTTCATTTTCCCAACTCCACAACATGCCGCCAAGGAGAATATGATACAGTCGCCAGTGCTAACGAGACAATATTCAGTTTCAAAAGATACTAATTTTAGAAGACGCTCAGCCAATCGGTTAAAGCAACATCAGGTGTAGTAGAGATACTATGTGATAAAAAGAGGAAAAAATGCAACACAAAATAAAAGCATGTATGAATATTCTGTTAATGTTTTATTTCAGAAACGATGCAGAGGAATAAGTGCGTATCCAGAAGAACCAACACAAGTGATAGGAAGCAAGTTGTATGTGTTGTTTAGGAGGAAGTAAATAGTTAACGTAGGTTGTTTAAAGTATCATGGTCAGATTAGGAATCTGAGATTTTTCTAATAAGTAATCACACGAAAATTGACGTTCCCAAACGAAAAGCGAGAGTAAAATTGTCAATGATCGTCTTTCTCAATGAGTGTTTACTCTTATGCTAAGAGGTTACCCTGATGTCACGAATAAATGCTTTACATACCAACAAAATCGGAGTTGAAATGGAACGCAGGGGTAAGAAATCATAAAACTAAAGCGAAAGTGTTATTCATAAGCCTATCAATTTTAGGCCGACGCTGCCGACTGATGACAGCACACAAGTGCTGCGTCAAGCAATCGAAGAAGGTAGAGTTTCATCAAAAACGACAACTTCCTCTCATATCAACATGAATTTTCTCTTTCCACAAGTAAAAATATAAATAAACATTTTTGGATGCTGATTACTAAAAGTCCTCAAGTAATGTATAAAACGCATGTTTGAGCATCAGCTGTTTTTTTTTTATTTAAAACTCAAATATTGGATGGTTTCAGTCACAGGCCATCTTCACGGATTCTATCAAAAGATACAAAAAATACGTGCAGTATACAGGAAATATTACAAATTCTTTTCCAATGAAGTGTAAGATATACATGAGTACTTACAGGGTTAAAGCAGTTAAAACCACAACATCTGTCATTAAGTAAATACTGACCACGTCTCATATGCAGAGGTTGTCATGAATTGCAGTATACCACACGGGACTTTTAAAGACAAGTATGCTAATAACCACCATAAACGGAGTAGTATTGAAGAGAAGACCAGAAGTATAAATGTTACAATTGTACAAAGTATTGAAGAGTTGGTCAAAGATCTTCAGAAAGTATTTTCCTCACATGATACAAAAATATCTCGAACATAAGTTTCTTGCTAGATGCAGAGGACTGGACTACCTTTGGTAAACATCCTTGGTATAGTTTCACATGTGAACAGGAAAACGAAGTTCCTCTCCCCAAACATAGAATAACCATTACAAGAAACTTATTTTAAACAGTAGCATAATCATTGCACATACTCGATGAAATGTATATAAACAAACGACAGTTATATCATAAACGTAATGAAAGTAGTATCAATAACATAAAAAAGCTTAAATATAGTGTTCACAAATAGGTTGAAACATCGCCTAGCACTCATATGCATCTATGTTACAGTAGTGAACCATTACTGTAAAAATCGACTACATTTAGAGGAAAACATCATATTTAAATGAAGATTAGTTAAAGTGCTTAGTTACAAGCCTAATATATCAGTAATACTACTACCATAAATAAGATGAGGGGACTAAATAACCACAGCATAACCAACCATGCACCCAAATTTGGCTTTAAGGAATGTTGACAATACATGCATATAATAATGATAGTGATGAATAACTTTCTGTGTCATTTTTAAACTTCAGCTAAAAGGCATTAGAGGCTCAACTATTATCGATATATTTGGAGGCAAATAGAATTTTTTTTTTACCAAATGAGGGCAAGTGATTACTAAACCACATTAAACAGAATGTAGACCTCGGGCTACAGATGACTTACATGACTCATCTAATGCATCAATACATGAAGGTTATTCATGTAATCGTATTTGACAATTAAGGTTTTAAATTAAACAGACACATATGACCCACTTCTCATTAAACTGAGAACATCTTCAGAGTATGAACATACTTCACACGAAAGGCAACTTATAGAACACAAGTTCATATCAACCATATTAAAAGTTAAAAATAGAATTTTTGAGTGTTTAACATACTATATGTAAAACAACAATAGAGCAGTTACAAACATATTATAAAACAGATCCGATGAAATAGGAGCTACTGTAGTTTCGTACTTTCAGTGGAACATTGGCTCACAGCGCCTGAGTTATAATATAGCTCTTGGAATAGCTGAATGCTATATAACAGGTTCACAATGAAATCTAACTTCGTTTGAAATATATTCCATTGAAAGCAAGGAATTAACAGTATACTACTTTGAACATTGGAGATCAATATAATAATACTGACAAGGTAAACATACACATACATATGTAATAAACTACAAGAGGTAAGATCAGATATGGTATTTATGTCATTAAAAAGAACAATTCAGGAGTAGAAAGGGTACATTAACAATGAGTCTGATAGCAAAAACTATACATGGTGTAACATTGTATTACGAATGGTGTATTATAAGGAGGTATGACAAACCCCCCAACTTAAGAGATACATATGTGTCAATCACTGTGAATCATTTGGATATTACGAAACATTTTATGATGAACTACTGTAATTATGTAGGATGTGAATTACAAATCATAATACAATCCACCTGTAGTGAAGTAGCATAGTGAACAAACGTAAGAGGAGGTTCGAGAAAATTGTGTATAATAAAAGTGTCATTAGCATCGGATGTCAACATTAGAATATTAGATAAAACCTGTCATAAGTATCTCAGGCAATTTCTTCATATTATAAAACCAAGCCCAAGGCTTATCATGAAGACGAGCCCAAGGGAAGCGGGCGATTGGTGGGGGGCGTGGGGGGGGGGGGGGTAAGAAGGGTGGGGAGTAGTGGTAGAATTCATGAAGAGAGGTTATGGAATAGAATGAGGTAAGCGAAACACATCAGAAAAATTCTCTAAGAATACCTTATTTTTCAGATCACTTTGTTCATTGAGAACCTCATTTGGATGCTACAAAAGATTTCAGTTACCTCCAGAAGGTTTCGCCTTAGTTTCATAACCAGTAAATATTTGGATTTTAAACAGAAAAAAAGCAGCTGTTGGTCAGAAATGTGTTTATTAAGGAAAATAAAAATACTGATAATCGCCAAAAATGAGACAAATAGAAATTGTAAAAGGAAATTGAAAAGCTCCATAGTAATGCAATAAGACTGCTAAATTTGTATAATATTACCAAGACAGTTAATGATAACTTTGAGCTACGATATACAACAGGCATAGCAAAAGGAACAGAATTTAGGAAAACCTGAGTAATCACAACAAACATCTCACCACGAAAATGTATTAAGTTTCATGACATGCGATGGACATGTGACCCAATCATTTATGGCATTTCACGAATATGAGACATCAAATAATCGCACTGTCTATACATTGAAGAACTGCGACTATGGCAGCTCAGTCAACTCTAACCGCCGGCCGAAGTGGCTGAGCGGTTCTAGGCGCTACAGTCAGGAATCGCGCGACCGTTACGGTCGCAGGTTCGAATCCTGCCTCGGGCATGAATGTGTGTGATGTCCTTAGGTTAGTTAGATGTAAGTAGTTCTAAGTTCTAGGGGACTGATGACCTCAGCTGTTAAGTCCCATAGTGCTCAGAGCCATTTGAATTCAACTCCAACACCTGTAAATTAACCGCTTGTCTGCTTCTGTCAGAAGACTCTCCCTAAAAGTGCCTAACAAAACATAAAAACGATTAAGCAACAAAATAAACTCCTGTACTGTGCAGAACTCTGACTACTCTGAATGATACAAAACTTAAAATGATTTGGTCAACGTTGTCTACAAACATAAGGTAATAGTTTCTATGAAAATGTAACCTAAATAAATGTGCATCTGAACTTACAAACAAATTCCTGGTCCCGAATTGTAGTTTCACTTAGTAGTATCTTGTCAAACATTACTGCAGATTCTCGAAAGCAGGGCACAGTATACAGCAAGAAACGACATTAAAAAACCACAACCGAAAATTCCGTACCATAAAGTGCAGTGTGCAGACGTAGATAATAAACTGAATGAAGGGTTGGAATCTGAACTGGTATGAAATGACTTCTGACAAAATACGCATGAGCTACACACACACTATCAAAGATTAACAAAAAAGTATTGTGCTCTATCTGCACGCAACACAACTGCGTCTCACCACCACATAGTACCGCAAACCGCTAGTTCCGCCAGCAGGGTACAAACAAGATCGTCCATTAAACTTGCCAGAACACAAGTGCCTCTGCAAACACGTTAGCCAGAATTCACCGCAAAAAGGCATGGGACGTGACTGGTCCGTTTAGTCGGAAAGCAGAGGATACTTTCCAAACACCTCACAGACTTTATACGCAAAAATAGTTCTGACGAAGGTGCCGCTAGGTACCTCCACTATATCGTGGCACATAGGAAGAGTTTCACAAACAGAATCGTAGGAAGACTTCTGTAAATATTAAGGTGGAAAACAGGGATAAGTGAGCAATATAAAATATTGTTGGAAACTAAATGCGAAAAACGGACATGGAGAGCGAATAAGTCAAAGGCCCGTGAAAAAGAACGAACCACTGGTTTACAGCTTATCAGTACAAGTGTTTAATTTCTCTGTCAAAAATTCTGTAAGTAAGAATATACAAAGACAACTGGTAGTGAAAGGGTTTCTGGAGTGTTGTGAGCATCCTAAGCTATGATTTACCACACTTATCACAGCTTTAAATTCACTATTTTCCGAGGTACTGTCCATTTCATAAATTTCATAGAATAATTTATCGTCAGTTATTAAGACCCTCAATATTCTTAATCTTGCCTGTGGCTTCGTGGCACACATCTGACCACTTCTAGAATGATACATCGTTTTCACAGTTCTAGTTTGAAACACGAGGCAGTTCGCATAAAATAATCAATTCAGTGACAGTCTGTAAACGCATCTTCTCCGTTATTTCTTCTTACATTTTGCGTCATTTTTGTTACGAATGTTAGTTATCTCACAGTAATAAATACTAGTTGCTAATGAAATTACGTTTCTTCTATTTAAATTGATTGAATCGTTATCTTTCTCTGTAATTCCTACAGTTCTTCCTTTGGTGTATCGAATTCGCAAAAGGTATTATGATGGATCGAACGACGCTCTGTAACGACTAAAACATTTATTTGGACGAGGAAAACGAACACAGTCAGAGAGCATATTATAATGGAATGCGCAGTTCGCTCAAGGTAATAAAACCGACCATTTGTTAGCCGCTACGCGACGCTACGATAATCCAGTAACCTGTCCGAATTTATTGAACTGAGTACACAAACGAAAGAACACTGTTTGTTGTGTCCCAGTGGACGCAGTTTATCAGAGTAAATTGTAACAGTCGTTGATTTACTTCTGCCCTGTTTGCTTTACAAAAACAACGCGGTGCGTGTTTTACATTACATATCCAGCGATGTGCTGAACTGCAAACGCTGCATTCAGTTGTCATTCGCTAGTCTACCGTGTGTAGTAGTGACAGGCGTTTGTTCCTTCTTTGGCTTCAACACCGTTTCACCATTATTGAAATTGTATTATTGTGTATGATTACGGTGAGGCGAGTTAGCTTAAAGCAATAAAATTAAGAATTATTTCAGTTGTATCTCGTTCTAAGCACTGCCTTTGAGAAATGAAATTTTTTTGATAACCGCCTACCTCCACGTAGTATAATGCGTGAAAAGAATAACCTGAAAATCCACTTGTGAAACAGCAAGCAATTGAACGGTGATCTTTATTGAAAGAAAGGTTGGTAGATGAATTGAAATGGTCATTTGAGCCTTCCTTGTGACAGTTTTACTGGGCGAGGCCCGCAGTAGTAACACGCTGGACTCGTATTTATGTGGACGGTGTTTCAGTTCCCTGCCCATCCTTATGTTTTTCGAGGTTTCCATGAATCACTTAAGGCAAATGCTGGTGAGTTTCGTTCCACAAAAACAGCTGCCGATTTCTTTCCCCATACTTTCCACTCACCAAGTTAGCGCCTTCTCTAATGGCAACGGCGCCAACTGGAGGTCCCACCTTCTTTCCCTCTTGTAACTGTTTTTCTTTTTATTCATACCAGACTTAAGTGAAGTTTGTGCATGTAATTGATAATATGTTTTGTACTTCATCTAAATATAATTCACAGGATCGGTTACTTCATTTTTGTTTTGATTTCTCATACCGTTATTCAATTTTAGCTTTTTTCGTAATTTCATCCTACTGATCTTCCTTAAAGCCCGCCTCCGTACCTGAGATCGCTAACAAATGCTTCAGCGTTGGCGTTTGGAGTAAGGGTAAACTGGTTCGCATCCTGGTGGACGAAATTTTCACTGTCAGTATAGAGCCGTGACAAGGGGAGCGAGAGGAAGCGGCGTACAGTTCCTGATCACCAGACTTCGCGCCATTGTCCTGTACTAAATTGGAAACCGCTACGCAGTGTCCCACGAAGTGAGGAGGTGTGACTTTGCCGGTGGTGATACAACCGTCGGATGACGACGTAAGGGTCCGGCTGCCCCCATGGTGCTATTTGAGAAAAGTAGGCTGCGTGCTGGTACCGGCTATCATCCTCTCCATTCTGTCATCATCATCATCATCATCATCATCACAAAGATAAACATCATAACACACTATACGTGCATCCATTAGACTCACCTACGCTTGACAAATACTTATGAGACGCAACTCTCAAGTATCAACAACGAAAGGGCCCACTGTGGGCAGAGAAAGAAAACTCTTACCGACTGAGTGGCTTCACCTGACCTTTGATGTCTCCCAAATATTCTTATTTCTTTAAAAGCTCTTTCACTGTCATCTATAATTCTCGAAGGTTACTTCTTTCGAAATATTTTTAATATATTACCATAACGATGTTGATTACTCGAAGTATGTCGGATTATTTGTTTTTAACCTTTCCTCACTTCTCCTAAAACATTCAGTTTAGCATTTATTTTGACTGTACACTTTGATATATTTCATCATCACTTGTCATATAATTTTCAGATTTTGTCTGCATATTACCTATACATTTTTTTGCATTACTTATTTCTCATGTCTATGGTTGATCCAGGCCACAAAGGTCCCTCACACCTGGTGTTGACGTATCACTGAATCTGTGTACACATTGAAACTTAAACTTTCATCTCTGCCATTGTTAACAATTGTAGGACTACCGTCGTGACAGTTGTTTCTTATGATGCTTTCGATTTCGCCTTTAGGGCTTATACGACTTTGTTAGAGGCACCGGGCACCAGCCAACGCGAAGTTGACCGTACAGTTAACGTGTATGGTTATTTCAATAATATAACACACTGTACAATTTAATCATTTAAATTTTTATAAAATATGAATAATTATTTGCTGCCTGTGTGATGATTGACTTGGCGAAGATTAACTCCTCGCTACTGTAAAATCGTAAAGAGTTGTCTTGTTTAAATTTACTTCCTTAGAAACGGTATACATTTTCTCCTATTGCTTCTTCTTTAGTATCGCTGTCAAGTAACTCACTAATAACTTTTTTCTGCTTTTTTGCACCAGTCATTGATACGTTCAGCTTAATCTGGAGATCTACATTAAGTACTCTGTCCATGCCACACAACAGTCCTTCAGCGACTTCAGTATTTTGATTGTGAGTGCATATCGATTACGATTTGCTGCATCAATAGGTGTTCCACCATTATTTTAATTTTCTTTACTCCTGTCATTCAACTGAAAGGCAGTGGTAATAATTTACAATTCTTCTTTATTCTTATGAAGACGAAATTGTCTCATCTGTACCTGATGTCCATTTCCTGAGTATTTCAAAAACGTGTTACTATATTATGTCGTGCCAAAGGCTTTCTCTGTTGATGTGGTCCTCAATGAAATGAAACATCGTACAATGTACATTTTTAATAATACGAGCATTGGCCGAACTTGGCAGTCTACCATTTGCGTGGTAATATCGATGAAACACATGTAAAAAAAGTTTTATTGTTTTAAAATATTGAAATGAAATTTGTATCTTTACAGACCACTTCAGTAGAAACAAATGCTAACGCTTTTGTCGGAACTGGATTTCAAAAAAGTTGAAAATATTAAAATGGAATACAATATTTACAACGAAGGGTTACAGTGAAAGAGGGAAAGAACAGAAGCACAGAGAAACTATTATAGAAAAGATGTGGGATAGAAGCTGAACACTAGGGCTAATACTAATCACACTGTATTTATTAACAGTAATTTGTAGTTCTTATGTTCTTAAATTCTAAAAACATTCCACATCTATCATAAAAATACCTATTTTAACGTAATAATATACGTTAAATCTCCTTTAGACAATCGTAAAGCTACAAAATGTCTTGGATAACGAAAAACTTCAAGTCATATTTAGGTTTCTATTTTGTATGAATAAAATGTAAATTCGTTTTATAAATCATACTGGAAAAATACATTCTGCTGAATCTGTTTACAAAATCTCAGATAATAGCAAAGACTGTAGAAATAGTTATTAACACATCCAAATATATCACTTTTTGAAGAAGTTGGTTCACAAATTATTTGTGTTATTAACAAATTAACTTATGACTAATTATGAAAATGATCAGGACGTCCACTCAGCACACATTTCAAAGTGTCCACCTTACTGTCTAGCCCTGATTTATGTTCACATGAGCGAAGATTTGTAGGAAGTTTCACTTTTTAGCAGAGTGCGAACTGATTTCAAACCGAGAAGATTAAAACCGTGTGCATTACTAACGTGGAACCTTTGCTCTGGCGTGCAGATGCTCTGCACGATTCACGACCTGCCCCCCGCAGCTTCACTTATTTGCCTGTGAAAAGCAGCGATCCGAAGTTCGAGGTCCTGTCCTCCACACCACTTTAATCTCTCATGAAGTATCAAATATCTGATTGATTCTGAAACGAATCTTTGACTCTGCAACGAAGCGTGGTCTATTACGAAACTTCCTGTGCCAAACTCGGACTAGAAACCGAGGCATTGCTTTCCAATGATTTGAATGATGCTGGGTTCGAGTCTGGGTCCGACATATAGATTTAATGAATCTATCTCCACCCTCTGTCGGGAGTATGGCACTACGGCTAGTCAATATCCAATAATACACCACCAAACGACGTTTTTTAGGTTTTATTTTTAGGGTACCAGTTACGTCGTCTTCAGACCTGAATAAATAGAGTAACCTGCGTGTTATAAAATATAGCAGTACCTTTAACTGGTTTCGTAAAGATTATTTCGGGCATTCGTGCTCCTTGGACGGCTATCAGCAACTCTAACAAAGCTCGCTTGCTAACCCCTTGACCACCATGATCCCTAACGTTCGGTACCAATCATTCCAATATTTCGGGGGTCCACAGGAAGATATTACACTTCCTCTCGATCACGTTGCAGAAAATGTGACTCATCAGAATCTCAAACTGGTCCTCAGGTAAATTACTAAATGGTGACAACGACCGACAAATAGAATCAACGCTGTAGCCTAAAAAATAAAAACATGAAATGAATACATTATACCACATATTATGTTCGGTAATTACAGATGTGTGAAACATCTGGCGCCATAGACATTTCAGAGAAAGAGTATGATAGATTGTACATCGGTCCGCCCCGATAGCTGAGTGGTCAGCACGGTGGTCTGTCACACCCGCGTTCGCTTCCCGGCGGGGTCGGAGATTTTCTCCGCTCAGGGACTGGGTGTTGTGTTGTCCTCATTATGATTTCATAATCATCAGTTGAAGGCAACGGAAAATGGACACTGGAATCACTTCCCAAGACGCTCATACAATGGACCTCTCTGACGGGGCTTTCCCCATGACAAGACCTACCGTAAGGCAGAGCACAAACGAAAGGGTCTTTTTTTGTCTTCAGTCTACTGACTGGTTTGATGTGGCCCGCTACGAATTCCTTTCCTGTGCTAACCTCTTCATCTCATAGTAGTGCTTGCAACCTACGTCCTCAATTAATTGCTTGACGTATTCCAATCTCTGTCTTCCTCTACAGTTTTTGCCCTCTACAGCTCCCTCTAGTACCATGGAAGTCATTCCCTCATGTCTTATCAGATGTCCTATCATCCTGTCCCTTCTCCTTATCAGTGTTTTCCACATATTCCTTTCCGATTCTGCGTAGAACCTCCTCATTCCTTACTTTATCAGTCTACCTAATTTTCAACATTCGTCTATAGCACCACATCTCAAATGCTTCGATTCTCTTCTGTTCCGGTTTTCCCACAGTCCATGTTTCACTACCATACAATGCTGTACTCCAGACGTACATCCTCAGAAATTTCTTCCTGAAATTAAGGCCGGTATTTGATATTAGTAGACTTCTCTTGGCCAGAAATGACTTTTTTTGCTATAGCGAGTCTGCTTTTGATGTCCTCCTTGCTCCGTCCGTCATTGGTTATTTTACTGCCTAGGTAGCAGAATTCCTTAACTTCATTGACTTCGTGACCATCAATCCTGATGTTAAGTTTCTCGCTGTTCTCATTTCTACTACTTCTCATTACCTTCGTCTTTCTCCGATTTACTCTCAAACCATACTGTGTACTCATTAGACTGTTCATTCCGTTCAGCAGATCATTTAATTCTTCTTCACTTTCACTCAGGATAGCAAAGTCATCAGCAAATCGTATCATTGATATCCTTTCGCCTTGTATTTTAATTCCACTCCTGAACCTTTCTTTTATTTCCATCATTGCTTCCTCGATGTACAGATTGAAGAGTAGGGGCGAAAGGTTACAGCCTTGTCTTACGCCCTTCTTAATACGAGCACTTCGTTCTTGATCGTCCACTCTTATTATTCCCTCTTGGTTGTTGTACATATTGTATATGACCCGTCTCTCCCTATAGATTACCCCTACTTTTTTCAGAATCTCGAACAGCTTGCACCATTTTATATTGTCGAACGCTTTTTCCAGGTCGACAAAACCTATGAAACTTTCTTGATTTTTCTTTAGTCTTGCTTCCATTATTAGCCGTAACGTCAGAATTGCCTCTCTCGTCCCTATACTTTTCCTAAAGCCAAACTGATCGTCACCTAGTGCATTCTCAATTTTTTTCCATTCTTCTGTATATTATTCTTGTAAGCAGATTCGATGCATGAGCTGTTAAGCTGATTGTGCGATAATTCTCGCACTTGTCAGCACTTGCCGTCTTCGGAATTGTGTGGATGATGCTTTTCCGAAAGTCAGATGGTATATCGCCAGACTCATATATTCTACACACCAACGTGAATAGTCGTTTTGTTGCCACTTCCTCCAATGATTTTAGAAATTCTGATGGAATGTTATCCATCCCTTCTGCCTTATTTGACGGTAAGTCCTCCAAAGCTCTTTTAAATTCCGATTCTAATAGTGGATCCCCTATCTCTTCTAAATCGACTCCTGTTTCTTCTTCTATCACATCAGACAAATCTTCACGCTCATAGAGGCTTTCAATGTATTCTTTCCACCTATCTGCTCTCTCCTCTGCATTTAACAGTGGAATTCCCGTTCCACTCTTCATGTTACCACCGTTCTTTTTAATGTCACCAAAGGTTGTTTTGACTTTCCTGTATGCTGAGTCTGTCCTTCCGACAGTCATATCTTTTTCGATGTCTTCACATTTTTCCTGCACCCAATTCGTCTTAGCTTCCCTGCACTTCCTATTTATTTCATTCCTCAGCGACTTGTATTTGTGTATTCCTGATTTTCCCGGAACATGTTTGTACTTCCTCCTTTCATCAATCAACTGAAGTATTTCTTCTGTTACCCATGGTTTCTTCGCAGCTACCTTCTTTGTACCTATGTTTTCCTTCCCAACTTCTGTGATGGCCCTTTTTAGAGATGTCCATTCCTCTTCAACTGCACTGCCTACTGCGCTATTCCTTATTGCTGTATCTATACTGTTAGAGAACTTCAAACGTTCTCGTCATTCCTTAGTACTTCCTTATCCCACTTCTTTGCGTATTGATTCTTCCTGACTAATGTCTTGAAAAATTAACTGCGAGAAAACTTGGTACATTATGGCAAACATATTTGTTGAATGCTGACCAAACGTAAGTTTCAGTCAATTATGGCTGGCAGGTAGGTTACGGTCAGGAATTTCGGAGACAAAAATAGAAACACCCTTATTGTTTCCCTCGAAAAGGATTAAAAAATAACTGATATATCGCGTAAGTCTATTAATCCAGTACCGCTAAAAATACCTATTAAGACGCTTGGATTGCAAAAGGAAGTGAATCAATACTGCTTTGGCAATGGGAATTTGTATCTGAATTACATTAACGCTCGTCAGATTTGGGGCCGTTCGAGTTCCAACCATCTTTCCAACTATGGAAATTACTGTCTAGAAGAAAATTTGATAACTTTTAAGAGGTCACGGCAGCTGTTGATAGCTATCTGCTTGTAGTATACGTCTTTGTGAAACAATGAATGCCTGGAATCTTTTTATTGGCAACACGTTGGATTTAGTACACCGATCTAAATGTGATCTACATGGAAAAGAATATGCGTTACTTAGCGGAAAAAACATGTCTTTAGTTGCTGGGTTGGGGATTGTGCATTTACTTGATGTGTTCTTAGTCTTGGTTAGTACTGCAAAACCTCTTTTCTACCACACAAGGTGTAACAAGTTTAAGTGCAGATATTTTTATATGTGGTACCTTAATATGTACACACACCATTGTGTTGGATCTCTTCTCTGCATGGAACGGTTTTCCCAGAACCACGTTACAAACCTTACAGCCTGATGTTTTCTGCACTGTCGTAGCAGCACCACTAAATGGGCTACTCCTATGAGCATAGATAAACTGTTTTGTGTCCACGCATCCACACTTCGACATTTGACCTTCTACCCAGCGAAAAATAAGCATTAATGTCTCACTCTTGCCACATGTCCCTGGAGGTACTAACCGAACTAAACATAGTACTTCTAATAGCTGAAATTATTATCCTGTAAATGAAGTAAATACCGATGTAATGTTGTTCAGTACACTGTCCTCAGTCAGCAATAAAAGTCTGCACTTGTGCCCTTATGATGGCCATGGATATACCCTGAGTCCGTCTCTTGTGGGACCATCATGTGGAACTCACAGACAACACAGGCTGCAGAGTTTGCGGATGTTGTAGGTGGGTTAGTGTATTGACGTAACGTGTTCTGGATTCACTAACACGATAAAATTTTGAATGGATAACTAGCTTAAAATATTTTCGCATAGTTGCGAAAAACTCACGCTCAGTTAGAACAAAACGTGGGAAGTTCTGAGTAAGGCTCATGATGATGTTTTCTAGGTTTTACAAAACAGGAGAATAAAGAGATCAATCGCACAGTGTTGTCATTTTCAGCTTCAAGGTTGTCAATCATGGTTTAAATTAGGGAGCAGGAAGCAGGTGGTTATCCAAACACGGAGAGAAAGGAGGAGGAAGAAGAAAAGGTCCTGGACAGGAGACGGAAGGTGGTAGTGAAATGATAATTAAATCAAGACCCTAAGTTGTCGACAGACGTTGATATACATCAACGGGGACAGTTGAAAATGTGTGCCCCGACCGGGGCTCGAGCCCGGGATCTCCTCCTTACATGGTAGACGCTCTATTCATCTCAGCCACCGAGGACGCAGAGGATAGTGCGGCTGCAGGGATTTATCCCTTGCAAGGGTTCGGACAATGCGTGTGCATCCAGCACAGAAGAAGAAGGTCAATGCCCAGTCAGCCTTAACTATATGAAGACATTATCTGTTCTTTCGGACATGTCCGAAAGAGTAGATACCATCTTCATATATGAAGGTGGTAGTGGTCGACACTCCAGCGTGTGAAAAGGGGCGGGCCGACACAGGATGCGGACTAGTGCAGACCTGAGCAGCCAGTTGACCTACACAAAAGAATACGCTGATCAATTCCATTCTATCAGAAGAACGTGGCTGTCCAGGTAGTGTTTTCTGGCGTTGCAGTGCAATTAATAATAGCGAACCGAATAGCGGATTTTACATTATAGGACTAAAGAGGGGCACACTAACACATACGTACGTTCCTAGTGCGGAGGTATCGCTCGTAAAAGTGGTCAAAAATTAACTATACATCTCTGTAGTGAATATTAGTTTATAGTTGTGAATTTTTTATGTTTTTTCCACCTTCGTGTATGCTACCAGAAGTGTCTTATGTACTACATCTTACCCAATCTTTGGCGATTGATTATCTCTCAATCGAGAGAACGTACTGCAAATCTACAACATTACAGGAGACAGCCTTTGAATCACAGGATTTTGAATACAAAGTCGAGTTGTATTCCTTTATGCATAATCTATAAATCGTGCAGAGAGCCAAACAAGTGTTGCGTATTCCGGTTAAAATTCTGCGGGTTAAGAGGTAGTCTTAACTCTCTAACGTTTCGTCTCCGATTGAGAGAGATATACAGGGTTATTACAAATGATTGAAGCGATTTCACAGCTCTACAATAACTTTATTATTTGAGATATTTTCACAATGCTTTGCACACACATACAAAAACTCAAAAAGTTTTTTTAGGCATTCATAAATGTTCGATATGTGCCCCTTTAGTGATTCGGCAGACATCAGGCCGATAATCAAGTTCCTCCCACACTCAGCGCAGCATGTCCCCATCCATGAGTTCGAAAGCATCGTTGATGCGAGCTCACAGTTCTGGCACGTTTCTTGGTAGAGGAGGTTTAAACACTGAATCTTTCACATAACCCCACAGAAAGAAATCGCATGGGGTTAAGTCGGGAGAGCGTGGAGGCCATGACATGAATTGCTGATCATGATCTCCACCACGACCGATCTATCGGTTTTCCAATCCCGAACATCATGATGGAAGTGCAGTGGAGCACCATCCTGTTGAAAGATGAAGTCGGCGCTGTCGGTCTCCAGTTGTGGCATGAGCCAATTTTCCAGCATCTCCAGATACACGTGTCCTGCAACGTTTTTTTCGCAGAAGGAAAAGGGGCCGTAAACTTTAAACCGTGAGATTGCACAAGACACGTTAACTTTTGGTGAATTGCGAATTTGCTGCATGAATGCGTGAGGATTCTCTACCGCCCAGATTCGCACATTGTGTCTGTTAACTTCACCATTAAGAAAAAAATGTTGCTTCATCACTGAAAACAAGTTTCGCACTGAACGCATCCTCTTCCATGAGCTGTTGCAACCGCGCCGAAAATTCAAAGCGTTTGACTTTGTCATCGGGTGTCAGGGCTTGTAGCAATTGTAAACGGTAAAGCTTCTGCTTTAGCCTTTTCCCTAAGATTTTCGAAACCGTCGGCTGTGGTACGATTAGCTCCCTGCTTGCTTTATTCGTCGACTTCCGCGGGCTACGCATGAAACTTGCCCGCACGCGTTCAACCGTTTCTTCGCTCACTGCAGGCCGACCCGTTGATTTCCCCTTACAGAGGCATCCAGAAGCTTTGAACTGCGCATACCATCGCCGAATGGAGTTAGCAGTTGGTGGATCTTTGTTGAACTTCGTCCTGAAGTGTCGTTGCACTGTTATGACTGACTGATGTGAGTGCGTTTCAAGCACTACATACGCTTTCTCGTCTCCTGTCGCCATTTTGTCTCACTGCGCTCTCGAGCGCTCTGGCGGCAGAAACCTGAAGTGCGGCTTCAGCCGAACAAAACTTTATGAGTTTTTCTACGTATCTGTAGTGTGTCGTGACCATATGTCAATGAATGGAGCTACAGTGAATTTATGAAATCGCTTCAATCATTTGTAATAGCCCTGTATAGTTGTTGTCTTATCTCTGAAGATGTCTTCTGCAATCGGAGGTCAAAAATAAGGGAATAGTTTCATGTACTGATCGCGGCCTCTCAGCCCGGAAGTTGCAACTGAACTTATCATCGGGAGTGCATGCCAACACTGTATGAGCAGTTACGTAGTTTCGTTCTTTTATGAGGTGACTGGTGTATCAAGTGAAGGTCCTATCAGACACAGGTTACGAAGCGGTAAAAGACAGGTAACTCACAGTATCTTCTCTACAAAGCAGACAGCTGTAATACTTGCTGCTGCTTGTGTACGTATATTTAAGACGTATCGACTGTTCGAAACCAGGCAATGCGACACAAATCACGTGAGTTTAAATTATGAAACGCAGAGTTATTTAGGTCATCTTTTTAATATATATTGTCAGTTATGAATAGTTCACACCCTTTACTGATTAGTTATTTGGAACTGGTAACCACTATGAATTGTCACTATGATATTTGATAATACGTCAGTTACATTTCATTGTTGGTCCTAATATGGCTTCTGGATTGACGCTCATGTGTGACAATAGTGGACATAGTAACTTCGTATTACTTGAAGGTTGTATCAGTGCTATTATGGACGCTATAAGATATACTCGGAAGTCACAGATGGTATGGTGCCTACTTTCTTTAACTATGTTTTTGGATTTATAAATCATCATTAGAGTAATCAAGATTTGGGTTAAATGGCGTATCTTATTCATATTTATTCTTTTCGTGTCTTATTCATATTCATTCTTAGTCGTCTATCTTATACATAAGACAAGGAGACTTGTAAGTATTAAGTACCTGTTGAACATTAGTAGATATAAGTAGATATCAGAGAAGAAACAGAAGCAGACTAGAAATCAATTTAATATAGTGAGAGAGAGGAAATAAGAGGTTACTGATGATTTTAACAGACTGCTGGTCACAATGATCAGCATAAATGAGTTTATAGCCGCTTAGCTGAACTTTATCTAATAATTATGGTAATAGATAGGAAACGGTACGTTTTCGGCAACATGAAAGTACTGAATCATAAATTTAGACAACATAGTCTAGGGAGGGCAGGAACCTGATTCTATATTTAAGTTACAATGAGTAGTCGAGATCGCAGTAATATTTGCTTATTGACCTGTTTCGGTTTATGTAGAAGCCATCTTCAGAATTTTTGGCCCTGAATATGACCTTAAGATACAGGAAAGCTGTAGTAAAAATTAGATAAAGGTTATAGCGTTTACCCCTATAGCTAGTGCTGGCGGCTCCTCTGTTTTCTCGTGATACCATGATTGTATACAGACAGATGGCAGTGGAGCCACAGGTTAAATAGAGTGCAATTCGCGCGCCGACTATGGCTTACGTCATCACCAGTAAATGGCAAACGCTTCATAAGGACTGTATGAAATTTGCAGATAAACTAAAACACACTATCGGAATTTCAAAATATCGATTTCCAAGACCTGTGGTATATACATTAACATGCAAGGATTGCCATAAGAAATATATTGGTCAGACTGCTAGGATTTATCAAACAAGGTTTAAAGAGCATATGGGGGTACAGCGCGCAGAAAATCTGCATCTGGATCGAATCTCACGAGTACTAATCATTCAGAATGTAATATAGGACACGATATGCTAATCCTACATACTATCCAAAAAGGCCTCCTCTTAGATACCTCGGAAGAACTTGAGATTTTTGTCCGCCAAAGAAGCAACATTTTCAGAATATCATTTTCCGCCTTTTAATTTGCGACTAATGCCACATCTTCTGTCTTATCTTTTATGCACGTCTCACATATATGTCAACGTCACCTCGTCATGAACATGCTTCTTATTTCACGTGGTATTCATTTTATAGTGTACTTTGGGAGCATCTGAGTTGAAATGTACTGGAGTATATCGATCATTTTCATTTTTTATATTTCCATGCCTGTAAATTAATAGAATAATATTAATGTAGCCTAATGCTGTTAAGACCTGTACAGCCTTTTGTCATCGTGTTGCTGACGACACGATGTCGTATATGTATTCAGGTTTCTGGAAGCCCATGCCATGAAGACGTTCACACAAAGCTGCCACTCTGTCACTATGGCACCTTGACAACAGCAGCTGATCTCATGGTCATGCGTCACCATATCTGGTCTGGCTAATGACGCTGTAGAATACTAAGTACCTTTCCTACAACGTTTATTTATGAGTCGTCGGCACGAATGTCTTTGATGAAATCGGTCTGAATCGATACCTCGATCCTAGTTTGCGTCCCCAGGCGAACTTTCTCGATTGCCACTTCGACCGTCACGTTACCATGACAACGGCGTCCTCTTCAGAACACATTTCTATGATATCATGGCGACCATCTTAACCTTCGCGTTGTCTAGGCAACGGCGTCGTATTAAATTTGTACCAGAGAGCACTGTCTAGTAAATATATATACGTTGTGCACGTATTTTAATGGTTGTATCTATTAAGTTAATTTTACCTCTTATTATCTCTTTATGTAATATGTATGTGCATATAATTACTAGTCTCTTGTTTATTCCTTTATCGTCAAAACACTAGTAAGAATGATGTGTTTCTCTTTCACAGCAGTGTCAAGAGATTACGCTGCCTCTTCTGTTGTTTTGTAAGTTTATTTATTTTATTTTAACATAAATTATTACTTGCCTTATGTTTGATAATGTTTTAACATTTTATTTACTCGTACGTGTGCTACGAGAATTTAGTGTGCAGATTCCATACAGTTCTTATGAAACGTTTGTCATTGGCTAGTGATGACGTAAGCCATAGTCGGAACGCGGATTGCACTCTATTTAACCCGTGGCTACCTCATCTCCATGCCCCTGGCAGAACCTGTGTTTTGCTCATCGCCATCTGTGTGCTGCGTCAGTGTTGTGTTTGATGCTGTTCTGTGCGTCGAGAGCTCAGATTTTAATTGTGTGCTGGACTAGTTCATAGTGTTATTGCCAGTGATCGTTATGTGCTACGCCGTCCATCGATACTTTTATGCTGCAGCCATACTTCGCCTTCTATTTTTAATTGTCCCAGTGTATGTGGTTTTTTGTGCTCAGTACTTATTAAGGTTTTTGTCTCCATTTTACAGTCGCCCCCTTTTTGTCTGTTTTCGTCCATTATGTTCCCCCTTTATTTTATAATATTGTCCGCCACATTTTCTCGTTTGTAATTTTAAATGTCTTCTGTTGTACCACTATTCTCTTTTGGCTGAAGAGCAGCGCATATGCTGCTGCCAGGCCACCCCGGATGGGGACTTGAAATTCAATAAAGAAAAAAAAATCCCTCAGTCAGTGTAGGATCGTGGTATCACGACAAAACTGAGGAGCTGCCAACATCAGCTATAGGGGTAAACGCTACAACCTTTTTTTCTATTTTTTACGCTATATACGATAGTATTGTTAGTAATTTTTACAATAGCTTTTCTCTATCTTCAGGCTATATATAGCAGTACTGTTTGTAACTTTCTGTTCCTACCCTTGCAGGGCCAAAAATTCTGAAGATGGCTTCTACATAAGCCGAAACGGGTCAGTAAACATATATTATTGCGATATCAGCTGAAAAACTGAAAAACACTGAATTCCAGTCCTGCAAATGTAATACGCTTAAAGGTTGAATGACTTGTTACGGAGACCGTGAAATAGCGAACATAAGAAATTGTTATAATTTTTATTAGTTACTGGAGAGCTGAGCATAGTAAATGCTGTAAATTGCGAGTTTTTAAGTAATAAACACTCCGTCAACTCTTGCCTAGTTTGACTGGAATAAATTTCAAGCATTCCTTTAAACAATAAATGACTGACAGCCATCATAACAAATTCACTAGGATTTGGCTTGTCCATTGACGAATGCTGAAGACACTTTGAATTCAGAATGCTGCTAAGGAATGTGTTTTTATGAAATGTTAATTATTTAGGATTACGTACTGACTTGTAATTTAGTTTTATGCAGAAGTGTGTGGCACGATTAAATGAAGGTTCCTTCTAACGAAGCTCTGATGCACCTGAAATCTCTGATAGACTGTATCTAATCATACGCAATCTGATCATTTTGTGTGACAGTAATGCCATTTCGTTTGGATACTTCCGAATTTGTATTAACATGAGACACAGTTACGTCTCATGAAATGATGCTGCTTTGAACACTGTAAGCAAAGAGAAGACAGCAAGTTAAAGTATGTGATCAGCAACGGACGACGGCCCCATTTCTCAAATGGTAAATATCAATCCAACACGCGTTGTCTCTGGTTGAGACAGGCAAATGAGAAGTATATCTCAATGTCCAAAGAGCAGATTCGGACCATTACTTGCTCTAGCTTCTAGCTGGAAAACAAACTCTTGCAAGGCGTAATCCTTCCGCTCCAACTCAGAATTAAGTAACACAATGAAATGAGAGGCAAAACCAGCAGTACATATACGAGGTTGTCATTGTTTTTCTTATTTCAGTTTTACTGGTGGCTGCAAGCGATATCAAGTAAAAATTTATCTGGCTGCAAACATTGGCGAAAGATAAGTAAACAAGATTGTACGGAATCAACACTCTTTTATAGACAATACAGTAAGGGCAATAAGTGTATCATTCCCAAAGTTTACTCAGTTGCAAAACACTGATGTTTTCTCATCATTGAGATAAAACATAGTAAAAGCTCGTCAAACTATTTTCATTTGTTAACTGTACGTAATATTCCGCGTTACTTATGTGCAAATGAGTAGGGTTCGGATCAGGATAATGTTTTGGTAGTGGATGAATTGAATGTAGGAAGTAACATGGACTAAATGTTGTATTAGACAGTTTCTTTCTTTCTGACGAAATGACGTTTTTAGGTGATCTTCTATATTTAGTGCACGCTGAATTCAAAAATGTAACCCAATTTGCTCAATCAGGTCATGTTTCTTCTCTACTTCAATATTTAGATTGTAACCTATTAGGCATGTAAGCCTTTTAGCTATTTGAAATTTTTAAGTTTATTGTCACGAAGCGGAGTTATTTTCACATCTTACAGCTAAGTCCAGTGTGGTATTCTAATAAACGTAGTTAACATTGATGAAAAAACACTTCTATTTATCAATGTTTTCACTAACACCTTTAAATTGACGCTAGACGTACACTCATAGTTGGCAACTTTGTATACAGGGAAAAAGGTAGCAACTATAGAAGAGAGAGAGGTGAAGGGTTGTACTGACCTAGATTCTAGCTTGTACCAACTTGCAGGGTAGTATGACTAGAGCTTTCTGAGCGAAAGCAACATTGTTACAAAATGAGTCGAAAATGTAAGAATCATCTTGGTCGATTTGGCTATATCCGTCATAAAGCTATCATGCCACATAGGAAGCTAAAAATTATTTCTCTTGTGAGGAAAATGTATGGATACTTTGGAGTTAAAATAGTTAAAATTGGTGGCAAGGAGAAAGCTTTCACACCACATGTGCAGAAAATCTATGGTGCTGTAAAAGCAACTAGCAAAAATGTCCCGGTTTCAGTGTACCTAGGGCTTGGTGGGAAGGAAAATATCGTAACGCCAACTGTTATTTCTGCTTGAGAAATATCCAGTGTAAATTAATTTCTTTGATTTTAGTTAACTTCATATATACTCTTTAATGGTGCCTCTTCAATTAATTACAATAAGTACCTCAATTGAATTACTTTAATGAATGCATCTGCTTTTACTTTTACAGGTGCATGAAAAGAAACAGAGACAACGTAAAATATCAAGACTTGCCGGCTGCCATAAGACCAGTGCCTCATGGACCAGGAATTCTGATTCCAACATCACCTGCTGACTAGAGTGCTTTGAATGGCCCAGATAATGAAATGTATAAGCGAATATTGGGTATATTGGTGATACATACCAGGCCCTGAGATTCATGCCACCTTAAATCCCTAACCCCAGATTAACTGAATTATATGACACAAAATTTGTGCCTATCCAAAGAGGTTGCCGGTTACTGGGATCATATCTTCGCCAAAACAGATTGTTAGGTCCTGGAACAATGTTGAAGTATTTCAGAAAGGATTCAGAAGCTTCACTGGTTTAATGTTATGGTATTTGTGGTCTCATTCAAGCTTCTGTGGAAAATATATTCATTCGTTATTTCATCACTCCATCTAATTTTCAGCGTACTGTTGTAACACATATCAAATGCTTCGAGTCTCTATTTTTTTTTAACCCTCTCCACCCGTTCATAACTAGCTTCCATGCAGTATTGTTCTTCAAATGTACGTCCTCAGAAATTTAGTATTCAAATTAAGGCCGGTGTTTGACAGCAGTAGACATCTTTAGGTCAGGAACGCTCTCTTCATCTCTGCTAGTCTGGCTTTGGAAGCAAAATAACACGTAACGGACGAACTTCATCGACGTAGTGGTTACCAATTTTTAAGTTATACTAAACTGTTTTCAGCAACTCCTCATTAGTCTAGTCTTTCTTCGGTTTACCCTAAATTCATATTCTGTAATTACTGGACTCATCATTGCATTCAACATGTCCTATGATCCTACTTCACTTCCATTGAGGATAGAATGTCATCAGCGAATCTCGTCCTTGGTACACTTTCACAATGAAGTTTAACATCGCTCCTCAAATTTTCTTCCATTCCCGTAATTGCTTCTTCGACATACAGACTGAGCACTAGTGGCGAAAGATTGCATTCCTGTCTTACAGCCTTTTTAATTCAAGCACTGTTTTCTTGGTCCTTCACTTCAATTTTTTCTTCTTTTTTGTGTGTATAGTGTATAACTCACCTTTCCCTATAGCTTATTTCTATTTTTCTCAGTAGTTCGAACGTATTGTGGTATTTTACATTGTGGATCGCTCTTCCTATGTCGATTATCTATAAAAGAGCATTACTTATATTATTAAGAAGCGCAACGCCCGAACTGCCTTTCTGGCGTCCTGTTTTCCGAAAACCAAACTGCTCGTCATCTAACAGGTCTTCTGTTTTCTTTCCCAGTCAACTGTATGTTATTCTTACCAGAAACTTTGATACCTAAGTCCTTAAGCCGATTATACGATACTTGTCACGCTTGTCTGTCCTTATTAACTTCGGGATTTTGGTGAAAACACTTTTCTATCATCCAGTTCACGTGTAATTTGCTTGCCACTTGGTTAATGAGTTTGGAAACAGCAAAAGAATGTAGTATACCTTCTGTCTTATTCGACATCATGACTTCCAAAACTCTGTTGAACTCTGACTCTAATACTGAATCCCGTTATTGACTCAAGTTTCTTCTTTTATAAAATCATCAGACATTTCCTCTCCCTCGTAGGGGCTTTCAGTGTACTCTTTCCACCTATCCCCTCTTTCCTCTGCACTAAACAGTTGAATTCGTCTTGCACTCTTAATGTTGATACCCTTGCTTTTTATTTCACCATAGGTTAACATGACTTTTTTCTATGATGAATCTCTACTTACCACGACGACAGATTTTTTTTTTTTTTTTTTTTTTTTTTTTTTGAGTCCTTCACTTTTTCCTCCATGCACTTCCCGGTAGCATCCTGCACTTTCTATTTATTTAATTCCTAAATGACGCATATTTGCTCATTTTTGACTGTTCCTGAATGTCTGTGTATTCAAGGTATGCTTTACTCAAGGTTTCTTCGCAGCTACCTACATTGTATATTATAATGTCCTATTTCTTTGGTAGGCCTTTTCAGATATGCCCAATCCTCTAACTGAATCGCCTGCTTCTTTATCCACTATAGCTGTATCTACAGCTTCAAACGTTCTTTATCATTCGTGTATAATGCCCTATGTCACTTCTTTCCACACTGATTTTTCCGGAGAATTTTCTTAAAGTTCAACCGCCTCTTAATCACTACTAAGTTGTTACTCGTCCTGTAATTTTTGATCCGTTATTACTAGCTGATTTATTTTTATTTTTTCTTTTTCTTTACAGTTACGCTTTATCCTCTCTCAGTCCTACTACCGAGCCCACATTCTCCCTCACCACCTCCTTCTATTCCCTTCAGCACCCCAGAGATACAGTCCTCCATGAATTCTACGAGTAATTTATCTCGCTTTACGTACTGTATTACCAGTTCAATGACCTCAATTTCTTTCACTCTCTCTTCTTCTGCTTATAACACCAGTATTACCTGAAATACTGTTGTTACTGTTCCTACTGAACTGAATAATCCTATCACTTGTCTGTTCACTGTAACGCAAACCCTGCCCTACGTTTCTTTTTCCGGCTTGTTCTACTCCCATTATACCATTTCCTGCTGCTGTTGGTACGACCTTACAGTCGTCTCACAGAAATTCTTGTCTTCTTTCCATATCTCTTTATTAACTTAGCTTTTGCATTTCTCTTTTCAAATTTTTAGCTCCCTACAACATTCAGACTTTTGACATTCCACGAGCCGACTTGTGTAATGTTATCCTGTCATTGGTTATTCAGTCTTTTCCTCATGGTCACCTCTTGCATGGCATTATCCTTCGGGGAATCCAAATGGGGACTAATTCCGTATCTTTTGCCAATGGAAAAATCATCATGAGACATTTTCACTTACAGGCCGCATGTCCTGTCTTCAATGCGGTTGTTTGAATTGCTTTCTGCATTCCTATGTCGTTGATTACTTGTGATTCTTCTGCCCTTTAGGGGCTGTTTCCACCCCGAGAGAAGGAGGGTGTCCCGAATCCCTGATCTCTCCTTCGCCCTCCTCGGCAATGCTGTTATGAGAACGAATGAGATTGTATGTGTTCGACTAGCATTTCTGAGAAATTTCATTCTAAATACACTCCTGGAAATTGAAATAAGAACACCGTGAATTCATTGTCCCAGGAAGGGGAAACTTTATTGACACATTCCTGGGGTCAGATACATCACATGATCACACTGACAGAACCACAGGCACATAGACACAGGCAACAGAGCATGCACAATGTCGGCACTAGTACAGTGTATATCCACCTTTCGCAGCAATGCAGGCTGCTGTTCTCCCATGGAGACGATCGTAGAGATGCCGGATGTAGTCCTGTGGAACGGCTTGCCATGCCATTTCCACCTGGCGCCTCAGTTGGACCAGCGTTCGTGCTGGACGTGCAGACCGCGTGAGACGACGCTTCATCCAGTCCCAAACATGCTCAATGGGGGACAGATCCGGAGATCTTGCTGGCCAGGGTAGTTGACTTACACCTTCTAGAGCACGTTGGGTGGCACGGGATACATGCGGACGTGCATTGTCCTGTTGGAACAGTAAGTTCCCTTGCCGGTCTAGGAATGGTAGAACGATGGGTTCGATGACGGTTTGGATGTACCGTGCACTATTCAGGTCCCCTCGACGATCACCAGTGGTGTACGGCCAGTGTAGGAGATCGCTCCCCACACCATGATGCCGGGTGTTGGCCCTGTGTGCCTCGGTCGTATGCAGTCCCGATTGTGGCGCTCACCTGCACGGAGCCAAACACGCATACGACCATCATTGGCACCAAGGCAGAAGCGACTCTCATCGCTGAAGACGACACGTCTCCATTCGTCCCTCCATTCACGCCTGTCGTGACACCACTGGAGGCGGGCTGCACGATGTTGGGGCGTGAGCGGAAGACGGCCTAACGGTGTGCGGGACCGTAGCCCAGCTTCATGGAGACGGTTGCGAATGGTCCTCGCCGATACCCCAGGAGCCACAGTGTCCCTAATTTGCTGGCAAGTGGCGGTGCGGTCCCCTACTGCACTGCGTAGGATCCTACGGTCTTGGCGTGCATCCGTGCGTCGCTGCGGTCCGGTCCCAGGTCGACGGGCACGTGCACCTTCCGCCGACCACTGGCGACAACATCGATGTACTGTGGAGACCTCACGCCCCACGTGTTGAGCAATTCGGCGGTACGTCCACCCGGCCTCCCGCATGCCCACTATACGCCCTCGCTCAAAGTCCGTCAACTGCACATACGGTTCACGTCCACGCTGTCGCGGCATGCTACCAGTGTTAAAGAGTGCGATGGAGCTCCGTATGCCACGGCAAACTGGCTGACACTGACGGCGGCGGTGCACAAATGCTGCGCAGCTAGCGCCATTCGACGGCCAACACCGCGGTTCCTGGTGTGTCCGCTGTGCCGTGCGTGTGATCATTGCTTGTACAGCCCTCTCGCAGTGTCCGGAGCAAGTATGGTGGGTCTGACACACCGGTGTCAATGTGTTCTTTTTTCCATTTCCAGGAGTGTATTTAACCAGTGGGTAGGTTCGAACCCGAGACCCAGGACGAAAACCGTACCCCTAGGCCACAGTGTTTAGGAGTTTATGTGAGCGAATCTACACGACACGTTTACCAAAACTGCGGAACAGCTGAAGGTGTTGTCCTGCTTGTACCTGTTGCAGAATAACGTAATAAAACTGCTGGTGCTTATTTGAAATGTTGGTGAATGAAGATTTAGGGACTAAAAAAAGGAGTACTTTCTTCTTTTATGTATGTGAGGTTTAAAATTCTTATGGTGCTTCTAAAGACCGAAGATTATTTTATGCCCCAGCCGTGACGTAAAACATCTACGTACTTGTCATCTGTGGGACTCAGTCAAATATAAGCCTTAATTTGAGGAAGAAACTTCTGAGAACTTACGTTTGGAGCATTGTACGGTAGTAAAACATCTGTTAAGACATCAGGGAATGACTTCCATGGTACTAGAGGGAGTTGTAGAGAGCAAAAATTGTAGAGGAAGACAGAGATTAGAATACATACAACAGATAATTGAGGACGCAGGGTGCAAAATTGCTACTCTGAGGTGAAGGACTGATGACTCAAAAAAAAAAGAGAAATCGCTAAAGACCTCATTTCTCTTAAATAATTAGCTTGTTGTGGGACAAGCAATCTTTCCTGCAGAATCTCAATCAGGTGAATGGCTAGAAACATACCGAGTACTCAACATGTAAAATGGTGTTGCTCATGATAACTTCTGAAACGTTAAGAACATGAAGCTTCATTTCACTGAGAACGGTAGATGACTTGTACAAATGTGGCAACAGATCTCCTGAATGATCTACTGCTGATATCGAACAATGCTCCACAATGAACGTCGCCACTTTCAGCTCTGCAGTGTATTTGCACCATAAAATGTTGCTAGTTTTTAGTTGCTGCAACGGACTTGTGAAAATTTGAGGGCCTGTAAATTTTTCGTACAATTTATATGCTTAGACAGATCTTTTTTATGTTGTTGTAGTGTGCATTTTGCACAATTTGCAAAACGCTTTGGTTCCAACGCGTTTCGAACATGTGAGCCACCCTGAAACAAATAACGCAATTGACGTTATAGTAGTTACTCAGAAACGAACAAATTTTGTTTGATGACGCCTAGCTTGTCCCAAAATAATCGAAGACGTTTTTGTTAAACGCATATTCCGTTAAATTATTTATACGATGTGAAAACAATTGTAAATAAAATATCGTGAACGTAGGACCTCGGTAACCCGTGCCGACTTGTACTGAAACATGTCAGTACTAGTTAAATAAGTATAACGCGCACTATTGCGCTGACTTGTTTGCAAAAATTTTTCAGATTGTCAATAAACGGACTATTATCAATCAGTGAACAAATCAGTGTAATTACAGTGTGTCAACTGTCATTTACCCATGCGGTGCTGGCACGGTAAATTACACTACATGCTTCCGTGAACATGCACTGAAGTAAAATATAGCTGAAATACTGTTCGTAAACGGAACTGAAATCGTCACATGTGTACTGACATTCTAACGGCAGAGCTAAACATATTGAACTGCAACAAAGTAACACAGCAGGCAACGATGGCTACCACACGCAGCACCGTCAGCTAGCTAATGTTGGCTGCATGCAAAAACAAATGAATGACTATCCGCCAAAGCCGTCCAACTTTTACCGACTTCTGCCGAGTCAGGATAGGGAGTGGTCCGCATTTAAAAGTTAACACGCTCTACGTAGTAGTTCTAAAAACTATATATTTTAAATAAGTGGCGTAAAACACCAAATAAAAGGCATAAAACTGCTCTGTATTCACACGTTTTGGTAGTTTTATTTTATTATATCAATGGAACGACTCTATCAATGAAATTGCAAATGTCACTGTATGCCTATCAAATCCCTGCATAATTGTGTGAAGCTTGGAGGGAGTTACGAAAAAATGCACAAAATACTGAAAACGCATTTGAGCAGCACTGACACTATAAACGACGATGTGCTTCAGTTTACGAAGACAGGTCGGCCTGATTAGCTGGCTGGAATGGACGAAAACTGGCTAATGCAGAGGAAAGTGTGTGCTGGAGCTATTAAGTAAAACGACGCGATAAATATTTTTCCAAGGCAACTCATTCGACATCATCGTAGGATGACAGAAGACTCGTCTTCTGATTCTAATGAACATGTCAAGCATTTACAAGAAGATTTTTCCAACTCTGTTCTAAAACATACATCTCGAAACTGGTAAAACACCTATGCGTAAAAATTTCATTACACCGAAGTTAATAGCAATAGACAGGTGCTAGTTAAGTATGAAAATTCAGTGCTTATGCTTGAAGCTACATTTATGCACCTGGACATAATATTGATGAGTGTATTATAAGTAAGTTATCGATTCAAAGGATTCGTACATAATAGCGAAAAAAGCGTACGGAAACCATAAAAGCTAATTTTCAAAACTAGGTACCAGACGTTTTAATTGTTCACTGGGCAAACTGTTGCCTGATTTTCATGACTGGAAATAAAAAGAGGATTGTCTTCCAATAGTTACTTCATATGTGGATTAAGAAAACTTATTGCTGTGCCAAGGCTGGAAATCTCTTCAGGATGCCAACAGGCGCGAGCTATTTGTAACGAGGTCATAGTATGACATCTCTAATTTTCTGTTTAGATCACTATTTTGTCTTTCTATTTCTCTTATTTTAGAAAAATACATTTGCGAGTGAGATGCAAGTCATTCTTCGATCGTCTAAAATTGATGACAGCTTTTCCCTACTAGTGCTCTACTATGTGTACAAAAAAAGCTGTTTTCAGGAAACCAGAAAGAAGTTTTCAACGCTGAGGGCAGTAAACGATGCAGCTAAAGAGCAGTCAATATGATGCCAGACGAGTGCTTAATTTTGAAATTTTAGATTCAGGAAACCCGAACGCATCTCCTCAACAATAACCACCCCCCTCCCCTCATCAGCACACAAAGATCACAAGTTCCGAGTTTTGAAAACTTCTGAAAAAACGTGCAATACGAAATCATATTTTAAAGAAGACTGTTCTGAATTTCAGTTTTTTTGAACATAATTGCTTATAATCAAAATAAAATACCACTAGATTTAGTCACTTCGCTGCCTATTTCTGATCGGTATATCGACCCAAGTCGGTAGCCTTCGTGAATACGAGATCGTGTTTCCAGTTGCTACCAGTCCCTACGTTCAACCAGTTACACTGTAGCTGCTCGGTTAACGTGTCTCCAGTATTAATTAATAAAACATTTAGCGATGAATCGTAGTGAAGATATTTCGTGACATCACGTTGGTCGTCCATTGTCACATTCACCGGTGCCGGCGCAGCGCTGATTTACATTGGTCACATTGCGATTTAATACACGTGTGATATTTTAAATCTCCGGTGTGCACTTGTTCCGTCGCGTTCCAAATAAATTTCCAGGGAGGAGCCAGCCGGAATTACGCCCTGTACAAAACTTTCATCGTTTAATGACGCTTGAGAAGGAACAAAAGCAGTTTTTATTACGACGCGTACAATAACACCGGAACATTTATCCTGCCAGTAGAAAGCCAACTATGAAACGAAAATTTATAAAATATTTATTACATGTTAAACAATAAAACAGTAAAAAAATATACCTATTCATGTTTCACTTATCAAATAAACATTAAATTTTAGAATCCTTCTACACTCAGTTTAGATTTTTGAGTCTCATGCATGGCATCGAGTCAGAATGTGTTTCCATAATTAAATTGCAATAATATTTGACATGTGAGTTATTAAGGTCAAACAGCAAAAAATTTGAGGTTATATGTATTTAGTTACGATATATGTTACGTGCGTTAAATTTCGCGAAAAAAATGCTACTTACGTCTTGGAACATCCTAATGGAAACATCAAGCAAGCAAAAAGGGCCCTCGAATGATAATACCGAAGTCTGGACCACAAACTAAACCAAAGACCGCACTGCGCCGCTCGCTTCTAACCAACGAGAGTGAATGGAATTTATGTGTATTTTCGGTCGGTCAGTGGTGTGTGGTTTGGTCCGGTGGTCAGCATCATCTGGTCGTGTCGCCTGCATGCGCTTTAGTGATCGAAACAGATTATTCCACCAAACCGAAAGTAAGCCCATAAGGCCGTCAATCCAATTACCATTAAAATATATTTTTTCATATTTTAACAAAACAACAAAACAACACAAAAACGCACACAGCCAATTGAGAATAAATAAAAATACAAACCAGTAACCACTACCCAAACTTCCATCTTTCAACGCTCTAGTGTGTACTCACTAATCTCGCTCAGTAAGCAGTATCGGAATGGTATGATATCGTACAGCGTGATTTTATCATAACTGCATTTATTCCAAAAAAATATGAAAATCGCTTATTTGTAGCTTCTTAGATAAGATTGAAACTCTAGTTTGCATCAAGTGAAGTACCGTAGAAATTCAGAAATTTATCAGTAATTTGTGGTTCAGCTTCCCATGAAGGCCGATACCTCCGCATCGTAAATAGTTTAGGTAACTGATACCTACTACCTCTCTTTTAGTTAAAATACCCTAAAAATCACAGCATCAGCGAACACAACAACAAACAAAACATCTAAACCTGCAACCTCAGCAGCTGCATTCGGAATAAAACACTTCTTTGATGTACACAAGAAAAAGACAGAAATGGACGCAAAGTGCTACAATGAAGACTATGCATCGTTGTACTTAAGTTTTTAGAATTGACTACCACTTGTCAAATGTCGGTCGAAATCATTGCTTATTATCTTTCACACCTACAAAACAGTAAATCATAATCATAAATCTCTCTTTAGTTCCTTAAGAGAGAAATAAAAACATTGTGTTAGGCATTGCATGGGGTGGTAGCTTCGGCTAGCAATGTTTGAACACGCCATAACATCGATACGTGCTACACTTGTATTTATGTCTTGAAGCCATTGATATTGGAGAGAGAGAGAGGGAGAGAGTATATCTATAAAATTAAATATGTGTTATATAACTAAAACATCAGAGATGGCATTAGTAATATGGTTGAGCATAAAAAAATAGTTGCCAACATTCCCAATTTCCCCATTGCCGAAATTCTTTTCCCCAGAAAATTTTCCAAGGTTTTCGTTTCCTCAAACATTCCCCTAAAAAAGTTGTATTTTTCCCCAAAATGGCGAAAAAAGTCCTAGTCTGAAGACACTGGGGGAGGGGGAGAAGTTCGGCCTCCAGATACTGTTGACAGCACATATTTTTGAGCAAATTGTGGCTTTGAGTTTATACGATGTGGTAAAAGTCAATATTTTCTCTCTGTTTTATTAGCAATTCTTGACTAGTATTATGAGTTCAAACGTTGATTTCGATCCTGTTTCGGATTGTACTTGCTATACCATCTCGTTTATTATGAAGAGCCTGTTCTTTGATAAAACGAATCTCACAGAGCAGTGTATCAGCGACTCTGGGGGAAACGCCGCTGACCCGCGCATAAGAGATATCGCGTCAAAATGCTGAATTCGCTTCCTGTCTGTCAGAGGCAAGCGGAACTTGCACATACACAAGGCATATGCTTTCTCTCGACCAGAATACAGAATAAGATGTTCAGCTAACATGTCGTTTTAAAGTACCGTAAAATGGGGTAAACAGGAACAGTAGAGTAAATAGAAACGGAAACCTCAAAAAAGTTGTATGTTAGCATATAAGAAGACAGATGGCAGTACTATTCCAAGATTTGTTTGTCTAGGTTGGCAGTAAATCTAACAGGAAAATTATGAATTTTAAAGTTGGCTGCCCTGTCGGTTAATATTTTGTTCACTCTGTGACATCGGATGTGGTGCTGAATTTGCCTACTTAGAATTATACTTGTCAGTACCATACTAAAGTGTGTTGTTTTAATTTAAGTGCATGGTATTCAAATTTGCAATCCCCTTTCATTAATCACAGATTTAAGGTATACATTAATCTGACTTATGTTTCGGCTAAATGAAAATATAGGGTTGAGTTTTCGTAATTTATGGGGAGAATAGAAATATTAATTTTCAGTGTTTCTTCAGAAGAAAACCGAGAATTTGATGGTAATGAAGAACCCATGAAAAATTTTCATTCTTTTTCTCTCACAGTTCTATGGTAATAGATAAGTAAAGGTTTGTTACGTAGCCTATTCAGCAACTAAAATGATTTTTTTAATTAATACTTTTCATTGCCTACCCCTCCGAGGAGAGCGAGCAGCTGCAATACAGATAGACTGGAGAGTAAGGCACTTCTCAGTCAAAATGACAGGCGAACTGGCAGTGAGGAAGAGGATAGCTATCGGGGAATATCTGGAAGGGAACTTCCAGTTCCATTTGCCTTATAACAATGTGAAAGCTCACAAAAGCTTGGTCAGGTTCGGGGGATGAGAAATACGTTTATCTTAATTCAGGGACAAGATGTACCACACAGATATATATAGTAGATATGTGGGAGGAAGTTTCCAGTCCCACCATTCGTCTGCCATCCAAGGGCAATCACCCGAAGCCTTTGTCGGAGCTGCGGGGTTTGAGTTCTTAAGATATCTTTCTAACGCTTTCACTTTTTTTCAGATTTCTTTCCAATCCGGAGGGGGGAAGGCGGATCCACAAAGAACGTAGTGTTCGTTGGTGCGTTTCATTAACTTAAGTTATATTGTTGGGACACACTTTGTTTATTGTGTGGTGATATTTCCAATTTTCTATTTTCTCTTTCTGTATTGCTAACGTTTGTTGACTGTACTTTATCTAAATTTCGCTATCACTCACACGATTTGTAAGTTGCCTCTGGGAGGATGGTATGATCCTTTCTAGTGTTGCTGCTCTTCTGTTTTCTTGTCCTGTGAGTGCTCTTTTAAGGTGTACTATTATGACTTCTTCTACATCCGTTGCATTTTTAGTTGCTGTTACTGGTGTATCGGTATTTCTTGTACAATTTGTAATTACTTTGAGTGGCTAGGGAAGTAATGAAATATTACAGTACTGAAATATAACGCTTGCTTTTATATAAAATAACTCGTGACAGCAGATGGACTGCGAGAAGTAATTTTGTGCGATTTTCAATAGCGTACACCTCAGAACTACTTAATAAACACTATCTATTTGTCGTTCTGTTATAGCTTTCTCCGTGAAACAATAAATGTTTGTGCAATGCTATTCAGTTTGAGTGGTTTACCTAAGGGCTGTTACCAAGTTGTCCATCAAATAGTTTACATAACGTAATCTTCTACAATCAACGTGTTACACTTTTGTTTAATTACATGTGAGCTGTATCTCGAAAGTGGCAACGTTTTTACACTTCATTAGCTTTACTTCTAGTGCTACTTCAGTAACTGTCAACTTCACACACACGTATAAACATTGACATATGAGGATCCCAGTATTTCTTGTTATCGTTAAGTTCCGTCAAAGACGTGAGAGATGTCAAAGAAGACCTTGCCTCCTCGCTGATGCTGCACAAAGCCTCCGACCACTGCTAAAGCAAGACGAAATAGACGATCTTGATAACAGCATACTTGCAAGGTAACATGAGTTTAAATTTTAGACTGTTGAAGTTGTGCGCTGGGAGCTCATCGTTCAACAGACAAGACGTGCTAAAAGTCTCAACAGCTATCGATGGCTGCTAGGATAGGAATTTTATGTCCAGTTAGCGCTAATGCAGTCAGCAAAACACACCCGTTAAAAGTTCGTTTTATCAGAGCGTCCAATCGTCATTTTGTTCCAAACACACCATACGCAATAAGCGCGAATGGTCCATACGAAGTGCAAGCTTCTCTTAGTTTCGACTTTAGGCTATTTCTTAAAAATTTAGTCCATCTAAGTGCTGGTCAACAGATCACAGTTCGATACATTTCAGTATCTAATTACCGAAGTTCACAATTCTTATCAGGAATTTTCACTTATTAAACTTCCACGTACGATACAGTTGTTACCCATAAGTGCTTCATTTCAGTAAACTTCGAGTTTAACTCAGCAGTAATCCGTATTTCACAAATAATGGGGTGTACAGAACTGCTATTCGACAGCCTCCACAGCGTGTTCATCTAGCCAGTGCATCCAGAAGGGTCTCTACGGAATAACATCACAAACTAGGTCACAGTGCAAGCTCAAATTCGTTCCCAAAATGTCTCACAGACAAATACTATGTCCACACAGTGCGACAACACTCGCGCACGTCCTCCTCCAGACACGGCACCTTACATTCTACTATTTCATCATCAAAATCCCCTCCATCTCGACATTTTAGGTAGATTAAATACATCCCATCTGGACCATGACATTACCTTACATAGAGAAAAATATTTTCAGACCATATTATTATTACAATATAGAAATTATTTTACACGAGTCAAAAACAGAAGAGAAGACTCTACAGCTTCTACAAGACGCACAGGAACATCAGAAACGATATTTTACACAAAAATTTGGAAAATGAACAAAGGATTGCACATGTTAATAAAAATATGTTCCAAAGTTACAGACTTTTAGCAAATACGGCTAATTGCTCGACGTCGAGAACTAATATTTCCCTCATATCTCTTTAAAGTTTTCGTGCTTCTAATAACACTTCAATGCCACCTTCGTTGCTCGAAGGAAAGCTATATTACAATTGTTCTAATAACACTGGCTTATGCTCACAGTTCACACTTAACTTGTAATACCTATGTCATCTGTGGCATTATAATAATACAGTCCATTGTCTTAAAATAATTGTAATTATATTTCAATCTTCGGAGAAATATGGTATTAAAAAGGATACCTTGTTTTGCGAACTGACCTCATTTGCTACCGAAAGATACGCTTCTACGACAGGCGTTCAATAAGTGATGCAATACGTTTTTTATCTCGACCAATTTCGGTTGAAAAAATACGGAAGTTGCCATGGGACGGCGTGGAATATTCCCGCATCAACTACTACGTTTTCATTAACTTCCGATAGGTGGGGCTACTAGCCTTCAAAATGGCGTCTGCGAACAGAGGTGCGGTCCAAGCAGAGAAATGTCGTTTGTTGTGACGGAAAACGAGAACATCACAAATATTCATACGCACTTTCAAACACCTCGCTGCACAGCTTGTAATGGTACTTGAATTACGTAACCATTGCGGCACCTCACCTCAACCTCTCGATATCAGCAATATTCTACTGTGTTTTTCTGTAGAATAGTTAACATATTTCTGTGACATTGTTTCTTTTGTCACTATGATCATTGTCGTACCTGTAACTCTGACTTTTGGGCGCGTAAGCGGTTATTAGAGAGTCAAGTCTTGGTCGTCAGGTTGAAAAGACGCAAATTGTCGTCAGTTTATGTAATGTGAACTTTAACAGTGAGGAAGATATTTTCAAATATGTTTTGTATTGTGAAGTGATACTGCAACCAAAATAATAAAAAAAGAAGTGTAATTTAAATTCGGAGTGCTGATTACTTTTTTTACATCACCATTGTGCTAGCTTGCAAAAGTTTCATCTTCAATAATGGTTTATGAAACACATCTATAAAGCTTTTGAATATCGCAGAATAACACCCAGGCCTCTTTGCATCCGAGCTTGGAGTCATCACCACCTAGATTTACGACGATTGAGTCATGAGTTCACAACGAGACCAGCGTGGGAAACACGAAAAGACGAGTGCCTAGTTTATCCATTATTTCATGAAATGACTTTATTAACCGTGCTCTAATGACACCTTGTAAGTAGGCTGTTTAGGTTTTCTTATTGGTAACGCCACGTAGCGCTCTGTATGAAAATCACTGGCTGTGCTGTGTGCAGTCTGTGGTTTGTTTGCATTGTTGTCTGCCATTGTAGCGTTGGGCAGTTGGCTCTTAACAGCGCGTAGCGTTGTACAGTTGGAGGTGAGCCGCCAGCAGTGGTGGATGTGGGGAAGTGAGATGGCGGATTTTTTGAGAGCGGATGATCTGGACGTGTGTCCATCAGAAACAGTACATTTGTAAGACTGGATGTCATGAATTGCTATATACAGGGTGTTACAAAAAGGTACGGCCAAACTTTCAGAAAACATTCCTCACACACAAATAAAGAAAAGATGTTATGTGGACATGTGTCCGGAAACGCTTAATTTCCATGTTAGAGCTCATTTTAGATTCGTCCACCTACGCTCAATGGAGCACGTTATCATGATTTCATACGGGATACTCTACCTGTGCTGCTAGAACATGTGCGTTTACAAGTACGACACAACATGTGGTTCATGCTCGATGGAGCTCCTGCACATTTCAGTCGAAGTGTTCGTACGCTTCTCAACAACAGATTCGGTGACCGATGGATTGGTAGAGGCGGACCAATTCCATGGTCTCCACGCTCTCCTGACCTCAACCTTCTTGACTTTCATTTATGGGGGCATTTCAAAGCTCTTGTCTACGCAACCCCGGTACCAAATGCAGAGACTCTTCGTGCTCGTATTGTGGACGGCTGTGATACAATACGCCTTTCTCCAGGACTGCATCAGCGCATCAGGGATTCCATCCGACGGAGGGTGGATGCATGTATCCTCGCTAACGGAGGACATTTTGAACATTTCCTCTAACAAAGTGTTTGAAGTGACGCTGGTACGTTCTGTTGCTGTGTGTTTCCATTCCATGATTAATGTGATTTGAAGAGAAGTAATAAAATGAGCTCTAACATGGAAAGTAAGCGTTTCCGGACACATGTCCACTTTTCCTTTCTTCGTGTGTGAGGAATGTTTCCTGAAAGTTTGGCCGTACGTTTTTGTAACACCCTGCATATTATAACTTTTGAACACTATTAAGGTAAATACATTGTTTGTTCTCTATCAAAATCTTTCATTTGCTAAGTATGCCTATCAGTAGTTAGTGCCTGCAGTAGTTAGAATCTTTTATTTAGCTGGCAGTATTGGCGCTCGCTTTATTGCAGTAGTTCGAGTAACGAAGATTTTTGGCAGGTAAGAATTCATGAAAGGTATAGGTTACTGTTAGTCAGGGCCATTCTTTTGTAGGGATTTTTGAAAGTCAGATTGCGTTGCGCTAAAAATATTGTTTGTCAGTTTAAGCACAGTCTTGTATAATTTTTCTAGGGGGACGTTTCATATGTCGACCCTTGGTCGAGGATACCTCACCTGAATCTTCTGATTTTTTCTTGTAGTTTGTGTAGTTAGTGTAGCTATTGTCTATTGCTAGCGCGCAATTATAGAGAGAATTTCCTTTGCAGTTGTAGTTTTTCATTGTTGTACAGTAAAACACTTGTGGCATGCATGTAGATTTGCACCAAGTATTTCGCAGCAGCGATTGCAATTAACTAGATATTATTTTCAGTGCTATGTTAATGTGTTTTCTTATTTTGCTCTTCAAATTGTGCTTTTCTGCGTTGTTGTGTGAAATGTTTTGACAATAATGGCGTGTGAGAAACGTAATACTAGGTTCCAAAGTAAACTGAGAAATGACAGTGAAGACGAAAGCAGTGTGTTAGCGCCACTGTGTAATGAATTAACTAATGTTCAAATTAGTAATTTGGTCATTATGCATAGGGAAATGGAGCGGGCGGGAAATAATGGTGTAGACAGTGAAACAAGCTGTGAACAGGGAAGCATTATCGATCGTTCGGTCGGAAACAGCTCGCCTCAGGAATCCGAAATGACAGAACACAATATTGCAAATAATGTAGACTCAGGTTTTGGGTCCTCACCATTTTCTCAAATAAGTCAAGACACATTTTCTGCTCGTCAAAATGTGAATGTAGCCGGTTCAAATACACTGCTGAAAAACAGAGAGGAACAGATTCCAGACACTAATACATTATTATTGCAATTAATGCAACAAATGAAACAAAATCAGAGACAAACACAGCAACAGTTAGACACAATGGAACAAAATCTTCGGAAGTTAGACACCACGCTTGAACAAACACGTGAGGATTTAACTACTGAGTTACATAAAATCGAATCGAAATGTCAAAAAGTCTGTAATGACGCAAAAACACAAATTTGTGAGCATTTCAAACCTATTTTCTCGCGTCATGAAAATTCATTACAGAATAACGAAGCAGCCATAAAGGAACTGCAAACTATTGCTCTTGAAAATTACGACACCTTGCAAGCTAAAATTGACTCAGTTGCATCTACCGATTCGGTTATGCAACTTGCAAGAACTTAGGAATACTTAAAGGACACAGTAGATACTCTGAAAATTGGTTCAGAAAGACACTGGGAGGAAATTAGATCATTATCAGAGAAGGTAGTTGAACTTTCGGATCAGCTAAATAATTTATCTACGAAGGTAGATCGTAATCTGAATGACACAGAACCGGTAGTCTTTAATGACACAAAAGAGTGTGAACAAATTAGGAAATTCAAACAAAATCAGAATCAAATTAATACGCAACACCAAAGAGAAATCCGGTAAGTACAAGATCAGCTGACACAGGTAATACAAGAATTACGTATTTCAGAGGACACTCGCGCTCCAATACGGGAAGAGGGACATAGAAATACGTAACAGCAACAAAATAATAACACGGGATACTTCGGAAATTATGAAAGAAATTGGCAAGGTACACCGAATTTTGAGTTGGAACCACCGAAACGAAGTAACAATGACCGATATGCGACTCGCCGACATGATGATTTTGACTATAAGCTGTTTATTACTACACGTAAATTCAAAACATTTAAGAATTCCGGCAACGACATTCATCCACAAGCGTGGCTTCATCAATTCTCTCATTGTTTCCCTCCCAACTAGTCATTAGAGCACGGATTAGAATTTATGTGTGGCTATTTAGAGAATGAAACAGCTGAATGAATGCGATCGGTCATTCACGATTGCCACAGTGAAGGAGAGTTTTATCATGCCTTCCTCTCAGCATATTGGTCTCAAGCCACACAAGACCGAGTAAAACATAGCATCGTAATGATTAAACAGTTAGAACAATCTGAATTTTCCAGTCTTGTGAAATATTTTGAAGACATGTTGCACAAGAATCAGTACCTGTCAAACCCATACAGCCCCTCAGAACCCATCCGCATTTGCTTAATCAAATTGCCTGAACATTTACGACATATTATTTTGGCAGGACGTTGCAAAGACGACATTGAAGCTTTTCAGGGACTCTTACAAGAACTGGAAATTGACACTGACAATCGCGGAACGCGAAAACAGGAGTACAACAATACAGGTCACATCCGTCACAATTCCGCAATGCAAGAAATAATTACTGGACACGACAAGTCTATTCTTACAACGTAAATCGTGACCAAAACAGACACCACCCGTATGACAATCGTTGGCAGAATAATAGTTACAGAGAAAGATCGCATTTCCGTAGTAATGAATATGACAGAGACAATCATAGAAACAGAAAATATGGCAACCAGAACTATTATTATCACGGGAGATAGAATAACTTGAGACGCAACGTCCACCATGCAGTGATAATTCAGGGAGAAATTCTCCACCACTTAACCGACAAGAAAGAAACTACAGGAACTACCGACATGACAACAGACGATATAATCATAACGACAGACCTGAATTTCATCAGAACTGGCGGGATTCAAACAGGGCTGGGCCCTCTCGACAAGGTGAATTTGTAGAAGTTAGGTCTCCTAATCCTAATAACGACGTGCGCCAACAAAGAGACAGACAATGACTCTCACCGCAGGCAGCCACGTTCGCCGGCTGGGCTTGAGAAAAATAACATAGACGCTAACCTTGAGAAAAATTTTAGTATTCCTTACCGACGTATACAACCTGATAATTGCTTTGAAGTTGGAACTCTGCACACTAGAAAGGGTAAAGGATTGCACCACATTTCACATGAAAAACTGTTTATTGAGAGATAATCTGCTTTTTAACTTTGTCTTTGCCGTAAAACTTTTCACTTCACGTTACTAGTATGCTTTGTCAGACATGGAAAGTGTTAACATGCAAGAATGTTTGAAGTTAAATATCCAGTCAAGAAACAAGAGAACTTATTTAAACAGAAATTATGAACGCATTGTTATAGTGAACAGACAACACAGTGTTATTGTGTGTGTACATTCTTGCTTGTTAGTTGCACGATTACGTAACGACTATAAGACCCACATACTTAGAACACATACCAGTGCTGCTAATGAGATTTTAATGCAACATTTTGGTTTACTTGGAATACATTCTGGATTTAAAGTACTTTCTGAGAGATATCAGATGACACAGTGGTTAGTTTATTTGACAGCTACATGATTATACAACAACGCTACTAATGAGTGACACAATTTATATTATTGGTTTGGCGCTGTATCTGTTTTATATCTGCACAGCTTTTCAGTATTATTCTGGAAAGAAAAAACATGTTTTAGTAGTAACTTTTGTGATATAGCTACAATGAGACAGCCTTTTTCGTAGCACAACAGTACGTTACATTATAGTTTCAACCTGTCACATAATATAACTTTGTTGTTGCCCGAAAATGCAGTATTTAGTAGCGTGAGCAACACCACAATCATGATTAAGTCTTGACCTTTGTTGCGGTAAGGTTGTTAGAAGCTGGAAGTCTGTCAGCAGACCCGACACACTCGTCCACCAGTTTGGGGTATGCAGAGGTGTATACTTTCTTGTCCACCCAACAGCCCTGATTAAAACCAGCATGCTTTCAGAGAGAAAACGTATTGCTTTACTTATAAAGCGCCGCTCGTACTTCTTCTAGAGAGCCATCTTATTTTTTAATCACCTCAAAACTTTACTACCAGACGCTTTTCATAACAATGCGTGCGACGTAATCCCTTGCTTGCCACTGACGAGCCCCGTCAGAAAATTGCGAGAAACCAGTATCAATGAACGCCTGCTAAGAACGTTTCTCGGTCGAGACAGATTCGCAGCAGAAAACGCAGACTGATTCTCAGGCGGTGTAATCCCCAAGCGGCAGTTTGCTGACGAGTAACGCCTCGTGGACACTTGGACTGAGCCCTACAGCGGCCGGGGCGCGCTCTGCGGGGATTACCCGGGCGGCTCCAGTACTGCACTGGGTGCGATGGTCGCACCTGGAGCGTATTCGCGCCGCAACCGAGATTCCCACGACGCTCCAGTAAAACGCTTTTTGTGCTCTTCCATGTGTGCAGCACTCTTTCTACTCGTCTCTTAGGCTTACAGGTAGCTCTTTACAATTACTACCTTCAGTTTTGTGATTATTTTGTTTCGACTGCATAAATTCTGTGATATAATCTCTTCGCCCTCGGGTGAAGAATGACTACAGATGCCGCCCAAAACTTCCATGTCATCACTTCAGTTCAGTTCCTAATGTGAATTTCCTCGTCATCCTACTGTGTATTTAAAAGATGATAAATTATCGCATAAAAACCGTCGTATGTAAAAAGTACTATTTGCTGCCGAATTCTTCTGCTGATTGAAGTTGTTTAGACTGTTGTGCACTGTTATAAAGGTATAAGTTTCCAAAATTTAGCCACAAGCAATACGGAAAATGAACATGTTTACAGAACATGCTGTCGGTAGGGTTTTGAAACCAGGTAAAGTTCAATCACGAGCGAAATAAGTCACATTAGCATCTATATTACAACCAGAAAAATTATAATCTGAAGATAGAAACGCTTTTATTTGCTTAAAAGTAAAAACGACATAAAATATCTTCTGTTCCATGGGTAGTGAGAAGAGTGGAACTAAAACTATTAATAGAGGTGTGAGACAAAGGTTTAGCTTATGGGCCACAATTTTTAGTATCTATATTGACATTAGAGGACAAGAGGAAACGAAGGTCAGCCGCGGTATCAAAACAGGACCAGGCAAATGGATCAGCACTGTGATGTTAGCTGACGATGAAATAATTTTACAACACAGTGAAAACGACATGAAAACAACAAGGGTTATGTAAGGGTTAAAAAGGTTCCGTTCGAAGGCTGTACAGTACGGAATGGGTATGTCAATCTAGCAAAATCGCCATGAAGCTTGACGTAATCATCCCACCGATGCAAAAGGATGGTGGCACGCGTTTGGTGAAACACCGTGGCCTGCTGCATGAAGGAGTTTGTAATTGTCTCTTGCACGTCCTTATCTGACTGGACTCATAGACCGTCAAACCATCTTATAGAGGACCGGGGCTGTGATAACGGCAAGGGGAGAGACCAGGGCTATAGGGCAGGAGCCTGAGAGCCTCTTGCTTGAGTTGGCGTAACTTTTGTGGCCTCCCAGATCGCTCGGCGCCAGCACAGAATTTGGGGCACCATTCCACAATTATGGTTTTCGGCAGGCATGCTGCTCCACACCCATTTTTCGTGTTCCGGTGGATGTCTACTCATTTCAGCTGGTGTTTGTCCTTCGGCAACCAAGAAAAGAATAACAGCACATTCGACGTATTTAGTAATAACTTCGCCACATTTCACGTTTTCACTTTTTCCACACTCACACTGGAAAGGCATGAATGCCACCTAATACATTGCCTACATGTCGGTGCTTATATAATTGCATCGGAGTTGCGCTACGATGCCTAGTAGCTGCAGCCACACCCTAAAATGGAAACTCTTTGATCTCCCCTTTAAATGCTTCATTTCTCACAGCAAGATTACTGTTATGACGGTACCTGCCAAAATACTGGTAAATATTCGGATTTTTCAAATAAGTTTCTTGATTTAGATTCCTTTAAAAGCTACAAGCTTGAAAATGTCTTACAGAATAAATGAAATGATTGTCATAGGAAGTGTCATACAACACATAGAACCCTATGCTAGAAAGTCTGAAAAGAATCAAAAATAAAATTTTATAATGTAATGGTTACAGCCGCTTTGACATACGGTTCAGCGTTGTCGACAATATACTAGCAAGACAGGGCACTGAAATTAAATTTCTGAGACAAATGAAAGCTTGCAATCTGTGGAATACAAAAAGATACGAAGGCGTCACAATTGAGACGGGAATTTATTTAGCTGATGAATTAACAAAACAAAATATAATAAAATGGTTGGCATATACCGATAGGATACCATAGGAAAATAAAAACATAAATATTTAAATACGAACAAAACTGAAAATAAGAGTGCGGAAGACTACAGAAGAGATGATACAGATCTGAACAGGCGAGGAGCCTGCTGCTTTAGGTCTTCTGTTGTATCTACATCTACATCTACATTTATACTCCGCAAGCCAGCCAACGGTGTGTGGCGGAGGGCACTCTACGTGCCACTGTCATTACCTCCCTTTCCTGTTCCAGTCGGGTATGGTTCGCGGGAAGAACGACTGCCGGAAAGCCTCCGTGCGCGCTCGAATCTCTCTAATCTTACATTCGTGATCCCCTCGGGAGGTATAAGTAGGGGGAAGCAATATATTCGATACCTCATCCAGAAACGCACCCTCTCGAAACCTGGACAGCAAGCTACACCGCGATGCAGAGCGCCTCTCTTGCAGAGTCTGCCACTTGAGTTTGCTAAACATCTCCGTAACGCTGTCACGCTTACCAAATAACCCTGTGACGAAACGCGCCGCTCTTCTATGGATCTTCTCTATCTCCTCTGCCAACCGGACCTGGTACGGATCCCACACTGATGAGCAATACTCAAATATAGGTCGAACGCGTGTTTTGGAAGCCACCTCCTTTGTTGATGGACTACATTTTCTAAGGACTCTCCCAATGCATCTCAACCTGGCACCAGCCTTACCAACAATTAATTTGGACTTGGTAATTGCTAGACTCTTGTCTGTCCTTTTAGCTGCGCGGATTGCCAAACGAAGGGGCCAGGTTTAGATTACTGTGTTCGTGTCGTCAAATCTGACATTCCACTTCAGCTGGCTGAATGAGCACCTACCGAAAATAGAAGAAGAAAAAGGAAGAAAAACTAGACATCAAACACATGGCTGCCAGCAACCTCGAATCTTTTCTTTGAGGTCTTACATAGCTCTGAAATCGTCTTACTTCTGTCGATTACAAAAACGCCTGGAAGAGTCCTTGAGGACCACAGAAGAGCTGTATTTCTTCTCTCAAGAAGCGTTATGGAGTTCAGATCTGCATACCTTCCTCGCCAGTTAATGGGGTGAACGTCTTGACCTGCGACAAATCCATCCAGCACAGAATATCCTCGTGAACGAGAATTGTAGCTCCAATACAATTAATTGCATTTCGTTTGACGCACGTGCTTGTTTGATGCAGATTTATATAAGGGTGTATTCATACTGCGTGCCGTCCGGCTTGTGATGCGCCGGGATATCCAACCCATTGTTTGCCACTGCTTGTGCTGACATCGGCGGGCTGGCCGCAACTGCATCATGAGAACAGGCCAGCGCCGTGCCAGCGACATCTACATTCATGCTCATAAATTAAGGAAAATTGCAAAATGTGGTCCACATAACGTGGCACTACACAAAATTGGCGCTAATAGCATAGGCACATAGGAAACACACGACACAGATATCTAAGTCCACGGTACTGGTGATAAGTTGAGAAAGGAGTCCCGAAACACATGTGCTACAAAACGCCACTGTTTCCTGCGCATGTACCCCGACATCAATGTGGGATATGATCAGCCTGCACATGTACACAGGCTGCACAACGGGTTGGTATACTCTGGATCACGTGTTCGAGCAGCTGCTGGGGTATAGCCTCACTTTCTTGCACCAGTGCCTGTCGGAGCTCCTGTAGTGTCGTAGGAGTTTGAAGACTTGTAGCGATACGTCGACCGAGAGCATATCAGACGTGCTCGATGGGGTTTAGGTCTGGAGAACAGGCAAGCCACTCCATTCGCCTGATATCTTCTGTTTCAAGGTATTCCTCCACGATGGTAGCTCGGTGGGGCTGTGCATTATCTTCCATCAGGAGGAATGTGGGACCCACTGCACCCCTGAAAAGGGCGGACATACTGGTGCAGAATGACGTCCAGATACACCTGACCTGTTACAGTTCCTCTGTCGCAGACATGCAGGGATGTATGTGCACCAATCATAATTTCACTCCACACCATCAAACCACGACCTCCATACAGGTCCCTTTCAAGGACATCAAGGGGTTGGTATCTGGCCTGTTTCACGCCAGATAAAAACCCGGCAAGAATCGCTCTTCAGACTATATCTGGACTCGTCCGTGAACATAACCTGGGACCACTGTTCCAATGACCATGTACTGTGTCCTTGACACCAGGTTTTACGGGCTCTCCTGTAAGCAGGGGTCAGTGGAATGCACCTTGCGTGTCTGTTCAGTCGTCTGTAGACTGTGTGTCTGGAGACAACTGTTCCAGTGGCTGCGCAAGATTCCGAACAAGGCTACCTGCAGCACTCCGTGGCCGTCTGCGGGCACTGATGCTGAGATTTTCTTGTGGTGTTGTACACTGTGAAAGTCCCGTAGTGTAGCGCCTTGATACGTTTCCTGTCTGCTGGAATCTTTGCCATAATCTTGAGATCACACTTTTGTGGCATACTGAGGGCTAGTGCTACGACCTGCTGTGTTTGACCAGCCTCCAGTCGCCGTAGTATTCTACTCCACATAACGTCATCAGTATGTGTTGTTTGAGTCATTTTCAACACACCGTCACCATTAGCACCTACACCGTACTCTGACATGCACCAACACACCTCTGCGTATGCGGACTGCTGCCAGCACCACCGTGCATCGACCGCAGGTCAAATGCATCGCATGGTCATACCCCGAGGTGATTTAAACCCGCAATCCGCCCACCAGAGGGTTGTGGAGGAGTATTTATAGCAGTAAAGAATTCAATAATATCCAGTGAAGTTATTAGCGAATGCGAATGTGAAATAATCTGGGTTAAGTTAAGTATCAAAGGTGGGTCAGATATGATAGTCGGATGCTTCTATAGACCACCTGCATCAGCAACCGTAGTAGTTGAGCGCCTCAGAGAGAACCTGCAGAACGTCTTGAAGAAGTTTCGTGATCATACTATTGTAATAGGGGGAGACTTCAATCTACCAGGTATAGAATGGGATAGTCACACAATCAGAACTGGAGCCAGGGACAGAGACTCTTGTGACATTATCCTGACTGCCTTGTCCGAGAATTACTTCGATCAGATAGTTAGAGAACCAACTCGTGAAGCTAACGTTTTAGACCTCATAGCAACAAATAGACCGGAACTTTTCGACTCCGTGAATTTAGAAGAGGGTATCAGTGATCATAAGTCAGTGGTTGCATCAATGACTACAAGTGTAATAAGAAATTCCAAGAAAGGAAGGAAAATATATTTGCTTAACAAGAGTGATAGGGCACAAATCGCAGAATATCTGAGTGACCACCATCAAACGTTCATTTCTGAGGAAGAGGATGTGGAACAAAAATGGAAAAAATTCAGAAACATCGTCCAGTACGCCTTAGATAAGTTCGTACCGACTAAGGTCCAAAGCGAGGGGAAAGATCCACCGTGGTATAACAATCATGTACGAAAGGTACTACGGAAACAAAGAAAGCTTCATCATAGGTTTAAGAGTAGTCGAATCATAGCTGATAAGGAAAAGCTGAACGAAGCGAAAAAGAGCGTAAAGAGAGCAATGAGAGAAGCATTCAACGAATTCGAACATAAAACATTGGCAAACAATCTAAACAAGAACCCTAAAAAGTTTTGGTCATATGTAAAATCGGTAAGCGGATCTAAATCCCCTATTCAGTCACTCGTTGACCACGATGGCACCGAAACAGAGGACGACCGAAGAAAGGCAGAAATACTGAATTCAGTGTTCCGAAACTGTTTCACTGCGGAAAATCGTAACACGGTCCCTGACTTCAGCCGTCGCACGGACGCCAAAATGGAAAATATTGAAGTAAACGATATCGGAATTGAAAAACAACTGCTATCACTTAGTAGCGGAAAAGCATCCGGACCAGACGAGATACCCTTAAGATTCTACAGTGATTATGCTAAAGAACTTGCCCCCTTTCTATCAGCAATTTATCGTAGATCGCTGGAAGAACGTAAAGTACCTAGCGACTGGAAGAAAGCGCAGGTCGTTCCCATTTTCAAGAAGGGTCATAAATCAGATGCGAATAATTATAGGCCTATTTCGCTTACGTCAATCTGTTGTAGAATAATGGAACATGTTTTGTGTTCTCGTATTATGACGTTCTTAGATAATACAAATCTCCTTCATCATAACCAACATGGATTCCGCAAACAGAGATCATGTGAAACTCAGCTCGCCCTATTTGCCCAAGAAATTCACAGTGCCGTAGACACTGGCGAGCAGATTGATGCCGTATTCCTGGACTTCAGGAAGGCATTTGATACGGTTCCGCACTTACGTTTAATGAAAAAAATACGAGCTTACGGAATATCGGACCAGGTTTGTGATTGGATTCAGGATTTCCTAGAAGAAAGAACACAACATGTCATTCTTAACGGTTCAAAATCTGCAGATGTAGAGGTAATTTCTGGAGTACCGCAGGGAAGCGTGATAGGACCTTTATTGTTTACAATATACATAAATGACTTAGTTGACAACATCGGTAGCTCCGTGAGGCTATTTGCAGATGACACGGTTGTCTACAAGAAAGTAGCAACATCAGAAGACTCGTACGTACTCCAGGAGGACCTGCAGAGGATTAATGCATGGTGCGACAGCTGGCAGCTTTCCCTAAACGTAGATAAATGTAATATAATGCGCATACATAGGGGCAGAAATCCATTCCAGTACGATTATGCCATAGGTGGTAAATCATTGGAAGCGGTAACGACCGTAAAATACTTAGGAGTTACTATCCGGAGCGATCTGAAGTGGAATGATCACATAAAACAAATAGTGGGAAAAGCAGGCACCAGGTTGAGATTCATAGGAAGAATTCTAAGAAAATGTGACTCATCGACGAAAGAAGTAGCTTACAAAACGCTTGTTCGTCCGATTCTTGAGTATTGCTCATCAGTATGGGACCCTTACCAGGTTGGATTAATAGAAGAGATAGACATGATCCAGCGAAAAGCAGCGCGATTCGTCATGGGGACATTTAGTCAGCGCGAGAGCGTTACGGAGATGCTGAACAAGCTCCGGTGGCGGACACTTCAAGAAAGGCGTTACGCAATACGGAGAGGTTTATTATCGAAATTACGAGAGAGCACATTCCGGGAAGAGATGGGCAACATATTACTACCGCCCACATATATCTCGCGTAATGATCACAACGAAAAGATCCGAGAAATTAGAGCAAATACGGAGACTTACAAGCAGTCGTTCTTCCCACGCACAATTCGTGAATGGAACAGGGAAGGGGGGATCAGATAGTGGTACAATAAGTACCCTCCGCCACACACCGTAAGGTGGCTCGCGGAGTATAGATGTAGATGTAGATGTTTCACCATGTATCAGCATTAGCCTTAATTTATGAGCATGAGTGTAGAATGTTAGATACACTGACGAGGCAAAACATTACGATCACCTACTTAACAGGTGGTTTCTCGGTCTTTGGAACGAAATACATCAGTGATTTCGTGTATCAGGGATCCGACAGTTCTTGGTAGGTTTCTGGAGGAATGTGGCACTAAATGTCTACGCACAGTTTATGTAATTTGCATAATTAACTGGCCACTGATTTTCGTACGCGGTGATGGCACCCAACAGCATCCCAGATGAGTTTCTATTAGGCGAATCTTGTGGCCTACACATCAACGTCAGATGACTGTAATGCTTCTCAAACCATTGTAACGCGGTTCTGGCTCCGAGGCACACACAATTATACCGATGAAATATGACTTTGCCGTCGGTGAAGGCATCAATCATGAAGGGATGTAGGTGGTTCGCAATTACCAGCGTGTCTTCCATTACTAGCATAGGTCCCATGCAAGCGCAGGAGAATGTTTTCCAAAGCATAATACTGCTCTCACCTCCCTGTGTCCGTGGCTCACTACGCGTTTCGCGTCGCTAATCACCTCGATGACGGAGTTTCCAGCGACGTAATGTAGCAGACATGTGATTCACCTGAAGAACTGACACGAGTCCTTTGATCGACTGTCGAATCCCAATGGTCCAGTGCCCACTGCAGTCGTAATTGACAATGTCGTGGGGTCAACATATGTACACATAGGGGTGGATTGAAGTGGAGCTCCATGTATCAACAATGTACCAACGGTATGCTCCAAAACACTTTCGCGTGCACCAGCATTTTATTTTAGCAGAGATGCCACAGATCATCATCTATACGACTGTACTAAGCAGACAACCCTCCAAATCACACGTTCTGTGAAGAGTCGTGCACGTCCAACTATTTAGTGCCTAATGGTAGTTTGGGGTAGGTGTTCACGACAATAGCACGTGAGCATTCGACCAGGTGCACCGTTTTCGAGATACTCGTTCACAGGTTCTGCATAATAATAATCTAGCCGGGGACCGGTGCAAGCCGCTGTGTTATGCTTCAGCTTCTGCAGTACACATTTCAGAAGACTCCAGTATGCCTTTATCGGAAGTGTCACTGCACAGTTACTTTTATACAGTTAGTTAGCCTATCTATTTTAATACAATTGGGAATTAAATTACCATTTCACTGTTTTTTATTATTATTCAAAGATTACAAACAAAATCTTGAAACTTTGGCAAAATCAAGTTCTCAGAGATGTATTTCCAGCTTGCCTTCGTTTCATCACAATTTCTCAAGGACTGTCGGAATTCCAAAAACTTTGTACAGTCCCTCGTCAGTGAAAATAGAACTAATGAATGAAATGAAATTATCTCAAGAATTTTGTCCTATCAATCTGCGGCTTAGATCAAAGAACATCATTCAGAGAGTTCGTCACTGGCTCCAGTCGATGAATCATTGGCACTGCCAATTACCGCACCATTAAGAAGAAAAAAAAAGAACTGCTAGGAAAAATACTGAAATTTTTCAACTCTAAACGAACAAAATACATTTGATGAAGGCACAGGTTGATGAGGATGACGACGCTAATGTGTGATGCGTCTGAAATCTTGAATGTTCTTCAGCACATATTGAACTGCACTATGTTTCATTCTGTAACACGACTAAAACTTTTTAGGAAATCTTTTACTTTTTTACGTTAAGAAAAAGTCTCTCTCCCTAAATGTCTGTCACCATACATGCAGTGAGACACTCCAGTGTGAAAACAACAACAATAAACTAATGTATTCAGTATTCTATAAGATAGCACAGACTGATAGGCGGTAAAAAGCTGATGGCTGCACTTATGTTATCTGCGACCTCGTATGTCGCCTGTCGAAGGGTGGGGTTTCCGTTTCAAGTGCATCTCTGCCTGCCACGGAAAAAAAACTGGAAAAGAGCAGTGACGCACACGCCTGCATCATTCGACAGCACTTATTACTACTGTGCAACAGTGTTTGAGGGTACACTGAATCTGTCCATTATTGCTTTTTTTAACTGTCTCTGATGACCTCGATATCGACAGGGCGTTACATCCTTTTGAGTTCCTTCCTGCTATCTGTTGAAATAGAGAAATCAAAATCGAAGCTTCTAGGGACGGATGTGAGATATAATTATTTACAAGCTGTGGTACTAGGCCCTCGCCGAAATACGAAAGTGAAAAGTTCAAAACAGAACATCATGTGCATTAGTCAAATTAGTCGTAGAAACACCTGTAAGTGTAATTCTATTTTTCATCCTGTGCCGCTTTCTACCTCCAACTAGAAAGCAATTAAGTAGAATGTCGCAAGCTTCTTGTATAGTTCATCCACAACAAAGTCTCAGGTTAATTTATTCTTACCTTCTGCTTTCATATACTAAAAGTACTTTCTGCTAATTGTGGGATGTTGAAACGAAGTAATTTCTTGCCTTTGATAATGTCATGTGTGGGGTATTGTACAATAATAGCCAGTGCAATCGGTCGTCGCCGAGGGAAAATTCGCAAACATTTGGAGTTTCCTGGTCATGGATCATTAAAATAACAAGAGAAACCGACACTAGGGCTGCAATCATCACCTGTATTTCGTTTTTTCTATCCTGCAATATGTGACACTACGCTAAACGCGCTCAAACTCCTTAGGCTTGCGATCGCAGCACTGACGCCACTCAATAACTCGCATTTACTTGTGAGTGGAGACGCAGTGTCACTGTCATTTCTAAAACTTCTTGTATTTTAGCTGTAATTCACTCACAATATTGTATGGTCTGAGACATATCCAACAGTGAGCTATCTGCTATCAAGCTTTCTTACTACAAGAATTGTAGATCAAATGCACGTGTTTGACGAATGGCGTTATTTCACAATGACTATTACGAATTCAGAAACCGTCAACGGTTTATTAAAAAAGGTGATACGTTACACAGTTAACGTACAAAAATCTGATTTTTTAACCTCACACTTTCGTCAAATTCGATTGAGAAACGTTACGGAACTAAAAAAAAAATCACGCGAAACTAAAAGTCACCGTATTTCTTTTTTTCACAAGTAAACTAGGCCGTGGTGTAGTCTCATAAAGCGCCAAGAGTTTTTACAACGTAATAATCGGGTAAGTGAATTTTCACCACTCTCGCCGCCGCCCGGCCGGACGCGAAATGTCAACACTGGGGAGAGCGGCTTGCGCAGCTGAGCCGCGGGCCGGGCCAGTACATCCCATGTCTGCCTGTGGCGGCGCGCAGTGTGAGCGCGGCCATAATCTTTTGGAAATGTTGTAGTATGTTACGTGTCTTCATTTAGTCTCTACAGCTACATATGTTCTCCACAAGCCACCTTACGGTGCGTGGCGGGGTGTACTTCTTTTCTTGTACCTTCCTGTTCCATTCAAGAGCCGGAAGTGGGAAGATCAGTTGTCGGTAAACGTCCGTATCATTTCTAATTCCTCGGATTTTCTCATTGTGGTCATTTCTTAAGACTTATGTGGGGGGGGGGGGGGGGGGAGAAATTAATATGTTTCCCAACTGTTACTACAATGTACTCTCTCGGAAATTCGGTAGCAAGTTTTTGCGTAAACCAGAACGCCTCTCTTGTAGCGTCTGCCACTGGAATTTTTAGAGCATCTCAGCAAGCCCTCGCACTGACTAAATGATACCGTGACAAAGGGTGCTGTCCTTTGTCAGATCTTTACTGCGAATTTCTTAAAGGCAGGCGTTTCCCTGAGTACGCTAGTTTATTTTCGGAATAACCACTTTATTTCGTGATTTAGCTGTTAGCTAACTTCGCCTCATTAACACCACAGTAAAAACTATAATAATTTACTATTACATTATGCAGGTGTCGGGTGGTTTATGAAGTAAACTGCAAAGGAGCGGGCATCCAATGCAGCTAAAAACGAAGCAGGAGGTGTGATAGACAACGGTTTAATACATTGCTAAATACGGAGTGCAGCTGGGTACGCCCTGGAATCGGTGTACAGACCACCAGGCAGTGGGGATGCTCATCGCCAGTGTCGATCAGTGACGAAGCGAAGTCCGAAAAACCATCAGAGAAAACGGAAAAGCGGTAAAGACCGTGACTGCAGAGAATGAAAGTCTCGTCACGCGGCCAGCACGATTCCTCCCCCACTCACCCCAACAGTTCGTCAGGCGACACGCACGAAAACTTTGTCAGCGCTGTTTGCCAGCAGAAACTGCTTTTCTGCTGAGGTGATGATTTTACACGGTACATGTGCCACAAAACGCCCCCCTCCTCCCCATCCCTCCACCCATAGAAAGGCGACGGCCTGCACAATATATTCCACACATCACACATCTTCGTGAAAAAAGCAGCGTTTGGTGGCGTCCTTAATAACTGTTTCGCACAACCAAGAACAGAAGCGAAAATCATGTGTAAAAATTGAAAGCTGTATTATCCCCATCTCTTTTATTAGTCCTCCCTGGTAAAGGTCCCAGACTGATGAACAATACGCAAGAAGCACTCGATCAAGTGTTTTGTAAGCCACTCCTTTCGGGGATGAATTACTTTTCCTCAAGGTTCTTCCAATGAATTAGCCTAGAGACTGCTTTTCTTGCAGTTTTTCTGATATAATTATTCCACCTTAGGCCATCCCCCATAGTTACTCCTCGGTTTTTACAGTTGTTATTGCTTCCAGTGATTTGTCACCAATACTGTAATAGTACAGTAGGCCCATTGTTGCGCATTACGTTACGTTTATGTACGTTTAGGAACAAATGACACGCATTACAACTCGCTACACTTCCGGCGTTGTTGCCTTCTTATACAAAATCACATTCTCTCACAATGTTAGTGTCGCGAATGAGACATTAACTGAATTTGAGGGCAGCAAAGACAAAGCAGAAATGCTTAACTCTGTTTTCAAATGTTCCCTTACAAAAGGAATCGTCAGGAGAACTGTCACAATTTAACCCTAACACTCGTGAAATGAGGAGTGAAATATTAATGCCACTGGTGTCGAGCAACAGCTGAAATTGTTAAAATTCAGCAAAGCTCCAAGGCCCGATCGAATCACTATCAGATTTTAAACTGAATTTGCGGATGAGTTAGCCCCTCACTTAACTATAATCTGTCGTAGATCAGTTGAACGAAAAACCGTACCCAGGTTTTGAAAGAAACCACACATCAAGAGCACAGGTCACAGTCGTGTGCGAGATTGATATTAGCACGATCCACAGAACTATCGTCCATTATCCTTGACATCAATTTGCTGTTGAGTCTTGGTACAAATTACTAGAGCAAATATAACCCGACATAAACAGTTACTGATGTTACTGAGCCACAGTCCTACAATAATTTTTAAATGAACACACTACTTTTACCTGATAGTTGTTCATTTAATTATGAGCCAGTTTTCGGCCTTTTATGCCATTTTCAAGTGATTGAGTTTATGTCACTAACATATATCGCATAACATCAAGCTCAAAACTGGCCGTAAATTAAGAAAATTGCCAGTTGTAAAATCACCTTATTGTAAAAATTACTAATTTACTAATCACCATCTTGTAAAAATCACTAATTTACTAATATTTTTACAAGATGGTGATTTTACATCTGGCACTTCGTGGGGAGCCAAATTTTTTCATAATTTCTGGTCAATTTTGAGCTTGATGTTCTGCAGTATATGTTAATGACATAAACTTAATCACTTGAAAATGACATAAAGGCCGTAACGGGGGTTGTAATTAAGTAAACAACAATACAATCAATTAAGGGGGAGGTGCATTTAAAAATAACAGGATATCTTGAACAGAATAACCTCCTCCATGACAACAGCGTGTATTTTGGAAAGAATGATGATGTGAAACCCAACTCGCGCTTTCCTCATATGACATTCTGAAACCTTAGATCAGAGCTGTGTGGTAGTTGAAGTATTTCTTGATTTTTGAACAACATTTGAGAGAATACTACATCTACACTTATCACCAAAAGTACTATCGCATGCGCTATCAAGCGAAATTTGTGACTGAATTGGCAATAATTTGGTAGCGAAGACGTAGCAAAATCATCATGGACGGACAGTCATCAACAGATGTAGATGTAATTTCGGGTGTGCTTCAGAGAAGTATGGTGGCAACCTTGCTGTTCATGTTGTATATTAATGACCATGCGGGCAATATTAATAGTAACATCAGACTTTTTGAAGATGAAGCACTTATTTACCAGTGGGAAAATGCTCCTATCTGAGCACAAAAAAGTGAATACGCTCCCATTTCTTAAAGACTCCGACTGAAAAGTATGTTAGTTCTTGCCCCATTCTACCTTCCTCAGCACTTTTAAAATTTCCGCAAACATTTTGGGATGCGAACACATTCGCCCTTTTTAATGCTAATGGAGATGGAGACAATGGCAGTGGGAAAGAGACGGAAAAGTAATAAACACTGAATGATACTAGACAGTGATTGTGATATGGAAAGAGCGAAGGAGACGATAGCAGTGTGAGGGGAAGAGAGGGTGGCAGTGGCAGTGGAACACAATTTCCAATGACAAAATAGTGCTAAAAAAAGAGTGAAGGAGACAGTGAGAGTGAGAGAGGAATAAAGAGGAAAAATTAGCTGTGCGTGAGAGCCAGTAATAATGAGGGACAGAGCGTATAAAAATGATAACAAGGCAGGAGATAGGATGTCGGAGAGAGATAGTGCGGGAGACAGTAGCAGCGGGAAGGATTGAATCACATTAGCAGCCAGACAGAGCAAGGGGGACACTGAGAAGAGACAGTGATACTAGCAGGACTGAATGAAGGATACTGTAGCAGTGAGACAGAAAACAATGACAGAGAGACACAAAAAATAATGACAATGAGTTGGGCTGAATGAGTGAGTGAACGGGCAAGTGGGAGTAGATGTGTGTGAGAGACTTAATGCGATGGATCAGTGGGCGTGGGCCAGTTTTTCTATTCCGATAGGAACTTTTTTCGCTGGTTCCCTTCTTTTCCCCGTCACAGTAGGGCATGTCACTCTTATGACAAGAACCTCATGAGTCAATAAATTTTCGTTAGTTTACTTATGTGTAACTGAAATAACGCAAAATTAATTTAACACATGAGACCTGATTTTACGAGCACAAGTATTTTGCATGTGTTGCAGAACCATTCTGATCCTAACGGAAACACTTTACAGTATATTTCTCCACGCTACGTAACTTTATAAACTTTGATTCCACCTCACATCGTATTTTATGTATATTTGAACCACAGCGCCTTGGAAACGGATAAAGTAGCAAAATATTTTTCGAATTTCGTGCGACACCAAGACGTTAGGAATATACCGAAAAACTTTCAGCTATTTGCTATGCATAGCGGTCTTAGAATCCGCGGCTCGATTCTGGTACCGAAAACAGTTTTTTGGGTTCTCCTAGGAATCTGACATGAACCAAATGGTGCCTCCATGCACTTCGTAAGGCACACCGTAGGCTAAATCTAATGGGAAAAGAAACAATAGATATGGTCCATTTGCCTAAGACAGAGAAAGTGTGTAATATTCAACATTTGACCCTGTACTGTAGCATAGTTACAGTAAAACGCTCTTCTGTAGGGTAAACAAATGGTTCCTAGCCCAAGGGCTGTCTATAACACTTGACTCTACGTTTCTGTTGTCAATAGAACCCGAAATATGAGCCCCGGAAAAATCCCGTTCTTGTGCGTGGAGTTTTGGAACATATTAGGTAGGGCACGCTATAGCTCACTTACCAATAATGGAGTATCGTCTGAAAGAAGGTGCATAAATATTCAGTCTTATCTTAATAAAATATCGAAGTGGAGCAACAACTGGCAACTTGCTTTAAATGTTTAGAGGTGTAAAATTAAGGCCTTCATGAAACGAAAAACCATAGCATCCTGTAACTATAATATCAATGAGCCACAGCTGGAATCCGTCAACTCATACAAATACCTGGGTGTAACACTTTCGTACAGCTATGAAATGGAGTAATAACATAGGTACAATCGTCGGTAAAGCAGGTGGTACATTTCGGTCAATTGATAGCGTACTTAGAAAACGCAGTTTCTCTACAGAGACGATTGCTTACAAATCATTAGTGCGACTCACCCTACAATACTGATCAAGGGTGCGGGGGATGTACCAAATAGGACTAACATGGATTATTCAACGTATACGCAGAAGGACCGCTCGAATGTTCACAGGTTTGTTGATCGAGTCTAGTGTTTGCCGCACTAGATTGTTTTCTTTTTGTCCCTCTTGTTTTGGTATCGATACGATACAGATGTCAGTTTCACTAAACCCATATTTTTGCTGATAATAATCTAAATGTTGAATTTTAAACTGGTATTATTTTATAGAATGACAAACCTCTCAGTTCTCGTCTCTTAAGTAGATCAGACAATCAATTTCCGGCCGTTTAAAACACTTTGGAAGCATTTTGTTCGATGGTGCAAATATCGAGCACCTTAAGCGATCAACCATTAGTTCTTTTATTGTGGAGATGTCGAGCCTGCATCTAATTCCAAACCGTAATAACTTTTTAAAAAATAGTTTCTTTTCTGTAAACTACTTGGACGGTTATTCGTCACCAAGCGCACCAACTGATTTAGGTCAGAAGCTAATTTTCGCTCATTCTCTTAAATTCAGTACATATGATTTCATCTGAAATAAATTAATCACCATTTACAACGATTCAAATTACAAATGAGAGTAGTTCCCCACTTTTTTAACGCCTTTTGAGTGAATCCTTTCGTTTGAGACTTTGTGATACCTTACAATAATCTGGGAAATTAATCAATTCACACAAAAGAAACCACTTCAACGATACCCTTTGCATAATTTACATTTAGTGTAAACAATAACAGTACAATCACACGTCCTTGGGGTACTGCTGAAATTACTTTTACCTCTGTCGATTTTGTTGCGTTATAAACAAGTGCTCACCTCTACCTGCAAGGAAGTTCTGAACCCAGTCACAATTCTGGTCCGATACACTGTGAATTCGTATTTTAGTCACTACACAACAGTGCAGAAATGCCTTCTTGAAGTCAAGAAAAACATCAACCTGTGGGCCCTTTCCTGCGGCGCTCTGGATTTCAGGGACGAGCAGCAGGAGCTGAGAACCGCTAGGTGTCTATTTGTGGAATATAGGAAGATTTTTATAGGGACCAACTGTCGACATTTGGAATCTAATTCTTACGCACAATCTACAATAATCGTATACGCGAGCAGTATGTCATAATTTATTTTCTGGGTGTTTTCTTGAGCATTTTCTCTTTTAGCAAGTCCAAAATGTGAATTAGCTTCAACCAAATTAACGAGACAAACGTCCATTTATTGTCCGGAAATAGGCACTTTACCCTACAAGACGAATCAAGGATCGAAAACATGAAACAGGAAAGAAAATAAAGGTTAGTGAAAGGAAACATCAGAGCGTCTCTGAAGCAAACTGTCATGAAAAAGCATTCGGTGTAATAGCGAGAAATACCATTCACATGGTGAACGTACTTTCGTGTGACGTAGCGTCATTCCACAGATCATTTTGAGCAAGACTAATATGAAAAGCTGAGATAATATGATAGTAGCTGTAATAATCGTTTCTCTTTCACTGTCAGGCCAATATGTCTTACGGAAAATTTATTCAACAGCTGGGTTTAGACTAAGCACATACGGCTGAAAGCCACTTTTGGTCACTGACTACAGCCACGGACGTGTGTGATATCGTAGAATACACAAAATGTCGACAGTTTGAGATGCATATCAAGAGTCGAGCCAGTAACAGATACTGTCAAAAAACAGACTCAGATACATTGCCGTTGAAGTGCTCGAGTCAACACTGTGGTTAAAATTCACTGATCTGTTTCCTCCCAGCGGCCATAATGGCAGTCTTTTGCTTGGTCCAGTATTATCTCATTTAACGTGACCCCGTATGTGCATCACTATGAAATAGCAAGTCATGAACAACTAGATATTTCATGACCCGTTTCAGCCCACTAATATTTTGATTTTTCGTCATTTGACGTTGAAGAGGTATGCTCGCACTAGGTGTCTACTCTTCATTTTTGATGTTCTTCAACAAGTGAGCTTGGCGGAATAGTGATATTCATAACACACACGATAAGGCGAATTTACTAATATTCGTACGTAAAATTTACGTGGTTAAATTTATCAATTCTGCATTGGAATAATAAGACTGATTTTTACTACACTGCAAGCAACGTGTAGCTGGTACATGATTTAGGTATAAATCAAAATAAAATTTATTAGCTATCTGTATTAATCCCAGATTTATAGACACCTTTGAAGAGAGTGCAGCGCTGTTTATTGATGGCGAATATGCGACAGGGCGCTCAATGTTAGAAACTTAGGGCCAGTCCACGGATTAACAGATTCTCAGTATTCGACGTTGCCCACGCGTTTAACGGATTAGTCGGTGGGGCTCGTTACAAAAACTCTTGGAAAAGCGAAAGAACATCGTTAGTAAGGGATTACTTACACTCGTTCTGTTTCTTTCGAATTATTCCAGCCAATTAGAGGAAGCAGTGGCAGCGACCTCATTTTAATTCGAAACTCAATCATTAACAGCCGCGCCGGGTAGCAGCGCGGTCTTGGGCGTCTTGTCACGGTCCGCGCGGCTCCCACTGTCGGAGGTTCGAGTCCTCCCTCGGACATGGTTGTGTGTTGTCCATAGCGTAAGTTAGTTTAAGTTGGATCAAGTAGTGTGTAAGCCTATGGACATACGACCTCAGCAGTTTGGTCCCATAAGACCAAACCACAAATTTCCAAATCAGTCTTTAACAAACCTTTTGTCAGCTTCCTTAAGATATTTTGTTCCGAGAAATACACATGCTGCCTAAGTTATTAAAACTGGAATATATCATAACCGGTTGTGATGACACCTTACTGAGAAGAGGATAATCTCATTAATCTGATATTAAATTCAGTGAAGAAATTCCAGATTATTATCACGTGAACACAGTTAATGTAATTTTAATTAAAACAAACTGTTGTGAGAGGCATACATCATGTTTGCTCACAGTAATCTTGTTACATCGTTCAGAGCGACGAACCATCGCCCTTCTGATCTGCAGCCTGAAAGTGATGAATCTAGGCAATCAGGAAGTTCTTGACTTTCGAAAATCATTTTGCTCAGTACCAGACCTACGCTTATCATCGAAAATACGATCGTTTTGAGTATCATGCGAAACTGGTCCCTTGTTCACTTGTGCAAACCCGACAGTAACTAATACCGTGGGAGAGGTCCATCAATGGAAATACAAAGCTTCAAATCTTCTGTCCAGCATCTTGGATTTTTACGTAGCAGTTGTCATTTGCTCCTCTTGAAGGGCTAGCGAGCGTTAGCAACAACCTAGTCAGCCAGTCTGTTTTCGGCTGCCGCCTACGACAACAGCAGAGCAGCAAGTTACATATTAGCTTTTCCTGTGTTGGAGGAAACTACAGCTGTAATTTTTCCCGAGGTCACGCATCTCTACTGTATGGTTAAATGATGACAGCATCCTCTTGCGTAGAATATTCCGGAAGTAAAACAGAACGCCATTCGATTCTCCGAGCGGGACCTGCTCAAGAGGATTTCGTCATCAGAAGAAACAAAACTGGCGTTCCACGGAACGGAGCGTGGAGTGTCAGCTCCCTCAATCGCGCAAGTAGATTAAAAACTGCAAAAGGCAACTGGATAGGTTGAACTTAGTTATAGAGGGTATTAATCAATTTCGGTGAAAGGAAGAACAGTATTTCTCGTCAGCTGAATACAGGGTTATAAGTACAAAATCAAGTAGGGGTAATGCAAGAGTAGGTTCAATAATGAATAAGAAAACATGAACAGGGGTAAGCTTCTATGAAGAGCATAGTGAACGCATTATCGTAGCCAAGATAGACACAAAGTCAACACCCATCACAGTAGCTTACATTCATATGCCAACTAAATCTGCAGATGATGATGATGATGAGCGTTTGGCGTCATTGGCCGGGAGGCCCCCCGCGGGGCAGGTCCGGCCGCCATATCGCAGGTCTTATTACATTCGGCGCCACATTGGGCGACCTGCACGCCGGATGGGGATGAAATGATGATGAACACAACACAACACCCAGTCCCTGAGCGGAGAAAATCTCCGACCCAGCCGGGAATCGAACCCGGGCCCAGAGGACGGCAATCCGTCACGCTGACCACTCAGCTACTGGGGCGGACAATCTGCAGATGAAAAGACTGAAGAAATTTATGATGAAATGATACAAATTAATTAGATACTTAGGGGAGACGAAAAGGTAATTGTGATGGGGGACTGGGATCCAGTAGTGAAAAGGAAGAGAAGGAAAACTTGCAGATGACAGTGGAATTGGGGGAAGAAATGAAAGAGGACGTCACCTGGTAGAATTTTGGCACAGAGCATAATTTAGTCATTACGTGGATGAGACAAGGAGGCATCAGAAGGTTTCAGACTTATTATAATTTGGTGAGACAGTGATTTCGAAAATCTAAGTCGAAACAAGGCCCTAGATGTAGATGACATTCCGCCAGAACAACTGATAATCTAGGGAGAGGCAATCATGACAAAACTTTTCCATCTGTTGTGGAAGATCTATGAAGCAGGCGAAATACCCACGTCTTCAAGAAGTATGTAATAATTCCAGTTCCCAAGGAAAAAGGTACTGATAGGTTTGAATATTATCGCATTATCACTTTAGTAAATCAAGGCTGCAAAATACTAATACAAAATCCTTGCAGAAGAATGGAAAATATGGTAGAAGTCGACCTCAGGGAAAACAATTTGAATTCCCGAGAATTTAGGAACACGCGAATGAATACTAAGCCTACGACTTATATTAAAAGATAGGTTAAGGAAAGACTAATCTACGTTTATAGAATTTATAGATTATAGAAAACTTTTAACAATATTGACTGGAATATGAAATTCTGAAGGCATCAGGGGTAAAATGCAGGAAGCGAAGGGCTCTTTACAACTTGTACAGAAACCAGACGGCAGTTATAAGAGTCAAGGGGTACGAAAGTGAGGCAGTGGGTGAGAAGGGAGCGGGTCAGGGTTGTATCCTGTCCGCAGTGTTACTGATTTCAACATTGCGCATGTAGTAAAGAAGACCGAAGAACAATTTGAAGTACGAATTGAAGTTCAGTGTGAAGACATAAGCACTTTAAAGTTTACTGATGACATTGTCATTCTGTCGGAGACAGCAAAATTCTTGGAAGGGCAATTAAACGAAATGCACAGAGTTTTAAAAAGATGAACATCACCAAAATATAAGAAGGATAATGGAACATAGTTGAATTAAATCAGGTCATGCTGAGGGAATTAGATTAGGAAACGGGACACTTAAAGTGGTAGATGAGTTACATTATCTGGGTAATAAAATAACAGATGCTGGCCGAAGAAGAGAGGATGCGAAATGTAGATCGACAATGACAAGAAAAGCTTTTCTCAAGAAGAGAAGTTTGTTAACATCGAATACAGATTTAACTCTTTTCTGAAATCATTTTTATGGAGTGCAGCCACGTATTAAAGTGAAGCACCGAAGATAGATCGTTCAGACAAGAAGAGAATAGGAGCTTTTGAACTGCGATGCTGAATTATGAATCCTGAAGATTAGATGGGCAGATCACGTAACTAAAGACGAGGTACTGAAGGAAGAAAAGAACATTGTGACACATGCCAGAAATGGATACAGGAAGCAGATTTAGAGGAATGTAAGTTGCAGCACTTATTTGGAGTTGAAGGGGCTTGCACAGGATACATTAGCATAGGGAGCTGCATGAAACCAGTAATCGGACTGAAGACCTCAATAAAAACAATTCTTAAATTCTGTGCTTTGCTTTTGTATTTAAGGTCTTGCGTTTTAATACTTGTAAAGTGCAGATTCCCGCAGTCTGTAACGCAGCTGGTATTTCGTTTCAAACTAAGAAAGATAGCAAGTTGTGTATTTAGGTTCCTCTGTACGTTTTTACAGTTTACTTCTAAAGTTAGTCATATTGGGATGGGCATGTGAATGCTGTGTGCAGATGCAGAAGGAACTGGCCGCAGTTTCCGTACGGCTGGTGACGCTACTACCCACGGTCAGCCGACTTCAGACTGCTGCCTCGGGGTGTAACTGTGGAGGAGAACCAGGGGTTTCGCATGGGGCATGTCAGGTGTCGCAACGTTTCAGCCACGGGTTCTGCTGCCTAGGCGCTTTGCAGTGTCCCTGACGCTGTGGATCCGCTCTCATCGCAGAATGAGTGGCGCGACACTTGAGGCGGAGTGTTAGTGTGGGGGCCGGCCGGCTGGCCTCGCCCATTATCGTGCGAGTAGATGGGTGACCGCTACTACAGCGGCATCCCGAGCAGACACACGGGAGGAATGGTCTGCCGGTTATCTGGAGCTCCAAGGTTAGGTGTATTTTGGAGCGCCTTAGGAAAGTAGCACCTAGGGCCGGAGAGAAATTCAATGTGCAGTATGTCTACTGGGGGCCTCAGTCATGTGTAGGAGGCCTTGCCTGTGGCTACTGAGCGAGTAGGGTGCAGTAGTCTGCAAGTTGTGGCTCACGTCGGTACCAACGATGTCTCTCCCATGAGTTCTGATGCCATGCTCAGTTCATACAGGCAGCTGGCAGAAGTGATGACGCTGGTCCCGCTCGCTCATTGAAAGCAGAGCTCTTATTTTTCTGCATCGTTCCCAGATGATCGTGTCGGTTCACGATCTGAACCAAAGCATTCTTCTGTTCTGTGAGGTCTTGGCTGCAGATTTCTGGACCTGCGTTGTGGGGCGGAGAATTATAGGACTCCTCTTGGTCTGTCAAGATGCACTACACAAAGGGAACTGCTACTCGAGGAGCAGATTACTTGTCGATTGCGTAGGATTTTTTTTTTTTTTTTTTTACGTTAGGCGGTAGTTTGAAGCCTCTGATGAATACCGAAATCATCAAACCATCTAGAGAAAGATACCGCGACTATCAACGTTAATCAGTAAATTATCGAAGTATTCGTAAGAGATTTCTCGAATTTACCGTTCTCTAGAGAGAATTTATAGCTGACGTGGTGAATGTCAGGGGGTAACGTTGCAAAATGATATTAAATGGAACGAACACATAAAGACGGTAGTAAGGAAGGCGAAAGTTTGACTTTGGTTTATCGGGAGAATTTTAGGAAAGTGTGGAGCGAACCATTATCGAATACTGATCGAGCGTTCGGATCCCTACAGGGTCAGATTAACGGAAGACGTCGGAGTAATTCGTCGGCGGGCTGCTAGATTTGTTACCGATAGCTTCGACCAACACAGGAGTATTACGGGGATGTTTCGTTAACACAAATGAGGATCTCTAGAGGAAAGGCGACTTTCTTTTCGAGGAACACTATTGGAAAAATTGGGAGAACAGGCTTAAGAAAGTGACTAAAGAAAGATTCTACTGCCGCCAGCATACGTTTCGCGTAAGGACCACGAAGATAAGACAAATTACGGCTTGTAGTGAGGTATGGATACAGTCGTTTTTCCTTCGCTCTTTTTGCGAATGGAACAGGAAAAGAAATGACTAGTAGCGGTACAATGTACCCTCCGCTACGCAACGTGCAGTGGCTTGCGCAATATGAATGTATACTACTAGCCATTAAAATTGCTGCACCACTGAGATGACGTGCTTCAGAAGCGTAATTTAGCCGACAGGAAGAAGATGCTGTGATATACAAATGATTTAACTTTTCAGAGCATTCACACAAGGTTAGCCGGCCGCGGTGGTCTCGCGGTTCTAGGCGTGCAGTCAGGAACCGCGCGACTGCTACGGTCGCAGGTTCGAATCCTGCCTCGGGCATGGATGTGTGTGATGTCCTTAGGTTAGTTAGGTTTAAGTAGTTCTAGGTTCTAGGGGACTGATGACCACAGCTGTTAAGTCCCATGGTGCTCAGAGCCATTTGAACCACACTAGGTTAGCGCCGGTGGCGACACCTACAACGTGCTGACATGAGGAAAGTTTCCAACCGATTTCTCATACACAGACAGCAACTGACCGGCGTTGCCTGGTGAAACGTTGTTGTGATGCCTCTTGTAAGGAGGAGAAATGCGTACCATCACGTTTCCGACTTTAATAAAGGTCGGATTGTAGCCTATCGCGATTGCGGTTTATCGTATAGAGACATTGCTGCTCGCGTTGGTCGAGATCCAGTGACTGTTATCAGAAGATGGAATCGGTGAGTTCAGGACGGTGACACGGAATACTGTGCTGGATCCCAACGGAATCGTATAAGTAGCAGTCGAGATGACAGACATCTTATCCGCATGGCTGTAACGGATGTGCAGCTACATCTCAAACCCTGAGTTAACGGAGGGGACGTTTGCAAGACAACAACCATCAGCACGAACAGTTCGACGACGTTTGCAGCAGCATGGACTATCAGCTGGGAGACCACGGCTGCGATTACCCTTGACGTTCCATCACAGACAGGAGTGCCTGCGATGGTGTGCTGAACGCCGAACCTGGGTGCACGAATGGCAAAACGTCATTTTTTCGGATGATCCAAGTTCTGTTTACAGCATCATGATGGTCGCATCCGTGTTTGGCTACATCGCGGTGAACGCACATTGGAAGCGTGTATTCGTCATCGCCATACTGGCGTATCACCCGGCGTGATGGTTTGGGGTGCCATTGGTTACATGTCTCGGTCACCTCTTGTTCGCAGTGACGGCACTTTGAACAGTGGGCGTTACATTTCAGATGTGTTACGACCCTTGGCTCTAACCTTCATTCGATCCCTCCGAAACCCTACATTTCAGCAGGATAATGCTCGACGACATGTTGCAGGTCCTGTACGGGCCTTTCTGGATACAGAAAATGTTCGACTGCTGTGCTGGCCAGCACATTCTCCAGATCTCTCACCAATTGAAACCGTCTGGTCAATGGTGGCCGAGCAACTGGCTCGTCACAATACGCCAGTCACCACTCTTGATGAACTGCGGTATCGTGTTGAAGCTGCATGGGCAGATGTACCTGTACACGCCGTCCAAGCTGTGTTCGACTCAACGCCCAGGCGTATCAAGGCCGTTATTACGGTCAGAGTTGGTTGTTCTGGGTACTGATTTCTCAGGATCAATGCACTCAAATTGCGTGAAAATTTAATCACATGTCAGTTCCAGTAGAATATATTTGTCCAATGAATGGCCGTTTATCATCTGCATTTCTTCTTGGTGTAACGATTTTAATGGCTAGTAGTGTAGATGCAGAAGTCGCTTAAGTACTTCCACAGAACGGCGACTCGTGTCTTTAGGTCTGGCCGGGAGACGAAGAGGTAGTCGTGAAAGTGAAACTGTGGAAAGAAAAATGGGTGGATGATCGTTCTGCAGCAGAATCTAGAGTAGACCGCAGTAATTTTATTTTCTTTATTTTTTAAATTTTGCCTTACGTAAACACGATGAAAACCAGAAATGTATCCCTCATAAAATATAATCTTTCGATGCGTACGAAAGACATCTGTCTCTTTTCCTTCTAATACTGGTTTCATTGAATCGTCTGACTCGTACTGATCGTAGACTTTTCTTCCAAAGTTTGTGTCTAATGAAGATCGTCTATACATCTCAGTAAGAATTTATAAGCATGTCAAAATCGCTAAAGCAAAATGGAAGTATATTGGCAGCTGATGATTGAATTTTATTCTAAAAATGATACATAAAGCCTTAAATAGGAGTATTCGATCTTAATTATTTTATGGATATCTGGTGGTAGCTCTCATGTAACTGTTTCCAGTACCAGATCAAGTACTCACGTTTTAGAAGCTATTTTCTTCTTCTTACACCTTCTGTTTACTGACAGACTCATTGTGAAATGATACCAGAGGGTTAATGAAAAAGAAAGCACAAATGGTAAAAACTAGTTTAAGGTGGCGTCTGATCTTGCAAATGTCATGGGGTTGTTGAGATAGCAAAACCGTCCAACATGAATCAGAGGGAGGACCAGAGGCTTTCGCTGCCCTTTGCTAGTTGTAGGCCAGCAGCATGCTGCCTCGCCGTGCTCCTTGAACAGCGCACTGCGGGCAAAGCGAAGCACTGACAGGTCTCAGGCGCACCGGCCGCTGCGTTAGCAGCACCTCGACATGCCAGCTGCAGAGGCGAGAGCAGCTACAACTCCAGTAATCCAACTCCAGTAGCTGAGGCAGTAGCAGCCACATTTATACGCACACAGCGCTTAATTGTACTATCTCTCTTACGTTTTCCCATGAAGAAGCGAAAAATATCTCTTTACTTCTATACTGAGTACTACCTTAGCGCCCGCTGTTTCGCTCGGGTGGATTGCGGGGTCTGTACAATTGTTTGTGTTATTTTCTAATCGAATCTTTTTTTTAGTCAAAAACTCAACATCTTCCAATCTTTACACGCTAATTATGACCATGGGAACACGGTTATTCCCCAATTACTTTGATAGGTGCCATTTATAATTTTGGTATCTGAATCGATTGCGAGCGAGCAGCGATGTTGTAAAAGCTGTATCGTAGGAGTTAGGTTATTATCTTTGGTGTGCGCAAAGGTGCGGTAACAGTTAGTGCTTATGAAACTTCCTGGCAGATTAAAACTGTGTGCCCGACCGAGACTCGAACTCGTGACCTTTGCCTTTCGCGGGTAAGTGCTCTACCATCTGAGCTACCGAAGCACGACTCACGCCCGGTACTCACAGCTTTACTTCTGCCAGGGTCGAAGAAGAGCTTCTGTAAAGTTTGGAAGGTAGGAGACGAGATACTGGCAGAAGTAAAGCTGTGAGTACCAGGCGTGAGTCGTGCTTCGGTAGCTCAGATGGTAGAGCACTTGCCCGCGAAAGGCAAAGGTCCCGAGTTCGAGTCTCGGTCGGGCACACAGTTTTAATCTACCAGGAAGTTTCATATCAGCGCACACTCCGCTGCAGAGTGAAAATCTCATTCTGGAGATAGTGCTTAGCTGGGGTAAATCGAGGAAGCAGTTTATGTTAAGTTTCAAATGTAAAGTCTCAATTTATCGATGTGTTTAGTTGAGATGATTATGTAATGGTAACTGATCTGAGAAGAAGGAAGTGTAGTTTTATTTACGTGAAGAGGATTCATAAAGTAATTTGCCTTAAGTCACTCTTTTATTATTGCAGCGCCATTTTTCATCTACTTTTCTCTTGCAATTTTTAACTGATCATAGTTTTTTTCAAAAATAGAGAAGGAACCAAGTGTGTTCCGAAAATACTTCGATTTGCAACTAACAGAGAACTCATTGTAGCCCATGAGTGTCTCTGAGTAGATATAGTAATTCCCAACTTTAGCACATCGGCGCACATGACATCAATACTGCAACACTTTATCCAGATTTGCGCAGAATAGAGGTAAGGACTAAATATATTGATGTTTTATTTATTTTCTTTTTTTTTTTTTAGATTCAGTCAGGACCAACTTACGTCATTCAGAGACAGTGTTGTGTATCAGTTTTAGTTCTGGGATCTGGGATCAGTTTTGCAAAACCAAATATCGTAGGTTTTCTGTCAAAGTTCATTATTCAGGCAGTTTATACTGTTCAAAATTCTTGCAATCAGATCGTTAACTTTCCCGGTATTTAAGACTTTCCTTTAAATTACGACAATTAATTATTATTGCAATGCAGCTTTGCCTTCACATTACAGCAGTAGAAGTTTCATTACGACAGTTCATTTATAATTGCAGCCCAGATCTTACAATCAGAAACAGTACTCCAGTCTTATTTTTATTTACTTAGGTAAATTTCAGGCCCTGACCAAAAAGTGATTCTGATAGATGGATGCGGAGGTCTTCGTTAATTCTGTCTTTTGAGTTCTTCTGGTAAAGTTTCCATTAAAGCTTTCATCCTCTAACATTTATTTATAAGTCAAATACCCTTTTTTAGACTTTGCTTTATATACGTTTCAATGTAATGAAACATTTTTACAGAAGTTTTTTTTTTTTTTTTTTTTTTTTTTTTTTTTTTTTTTTTTTTTTTTTTTTGCTATTTCATCTTCTTATTAGCTGAATTACAAAAAATTACTGAAACGCGTAACTTTTCTTTATTTTTAACCAAGGAGCCAAATATCAATGTACTTACATTAAGCTTTGCAAATGCTTTTGTAGCGAAATTTTTTCATACATATTTGTATCCCCCTTTGTAGTGGAATTTGCAAAAATACTGAAACACGTGTTTTTAAATTTCCAAACGAGACATCAATTACCAATTTTTACAGATGTAGCTTCAAAAATGCTTTACTGGTTCTTTAATAAGAATCTATTTTCCAAATAAATTTTCACCCACTGTTCTACTCCCTTAGTCTTAGAATCCCCAAAAATTCTGAAGCGTATTTCTTTATTTCTGACCGAGAAATCATACACCAATTTTGTAGTTCTAGCTTCAAAGTTGCCTTAATAGCGACATATTTTCAAAACAAGAAAAAGCACTTCGCTCCTTATGTTATTCATTTAGACGTGGAAGTTTGAAAAATCTCTTCTGAAACAATGGCTACAGGATAAAGTCAACAAACTTTAAAAATTTCAAATTTATATCCTTAGCGGTATGCGTTATGTAATGATGAATCAGTCAGTAAGTCAGGACATTATCTTCTCTATTAAACTAGATGAGTACCCAGCGTTGCCTAAGTATGTATTTATTCCAGTATTTTCCGGTTTTCCATTAGCCCATATTCTCCTTCCTCCTCTCTCTGTCCATCTCCACAATACCCCTCTCTCTGTCAATCTCCTGCCCTTTCCGCTCCATGACCATCTCTTTCTGCACCCTCTCTCTGTCCATCTCCTCCATTCCTTTTCTCTGTTCATTTCCTCCTCCGCTTCTGTCCGTTCATTTTCTCCTCCCCTACCTCTCTTCCTCACTCTTATTTCCCCTGTCTCTGTCCTCTTTCCTTTCTCTATTGCCTTTCCTCTCCCTTTCCATTTCCCCTCCACTGTCTCTGTTTATCTTCTCCTCCTCCTCTCTGTGTAAGTCTCCTCCTTACCTCGCTGTCTGTCCATGCCCCCGTCCTCCCTTCTGTATACACGTTATTACACTCACCACAGTAGGAGGCTGGTGGTTCTTATATCTACAGTATTTCTTTGCCAGATCGTAACTACTTTGTGTACCAAATTTGACTGAAATAGTTCCAGGGGTTTAGGCTGAGCATTTTACTTTTGGGCCGGCCGGTGTGGCCCAGCGGTTCTAGGCGCTTCAGGCTGGAACCGCTACGGTCGCAGGTTCGAATCCTGCCTCGGGCGTGGATGTGTGTGATGTCCTTAGGTTAGTCAGGTTTAAGTAGTTCTAAGTTATAGGGGACTGATGACCTCAGCTGTTAAGTTCCATAGTGTTCAGAGCCATTTGAACTATTTATTTTTGGTTGTACCGGCATACACACATCTCAAATATATTTCACGCATATCTAACATATTTCACGGTTACTGCACACGTATTTCACCAGTATGTGCAGCGAATTTCGCTTTGTGGTTTCGTTTTCACGCAGCTCAGTGGTTTTGACTTCGTATCTCGTGATCTATGCGTCGTACAATGACATATTTTTGTACATACATTTAGCGGCATATGTGGTTACCGCCTGAGAAATCTGTTGCGAATAGTATTGGTAGCATCATCATCATCATCATCATAATTTAAGACTGATTATGCCTTTCAGCGTTCAGTCTGTAGCATAGTCCCCCTTTCCAAGTTCCTCCATGATCCCCTATTCAGTGCTAACATCGGTGCCTCTTCCGATGTTAAGCCTATTACTTCAAAATCATTCTTAACCGAATCCAGGTACCTTCTCCTTGGTCTACCCCGACTCCTCCTACCCTCTACAGCTGAACCCATGAGTCTCTTGGGTAACCTTGCTTCTCCCATGCGTGTCACATGCCCCTCCCCCCCCCCCCCCCCCCCCCCTCCATCTAAGCCTGTTCGCCCTGACTGCTACATCCGTAGAGTTCATTCCCAGTTTTTCTTTGATTTCCTCATTGTGGACACCCTCCTGCCATTGTTCCCATCTCCTAGTATCTGCAACCATCCCAGCTACTTTCATATCCATAACTTCAATCTTATTGATAAGGTAATCTGAATCCACCCAGCTTTCGCTCCCATACAACAAAGTAGGTCGAAAGATTGAACGGTGCACTGATACCTTAGTCTTGGTACTGACTTCCTTCTTGCAGAAGAGAGTAGATCGTAGCTGAGCGCTCAGTGTTGGTAGCAAAGAAGTAATAAATTAAAACGCCATGCATCGTGTGGCAGTCTTACTGCATGAACAGAGAAAATGTAGTAAGCAATAAACGCTTTTCCTTTCATCATTTTATGGGTGTTGTAGCGAGAAAAAGTTTCGTAAAGGTTTGAAATTATTTACACAATTTGTTGAAAGTCTGTAAGTGATCTCAATCTCAAGTCGGGATGACTACAGTATGGATATCATCGCGTCATGGCTCGGCATTTTATCGATTTCGCCCTTCGTTGACGATCTTTGTCTGGATAACTTTGGTGGTTCGCCGGTGGTGCCATCGGTGTAGGCAAAAGCCGAGAGATACGAAGGTTTTGGGCAGTGAGTGTGTGGTGTGTAGGGCGAATCGTCCAGGGGCGCGAGAAGTTTGGCGTTCTGCGAACGAATCGGCACCAGTGAAGGCGTCGAGCTTGGTTTTGACTGTCGGTTATCAGCTCCCTGCGAAACGGATCCCGTGAGTGGGTTTTATATTTTGAAAACTCACCAACGACTTTCGGGTTATGTGGCCAGTTCAACCCTAGTGAAATAGGTCCAGCTTCTCGCAAGCTTAAGGAGTGAAAGGATGGCAACCAATCCTGTCCAAGTTAAGTAAATTTCGCATATGTCCTTACCTCTTGCTCTTTCCCTGGCCGTCCCCTCTCCCTAGTGGGGTTTATGTAGCCACCACTGTTAATTAACGACAGTCATTTGATAGTCATTTGCTTAAAATCTCATCACTGAATTGTGGCTGCCTTTCTGCAGTGGTAACATCGGTTTTCGTCAGATCACCGAACTTAAGCACTGTCGGGATTGGTTAGAACTTGGATGGGTTACTATCCGTGTCTGCCAAACGCTGTTGGCAGGCAGGGTATACTCAGCCCTTGTGAAGCCAATTGAGGAGCTACTTGACTGTGGAGTAGCGTCTCTGGTCACAAAAACTGACAACAGTTGGGAGAATAGTGTACTGTTACATATCCCTCCATATCCACATCTAGTGACACCTATCGGATGAGGATGACACGAAAGTCGGTCGGTAGTCTAAGGCCTGATCAGCCTGACTTTAGGAGAGCTTTGGCTAATTGTTGCTGCTTATTCAGTGACTGTTAATTATTGTTTAATGCTGTACTTAGCTGTCTACTGAATGAAAGTGGGTCCCTAACTAATGGCAGCTGTTTAAAGGTCATTTGGTTAGAAAAAATGCTCAATGAATTTTGCTAACTGTAGTTAATTGTTTTTATTAAATTCTGTACTTTTGGTGTATAGTTAATTGCTGGTGGCTCATAGTTAGTGGCAGCCATTTAAAGTCTGGCAAGTTGTGTATTAAAGATGATGAACAAAAGAAATGGCTCTGAGCACTATGGGACTTAACTGCTGTGGTCATCAGTCCCCTAGAACTTAGAAGTACTTAAACCTAACTAACCTAAGGACATCACACACATCCATGCCCGAGCCAGGATTCAAACTTGCGAACGTAGCGGTCGCGCGGTTCCAAACTGTAACTGTAGCGCCTAGGACCGCTCGGCCAATACGGCCGGCAAAGATGATGAACGCCGAAGCAGTTACGTGGTAACTTCATTCTTTCCGTTACGGTGCCCCAGTCCCACATCTTCCCAACCAGATTCCTAGTTATCAGTTATTTCCCTTTTTCTGGAAAGACCCAGACCATGGGGGGGGGGGGGGGGGGGGGTTAGGGCGGGGGGCAGTTGCCATTCTTTCCCTTCTAACAAGGGAGTTCTCAGTTGCTACCTTACTTATTTTAAATGTAAACTGTATTTGGTTAATTAGGTATAATTAGGTACAGCTTTCCAGGTAGGAATCGTCAATATGGAAGCCAGGACATGTCCAAGGATAGGGTGCTTCAAGGAAGACCACCTTTCGTATTGGCTATGAACTAGGCAGCAATTGGACGAGGGTGCAGTGTCTGAATTGGCTGCTTGTTTGCGCAACAGCATGGGGAAAGCCTCAGCTCCGCTGGTGAATTAGGTACTGTGTTCAGTGAAGGTTTGGCTCTGTTGTCAGAACCACAGGAAAATGTGAACTTCTTATAAGACAGTCATCAAGTGCGCAGGATTCAAGCACAGGCCACACATCGGGTGAATCATCTTGGTTACTTAAAGCAGTCTTCCCTGAAGCCCAACGAAAGTGCTGCCATTGATAATTAGCCAATGTAGGGAGCTACAGGTAGATCTGCATCTTCTTGAATTAGGTGACCTGATTAGTGTTTTGACATTCAGTATAAAAAAGTGAAAGGTCTATTCCCACAGTATATATATTATGACAATACCAATGAGTTAACAGATCGGCTATGACTGCTCATGGCATCAGCTACAGTAGGTAATACAGCTCATTTGAAAGAGACTGTTTGAATAATTTCTGAGCTTTGAGAGAGAAGTATCGTCAAATAAGTATGGAGAAAGTAGTTCGAGAAATACACAAACCAGCACCCAAAGCCTACCCTTGCAGACAAGTTATAACTGAAGATTTGGATCTCTTGCGGCAAGCGGATGAGGGAATATTCCAGAGTGAATAATGGGGTCACATATATTTTAATGGACATGGATACATACTCTGAATTTGGCTGGCCATTATCTGCAGAAACAAAAACGGCAATAGATGTTGCACAAGTGTTTGAGCGATTGCTGCAGATGGGGATGAATCGCTGCATTGACATAATTGAAACAGATGATGGTATGATGATGGAGAGTTTTATAATATATATTTCAAAACACCACTACTCAGCATTCACCAACCTAAAGGCAAGTATAGTGAAATGTCTGAACACAACAGCGAAAGCTCAGATGTGGGTGCAGTTTAATCTTTGTGGTTCATACAAATGGACAGATATCATCCTACAAACATTTACACAGTATAATCGAACCAAACATCGCACAATAAATATGAGACTAGCCCATGTCGATGATAGTGAACTCCCAGATACAATATACTATCGTATTAAAATGGTAGATCCACACAAAAAGAAATTTAATGTAGGGGATTTTGTGCATATAACGAAACACAAGAGAGCATTTGACGAGAAATACATTTCAGACTGGTTGAGTGAGATGTTAACAGTTTCCCAAATGCGAAGAACACATCCCAGAACCAACATCTTAAAGGATAGAACTGATATTGAAATTGCAGGATGCTTTTAAATACAGGAAATATGGAAGAGGTCGGCACCACAAGTGTTTCTCATAGAAAATGCCACAAGGCATCGAGAGAAGAGAGCACCAGTTAAATGGCTTGGCTTTCAGTTTTCGTGCAACACAAAAAAGGTGAACTGAGGTCGACAATGTGTTGTATAACGGAGTGCACAGACAATAACCACATCAGTAGTATAACATGAATGGTAGGAGACGCAATAGAGAAGGTGGTGGCGGTATTCTCGACAAACTGCTTCTCGATTCCAGATTTTGGGATATAGCTACTGTGGAACAAAGTTTAAAAATGAGTGCAGTGATAAGTGGATTAATTTGCTTGACGAGATGTGTTTGGAAGAAGAAACTGCATACACAGCAAATAAAGATCTCCAAGGACGTTATGCTACAGATCGAATTTTAGCTGGTAAAACCAAGACGTGACTGGTATAGAACTGTGCACTGTAGTATTTGCAGTTGATAATACAATGTATACGAAAATTAAGTTGGGTTTGAGTGTGGGTAAGTTATGAACGCAGCATGTCGGGCACTAAGGAATAAGAAGACAGTGAAAATGATGAAAAATAAGATGATCACGATGATGAAGCAGGGGTGTTTACAAAAACAGTACGATGGCAGCGATATATGCAGCCAAAAGTGAAGGACCGGTTAAAGCCAATACCCAAGATGTCAAGTGGAATTATATTCTTCCACATTGCAGCCCTTGCAGGTTTCTCAGCAGTGGATTCACTGGCTGGAGGTGCTGCAGCTACTGCCACGCATTACTCCCAGGAGCAAGTAGAGAAAGCAAAGAAACATAACTACATGATGGAATCAGCATCCATTAAGGAAGGACTAGGCCTGAAACACTACAATAAACGACTAGGTCTCTTCATATATGAAAGAGAGCCCTTACTGGCTAGAACGCTTACAAATACAGATCTGTTTAAGTTTGTCGGAACAAAATTCAGCATTCCAAGATTGCATGGTGTGTTTATGCGGGATACATTACCAAAGACTGTGCTGAAATCCAAAGAATGTCGAATTGTGAATTTAGATGTTACTGAAGGACCTGACACCTATTGGGACGCTTAGTCTATAAAAAATACAAATAAAGTCTCCTATTTTCACTCATTTTGTGACCTGCAACCTTTGGAAGAATTACGACGATACTTCATCAGCAGAGGACATGTGTTCTACTATTTTCAAGGCTACTAAGACTTCAGTACTATGTGGTCATCCGTGCATCACGTTCCTCCTAGCGTTCATGAAGAAGAATATATAAGGAGGAGCATTAAGCATCCATCGGCAACCGCCTTGCCGCAGTGGAAACACCGTTTCCCGTGAGGTCATCGAAGTCAAGCGCTGTCGGGCGTGGCCGGCACTTGTATGGGTCACCATCCCAGGCCGCCATGTGCTGTTTCCATTTTTCGGGGTGCACTCAGCCTCGTGATGCCAATTGAGTGGCTACTCGACCGAATAGTAGCGGCTCCGGTGAAAGGAAACCATCGTAACGACCGGGAGAGCGGTGTGCTGACCACACGCCCGTCCTATCCGCATCCTCACCTGAGGATGACACGGCGGTCGGATGGTCCCGATGGCCTTCCATCCATCAGTTAAGGTTCAGATGCAATGTCTTATATTCTCATAAAAAAAAAGATCGTCAGTATTACACGTGAATTACTTCCCACTGATTGATTAAAGCATTGGAGTTTGGAGTATTGCCCTGACTGAGCTGGAAACATACAACTGCATCTTGAATATCACAAGGCTAAGAATAAACTGCATCTGGAAATTAATGGGAAAAAAGAAATTGTGGAAGCAGAACACGGTGAACACTATATTGACTGTTTCAACGAAGTTTTAAAATAGTTTGAAAAAGGGACTGGGCTACATGTAAATATCAGTACACTTAAATACGAAATAAGGACGGTGAATGCAACGATTGACTTTAACCAGAAAGACACAATAGGCCGACTACTGGGTTTCACAAAGCGACAGATTCTGAAGGTTTCTGATAAATTTTACAGATTTGATCAGATAGTGAATATACTCGCTTTCAGTACAATCCATGTCAGGTGTAACTTTGGAATAAACTCGTATCTTAACGATAGACTGATTCATACAATTTACAGATTCTTGTCATCAGTCTGATCCGGGTATAAAATTGTTGAGACTCGTACCAACGCTGTATACCTTCCACTGACATCTCTGAAGTTGGACTATGTGGAGCTGCGTGTTGTGGACCAGAATAATGAACTTGTTGACTTCCGTTGTGAGGAAATCAATGTATGACTACATCTAAAACAGGATCGGCGTAAGGTAAAAAAACTAGCGCACAGAACCCACGGCACAGCACTTTGCAGCAGAGCCACAGTGTGACAACACATGTGAACTGTGAGTTTCTTAAAGCAGTGGGCCTGGAACCCTGCAGTACGTTGCTTTGTATAACGATCCCCGTAGGATATGATGAGCAAATTATATGCGAGGAATACTTCTCACTTAAACCTTAAGCTTCTATCATATTTAACAAGAAAGACGAGATTAGGGACTGTCATCCATCACAAAGACGCCTTAACTTACCTATGCAAGAGTTCCATATAAGTGGTTACGGTACTGAGGAAAAAGAACGGATATCCTATATTGGGATCGTAGCTTACATGTAATGCTTAGCATTCCTCTTTCAGGGGATACGACATTAACTTAATGGGGTTGAGATTGACTGTACACATAATGCAGGCACAGCATCAACCCTGAAAATATAAGTCTGTGCATCACCCTCTGATCTGAATGGTTTAGATAATGCACGATGGTTCTTAGACGAGCCAGTGGGTAGAACAGTGGACGAATGCCAGAGATTTACTGCCTGCACACCACTGAAACTGATTATGGGGTACTTTGATGTCATGCAGCGAATTATTATGAATCGTAAACAGGAACTTATTCAGTTACAGAGTGCAACGGGCAACAACTCATTCATTCAAAGGAGCCAGGAGAAGAACGAGATCATCACCAGTAAAATAATTTGGATATTGCCTCACACCACTATAGTGGATGAGGAGCGTTTCAAACTTTTAAAAGTTTTCAATGCTGGTGCGCATCTGCCATTAAATTCCTGTTCATGGGAACTTTTTGAACACCCAACACTACCTTCGGCAACCAGCCAAATGTGAGCTATTAAAACCTCAGTTCATTTGGAGACACACAGATTCATCATAGTTGTAATTCAGGGTGATAGAAGGGGCCATATAGCAAATAATTCCACTGCATTTGACAACTGCAAGTTAACTAGTGCCAGAGGCCACTTGACCTAGGAATTCAATCTCTCTGACAATTTACTGCTACAGTGAGATGAAAATGTATACAGTTTACCATTTGATATGTATTTGAGGTTCCATTTACTATGAGGGTGTTGAGGGTTGTTTACTCAGTCCACAGAAGTTCAAGGAGCTGGCACCAATCATAGTAATAGGCTGCTCAAAACAGAGTGAGATAGTTAAGCTGGGAGTGATAGATGTACCAACTGAATTTGAATCTTTAACAGATTTTCCAGAATGCACCATGTAATTAACTAGTGCCTGCTCACTGCCGTTGTGCAGCGAGTTGTATAAATGAACAGGTGTTGTGCAGTACGCAGAGCATTTCACAATGGCTCCTCAAAGCTTGAACATCTTTGGAGACGTTTCAAGGTTTCTCTGATGATGTGTTCAGATGATTCATATTTAAAGATGTTGCATTCACAGAATATCCTAGTAAATTATAGACATTCTTAGAAAGCACAGCCTCACCAAATCCTTTCAAGGATGCGGTGTGTGCCAACACACGGAGCAGTGCTAATTGGGTAACATGTTTCTTCCGTACAATTCTCTGGGACGATCCTTGGGTGTGCTATAAAGATATAGTGGCATCGTCTCGATTATTCAACTATACAGATACTATCATCTACATCAAAGGCAAGGAGAAGATCACACGGATGCATCGAATCTTCACAGGTGCCCTAGCCACCATCAGCTCAAGGAGATATGTCATAACAATGTTCTGCCCGCTTCTGAAAATGAAATATTACTTTTAAGCTGGATCAAACATAGATGAATTTTAACCTTACATTATATGTACTTTACAACTGATTTCTCCCTGTTCACACATTGATATATATTACGCAACTTTGTCCAGGTACAGCATTTGTCGTTTTCTTCATGTACATGACATTTAATTATAGACATGTTTGCTATATATCTTTGGAAGCAGACACAGTCACGTACCACATGCTCATATAATTCAGTATGTGCAGCACAATATGCGAAATACCATGCAATCTTTACATATATTTTGTTACTCTCCATCTTAAACTTCACCTCCTTAATAGTACTCATGTTCTGAACTGAAGTCGTGGGTGTGCCTAGCACATTCTTTATATATACAATGCAATGGTAATAGTTTTCTTACTGCAAATAACAACAACAAAGACGTATGGTAACGAATTTCATTTATTCAATTTTCACAGATATACGAGAGATACAATTGGATTCTTCAGATACAGTTTGATTCTCTCTTTTTTTTTTTTTTTTTTTCACAACACTGATACAATTTGATTCTTCATATTATACAGTTTGGTTCTTTTTAATATAATATTTTTCAACGCAGAGTTACTTTATTATTTTTATACTATTACTGTTACTAATAACTATGCCCGCATCTCGTGGTCGTGCGATAGCGTTCTCGCTTCCCACGCCCGGGTTCCCGGGCTCGATTCCCGGCAGGGTCAGGGATTTTTTCTGCCTCGTGATGGCTGGGTGTTGTGTGCTGTCCTTAGGTTAGCTAGGATTAAGTAGTTCTAAGTTCTAGGGGACTGATGACCATAGATGTTAAGTTCCATAGTGCTCAGAGCCATCTGAACCATTTTTGAACTAATGACTATGATTCGAAAAAAAAACCACTGTCCATCCAACAGTGCCACTGAAAGGACAAGAGCCGGCCGAAGTGGCCGTGCGGTTCTAGGCGCTGCAGTCTGGAACTGCGAGACCGCTACGGTCGCAGGTTCGAATCCTGCCTCGGGCATGGATGTGTGTGATGTCCTTAGGTTAGTTAGGTTTAACTAGTTCTAAGTTCTAGGGGACTAATGACCTCAGAAGTTGAGTCCCATAGTGCTCAGAACCATTTGAACAATTTGAAAGGACAAGAAGTCCTTCCAGTGTCAAAATAATGATGATTGTTAAATTGTGGTTGGACGACTGCACGTTCTTAGGGGAAATAGCAGTTGCCTGGAAAAAATGTACTTGTGTTACACCACTTCTGTAAATAAAAATGGCATCATGCAACGCGCTGGTATCTTTGTGCATTTAAACGTAGAAGATCTACCTTATCGCTTGTGAATCTTGAGTGACAGTTCAAAAGAAACTTCAGAGAAGCTTCTGTCAAAGTACCAGACATGGCGGCTAGGCCGAGAAGAAAGAGTTCTGAATTGGCCTGTCACGACGGAGGTCCCCATCAAATCCCGAGAGCAGCCACTGGCGCGAGAAATAAGTGTAGGAGGATCGCGGGACCCGACAGCTGCGCTCCGTACTGCCAGGGATCGCCCAAAGGCAAAGGGAGAGAGCTCTGCGGAATCCGCTAGCCGCAGCGAGTTTGTTCCTACCTGCCAAAGATTACTTTCTTGCCACAGCACAAATCCTTCTTCCAACTGTTCGTTTTGAAAGGCAGGTTGTATCATAAAGCAGTAGCTGGTACAAAATAATCACCTCTGAGTAGTCTTCATTGCAGAAATAGAAAACGTTCTTACTTACCAAGTTCATAGCGGCGGTAATTTTACATAGATAATAGTTATTTTAAGTTTCTTAACGAGTAATTGCAATATACAATTTCCCTCTCTGTTATTAAAGATCCACTTTAAGTGGTCGTCCTGCAATCCTACTGATTTTTCGTTTTTCTGAAATAATACTTAAAGATATAAAACAAATAATGTTTGAGTATCTCCATAGATTGAGAGTGTGCATAAAGTGAATCTTTTGACTTCACTCATCCTGATATGCTAACGTGCAAAACAATAGGATATGACGAAAGAAACGTCTATGTATCCATTCAGTTTAATGAAAAAGCAGTAAAGTAGTTTTTTCTTAATTTATAGAGAACTTCATTCTTTGATTCCTTTGTGGATCTAATAAAGTGTACTATGTTACAAGGCTCCCACCGATGGTTCTTTTTAAATAAATCCGAATCGTCTCTAGGTTAACAAGAATTTACAGTTTTCATCAAAACTATTTCAAGGTAATATGTTCATCTGTTTTGAAACCGTTTATGATTTTTTTCTGAAACATTTTACGCCGTTTCTTTTTCTCCTTGTAAACTGTGAACGTTGTGAATATTTTTATCGTAATTCTACAAAAGAATAAGTGTGCAGGAGACCACCTGTTTTGGAGCATCCAGAAACATTTTATTAGTTATTTAGAATAACTGAATTTCCCTTCTTTCACTCTCTGGATTGTCATCCCAACCGTTCCCATGTCTTGCACACCGGAACCGGCCTATGTTGCAGGCCAAAAGTAGGTAGTACCAGTTAGAGACTGCTGGTGAGGCACCGTTAACAAGTATCGCCTGCAGCGACCAACGCAATGTTAGAGACGGTGGTCACTTCAGATTCTGGAGGATGTTGACACAGTGTCGGCTCGACAAGGAACTTTCTCTCCGTCCTCAGTTTCCCACGTTATCAAACGAAACTTTCCTTCACACTCCTAACATTCTAGACTTTGGCCCACAGTAACTTACCTGTGTTGACTTCTGCGAGCAGCTGATGGCATGTTCGCTTTCCCCAGACTCTTAGCCCTTTCACTGATATGTACCATGGCTTCTACCTGTTTAATTCTTCTGTTATCATTTGAAGCTACCCTTAATGGATGCCATCTCCTTCCCTGCACTGTACATAGTTTCGTTCGGGTCATCGTAACACCAGGGGCAACAACAGTACTAGTGATGGTTGTAGTAGTACTACTTCGACTTGGAAACTTCCAGTTAATTACACTATTATAGTTTATTAATAATTATTGTATAGTGTTACATCACCAGTTGGAGTTACATTCTCTGCAAGTACACCAAGTCCTTTAATCCACACATGTAATTTTTCATCATTACTAACTTTACGACAGGATGTAGTAACGATGAAAAAATACATGTGTGGATTAAAGGACTTGGTATACTTGCAGAGGATGTAATTCTAACTGGTGATGTAGCATTGTACTATAATTATTAATAAAGTCTGATCTGTAGCGTCAGCTGCCAATCGCTAGACGTACGTCTGGTGAAGGAGGGCTCAAGGATGCAACATTTTGAAAAAAAATTTAAAACGTAGTGCCGCGTTGGCCGCTGAGCGCCTGTGAGGCTGCATGATGCAACCAGCTTGGGCCGGCGCACCAGCGGGTACGCGCGCTCATAGTGCGACCAGAGCGCGCGTACGCTCTATCGCTCCCTTGCCGGCCCTCGCCGCGGCTAAGTACATTATCAGAGCTCTTATGTAATCAAGGTCAGGCGCTCAGTATACAAGCGGCCAAAGCAGACCAGCGGAATCATTGCGCTGTGAGCTATATCTGCAACAGGAAGTTTCATATCAGCGCACACTCCGCTGCAAAGTGAAAATCTCATTCTGGAAACATCCCCCAGGCTGTGGCTAAGCCGTGTCGCCGCAATATCCTTTCTTTCAGGAGTGCTAGTTCTGCAAGGTTCGCAGGAGAGCTTCTGTTAAGTTTGGAAGGTAGGAGACGAGATACTGGAAGAAGTAAAGCTGTGAGGACGGGGCGTGGGTCGTGCTTGGATAGCTCAGTTGGCAGAGCACTTGCCCGCGAAAGGCAAAGGTCCCGAGTTCGAGTCTGGGCCCGGCACACAGTTTTAATCTGCCAGGTAGTTTCATCCAAAGTAATATTTGCCATTATTGGGTGTTTGCTCTGGACTGCCAAGGTTACTGATTTTAAGGTAGAAATTTTAAAATTATATCCTTTACGAATATTATGTAGTGCATATCATACTCAGTGTTTCGCATAATCACTAAGTCATCAGCACATGCTAACACTTCTAAAGTGGTCCTTTATACCATAAATCCATTTGGTGTCTGGTGTGTGACCCTTCCATTTGTGTAGAATATCGTTCATATAAACGTTAAAAAGCTTGGTAATACACACCCTTGTCTTACACTCTGATTACAACTATATTTCCCCCGCTGCAAACCGGTAAATCTTATACACATTTTCATGTGTTGAAGGTAGCCCATTTAGCCATTATATTCCGTAGTTCATGCCAGTCTACCTTATTCGTCTTCTATAGATCTACAAATGCCATATAGGTGGCCAAACTGTGTTCCTTGCCAAACTGTGTTCCTGACCAAACTGTATACCTCTTTTTCTTCTCTATTAGCAGTTCCATAGTAAATGCAATTTCAATGTAAGCTCTCCCTTTTCGAAACCATTCTGCTCTTTTTGCGAGTCTATTAATGACCTTGATTCGTTATTTGATACACTATCGTGTAATTTATAGGCTAAATTTAGTATAATTATACCTCTCTAGTCTGCGGTTAACATTATATCTGAGATCCTCATTGCAAGCCAACAGGAGTTTAACAGACGAAGGATAAGTTCGAGTAAAAGTACTCCATTGTTGACGGGTTCTAAATTTATTGCCGCCGGCCTTGATTTTTATGTTTATTGCCGTCTCTAACTCTCATAAAGTAAGTCTATATTTTTTAGTAGTTCACCGGTCCTCCGGCCGTCACGATTAGTACACATAACTTCCTCACGGTCACACCAAGCATTTCATTCCATTCATCGTGTGTTATCTCGTGCATTCGTACGTCTTCTGTTTCCCGTTTATTTAAATTCTGTAATCATTTGTGGGCGAAGCCTTGTCATCCGTATATTTCGTGATCCAACTCACTCACAAGCTTTTCCCGACTGTGTTCTTCTTGTTACAGATTTAGGAGTATTTATAATAGCTATGCGATATTGTCTAGCTTGATCTGTTTGTAGCAGTAGGTATATTTCTTAGCTATTTTCTTATCCTTGAGAGCCTTTCCTGTCTCGTCATTCCATATTCTAATACATTTCTTTTACTTCCAGATAGTAGCTTTGCCTATGCAGTACTTTATCCCTGGTATTCTTCGTTGATAAGAAATAGTAATTAATGTACTGGATTAAGAATTTTTTTTTTTTGGTGTATTGTAATGTTTGTTCGATGCACATACTGTGAATATTAACTTTACAACATCATCTTTTGTTCAGTTTTGCACTATAGGGCAAAATTGCGTACGCCAGGTGTGACAAAAAAACAGGCATTTTAAAGATAAAAAGAGAACCACAAGGCAAACCACCACAAGAGAAAGTATCAGTAGCCAAGAAATTTCTCGGCCAATGTGCTCCAAGACATAGGGTCTCAATTTATATAACCGAAAAATTTCCAGACACACAAAATCAAATGGTAGCTGTTCCTGGGACTTCGATAATGATGTCGGACTGACTGGCTGCGTTTGCTAAGACTTCTGGAGTGTCATCGTCATTCGTTGCGTTACTAAAGCTTCTATTATCTCCTCCAAGGATTGACTTGATGGAAAGTGCACACTACGTCGCCAACAGGGAGAAGAGTAAAGCGGTAGTACTGAACTCCCGTTTATACAAAAATTATTTGAAAGCTGTAAAGCAGACAGGAGAGAGAAAGAAGGAGGAAAATCCAAAACGAAAACTTTTTATGGGAAGGACTCAAAAGGGTCACACCTCAAAGAAAGCGAAGAGATAGAAATCGACAGTTGCAAAGATTAGACCGGCCCAGAGAAATAACGTCAAAACGAAATTGTTCGACGTCATCTGGCAAAGTATACCCACACGATGCATACATAGTTTGTAACAGGCTATATTCAAGAGAGACTGCGACCCAGTGTCTGTCTTGTCGTGGCTTGGCTCCTCAACAATGTTCCAATCTCAAGAAAGAAGACTAATAATTCGTCTTCGATTTCAGATCTTAATAATGTGTGTTTTGCTTTATATTAGGGGCATTTTTAAGAACTTTACCTATGTTATTGTAATACTTACAAAATTTGAATTCCTTCGTAAAATATTACTTTTCATTAATAAAATAGATTTATGGTATCCCATGGTAGGATATCTACGAGGGGCAGTCAAATGAAAACCGAACACCAGTCACAAGACCATGGTTTGGATTCATTTAAAAGTAATCACCACGCGCTTTCATAGGTTAACCCACTGGAAGATGAGACTATCAATTCCTGCTTCGCAGAACGCGGTCGGCCTCTGAAGGATCCAAAATCGTACCGACTGACTGGTCCTGGTCCTGTTTCATCATCCATATTATCAGTTTACGTGAGCAGTAAGATTACTCTTGTGTTATTGTTACTGGCATGTCACTGTTTCCGCCTGGTGAGCACCAATTTCCTCATAGACGGGGCTTGGTTTCCTACAAGCGGCTGTTATTTTCATTCGATTCAGAATCAGATCTAGTAGCATTCTGTTCTCCGTTTTGTCTCAATGGACGTTATTTATATTTCTGCTTTCGTCACGATTATTATTGGGAAGCGCAGTGGCTGTACACCTCCTGTCCTTCTACCAAAGACCTGACCACGATAATTGTATCGTGTGTTCTGAACTTCCATACTTCTAACATTCACATTCCCACTGTCATTATTACGGTTGTTTATGTGATTGTTAGAAGACCTATTATTGTTGTTTCGCAATTGCTCCTCAACGGCAACTGATCTTTCCACTCGCTCCAGGTACACAATGAACGTATCCACATTATTTCTTGGTGCGGAGATGATTGTTTTCTGACAATACCAAGGCAGCTTATCTTCTAGTCCCATGATCGTTTCCGGTTTCATCTTTCCTGTCAGATGTGACAGCCGTGAATCCCGCCTTCCAGAAAACTTTTTAACTGGTCATGACCTGGAGTGAACCTTCTACCACTCGAAAATTCTCTCAAAACGTTGGTTCGATTGTTGTGGGGCCAGTACTCAGTAAGAAATCCAGTTTTAAATTCAGAAAGAGTTTTGCATCTGATCATTACGTCAGCTGACCAACGCAAAGCATCTCCTGACAAACGACTTCTTACGAAAGAAATTTGTTCACACTCTGATATGCATTTGATATAACATCCACAAAATTATTCCAGTACTTTAACAGGTGAATCTGCCTGGATCGAAACGTAGAAACTGACATCCCATAAAATCTGCTCCAATTGAAGCAACATGTTGTACAGTAGTATTACAAGAGCCACCATCTGCCGCTCGTGGTCTTGCGGTAGCGTTCTGGCTTGCCGCGCATGGGGTCCATGCTTCGATTCCCGGCGGGATCAGGGATTTTCTCTGCCTCGAGATGACTAGGTGGTGTGTATTTAATCATCATTCTCTGACAAGTCGCCGTAGTGGCGACTCGTGGAGCGGCGGCTGCACCGCCCCGCGAGAGGTCTCCCGGCCACCGATACCATATGCTCATTATTATTATTATTATTACAAGAGCCACCAGAGGCTACACTATTTTTTATGTTAGTAATACTACTATTTAGTTCTTCTATTTGTAGTTTTACTACCTACACTCTATCAGATAATTTATCAACATCTCCACATATTTTCACGGAGTCAGATATTACTATCTTAATATCCTTCTGACAGGCATTTACTTTATTAGTTACTTTTTTCAGACCGATTAAGGCAAAGTTATGATTCACAGTCTACTGGTTTTGAGAACCACTCTTCCATCGCTTTCGAAGATACTATGCAGTTTAATTAGCTGCTGCTCTACTTTGACTTGAAGACCACGGTGGTTAGAATCAGTTTTATAATTTAAGCTATTCAGTTTTGAATTCATTTCATCCTTTACTTTTTTATAACTAGATTCAATCTTACTTAAGTGATTGTTATTGGAGTCAATCTTATGATGCGATTCATGCTTATAAAACAGTAATTGCGTCTAGTTTGATGCCTCTACCTTGTCACTTGGAATTTCAGCCGGTTTTAAAGGAACTTCTCGCATTTCCTGACTTGGTTGAATTTCAGTAGTACTGAACTCATTTTCATTATCTGCTAACCCTATTTAATTCCACTTTCTCTTTTTTGACTTCAACTTCAATTACACAATCATCAGAGATTGGTTCTAGCTTCGCTGTACCATTGAAATTTACCTCTGATTCTACTTTTGACAAATCTCCGTCAGATTCTGAATTTTTTATTCTGACAGAACCGTCCTCATTTATTTCAATTTCTAATTCTGAGGATTCATCTTCGGAGACTGGTTCCATCTTAACAGGATCCTTATCAGCAGATTTCATGTTTACTAGCCCGTTAGAAACAATTAACAAATACTTTAAGTATTCTTGACTTAATTGCGTGACCTCGACGAGCGATGCCGGCGCGGTGTACCAGAAAATGTGATGCGACGCTTTGTGACACAATGCAGGCAGCAGCAGCAGATATGGTGGTGAGGGTAACGGCGGGTATCTCCTACTGCAGTTGCTCCAGTGGGGCCAGGGCACCGACGAGCGCACGCAGTACGTTGCAGGTAGCTTGCACGTCCACGCAGCTCCGAGATGATGCACCGTCGTCTTAGAACCTAAGTGCTGATGGCTACAGCGAAGTAGTGTCGTCTTTATACCTCCTTCGTCACGTTCAAGGTTAACATGGCGAAGACTCAAGATTTAGTTTACACACTCGCTAGCAAATCATAACACTGTTCTCGCTCTGGTTTCGGCATATTTCACTTCGGTATCCTAAAGTACCTACCGAGTTCCCCTTTTTGTAACGATCGCTTTCACAGTTTAGTTTCCTGGCCGATGCAGTATACGTGGGGCGGCGGATATTAATCAAATGGTATGTGTTTTTTGTTGCGAAAGAGCTCTTTCATTGCCTGTGGGTGCTTTGCACCTAACTTCGCCGTCTGAAGGAGTATGAAAACTATGTCTGAGGTCAGCCAGACAGCGATGGAGAACGTACTTTCGAGTTTTGAGTTTTAACTGACTGATATATACTGTAAAACCTCACACACACAAAATGTAAGTCGTAGTATGGTAACTACTATTCCTATCGGAAACAGCACTATTAACAGTGGAGAGGTGACCTCTACGGAAGTTCCAAGTGAGACGGTCTCCCCAATTTCTAATCACGAAAAGTTAATTGCTCGCCTTAAAAGTGGAAAATAATCTCGCCACTTGCCACGCGGTTTTGTCAACATTACTTGCGATCCAGGATGGTGTACAATTCTCACCAGCACATTTCCTACTTTTACTGAAAACGCATTGAAGTCTTTCCACCACTGACGTCGTCCGAGGCACAACGCACACGTGTGTTTGACGTGGACAGCTTGTTCGTAGAATGTGAAGGTACCTCATCGGGCATAGTTGCCTTTCCAGTGTTCGCCAGTTCTGGTTGATTTTTTATTCATAATGGCGTATCTCACAATCAAACCCACCCGAGGAATACACTTCGATTTTGATCAGCTTAGAATATGTTGCAGAGCAAAGAAAAATAAGAGACGTGTATTTTTATAGGTGCATATACGATTGCCAAGGGAGTGAAACAGCCCTTCAAAAACACTGAGTTTAATATTTCGCAATAAATACCTGTTTGAAATGATAACAGACAGAGAAAATGCTTCAAATGAAAGTTCTACAGTTTTTAATGTACGTTACAGCGGTACACCCAGATATTTCGAAAACCTCGTTTCTTTCGAAATCCCTTCCTGCTCACTTTGTTTCTCATTCCGACATTTGATTAATATCAGAAGGCAAAGACGCACCTATCAGAAAAAGAGCTGGAAATATCCCCATATCGATTTAGAGCTCCCTGGGTTAGTATTGTGAAATATAAACTACATCATGTTGCAAGATTTCTTCCATTCATTGTGGCTGACGCAGCACACAGTGTATGATTTGAGAAGAAAATAGTCTAGGCTGCGGAGCTAGACTGTATGTTGTTGTTGTAATCATATTTTCTTATTACATCTGATGTATTTTTTGTGTGTGTTTTAAATTGTAACATTTTGAAATTGAATTATTTTACATATCAAATTGTTGAGCATTATTGTTAACCTGTATGATAACGCGAACTGCTCGGGTGAAAAAAATGCTGAAAGCACTCTCATTTTGCCCAGCAAGCACATGTACAGCCACATACGTCTTTGGAATACCACTTCATCTTTACATCTGACTGAATTTGGTACTAATGACGACATACTTTTCGCTATTACTCAAATGTCGAAATAAAAAAAAAATTGTGAGTGAGGGTGGATTCAGAAAAAATTGACTTTTCCGACAAATCTTCGTGCACTGTTTTAACGTACGTTACGCACCATGCAACTCTTTGAAGCTTTTTTTCATATCTGTTAGTTTGAACGTATGTATTCAGAAATATTAAATTCATTTTTTGGGGTGGGGTGGGGGGGTGGGGGGGAAAGGTCGGGTTGATCCCATTAAAGTTCGTCTGGTAACGTATAAAAATTTATGTCTCTTATAGTGCTCTACATTACAAGATATTGCCGACCGGGGTGGCCGAGCGGTTCTAGGCGCTACAGTCTGGAACCGCACGACCGCTACGATCGCAGGTTCGAATCCTGCCATGGGCATGGATGTGTGTGATGTCCTTCGCTATTACTGAAATGTCGAAATAAAAAAAAATAGTGAGTCAGAGAGGATTCAGAAAAAATTGACTTTTCCGACAAATCTTCGTGCACTGTTTTAACGTACGTTACACGCCATGCAACTCTTTGAAGCTTTTTTTTTTCATACCTGTTAGTTTGAACGTATGTATTCAGAAATATTAAATTCATTTTTTTTTTTGGGGGGGGGGGGGGGGGGGGGGAAGGTCGGGTTGATCCCATTTAAGTTCGTCTGGTAACGTATAAAAATTTATGTCTCTTATAGTGCTCTACAGCACAAGATATTGCCGACCGGGGTGGCCGAGCGGTTCTAGGCGTTACAGTCTGGAACCGCACGACCGCTACGATCGCAGGTTCGAATCCTGCCTTGGGCATGGATGTGTGTGATGTCCTTAGGTTAGTTAGGTTTAAGAAGTTCTAAATTCTAGGGGACGATGACCTCAGAAGTTAAGTCCCGTAGTGCTCAGAGCCATTTTTGAGCTACAAGATATTCAAAGCCGATCAAAATCGAAGTTTATCCGTTTGATAAGCGTACTTGTCAGTATACGCCATTTCGGCGTTCGTACGAGTGACGTTTAGTTGAACAAAAGGAGTTTTGAGAAGTACAAATTTTAAAAGTAGCACAAAAGTGTGGTAAAACATTAAAGTATGCGCCCAGCTATTTCGGATATCACGGCCAAGGAGACTGAGATTCCTACACAGTGCCACGCACATTGCAGTGCTTCGCAGAGCGTAGACGTGAATGCGGGTTGTCAGTTATAACTCACAGAGATAAAAAGATTGTGCAGCTGGAGTAGGCGGTGGTGAGGCATAATTCCGCGGCGCGGTGACCCCTGCGGAGCGGAGTGGGCAGCAGATAGCGGCCTGTGTTTCGCGGCCGCCGGCTGTTCGTCTTTGTTGGCGCCAGCAGTGGCGCAGCTTATCTGGCGGCATTGCGGCGCTGGCGCCAGGTGAAGCCATTCAGGCCGGCAGCCGTCATTCGCAACCCCGGTGGCCTGCAGCAGGCTTATCTGCGCGGAAAAGCCCGCCGGCATACCGCCGCGCCGCAGTACACACTTTCCTCCCCCCACCACCGCCCCTTCCCGGCCCTCCTTGCGAATTGCGCCAGCCCTGGGGCCGGGCCGACACGCGCTTACCCTCGTCTGCTCTCCGGCCTAACACAGAAGAGCTCTCAGCGTCGCAGTTGAGAACACGGAAATTTTGTTGTCTGCCGCGCGCCGCGTCTGAGAGCAACACCGCCGCTCTCTTTCCCGGGACAGGTCGTCTCGCAGAATGTGAGTCCCATGTACCAGTCTGTGACCGTATCTCCAGAGTATGTTTCCACACTCTGACCGTTACGGAGAAAGGGGAGACAACCTCGTTGTTTTCGCAGGAATTGCTACGGCGTGTAAGATACACACGTATCCCACTAAATCGACAAGCAGACTTGAAAAAGGTGTGCTCCTCGAGCCGTATTAGATGGACATTTGTCGTCAGATATCCCACGACAACATGCATTACGACGAATGAAAACAAACACCCCACTAATATATAAGTGTGTCGATAAATCAGTGGCCGTCCAACTGCGGCATGCGGACCACATGCGGCCAGAATTAAGCATTCGTGCGATCTGCAGTTCTCAACTGTACATTAGAAAAATATCCATTTAGCAACTGACAACCGAATTTAGAAACGTCAACTATCGTTGAGAGCTTCTTAAGAGTGAACTTTCCTGTTTAGTAAGAAACAAATGTGTCAGCGACAGTAATATTTTAAGATGTTTCATTTTAGCTGACGTTCGTGAATTCGGCCGTGAGCAAAGCATAGTTGGCCGCTTATCTCCAGGACAGAGGGGTAAGAAGAGCAGCCACTACGGACACAGCATATGACAGGGGGACTGTTGTGTTGTCTGCCACCACCGAATGAATGCTAATTACAGAGACGGTGATCTTCAAAAGCTGTCCATTTTCGTACGCGGAACGCGAAATTAAATTAATACTGTTGTAATGCTTCACGGAAAATGATAACAGCCAAATAGTTACAGAACTGTTTGGCTGCTATCATTTACCGTGAAGAATTTCAACAGTTGCTGTTTCAGCCATGTTTAAAATCTGGAGACTGTTTTAATGCAGTGCAATCTGTGCAAGGAAAATGGAATTCAAAACATTTATGACGTGTCTAATATTTCACATGCGGCCCTGGGCTACGCCCCAAAATGGCAGTATTCGCTCTTGAGCAAAAACGTTTGACGACAACTGTTGTGAATCGTGCGTTTTTAAAAATTAATAATAAATCGATTGTTATTTCACACTAGAAAATTTTCGGCATAAGCAGCGGGAACTGTCCAAGTTTTTCGTTCATTAATAACAATCCCTCCATATGCACACCCTTGGTGACGCGACAACTCTACACGGTAATCAGATTTCTCTCATACACGGTGTAGCATGTCCCCCGATACGGTCTGCAGTGGATCCTTTAACCGTGCGTACAATTCCTCAAGGGAAACGGGCGTTGTTGATGTCCTGGTCTTCAGTCCCGAGACTCGTTTGATGCAGCTCTCCATGCAACTCTATCCTGTGCAAGCTTCTTCATCTCCCAGTACCTGCTGCAACCTACATCCTTCTGAATCTGCTTAGTGTATTCATCTCTTAGTCTCCCTCTACGATTTTTACCCTACACGCTGCCCTCCAATACTAAATTGGTGATCCCTTGATGGCTCAGAACATTTCCTACTGTAACAACAACGACGCTGTACTATTGTACATATAAGTAAATTTTTTTTCCATCTGATTTTCCGATAAACTAGTGTAATTGATGTTCTGATTTTATTTGGTTTTTTTTTTGTTTCGTGCCATTGTGTTAAGAAAAACTGTAAACAAGTTTCAATGTGAAGATTAATGTTTCTGTCAAATGTCAAGTAATATTGTGATAGAATTGAAATGTAACGAATTTTGAAACTGTTGTAAGATGTTTAAAATTGTAAATGTGAGTCTGGTCCATACGTAGGCAATGTGTTAGGATATGTAGAATGCAAAACCTCGCGTGAATACCCGGTCTGTCAGGGAGCGGTAAAAGGTGGATGGCAGGCGAGCGCGGGAAAATTCACGCGGGCACTGCACGGCACAACGGGCTCAGCAATAGTAGTAGTTGGAGTTTGGCATTGGTCTGAGCAACACCTTCTGGAGCGAGGAGGCTCTCCTGGAAGACGTAGTTTCACTGAGCGTCGAGTATGCTGTTCCAACGCCCACACAGCATGAAAAAGTTCCATAGGCACTAAATGGAAAAGTATTGCGACGCTAAGAGGAATTAAAGTGCCGATACGTCAAGAGCCACACCTGTGGTTTTATGTGTGTTTTGTGCCTCGCCATCTCGCCACTCGCCAACCGCTGCATCGATAAAATCAGGTTGAAACTTTTAGTACTGTATTCGTATGGACCATAGAGTGAACTGTTCAATAATAACCCAAATTTTACCAGAACTTTCCCCTCATTTAATTATCCTCACAACTAACCTAGACAGAGTCCTTTCCAAACGTTGTGCAATCCGAGTGTCCCGAAACGAAAAATTGAATTTTGTGTTAATAATAACTACTTGCAGACCTAGCTATGTTAGAATGGTGTTTAAAGAACTGTTTTGTTAATGAACCAGTAAATGAATAACGAAGGCCTAACGAAGTTGAAAGATAATTCTAATATTGATATAATAATGAAGTTTAATTATTTAATTATAATATATAAAGGTATTTAAATGAACAGTAAATAAGAGAAAAAAAGAGTAGTAACTCATATACTGGAAATCTTGAACGCATAATAATTTCAGTAATCAAATTTTTTATACAGTTTCAGAGACCCTCCCCGCCCCCCCCCCCCCCCCTTTTATTCATTTGAATTTTGAAGTGTTCTAAATTGGTTTGACCAGCAAAAGTTAATGTCAATATCAAATCCAAAATTTATCAGTGTTTTATCTTTATTAAAATTGACATTTTGGTGTCGCTCGAAAGTACTAATTTTAGGGTAACCTACGCCCGATTTTATCAGATCAATAGACATTACGAATTTTTGTAGTATACATTATAGTGTAGTGTTATGTATTCATGGTTTTTCCATGTCAGTACAGAATGTGAAACTATCAGTTCAATAGATTTTCTTGTTCTAAAATTTTACTATATTATGCAGTGTTACTACGTGTTGTTTTGAATGAATATACACCAACTTGTACAGGGAAGAAACTCAGTTAATGTCTAATTAGGCTGGCGACCATATTATTATCAAATTGGTAGCATCTTCAGTGTTTCTTTTGGTCCATACTGACGTGTAATTGCATTTTGAACTTACTTGACGGATCATTGTTATTACAGAGTGGGTGTCAGTCTGATTTGCCACCATTCAGGTACTCGCGGTCGATATCTATACGAAAATCCTTTCTAATAAGGTGATCCCCGCTCACTTACCATAGTGCAGGCTTTAACGAGTATTGTGTGCCCCACGCGCACGTTACAAGTGGCTTCCGGTGACAGGACATCCAGTTGTTGTCGGTCACAAATTAACGTGAATACCGAACAGTGGATGTTCAGGGGCACGAATTGCAATATTATTCAGTAAAGTAAATAGCAGTGAACGTCAAGTACGGTAGTGAGGTGTAATTTGCGTTCAGTATGGACAAGAACGTAGACACAGTAGATGTGACGAGCGTAATGGAAGACGCGGCTGGCAATGACAGTAGTTTACGTGGCCAGATAACAGATGGCGTTAGCGGAAGACAATTGGCGTACATACAGTACCACGAGCATGTTAACGAACAGATTGAAATGTTGAGACTGCCTAGAACACAGCAAGGAATAAAACAGGAAGTAGAGGATGACTTTGTGGATGATAGTGGGTATATGAACGAATCCACTGACATGTTTGGTTCACCACAGATAAGGAAAGAACAGAAAGAAAATTTTGATGTAGGATTGGAACAAACCGATTCCGTAGAACAAAACAGTGTGAAAATTTTAAGCATGAACGACTTATTTGAACGATTAACCAAACAAATTGCAGGACAGAATGATCAGCTTAGAACACATGTTGACGAGCTCAAAACACAGAATGATCAGCTTAAAACACACGTTGACGAGCAGCTTAAAACACAAGTTGGTCAGCTTAAAGCACAGGTCGAGGAACAAGGAATTAAAATTAGTAAACAACAGGTAGAACAAAAAGTGGGTAATTTAAGTTCTGCAGTAAATACTATGAAGTCTGAAATTGACACAATTAATAAAAATATGAATAATATGCAGGGGGAAATTGGCGACTTTAACAGTAGGTTTGATGTTGAACTTCTCAACATCCAAGAGAAAGTGGAGCCTCTAGTTGAAACAAAAGTAGACGAAAACGTTTTCGGTCTTAAAACTGAGATCGTAAATGAATGCCAACATGGAATCTCACAGTTTAAAAAGGCAGTTTCAGATACTGAAAGAAACTTAGGCGAAAAAGTTATCGGGTCTGTGCAAAAGTGTGAACAAAATACATCGAAAATTGAAGGCAAAATTTTCGATCTCGAGAGTAAAATCAAAGATAGGCCTGGTGTTGTCTGTAATGGCACGCCACTTACGAAGCTGTTGGAAGGTGAGGAACGCTTCGATCGCGCCAAAAAACATAACGGATGGCATCCATTGGATTTCATCAAAAATTGCGAGCGGATGTTTCCTGAACACCTGTCTGGTCAGGAGAAGATAAACGTAGTAATTAGCGCCTTAGCAGGTGACGCTAAGCGCCGGGGAATTAACTTGAATACCAAACTAATGACGTTCGAAGAGTTTAAACAAAAGTTCACGGAAGAATACTGGTCCGAACAAAAACAGGATCATTTGTGGCGCGAGTTTATCATGGCCAAACTTCATGATAACAGGTGCAGGAATTCTTCGAAAGATTTCTGCGAATATTGGTACCGAAAGTTGACACATTTAAGAGGGAGAAGATCCGATTCTGAAATCGTATGGGAACTATATAAAAAGCTTCCAGAAGATTCGAAGAGATATGTGGGAAGCAATCATCGCGGCTTCCAAGCGTTTCTCGAAAGGGTCGAAGACGAAGACCACTGGCGCGAAAGTCGTGCCAATTATCAGAATTTTAGTGACAGGAATAATCGTAATAATGACGAGAGGAATGGCGGCGATGATTTTCGCGTCAACATGATACAGAGAGGTAGAGGAAGAGGAAGAGGGAGTTATCCAGGTCGCGGTAGAGGTTATACCGCGCAAAATAATAACGACGCAGGAAACTGATTTCCGCGAACGTTGCGGGCCAAACGGAAGTGGACACAGCATACCGGCCCCGATTTAAGAAACATTACTGGACTGACAGTGAAGTTATGAGACAGGTTAGAGACAGGCGTGGAACGACACAGCGTGTTGTGGCGAGGCAAGCGTCAGGTGCGTGCGCAGATGAGTCATCCTCGCCGCGCAGAGCGATACATGTTAACAGGCGAGTGGAGCATCAGAGGGCAACGGCCCAGCCTAGTAGAACAGCTGTTCAGAGAGAAGCCGCTAGCAAGGCGGCAGAATTAGGCAGAAACATTTCCGTAAGAGCTGGTGAATACATTACGAGTGGTAATTCCATGGCGAAGGAAATAGTAGATGGAACAGTGGATACCCAGAGAGGTGCGCTTAGCAGTGTTAGCAATGAAGTAAATGGCGAGAATGAATTAGCAGAAGTAACTGATTGGCGTGTGCAGATTGACGATCTGTACAAGGGCCTCAAGCAATGTGAGTGGGAGGATTTTAAGAAGGAATATGAGGCAAGGAGGTTAATTAGTGAAAAAGGAAATAGCAGGGACGTCGATAAGGTGACATGGCCCGAATTTACGGAGGAGGAAGTAAACAGCGCCGCGCAAAGTATGTGTGCTGCCGATAGGACGATGGTTAAAAATAAGAAGGAATTGGAGGATGAAATCCTAAGCATTGACGAGGAAGTAACTTCTGTTGATGACCCGCCAACAGTACAAGCTGTTACCGAAAGGCACCGTGGGGAAGGGACAGGTAATTACCTAAGAGTAACTGAAGTCCATGAGGATTACACTAAAGTAACAGTGGATGTGAGTAAATGTGATAATGAGGTCGTTTTGCCTAAAGAGGATATTGAGTTAAAATTAAAGCCTGACGGAAATGCAGAGGAAGAACTTAGTGCCTGTCTCAGAAAAGCTTTTATGTTAGAACCTGAAAGCGATCCAGAATGGTCGGATTCTGACGATAATTCAGATGACGAGTATTTAGGTACTAGTGAAGATAATGGGAATACAGCTAATTGCGATATTGTACCTACTGATAACTAAGTTTTAGGACAAAACCCAGACGTTGAGACTGAACACAGAAACAAAGAGCCACCTGACTACTCAGTATCTATTTTGCAAAGAGTTCAAGTAAGCAACGACTTTGAACTCCAGAAACCGAGAAAGCCACCAGATATAAATGGTTCATGGGTCAGGAACGTATCTTGGGACAATGTCACTGTCGACCAGGGTGCGTTGTGGAAAAAACAGGAAGGGGCATGATTTAGAGCCTGGGGCAGGTTTATATCGGACTTCGAGAATGTCATGAACACCTTACATCATGAATCTACCGGGTTCCCACCGGAAGAAATTTTGTTAGGCAGCAGAAGTAAAAGTTTAATTGAGGAAAAACTAGATCTTCCACCTTGTACAAGCTTGGGGTTGAGTCAAAAGAAAGAATTAGTCAGAAAAAGGGCAAAGCAAAAAGCTGAATCTAGATCTAAAAGACATGATAAAAACCTGAAAGTTTCAAAATTTAAAATTGGGGATTATGTTCTTTTAAAAACCCACGAAAAATCTGGTGAACTGAACCATGAAATTTCCAAATTTAAATATATTTGTAATGGACCATGAAACGTCCCGTTTGAAATATTATACATGACTGTGCTTAAACTGACACACAATATTTTTAGCGCAACGCAATCTGACCTTCAATAATCCCTAAGAAAGAATGGCCCTGACTAACATTAACCTATACCTTTCACAAATCACTTACCTCACAAAAATCTTCGTTACTCAAGCTACTGCAATACAGCGAGCGCCACTACTGCCAGCTAAATAAAAGATTCAAACTACTGAAGGCACTAACTACTGATAGGTGTAATTAGCAAATGAAAGATTTTGATAGAGAACAAACAATGCATTTACCTTAATAGCGTTCAAAAGTCATAATATATATATCAGTTCATGATATCCAGTCTTACAAATTTACTGTCTCTGTCCAGATCATCCGCTATCAAAACTCCGCCATCTCACTCCCCACATCCACCACTGCTGGCGGCTCACCTCCAACTGCGCAACGCTACACGCTATTAACAGCCTACAAAGAATTTTACAAATTGGTTTGGGCAGTGGCCAATACAGATTTGAAAAAAAATCATAATTACAATAAAAAAGAAATCAAATGCACATACTTATCCACACAATGTCGGTCAAAAGCTAAAATTTTCTCACAGTCCATAAAGATAGTCCTGATCTTTCATCACAGTAAAATTGCAGTGCTTTTCTCAAAGTCTGAGAAGTAAAAGAAAATGCACACCGAAGTAGTGGATTTCCATGCAGTCTTGAAGAAGTATTGTTGTCCTTCCAACAGAAAGATAATGCTGACTCTTGACATGCAGACAGGTAATGGTCCACAACAGAGCAAACCCACCGCAGAGTCAGTCGAAGTTTTGAAGAATGTTGGTAGGTAGGTCGTCACAGAGCAGACCCACTTTAGTCCAGGTAGAGATTACGGTATTGGTGGGCCAGCAGAGGTGCAGACCCACTGCAGTCCTTGTAGAAATAATGGGATTGGTGGGCCATAAAAGATGCAGACCCACTGTAGTCCTTGTAGAGATGGCTAGCAGCCATCCGTTGCGACTGTGCAGGTGCACAATCACCATCAAAGAGTCTTGCAGAGAATATAGCATGTCCATAAACCACCACTTGTGCACTCACAAAGTTTTTTTGTAATTGTCCTTAGAACCAGCAATGCTGTTAACCAGTCCCTTGCTGAATTGTTAACACACATTCAAACACTATCAATCCCTACTTCTCACATATTGTCCATATACTATGACCAACAGAAACGTGTGCAGTGAAATGTAACTTCCAAGTTACTTAATTTGATGAACTGGTGTCAATTACAGTTTTATAACATAAGAATACAATAACAAAGGTACAAAATACATTATTAAAGAACATAACAATACAGATATCATTTGTAGTAAAACAAGCTTTGCAAAAGAATAGAAATAAACACGTACATCAGTGTTACAAGAATTATGACATAAGTACATGCATAAAAGGTCAGAATAACTTTTGAAACATCAACTTCACACATGAGCATTAAAATAAAAGAGAATAAATAATGTCTAAGCATCTTTACAAAGTAAATAACATAGTATTTGAAAAATTCCACAACATAAATCTTATTAGCTAAGCACATAAAGACAGGAAAAAGACAAATACACAAGGGTATACAAACACATAGTGGGATAACACAAAAGGAAAGGACAGGGTTTGTTTTCAGTGTAACATTTGGTACTGCAGTCCAACCCAAAACTTCATTCTGTAGATCTTTCCTCTTATTTCAACATTAGTTTCCACAACAAAAAAAATCCTATCCAAGCATGCTTTCTGTATTCTGTTCACATCCTGTTTCAAAAATACTTTTTCTTCACTGTACACAACTTTTTTGGCCAAACCATTTTCTTATAGCTTCTCAGTGCATTTCTTCCAATTCATCATAGTTAGTTTCTTATATAGCCTAACCACTCTTAAGCTAACTTAAATCTACTGAGCTCATATATATATATATTACCAAGGAATGAGGCAATGCAGCAGCACATGACAAATTAACATAACAAATTAACACAAACAGCAATGACAAAAAAATGGAAATAGGCAGCAGTATATATAAATTAGCAAAGCAATTGCAATATTACAACTAATATAAGGCAATGTGCAGCAAACAAGAAAAATAAATCTGTAGTAAAACTGGCTTAACAGAGTAATACCAAGTCAAATTCAGTAACACTATGCCTGGCAAACAGCAGCAGCAAATGCTATAACTTATACCTAAACATGAAAAAACTCAAGCAGAAGAAATATTACACTAAAGACAACAATGCAGATAACAGAAATGTATATTCACATCTTAATGTCTATGTAATTAAAGTGGTACACCACAACTTATTCTACAAAAGAAATTACGAAGTACTTGAAAAGAAAATTCTGTATGCAATTCCTGTGAAGGGAAATGTCTTTTTGCTCCTTCGTTTTTTTTAAGTACATCATAAAGTTACTATTTACTGGATCTGTAGGCATAAAATATTTATATTAGTACATCTATAAAATTTTATTTTAACCAATGCTGGAGTGCAGCTAGAAACTAGATATTAAACAAAATAGGCAAAGCAAGGCGTGAAACGTCATTCACTACCCATATGGCATTTCATAATGCATTAAACAATCTTTCAACTAGCAAGACAATAGACGTGACATGTTTCTCATCATTTCATTTCAGTAAATATCATAAATTAAGAATTCTACAGTGTAATCATGTTTTCAAGTTTGAGCGTGTTGTATTTGCGATGCTTTCTACAAAGAACTGTCAATATCGAGGTTAATGGCCTCTTTTTTCTCCACCTAATTGCTTTTTCTCCAGGCGACGCACAGCTGGGCGTCAACGACGCATTACGTCGAGGTCACTTAGCTTTCTTACCGAAATTTACAACAGAAGTTTCCGCTACAGTGCAGTTTGATACAAATAAAATTTTGCAAGTCGAAAAATTACAGTAGAAATGTGTAGAAACAAAATCATATAAATGTAACAGTGTCCAAAAAAATTTCGGTGGCATTGTGATACATTCACACATGTACACACATTTCATAACTCTTAAAGTACGATTCTTGGTTTCCAACATCCTTTTTCACATATCAGAGACCCTAACCACTATCCATTACTCCTTACCTTATTACACATATACATATTCGTTGACACCACTTCAATATTTCATCATAATAAATATGTAGCATAATCAAATTCCTCATAGAGCATCAGCTTATTGATCATAAACATACCTCAACAGCAAGATACACATAGTCATTGTAACAATAGCATCATAGCACCTCAGTCAAAACTCAAAATCGTCGTAACTTTCTGCAATAATTTCGAAACCTAAAAAGAATTCTCTGCTCATTTCAATAGTGTCATCTACCTCAAACGTACTTTAAAAATCATGATCTCATACCAAATGCGACATTCAAAGCTCTCATAGTATCAAAATGGTTCCAAAAAATATGAACAGTTCACAAAGTACAGACAAAATACAATTTCATAAGTGTGAAGTTATCCAACTGTGTAATTACGTAAACATCTGTCACTGATGTAGAAAAATAAATGTTTGTCTCTCTCAGTTAAATGATCAGATAGCTGTGTAATTTATGTGTTAGAGAAATATGGTACCGATGTGTAAAGTTGTGTAAGCAAATACCATATTAGCTAGGGCTCCTTGTGCTTGCCAGACACATGGTACACAAAGTAGGCGTGTACCCCCTGAGGATTAATGTAATTATACCCTCAGGTGTTACAGATTACAGCAATTATGTACCACAGAAAACCGTTGTATCATTGTAATTCAAAAATCTTTAAAAATAAATGTTTTAAGTACAAAATTAATCACTCAAATTCGTGTCCCTTAGCCCTAATTGTGCGTCTTGCCGTAAGATAATTCTGTGGAAGTGTCGTAGTTATCGTCCTCTGTAAGCAAAGTTCTGCTGAACTCAATGTGCTCACCTCATCATAAACAAAAGTGAAATGCTTTGCGTAGTTATTATTGCCGTGACGAAGAAAGTACTGTACTGTAACGTATTGTTGTGCTACAGAAAAGGCCGTCTCATTGTAGATATACCACAAAAGTTACTACTAAAATATGTTTTATTTTCCAGAAGAATTCAGAAAAACTGTGCAGATATAAAGCAGATACAGCACAAAAGCAACAATGTAAATTGTGTCACACATTAGTAGCGTCGTGATATAATCGTGTAGCTATCAAAGAAACCAAATGCTAAGCCATCTTTAATCCTACAGAAGGTACTTCAAATAAAGAATGTCTTTTCAAGTAAACCAAAATGTTGCATGAAAATCTTATTAGCCTTATAGTCGATACGTGATTGTGCAACTAACAAGCAAGAATATACAAATAACCACACTGTGTCGTCTGTTCACTATAACAATGCGTTCGTAATTTCCGTTTAAATAAGTTCTCTTGGTTCTTGACTGGATATTTAACTTCAAACATTGTTGCATGTTAACAGTTTCTAATTCTGACAAAGCATACCAGAAATGTGAAGCGAAAAGTTTTATGGCAAAGACAAAGTTAAAAAGCAGATTATATTTGAATAAACGGTTTTACATGTGAAATATGGTGTAAACCTTTACTCTTCCTAGTACGCAGAGTTTTAACTTCAACGCAATTATCATGTGGTATACGTTGGATTCTGTAAGGTCCATTACAAACTAGAAAGAATTTGCGACTCAAGTGTTTCTTCTTATGTGACAGTGAATGAGCTTTAATGAGAACTTTCTGACCAATATATAATTTCTTTGCATTTGCTTTACCGTGTAGTTTTCTCCTTTTGTCTGCTGCAGATTTTATATTTATAATAGCTAAATCAATTATGTCTTTGTGTCGAAGTTTACGTGCATTCGGGAAAGGTACAAGCTCTCTGATTCTGTTCGGTGGTTCTTCATTCTTCAGTACAAGAGTAGGTGGTAAAGCAGTGGAGTCATGAGGCATAGATTCAGCACGTTTTGAAATAAGTGTAAATATCTGTCCCAATGCTGATGCTTTCTGTGACAATAAAGTCTGCAAAGCTTTTTGATTTCTTTTATAATCCATTCGGAGGGGTTACAATATGGTGAGTACAATGAAATAAAAACAGATTTGATTTTATGATTTCGAAGCATGCGTGACCAAACAGCAGATCTGAATCGCGGTCCGTTATCTGAAATGACTTTACTAACGTGTCCAACTTCACGTAAGAAATTTTTAACAAAGGCGTTGGATACAGACCGTCCAGTGGCTTTACGTAACGGTGTGAAAGAAGCAAATTTTGAAGTAAGTCCAACAGCGACTAGAACGTACGAAAATCCATTAGATGTTCTGACAAGCGGTCCCAAGAGATCAACAGCAGCAAATTCTTTTAATTTAGAAGGAATGATAGGAAACAGCGGAGCACTATGTGAGATAGTAGATGGTTTCGCCTTTTGACAAAGTTTACAAATAGACAAGACTCTTCGGATTCTCTTTTCCATATTGTTAAAATAACAAGTCGTTCGAAGAATATGATAACATTTTCGTGGGCCAAAATGTGCATAGCTGAAATGAATGTACCAAATGAACTTATTAACAAAATCGTCAGGAATGCAAAGTACCCATAGCTTGTCATCAACAGTGCACCGTTTGAACAGTATGTTGTTTCTAACCAGATCATAATGCCGAATCTGTGTGTGTGTCTTTTCATGCCATTTGCTTTTGATGTCTTTCCAAATCGGATCTTTACCTTGTTCATGAGTAATGTCCTTTAAAGATGTGGTGATGAAGTTTTCAAAGGCGACTTTCTGAACGTAAAGAATACTGAAATTTTTTTCGAGGTTGCCTTCTGTGTTACTTTTCTCAAGCCCAGCCGGTGCGCGTGACAGTGCGTCCGCAACAATGTTCTCCTTGCCTGGAATGTAGACTATTGTGAAGTGGAATTCTTGCAGAAACAATGGCCAACGTTTTAACCTGTCATGGTTTAATTTTGAAGACATAAGGAATTGTAATGCACGATGATCACTGTATACTTTTACGTGCTTACCAGAAAGAAAGAAACGGAATTTGTTAAATGCCCAAACGATAGATAAAGTTTCTAATTCAGTAACGGAATCATTTTTTTCAGATTTTGTTAGCACTCGGCTAGCAAAAGCAATGGTTTTCTGAACGATACTGTCATTTTCTATGGCTTCTTGAAATAAATGGGCACCAAGACCGACTTTAGAAGAAATCTTGTGACAGATCTGGATGAGCTAGTATTGGCGCGTTAAGTAGTGATTCTTTCAAAGAATTGAATTCCAACCGTGCTTGTTTGTCCCAGTTCCAAATAGTATTTTTTCCAGTGAGAGAACAAAGTTTTGGTGTAACAAGAATTTGCATATTCAGAAAACGACGGTAAAAATTTACGAGACCTAGAAAACTGCGGACTTGTTTTTTTGTGGATGGAACTGGAATGGCTCAGATTGCTTCTAACTTTTCAGGATCCGCCTGAATGCCTTCAGAAGAAATAATATGTCCCAAAAACCTCACCTTTGACCTACCGAATTCAGACTTTTCCAAATTAACTGTAATTCCAGATTCTGCAAAAATACGTAACAAACTGTTGAGGATGCGATTATGTAGTTCCCATGAAGCTTCTGCTATTAGAATATCGTTCACATACAAGCTGATGTGACGTTTTAAGAACTCAGGTAATATGGAATTTAGCCCGCGAATGAATGCTGCCGAAGAAATGTTCAAACGAAAAGGAAGTTTCCGAAACTGATAACAAACGCCGAAACAAAGGAAAGCTGCGTATTTTCTTCATTCTGGATGAAGTTCGATCCGATAAAAGCTGGACCTGAGATCAATCGAAGACAACACTTTTACACCATTAAAATTTTGAAGAAGTTCCTCCAACGTTTGTGGCCTGTCTGTTTCAGGAATAATGATAGTGTTGATTTGTCTCGAATCTAAGACAAGCCTGATCGATCCATTTTTCTTCTCAACAACATGTAATGGATTATTGTATTAGCTTACTGCAGTTTCAATAATGCCCTCGTCAAGCATAGATTGTATTTCTGTTCTAACATGGTCCCTATTATGTGCTGGAATTACGTATGGTCTAACAGAAAATTTAGTATGCTCACGAACACGAAATTGGTATTGAAATTCCTTGATTGTTCCTGTTTTGTGAGTAAAAACTGTGGAATGTGCTTGTAAAATCTCAAAAAGGTCCTGCCTATTACTGTCATTACAATTGTCAACTGTTTGAATTTTATTCTGAATTAACTCATTAGTTTCAAATATGCCGTCGATATCATCCCTGTCAGTACTTGCAGAGTGACTGTTAGTGTCTAGTTCCGTAGAAAATTCCGAACTGTTGTCTAACAGAAGGTAAAGCCGATTAATTTCCTCGTCATGGTTTGAGAGTCAATCTTCAAATTTCAAAGCTATTGACTCACCTTCTTTCTCTGAACTTATTTCAGCATCGTGATAGTTTAAGATTGCTTTGTATTCATTCAAAAAGTCTACTCCCAATATAATTTCCGTCGACAATAATGGAACAATGTTCATAGAGAAGCTGTGGCTTTGACAAAAGAATTCTAAGTTGGTTTGTTGGCGTACATCTACACTTTTTCCAAAGATTGCACCTTGTAATTTAATCTTAACTAACGAAAGTGTGGGGCAATCGTTCGATCTGTTGCATTTGCTAAAGGCTGTTTCACTGATTGCTGAAATGGGACTGCCAGAGTCAAGTACTGCCGTAAATTTTACGTCATTTACTGTAATGTGAATCACAGGATATGCAATGTTGTTATGTTTTACGTCGTGTTCCTGGAGTAAGATGTCCCTAATGTCTTCCATTTTTACGTAATTACTAGCTACGGCAGCTGCGTCGTCAGTTACATACATACGTTTCGTGGCTGCCAGCAGTATGAGTCATTGCTTATTGTCTCTTTGTCGGCGCGCGTCGTTATTGGGATTTGGAGATCTAACTTCTACAAATTCACTTTGTCAAGAGGGCCCTGCTCTGTTTGAATCCCACCAGTTCTGATGCAATTCAGGTCTGTCGTTACGATCATGTCGTCTGTCGTCATGTCGGTATATTCCGTAGTTACTTTCGTGTCGGTCACGTGGTGAAGAACTTCTCCCTGAATCGTAACTGCGCGCTGGTCCGTTGCGTCTGAAGTTATTCTGTCTCCCTTGATAATATTTATTTTGGTTCCCATATTGTCTGTATCTTTGATTGTCTCTGTGATAGTCATTACGGCAGAGAGGTGATCTTTCCCTGTAATTATTACTACTCTGCCAACGGTTGTCATATGGGTGGTGTCTGTTTTGGTCACGATTTGTGTTGTGAGAATAGCCTTGTCGTGTCCAGTTATTATTTCTCTCATCATGGAATTGCGACAGATGTGACCCGTAATTGTTGTCTTCCTGTTTTCGCGTTCTGCGATTGTCAGTGTCAATTTCTAATTCTTGTAAGAGTCCCTGAAAAGCTTCAATGTCATCTTTGCAACGTCCTGCCAATATAATATGTCGTAAATGTTCAGGTAATTTGACTAAGCAAATGCGGATGAGTTCTGAGGGGCTGTATGGGTTTGACAGATACTGATTCTTGTGCAACATGTCTTCAAAATATTTCACAAGACTGGAGAATTCAGATTGTTCGAAATGTTTCATCATAATGATGCTATGTTTTACTCGGTCTTGTGTAGCTTGAGACCAATATGCTGAGAGGAAGGCATGATAAAGTTCTCCTTCACTGTGAAAATCGTGAATGACCGATCGCATTCTTACAGCTGGTTCATTCTCTAAGTAGCCACACATAAATTCTAATCTGTGCTGCAATGACCAGTTGGGAGGAAAATAATGAGAGAATTGATGAAGCCATGCTCGTGGAGAAATGTCATTGCCAGAATTCTTAAATGTTTTGAATTTATGTGTAGTAATGAATAGCTTATAGTCGAAATCATCGTGTCGGTGAGTCACACATCGCTCATTGTTACTTCGTTTCGGCGGTTCCATCTCAAAATGCAATGGGCCTTGCCAATTTCTTTCATAATTTCCGAAGTGTCCTATGTTATTATTTTGTGGTTGCTCCGTATTTTTGTGTGCCTCTTCCCGTACTGGAGCGCGAGTGTCCTCTGAAATATGTAATTCTTGTATTACGAGGGCAGTTCAATAAGTAATGCAACACATTTTTTTCTGAAACAGGGGTTGTTTTATTCAGCATTGAAATACACCAGGTTATTCCCCAATCTTTTAGCCGCACAACACTATTTTTCAACGTAATCTCCATTCAATGCTAAGGCCTTACGCCACGTTGAAATGAGGGCCTGTATGTCTGCACTGTACCATTCCACTGGTCGATGTCGGAGCCAACGTCGTACTGCATCAATAACTTCTTCATCGTCCGCGTAGTGCCTCCCACGGATTGCGTCCTTCATTGGGCCAAACATATGGAAATCCGACGGTGCGAGATCGGGGCTGTAGGGTGCTTGAGGAAGAACAGTCCACTGAAGTTTTGTGAGCTCCTCTCGGGTGCGAAGACTTGTGTGAGGTCTTGCATTGTCATGAAGAAGGAGAAGTTCGTTCAGATTTTTGTGCCTACGAACACGCTGAAGTCGTTTCTTCAATTTCTGAAGAGTAGCACAATACACTTCAGAGTTGATCGTTTGACCATGGGGAAGGACATCGAACAGAATAACCCCTTCAGCGTCCCAGAAGACTGTAACCATGACTTTACTGGCTGAGGGTATGGCTTTAAACTTTTTCTTGGTAGGGGAGTGGGTGTGGCGCCACTCCATTGATTGCCGTTTTGTTTCAGGTTCGAAGTGATGAACCCATGTTTCATCGCCTGTAACAATCTTTGACAAGAAATTGTCACCCTCAGCCACATGACGAGCAAGCAATTCCGCACAGATGGTTCTCCTTTGCTCTTTATGGTGTTCGGTTAGACAACGAGGTACCCAGCGGGAACAAACCTTTGAATATCCCAACTGGTGAACAATTGTGACAGCACTACCAACAGAGATGTCAAGTTGAGCACTGAGTTGTTTGATGGTGATCCGTCGATCATCTCGAACGAGTGTGTTCGCACGCTCCGCCATTGCAGGAGTCACAGCTGTGCAGGGCCGGCCCGCGAGCGGGAGATCAGACAGTCTTGCTTGACCTTGCGGCGATGATGACACACGCTTTGCCCAACGACTCACCCTGCTTTTGTCCACTGCCAGATCACCGTAGACATTCTGCAAGCGCCTATGAATATCTGAGATGCCCTGGTTTTCCGCCAAAAGAAACTCGATCACTGCCCGTTGTTTGCAATGCACATCCGTTACAGACGCCATTTTTACAGCTCCGTACAGCGCTGCCACCTGTCGGAAGTCAATGAAACTATACGAGACGAAGCGGGAATGTTTGAAAATATTCCACAAGAAATTTCCGGTTTTTTCAACCAAAATTAGCCGAGAAAAAAAATGTGTTGCATTACTTATTGAACTGCCCTCGTACTTGTGCCAACTGATCTTGTACTTCCCGGATTTCTCTTTTGTATTGTGTATTGATTTGATTCTGATTTTGTTTGAATTTTCTATTTTGTTCACACTCTTCTGTGTCAGTGAAGGCTACAGGTCTTGTGTCACTCAGATCATCATCCACCTTTGTAGATAAGTTAGTGAACTGATCCGAAAGTTCGGCTACTTTCTCCGATAGTGAACTGATTTCCTCAGTCTGTTTTTCTGAACCAAGTTTCAGAGTGTCCATTTATGTTGAAATCGTATCTACTGTGTCCGTTAAGTTTTCCTGAGTTTTTGCAAGTTGCGTAACCGAATCGGTAGATGCAACTGAGTCAATTTTAGCTTGCAAGGTGTCGTGATTTTCATGAACAATAGATTGCTGTTCCTTTATGGCTGCTTCGTGATTCTGTAATGCATATTCATGACGCGAAAAAATAGGTTGTAAATGCTCACAAATTTGTGTTTTTACGTCATTACAGACTTTTTGACATTTCGATTCGATTTTATGTAACGCAGTAGTTAAATATTCGCGTGTTTGTTCAAGCGTGGTGTCTTACTTTTGAAGATTTTGTTCCAATGCGTCTAACTGTTGCTGTATTTGTCTCTGGTGTTGTTCCATTGTGTCTAAATTTTGAAGATTTTGTTCCATTGTGTCTAACTTTTGGAGATTTTGTTCCATTGTGTCTAACTGTTGCTGTGTTTGTCTCTGATTTTGTTTCATTTCTTGCATTAATTGCAATAATAATGCATTAGTGTCTGGAATCTGTTACTCTATGCTTTTCGGCAGTGCATTTGCACCGGCAACATTCACATTTTGACGAGCAGAAAATGTGTCTTGACTTATTTGAGAAAACGGCGAAGACGCAAAACCTGAATCTACAGTATTTGCAAGATTGTGTCCTGACATTTCGGATTCCTGAGGCGAATTGTTGCCGACCGATCGATCGATAATGCTTCCCTGTTCATTAATTGTTTCACTGTCTACACCATTATGTGCAGCCCGCTCCATTTCGCTATGCACAGTTACCAAATTACTAGTTTGAACATTAGTTAATTCATTACACAGTGGCGCTAACACACTGCTTTCGTCTTCACTGTCATTTCTCAGTTTACTTTGGAGCCTAGTATTACGTTTTTCTCACGCCATTATTGTCACAATATTTCACATGACAACACAGAAAAGCACAATTTGAAGAGCAAAATAAAAAAACGAATTAACATAGCACTGAAAAATAAAATCTCGTTAATTGCTAGTGCAGCTGCGCAATACTTGGTGCAAATCTACATGCATGCCACAACTGGTTTACTGTACAACAATGGAAAACTACAACTACAAAGAAAATTCTGTCTATAATTACGCGCTAGCAATAAACAATAGCTACACTAATTACACAAACTACAAGAAAAAAAATCTGAAGATTCCAGTGAGGTATCCTCGGCTAAGGGTCGACATATGAAACGTCCCCTTAGAAAAATTATACATGACTGTGCTTAAACTGACACAATATTTTTAGCGCAACGCAATCTGACTTTCAATAATCCCTACAAAAGAATGGCCCTGACTAACATTAACCTATACCTTTCACAAATCACTTACCTCACAAAAATCTTCGTTACTCAAGCTACTGCAATACAGCGAGCGCCACTACTGCCAGCTAAATAAAAGATTCAAACTACTGAAGGCACTAACTACTGATAGGCATAGTTAGCAAATGAAAGATTTTGATACAGAACAAACAATGTATTTACCTTCATAGTGTTCAAAAGTCATAATATATATATATATCAGTTCATGATATTCAGTCTTACAAATTTACTGTCTCTGTCTAGATCATCCGCTATCAAAACTCCGCCATCTCTCTCCCCACATCCACCACTGCTGGCGGCTCACCTCCAACTGCGCAACGCTACACGCTGTTAACAGCCAACTGCCCAACACTACAATAGCCAACAACAATGCTACCCAGCCACAAACTGCACACAGCACAGCCAGTGATTTTCATACAGAGCGCTACGTGGCATTACCAGTATAAAAACCTAAACAGCCTACTTACAACCGTATATAATACAGAACATTCCACATGATAATGCTTACTACCTGATCTATCCAAAATCCAAGAGACCTTTAGGTGTAAGAAACGTTGTGGACCTGAAACTGTATGTTCCTAGGAGTGAGTGACCTAACTACAATCAGAAAGCAATCTGCAGTAAATGTGCTGTATCTTATGCTGAAACTATTTTATTCTAAATGTAACAAATCTTTGCAAATGTATGTATACCAATGTCAGTGTGCTAATGTACTTATGTGAGTTTCAGGTTACCAAAGGTACTGTAAATGTAAAGATTTATGGAGAAAAGGGCTGAAAAGAAAGGGTAAATGCTGCAAGCCAAATAAAAGATGGGACTACCAAAAATCAAAGAGGACAGATAAATACTCAAAGGAGATTTGTAAGTGTGGTACAGGTGATGTGACAAAATGATGCGAAATGGACTGCCCAAATCTGAATAATAGGCAGCAAATATATGTAGGTATTTTTCTCAATCATATTGTGTGTTTATTAGTAAATAAGGAAATGACTGTCATTCAATGCAAGCAGCAACAAATTGTTTTATAGTGTATATAGGTATTTGTATTTGCTTTAAAGTTAACTGTTTGTGTTCCAGGTTTTAATTTTTATTACTCTGAGAAATTTAATAATAATGATTAATTTGCTACTTAAATCATGTTGTGATAGGAGGTTGGACTGTGCCAAAGGCACTTAAGTAAATGATAGGTAAATGTTCTAGATATATTAAAAAGTATGGATCTATATGATGTGAATGAAAGGAAGTTTTGTGATATAAAATTTTATGATGGCACATTCAAGCAAAGATTCAGAACCCCTGTATAAATATAAAGATTAGTGTTCCCATCATATTTGCACTTAGTGAAATTTACTGGAAACAGGGGCATATGTACTATTGTACATATAAGTAATTTTTTTTAATCTGATTTTTCGATAAACTAGTATAATTGATGTTCTGATTTTTTTTTTGTTTTTTTTTTTTTGTTTCATGCCTTTGTGTTACGAAAACTGTAAACAAGTTTCAATGTGAAAATTAATGTTTATGTCAAATGTCAAGTAATATTGTGATAGAATTGAAATGTAACGAATTTTGAAACTGTTGTAAGATGTTTAAAATTGTAAATGTGCGTCTGGTCCATACGTAAGCAATGTGTTAGGATATGTAGAATGCAAAACCTCGCGTGAATACCCGGTCTGTCAGGGAGCGGTAAAAGGTGGATGGCAGGCGAGCGCGGGAAAATTCACGCGGGCACTGCACGGCACAACGGGCTCAGCAATAGTAGTAGTTGGAGTTTGGCATTGGTCTGAGCAACACCTTCTGGAGCGAGGAGGCTCTCCTGGAAGACGTAGTTTCACTGAGCCTCGGGTACGCTGTTCCAACGCCCAGACAGCATGGCAAAATTCCATAGGCACTAAATGGTAAAGTATTGCGACGCTAAGAGGAATTAAAGTGCCGATACGTCAAGAGCCACACCTGTGGTTGTATGTGTGCTCTGTGCCTTGACATCTCGCCACTCGCCAACCGCCACATCGATAAAAGCGGCTTGAAACTTTTAGTACTGTATTCGTATGGACCATAGAGTGAACTGTTCAATAATAATCCAAATTTTACCAGAACTTTCCCCTCATTTAATTATCCTCACAGCTAACCTAGACAGAGTCCTTCCCAAATGTTCTGCAATCCGAGTGTCCCGAAACAAAAAATTGAATTTTGTGTTAATAATAACTACTTGCAGACCTAGCTATGTTAGAATGGTGTTTAAAGAACTGTTTTGTTAATGAACCAGTAAATGAATAACGAAGGTCTAGCGAAGTTGAAAGATAACTTTAATATTGATATAATAATGAAGTTTAATTATTTTATTATTTAGAGACAGATATAAAGGTATTTAAATGAACAGTAAATAAGAAAGAAAAAGAGTAGTAACGCATATACTGGAAATCTTAAACGCATAATAATTTCAGTAATCAAATTTTTTATACAGTTTCAGAGTCCTTCCCCCCCCCCCCCCCCCCCCTTTATTCATTTGAATTCTGAAGTGTTCTAAATTGGTTTGACCAGCAAAAGATAATGTCAATATCAAATCCAAAATTTATCAGTGTTTTATCTTTATTAAAATTGACATTTTGTGTGTCGCTCGAAAGTACTATTTTTAGGGTAACCTATGCCTGATTTTAATCAGATCAATAGACATTACGAAGTTTTGTAGTATACATTATAGTGTAGTGTTATGTATTCATGGTTTTTCCATGTCAGTACAGAATGTGAAACTATCAGTTCAATAGATTTTCTTGTTCTAAAATTTTACTATATTATGCAGTGTTACTACGTGTTGTTTTGCATGAATATACATCAACTTGTACAGGGAAGAAACTCAGTTAATGCCTAATTAGGCTGGCGACCATATTATTATCAAATTGGTAGCATCTTCAGTGTTTCTTTTGGTCCATACTGACGTGTAATTACATTTTGAACTTACTTGACGGATCATTGTTATTACAGAGTGGGTGTAAGTCTGATTTGCCTCCATTCAGGTACTCGCGGTCGATATCTATAAGAAAATCCTTTCTAATAAGGTGAACCCCGCTCACTTACCATAGTACAGGCTTTAACGAGTATTGTGTGCCCCACGCGCACGTTACACTACCAACCGATCCCTTCTTCTAGCAAAGTTGTGCCACAAATTTCTCTTCTCCCCAGTTCTATTCAATACCTCCTCATCAGTTATGTGAACCACATTTCGAAAGCTTCTATTCTCTTCTTGTCTGAACTATTTATCGTCCACGTTTCACTTCCACACATGGCTACACTTCATACAAATACTTTCAGAAACGATTCCTGACACTTAAATCTATATTCGACGTTAACAAATTTCTCTTCTTCAGAAATGCTTTCCTTGCCACTGCCATTCTACATTTACATCCTCTCTACCTCGACCATAATCAGTTATTTTGCTCCCCAAATAGCTAAACTCATTTACTACTTTAAGTGCCTCATTTCCCAATCTAATTCCCTCAGCATCACCCGATTTAATTCGACTACATTGCATTATCCTCGTTTTGCTTATATTGATGTTCATCTTATATCCTCCTTTCAAGACACTGAATATTCCGTTCAACTGCTCTTCCAGGACTTTTCTGTGTCTTACAGAATTACAACGTCATCGGTGAACTTCAAAGTTTTTATTTCTTCTCCAGGGATTTTAATTCCTACTCAGAATTTCTTTTTCGTTTCCTTTACTCCTTGCTCAAATACGTATTGAATAACATCGAGAATAGGCTACAACCCTGTCTCACTCCCTTTCCAAACACGGGCGTTAGCGGTAAGTAAACTCTGTCCCTCAGAAACCCCCATAGAAAGAAATTGCAGGGTGCTAAATCCCGTGAACGGATTTTCCAGGGAAGAAGATCGTTGTCCGCTGTTCCGGCTCGTCCAAACCAGCGTTGGTGCAGAACACAATTATGAAGGTTTTGTACAGTGCTGTCTAAATGGGCGGAGCACCGTCCAGTAGCAAAATGTATTCATCATAAACAGGACTGACAATCGCTCGCTTCCCAGATACGGGTATTGTGTGTGTGTTCACCTTGCAGCTTACGTGGAAAGTGGCTTCATCGCAGACGATGTGGTCTCCTACAAGAACAGTGTCATCCATTTTTAACTGCTGCTCTTCACTAAAGTCAGCTTTTCACTTCGTCCGTTGGTGTAAGGGTCAACACTAATCCTGCTTTTTACGGATTAATACATAGCCTTTTACGCTATACCTTTCACACTGTAATATTTGGCATGAAGGTTTACCTGCTTAATTTACTAAGTGACATGCGAGGGCTGTGGCGAAACGCCTCGCGCACTCTTTCGACTTTTTGTATAGACACACGGAGTCGACCAGAATTTTTCCCCCTAAAAAGGCATCCGGTTTCCATGAACCGTCGGTATAGCGTACCTATGTGAATTTTGTGTGGTGGGGTGTTCCTAAACTGTGCACGAAACTTACGCTGCACTTTAACCACAGATCAGGACATCTCAAAACGGAAAATTCAGACTTTTCCTGTTGCGAGACATCTTGGAAGCAGATGCTACACCTACACAAGAAGCTTGACGAGAAACAGCGGATAGCACATCAGAAACTTCGGTAGTTGCTTATGCTGTAAGGTATGCCCGTATAAAGTAACAAATCGATTAATTATTGATTTTTAAATCATCATCATTCGCTTATAAATACTCTCTATACAGACTGAATTCATTCTTATCTCTTATCACAATCCATTCCTGCAGCCAAAACATTGCGTATTTGTGTGGTTTTACTGATTCACAGACAAACGCCGGCCGGGGTGGCCGAGCGGTTCTAGGCGATACAGTTTGGAACCGCGCGTCTGCTACGGTCGCAGGTTCAAATCCTGCCTCGGGCATGGATGTGTGTGATGTCCTTAGGTTAGTTAGGTTTAAGTATTTCTAAGTCCTAGGGGACTGATGACCTCAGAAGTTAAGTCCCATAGTGCTCAGAGCCATTTGAACCATTTGAACAGACAAACCATTTTTAAAAAATAGGTATTTTGTGTTTCGAAGTCTTTGTGACAAATGTCTAGGGATGATAGATCACATTACGGGGAACACCCTTCGTTAGTAGGAAATTAGGGTTTATAATCCTGTCGACATAGAGATCATTATAAGGAGCACAAACTCGGATTGTTTCAAGGATGGGGAGAAAATCGGCAGTGCCCTTTCAAAGTAACCACCTCGAAATTTTTCTGGAGCGATCTATGGAAATCATGGAAAATCCAAATGAGTGTAATTATGTTTGCTTCAGAAAATGAACAGACAAACCATTTTTTAAAAATTAGGTATTTTGTGTTTCGAAGTCTTTGTGACAAATGTCTAGGGATGATAGATCACATTACGGGGAACACCCTTCGTTAGTAGGATATTAGGGTTTATAATCCCGTCGACATAGAGATCATTATAAGGAGCACAAACTCGGATTGTTTGAAGGATGGGGAGAAAATCGGCAGTGCCCTTTCAAAGTAACCACCTCGAAATTTTTCTGGAGCGATTTATGGAAATCATGGAAAACCCAAATGAGTGTAATGATGTTTGCTTCAGAAAACCATGTTCAGTATTCTGCAGTGCCCATCAACCAGCGGGAGAAAACGTCCATACTCTATTGGAAATATTTTGCTCCAATGCTGAGACTGAGGATCACGAAACTAGCAATGTCACATCGTTATTTCCTCTCCCTTGTCAGCTAAAACGTGGAGGGTTCAAACTCTCCACGGACACATGAGCCCCTGTGTCTAATAATAAAGTGCACTACCATTTATCACGCCAGCTATGCAACACTCCATCTCCAGTGTATTGGCAGAGCTGTCATTTGTACTCACGCCATTCTTGCGAAAGGTTTTCCGACCTTATTGTAACCGCACGACGGGAATTAACAGACTTTGAACGCGAAATACTAGTTAGGCGTATGGGAATTTCCTTTCAGAAATCGTTAGGGATTCCAATATTCCGAGATCCACGGTGTCAAGAGAGTGCCGACGGTACCAGATTTCGGGCATTATCTCTCACCTTGGACAACGCAGTGGCGGATGAGACCGAGACCAGCGGCATTTGCAAACAATTTTCAAATAACTTCCGGGAATTCAACCAGGTTGAATTCCCGGAACTTATTTGAGAGTCGTATACGCCAGGACAATCTCAGGTCTTACATTTGCATACAGTTGATGCTGATAAGACATGCAACACTGCATGAGATAACCGTAGAAATCAATATGGGACGTACGACGAACAGTGCGTCGAAATTTGGAGTTAATGGGTAATGGCAGCAGACGATCGACGCGAGTGCCGTATCTAACAGCACGACGTCACCTGCAGCGCCTCTCCTGGACTTGTGACCCTATGGATTGGACCCTAGACGACTCGGAAACCATCTCTGGGACAGGTGAGTCATGATTTAATTCCGTAAGAGTTGATGATAGGGTTCGAGACCCCACAAAGCCATGGATCCAAGTTGTCAACAACGCACGGTAAAGCTGGTGGTGGCTTCACAACGGTGTGTGCTGTGTTTTCGTGGAATGGACTAGGTCGTCGGGTCCGGCTGTACCGATCATTCACTGGAAATGATTATTTTCGGCTACTTAGAGACCATTTGCAGCCGTTCATGGATGTCACGTACCCAAAAAACCATGGAATTTTTACGGATAACGAGGTGCCATGTCACCGGACCACAGTTTTTCGCGATTAGTTTGAAGAATATTTTGGACAATTCGAGTGAATGTCGTAGCCACCCAAATCTCCCGATATAAAGCATTTGTGGGACATGGGACATATTCGAGAGGTCTATTAGTGCACAAACTCTTGGACCGGCCAGACTTGCGCAATTATGGACGGCTGTAGACGCTGAATCGCCAACGTTTCTGCAGAGGGGCTTCCAACGACTTGTTTAGTTGATGCCACGTCGAGTTGTTGCACTAGGCCGAACAAAGGGAGGTCCGACTCGACACTAGGAGGTATCCGATGACATTTGTCACCTCAGTGTTTGTGGAACGCCATCCAGCGGATTTGGAGATCTCATCAACTCACTTACTCAGCACAGGCTGATCATTTGCAATAGCCTTTCGTCTGTCCAGACACTCAGTCTGGCTGCTGCTTCTAGGTCACATATGTATACCAACGTATCCTCCATTGCCTTGCCTAAACAGGGATTATTAGACTGGCAGCTGTTGAATTTGATAGAGCTATGCTTACACTGGATTAAATTTGCCTTGTTTTAGTTAAATTCTTGAAGATACGTGTGTTGCCTGATCCTTAGTCACCATTTGCTCTACACAAGGCTTGAAACGCTCCTTGTGAGTAAACACCCTGCGTATCTAACTCTGCCATTGCGAAGCCTTTACCTAAGATCATTTTGAACACACAACACACAAAAATGACAAACGGAGGTAACAATATTACAGGTATTCACCCTGTTCTTAATTTTTGCGTCTAATCGTCTTCGTCTCAGTGCACTGCTAGGCATAATGACCATAGTGCTGACACGTACTGCACATAACAGGTGCTGATCGTGGAAATGACATGCTGTGGCCCAACAGATGGTATCTACTGAATCTCATTGGCCACATCCAGCATCGTTTTTCCTAGTATGTCCTCTGAACTGAGAAGCATTGGCAGGACCCTAAATTCTCACCAACTGCTCCATTACATTTCTGTGGCAGTCTGCTCTCCCAGCGATCCCTGCCCACGTAAACGGTAGAGGGAAGAAAAACAATAAGTCCATCCACCACAGTACGTCGACGAAGCTGCTAGCTAAGACCAGCAATGGCATCGACAATGCAGTCGTTTGTAGCAGCCGACACTTCCGACAGTACTGTAGGCGTACGATATGTACTGTGGCAGGAGAAGATGACTGTGGTATGTCACCATGCTTGCAGTTTCTCTCCCAGGGTGTGACTGTTGTTGTGTGATGTCATGCGCTGGACGATTACCTGTCACTGAACTATTTCTAGTTTAATAAGTCCTTTATTCTTTAGCAATTACAGCGGTGGCGTCAGAGCAGTAGGGGCCTCCATGATGTTTGACGAACATGATCGGCAAATCATGCAGGTATCATGTCAGGCCGAAAGGAGGACTGTGCTTGGTATGTATCCAGGGGTGATGGCGGCTGTCAGCGAAGTGCTTCGGTCAGCAGGGCAACAGAGGTGCTGGTGCAAAGGCAGAGGTGACTGCCAGCGGTGGAAGTGGTGACGACGTCTGGCCTGCTTTGGCATCTTCGTGGGAAGCACGCCAGAGCTTGCGGGATCAAACCGCCTCCAATTCTGCTGTTCTAGATTGTGTGTACCAGCACTGGGCAGTCGACAGCAGCAAAAAGCGTCATTGTACCTGCTTGGAGGGGGGGGGGGGTGAATGGGCAGTTAGGTGGCCGAGACTCTAACGCACAGCCCTTCATCGAGGTGGCCTTCAACAGATGATAGTAACCATCTGAGAAGTCCGAAAGTGCGAACGCGCCAAGCCGACGAGATTCAGTCTCAGCTCCTGCAGTGGCCTGCAAATAATGGCAGCGAAGTCTGATGGCGGCAGCTTGCTGGTTAATTTCAGACAGTGAGCAAAGCTGGATGCCTTCTTGCGTCTAGAGGCAGGTGTCATCTGAGGTAAACAAGTATGCTGTGCACAACTGAGACTCAGAGTCTAAATTAGGAGCCCCGCTAGCTCAAACTGTAGCACTCCTAGCTCCTAAGCCATAACATACTGCAGCTGTTCGGCTTAATATTTGGGAAATCAGGACATCATTTGCCCTGGATTTCCTCCAGACGCGTTATTGACACTGTAAAGCGTCATATCTCCGACTTTCAGATGCACTGGGTGGTGGAGTATTCGGCAGTGTCAGCCTACTAAATGTTTTCTTGCGTACTGGATACGTTTTCTTAATTAGTGAACTGACGTGTGATACCCCTCCTTGTGACATTGTTCTGATGAATAGTCGCATGAGCCATGCGCTCCACCAAGCAAAAGCACGGCGCAACATTCCTACCAATTTCCTCTTGTCATGTACCACTGTACATCGGTTTTACTCTTCTTAATACAAAACATTTACAATACAGCCACGCAGTATGTAATATGGTACAAAAATTCATTAAAATACGCATCTACCAAAATTAATAACAAGAAATACCATTATGATTTGCGCATGTGAAAATGAGTTTTATTATTCGAAACGCTATTTGCACTGCCCAAACTTATCAGTGGTGCTGCGATAATGTGCTCGTTGTGGTAAAATATACGTCATGGAACGAACTGTGTTTATGTTACATATGTAGAGTATCATACAAATGTCACACACCAGAAGAATACAAAGACTATATCTTAGGGGCTCTAGAGAATAATAATGGGAAGTGAAACACACGTTCCATCATTCCGGCAGTACTGTAGCTCTGTTCACATACAAACGTCATGAATGTACGTATAGATTTGTCACATGTATCCGCTCAATGAAGTGTCAAAAATTCCAGGTGCAGTATCTTTTTGTGTGCTATATTTAAATGTCCATGGCTTCACTTTACCGCGTGTGTGTACAAACCTAGCTTACTGAAACTCTTTCTGAGCAGAGTTCTAAATGGTTCAAATGGCTCTGAGCACTATGGGACTTAACTTCAGAGTTCATCAGTCCCCTAGAACTTAGAACTACTTAAATCTGACTAACCTAACGACACATATCCATGCCCGAGGCAGGATTTGAACCTGCGACCGTAGCGGTCGCGCGGTTCCAGACTGTAGCGCCTAGAACCGCTCGGCCACCCCGGCCGGCTGAGTTCTAAATTTCTTTTTTTCTGTCACGTAAATAACTTTTTGTGGTTTCCTTGGTGAAACCAGTATTATTATAACTCTTTGAAATAGTAACGCAGCTACCTGTCGCTAAAAAAAATGTGTCTCTCAAATTATCTATTTTCCTGCAACGTTGTGAGCTATATGTCTTAAGTACAGTATATTCGTAATATACAATGTTTAGCGCATCGATTTTAATTAACCCGGTTGCCCCAACGCGACGGACGTGTAACACAGGTTTTTAGCTGTCACAGACAGTAGAATTTATTTCCCTCTGGTTGTTGTTTACCGCGGCGATCTCTAGCGCTATTCTCGTTAGTCAGTATTCTGTATATCTCACGCCGAGGGAGTTTCACCAGCCGACTGCTAGGAACAAGTAAATTACACCAGATAAATGTAACTTTTTTTCATTATTTCCGAGTAAATAATTTTACTGTTTCATTTTCATTTATATTGCCTTGTTTGTGAGACTCTAATAGTTTAGAAACTGAATTGTCTAAAATAGCGAACGTAAATGAATTTAGAGATATTTCATAGGAGTATATGCGTCAGGCAGTGTCGGTGAATCAGAAACTATTTCATTTTTGGGGAAGAGTGGTAAAACTCACAGAAATTAAAAGGATAACAACTGTTAATCATACGGTAATGCAGGCTTTCTCGGAAATTTCGATGATGAAATCTTCTGGGGTAATCAGCAGAGTCATGGCGTCGTTCTGCGGCAAGTTACGACAAGTTTATTACTCGTCATGTTCAGGCTAAGTGTCGGTTTAATGTCCAGTTGAACTGTAGGCTCCTCTATCCCATCTGCAACCGCTGCTCCAATGGTGCGTCGCCGGTTGATGTGTGGGGCTGGGGGCAATCGCGGAATTTAGTGGAAGGATTCCCAGCTCGTTGGAGGGTTAGGTGTAGCGGCCTAGGTGCGCTACTTTCACATCAGAACACTCTTGACGTATTCTTGATTGCGCCACACCCCATGCACAGCTCAGGCGAAATTCACTATGATCAAAAGTAAACATACGAACTTCATTGAGACTGTGTTCTGCCACTGTAGATTTGTCAGGATGGCCAAGACGAGCGCTTTTCACATGTTGGGAGAAACGCTGTAAAATTCACCGTTGCTTCTGGCCAATCCGTTGTAGACTATAGGTGTCCATAACCCCAGTTTATCTTTTACTGAGACAAGCATTCCTCTTTTTTTTTTCATTTAAGCCGATTAGCGGGAATTGGTTTTAATGTTGCTTTCTTTTAATTTCCTGGCTATCTTGGCCTTGGGGGGCCCTAACATATGGAGGTAACGCGTGACGCTTTGTGTTCTTCCAGATTATATTCTTTCTTCTTCCTACTCGGCTGGAGAGCACATCTTATATGTGTACTCAGGTAGCTGTTTTGCGAAAGTTTTCCTTCAGATGCTGCAGATCAGATATGGTGGAAGCTACTGGTATTTAGGTAGAGGGCCACATGTCCTTTTTTTCTATAGACGGATTGTCATAACGTGCCATCAGTTTTTACCTTATCAGGATATCGACGAAAGGCAGGCACACGTTGTCTTCTATTCCATGGTGAACTTTATACTGTCGTGTATGCTGTTGAGGTGGTCCAGAAATTCCTACAGGTTTTCTTCGCCATGTGATGATGATGATGGGGTCCCATACTCCAAGGAGCGTAGGGGGATGATGCGGGAGACCCGCACCGTCGACTGGGCAAGGTCCTAGCGGAGGTGGTTTGCCATTGCCTTGCTCGGACCGTAATGGGGATGAATGATGATGATGAAGACGACACAACAACACCCAGTCATCTCGAGGCAGGAAAAATCCCTGACCCTGCCTGGAATCGAACCCGGGACCACGTGCACAGGAATCGAGAACGCTATAGGAAGACCACGTGCTGCGGACCTTCGCCATGTGACCACACCGCTAATGTGTCTTCCACGTATCGATAGAACGCCTTTGGTTTCAAACGCGTGTTTTCTGAGAACCTTTTCTTCATAACGTTCTGTGTCTATTTTTTCAATGCCTAGCAAAATGGGGCGCCCATCGTGACGCCGTCTAACTGTTGGTAGAACTTTCAACCATGCTGGAAGTAAGTGGTAATCTGGCGCTCCTTCCGTATGCTGACCCCCCTCCCTCCCTCCATGGCCAAGAGTGCTGGAGAGGACATTGAAACCATTTTCCGCTCATCAGCTAAAATACGAGTATGCTAGGCTCAATGATAGACAAACTAGCCGGCCGCTGTGGACGAGCGGTTCTAGGTGCTTCAGTCCGGAACTGCGCGCCTACTACGGTCGCAGGTTCGAATCCTGCCTCGTGCATGGATGTGTGTGATGTCCTTAGGTTAGTTAGGTTTAAGTAGTTCTAAATCTAAGGGACTGATGACAGATGTTAAGTCCCCTATTGCTCAGAGCCATTCGAACCATTTTTTTCTTTATAGACAAACTAAGACTATGGACACCTGTAGTCCACAGCATCAGTGACGAATGTAGCGGTGTATTTTGCAGCACTGAATACGTCAGAAGCTTTCGCTTTAGCCAACGAACAAATCTGCAGTGACAGCACATCCTCAACGAACGTCAAAAGACAGGTGTTGTGCCGGATGATTGGGTTCTGCGACTCTATCATCATAGGGGCAGTGGGGATATGGGTCTGTGATAGCGGTTTCCATCTGAGCTCTGCATGGGATGTAACGCTACCAAGAATACGTCAAGAACGTTTTGACGTAAAGATGGAACAGAGAGGCGACGTTAAGACCCTTCAGCGCACCTGGAGTCCTTCCCCCCCTCAGTGACGGCGATTCCGTTATTCCCGCCACCACAGTCCACGTCAGCCCTTCGGGAAGTGCACTATCGACCCAGTGGTTGCAGACTAGGCAGAGGAGACCTAGGTTCAGTCTGTAAAAATACGAACTGGACATGAACCCGACACTTCGCCCGAAGATGACGAGTAGGAAACTTGTCAAAACGTTGCTGCAGAACGACGCCTTGACTCGACTGATAACCCGTGAAGACCTCATCAATTGCTAATCATTTTTGTGGTTGGAGATACATTGTGTAGTTGTTATGAAAGAATGTGTCAGTAGCCTTGTAACGTTGCTGACGATAATTTCAGATATGTCTTTAATGAGTTCAAACATAGAGCTGGTGCAAGTTTCGAGCTCTACATTCCCCCCCCCCCCCCTCCCCCAGGACATGATATGTGTACCCCACCTGTATGAGTCCAGAGCAAGTGACATGTACAAGCGTGAGAACGTTTCCTGAATGTTTGCTTAGAGCGTAGCTAACACGGGACGTGGGTAGCAATCCAATATTTACCTAGTGTGATGTGGAATACCGCTTGAAAACCATACACGGGTTGACAGGCTCACCACCCCTCGGCGATGCAGGTCAGAATCGTCTTCCCATGATCCAGAAGCGGCGTCTTAACTTGCTCGGCTATGCAGGCGGGTCTGACCAGAAAGAGTCGTGTTGCACGTATCACGACAGAGCAGGTTGAGATGTGGAAAATGTCTCGTTTATTGAACAGTATGCACAACCACAGTTTACACCAAATACACTTCCAATTAGCAGAAACAAGTCCAGGTGTAATTGCTTCTGAAAGGCAAGCAAGAATCCGGCCAACAAAGAAGAACATAGCGAGTCCTTGGGAGTAACAGGAGTGGTTGTAGGAGAAGTAGATGAATCGTAGCTGATTATCATTAAAAGCGCGATCAGTAGAACTTGTAGGAGCTCGCAACGCTAGGCTTCCTCTGATGCCTTGGAGACCACGAGCTCACGTCTCACTGCTACACGTCAGCGGATGGGGCGTCTGCTTTCAATGCAAGGTCCGGAACAGAGCCTCACTATCGGCGTGATCTACAAACGACCTCGCCAAAGGATAGAACATACGAGTATTCCGCTCTGTTCCTTGAGATCACACGTCGTGTTGTACTCAGCCCTGGCTAAACTAGTGTTAGCTCCGACGTGAAGAAAGGGCTGCTGCCATTGACGTCATAAATTGACATTCATCCATCTTAGTGTACTTTGTGGGCATGTGGAGCTAAGATTGAAGCTGCCCCCAGTTCGTCGATGGCGTCGCCAGAGTGATATGGTATCGGTGCCATACACTGTGGTCTTCATGGCTAGTGACAGAGCCAAGGTCTCAGCACGGGTGACACAGGAGGCAGTCCATGGCACACATGAAATACCAGCGGTTACAATGCCCTAGCTGGAGCTGCTGCTGTGGTCGCTTGAAATTCTTGCAGCCTTTCTGCACTGCCTGCATACATATTTTGCAAAGGTTCCAGTAACCAATGTTAGTAAATACCTCGATGCTTTATTTCAGTATTGGTTCCTTAGGAGTGGCTTTCTAAATAGTCTTCGAATGGATAGGTCGAAAACAGGTGTTCCTACTACAGGATACATTATCACTTTCAGTGTTAATGTCGAGCAGAGAAGTGTTGATCTCTCGGATTTTCGTAAGATAGCTCATAGATCTTCCCGTCACACCACGCTTGCTGGCGACTGATGGTAGCAGATAACGACTTCGTGGTCTGGAATGGAGATTGTGAGGTTTGGAAGGCAGTGACAGGTACGTCCTGTGCACTACCTAATTTTGGTGACTACGTGATTGGTTCAAATGGCTCTGAGCACTATGGGACTTAACATCTGTGGTCATCAGTCCCCTAGAACTTAGAACTACTTAAACCTAACTAACCTAAGGACATCACACACATCCATGCCAGAGGCAGGATTCGAACCTGCAACCGTAGCGGTCGCGCGGTTCCAGACTGAAGCGCCTAGAACCGCACGGCCACACCGGCGGTCGACTACGACATTGGCGGACACCCACGTACCTGTGGTAGAGACAGCAGCCCAGTGCTCTGGTGGCTGTTGCTAATGTCAAGACTAGGTGCTGATCGAATTTTCGTGACCACATCGCAGCGACCATGTGGAATCGGCGACGTGACGCACTCATGTTGCTACCGATGGAGGAAATGGCGCCGGCCGAAGTGGCCGTGCGGTTAAAGGCTCTGCAGTCTGGAACCGCAAGACCGCTACGGTCGCAGGTTCGAATCCTGCCTCGGGCATGGATGTTTGTGATGTCCTTAGGTCAGTTAGGTTTAACTAGTTCTAAGTTCTGGGGGACTAATGACCTCAGCAGTTGAGTCCCATAGTGCTCAGAGCCATTTGAACCATTTGAGGAAATGGCGGAGGTTTGGCAGCTGGGCTGGTCTTCTACCAACGATCGCTGTGACCCTGAAATCACTTAAAACTACAGATGGTCATATAGTTTCGATCCATTTATATTGTACAAAATTATAACCAATTCCTGTGATAGCGTGAGCTTATTATCTCTCTCTCGGTCCCTCTTTTCTTTTTTCCCCTCAATGCAGTCAAGAAAAAAGCATAGGACAGGTGCTGTTAGTTGGCGAATGCATTCTTTATCTTATCTGGAGATGCGACTGGAGCTCTCTCGAAATTTTCGCAACCAAAACTGGCAATATCAAATATCCGGTTACTTGCCAATAAGAACCAAAGAACTGGAAACGTTGCCAGTGCATCGCGCTCTGGGACCCTTCTGTGCCACAAGTTACTACCAAATGGTACGACCGAGTGTCAGAGAGACATCAAAGGTGAATGTGTCGCTTGGGTTCACAGACACTACAGTTTATCGACTCTTCATTTTTGAGGGAGAGACAATTGCAGGAAACATTTACCTTGACATACTAGAGCAGTTCCTGGAACTATACTACCGAAAGAAGGTATTGCTGACAATCTTATACTCCAACCGGATGGAGCATTCTCTCATTGTAATTGTACTCTCACAGGAAGGGAGTACTGGTATCTGTATCAAAGATTCGCAAACAAATGGATGAACAGACGTTCAGTACGACTACATAGTCATGGGTGTGCGAAACTGAGGTAAGGGATATACAGTATCTAACAGCTCAAATCCGGCATGTAGCGTCGGCTTTTTCACCAGGTATATTAACAATGCGCTCAAGTCTGCATTTCAGCGACGCGAGTAATGCTCTGAAATGGACGACACACACCAGCGACAGAGTCAGAATGGAAGATACATTTCTTCTGTGCTCTCACTGTGTAACACTGTTTTCTGTTTATCAGAAGTGATGATATTTCTCATTTGGACATGAAATCGGTAACTTCCGCATAATAAAACAGTCGGTTTCATGCTGAAAAGGGCTATGTACTAAATTTTGAATCTTGTAATTACTCTAAAACCAGTAATCGGATTTGGAAGAATGAAATAGCGTTGGATGTGCCTGCTTTGAAAATGACACCAGAAAACGAAATTACGATGCCTTGATCGGATCTGGAAATATTTGAAAGTAACAGCGTAGCTGAATCACTCGGTATATTTAAATGAACCAACAACTCGATCCATAAGTAAATATAACACGCAGAAACGTACTTCACATTTGGACTTAAGATACTTAAGCTACGAGCTACGTTTCCTCAAAGGGGAAATTCGTTTCTGTCTTCTGAGTCGGCAGGAAAGGCGTGCTAGGACTCCTGTACTTTCCTCCGAAGCAGTCATAATAGTCGCAACTCGGCCTTTCTCAAACCAGAATGAAGTTTTTCTAGAACAACAAGCAAATGCATTGTTGCCCAGAAAGTAATGCACCGCATATTTTCCAACAATTATTTGTTGAACATAATGAGTACTACACACACGAAAGAATGGTGTTTCATCTGCACACTCTATTTTTCCACGCAACCTCCATCCCATTCTATGGCCTTCCTCCAGCGTGAAACGAGATCGTGTTTGTCCTGTCGGTACCAATCCTTGTCCTGGTGGCGGAACCAGTGCTTCACTGTGTGAATCACCTCCTCATCGTCCTCAAAATGTCTTCCACGAATCGCATCCTTTAATGGCCCAAGTAAGTGGAAGCCCGAGGGGGCTAGGCCAGGTGTGTCACGTGTACCAGCCATGGATGATCTCCTCGACCGCTGAAAATCATGGAGCTCCGCCGAACCGCCTTCTGATGACCTCGCCCTCCGTGCCCAGCGACTAACTGTACTTCTGTCGACAGCAGATGCCCCACAGACTTTGCATAAGCGTTTGTGAATATTCCCCACAGTTTCTTTCTCTGCAGTGAGAAATTCAATGACGGCACGTTGCTTGTAACGAACATCACCTATAAAAGCCATTTTCAAACTGTCCTACAGCTACGCTGTCTGTCGTAAGTGACGGATACTTGGTGCACTCACTCAGGAGACTTCAAACAACACATAAGCAACGTTTCGCATTCGTAGCATTGTTTATTGTTGAGAATAAAAAACGCAGTGCATTACTTTCTGGGCAATCATCTTTTAATCCATGATTCGTCGGCAAAGGAATTACAATGGCCTTGGGAAACTCTCTAGGAAAAATTTTCATATGACATCAAAATGTGCCGTGTTTACAGCGCTTTCTTTGAGGGCCATTCATAGAGATTCTCGGTTAGCACATATTCTACTTATTGCATGAGAGTTAACCACCGGAATTGGCTACCATTGCACATCGTACAGAGAACGATAGATCTTAGAATGATAATGAAAACCTTTCAGCATACAGTTACGATTCGGTTACCATATTGTTAACTGGATGGTTTCTCTACAATCCCAAACAGATGATTAAAAGTAGAAATATTCCAAGAATTGAAAATGTTTAAATAAACATCTGAGCAAAATATTACTTCTCCACCAAAGAGGGAACTCTCTTTCTGATTAACTCACTATAGTACCCTCTGTACAATCACAAAGACAACGGCAATGTCTGTAAATTTTCCCTACGAACTACCTCGAATGACGAGGCAGCTACTTAAAATGGACTTTTTATCAGATGTTTAAATGAAAGAAGTTCAGTCGATAGCTCTCTTGCATTTCCTTTCAGGATCAACTAACATTTAAGATTTTGTGCCTTTACGGATTTGGTGAAGAATATCATTTCAATGTAGAAAATAAAATATTCATCTTACTTTAATCCGTTTGTGGCATTCGTTTTCTTCTGAGTGATTATCGACGTTCTCTGGTTGTTCTTGGTAGCAATGAGAATTTTATCAGAATTTATCGAGATAAGCAGATGAAAACATATTCACAACAGCGTTTCTGGCCTCCGCCATTTCACACCTCTTTCCAAAGCACTTCCAAAGTTTTTCGTTATCGGAAACAGCTGCACAACAAAGAGCATATACTACATCACAGTATATGTATTAGTACTCCAACAAGCGTCAAATAATATGGAGACACCTTTGCTACCAAGAGATAATATTTAAAATAAATTTCATAGTTCTAGAAGATTCTGGAATAACGCTCTCGAATTAATTTACATATTTAATGTCCGATACCAATGAAGAAAGTGCACTATAGGTTCTCAAAAAGTCTGTAAATCATATTTGAGAAGATAAAAAGTTTAAATATCACCAGAATAAAAACAAAAGTTACCAAAACATTTGTCTCATAAGAAATCTTTACGTTTTAGAAAAAAATACAGTTCATATTCATATCCCAAAATTTTGTGTGAAGTTACGTATTACTCTAGCGTCAGTCGATCGAATGTTAATTAGCGAATAATAAAATATTGCTCAATACATCGCAGAAGCCGGCCATGGTGGCCAAGCGGTTCTGGGCGCTTCCGTCTGGAACCGCGCGACCGCTACGGTGGCAGGTTCGAATCCTGCCTCGGGCAGGGATGTGTGTGATGTGCTTAGGTTAGTTAGGTTTAAGTAGTTGTAAGGGGACTGATGACCTCAGATGTTAAGTCCCCTAGTGCTCAGAGCCATATCGCACAACAGATTCGAAAATTCGTAAGTATACATGGTTCCTTTTGAATTAATAATTGTTAAAGTGAAATTAAATTATATGGTTTTGGAACGTTGATGTTCTTTAAAATCATATTTCAAAGTTTAGTAGTGTATAATTAATAGGCTGGTTATTACCTTGGGACTTCATGTTCGATTGACGAACATCATAAACAAACTTGAGATAATATTCCCCAAGTTTTACAATAACAGGCATATATCATATGAAGCAAAACTTATTTCTAGATTAACATGAAGGAAATCCATAAGACAAGAGAAACATTAACGTCCATTCAAAAAATATTTTAAGAAAAAATATTGAAAACATACATAAATTTTTCACTAGTGTGAAAAATATTACTTGTGAAACTCTTATTCCAAAACAAGCACTTAAATCAATTAATAAAAGCAAGTCTTCTGATCCAGACTGTATACGAATTAGGTACCTTTCGGAGTAAGCTGATACATTAGCTCCATACTTAAGAATCATAAACTACCGTTCGTACCCAAAGACTGGTAAGTAGCACCTGTCACACCAATATTCAAGGACGGTAGTAGGAGCAATCCACTAAATTACAGGCCCATATCGTTAACGTCGATATGCAGCAGGATTTTGGAATATATATTGTGTTCAAACATTATGAATTACCTCGAAGAAAACTGTCTATTGACACACAGTCAACATGGATTTAGAAAACATCATTCCTGTGAAACACAACTGGCACTTTAATCACATGAAGTGTTGAGTGCTATTGACAAGGTATTTCTGATCGATTCCGTATTTCTGGATTTGCGGAAGGCTTTTGACACTGCATCGCACAAGCGGCTTGTAGTGAAATTGCGTGCTTATGGAACGTGGTCTCAGTTATGAGATTCCATTTGTGATTTCCTGTCAGAGAGGTCACAGTTCGCAGTAGTTGACGAAAAGCCATCGAGTAAAACGGGAGTGATTTCTAGCTTTCCCCAAGGTAGTCTTATAGGCGCTTTGCTGTTCCTTATCGATATAAACGATTTGGGAGACAATCTGAACAGCCGTCTTAGGTTGTTTGCATATGACGCTGTCGTTTATCGACTAATGAAGTCATCAGAAGATCAAAACAAATTGCAAAACGATTTAGAAAAGATATCAGAATGGTGCGAAAATTTGCAGTTGACCCAAAATAACGAAAAGTATGAGGTCATCCACATGAGTGCTAAAAGGGATTCATTAAACTTCTGTTACACGATAAATCACTCTAATCTAAAAGCCGTAAATTCAACTAAATACCTAGGTATTACAATTACGAATAACTTCAGTTGGAAGGAACACTTAGAAAACGTTGTGGGGAAGGCTAACCAAAGACTGCATTTTATTGGCAGGACACTTAGAAAATGTACCATTTCTACTAAGAAGACTGCCTATACTACGCTTCTACATCCTCTTTTAGAATACTGCTGCGCGGTGTAGGATCTTTACTAGATAGGACTGACGGATTACATCGAAAAACTTCAAAGAAGAGCAGCACGTTTTGTATTATCGGGAAATATGGAAGTGAGTGTCACAGAAATGATACAGGATTTGGGATGGACATCATTAAAAGGAAGGCGTTTTCCGTGGCTCCGGAATCTTCTCACGAAATTCCAATTACCAACTTTCTGCTCCGAATGCGAAAATATTTTGTTGACACCGACCCACATAGGGAGAAACGATCACCACGATAATATAAGGGAAATCAGAGCACGTACGGAAAGATATAGGTGTTCATTCTTTCCGCGCGCTTTACGAGATTGGAATAATAGAGAATTGCGAAGGTGGTTCGATGAACCCTCTGCCAGGCACTTAAATGTGATTTGCAGAGTATCCATGTAGATGTAGATGTAGATGAATGTGTAAGACATTCATCAGTGAAGAATACAGTCTACAAAATTTATGTCAAGTATGTTTTGAAAGTCTTTTATAGAAACTTCAATAATATTTGTGAATGACTCCTTTGAGATCTGCACAGATCATGGTTGTAGTCTTTTCTACAGAAGTCGACATCTTAGGTTTGTCTTTCACTGTGTCTCTCTCTCTCTCTGTCTCTCTCTCCACTGGTCGATTAACAATTTCAGAAAATGTCCATTATTTTGTCAAAATTGAGGGTTGGCATACATCTCAAAGGGATGTTAGAAGACATAGTAAGGCTTTGTATTCTAAGGTGTAGTCGAGTGAATGTAGTTGTTAACATTTAGTTTGTCAAGCGTAAAAAATTGACTATTACAGTACTTAATTCTACTGATGAAAGTTTTGAAAAAGCTATTGCTAAGAATTAATTATTTCTAAACTGAAATGTAGAAAAACACATAAAATGAAAATGTTTCAACATATTTTCTGTCGGTTTCTTTTTCTGGAAATTATTTGTATGAGTACGCTTTCAAAATGCCAGAAACTGTAATACAATTTTAAACAAGTAATGAAACAAAGGGAAATGAATTATGTATGCTACAACATGTATCGTATTACACAAAAATAATTATTAAGAAACAAACACTGTTAGCTTTTTCTTTTCAAGTCCCAGTTCTTGGTTGATTTTTTACAATCTTCCATTTGGCACCAATTAAAAATGATTATGAGAAGACCATTCCTTGGCTCTAAATGTTATTTTTGAATCAAAAATTATTTTATAACAATTTTAAGTAAAATATATAGTGTCCTGCTGTGTGAGCAAAAGGCTGTTCACATTAGTTAAACACAAAACACACATTTTTCACAAAACATTGAAACTAAAAGTCTGGATTTCTCATAGGACATTTTTATTATAATAACTGTGTCATGAATTAATGTCCAATGCTATGAATGTGCCTATTTAAAATTCCATATTACAAGTCATGTATCAAACAGAGCTCTGAATGAGATATACTTATACAAATATAACCACATTTGAAACAAGCATAAACACAATTATGATTGTGATACAACATGAGTTCAATAATGAGAAGAGGAGGAAATATACTGGGACAGGGCCGGGATATATGGGAACATTTTAGTTAAATTACTTCACGGCCAGACAGAGATTCCGAATTCACATAGTGGATTGTGAGGCATACCCAGGAGCAAATAAAGACTCAGATCACAGTTTAGTAGTGATGAAGAGTAGGCTGAAGTTTAGAGACTAGTCAGGAGGAATCAATGTGCAAAGGTGTAGGATACAGTGGTACTAAGCAATGAACAGATACACTTGAAGCTCTCTAAGGCTACAGATACTGGGATAGTGACTAGCTCAATAGGCAGTTCAGTTGAAGAAGAATGGACAACTTTAAAACAGGGGAATCACGGAAGTTGAGAAGAAAATTACAGATACAAAGAAGATAACTGTGAACATACAATGAGTGACAGAAGCCATACTTCAGTCTATAGATGAAAGAAGGTATCAAAAAATGCTTAGGGAAATTCAGGGAAAAAATATAAATTACGTGGGAAAGTAAAATGGCTGCATGAAAAATGCAAAGAAGTAGAAAAATTATTGTCGGAAGGGATTACTCTGCATACAGAAAAGGCAAAATATCCTTCGGTGAAATTAAAAGCAGTAGTGGAAACATTAAAACTGCAATGCGAATTCCGCTGTTGAATGCAGCGGAGAGAGCATACAGGTGGAAAGAGTAAACTGAAGGCCTCCAGAGGTATAAGGGACAAGACTTGTTTGATGACATGTTAGAAGTTACAGAGTCAATATAGAAGAGATGGGAGATCCAGTAATAGAATCAGAATTTAAATGAATTTGGAAGAATAAAACACAGAAGAATGGAAAGAAAATTGAGGATGTGTTAGATGATAATCATTTGGACTTTTGGAAAGATAAAGAACCAGAGAGGCCGTGCTGACGCTACGGTTGAAAAACGGAAGGAAACTGAAGAAAAATCACTAAACGTTATAGGATCTGTAGATCTGGAAAAGGCATAGAATGGTATCATTGTATTTTTACCAAATGAAACCCAGTCAGTAATGCGCATTTAGATAGGTGTATGTGTATTTTAAACATACTTCAGCGAGAGATGAGTATAATATTTTTAGCTAATGGATTTCAGGGTTAGCTTATACCAGTCATTTGAATAACTCAATGAAAAACGAGACTTTTGAGATATCACCGAATAAGTTTACCTAAAAGTTCCTGTATTTTTCATTGTGTAGACTATGATTTAATTTTACACTAAGTTGACGAAAGCCATAGGATAGCGATAAGTTCATATACAGATGGCGTTAGGATCGCGTACATAGCTACAAAGGGCAGTGAATTGTGGAACTGCCATTTGTACACAGGTGATTCATATGATAAGGTTTCCGAAGTGATTGTGGCAGCACGACGTGAATTAAGTCTTTGAACGCAGAATGTTAGTTGGAACTAGACGTATTGATTATCCCATTTCGGAAATCGGTAGGGAATTCAATGTCCCAAGACCCACAATATCAAGAATGTGCCGAGGATAACAAATTTCAGGCGTTACCGTTTACCAAAGACAATGCAGTGGCTGACGGCCTTCACTTAAAGAGCGAGAGCGGCGGCGTTTGCGTAGAGTTGTTAGTGCTATCAGAGAAACACCACTGCATGCAAGAATCGCGGAAATCTATGTGGGACGTACGCTGAACGTATTCGTTTGGACAGTGGGACGAAATCTGGCGTTAATGAGCTATCGTAGCAGACAACCAATGCGAGTGCCTTTGCTAACAGCACGACATCGTCTGAAGTGGCTTCCCTGGGCTCGCTACCATATCGGTTGGACCCTGGTCTACTGGAAATCAGTGGTCTGTTAAGATGAGTGCACATTTCAGTTGTAAGAGCTGATGATAGAATTGGAATGTGTCACAGACCCAGGAAGCCATCAACCTTAGTTGTCAACAAGGCAATGTGCAGGCTGATAGTGGCCCCCCATAGAGATGTCGGTTAGTTCTATATGGAATGGAAGCGTCCAACTGAATCGATCGTTGACTGCAGAAGGTTAACTACTTGGAGACCATCTGCCGCCATTTATGTACTTCTTATTCCCAAACAACAATGTCTTGTCACCCGGCCGCAATTGTTTGCAACTGATTTGAAGACCCTTCTGGAGAATTCCAGTGAATGATTCGACCACTCAGATCCACCAACTTTAATCTCACGAGCATTGACGGGACGAAATCTAAAGGTCAGATGATGTACATAATGCTGTACTGCCAACACTTTCTCAGGTGGCTATACAGACAGCATAGCTCATTATTTCTGCAGGGTATTCCAACAACATGCTGCCCACGTCAAGTTGTGTTGCTGCACTATGCCTGGCAGGAGGAAGTCCTCTACGACATTAGTAGGTATCCCATGTCTTTTGTCACCTCAGTGTGTATTTATATTTAAACGATCGATAAAATTACTAAATTATTTTAAGTAGTGAAAAGTTTTCATCTTTCTCTTCAAAGTTTATAATTCTGAAAAAGAAACCTATTCAGATGCTACATATTTTTGTCTTAATTGATAATTATTTATTGTTTCTTCAATTTTTTGACTTGGGTATCTGTTACATTTTCACTATTTATTTCCTGTAACATTCTTTCCACTACTTCCTTCTTTTAGGAATAGTGTATCTACTTGTCTCAATTATCCGTTTTCCTTTCCAGTTTTCAGTTTTGAATTAAATGTATGGATAACTTAAAATCGTGATTCTTCTCCTTTCCTTCTGAGTCTTCAAACAATGAACCAGTTTCAGTTTTTTTAAATCCCAGTTCTATTATTCTCTTTCTTCCCTTAATATTTCTTTGTCTGTTTTTACTGTATTGGCAGTTAGATTAATCTTTTCACTGTCACCATTCCTGTCTATCAAAGCAATCTACTAGCTGTTGCCCAGCTTTCACTTAAGCCTTTTTTATATTCCAGCAGTACTTTGGATATAAAGTTTCACTAATTTTTGCTAATCTATTCCAGACATTATTCCCATGGTGGTCCCAAAATACCCTTAAAATGTTTCCCCTGTGTGTTCCAAACTCATGCATATTCCCAACTGACTTGATTCGTCCTGATTCTGAAAGTATAACCGTCCCATGACCTGTGATTCACAAACTCCAACAGGAATTAGTCTCTTTTGAGATACAGTTTCCCTAGTACACATGTCTACCCTATTCTTACCTTCAGAATCGAGATGTCACTTAAATGAATATCATCATCTATCTTTATCTCAATATAAGTACCAACATTAAGTTCAACATCACTTCCAGTAACATTTCCTTAATTCATCTTCTACAACAACATCATGTTAATCTTCCCTCTCTCCCCAAAACCTATCGTATCTGATAATCAGCATCCTGCACGTTGTGGTTATTAACCTGACAACGATCACTACATCTCACTCTTTTTGCTTAAGCAAACCACCCCCCCCCCCCCAAAAAATGTTCTGAATCCACACGATTTTTCTCTCCCTGAATCCACACGATTTTTCTCTCCGTCTTCACTCTTCACTCTATCACATTTATCCCAACACTGAAAAATCTTGATATTCGTTTGCTTATTCGTATTTTCTGCTGAATCATTCTACCTAATAATGTTTTAAAATTTAATGCTTAATTCCAACCTATTCACTTGATGTACTGGCCTGAAGTTTTTATTGTTGAGCCCTCTGACTATACTTTGCCCTATCATTGTACCAAATTTGTCAGGTTAAGTGCTCCTCTCGCCCCAAAGCCACGGATCATCATTAAGGCTCTCTCTTCTTCCCCAGCTCATTTAGGCAGTGATTAGGTCTTATATTCATAGGCATTCTATTTCTCTCAGCCCATGTTCTATACAAAGTTTCTGCCTTAGTTTCTATCTTTGTCATTGCCATCAGAATATCTTCTCATTCCAACATTCGGTGTTTCTATTCTAAAATTCTCACTTTGTCCTTCGTCCATTATTCTGTGGCCCATAGTTTCTCCTCCCATAATTACCCCCAATAAAACCCTCATTTCACCCCGGTGTTGAATGTTCCCATACATAAAATGTTGTTTATTATCCCATTCTAAAGCTTTAACAAGTTTGTCAACATATATTCCGAATTCTTTCCTGAAATTAGCAGACCCACGCACTAAGTCCCAATGCATTCCTTTAAGCAACGTGTCTTAAGAGCATCTGTCTATGTCATTTTGTGAGAAGAATTCCCTATGTGATCTGGTCTCTTCTGCTGGTTTTTGCAGAGGGCCTTCATACCACCATATCATTTCTGTAGTTAGCTCCTTTCAAGAGCTTACTCTTTATTGTTAGCTGCTCAATCTCCGATCAGACTTTCTTCATGGAACCTTTTCCAAAATCAGTAAAAGTTACCCATTGTTTAAAGTTCTGATATACCCAAAACGATACTTCCTCTTCCAGAGATACTTAGAGAAATTTAATCTTTAAGTTATGTCATTCCAGACATAAAACTGTTCTGATAGTGTTGTAAAACTCCAGCTGGCTGCAAATTATCATTTGGAAAACTACACACCGGAATATTACCTCACTTTATTCCAGTGTTAGCGTACAAATTTTTAGATAGAAGATTTTCTAGAATTTCTGCAAGGTTTGGCTAACTGTGGATGTTTCACTTTCTAAGGTAATAACATCTTTGGCTGCTTCATCATTTATTTTAATATCTAGTTTTATATATTTTTCCTGGGGCTCTGTGCGTACATTAACAGTTTTGTTTCCTAAAACTTTGTGAGGCGTTTGTGGAGCTTCAACCATCTGATTCTGTTTTTGAGTTTTACTTATAAATTCAGTTTATAATGTGAGTACCCTTTTCTTAACTATATCCACTCTAGCATGCACACCCATTATGCCAGCCTCAAATTTATTGTATAATTGTTAGAGTTGTTCCGAATTTAATTTTCAATGATTTTGAGTCTTTCATTGTTTGCTTGTAACTGATTTCATTTAGAAAGGCTACAACTTGTTTGCTGGTGTTTCGTACTAATCTTTTTCTTAAATGATCTTCATCTGTTTTTTTATTTTCCATTAATCTTGCTTCTAACTGTTCACCATTGCCGAACGGAGTGGTGGCGTGGTTTGAGGCGTCATGTCACAGACTCCCCCCCCCCCCCCCCTCCTCCCCGCGCCCCTGACCCCCTCCAGAGGTTCGAGTCTTCCCTTTCGAATGGGTGTTTGTGTTGTTCTTAGCATAAGTTAGTTTAAGTAATGTGTAAATCTAGGGACTGATGACCTAAGCAGTTTGGTGCCAGATGAATTCATACACATTTGAACATTTGAACATTTTGTTCACCATTAATTGTCATCCGTCAATTCACTATTCAGAATTAGCTTTCATCTGTTGATCTATTTGTAATGAAAACAGTTTCAAAGCCTCAAATAGATATATAGTCATTCATGCTTCTACATTGCCTGTTGTCTGATTCACACATAGTCCCCATACCACTTCAATGTATTCTGGCTCTTCCTCTTCGGTCATCTTAATGTATTTAATGTATTTTTATAAATGAAAAAAAGCCACAAGCACTAAAATGAAAGGTACTTATTGGATTTCTTTCTTCTACGATCTGCTGCCTCTGGATCATCTGTGGTCCTTTTTGTTTTCTTCTGCTATCTGCTGTTGCTGTTGGGATTAATTTCGTTAACGAGTGAATTACCCTTGTATTATCCGTTTTTCCCTTCAGAAGACGATGACCTTCTGCAGTGTAATTAACATGTCACATCTTCTCTCACTCTGAAAAATTATCCATGTTAATTTCTCAGTTACTTGCTTTAAATGGCGGAGCGCCCATACCTACATGGGCCCTTTAGCATCTGTTTGAATAAAAGAAGTTTATATGGTAACTCTTGTACACTGTCTTAGTGTATCAATTAAAACTTTGTGCTTTTGTGGATACAGTGAAGAGTACTATATAAGTGAAGAAAATAAAATACTCAGCCTTGCATTTGTTACTTCAGACCTTACACATCACCTCCTTCCAAAGCACTTCCAAAGCTTTCCATTATTAAAGACAGTTTCCTAACGAAGAGTGTATAAGTACAACACAATATACCATCTGATGTTACTCTGATAACTGTTAAATATTACTGAGACACATCTGGTACCAAGTGCTGGTATTTATAATTTCATATTTCTAGATTATTCTGGAATAATACTATCAAATTACCCTATATATTAAACGTCTGATGCAGATAGTGAAGAGAAATGAACAAAGTGAGTTACAGGTTCTTAAAAAGTCTGTTACTCATATTTGCATGGTAAAATGCTTAAATAACACCAGAATACCAATTAAAGTGTCCAACATATGTGACACAGAAGAATTGTGTGCTTTCTAGAATACTGCAGTATTTATGCAACTGACGAAATTTTTTGTGAAATTACGTTTATAGAGTCAGGCGATCGAATGTTAATTAGTGAATAATAAACGATATGCTTAATATATAATGGAACGAATCTGTAAATTCGTAAGTATGCATAGTTTCCTTGGAACTAACGGTCATTCAATTGCAATTAAATTACATGTTTTGGCATGCTAATATTCTTCAAAATTATATTTTCAAACTATTTTAGTCCCTAATTAATAGGAAGTTTATTTTGTTGGGACTTGATTTTGATAGTCGAACTTGAAGCTTACATAGTATGATAATTTAGCTACGTGGATCGAGTATTTCATTAGAAATCTGCCTTAAATCCGGTATCGTACGCTTCAGTTTCTGCTGGTTATGGTTTCTTACATAATCTAGCGTCTGTTGCTTGTCTGTTCCTACAGTTTCAAAATAACGCTCTTTTCACTTTACCCTCAACTTCACATTCAGATACGTCTTCCCTTACCTTCAAGACATGTTTCGTTTCGGCTTTGGCAAGGATGTGAAATTGGGACCATTCATCCGTTGATTGAGTACGTTCATTAAGACGTACACAAAATTGGTATCAGGTTTGCTGAAGAATGAGATTTTCACTCTGCAGCGGAGTGTGCGCTGATATGAAACTTCCTGGCAGATTAAAATTGTGTACCGAACCGAGACTCGAACTCTGGATCTTTGCCTTTCGCGAGTAAGTGCTCTGCCAACTGAGGTACCCAAGCACGACTCACTCTTAGTCCTCACAGCTGTACTTCTGCCAGTACCTCGCCTCCTACCTTCCAAATTTCACAGAAGTTCTCCTGCGAGGTTCGCAGGAGAGCTTCTGTAAAGTTTGGAAGGTGGGAGACGAGGTACTGGCAGAAGTAAAGCTGTGAGGACGGGGCGTGAGTCGTGCTTGGGTAGCTCAGTTGGCAGAGCACTTACTCGCGAAAGGCAAAGATCCAGAGTTCGAGTCTCGGTTTGGCACACAGTTTTAATCTGACAGGAAGTTTCAGGTTTGTTAAACTTTAGAATACACTATCTGTGATGAACTCTTGTTTGGCTCTGTCACTTTGCAAATCATACTGAAAAATTACAGAGTTAATTTACACCCTTCTTGTATGAAAGGCCAATTTTCTAACAAGGAACCAGTGTTCAAACAAGGAACCCTTTGGTTCGAGGTCGCAAGTTCAGTCGTTAGAAAGGCTCATCTGAAACTGTTGTGTTAAGAGTTATGACAGAAAAAGATATTAGCTGCTAATGACTCACCATCTGCATCAGGAGGACAACGGAAAATGAGTGTCCGGGAGGTGCAGAGATCAACTTTCTGTGAGATGTATGTATCACACTTCACAAAATGGACAACGTCATCATTCAAGAAATGTTCAAAACAAACCATTAACTTGCACCATGAATATCGAATGAAAAAAGGCGCGTTACCGTAATCCCAAAGGTCCGCACCACCAAGATCGAAGGCGAACTATTTCTAAGCTGCAAATCGTGCAGGACTTCCAGCAGAGTATCCACTCTTGAAAAATACATATAGAATCATACTGATATAACGAGATGATGTGAACTGATGGAATATGATGGCATGCAACCGGATCTGAAACAGTCTGTCGCGGAGCTTATGAAGAAACTGTCTATTCTTTGAGGCGTAGCTGTAGGAAGTGCGATAATATGTTTTATAGGCAAGGAAAAAAAACAAATATCCAGTGGTTCCAGGTGATATCAACTGCAATGTCACTTACCATAGTTGTAGATCTGTTAAGCCCATTTTTCCACTCTTGGTTTCTATGATGTAAATATTTCCGTATGACCTTGCAAGATCATGCACAGGAGAAAGAATTGTAGAAGGCAGAGCACCTCCAACTTCTCGCAGCACAATAAATAACTTTCTAGCCAATGTACCATCCAGATTAACAGTCGGCATAGACACTAATTGTATACGAATGCGTTAAGACATTGATGTTAGTTGATCTTGATACAACTCTCTTGGTACCTCTCCTTTCCAGGGTTCCTTTCATATGCATTTTATCTTCAAATCTCGATTGGTCGGTGTTGATATTAAATTTACAACTGGACGATGCGATAAGTTTGTTTATCTCCTCTACAAATTTTCCAGCAGATTCCGTAGCTTTCTGTGCATCGTCAGGTTGAAGCTATGTTTGAAATTTCGTTATTTTTCACGTTCCAATTCTGTAGGACAGTTTGAAGTTACGCAACCATCCTCTGCTTCCCTTGAAATCAATGTAATCCTCGTCGCTGAGTTTGATGTGCATAACGTAGTAGGTCACTATCACGTATATACTGTAAATTGTTTCGATCATCCTCGAAACATGCAAACACCAGTCTCTGTAACAAGGGTGTCACTTTCTCCCTTGAGTACCTGTAGTTTTCCTTATTCACTACGCCGTCATATTTCTACTCACTTATTCGAAATCTGTTCATAATTGTTTTTCTACTACGCTGCAGATGAACTGGATTTACGTAATCGTGTTTAGTACACGCTGGTTGCAGAACGATTGTCCTTTAATATGTTTCACTGCATACTGTATTTGTATCGATACCTGTTTCAACATCACTTTCATTGTTAAGCAAGTTTCGTCACCGTTGTACTCCTGTATACTGTCCGCACTGTCAGGTGTATGCGACACCACACATTCCACTAACTAATCTTTCAGAAAAGCTAGTATTTCATTTTCCACGTCTTTCTCACTCTGCGAAATTCGTTGGGTTCTTTTCTGACGAAGTGTCAACATCGACAACTGCAGTTGCAGATATAATGAATGTCTGTTTTGTTTATTTTTTCCATTGCTCTGCTATGTATAAACACCACTAACACTGTAGCACTGTTCTGAGTTACTCGTCGACTAAGCAGTTCAATTACGCTTCGTAGCCACATGCCGTGTTCACCACTGGATACCTCCCGGTTGCCAGTAGCAGTCAATTCTATGGGTACATGACAGACAATATTAAGGACGTCGAATGCCGCAAACATCACTGAGCTTTTGCGACCTCAGACTCAAGGTGAAATGACAATTAAATCAAGATCCTAAGCTGCTGACAGACGTTGATATACATCAACGAGGACTGTTGATAATGTGTGCCCCGACCGGTACTCGAACTTGGGATCTCCTGCTTACATGGCAGACACTCGATCCGTCTGAGCCACCGAGGGCACAGAGGATAGTGCGACTGCAGAGTCCTATCCCTTGCACCCTCCCAGTGACACATATGCCCGCACACTACATTCGTAGTGCCCCTGCCCATTACACTCATTACTTGCGGCAGACAATCTTACCGAGTCCTATAACAGTTTGGGCAACGTGTGTACATTCAGCACAGAAGAAGAAAGGCAATGGCCGGTTAGCCTTAACTATATGAAGATTGTATCTTTTCTTTCGGACAAGTCTGCCATGTAAGCAGGAGTTTCCGGGTTCGAATCCCGGTCGGCGCACACATTTTCAACAATCCCCGTTGATGTATATCAAAACCTGTCGACAGCTTAGGGGCTTGATTTAACTATCATCTCATTCTAAGAGAGCTGCATGGTCTCCAGTGGTATCTGTTCTTTCAGTCATGCCCGAAAGAACAGATACCATCTTCATACAGGACTCAAGGGATTTCTTGTAAGACATAGCAAAGAGAATTGGTAAAGCAAACGATAGCAGGAGGTTCACTTGAGCAAAGCGGGTCTACAGCTGTAGTAAAATCACAAGGTCAAGAAATTGATTTGGAGAATAGATGGGTCGCGTTATATTTGCAGTATCATCTAAAACATTTCAGACTCATATTAACGTAGAAATGTGCAATAGCGTTGAATCTATTAAATGTAGTTGCAAGTTCGTGAACAAGGACGGTTAGGAAACGCGAGACAAACAACTTTGCTGACATACTTTCGGCTTTGTGAAATCGATGATTCTGCGAAGACATACAGAGAGTTGTCTTCAGTCGTAGGCGAGGCAAAGCTCTAGATGGCATACTTAAAGAACACAATATTGGACGGGTATACACGAGTCATCGAAACAATGACCGAACATTTCTACTTGCGCTTGCTTTGACATACAGTGAGGGGACTTACTTCTTTTGCCCATCTGTGAACTTTTAACGGTGTCGAATATCCCGCTTGCCGAGAGGCTTGCCTAGAGCGACACTTACTTGTTGAGGACAAGCACTGGGATGACGCTATGGCTGAAGCATGTGTTAGATGTCAGTCCCAATCGCTTGCGTCGTTTGTGTGACGTTTTTCTAGTATTTTGTGCCCTTTCTGAGGCTGCAGTGTAGTGGCAAAAATATCAAGTTAAGATGACAGATGATATTTGTAGGAATATCGGACAAAATATTGAAACCGAACTGAACGATGGATTACATAATAGCGCTCTTAATCTATGCTTGGTGGCTATTCAGAATTTCGTTATGTCTGTAGGAAGAAATCTTCTCAGTACGGCGTGCCATCAACATTACTAGATGGCGAACACCTTAACAAACAGCACGCAGCGGGAACAAGTACAGTCCAGCAGAACTAGCGGGAACCTTGAAAAAAGGCGTCCAAAATTTAACTGGAGAACCGCGGACAGTATTCGAATGCGTTTGTCAGAGTGTTGACAATAATATGGGGGAAATTATGAATTTGGATGCACGTAGTGGGACAAGTGAAACATTCCTCACTAAAATCGGGTTGACACAGTGACGAGCCCGAGGAAGACTACCTCTTGCTGTGGCTTCGTTGAGAATATTAGTGACTTTATTACCCGGTAGTAAATTTGCTCTTGCAGTGTTTAAAATCGTGGTAGATTTCGTTACCAGTAAACACACAGTTCCGATGTTTGACATCTCCAGGAGCAGTGACAAAGCCAGGATTCAACGCAATCTCAGTTCAGTAATAAGGTTTAATCAAAGGCAGTAGAGGCAATGCTTTATTTCTAAAATGTTATGTGCCCGAACATACCTCTTCAACTATTCACCCCCACCCCTCCGCCCCATTAAAATCTTAAGTCTCTATTTTTGCAAACGTGCGATTAACTTACAATGGGAAATCATTTTTTTTTTTTACAAAATACTGTTCTCACATCCAAGTGTTTAAACCAAAATCAAAACAGTAAATTCGCAAGATGTAATATAAACAAGAGGTGTTACCGTTTGTCCCTGTAGCCGTGTCACTTTGCTCCCTAGTTCTGCTTGGTACACATTGCTCCCTGCCGCCGTTGGATAAGCAGCTGCAGCAGCAAGTCGTATACTCCTAGCTCACTCATTTGTTACATAGTTTAATTCTTAATTTCTTTGCGTGTTTTTGGTACTTGCATTGTTTAATTCATAAATTTCAGGCGGATTATAGTATTTGAGAGTTGTAGCATCGCGTTTTAGTACCTGAATAGTGTAAATTCGCGTAGTCGTTTGTCTTCTGTTTTTGTTTTGAACGGCCAGTGTCGGTTGGTCACAGTTAGTGTGCTCCCTGCCGCCGTTGGATAAGCAGCTGCAGCAGCAAGTCGTATACTCCTAGCTCACTCATTTGTTACATAGTTTAATTCTTAATTTCTTTGCGTGTTTTTGGTACTTGCATTGCTTAATTCATAGATTTCGGGCGTATTATAGTATTTGAGAGTTGTAGCATCGCGTTTTAGTACCTAAATAGTGTAAATTCGCGTAGTCTCCTTCCGCCGCCGAGCAGTGTCAGCAGTGCGCAAGTAGCAGCATTACTGCATTTACTAGTCAATCTTGTATTTTAATAACCGTTTAAATTTTTTCGATTTGTTTGCGCTCTCTGTAGATTAGTTCAGACGTTCTTTGCAAAACAGTTTTTAGCATGGATAGGGACTGCAACTGCTGTGTTCGGATGCAGGCTGAGTTGGCATCCCTTCGCTCCCAGCTTCAGGCAGTGTTGGCTTCGGTCACACAGTTTGAGGCTGATGCCAATGGGCATCACTGTGGGGGTCCGGATGGGGGTTTGCCGGGGACGGCCAGCTCGTCCCAAGCATCCCCCAATCGGACTACGACTGTGGTTGCCCGGGATACTGCCCGCATTGAGGCTGATCCCTCAGCTGTGGTAGAGTGGGAGGTCGTCTCAAGGTGTGGCAGGGGGCGAAAGACATTCCGGAGGGCTGAACGGAAGGCCTCTCCAGTTTGTCTGACGAACCGGTTACAGGCTCTGTCTGAGGCTGATACTGATCTTCGGCCTGACATGGCTGCTTGTCCTGTTCCAGAGGTTACCCCTCAGTCTGCAAGATCCGGGCGGTCGCAGAGAGTGGGCTTACTGGTAGTTGGGAGCTCCAACGTCAGGTGCGTAATGGGGCCCCTTAGGGAAATGGCAGCAAGAGAGGGGAAGAAAACCAATGTGCACTCCGTGTGCATACCGGGGGGAGTCATTCCAGATGTGGAAAGGGTCCTTCCGGATGCCATGAAGGGTACAGGGTGCACCCATCTGCAGGTGGTCACTCATGTCGGCACCAATGATGTGTGTCGCTATGGATCGGAGGAAATCCTCTCTGGCTTCCGGCGGCTATCTGATTTGGTGAAGACTGCCAGTCTCGCTAGCGGGATGAAAGCAGAGCTCACCATCTGCAGCATCGTCGACAGGACTGACTGCGGACCTTTGGTACAGAGCCGAGTGGAGGGTCTGAATTAGAGGCTGAGATGGTTCTGCGACCGTGTGGGCTGCAGATTCCTCGACTTGCGCCATAGGGTGGTGGGGTTTCGGGTTCCGCTGGATAGGTCAGGAGTCCACTACACGCAACAAGCGGCTACACGGGTAGCAGGGGTTGTGTGGCGTGGGCTGGGCTGTTTTTTAGGTTAGAAGGCCTTGGGCAAGTACAGAAAGGGCAACAGCCTCAACGGGTGCGGAGCAAAGTCAGGACATGCGGGGACCAAGCAGCAATCGGTATTGTAATTGTCAACTGTCGAAGCTGCGTTGGTAAAGTACCAGAACTTCAAGCGCTGATAGAAAGCACCGAATCTGAAATCGTTATAGGTACAGAAAGCTGGCTTAAGCCAGAGATAAATTCTGCCGAAATTTTTACAAAGGTACAGACGGTGTTTAGAAAGGATAGATTGCATGCAACCGGTGGTGGAGTGTTCGTCGCTGTTAGTAGTAGTTTATCCTGTAGTGAAGTAGAAGTGGATTGTTCCTGTGAATTATTCTGGGTGGATGTTACACTCAACAACCGAGCTAGGTTAATAATTGCCTCCTTTTACCGACCTCCCGACTCAGCAGCATTATTGGCAGAACAACTGAGAGAAAATTTGGAATACATTTCACATAAATTTTCTCAGCATGTTATAGTCTTAGGTGGAGATTTCAATTTACCATATATAGACTGGGACACTCAGATGTTTAGGACGGGTGGTAGGGACAGAGCATCGAGTGACATTATACTGAGTGCACTATCCGAAAATTACCTCGAGCAATTAAACAGAGAACCGATACGTGGAGATAAAATCTTGGACCTACTGATAACAAACAGACCCGAACTTTTCGACTCTTTAAGTGCAGAACAGGGAATCAGTGATCATAAGGCCGTTGCAGCATCGCTGAATATGGAAGTTAATAGGAATATAAAAAAAGGGAGGAAGGTTTATCTGTTTAGCAAGAGTAATAGAAGGCAGATTTCAGACTACCTAACAGATCAAAACGAAAATTTCTGTTCCGACACTGACAATGTTGAGTGTTTATGGAAAAAGTTCAAGGCAATCGTAAAATGCGTTTTAGACAGGTACGCGCCGAGTAAAACTGTGAGGGACGGGAAAAACCCACCGTGATACAACAACAAAGTTAGGAAACTACTGCGAAAGCAAAGAGAGCTTCACTCCAAGTTTAAACGCAGCCAAAACCTCTCAGACAAACAGAAGCTAAACGATGTCAAAGTTAGCGTAAGGAGGGCTATGCGTGAAGCGTTCAGCGAATTCGAAAGTAAAATTCTATGTACCGACTTGACAGAAAATCCTAGGAAGTTCTGGTCTTTCGTTAAATCAGTAAGTGGCTCGAAACAGCATATCCAGACACTCCGGGATGATGATGGCATTGAAACAGAGGATGACACGCGTAAAGCTGAAATACTAAACACCTTTTTCCAAAGCTGTTTCACAGAGGAAGACCGCACTGCAGTTCCTTCTCTAAATCCTCGCCCAAACGAAAAAATGGCTGACATAGAAATAAGTGTCCAAGGAATAGAAAAGCAACTGGAATCACTCCAATAGAGGAAAGTCCACTGGACCTGACGGGATACCAATTCGATTCTACACAGAGTACGCGAAAGAACTTGCCCCCCTTCTAACAGCCGTGTACCGCAAGTCTCTAGAGGAACGGAAGGTTCCAAATGATTGGAAAAGAGCACAGGTAGTCCCAGTCTTCAAGAAGGGTCGTCGAGCAGATGCGCAAAACTATAGACCTATATCTCTGACGTCGATCTGTTGTAGAATTTTAGAACATGTTTTTTGCTCGAGTATCATGTCGTTTTTGGAAACCCAGAATCTACTACGTAGGAATCAACATGGATTCCGGAAACAGCGATCGTGTGAGACCCAACTCGCTTTATTTGTTCATGAGACCCAGAAAATATTAGATACAGGCTCTCAGGTAGATGCTATTTTCCTTGACTTCCGGAAGGCGTTCGATACAGTTCCGCACTGTCGCCTGATAAACAAAGTAAGAGCCTACGGAATATCAGACCAGCTGTGTGGCTGGATTGAAGAGTTTTTAACAAACAGAACACAGCATGTTGTTATCAATGGAGAGACGTCTACAGACGTTAAAGTAACCTCTGGCGTGCCACAGGGGAGTGTTATGGGACCATTGCCTTTCACAATATATATAAATGACCTAGTAGATAGTGTCGGAAGTCCCATGCGGCTTTTCGCCGATGATGCTGTAGTATACAGAGAAGTTGCAGCATTAGAAAATTGTAGCGAAATGCAGGAAGATCTGCAGCGGATAGGCACTTTGTGCAGGGAGTGGCAACTGACCCTTAACATAGACAAATGTAATGTATTGCGAATACATAGAAAGAAGGATCCTTTATTGTATGATTATATGATAGCGGAACAAACACTGGTAGCAGTTACTTCTGTAAAATATCTGGGAGTATGCGTGCAGAACGATTTGAAGTGGAATGATCATATAAAATTAATTGTTGGTAAGGCGGGTACCAGGTTGAGATTCATTGGGAGAGTGCTTAGAAAATGTAGTCCATCAACTAAGGAAGTGGCTTACAAAACACTCGTTCGATCTATACTTGGGTATTGCTCATCAGTGTGGGATCCGTACCAGATCGGTTTGACGGAGGAGATAGAGAAGATCCAAAGAAGAGCGGCGCGTTTCGTCACCGGGTTATTTGGTAACCGTGATGGCGTTACGGAGATGTTTAATAAACTCAAGTGGCAGACTCTGCAAGAGAGGCGCTCTGCATCGCGGTGTAGATTGCTCGCCAGGTTTCGAGAGCGAGCGTTTCTGCATGAGGTATCTTATTGCTTCCCCCTACTTATACCTCCCGAGATCACGAATGTAAAATTAGAGAGATTAGAGCGCGCACGGAGGCTTTCAGACAGTCGTTCTTCCCGCGAACCATACGCGACTGGAACAGGAAAGGGAGGTAATGACAGTGGCACGTAAAGTGCCCTCCGCCACACACCGTTGGGTGGCTTGCGGAGTATAAATGTAGATGTAGATGTAGATGTAGAAGTTGTAAAGTGCAGGAATACCTTTCCAGCCGAAAGTAAGCCGTGAGTGGGGGCTGTTGATAGGACCATTAGATATATTTGGCCAAATGTGTGAGTGCTGTTACAGTCCTTTTTTGTTGTGATTTTATGTAGACACGACTACCTGTATCACGGGTGACAAGGGCGGCTGAGAAAGGAGCATGCTTGAAGAGCTTAAGTCTGTGGCGACACATCACACGGTTTCACTTAACAGTGAACATGCGGCCATGAACAGGGGACAAAATAAATGCGCAGGAGTTTTCTGATTTATTGGCGAGGGCACACGTGCGGAAGAAGATGGTGAAACCGTTTTACTTGGTAATTTGTGCAATACAGTACTTTCACTTCCAGACCTAATTTCTACCGTTTGTGTTAATAAACAGAAAACAACAACAAATGTAAACTCTTAGCTTTTTGAAAAGGGCTATATTGACACCCAGAAGTAAAACAAGATATAATAATTACCACGGACATACATACTGACATTGACGTAGAAAATATTGAGTATGTCTATTAACGCTGTTATGGAGCAAGATGACTCTATAAATTACTCTGCCAAATTTTTAAGCTCTTTTAGCGCACCTAGTCATCCAGATCATAAAATTAATTAGAAAAACGTCTTCCCGGTCATTCTACTGCGAAAATTAACTGCACCGAAATTGTGTAGTGGAATGAGGCTTAAAGTTACTTCCCTCCAACGTAACATGGTAGAATGAGAAATTTTGACGGGAATCAGTGCAGGCGACCGAACGTTTATACCCTGGACTCCGTTTATTCCTAACAATTTATCATTCCGCTTTACATATGTACAATTCCCGGCGAGCTTATGTCGTGCCAGCACCATGAGCAAAGCGCAAGGACAGAGGCCACGCCTTGCGGGAGTACATCTACGTTTTAAAAGTAAAAAAATAAATTCCACATGTAGGAAGTCTTGGGAACAGCTCCAAACAAATACCCTGGCTATGCCAGATTTCTCAGCTAGTGATGGAATAAGACAAGAAGACGAGTCATCCTGAAACTAGTTTAACCTGAAAGAATGACCAATGCGGAGAAGTATTCTTAATGCTTGAACGTATTTACACTGTAAATGACGAAGTATTCGCAGGGTGAGGTGTCCAGGATGAACATTTTAATAGCAGAACATTGGGTCGAAGGTAGCTCGGAGATGGCGGGTGCCATAATACCAATTAGACTTGTGTAATTGGCTTGGCGGAGGAAGCGGATAATTATCGCTGCGAAGGTCGGATCAGATTTAGCATAGAATAACAAATCCAGTCACTTGTATGAAAGTGAGCTCAAACACTACGATAAACATGGTATAAACATTATATAATCACATGCATCTCCTTACGTCCAAAAATCATTTAAAAATGGATCTATTTTCCATGTTGATTGTAGCAAAACTCGTACGGGTGACGTGATATGATGTGTATTTTCTTTCACTGTGAGCTGCGAAGAATGTGTGTTGTCGGGTAGCATTTGTAGTATTCAACATTTGTGCTGTATACAGTTTCAGTAGTTGAAAGAATTGTTCAAAGAATCATTCCTCCCGAATTTTAGTCAGTGTGAATAAAACTACATTTTTTATACTTCTCGGAAGTTGTGTATAACATTTATTTCGTAGTAAATCTTTGTGTATGATTTTGTTATTCTAGCACGTATCATAACTAACATATCGTGTTAAATTTAGTTTTCTGTTTCAGAAGGAGTGTAATTTGTCCGAATTTATAAATAAACGCCATTTTTGAGTTTATTAGCGACTACAATTAGAAGTACTGCTTGCTTAACAGTTATTACTTTGCTACTCTGTAAAAAAAAAAAAAAAAAAAAAAAAAAAAAAAAAAAAAAAAAAAAAAAAAAAAATGAAAATTAAGTGCTGTGCACTAATTTAATTTTCGCACGACTGCAAAGATGAGTGATAGTAGATATTAGTATCACTGCAGTTGAGAGATATCTGAAATCGCTAAAAATGTACAGAGTGGCAGAGCCCAACGGGATCCTATCTGATTCTTTGCGAATTGTGGCTGGGTTAGCCCCTCTTATAACAAGAAACTAAAGCAAATGTTGTGCACGAAACAACCATGTCCAGCTTCTGGAAGAAAGCACAGGTCACACCCACCAGCGAAAAGGATAGTGACCCGTGCGCCAAGCTGACAGCTCGCATCCGGCGATTTGAGTTCTTTCTTTACCGGTTAGGGGGTCTTTGTTCTTCTTTCTTGTGAAACAGAGGGAATAAGTTGTGCGGAAAACCAAGATGGCAGTCAGAACTGGGCGGTCATGGTGAATGGTGTGTCCAGTAGAAGGTAGGGGCTTCCTGGAGAGCAACTGGTCAGCATTGTCGGTGCACAGTTTTTCTGGAGTGACTGTTGGCGGTCTGCGTTCTCCGTGCAGGGCGGTATGGCTGTTGTCGTGCCACGCTGAGCCAGCCTAATCCTACCCTGCCTGTGCTTCTTCGAGCGTTCCCAGGTGCCGCCCGGGGAATTTGGTGCGTTTCGGTGCAGCCCACCAGTCGGGTCCCCGACTGAACTAGAAGACAGGTACGCCTTCACCAGAGGATTTTGTCGGGCACCGAGTCAGCGCCTTCTTCAGGTTCTTTGGTGGAGAAAAGAGCCCGGTTCTCCTTCTTTCTGTTTATGGTGAGCATCATTGCCTGCTGTCGGCTGTGTTTCACGCATCTTAGCGTTGGCATTACTCTTGTTTTTTTTATGCTCCCTCATTTTTAATTTAAAGTGGTTTTAAAGGGATTGTGGCATATGCTCAACTCCCTTCCACAAGGGAATTGGCTTGCATCTAGCGAAAATGTTTTTAAAAATATTTTAAGTAAGGGCAGACTGTTATTTTCGTGATATAACTTTAAGTCCTAGAAGCCTGTGTCCGTTTTGTCACTATTTTGGTCTTAAGAAAAGATTAAGGCTTTCATTTTATTTAACCTATTCACACCTTAAGAGGTCTTCGTTGTATATTTTGTAGTGCACTACCTATCCTCTTTTGATTTATTGTGTCTCTGGGCTGGGTCCCGAGGTCTACGTCTGGGGTCTCGCGTCGTTTGCGGATTTGTGCCCTGACCCGACGTGGTACTGCTCTATTACACTACTGTAACGTTCAGATTATGGTATGCCTCAGCATGACTCTCAATGTAAATTATTATTATTTAATGTTTTATTGACGAGTATTAAAAAAAAGTTTAAAGAATAACTACTCTTTTGCTTCTGTTATTTCACTATTAATGCCTTTCTTAAGGCTTAAATCTCTTGCTTATACTTTAGGTGTTTTTTAAGTTGAGCCGTGTATCCCGTTGCTGTTGAGGAAAAGAAATTATTGTTGATTAATAAATTGTTCAAAGAATACTTGGTAACAAATGATGTTCAATAATTTTCCCAAGCCTTTCTTCTAGAACCTGTTGGTTAGCCTTTCTTCTAGAATCTGTCGGTTGGTATCCTCCTAAAACACAAGTGCTTGTTGATTGTATCACTTTGGAAGTGTAGTGTGGTTACGTTCTATTCTTACCCTCCTTGTACTGAATTTCGTTAGTTTTTCTTGTAAGTTTCTTTATTTTCTTGTTTATTGTATAACACTTTTACTGCTTGGAAACTGTTCAGTCCTGATGATTGTTTCAGGTACTCTATGAAACATGAAAGCTTGTGCCGTGATCGAATTTGGCGCCCTGGAGAAGGAGAGGCTTGAGTACGAATTTCGAGTACGGGGTAAAAGTGAGGATGTTGACGTCAGCGAGTTATGTGCGGGTCTTTGTGCAGTGGTCATGCTTCCCGTGCACGTCATGAAGGAATGTGAAGGCCTGGTCAGTATCATTATCAGCGAGATGCTCCACCTTCCTGTTAGACTATAACAACAATTTCGAATTCTTGTCCTACACTACTTCCTCTCAGGCGGAAATCTATCACTTGTAAGCACAGATTGTACGTTTTTCCAGTCAAGTAGAGGATTTGAGATCCGTTGTCTCCGGTGTTCGTTCTAAGGCTAAAGCAGATCAATGATTAGTAGCAGTAATATCCATGGTCTAGGGGTAGCGTCTTTGTTTCATAATCAAAACGTCTTCGGTCCTGGGTTCGATCCCCGCCACTGCCTAAATATTGATAAATAATCAGCATTGGCGGCCGAAGACTTCCGGCATAAGAAGTCAGCCTCATTATGCCAACGGCCTTGTCAAAGAGGGCGGAGGAGCGGATAGAGGTTCAAGGCACTCTCTTCTCCTAGGGGTGGGAAATTGCCCCTAAAGGCGGAAGAATCAGCAATGATCAACGACATGAGGATGCAGAAGGCAATGAAAACCACTGCATTAAAGACACGTAACGTGTATCCACAGGACATGTGGCCTGTAGTTGAAGTAGTGTCATGATGATCTCTCCATTGGCAAAAGATTCCTGAATAGTCCCCCATTCGGATCTCCGGGAGGGGACTGCCAAGGGGGAGGTTACCATGAGAAAAAGATTGAATAATCAACGAAAGGATAACGTTCTACGAGTCGGAGCGTGGAATGTCAGAAGCTTGAACATGGTAGGGAAACTAGAAAATCTGAAAAGGGAAGTGCAAAGGCTCAATCTAGATATAGTAGGAGTCATTGAAGTGAAGTGGAAGGAAGACAAGGATTTCTGGTCAGATGAGTATTGGGTAATATCAACAGCAGCAGAAAATGGTATAACAGGTGTAGGATCCGTTATGAATAGGAAGGTAGGGCAGAGGGTGTGTTACTGTGAACAGTTCAGTGACCGGGTTGTTCTAATAAGATTCGACAGCAGACCAACACCGACAACGATAGTTCAGGTATACATGCCGACGTCGCAAGCTGAAGATGAACAGATAGAAAAAGTGTATGAGGATATTGAAAGGGTAATGCAGTATGTAAAGGGGGACGAAAATCTAATAGTCATGGGCGACTGGAATGTAGTTGTAGGGGAAGGAGTAGAAGAAAAGGTTACAGGAGAATATGGGCTTGGGACAAGGAATGAAAGAGGAGAAAGACTAATTAAGTTCGGTAACAAATTTCAGCTAGTAATAGCGAATACCCTGTTCAAGAATCACAAGAGGAGGAGGTATACTTGGAAAAGGCCGGGAGATACGGGAAGATTTGAATTACATTACATCATGGTCAGACAGAGATTCCGAAATCAGATACTGGATTGTAAGGTGTACCCAGGAGCAGATATAGACTCAGATCACAATATAGTAGTGATGAAGAGTAGGCTGAAGTTCAACACATTAGTCAGGAAGAATCAATACGCAAAGAAGTGGGATACTGGAGTACTAAGGAATGACGAGATACGTTTAAAGTTCTCTAACGCTATAGATACAGCAATAAGGAATAGCACAGTAGGCAGTACAGTTGAAGAGGAATGGACATCTCTAAGAAGGGCCCTAACAGAAGTTGGGAAGGAAAACATAGGTACAAAGAAGGTAGCTGCGAAGAAACCATGGGTAACAGAAGAAATACTTCAGTTGATTGATGAAAGGGGGAAGTATAAACATGTTCCGGGAAAACCAGGAATACAGAAATACAAGTCACTGAGGAACGAAATTAATAGGAAGTGCAGGGAAGCTAAGACGAAATAGCTGCAGGAAAAATGTAAAGACATCGAAAAAGATATGATTGTCGGAATGACAGACTCAGCATACAGGAAAGTCAAAACAACCTTTGGTGACATTAAAAGCAACGGTGGTAACATGAAGAGTGCAACGGGAATTCCACTGTTAAATGCAGAGGAGAGAGCAGATAGGTGGAAAGAATGCATTGAAAGCCTCAATGAGGGTGAAAATTTGTCTGATGTGATAGAAGAAGAAACAGGAGTCGATTTAGAAGAGATAGGGGATCCAGTATTAGAATCGGAATTTAAAAGAGCTTTGGAGGACTTAAGGGTCAAATAAGGCAGAAGGGATAGATAACATTCCATCAGAATTTCTAAAATCATTGGGGGAAGTGGCAACAAAACGACTATTCACGTTGGTGTGTAGAATATATGAGTCTGGCGACATACCATCTGACTTTCGGAAAAGCATCATCCACACAATTCCGAAGACGGCAAGAGCTGACAAGTGCGAGAATTATCGCACAATCAGCTTAACAGCTAATGCATCGAAGCTGCTTACAAGAATAATATACATAAGAATGGAAAAGAAAATTGAGAATGCGCTAAGTGACGATCAGTTTGGCTTTAGGCAAAGTAAAGGGACGAGAGAGGCAATTCTGACGTTACGGCTAATAATGGAAGCAAGGCTAAAGAAAAATCAGGACACTTTCATAGGATTTGTCGACCTGGAAAAAGCGTTCGACAATATAAAATGGTGCAAGCTGTTCGAGATTCTGAAAAAAGTAGGGGTAAGCTCTAGGGAGGGACGGGTCATATACAATATGTACAACAACCAAGAGGGAATAATAAGAGTGGACGATCAAGAACGAAGTGCTCGTATAAAGAAGGGTGTACGACAAGGCTTTAGCCTTTCGCCCCTACTCTTCAATCTGTACATCGAGGTAGCAATGATGGCAATAAAAAAAAGGTTCAGGAGTGGAATTAAAATACAAGGTGAAAGGATATCAATGATACGATTCGCTGATGACATTGCTATCCTGAGTGAAAGTAAAGAAGAATTAAATGAACTGCTGAACGGAATGAACAGTCTAATGAGTACACAGTATTGTTTGAGAGTAAATCGGAGAAAGACGAAGGTAATGAGAAGTAGTGGATATGAGGTCAGTCAGAAACTTAACATCTGGATTGATGGTTACGAAGTCAATGAAGTGAAGGAATTCTGCTACCTAATCAATAAAATAACCAATGATGGACAGAGCAAGGAGAACATCAAAACCAGACTAGCTATGGCAAAAATGACATTCCTGGCCAAGAGGTCTACTAATATCAAATATGGGCCTTAATTTGAGGAAGAGATTTCTGAGAATGTTCTCTGGACTACGGCATTTTAAGGTACTGACACATGGACTTTGGGAAAACCGGAACAGAAGAGAATCGAAGCATCTGAGACGTGGTGCTATAGACGAATGTTGAAAATTACGTGGACTGATAAGGTAAGGAATGAGGAGATTCTATGCAGAATCGGAGAGGAAAGGAATATGTGGAAAACACTTATAAGGAGAAGGGGCAGGATGACAGGACATCTGCTAAGACATGAGGGAATGACTTCTATGCTACTAGAGGGAGCTGTAGAGGGCAAAAACTGTAGAGGAAGACAGAGATTGGAATACGTCAAGCAAATAATTGAGGACGTAGGTTGCAAGTGCTACTTTGAGATGAAGAGGTTAGCACAGGAAAGGAATTCGTGGCGGGCCGCATCAAACCAGTCAGTAGACTGATGACAAAAAAAAAAAAAAAAAAAAAATCAGTACAAAGAAATGAAAGTGCCTTAGAATGGGTCCGAAGGTTCCAAGTGGGTGAGGAGAGTGGTCTAGCAGGGGAGCGTCCGGGGGAAACTCACAGCCCTATTGAACGAAATATGCCTATGTTGGGACTTGGTGTTTCATATCGTTTAACCTTTGTGTAAGGGTCCGTTAGCTGACATGGTCCTGGCCCGTAAGCGTGATATGCATCAGCTACGTCCATAATCCTTCAACAAAGACTGTCTGCTCGGGTCAGGAGTGAGATAATTAAAAGACTTATTTCGTGTACGGCAAGTTGGGGAACCCCTTACTGATTACATGTGGTAACTGTATGGTGCCGCTCTTGAATTCGACGTGCAACTTTCGAAAGCAGAAGTAGTAGCTACCGTTGTGCGTGACACCAATGCAGAGGATCACTCCCAGATTTTGTTTTTGGAAAGAGCTATTATGTATCAAGCTTTAGAGCATATGGTTTCTCACGTCATTTTTGTTGCTCAATCAAACGCTAGACGTCAGGATGTTAGGAAAGCCGGCTGTCCTCTGGGTGATAGGTCTATTGCTACTAACTGCGTCACTAGTAGTAAGGGACGGTGTTTATACAGTGGGGAGCCAGGACATTTTGCCCTCTTGTGTTACCGAAAATCTAAATCGGCGCCAAAGAGATAACGCCAGAGGACAAACAGTCGCCCTCTATATTCATTGCACCTCTAATCACCTAAGAGTAGCCCGTCTGCATCTCCTTCCTTTTGCTTGCACAAGTATTAATCACGAACTTACGTGTGGTGTTCTCGACACCGGTAGATCGGTGTCTTTATTAAGCTCTGACAAGTATTCCAGACATAAAGCTGGTTGTAAGTTTACACAGTTTCGGATCCTGCTTACCAGACGTCGTGTGGTTAGTGGGCAGTAGCTTGCCAGCATTGCCTCGTTGCGCATTTGCTGCTGGGTGGGCGATTTTTCCTGGTCCCTCCAAGCCATGGTCATTAAAGGTCTGAGTGTTCTTCATTTCCTGCCAGGGTGTGATTTTATAATATCGGATTCATCTTGGGCTATGGTCAAGGGCACTGACGTTTCAAGTTCGCGCTCTTTATAAGATTTTCCTTTTGCTGGCGTTCTCACAAGCCAGGGTTTCACTCGATGACAACCAGTTATGGGAAGTTCAGTTCGGATCATTTATCAGGTGAGGAGGCTCAACAAGTGTGGATGGTGTTGAAGCAATTTCCTCATGTACTTACTTATAAATGACGTATGACTAGTAGGATTGAATATCATATCCACTTACGGGATCAGATTTCCGTTAGGCAGTTTCCCTACCGCCTGGGACCACCAAAAATGAAGACGTTGCGTCAGAAAACAGAATATGTTGGTTGAACGTGTTATCTGACCATCAAATTCAAGTTATGCTTCCACTATTTTTCTGGTGAGAAAGCCTAATGGAGGAGCAGCTACATCCGTTGTTGAGTATCGTCTTTCGAATGCTAAGGTCGTGCTTGAATGTCATCTTGCCTGGCCTGCACCATTGTTTCACATGTTTCGTCAGGACAACGTATTTCACCGTCCTCGACCTCAAACAGCCTATTATCAAATTCCACTGGCGGAGGAATCGAAAGCTGTGACTTCATTTGTTAAGGATTGGAACCTATACGAATTTAACTGTGTCCCTTTCTGGTTGTCCACTGGTGCAACGGTCCTTTCTCATTTTCTTCATTCTGTCTGAGGTGATATCAAGTCCTGGGTACCTGTAGCACCTCCACCAAGTGCTGGCAAGTTTGGGGCAGGTGGTTCGAATTGGGAAACCCTCAAAGGTTGTTACAGTTTGGTCTGAGATCTCCTTCTCTAATCATTTAGTTTCGGCTGAAGGGGTTCGTGAGGACAATTTGCGGGCTCATTCTATTCACAATTTTCGTTTACTTAGAACCAAAAAGGGAATACCTCCGTTTATCAGGATGATAATTTTTTCCGCAAGTTCGTTCCGTGTTCGTCGAGTTGGCGGCGCCATTGAACTTGTTGCGTAGGGAAGGGCAAAAATTCAAATGGACCGTAAGCCAGCAAGCTAACTTTCACCCCCTAAACAGCGCCCTCAGAAACGCCCCGGTATTGTCCGCCTCGAATTTTGAGCTACCCTTTATTTTACAAACTCTTGCTTGAAATTCGGGTATAGCGGCTGTGCTGCACGAACAGGACGGGGAGTGACGTATGTATCACGCGCTCTAACGGCTGCAGAGAACAAGTATTCACCCATGAGCTAGAGGCCCTCACTGTCCTATTCGAGACTGAAAAATTTAGATTCTATCTAGAGCACCATCAATGTAGTTTAGAATCTGAGAAATAGGCTCTTTCATGGATCATAGGGCATCCATGTAAGACCTGGCGTATTTGAGAGGAAGGGATTTCTACATTTAAGTTCTCAATGAAGGGACAGTGAAATTGTCATCGCTGACCTGCTAAGCAGTACGTTTGAGACTGGCGAAGAGGAAGCTTCGACTCCGACAGTATCCGACCAGGGAGCCACTATTAGTGCGGTCTAGGGTGACGTGCCGAAGTTGTTTGGTGGTGACGTGCAACAGCAAGATTTCAACCCAGGATTGTCACATATTAAACAGCGTCGCAATCGGGGGGGAGGAAATGACCAAGAACCAGCATAAAAAGGGAATTCTGTGTTTACAATCCAAAGGCGATAGTAAGCAGAAAGTTAGGTTGCCTCGTGATCCCATTACCGCCATCTATAAATATTACAATCAGTCTCTGTTAGGTGAACGCTAAAGCACTTGAAACCTATTAACATGATTAAACAACATGTAACACGGCCCTTGCTCTATAGAGATATAGGGGGGATGGCTGGTCAGTGCCGACAACGTAATTTTGCAAAAGCAAGGTTAGGCTTTTGTAGCGGAGTGCTGAATTAAACCCATGCCAAACGTCCTATGGAACGTATCTCCATTGATTGTATCGGTCTCCTTCCTCAGACGTATCCGGGCTACCGTAATACACTGAATAGCCATGAAACTTGTGTACCTGCCTGATATCGTGTAGGTCCCCCGCGAGTACGCAGAAGTGACGGAACATAACGTGGCATGGACTCGACTAACGTCTGAAGTAGTTCTGAAGGTAACTGACACCATGAATCCTGAAGGGCTGTCCATAAATCCGTAAGAGTACGAGGAGGTGGAGATCTCTCCTAAAGAGCACGTTGAGACATGCCAGGTGAACTCAATACTGTTCGTGCCTGTAGAGTTTGGTGGTCAGCGGAAGTGATTAAACTCAGAAGAGAGTTCCTGGACCCACTCTGTAGCAATTCTGGACGCGTGGAGTGTCACATTCTCTTGTTGGAATTGCCGAAGTCCATCGGAATGCACAATGGACATGAGCGGATGCCGGTGATGGGTCAGGATCCTTACGTACATGTCACCTGTCAGAGCTGTATCTAGACGTGTCAGGAATTCCATATCTATCCAACTGCACACTCTCCATGCCATAACGGAGCCTGCACCAGTTTGAACGGTTCCCTGGAGACATGCAGGGTCCATGGATTCATCAGGTGGTCTCCATACACGTACACGTCCATCCGTACGGTACAATTTGAAACGAGACTCGTCCGATCAGGCCTCATGTCTCTAGTCGTTAACAGTGCAATGTTGGTGTTGATGGACCCAGGCGAGGCGTAAAGCTTTGTATCACGCAGTCATGAATGGTACACGAGTGGGCTTTCGGCTCAAAATGCCCATATCGATGATGTTTCGTTGAATACTGAAATCTGCAGTAATTTACGAAAGGGTTACACTTCTGTCTCGCTGAACGATTCTTTTCAGTCGCCGTTGGTCCCGTTCTTGCAGAATATTTTTCAGGTAGCAGCAATGTCGGAAATTTGATTTTTTACCAGATTCCTGACATTAATGGTGTACTCGTGAGATGGTCGTACTGGAAAATCTCCACTTCATCGCTACCGGTATCTCAGAGATGCTGTGTGCCATCGCTCATGCGTCGAGTATAAGCTTAAGTACAAACTCACATAAATCTTAATAACCTGCTATTGTAGCTGCAGTAACCGATCTAACAACTGCGGCAGACACTTGTTGCCTTATATAAGTGTTGCCCATCGCAACTCCATATTCGTCCTCCTTACATATCTCTGTACTTGAATTTACAAGCCTGTAGCAGTTTCTTTGGCGATTCTGTGTATTTTCGTAGCAGTGGACGCCTTGTCGCGTTTTTGATCGCTCATGCCGAGCAGGACTGAACAGCAGGAGCCAGCACTATACATAATAGTAAAGTTATTTCTCTCTTTGGTCCTCCTGCAAGGCTCGTCAGCGATGACGCTCACAAACCGAGTGAAGGACGAGGCATGCGACCATGTGCAAAGCGTCATGTAAGTCATGTTAAACCTGTTAATATTGTTTGGTTTGTTTTGGTTTCCCTTACTGACACCCCTGCACGTGAGTTCAGTTTGGGAGGTGGGGAGGGGCGGACGGGAGGGAAGATGCAGAGCCGTGTGCAGAGTTCGATAGCTCGCGACTGGCGAGTTGTGCACGTTCTTCGCAAGTTACAGAATCATTGGTTTGCTTTCTGGTGGAAGAGAAAAAGTAGCCCGCATCTCGTGGTCGTGCGGTAGCGTTCTCGCTTCCCACGCCCGGGTTCCCGGGTTCGATTCCCGGCGGGGTCAGGGATTTTCTCTGCCTCGTGATGGCTGGGTGTTGTGTGATGTCCTTAGGTTAGTTAGGTTTAAGTAGTTCTAAGTTCTAGGGGACTGATGACCATAGATGTTAAGTCCCATAGTACTCAGAGCCAGCCAGCCAGAAAAAGTAGGTTGTGCAGAAAGGTAAGGCTGCAGTTATACTGGACCGTTATGGTAGATAGTGTGTCCAGTGGAACAAAGGAGTTTCTTGGGGAGCAACTCGTGAGCATTTCCGGTGCAACATTCTCCGTGCAGGGTGGAGCGGCTATTGACGTGCCAATGCTGGACGAGACTAAGCCTTCTCTGGCTGTACTTGTTTGTGTAGTCCCAGGTTTTTCCCTGGAGGATCTGGCGTATCCCACCGTTCGCGTCCTTTTCTATACTAGAAGACCAACGCCTTCTGCACAAGATTTTGTCAGGCACCGAGTGAACGCAATCTTCGGGTTCCTTGGTCGAGGAAAGAGCCTTATTCTGCTTCCTTAATTTTATGGTGAGTGTCACTGTATGTTCTACAAAGGTTGTCTCCTGTGCCGGCAGCTCGTTGTCGTGCGGTAGCATTCTCGCTTCCCACGCCCGGGTTCCCGGGTTCGATTCCCGGCGGGGTCAGTGATTTTCTCTGCCTCGTGATGACTGGGTGTTGCGTGATGTCCTTAGGTTAGTTAGGTTTAAGTAGTTCTAAGTTCTAGGGGACTGATGACCATAGATGTTAAGTCCCATAGTGCTCAGAGCCATTTGAACCATCCTGTACCGGCTGTTGCCTTTGTTTGATGTATCTTGATTCCGGCATTCCGCTTGGTTTTCCACCGTTTTGTGTTGCACTCTTCCATTTTCTATTTAATATTATTTTGAATGGGTTTGTGAGACGTTCTCAACCTTCTTCCATGGGGAAATTGGCTTATGTTTTAAAACAAAACGTCTGGGTGCCCGATTTAAGTAAAGGTAGACTGTTCTTTTGGTGATTTAATTTTAAGGACCTGTGCCAATTCGCAGTCGCATTTTCTCATTATTTTGGTTTTAAGAAAAGAAGTACTCTTTATTTAGTGACACTGTCTTGTTTCTTGCAGCCAGTAAGATTTTTTCTCCTCTTATATACGACAACAATCTTTAAGACAAATAAGTGGAATATTTTATATGATGCTTAAAAATTTTTGTAAATTTGTGGTAAGTTCCTTTGGGAGCTAAGCATATTTGTAAATTTGTGGTAAGTTCCTTTGGGACCAAACTGCTGAAGTCATCAGTCCGTAAGCTTACACACTACTAAATCTAACTTAAACTAACTTACGCTAAGGACAACAACGAACACACCCATGCCTGGGGGGGACTCGAATCTCCGAAGAGGGGAGCCATGTGAACTGTGGTGGCTCAGACCATGCGGCTACTCCACATGGCAAATGATGCTTGCCTCTGTATGTAAAGCTGTGCTAAAAACAATTCGATGAGAACTGAAGTTCTTGAGAAACCTCTGATTTTATCATTAAGCTAATATAATGCCATTTGTATACTTTGGGTTGTTGATACTATTTTGAAGGTTGCTTCTGCATTTATTGACACTGTGCTGATATTTGTCTAAACTTAAGTTACAGATAAATTTATATCCTTGATCGATAGCAAATACTGCCTTTCACCTGTTAACTTCAAATAGCTTCACAAGGGCAATTAACATCCAGTAGTCCCTTAGTCTTAAATTAATATTAGTTATTGGAAGAAATTTCTGAGAAAGTACGTTTAGAGCACAGCAATGTATGGTAGTGAAACTTGGGAGTGTGGGAAAACCGGAAGAGAACTGAAGCATTTGGGGTGTGGTGTTAGAGACGAATGTTCAAAATTCTGCGGACTGATACAGTAAGGAGTGAGGAGGTTCTGTGCAGAATTGGAAGGAATATGCGGAAGACACTGACAAGGAAAAGGGTCGCGATAATAGGACATCTGTTAAGACATCAGGGAATGACTTCCATGGTACTAGTGGAAGCTGTAGGCGGCAAAAACTGTATAGGAAGACAGAGATTGGAATACATTAAGGAAATACTTGAGGACTTAGGTTGCAAGTGCTACTTTGATCAGTCCCAGGCATGACATTAAACTGCGTCCAAAACCGAGTGACCACCAATATAAATGGCCCCCTTCTACCAAGTACCAACAGCCTCCTCAGAGGGTTGATGGGTGGTTAAAGGGTAGGGCACTCGGTTGTCCTTGGGATGAGGAATGGTCCCTGAAGGACGAACCAGAGTGGTCAACAGCATCAAAATGTGGAAGGCAACAAGAAACCACCACATTAAAGATCCTATGGATTTCTCTACTTGCACATCATGGTTGTGTACAAAACCAAATTTTCCGGAGTTTCAAGTCCCCCAATCAGATCTCCGAGGGGGGCATTTTGAACAACACTGTCACAAAGAAAAGATTATCTTTTAAAGATAGCCTAAAGATAAGCACATGGAATGTGAAGACGAAGGATATCGTTGGAAAAATCAACCATGCAATCCAAGAAATGGAAAGAATGAGCATTAAGATCATGGTCATTAGTGAAATGCGATGGCCATGTTCCAGTTCTTGTAACATCAATGAACACAGAATTTACTTCTCAGGAATATATAGGGAATAGTATATGTCTGGAGTGCGATTTATAGTATCGAAAGCAATCGTAGGATGTGTCACTAATTGTGTACTTCTTTCAGAGAGAGTGTTACTCCAAATAAGTGTTCTACCAGCGCAACGTAACATTATTCAGGTCTGCGCTCCAACAACAGACCATAGTGATGAAGTTGCAGAATTTTATTCCCAAATCCCAGGTGTTTCGCAACAACTACTGAAGAATGATCTTACAATAATTATGGGAGATTGTAATGCCAAAATAAGAAGGGTATCAAAACGCGACATTATAGGTCAATATAGACTTGGTGAAAGGACTGTGAAAGGCGAACTACCCAGTGCATTCGCAGAAGAGTGGAGATTCGTAATAAGTAACACATTATTCACACTACCGCCCAGACGTCTCTACACCTGGAAGTCCCCAAGTGATCCAGACGAAAATATTACCTGGAATCAGATTGTTTATGTCTTGATAAATCATAGGTATAGAAACAGCTGTCTCTGAATGACAACCTGTCCAGGTGCTGACATTAACTCAGACTACATTGTCCTATTGAGTGTCTTTAAAATCGGAATGTAGAGAGTTCAAAAGAAAAAAGTCAAAATATATGATATCCTCTAACTAAAAGAATCTTCCATAAGAGAAAATGTAACAGTCCATCTTAATAATGAACTAAAGTAAATGTCAGGTAACTTGTGCAACGAAGAGAAAATTAAAAAGATAAACTCTATAGTGGAATCAGTTAATGAAGAACATCTGAAATCCACTGTCACTAAAAAGAAGTCATGGATGACTGAAGAGACACTTAAAATGAAGGATAGAATGATAGAAGTGAAAAGTAATTCTGATGAATACAGGAAGATGAGGAAACGTATAAGAGAAGCTACGGAAACAGGAATACTGGATCAGTGCAATGAAATAGAAAAATTACAATTGAAGCATGATAGTTTCAACATTCATAAAAAAGTCAGGAAAGTAACAGGAAATTAAAGTAATAGGACAGGAAACAGGTTGATGAATAATGAAGGAAAAATAGTAGTTGGACAAGATAAGCTTACAGAAACATGGAAAACATACATAGACAAACTTTTTTATGACAACTGGCCAGAACTTCCTCAAATATATTGCGAAACAGGACCTAGAATTCTGCTGGAAGAAGTACAAGATGCGATAAATGGAATGAAGTATGATAAATCACCTGGTCCCGACAATGTGAATGGCGAAATTCTCAAGCTGCTCTGTGAAGATAATTTAAAATGGTTGACTGCAATATTCAATGATATCTACGACTCTGGTAGCATTCCATGGGAATGGCTTTAATCCAAATTTTTTATGTTGCCCAAAAAGCCCGGAGCTAAGATTTGTGGAAAATACAGGACCATCAGCCTGATGAGTCACCTGCTAAAGATCTTTCCGAGGGTCAATCACCAAAAAATTTACAAGATCTGTGAACAAATTTCTTCTACACAGTTTGGTTTCAGAAATGCATTTGGCACATGCAAAGCATTATTTAGTATCCAGGTACTATTTCAAGGGTGCAGAGATGTGAATTGCGACATGTATGCCTGCTTTATTGATTATCAGGAGGCTTTCGATAGAGTAAGACATCAGGAGATTGTTGACATTTTAAGAAGCATTGTGAACCTATATTGGAACCAGTCGGCTTCTGTGAGGCTGGACAGAGAAAACACGGAAGAAATAGATATTCTACGAGGTGTAAGGCTGGGTTGTATATTATCCCCACCGATTTTCAACGTCTATTCAGAGCACATCTTTTAGGAGCTCTTGATGAAGTAGAGATGGGAGCGCTCTTAAACGGAAAATATATCAACAACATCTGATATGCTGACGATGCAGTAATATTTTCTGATAGTGAAGTTAGTTTGCAGTGCCTTGTCGATAGACTTGCACAAAAAAGCTCTGAATATGGTGTAGATGTCAACCCTCAAAAACGACAGCAATGATAATCAGTAGAAACAAAGCCCCTTCATGTCACACTAAGATCGGCCAAAGTCACATATAGCAAGTACATAAATACACCGTACCTTGGCACTACAATTAATGACCATGGGACCTTTCTGATGAGGTGTGAACTCGAATTTGGAAATTCAGGGCTGTCTTCAATAAGATCAGTAACATTTTCAAGAATGATGGTTTACCAATGACGACGAAGATCAGACTTTTATGCTGCTACATATTTCCCATCCTCTTCTATGATGCTAAAACTTGGTCTCTGACAGAATCGTTGGGTAAGCGACTGGAGGCTTTTAAGATGTGGCTGTACAGGAGAATGTTAAGAATACCGTGGACAATGCATGCCACATATGTCAAGGTTCTACGAAGAGTGACGAAAGATAAAGAAGTACTGGCCACCATGAAAGCAAGAAAGATCCAGTACCTGGGATACATTGTGCGGAACAACAACAGATACCATCTCCTGCAGTCCATCCCACAAGGAAAAACGCCAGGGAAGAGAGGCGTTGGCCAGGGAGGAATTTCCTGGCTTAATATCATCAGAGTGTTGACCTCTGAAACATCTACATAGCTATTTAGAGCTGCAAGTGACAGAAAAAGCACTGCTAAGGTGGTTGCCAACATCTGGAACGGATAGGAACCAGAAGAGGAAGAGCTACTCTAATATGAAGAGGTTGATGCAGGAGAGGAATTCGTGGTGGGCAGCACCAAACCAGTCAGAAGGCTCATGACTCAAAAAAAAACGAAAGAAAGAAAGTGGGATTTCTTTTAGAGCTGGGGCAGACGCTTTGGTTTTATTTAATCTGTTCACAGCTTCAGAGAGCATTGCTGTATATGTTATAATGCACTACCTATCTTCTCTCGGCTTATCATAGACTGAATGCTTTCATGACCAGATGACAAAACTGCTGGTAAACATTTCGGCAAGACTGAGTGGAGGAGCGCCTCTGAGGATGTCCAGCGCACTCCTACACTAAATGTCAGGAACAGAAGAGTTTCTTGGGCCGCGACCTCACATCCCAAAAGATTTCTCTCGGCTTCTTGTCGCCAGGGCTGCAGTTCATAGGTCAACACTTGGGGTCTGTTGTGTCGTCTGAGGATTTGTGCCCTGACCTGATCATAATTTTCAGATAGATGTGCCTCATCGTGACTTTCGCTTGTGACATTTCACGTTATCTGTCTTTTCTAATGGTCGATAGCTCAAGCTTATATTTAGTGTACTTTTTAAATTGAGCCTTGTAAGTCGTTGCTGTTGAGGAAAAGATTTATTGTTGATTAATAAATTATTTTAAGGGGTACTTGGTAACAAATGATGATCAATAGTCTTCCACAGCCATTCCTCCAGTATCGGTTTGTTAGTATCTTCCTAAGATACCTGTATCAGGAAGCAAAAGTGTTTCACAAAAGTGCATTCTGTGTCCGTGACATTCATTTGTTGTAGAATCTTATAAGATGTTGTGAGCTCAAACGTAATTAGATATTTCGATAAAAATGAATTTGTTCGTGCCAGTCAGCCTGAATGCTGAAAACAATAACAGTAAGGCTAAGGGGACTCCACGTCATCACAGTTGAAGCATCAGCCACTAATAAACAGTGAAGCTGCAGATAAATTCAAGATGGCAACAGTAGGAATATAACGTGGTTAATGGCTGAAAATTTAAAAACAACCAAGATGGCAGTGGTAAATAATTTAAAAACGCAAAATGATGTTATCGAGAAAGTTACAAATCCAAGATGGCGCAACTAGCCAAGTTAGGCTTTGTACCTGCTCCACTGTCCCTTCTCCCTCTCACTCCTTCTCCCCACCCCAGTCCATCATACACAATGTAGCTGTCAAATTAAGCATCACGTCAAGCACATTAGAATACACAGTAATTTTCATATCAAAAATGCTTAACCTGAATCAATTAAAGTCATTCAGCACGTAACATGCACACACACACACACACACACACACACACACACACACACACATACAACATTATGTCCCATTTCTGTATTTCATCTGTTTCCACGGATATGTCAAATAAGAACTGCCTCGCCATTCACTTTCATCTCACATGTGTGCACAAACATAAAAAAGTAAGTAAAGTATTTCCACATCTGGCACCTGATTACCATCCTTATCTAAACCTAAGCCCTACCAGCTATTTGCAACGGATTGTAGCGCAATTGGTAACTACAAATCACTTATTTCCAGTCAACCACTGTCCAGTGGCATCACTCTACACAACGCATCAACCATCAATTAGCACTTACTACAGAAATATTTGGCTTATGAGGAACTGCTCAACCACTGAATTCAACCTTCATAATTACATGTGTACAACCATTGTGTGGGTGACTCTTGTAATTATTCCTCATGCTGATCTGCTGTGATTCCTTACATCCACCCTCCACAATGCTTGATAGTCACAGTCTATAAGTACTTCAGATCTGTCTAGCCATAATTTATCCGTAGTTGTTGTTCTCCGTTTACATTTCACTGATACCACCAACACCCAGCTTCCGTTACTTTAGATAGGTTAAAATGTCCCTAACGCCATTGTTATGAAGGTTACATCCAGTGGCCCATCTGCAATAAAGTCATTGAGCTTTCCAGACTACTTACCCAATTTTCTGCTACCGTTTCTCTACTGACGACACAATACCCCTCACCTCAATTTCTTCTGGCACGTAAGCCTCTCATAACACACAATATCATTCACACAAACTGTTCAGAATCTAAACAGAGTGAAAAGTAAAATGTTCCACAATGCATTCATTCCCGCAACAGCCAAAAAAAGCGGGTAAATATCACAATGTCAAAAAGTTTCCAAAGCACAATTCTTTGACACTGACTATCAATGAAACGTAAAAGTTTCAAGGGAAAACAATTTTTCATTGGAAGTCCCCACAAATCGTCAAAGCACAGAACGAATCAGAATATCAAAATGTTTCCCAAATGAATTTCATTTGTAGGAAGAAACTTTCACATTGGTATTGTCTTATTCTTGCTGCACTCACTCATTCTGTAGTAGAGGATTTCGTGTCTTTGAGTCACATACCAACTGTAATACACTGTCTCTAACAAATAAATTTTGATGTTTTAAAATGTTTCGATACTGGCTTGTGTTTGATCTTAAGTCTTCAAACTCGTTTGATCAGGTTCGCCACGATTTCCTTCACTGCTATATTACCTTCATCTTATGCAAAAAAGGTGTTCTATTCTTTCTCAAACTATGTGCTGTTAAAAGTTTGTACACTTGGTGTGAATTTGCTTTAATAACTCTGCGGCTGGATTCAACTGTTTTGAAGCTACAATCATTTTCCTTAATATAAAATCTACTGCATACAGCAACAGGTCTTCTCTGACATCAAGGTGTTGCTTCTTGAGGACGCTGTGGCAGAGTGCTGGCCGGCTGTGAGATTGTATTATCAGAGCTCACAAAACTCACTCTCGTGTGTTAGACAGCAACAGTTAATTTCACTGTAAAATAATAGTTATTGCTAAAAACGGTCTGTATAGCTGCACCAAACAAAAGTGAGGTGGTGGCACATACATTTGAGATTACAATGCTATTTCCTTGTTTCTTCATATCTTGAGGGGCATGTACCTTTAAGATTATTTTTCGTATTCTTTGAAATGTGGAAGCGAAAAATTATGATGTTGACATGACTAGAGCTATAGCAACTTGCTGACGAATCTCTTTTTTGCAAGTTGTAACAGGTCTCAACATGTCTAAATAGGTCTGGAACTGGTGGGAGGTTGCTAACTAGGGATTTAACATGTAGCACTTCCACTATGATAAGACTGTTCCTTGACTGTGCATGCACAGACTCTCCTCCCTCCCACCACCACTATTTCGCTCACTCAGCAAAACTGGTTATAGAAATGGCAATCTGGCACTTGAATCAAGCCATCACTGCCCTCATGATTTTTGCGTAGGCATCTCCAGCCAGAATCACGTGATATAAACGTTTTCTGATGTGGTATTGCATGATAATTTATGGTTTCTTACATTATAGCACAGTATCATACACAGATAGCTTTTATGTCAATAGCTATGATCGTCATTCAGAGCTTTTTCTTTGAGGCCACCTGAGAAACTCTCCATAAAATGCAATACTGTAATATACACTGAAGTGCCAGAGAAACTGGGATAGGCGTGTGTATTCAAATACAGAGATATGTAAACAGGCAGAATATAGCGCTGCAGTCTATATAAGATTGCAAGTGTCTTGCACAGTTGTTAGATCGGTTACTCCTGCTACAATGGCAGGTAGTAGATGAAAAAGATGGGTTCTGGCTCACTGGCTCAATTCCTACCTCACCCTCCGGGTTTGTCAGAAATTAAGCCACTTATCCAGAACTCGTCTTTTCATCTGATATACTCAAACACTTCAAGTTTAACCCACCCCACTTTCACTTAAAAGAATACATTTTGTACGGAGTTGCAGATAAGAAAAGTGAATTTCGCTGTTTTTATAAAAGGAGCCCATAAAAAATTATTGCTGCATGTAAGAAAATAAATAAAATGAACTGGCAAATGAAAGTAAATGACTCATTTCTCTAATGTGAACGCTATGAATTGCCTATTTCTTCAGCCCCAATAAGATTTTTATGAGGAGCAGTTTATAAATGTCTTTTTATGTAAGGTCTATTCTCGGTTTTACCACATTCACATTTAAATCTAATTGTTTGGTAATTATATACACACTCTCTGTATATATTGCAATGTCCATGTCTTCAATATATATCTTTCTGAAAATCATCAGTATCTTTTTATCCATACACTCAGAGCCTTGCTTTAGCTGTTTGGTATTGTCCATTTAAATAATATAAAATATAATAGGACAAATATCACATAGTGAATTCCAGATCATGAAATTAATGATTTTAATTTTTAAGTTTCTTCATCCCCTTATATCTCAGTTTCATCTGTCCATCTTCAAAAAATTGAACATCCCAGTCAGTAATTAATGTACAATATCTATCTGGTAAAAAAATGTTTAAATTATTGTTAAGTGCTATACAAGTTTTTTCTCCATATCCAGTATTTAAATATTCTAATCCAGTAACATTATATAAACTTTTACCTCAAAGCCACACCTAGGTTTTTTATCTCTTTTGAGACACATGTTGTTTAGCTTCATGATTGGAGTCTCCATTTATACAGAAATAATTTTATTTGGACTTTTCATTAATTTATAATGTCAATATGGTGGTGTATTTTATTTTTCATCACATACCTTTTATTATCATGTGGGCTCAATGCTTTCTTGTTTGTTTCCACTGTGTGTATTTCATGTTGCTCACTTCAGATCATATTGATTCCTCTATAATGTTCTCTATTGTTACACAAACAATCTTTGTAATCTTCTAAGCTTATTCTCTTTTTAATGATACGTTTCTTAAACCCTAGATTTTTTCTCATTTTATCACCAACTTCATAAACGTACATTTTTGCGCTTAAACCACAATTTTTCCATTATTTTTCCATTCCATTCATCTATCATTTTTCCTAAAACTTTCTTGTTTACTTGTGCAATTCCATAAATATCATCTGCTGGATAATCACTCGTATCAAAGTAATTATTCATTGATTTCATGTCATCATAAGATTCCTCAGTTTGTATATTGTAAGTACAACTGTCTATATCTTGATAACACACCTCAGTAGTTTCTCTCTAGTTTGGGTTCATTGTTCTATACTGAAAATTTTTCATAATTTTCTTAGATAAATTGAGTAAGCTGACATAGATAATCTAATTAAATGTCATTTTTGTCTTGTTCATATGAATGGTCACCAGATTTTGAATAAAAATAGTTTTTCCTCTGAAGTTTGGTTTTGGTGTAAGTTTATCACATTTTTCTACATCTGAAACTAATTTTATGTCTACTCTATTTCTTATATTTTCCATTGTCTTACCAGACACAAAATTGCTCATCAATATGTAGAAATCTTCTTCAATATCATTTTTGGCTTTAATTCTCGTTTGTATATTCAAGTCTATGAATTTTTTTCAACTTTTCAGATTGCTTAAATTTTAAGACTATGTGTATATCTGAGAGTTTCATTTCAAGAGACAGATACTGCTTGAGGCTTCTACAATTAGCTACATAATCATGCTTGTCAAGCGGAGTAGTCATCAACTTGCTTTCTTTAGTGTTAGATGCAGCTTTATTTTCAGGTGGAAGCAGCAACTCTTTATGTAAATCATGTAATTCTTATGGATATTCTAAATGTACCACAAAAATATATCTGTTTTAGCAGTATCTGACATTAAACATATTTTAGTACAATTGAAAGAATCTGGTTCACCCAATTCAAACCCTCCATATCGCAAATATTGTCTCATAGCAGAACCATATAAATTTTTTGCATCTAAGTAAGCTGAATAATTTGATATCTTAGTTACATCATAATCAAAAATGGCTCTTAGCGCTATGGGACTTAACTGCTGAGGTCATCAGTACCCTAGTAAGAACTACTTAACTAACCTAAGGACATCACACATCCATGCCTGAGGCAGGATTCGAACCTGCGACCATAGCGGTCGCGCGGTGCCAGACTGTAGCGCCTAGAACCGCTCGGCCACCCTGGCCGGCACATCATAATCACCCAGATACTTGACGTTTGCCTTTACATATCTCTTGCAACATTGTGATGTTTCTCCTCTTATTCCCTTTCCATCAATCTGAATCACGTCAGAATCATGTATCAAATCAAGTAGTTGTTAAGTCATTTTCAACATTTCGTCCAAAGACAAACCAGGAGCAGTAAAATACCAAGAAGCTTCTAAATCATTAGCCTGTATACGATTTTTTTTTAAATTTTCAAACACATCAGGCAATAACAAAACATCAGTTTTCTGATAAAAATCATGATATTCACCAAAGTTTTTCATACTGAAGTTCTTTCCAAACCAGTTTTGCATGTTATAATTTTCATCACATATTTCACAGTCATTCAGTTATTGTAAAATTCTTGTTTTGTTGGTAATTGTGTATCTTCAAATTTCTTCCAAAAATGCATGTAATCATAGGGATAGACATCTTTTCTGATCACTAAATCGATGTTGATTTGAAAAACTTCTTAATATTTTTCATTTGATCTCTCTGCAGATTTGATGAAAGTTTGTCAAGTGAAGAAACCATAAATTTAAATCTGTCAATAAATCTCATCTTCAGACCTTCTGTGCTCTTACCAATACTAAAATATCAGTCTTCAGTCTCTGGTATTAAATCTATCTCTTTCTTACCATACCCAAGTTCCATTACAAACAAATAAAAATCATATCCTGATAAATTATGTGAATAAATTGGCACAAAACCTGGCTGTTTTAACTGTAAATTACAATTACTACACAATGGATTTATAAATTTTCCAGTTAAGAGATCATGATGACGAACCTTTTTATTATTTCTTGTATAAATGACAATCATACAGTGTACAAACTTTAGGTTTATTATGTCTTTATTGTTCTTCAGTAGTTAATGGACTGATTTCTTCAACTTCAGAAGAAATGAGCCCAATTTTTTCAACCTCATTTTTTATGCATTCAATAAATTTCTTATGACATTTTGGTCCTCCGTAAATAACAGGATCTTTATAATGTGCATTTATATATTTAATGTAATAACAGATAGACTTGGTTCATATTGTTGATACTTCACTGTATATGAGTTCTCTGGTTTTGGTTGACAATTGTCCATCCTCAATAGTAGCTGTTCAAAATCAACATTAATAACAAATGGAACTTTTTGTGTATGATGATAATTTTTAAAATAAACATATGACCCTTCCCTTGACATTTCTGCTTGTAATGGTTTATTAGTCAAACAATTCGGCGTGAGATTATCTAATTTTTATTCACTAGTAAAATGGAGTAAACACAAATAAAAAACAAATTTTGCTTCTTTGCTTTTAGTAATTCGACTGAAAACTAGTATAGATTAATTTTTAAGTAACAGCTGTGAATTACTTCCTTCCTTGAAATAAGGGAGATTTACATGTTTCTCTTTCTTACATTTAGTAATTTTTAATGAATAGGCTTGATTCTACCCTCAATTTTTAGAATATGGTAAACCACTATGGGAAATACAAAATTTTCATGTTTCTCATCAAGATCAAGACCAATATTTTTACGTTTTGTTACTCTTTCTGAATCCATATCTACTGGATATAATGCAGATATTAAGGACCACAGAAAACATTTTTGATCATTATTTATTACATTAACCCACCGTTTGTGTTTTTAATTTTATCTGGCAATTCAATGTAAGATGATCCTCTCAGTGGAATAGATCTGTTATTCCTATTTGTAAATCCCTAATTATTTTTACTGACCATCTCACTCCATGTGCTTTAAAATCACCCATTCTTGATAAAATATATTGTTTACAAATCTCTAAATTCTTATTTGATTTCCTTTCATTGGTGACTGTAAAGTTTTGTGTTTGAAAACCACAATCTATAATATTTCCATTCGTTTGCATTTGATACTCACAACAAAGTCTTAAATTTATCCTCAATTCATGATGTATTCTTAGAAAGTCTTTTACAATTTTCATAAATTTCTATTATACTGCGGTCAGTAAATGGTTAATTCTATTGACTTTATATTATTCTGAAAATTAATAGTTTCTAATCTCTTTTGAAATGCAGTATCAACTATATAATCTCTAACTGTTATCCTGTCTCTTGGTTTCTAAAATAAATTAGTATGAAAGGGAAACAGTTTTTCTACATTACTTCTAGTTTTATATTTTACAAGTATATCAGTAGAAAATCGAAATGTTATTTCAATGGTTTACCTTCAGTTTTCTCTTTCACAAACATATTGGTAGCAAATGGAAATATTTCTTTCAATGATTTATCTGTTTTAGTTTGGAAAAATTCATCACCATTGTCAGCATTTGAATAAGGTAATCTTTTGCCAAAGACTGGTTTTGAGGGGGAACCCACTGTCACTGTGTGAATGCATTTTTGAGACTGCTGTCAGTGATGTCCAACAATAAATGCTATTAGGTCAGCATTCCTCAATTTACTATACCCTCTTAAATACTTTCTCTTACAGTAATCATGAAGTTGAACAACTGTGAAATTCTCCATTTGACCTCTCCAATAATCGCGAAGTAGAGCAACTGTGATTCACTCAATTTGGCCTTTCTATTTCAAGGAAATAAAATTCGTTAGTTTCGTAGATATTAACAGTTAAAAGCTGTTCAGTGAGAGAATCCTTCTTTAACAGATATTTAATTAGCAACTATGAGATGCTTCTAATTTCTTCATGCATTGTAATGTTCACTTCTTACAATTATTACTATGATTACCTTTATGTGATAGATTTATGTGAAAACAGTTCAGATCTTTAATTTCTTACAACCTTTACATTTCTTTGTAGATGAATCAGTTTCCTGCTTTTCAGAATTTTCTATTGACAGTAGTATTTTCGAATGGTCTTCACTCAGAATTCGCTGTAAATGGTCTTTGTAATAATATTTAGCAATATTTCTTCCACGTACTCTCATTCGATTCTCATTGCAATTTTTTACATGATATTTATTTACATATGGTCTACACATCGTTCGTTAATCATCGTTTGTGTATTTCTGTGATACAAAATTATCATTTGAGTTCTCAGTATTACAATATTTGCAAAATTTGGATTTAATCAGCCACAGTCCTAAGGCTGGCTCAGCTGAAAGGCTGATTTCTGCTGCCGCTCCTTCAGCTGGAGGTGACTCCATTTATATAGAAAATAATTTATTAGATTCATGGAAATTAATGTTTTCTAATTTCTCTAATGTTTCTCTAATGCAAATTTCAGTGGCAGTGGAAACACACTACCCAAATATTAATCACAGTCAAGAAGAGTTACTTAATGGTATAATTACTGTGAATCTGTAAATTATTTTCATTTACAATTTAATCCAATCATTATCAGATTTAATGATTGTATTTTAATATCACTTCTACACAATGGAAAATTATTTCTCCCCTTTAACTATTCATCAATACATTCTTTGTGAAATATATGATTAATCTTTATTTTTACAAATTGATGATTTTCATTACTGAATCATATGGATCATTCAATATCGTCTGATTGTTCAATTAGTTGATAAGGATTAAATATTTCTTGCAAGAATGAATCTGATATTACTTGATATTGCGTCATTATTTCCCAAATAAGTCCATCTTGCAATTCTACCATAAAACCTTCAGACATTTCTTGTGAATATGATATGCATCCCAAATTTACTTTATCTTGACATACTCTAGTAAAATCTTCAGACAATACTTGGTTATGTGATACACCATCAGAGTGTAATTTATCCTAAAAATTCTCTAATAAAATCTTCAGTTAATTTCTGTGCATATGACATACCTCTTCAATTTACTTCTTCTAGAAATTCTCTAATAAATTCAGCAATTAATGTTTCATTAGATGATATACCTTTTCCATCTAATTTATCTTGAAATTCTCTGATAAAATCTTCAGTTAATTTTTGGCAATGTAATATAATATCCCAATCTAAGTTGTCTTTAAGTTCTCTCATAAAATCTTCAGATCATTTATAATCTACTGATAAGTATTCCCAATCAATTTCGCTATTTTCTTTTGCTCTAAGTTCCAGCTTGCAGACTTCCAGATTGTTGGGGCTCACAATTTATTAGAAATAATCTTTAATAGATTTGTAACAATGGAATATATCTAGACCTGCTCACCATATTGGCCTAACTTATAATGAAAAAATAAGTATATTTGTCTATGAAAGTAAGCTGTCAGTCATTCGTCCCCTCTAGAAAAATAAATCAAAAATAAATATGGTACTGTTGTTTATTACTGATGATATTTTAGAATTTTTATACGATATTGCAACATTCAATTATATGACCCTTCAAAATTTTAGACTAAAGAGATTATGATAAATTTCTGAAATATTTTTAAACTTTATACAGAGTTGCCAAGTGAGAACCGTGAAAATAAGTTTCTCTCCACAGAAGTACAACATGATGAACAAGGAGCTAGAGCTTTGTGAACATACAAGAGAGAAACTTCATAATAATTATGGTAAACTAGAGTGAACAAATCATTCATCCCTTCAAACATGCAGCCAGTTACTGTTTTTGTCAATGAACCAGTGAGAGCTAAAGCAGCCTTCAGACAGTGTCTGTCTCTGTGCCAAATTCTTTATATCGTTAATAAATTGTTCTGTGTAGTTATTTAATATATTGAAACAGTTGAGATGACAGGCAATCCTCAAACGTTCTTTTATTCATTGATATAGATTATGGAGCTTGGATTGTTCTCAAGCCTTAACAGTTCTCCACAGTTTGGATGCCTATCTATAATTCCATATATATTCTTCGCATATTTCTTCTTTGCATTGTAATAACATTCACACTCATCATGAAACAGCTTTAAAAGAACAAATGTAAGTCTCAAATTAATATCTTCAGTTGGTGGGACTACATGTTATATTTCTCTTAATTGTTTTCATCTTTCTCATCAATTTGTTGTTTTAAGTTTTCGATGTCTTCTCTACTTTTCTTCAGAACACACATAGCCATTTCTTTCCAATTTATAAATCTTCAATATCCTGTTGTAAGTCTTCAGTTGTTTATTGAAGTTTATATTGACTGTACTCTCTGACTGAAGGAGAAACTTCACCACAAACCCAGTCTTGAAACTTTTTAGCGTCTTTTACTTTTGATTTCATATCAGATAATGTAAAACTTGTTCACTAATAAAAATAGTCCATTTCGCATTACCTCTTAAGGGGACCAAATTGGTCACCTTTAAATTTTCGCAACAAATACGATGTTTTTCTCTAACATAATTTCTAATAACTCTCTTTGGGTTCTGATATTCTAAAACTTACAAGTTAGAACAAAGGGAAAATATAGTGGAGAATCCAAAACTTCCGATATCTTTTTATGAACTGCAAACTGTAGAAGTTGCAGAATTGAGTGGTAAGAATAATTCTGAACTACATATCACGTCTTACCATAACTCAGTAGAATCCGATGTGCCATATTACGTATTTGTCACATTTTAGACATATCGTAAAGATAAACAGTTAGTTGACTCTACATTACTCGATCCCATTAACCTACAGAATATATATTTGAAAAATGGAAGAAACTAAATTATCCTCCATTAGATGTGGAATGTCAATCCACCAAATAATTTCCTCAAAGCATACAATGCATTTCTAGATTTTAAATGAGTTAGACAACTGAAAGCACTTCTTGATATTAGCCCATATAATATTATAACGAATAATCCGATTTATGTCATTAATATGACTTGAGGAAAGTATACTGTAACATCACAGAAAACGACTATGAAACTGTGTGCCACTTTTAATGATAAAATTCCTGCAGTCACTTAAGCATATATAGTTATGTATGGAAAGAACAATCTTACATACGATGGTCAAGACAGAGTACTTACTGAAAAATTTTTACTATTAATTTTTACTTCTTTGTAGATGAATGAAAAATTTAAAAAAATTATAAAAGTGTTAAGTTCATGCTTATATACATATTTGAAACATTTTTAAAAAATATAGAGAAAGTAAAAATTGTTAGTCGCAGTTAAAGCAGTCTTAGACTCTGTCATGTTAGCACTTTCAATTTTTAAAATCTGTTAATATTTGGCCGAGAAATTAGTGAAAATTCGATCTGTTACTGTCACTGTAGAAAGCTGATTGTTACCAAAGGTCCTGCTCCAAGTGAAGGCTATCTCAGACTGGTGGCTGGAGGAAATGTATGTGTGATGAAACCAGCTACCGTGCAGCCTAGCTGCGCCTTCCTTTCTAGTCCGCCTCCTTATCTCTGTCACTGTCACTCAGAGCTACATTTGTCTTGCAGCAGTTGAGTAAACTATCAACAGGCACCTCTGACTGCAGAATATTAATATTACGATAATTTCGCTATTTCTGAACCGATTTCGATTGTTTAAAAGTTGAAATGCAGCTAATTAAACAGTTCCCTAAAGTTTCTAAGTGATTAAAATCGATCTTCATTATCACTATATATTTCGAACATTTCTGCTCTCGTACCAACTTCGCCGTTCAAATACCAACTATATGTACAGTCTTTGAGCCTCTTTACTCTATCAAACCTCTTAACTGAGTATATAGACAAAAGGATTTTGGCCATTATCTCATGGAGTCATCAAGTGTTTATGGTTTGAGGAGAGCTAACCATTTGACAGAACATTTTCTATCCTCACTTCTGTACAATCGAGGCAGGTTTGAGACCTGTCTGTAGGTGGGATGACATGTTTCAACTCCACTAATGGAATGGCTCTGTTAATTCAGAGATGGGACTTTGTGCTGAGTTGATGTACAGAAGGCAGAGGTCTAAAGTGTAGTGATCACTGAATGGAAGGAGTACAATAGGCAATGTTTTACACTTTTTGATAATGGAGTTCTTTTTTTTTCTTATGTTCACCAAGGGAAATGATCCATTTACTTTCATTTGGCAATTCATTTTATTTATTTTCTTATGTGTACCGATATTTTCTTACATTCACCTTTTATAAGAAACCAGTAAAATTCATTTTTCTTATGTGCACCTTTGTAAAAATATATTCTTTTAAGTGAAAATGGGGTGAGTTAGACCTGAACTGTTGGGATATAGTAGATGAAAATGATGTGTTCTGGATAAGTGGCTCAATTTCTGACGAACCCAATTATCAATATTTAAGTGGATCTGAATGTAGGGTTATAGTCGGGGCATCAACAAGTATCAGTGTGTGAACCATTCAATGAAACTTCATCGATATGGGCTTTTGGAGCCAAAGGCCTGCTTGTTTACCCTTGTTGACTGCATTACGCTTGGCTCAATTTCTGACGAACCCAGTTATCAATATTTAAGTGGATCTGAATGTAGGGTTATAGTCGGGGCATCAACAAGTATCAGTGTGTGAACCATTCAATGAAACTTCATCGATATGGGCTTTTGGAGCCAAAGGCCTGCTTGTTTACCCTTGTTGACTGCATTACGCAAAGCTCTACCTCTCGCCTAGGGCGACACTGGGCTGTTGTTCAGTGGAAACGTGTTGCCTGGTCGGATGAGTCGCGTTTCAGATTGTATCAAGAGGATGGACGTGTACATGTATAGAGACAACCTCATGAATTCAGGGACTATGCATGTCAGTAGGGCACTGTCCAAGCTGGTGGAGGCCCTATAATGGTGTGGAGTGTGTGCAGTAGAAGTATGGGAGCCCTGATATGTTTAGATACGACTCTGACAGGTGAAACGTATGTAAGCATCCTGTCTAATTACTTACATCATTTCATGTCCATTTTGCATTCCTACGGACTTGGGCAGTTCCAGCAGGACACTGTCACACTCCACACGTCCAGAATTGCTACAGAGTGGCTGCAGGAACAGTCTTCTGAGTTTAAACACTTCCACCAGCCACAAATTCCTCAGACATGAATATTATTCAGCATATCTTGAAAGCCTGACAGTGTGCTGTTCAAAAGAGCTCTCCACCACCTCGTACTCTTACGGATTTATGGACAGCCCTGCAGGATTCATGGTGTCAGTTCCCTTCAGAACTACTTCAGACGTTAGTCGAGTAAGTGCCACGTCATGTTGCGACATTTCTGCTTGCTAGTGGGGGCCCTACACGATATTAGGCGGGTGTACCAGTTTCCTTGTCCCTTCAGTATATGTTACCATTAACAGTCTTATGTAATTCACCTGCTAGTTAGCTTACGGTCTGTAAGTCATGCATGTTACTGATTCAATGTTGCAAAATCAGCAAGCAACTGGAGAGACAGATCTGTGGCGCTCGTCTCCCGGACAAATATTTCCATTTGTGATGGGATTTCAAGCCTTCAGGCCTGTGTAACAATGTTAGAAGAAAAAATTGTACACTATAGGGTAATACATTCTTTCTGCTCTTCCATTATTGTCTTTTTTCCTCCATGGAGGCTCTTTGTGTCCTCGGTTGACTTTGCCCAAGTTTCTTTGGAACTTCATTCTCTGACCTAACGTTACACTTACATATCTTATCTCTGTATACATTTCTGCCTTCAGTTTTTATCGGATCAATTTGTGGGTTTCTACATCAATTTGGACTTGTGTGATGTGTGGTATTGCTGACTTGACCCCTTCCACGTATTCTCTTGGTAAGTCTAGTTGGTGGACGCCTGTCGATGTGCCTGTAGAACAGGGCAAGCCACAGAATCTCAATTTTCACGCGTGTACTGTGTTCTCGGAAGTACCGAGAACAGCGTGACACTTCATATGGCATAGCGGTGCGGCATTTTGCGGGCGAGACAACTCTGAGTTCAGCAGAATCACTGTGTGAGCACTGTTTACCCTTCCTATTTGTTCGTGGCGTGAAGGCAGTTCACAAGTGCAGTGGCTGTTTGCACAAAAAGAGGCAGTCTAACGATTTATCACCACAATATTTTAATACGAATGGGAATGACAGAAGAGAGGGATGAGAAATCTCAGTTCATATAAGAGACGAGTACTACTTATTTACTAAAGAACGACAATATAGAACCATGCAGAAAGAATTTAAACCATTAGATGACAATGTATGAGCAAAAAATTATAGCGATCGACAGATGGGATTCATTGTTCTGTTCATGAAGAAGCATTCTGTGGTAAGTTTGCAGGCAAGGGACACTTGAAGAGACCGGTAATACAAATAGTAATATTTCTGCTGTCACACCCATTATTCCATTCTCAGCTGCTACAGTTTCTTTTAGAAATGAACAAAGAATGTTGAGACTTCATGCATTATTACGAAGTACGTTGGTTAAGTAATGGGCATTCCAGTTAAATCACGCTGTTGTTGAATTTATGAAGGAAACAGGAATGCAGGAAGTAAAATTAGAACATCCAGAATTGACTGCAGACTTCGCATTTTAGGTGGACTTGCTGTACACTACCCACCGTAAGACTCTGCAAGGTAACTTCTTTAGAAGTTACCTAAAGATGTTGATGGAGATGCACTTAAAAAGACAATAGCGTTATAAAGGCGACACATTCTGACAAAGACAATCCAGCTCCCTAAGCTCATTGCCATTGTTGAAGGGGGACATTCTGACAAAGACAACCCAGTTCCTTAAGCCTAAAGGCGTTAAAGAAAGCAGAAGGTTTGAAGAATTCATTAGGTCTTTGCAAAATCTGCGACGACAGTATTGTAATGTTTTTGAGGACGCTGTCTAAGAGAAAGAAGAAGGTTCTGCTGTTAGGTAGTTCTCATGCTATAGGTGTAGGCCAGCAGTTGCAGGAAGTGTTGGGGAGTGAGTACTAGGTCACTAGCATTGTGAAGCCTAATGCAGGATTGGCTCAGGTGGCTGTTATCATAGGGGGGTTATGTAGGGATTTTACTAAAGAGGATCAGGTAGTGATTGTGGGTGGGGCTGGTAATAGTATTGATAGGGATGGGGAGTATGACATAGATGGTGACCTGGAAAAGATAGCCACTCAGACTGGCCACACTAATGTGCATTTCGTGGAACTGTTTCAGCGTCACGATCGGCCTCATCTTAATACAGCCTTCAAGCATAATAACGTGAGACCTGGGGGAGCGCTGATGGCAGAAGGCATGAGTCACATTTCTGTGGTGTCGGTGGAGTCTATCAGCAGGATGTGTTTCACTAGACATGGCCAGCACCACAACAGGTATGGAAAGGGGAGGTTGGCAAAGCTTATAGGTGACAGCATAAGTGGGGGTGGTGGGATCACTCATGGGAAAATTCCTGTACTAGTGGGTGTTAGAGCTGCACCTTTTTTAGATTGAAGGTATTCCTGCTTAAGGGAAGTCTCTCTAACAAAGAAACCACTTTCGACAAAGCTTAGGTATCCGAGTAATGAGGGAATTAGTATATTTCATCAAAATATACAAGGTATTAGAGATAAAGTTAGTGAACCGCTTATAGATGTTGACCCTGAAATTACTGGTATATCTGAACACTTCTTAAATAAGGAGATAATTCAGAGGCTTCCTTTACCAGGACACAGGTTGGGTGGCAGCTTTTCTAGGAGTTATTTGCGGTGTGGGGGAGTAGCCATGTATGTGAAAAACGGTATCCCATTTGAGCCAATTGATGTTTCAAAGTACTGCACTGAAAAGGTTTTTGAATGTTGTGCAGGTGTGGTTAAATTTATTGGAGTTAAACTTCTAAATGCTGTTATTTATAGATCCGCAGACTCCGATACCACAACATTTTTGCTAAAGCTAGAGGAGGTTCTTGGTTCACTCTATACGAAATACAAAAAGTTAGTTATGTGTGGTGACTTCAATATTAATTGTATAAGTGATTGTGCAAGGAAACGGATGCTGGTAGACCTCCTTAATTCATATAATCTTCTTGTTGTTGTGGTCTTCAGTGCTGAGACTGGTTTGATGCAGCTCTCCATGCTACTCTATCCTATGCAAGCTTCTTCATCTTCCAGTACCTACTGCTACCTACATCCTTCTGAATCTGCTTGGTGTATTCATCTCTTGGTCTCCCTCTACGATTTTTACCCTCCACGCTGCCCACCAACGCTAAATTGGTGATCCCTTGATGTCTCAGAACATGTCCTACCAATCGATCCCTTCTTCTAGTCAAGTTGTGCCACAAACTTCTCCTCTCCCCAGTCCTATTCTATACCTCCTCATTAGTTATGTGATATACCCATCCAATCTTCAGCATTCTTCTGTAGCACCACATTTCGAAAGCCTCTATTCTCTTCCTTTCTAAACTATTTATCGTCCATTTTTCACTTCCATACATGGCTACACTCCATACAAATACTTTCAGAAATGACTTGCGACACTTAAATCTATACTCGATGTTAACAAATATCTCTTCTTCAGAAACGCTTTCTTTGCCATTGCCAGTCTACGTTTTATATCCTCTCTGCTTCGACCATCATCAGTTATTTTGCTCCCCAAATAGCAAAACTCCTTTACTACTTTAAGTGTCTCATTTCCTAATCTAATACCCTCAGCATCTCCCGACTTAATTCGACTACATTCCATTATCCTCGTTTTGCTTTTGTTGATGTTCAACTTATATCCTCCTTTCAAGACGCTATCCATTCATAAACAAAATTTTTGTTCATTCCTCATTACTAGAAGGGCATTCTGTTAGCAAAAAGGTGAATGGCCTTTCAGATCATGATGCACAAGTTTGAACTCTAAAAGATTTTTGTGCTGCAACACATGTTAAATATAGTTATCAACTTTTTAGGAAAGCTGATCCAGTTGCTGTAGAGACCTTTATAAACCTTATCAAGGAACAAGAGTGGCAAGATGTTTATTGTGCTGATACAGTAGACGATAAATATAATGCTTTCCTCAAGACTTTTCTCATGCTCTTTGAAAGTTACTTTCCGTTAGAACGTTCAAAACAGGGTACCAGCACAAACAGGCAGCCTGGCTGGATGGCTAGAGGGATAAGGATATCCTGTAGAACAAAGTGGCAATTATATCAAAACGTTAGAAACAGTCAAAATCTAAATGCAGCAGCCCATTACAAACAGTATTGTAAGGTGCTTAAAAAAGTTATTAGGAAAGCAAAAAGTATGTGGTATGCTGATAGAATAGCTAAATCTCAGGATAAAATTAAAACCATATGGTCAGTCGTAAAGGAAGTGGCTGGTCTGCGGAGACAGGTCGAGGATATAGAATCAGTGCATAGTGGGAATGTCCATGTTACTGATAAGTTGCATATATGTACAGTATTTAATAATCACTTTCTGAATATAGCAGGTGAACTAAATAGATACCTAGTCCCAACAGGGAATCATATAGCACTTGTAGAAAAAAGTGTTCCAAGACTGTTACCTGAAATGCTCCTCCATGATACTGACAAGAGGGAGATTGAGTTAATAATTAGATCACTAAAGACCAAGAACTCTCATGGATGTGACGGGGTATCTAGCAGAATACTGAGGTATTGTTCTATGTATGTTAGCCCAGTACTTAGCCATATCTGTGACTTTTCCTTTAGGAGTGGTCGGTTTCCTGAACGATTAAAATACTCGATAGTGAAGCCAGTTTATAAAAAGGGAGACAGGGATAGTGTGATAATTTTAGACCTATTTCTATGCCATCGGTGTTTGCTAAAGTTATCGAGAAGCCTGTATATACAAGGTTACTGGAGAATTTAAATTTACATAATTTGTTGTCAAATGTACAGTTTAGTTTTATAAATGGTTTAACAACTGAAAATGCTGTACTCTCTTTTCTCTGTGAGGTTTTGGACGGATTAAATAAAAGTTTGCGAACGCTGGGTGTTTTCTTTGATTTAACGAAGGCTTTTGACTGTGTTGACCACAAAATATTACTGCAGAAGTTGGACCATTATGGAGTAAGGGGAGTAGCTTACAATTGGTTCACCTCTTACTTTAAGAACAGAAAGCAGAAGGTAATTCTCCGCAATATTGAGAGTGGTAGTGATGTTCAGTCCCAATGGGGCACTGTTAATTGGGGCGTTTCCCAACGGGTCGGTGCTGGGGCCACTGCTGTTTCTTATTTATGCAAATGATATGCCTTCTAGTATTACAAGTGATTCAAAAATATTTCTGTTTGCTGATGATACCAGCTTGGTAGTGAAGGATCTTGTGTGTAATCAGTATCAAAAAATGTAGTTCATGAAATAAGTTCGTGACTTGCGGAAAATAATTTGATGCTAAACCACAGTAACACTCAGTTATTACAGTTTCTAACTCACAATTCAACAAGAACCGATATTTTGATCAGACAGAATGGGCATATTATAAGCGAGACGGAACAGTTCAATTTCCTAGGCGTTCGGATAGATAGTAAGCTGTTGTGGAAAGCCCATGTTCAGGATCTTGTTCAGAAACTAAATGCTACTTTATTTACCATTAGAACAGTATCTGAAATAAGTGACAGTTGGACACGAAAAGTAGTCTACTTCGCATATTTTCATACGCTTATGTCATATGGTATTATTTTTTGGGGTAATTCTTCTAATTCAAAAAGGGTATTTTTGGCTCAAAAATGGGCTGTTCGAGCTATATGTGGTGTAAGTTCGAAAATCTCTTGTCGACCCCTATTCAATAGTCTGGGAATTCTGATATTGCCCTCACAGTATTCATTTTCTTTAATGTCGTTTGTTGTTAGCAATATTAGCTTATTCCCAAGAGTTAGCAGCTTTCACTCAGTTAATACTAGGCAGAAATCAAATCTGCATGTGGAATGCACTTCCTTGACTCTTGTGCAGAAAGGAGTACACTATTCTGCTGCATCCAATTTCAATAAGCTACCACAAGAACTCAAAAATCTTAGCAGTAGCCCAAATACTTTTAAGTCTAAACTGAAGAGTATTCTCATGGCTCACTTCTTCTATTCTGTCGAGGAGTTCCTGGAAGAGCTGAAAAATTAAGCAAGTTCCAGTGTTACATTGTTGATTTTCTTTATTTAAACTTACGAATTGTCGCCTGAATACGTTTCTTATATTTCATTTTATCTGTTTCAACTATCGTGTTATAATTTCATGTATTGACTCTTTCCATGACCGTGGAGACATCTCCTTAATTTGGTCCCATGGCACAATAAATAAATAAATAAAAATAAATATATAAAAACATCTATTGTCGAGCTCTTTTCGAGACAGTTTGTCGTTTCAATTGAAGGTGCCTCTGTGTATGTATAGATGTAACTGATTGACCTGCAAAGTAATTCTTGTTTTGTTTACACATCTTTTTACGTTAAAACTGTCTGGAACCTCTACATCCCTTTCATCACGTTGAGTTCCAATGTCTCCATAATGAGGTTTCAAAAGTGCTACATTATTTCGATCAACATATTTATGTAAAGACCTTTTTTCGATTTGAAACTAAATGTCATGACTACATGGTGACTTGAGTGCGGAACTCTGTGAAATTGTTTGCGTCTCTTCATATGTATATTTACATGCTTAGACTGCTCCCACTGTAGTACAAGCCAATCACGAACTGGAGCGCAGCATTCGAAGCTGAAACACCGCCCCCTACTCTGCATACACGGATTTGACCATCCAGCGAGTTTAAAAATTAATTGGGAGAAAAGGAAAAAAGATTCAGCTTCTCGTCCTCTTTCCCGTGCGTTTACGCCATGCCTTTGCTAAAAGCACGACTTGGATGAAACCACAACCCACCATATAGAAGTTTCTTATCTCTCTTGTTGGATTCATCTCTAACTTTCCAAAGAATAGCAATAAACTCGCTAAAAGCCTCATGCCTTTACAAATATGTTATGTAGCAGAGTCTGGATGCCTGGGCAGCACTGCCCTGTCCCAAGGAAATTCACAGATACTTATAGCCATTTCATCGGCTTCCTACCTAACAAGGGCCATCCTCTGCTTTATTGCCGGTCATCAGTTCGTACAAAGTTCTGTTCATAGCTGCAGCGGCGCTAGTCAGCCTACCTGGACGCAGCTGCCGACCGACCGGCGGCACCCAATATGTCTGCACAGTGAGACCGAGGGACCTGGCAGTCCACAAAACGCTCTCCTCTGCTCTCAGCCACCGTCCGCTTTTACTGCAGTCATTTAACTTGGCACCCTATTTCTTTGAACGCAGCTAAAGCTTACTGTTATTCCTTAATTAGAGCACACGAACAAGAGCATTAACTACTGCCAATTATTTCATCATATGAATGAAGGTCAGGTCGTATAAAATATAGCAACCAAGTTATAAAGATCATCTTCCCTAGGAACATTAAGCAGAATAACACCATTACAAAAGTGAGAGTGCCCTGTAATCTCTGGGGTGTATTTTGGGTTTATTTTTTATGGTTGTAGGTGTTACGGTATTCAGCCCAGCAGCAACTGCCTTGTGGTCGCTAATCCCTGTATTCGTCATAATACTCACTATTTCTCCAGGATTATTTGTTGCTAAGAGGTCAAGTATGCTTTCGCAGCCGTTTACGCTTCGAGTAGGCTCATGAACTAATTGTTCAAAGTACACTCCTGGAAATGGAAAAAAGAACACATTGACACCGGTGTGTCAGACCCACCATACTTGCTCCGGACACTGCGAGAGGGCTGTACAAGCAATGATCACACGCACGGCACAGCGGACACACCAGGAACCGCGGTGTTGGCCGTCGAATGGCGCTAGCTGCGCAGCATTTGTGCACCGCCGCCGTCAGTGTCAGCCAGTTAGCCGTGGCATACGGAGCTCCATCGCAGTCTTTAACACTGGTAGCATGCCGCGACAGCGTGGACGTGAACCGTATGTGCAGTTGACGGGCTTTGAGCGAGGGCATATAGTGGGCATGCGGGAGGCCGGGTGGACGTACCGCCGAATTGCTCAACACGTGGGGCGTGAGGTCTCCACAGTACATCGATGTTGTCGCCAGTGGTCGGCGGAAGGTGCACGTGCCCGTCGACCTGGGACCGGACCGCAGCGACGCACGGATGCACGCCAAGACCGTAGGATCCTACGCAGTGCCGTAGGGGGCCGCACCGCCACTTCCCAGCAAATTAGGGACACTGTTGCTCCTGGGGTATCGGCGAGGACCATTCGCAACCGTCTCCATGAAGCTGGGCTACGGTCCCGCACACCGTTAGGCCGTCTTCCGCTCACGCCCCAACATCGTGCAGCCCGCCTCCAGTGGTGTCGCGACAGGCGTGAATGGAGGGACGAATGGAGACGTGTCGTCTTCAGCGATGAGAGTCGCTTCTGCCTTGGTGCCAATGATGGTCGTATGCGTGTTTGGCGCCATGCAGGTGAGCGCCACAATCAGGACTGCATACGACCGAGGCACACAGGGCCAACACCCGGCATCATGGTGTGGGGAGCGATCTCCTACACTGGCCGTATACCACTGGTGATCGTCGAGGGGACACTGAATAGTGCACGGTACATCCAAACCGTCATCGAACCCATCGTTCTACCATTCCTAGACCGGCAAGGGAACTTGCTGTTCCAACAGGACAATGCACGTCCGCATGTATCCCGTGCCACCCAACGTGCTCTAGAAGGTTTAAGTCAACTACCCTGGCCAGCAAGATCTCCGGATCTGTCCCCCATTGAGCATGTTTGGGACTGGATGAAGCGTCGTCTCACGCGGTCTGCACGTCCAGCACGAACGCTGGTCCAACTGAGGCGTCAGGTGGAAATGGCATGGCAAGCCGTTCCACAGGACTACATCCAGCATCTCTACGATCGTCTCCATGGGAGAATAGCAGCCTGCATTGCTGGAAAGGTGGATATACACTGTACTAGTGCCGACATCGTGCATGCTCTGTTGCCTGTGTCTATGTGCCTGTGGTTCTGTCAGTGTGATCATGTGATGTATCTGACCCCAGGAATGTGTCAATAAAGTTTCCCCTTTCTGGGACAATGAATTCACGGTGTTCTTATTTCAATTTCCAGGAGTGTAATTTACTGAGAAAGAATGCAGTACAATATCAGATGACGTTTTATGCTTGCCACCAGCTTTAAACATATAATTTTATCCATCATATCGAGGGTAGATTGAAGTCACCACAGACAATAATTGTATGATAGGGTAACTTATTTGAAATGAGACTCAAGGTTTCTTTGAACTGTTCAGCAATTATATCTTCTGAGTCGAGAGGAGGGGGGGGGGGGGGGGGGGGGTAGGTCCGGTAAAACGATCCAACAAACAATTTAGTCCAATTGTCAGGTAGAACCTCTACCCATAACATCATAACATTTCACAGGAACTATCTACTTTTATTTCACTGCAAGCAAACTGCTTCTGACAGCAATAAATACTCCGCCAACTGCATTTAATCTCTCCTTTCTGAATATTGATAGACTGTTTGAAAAAGTTTCGGCTGAACTTATCTCCAGCTTTAGCCAGCTTTCTGTAACTATAAGTATTTGAGATTTCTATTAGAGCTTCGAGCTCTGGTTCTTTCCCAACACAGCTACGACAATTTACAGCAACAATACCGATTGCTTCTGCACCTTCCTTATTGTGTTTTACGTGCCCCCTTTTAGACGGACGACATTTCTGTGGTTCCCTGAGTCCGTCTAACATAAGAAACCGCCCAGTACCTTCTACACGGCCCCCGCTACCTGTGTAGCCGCCTCCTGTGTGTAGTGCACTTCTGACCTATGAAGCATAACCCGGAAACCCAACACCAAATGGCGAAGTCAAGGAATCTGCAGCCTACACAGTCACAGAACCGCCTGAGCCTCTGATTCCGACCCTCCACTCGGCTCTGCACCAAAGGACCAAAGTCGGTTCTACCGATGATGCTGCAGATGGTGAACTCCGCTAGCTGCCTGAAACCAGATAGTATCTCCTCCGATCCAAAGTGACAAACGTCAGTGGTACTGACACGAACCACCATAGCAGTTGGCTGCACACTGATCTCGTCATGGAATCAACAAGCACCCTTTCCACATCCAGAATGACTCCTCCCGGTATGCACGCGGAGTGCACACTGGCTGCCTTCCCCTCCCTGGCAGCCATGTTCCTAAGGGGTCGATTACGCGCCTAACGTTGAAGCTCCCAAGTAGCAGTAAACCCACCCTCTGCGAGTGGCCAGACCTTACGGACCGAGAAGCTTGCTCTGGAACAGGGTGGACGACTGCATCCAGCTTAGTGACATCGTCAGCCACAGGTAACGCCCGGAACCTGCTCGTTAAATGAACTGGGGAGGCCCTACAATCGGCCCCTCGGAAAGTTTTTCGCTGCCTGCCAGACTTCGGATTGATCTCCCACTAAACCACAGGCAGTAACTGCGGCGGCCACAGCAGTAGACCGATCGGTGGACACGTGGGACGTGTTCGGCGTCTCTCCCATCCCCGACTCACGCCCCCACAGTGATACCCGTTGGCAGCAGCCTCAAGCTGTGTGACGGAAGTCAACGCATCCTGGAGCTGTGAGCGAAGGGTCGCGAACTGAGCTCGCATCTGTACACAGCATTCACAGTTTCTATCCATTACTGCAGTCGCTCCTGTCTGAACCTCATAAAAATATGCAACGAACAAATGGCGTACTCGGCTTATTAGCATCTGTTGTCGAGCTCTCTCACTGACAGTCTAACCGACACTGAGCTTTTCTTTTTTGGTCATCAGTCTTCTAACTGGTTTGACGCAGCCCGCCACTAATACGTCTCCTGTGCTAACCTCTTCATGTCAGAGTAGCACTTGCAATCTACGTTCTTTATTATTTGCTGGATGTAATCCAGTCTCTCTCTCTTCAGTTTTTGCCATCTACAGCTTTCTCTAGGGACATGAAAGTCATTCCTTCATGTATTAACAGATGTTCTATCATCCTGTCCCTTCTCCTTACCAGCGTTTTCCACATATTCCTTTCCTCTCCGATTCTGCATAGAACCTCCTCATTCCTTACCTTATCAGTCGACATAAATTTCAACATTCGTCTGTAGCACCACATCTTAAATGCTTCGATTCTCTTCTGTTCCAGTTTTCCCAAAGTCCATGTTTCACTACCTTACAATGCTATAGTCCAGAGGACATTCTCAGAAATCTCTTCCTCAAATTAAGGCCGATATTTGATACTAGTAGACTTCTCTTGGCCAATAATGCCATTTTTGCTATAGCTATTCTGGTTTTGATGTTCTCCTTGCTCTGTCCATTATTGGTTCCTTTATTGATTAGATAGCAGAATTCCTCAACTACATCTGCTTCGTGACCATCAATCTTGATGTCAAGTTTCTCGCTGTTCTCATTTCTACTAGTTCTCATTACCTTCGTCTTCCTTCGATTTACTCTCAATCCGTACTGTGTACTCATCAGACTATTCCTTCCGTTCAGGAGATCATGTAAACCTTCTTCACTTTCACTCATGGATAGCAATGTCATCATCGGATCGTATCATTGATGTCCTTTCACCTTTTAATTCCACTCCTAAACCCTTCTTTTATTTCTATCATTGCTTCCTCGATGTACAAACTGATTGAACAGTAGAGGTTAAAGGCTACATCGTTGTCTTACACCCTTTTTAATACGAGCACTTCATTCTTATTATTGCCTCTTGGCTGTTGATCATATTGTTAATAACCCACCTCTCCCTATAGCTTACCCCTACTTTTTCAGAATTCCGAAAATCTTGCACCATTTTACGATGTCTTGCTTCCATTATTAACCGGAACGTCAGAACTGCCTCTCTCGTGCCTCTACATTTCCTAAAGCCAAGCTGATCTTCATCTAGAGCATCCTCAATTATCTTTTCCATGATTCTGTATATTATACTTGTAAGTAATTTGGATGCATGAGTTGTTAAGCTGATTGTGCGACAATTATCTTATTTGTCAGTTCTTGCCGTCTTCGGAATTGTGTGGATGATGTTTTCTCCGAAAGTCAGATGGTATTTCACCAGACTCATACATTCTACACACTAACGTGAATAGTCGTTTTGTTGCCACTTCCTCCAATGAATTTAGAAATTCTTATGAAATGTTATCTATCCCTTCTGCCTCATTTGACCTTGTCCTCGAAAGCTCTTTTATATTCTGATTCTAATACCGGATCCCCTATCTCCTTTGAATCGACTCCTGTTTGTCCTTCTATCTCATCAGACAAATCTTCCCCCTCATAGAGGCTTTCAATGTATTCTTTCTACTAATCCGCTCTCTCCTCTGCAGTTAACAGTGGAATTCAAGTTGCACTCTTACTGTTACCAGTCTTGATTTTAATGTCACCGAGGGTTGTTTTGACTTTCCTGTATGCTAAGTCTGTCCTTCCGACAATCACTTCTTTTTTGACGTCTTCACATTTTTCCTGCAGCCATTTTGTTTTAGCTTCCCTGCACTTAATATTTATTTCATTCTTCAGTGACTTGTACACTCCTGGAAATTGAAATAAGAACACCGTGAATTCATTGTCCCAGGAAGGGGAAACTTTAATGACACATTCCTGGGGTCAGATACATCACATGATCACACTGACAGAACCACAGGCACATAGACACAGGCAACAGAGCATGCACAATGTCGGCACTAGTACAGTGTATATCCACCTTTCGCAGCAATGCAGGCTGCTATTCTCCCATGGAGACGATCGTAGAGATGCTGGATGTAGTCCTGTGGAACGGCTTGCCATGCCATTTCCACCTGGCGCCTCAGTTGGACCAGCGTTCGTGCTGGACGTGCAGACCGCGTGAGACGACGCTTCATCCAGTCCCAAACATGCTCAATGGGGGACAGATCTGGAGATCTTGCTGGCCAGGGTAGTTGACTTACACCTTGTAGAGCACGTTGGGTGGCACGGGATACATGCGGACGTGCATTGTCCTGTTGGAACAGCAAGTTCCCTTGCCGGTCTAGGAATGGTAGAACGATGGGTTCGATGACGGTTTGGATGTACCGTGCACTATTCAGTGTCCCCTCGACGATCACCAGTGGTGTACGGCCAGTGTAGGAGATCGCTCCCCACACCATGATGCCGGGTGTTGGCCCTGTGTGCCTCGGTCGTATGCAGTCCTGATTGTGGCGCTCACCTGCACGGCGCCAAACACGCATACGACCATCATTGGCACCAAGGCAGAAGCGACTCTCATCGCTGAAGACGACACGTCTCCATTCGTCCCTCCATTCATGCCTGTCGCGACACCACTGGAGGCGGGCTGCACGATGTTGGGGCGTGAGCGGAAGACGGCCTAACGGTGTGCGGGACCGTAGCCCAGCTTCATGGAGACGGTTGCGAATGGTCCTCGCCGATACCCCAGGAGCAACAGTGTCCCTAATTTGCTGGGAAGTGGCGGTGCGGTCCCCTACGGCACTGCGTAGGATCCTACGGTCTTGGCGTGCATCCGTGCGTCGCTGCGGTCCGGTCCCAGGTCGACGGGCACGTGCACCTTCCGCCGACCACTGGCGACAACATCGATGTACTGTGGAGACCTCACGCCCCACGTGTTGAGCAATTCGGCGGTACGTCCACCCGGCCTCCCGCATGCCCACTATACGCCCTCGCTCAAAGTCCGTCAACTGCACATACGGTTCACGTTCACGCTGTCGCGGCATGCTACCAGTGTTAAAGACTGCGATGGAGCTCCGTATGCCACGGCAAACTGGCTGACACTGACGGCGGCGGTGCACAAATGCTGCGCAGCTAGCGCCATTCGACGGCCAACACCGCGATTCCTGGTGTGTCCGCTGTGCCGTGCGTGTGATCATTGCTTGTACAGCCCTCTCGCAGTGTCCGGAGCAAGTATGGTGGGTCTGACACACCGATGTCAATGTGTTCTTTTTTCCATTTCCAGGAGTGTATTTCTGTATTCCTGAGTTTTCCTTAACGCTTTTGTGCAAACGCCTTACATCAATTAACTGAAGTATTTCTTCTGTTATTCATGGTTTCTTCGCAGTTATCTTCTTTGAACCTATGTTTTCGTTCCGAAGTCCTGTGATGGGCCTTTTTAGAGATGTACATTCCTCTTCAACTGTACTGCCTACTGAGCTATTTCTTATTGCTGTATATATAGCCTTAGAAAACTTCAGGCGTATCTCGTCATTCCTTAGTACTTCCGTATCCCTCTTCTTTGTGTATTGATTCTTCCTGACTAATGTCTTAAACTTCAGCCTACTCTTCATCACTACTATATTGTGATGTGATTCTATAGCTGTTCCTGGGTATGCCTTACACTCCAGTATCTGATATCTGAATCTCTGTCTGACCATGATGTAATCTAACTGAAATTTTCCCGTATTACCCAGCCTTTTTCTTGTATCTCCTCATCTTGTGATTCTTGAACAAGGTATTCGCTATTACTAGATGAAACTTGTTACAGAACTCAATTAATCTCTCTCCTATCTCATTCCTTGTCCCAAGCCCATATTCTCCTGTAACCTTTTCTTCTACTCCTTCCCCTGCAGCTGCATTCCAGTCCCCCATGACTATCACATTTTCATCCCCCTTTACACACAGTATTGCCCTTTCAATATCCTGATACACTTTCTCTGTCTCTTCATCTTCAGTTTGCGACGTCGTTATGTATACCTGAACTATCATCGTGGGTGTTAGTTTGCTTTCGATTCTGATAATAACAACTCTGTCGCTGAACTGTTCACAGTAGCACACTATCTGACTTTTCTTCTTATTCATAACGAACCCTGCTCAAGTTACACCATTTTCTGCTGCTGCTGTTGATATTACCCTATACTCATCTGATCATAAATCCTTGTTTTCTTTCCTCTTCAACTCACTGACCCCTATTATATCTAGAATGAGCCTTTGTATATCCCTTTTCAGACTTTCTAGTTTCCCTACCGCTTTCAAGCTTCTGACATTCCACGCCCCGACACGTAGAACGTTATCTTTCCGCTGAATATTCAATCTTTTTCTCGTGGTAACCTCCCCCTTGGCAATCCGCTACCAGAGATCCGAATGGGGGACTATTCCGGAATCTTTTGCCAGTGGAGAGATCATCATGACATTTCTTCAGCTGGAGGCCACATGTTCTGTGGATACACGTTACGTGTCTTTAATTCAGTGGTTTCCATTGCCTTCTGCATCATTATGCCGTTGGTCATTGCCGATTCTTTCGCCTTTAGGGGCAATTTCCCAACCCTAGGACAAGAGATTGCCCTGTCCGCTCCTCCGCTCTCTTTGACAAGGCCGTTGGCAGAATAAAGGTAACTTCTTATGCCGGAAGTCTTCGGCCGCCAATGATGATTATTAATATAAAATTAGCTACGCGAGATTCCAACCCGGGACCGAAGACGTTTTGTTTATGAATCAAAAACGCTACCACTAGACACTGAGCTATCCTAACCAAAACAGACAAAAATCTCTATGATACGAGGGTCGATATAAAGGTGACTAACAACGACCGTACTCTACGCTTCCCTGTTATTAGAATAAAAGGTTGGGCCGAGTAAGCACTCGTACACGCTATACACATCTCTGTAAATATGCCGCTCCTTTTGGAAGCTCGTAAAAATATATAACAAACGAAAGATGTACTCACCTTATTAGCAGCAAGAACACGAGGTGCTCTGTCTCTGACGGTCTATCAGACATTACATCGTCAAAGCATCGACACACGGATCAGATGCTGCAGTACCAATTTTCTGTCGATTTTTAATGATGCACTGGAGATTAAAATATCTATTACGCTAATTGAAGGTCAGTGAAAGCCCGATACGCATATTAGTTTAAATAAAAATACATAAAAATGTGTCGTACTGCTGTATTTCATAAAATAACGTAAAACTCTGAAGTTAACAAAACAGACACAGGTAATATACTTTGACTGCAATATCAATGGGTCGCAGACGGAATCTACTAACTTATACAAACACCTGAATTTAACAAATTGTGTGGATATGGCATGAAAAAATCACTAGACACACTCGTAGTTAAAGCAGGTGGCAGATTTTGGTTTATAGGTGGACTCCTAGGTAAACGCAGTCTACAAAGAAGATCTGTTACAAAGCACTCACCCTCAAATACTGGTTAAGTGTGTGGATTCCATACCAGTTAGGATTAACAGGCGATACTGAACGCAGACAGAGAAGGGCAGCCAGAAAGATTACAGGTTTTACTGACCAAGTGGGAGAGAGTCACAGAGATGATGAAGAAATAGAACTGGCAAGCATTTAAAGATAGACACAAACTTTCCCGAGAAAGCCTTCTTAATAAATTTTAAGAAACAGCTCCGAAGAACGAGTTTTGAAATGTGAGAGTACTACAACCGCCTGCGTGTCGGTCCCGTAGGGATAGTGAGGACGAGATTAGTGATAGGTGGTAGTAGGGCACAGGGTTCACAGAGTGGAATGTCCGAACCTAACTGAGGAAACAATATAAAGATAATCTTTAGTTACCAAAACATAACAGTATTGCACAATGATGAAAATCTCGACATCCAGATTACAACAGCCAGCGCTTAGCCCACAAAAATTTTAAAAATAACGACAGTGCATAAAAAGTTGAGCTCAGAATATACATAAGCCTCAATTCAAAAGGAGTTAGCAATGATTACAAGACGTTTATCATGCAAGCTGGCTGCGTATCGGAAGTTTGTTCGTTCATTTATTAATTTATTTACACATCAGGTTCCGTAGGACCAAATTGAAGAGCTAATCTCCAAAGTCATGGAACGTGTGAGAAAAAGAAATTCCAACATAAAAGTAATAACAGATAAAAATGTATGTTAATGAACACCAAAAAAGTCAGTCCATAAGTTTAAGTACACGCAATCAACAATACAACAAGAATCGCTTAAATTTTCAAGGGACTCCTCGACAGAATAGAAGGAGTGACCAATGTGGAAACTCTTCAGTTTCGATCTGAAAGCGAGTGGATTACTGCTAATATTTTTGAACTCGAGTGGTAGCTTATTGAAAATGGATGCAGCAGTATACTGCACACCTTTCTGCACAAAATTAAGTAAGTCCGATCCAAAAGCAGGTTTGATTTCTGCTAAGTATTAACCAAGTGAAAGTTGCTTATTCTTGGGAATAAGCTAAAATTGTTAACAAGAAATAACAGTAAGGAATATATATATTCAGAGGCCAATGTCAAAAGATCGAGACTCATGAACAGGGGTCGAGAAGAGGTTCATGAACTTACACCACTTATTGCCTGAACCGTCCATCTCTGAGCCAAAAATATGCTTTAGAATGGGAAGAGTTACCCCAAAATATAATACCATACGACATAAAAGAATGAAAATAAGCAAAGTAGACTAATATTCGTGTCAAACGACTACTCACTTCAGGTACCGTTCTAATAGTAAAAATTGCAGTATTAAGTCACTGAACAAGATACTGAATGTGGGCTCTCCACGACAGCATACTGTCTATCTGAATGCCTAGAAATCTTAAATTTTCAGTTTCACTAATCATATGCCCGTTCGGTAAAATTAAAATGTCGGGTTTTGTTGAATTGTGTGTTAGAAACTTTAAAAACTGAGTCTTACTGTGATTTAGCGTTAGTTTATTTTTTACAAGCCATGAACTTAGGTCATGCACTGCACTATTTGAAACCGAACCAATGTTGCACACAACAACCCTTACTACCAAGCTAGCTTCATCAGCAAACAGAAATATTTTAGAATTACCCTTAATACTAGAGAGCATATTACTAATATAAATAAGGAATAGGAGTGGCCGCAACACTGATCCCTGGGGCATTCCCCACTTGACTGTACCCCGCTCAGACCCCACATCACAGCCATCACCAAAATTTTGAATAATGACCTTTTGCTGTCTGTTGCTAAGGTAAGAGGTGTACCAATTGTGAGCTACTCCCCATATTTCGTAATGGTCCAACTTCTGGAGCAAAATATGCCAAGCGTTCGAAACGTTTTGTTTAACCCATCCGGTACCTCACAAGGAAAAGCGAATTTTCAGTTGTTAAACAACTTTTAATGCCGAACTGTACGTTTGATAGCAAATTGTGTGATGTAAAATGATCAATTATCCTTACATACACAGCCTTTTTAAAAACTTTTGCAAGCACTGATGGCATAGAAATCCCTTTCTCCCTTTATATAAAGAGGCTTTACTACGGAGTACTTTAATCGTTCAGGAAATCGACCATTCCTAAAGGAAAAAGTACAAATATGGCTAAATACAAGGCTAACATGTGCAGAACAATAATTTAATTTTCTGCTAGGGACTCCATCATAACCGTGACTCCATCTCCCTCTTGTCTGTATCACGGAGGAATATTTAAGACAGCAACCCCGGAAAGGCATTTGCCAAGAGACTCATATGATCCCCCGTAGAAAGTAAATTTTTATTTAAGTCACCGGCAATGCTCAGAAAATGATTGTTACATACTGTACATACAGCTGATTTATGAGTAACAAAAATAATTTTACTGCAAACCGACTTTATGTCGTAGAACGATATTTCAAACTAAATTTTAAATTGAAGTGCAGTAACAACAATTTCATGACTCATAACCAAAATGAGCTGCAAAGATTCAACCAATCCCTCTGAAAAGGGAAAATTAAAGCAAAACACAGCTCCTAAAAATTTATTTAATCAAAATTACTGCAGAGAAAATCTCTGAGGCAATTGGTTAATTTATAAGATTTTCTGCTGGGTGGGCCCAATAGAATCAGAACTCTTCACACTTCAAGTAGTATGACTTACAGACTGTAATTTAAAGGGAAAGCCCTTTTTTGAGAACATACAGTAAATCAATTATGGTGCCATTCTACCAAGGCATCCTTCAGCGAGCATGGCCCACCTGACCGCACTGGATGGTGACGATGATGTTTGGTTTGTAGAGCAATCAACTGTGCTGTCTTCAACGCCAACACAAAGTCCAAATGTTGACACAGTCCAATTCTTACACATACCAATCTAGCCACTGTCACCAATGATGATGATGAAAGGACAACACAAACACTCAATCCCAAGGCAGAGAAAATCCCCAACCCAGCGGGAAATCGAACCCAGGACCCTGTGATCCACAGGCAGCAATGCTAGCCACTAGACCAGGAGCTGAGGACTGGATGGTGATAACGCCTGCGTCAGCGCTCGACATGACGCACAAAATAATTCCCATTCTGCAACACATAAAGAAACGATAAATTCACATCCAACTGTGGTGGTACTCAACGAGCCACCAAGCGTTAGGAAGCATCAATATAAGACTCTTTCTCCTCCTGTCCTTCTGTAGGTTTCCCTCCAACCTCGCTGCTAAATGACCGACCAAATGACAGTCCTTGAAAGCTCCAAGCAGCCAGTCATGTCATAGCAAAGACCAGTGAAATGAAAGAGCTGACACACGACCAGCGCCAACGGTGAAGAAAAGCCAGTATGGCTCTATTAGATTAATAAGACTGCGAGGCATCCAAACAGTCATTCTTCGCGCGCTGCATACACGAATGCAACGAGAAGAAGCTCTTAGTATTGGGTATTACGGGAATAATCTCTGTCATGCACTTCGTAGCGCTTTGTGGAGTATACGTATAGCATGTGGATGATCATGCAGAAGAAGAGTGGACTGTGAAAATCTGTATCGAAATCTGTAGTAAAACTATTGCACTTGACAGTGAGACATAAAATGGCATAGAAACATGGTCCTTTGCGAATATTATTCATAGGTACGACAGCAAAAGTTACCTTTCCGCCGCTGTAATCAGTGTTGCAATACTATTGGTTAAAGGAAGACCACCACGGAAAATCACATCGTTACACAAGCTTCCTGCCTTTTATCAGGTCTCTGCTGGCTCCAGGCTGAACTCGCACACACACACACACACACACACACACACACACACACACAATGGTGTAGCCAGCAGCCGAGGTGAGGTGAGCACAGCACACAACGGCTGGCCGTGAAGCCGCGGTGTGCTCGCGATGGCAGCGCCGCACAGCGGTAAGTGATGAGATCGCAGCCGGTTTTACGCGGCGCAGACTGGTCCCCGGAGACGCCGGGGCACCGGGTCTGCGCTCCTCCTCGCTCACAAGCCAATTTCGTTCGCCCGCTGGCGGCGGCGCCTGCGTCGGACAAAGGCCTTTGTCAACGAGCCCTTGTAAAAGCGGCGCCGCCTGTACCTGCAGCGGCGCCGACCTAACAACCAGCCCGCACGTACACTAAGCGCCACCGGCTGCTGCCGTAAAACCTCCGACCCGCTCCCTGTCGAATCTCGGCCCTCTCAGAAGGGAGTGGAAGCTTAACTTGTGTATCCTACGACCCCGCCGCCAGCTATTTCCGCCACAGCTAAGCTCTGATAATGCATCTGACCTATTAGAACTATGACATACACCGTAATGCTGGTTTGTGGCGACTGCAAAGCAAAAGTTGTATGCCGTCTAAGCCTCGCTGAAAGGCTAAATTAAGGCAACAGAAAATGCTGCCCGTTGGCACAGAAAACAGGACGGACCGTGTTATCAGATCTGACCCGTAAACTGTCCAGTTATTACACAGAATTTCCCTTGGAAAAGGAAACTACCTTTTCGTTCGCTAGCCACCCCTTGTTTTTGCAGTCGCGTCCATCTTAAATCTTATATTAGTCATATTCTCAAAAATGCACGTTGGCTGCTCTGGAAAGCTGCAAGTGCCGAACTGGTACCACGCGACCACGTGACCCTCTGCTTACGATGTAAATCACGGCAGTCAAGAGGTATGTACGTGCCAGTCGGGTATGTGGAATGAGCACAGTAACATGATTCGTTGTGGATACGTAACCGAATGGCAGGAGAAGTCATGTTTCGACGTTCCCATGGAAACATCGTGAAGGAAGATACCTGTGAAGACAGCTCAATGTTTTGTATTGGAGAAACGGGAAGTAAAGTTCGCACCATCCCTCCCGGCTAGTCGCGCGGTCTATCGCACTGCTTCCCAAACGGGAAGGCATGCCAGTCCCAGGTACGAATCCACAAGGCAGACTAGTGTCGAGGTGCGGTGTGCCGACCAGCCTGTGGATGGTTTTTAAGGCGGTTTTCATCTACCTCGGCGAATGTGGGCTGGTTCCCCTTATTCCGCATCAGTTACATTGTGTCGGTGACTGATGCGCAAATACCGTTTCCAAGTACACGTACACCATGATTATCCTACCACGCAGACATTTGGGGCTACCCTCGTCTGGTATGAGACTTTCCCAATGGGTCCACTGGGGGCCCAACCGCACAATAACTTTGGGTTCGGTGTGGGGCGGGAGTAGGTTGGGTGGACTGCTGTGGCCTGTTGTGGGGTTGTGAACCACTGAGGGCTACGGAGGGACGAAGCCTCTCCGTCGTTTCTAGGTCCCTGTGTAGTAAATATATTCATACAAACATACATACATAGAAAGATTTAAAGAACACGTGACGGTAAGTGACAGTAGTCGTTCTGTCTTTCTGTACACTTAAAAGGCACCATCCACAAAAGACCTATTGTTAATTAATCAATACAAATATTAAGTGAGTTAACTAAGCTGAAGTCACGAATGTGATGGGAGAATTCGAAATTTATATCCATTTAAAAGACCAATTGGACAGTTTTAAATTAAAAAAACTGCGAAATAGGATACTTGCAGAAAAATTCTCACCAGTCTTACGACGAATCACTCTATAAGGGGTGGTCAAACGAAAGCGGGACAGATGGAGAAGTAATTCCTTATCACTGCGAGTAGGACTTGCGCACCGAGGATTCAAACTTAACTGTGTGTATAGATAGTTCGTCCTTCTCATGAATCGGCAGTTTCGACGATTGTTGCCTGTTATCCATGTAGGTACCTGCAAGATATTAAAGTAAGTGTCACAAATGGCCGTATCTTCTGGTTGCAATAACGTAGAGGCTTAAATTGTTTGCATCAACAAGAGACCACAGACTTTAGTTCAAATGGTTCAAATGGCTCTGAGCACTATGGGACTTAACATCTGAGGTCATCAGTCCCCTAGAACTTAGAACTACTTAAACCTAACTAACCTAAGGACATCACACACACCCATGCCCGAGGCAGGATTCGAACCTGTGACCGTAGCGGTCGCGCAGCTCCAGACTGAAGTGCCTAGAATCTCTCGGCCACACCGGCCGGCCCACAGACTTTAGTATAGGACATAAATTTCAACTTGATACGTCGACCAGTTCATGAGAAAAATGGTCTTAACAAACGGAAAAAGGTGCAGTTGGACAACAGACAACAAAATAAATATTTTCTTCATGTGGTGTAATTAGAGATTAGCAATTTTAGGATTTTTCCTCTTACTTGTACTTTGAAACAACGCTTATTGCTAAATTTCATGCTCTACGTGAACCGGAAATACCATATGGATTGCCATGAGTGAGTTTGCGAGTATCAAAATATTTGACATAAATGGCCATATCTTTTGACTTCATTGACTTAGTAACTTAAGTGTTTCGCGAAACACCCAGGATACCTATCGCACTTCGACTGGTCTTTTAAACTGTTACATCACTTCGCCTTAATTCCGCAGATCTGTGACTGTTCGGAGCGGCTGGTGAAATATACCAATCAACCTCCCCGCAGCTTTTAAGCTTACGGCATCGGTTCATCATTGAGTGCTTACATTTCTTACAGCACATCTTAGAAACCTTGTGGACTCTCTTCTTCGCCGATGGGTCGTTATTGTCAGGGTTTGGGACGGTGTTGCGTGGTATTAGCGAGATGTCTCCTGAGAGTGAATACTTGGTTTTTCCATTGTGCTTACATGTTATACACATTAATGTTACATTTATTGTACGGTTTCAACTGACCACTCACACGTATATGAGAATCTGCTATCGCTGTTCAGAGAACACAATAGGAAATTGTCAGCTGTTAATGATCTCATGCGGCAGAAGATTGCATATACTGCGCATATGTAGCATATGCCTAAAGGTATGACGCCAAAACTGCTATCCCCGCGAAATGTACAGAACAATGAAGTATGCATGCATGAGAAAAATTCTTTCTGCAGCAAAACTGATGTTATTATTTGCTGCCATTGTGGACGTTTCATACAATGACACCTTTACGACTGGCATCTAAAGCCAGGTACTGACGCTAGAGCTATACCGCAAATTCCTGCTACACTCTCTCATGCGCCTCCATGATTAGTGGCCTGTTAAATAACAGTAACTGTTTTAGTCTTTCGTTCATTGTGAATTTCGAATTGTGAAGGAAAGATGTGAAAATGGTACGTATTTTACACGAATATCTTTTTATACAGATTATGAAAACGCAATTTATTTTTACTTTTTCGTGTATTTGTGGTCTTACGTAGCCAACAAACTTTATACATTAAGTGTTACTTAGTGTTATACATATCGTTCCATGGTCCATATATACATAGTGTAGACAAATAATGTCAAGACTCAACAGCGTTCTAGTCTATCGTACAGATGTACAGATATGTTGATGTGCTGCCTCTGTACTCATCGTCGTAATGAAGGTACAAATAAATCATGGCCTCGAGTTCTATTAGCACATAATGGATAGTCTTCTCAAACTTAAGTGTTAGTTCATTCTATTTATAATAACACACAGCAGCCAATTGGCCCTCTTGTCATCAAATATTTAAGTTTCCTAATTTCTATTGTATTCATTGCTCTCTGCGTAGTCATGTAAGGCAGAATTGGGATAAATGGGAGAGGGGGGTTGAGTGACACAGTGAATATATCTCCTCTGGTTTAAACTAAGCAGTCGCGAATGCGGTCACATGCAAGAGCAGCAGTACCTGCTTATCCCGTTGCAACGGCTGTTACTTTCCTCTTACAAGTGAAATTTTAGAGGAGAATGGAGTTATTCTTAAATTCGGTTCATGCGCGTAAAGGGAGCAGCCTTTCCTATAACGGAAGATAGTAGCTATGCTTAGAAACAAGGTAACTTATAAAATTGAATATTCTAGTTTCGTTGAAAGGAACAAGATCTTACTTACATTTGAGATTCATTTCACAGAATACAGTCTGAAATAATCGGTATTCTTAGTTTTGTGGAACATCAACAGCCACTGTTAATTAAAACTGTGAAGCCTAAGATCACATAAAAATTAAAGTATCAGTTTTTAAGACAAAGACCACCTTGTATTGAATTACACAGAAGAAGAGACATTTGGTTGTCTTAGATCTGTAGCTTGGTTTTGACTAACTTCTGGCCTCTGAATCCAAAAATAACTACAATTTTTGTCTACAACGTGAGCTTTTTAAGGTACAGGATATCTTGTCTTTGTCTCGGAAGCCATACAAACTGTGTAAATAGAGTAAAATAAAGCGAAAACTTACAAAACGTACACTTCATAAGGAACAGTTTTATTCATAAAAATGCAGCCAGTGGAGTTATTTATTCAGGTGAAATCTTCAGTTCGTAGCTTTTTCTGGCGTCTTTAAGCTGGCCGCTGTGGCCGAGCGGTTCTAGGCGCTTCAGTCCGGAACCGCGCTGCTGCCACGGTCGCAGGCTCGAATCCTGCCTCGGGCATGGATGTGTGTGATGTGCTTAGGTTAGTTAGATTTAAGTAGTTCTAAGTCTATTGGACTGATGACCTCAGATGTTAAGTCCCATAGTGCTTGGAGCCATTTGAGTCATTTTTGGTGTCTTTAATCTGTGGGCGTTCTCGCTCGAATCTCCAACAATAGTCAGCCACCTTATGTACATCCATCTACCTTGATACAGTTCCTCCATGACCTTCAAATCTTGGTGGAATCGCTCACCATGTTCATTACAGACTGCATCAAGACCATCCCGAAAGTCAGAAAGTGGCTCTGTAGAAGATGCAGTTTGATGGTCATTTTGAAGCCAATAATTCTGAAGCTGTCCAAGAGATGCTGGGGAATTTCGGTGTAATTCTCTGTTCACGTATTTATAACATAGTTTTGATCATGTTTCTGAAAGTCAAACCAGCACTCTTTTGAAGTTTTGTTATTGTTCCGATGAAATACTCATCTGTGTAGAACTTCCGAATCTGTGGACCTTCAAAGACACCTGCCTTTTGTGCCAATTCACTCAGCTAATACTGCTCACATCCCTTATGAATGGAATAACCTTCAGTACCAAAGTCTCCGTCGTTAGGGTCATTTAGATCTTCAGCACCCGCGTATTCCTGTATTTCCGAAAACGGAAATTCTTTGAAATCTGGCATTCGGATTTCAGCTGATGATAAACTAGGTTATTACATTTTGCCTTTGTGTTTCTTGTTGTATCACTGGTACAAAAATATCAATTACTTGATTGATTTCAGCTCTCACCAAATCATAGATACACAATTGTAGTTTGTCAGACGTTCCCTTCGTCTAAATCCTATCGTGTATTTGGATCACAAATTTTCATTTTAAACAAGGCCAAATAGGTATGACTGGCAAATGTACTAATGTTTTTCCGTCGACGTGGAATGGTACAACTCTCTCTCTCTCTCTCTCTCTCACACACGTACACACACACACACACACACACACACAAACACACACACACACACACACACACACACACACACACACACAGGTGCTCGTGCGAGCTCGCTAATCGGGGTTGTTCGAGCACTTAGGATGCGAACTGCCAGAGGCAGACACAAAGGAAGACTTAAGCTCATATGTAGATCAAAACTAAACACTGCTAACTTTTTAGACAAGAATTCTGAACTACAAGTCGGAATGCGCTTCACTAAATTCTAACGACACACAATGTCTCACTTTATTGTCTCGAGCGTAGGCAAATTGGTTTAGGCAGTTTGGTCTAGTACGGCCTCATTCAATCCTCCCCTCGCCGGTCGGAGAGGATTTATGTTAGCCAACAGTAGAGAAATACTGCTTGCTGTGCTCGGAACTCGATCCCATGGAGTGTAGTCACTTGCACATTAGATGCAGAGAAACAAAAACTTGACATGGTGGCAAAAAAACTAACTACAGTTATGAAATGAGCGCGTCCATTTAACTCTAAAACAGCTCAAAAATCAAACTTAACAGGAGCTGTGTTTGGCGTTGTTCTTCAGTGTATCGGTCATAAATAAAATACACACACATCAGTTTTGCATCACCTCGGTTTCGAGAGTTATGGAACCTGTACAGAAAATTTTAGTAGAGATCAACGTAAACATCACTTACGCCCTTTTTACTGCTCACGGAAACTACACATTGCGTGTTGAACCACCATACAGCGAGACCTTCAGAGGTGGTGGTCCTGATTGCTGTACACACGGGCACCTCTAATACTCAGTAGCACATCCTCTTGCATTGATGCATGCATGTATTCTTTGGCATATTATTCACACGTTCATCAACACACTGTTGGTCCAGACTGTCCCATTCCTTAATGGCGATTTGGCGTAAATCCCCCAGAGTGGTTTGTGGGTCACATAAACAGCCCTTTTCAATCTATCCCAGGCATATTCGATACGATTCATGTCTGGAGAACATGCTGGTCACTCTAGTCGAGCGGTGTCGTTATCCTGAAGGAAGTCATTCACAAGATGTGCACGATTGGAGCGCGAATTCATGAAGACTAATGCCTCGACAATATGCTGCCGATATGGTTGCACTATCGGTCGGAGGATGGCATTCACGTATCGTAGAACCGTTACGGCGCCTTCGATTACCACCAGTGGCGTTCTTCGGCCCCACATAATGCCACCCCAAAACTGCAGGGAATCTCCACCTTGCTGCACTCACTGGACAGTGTATCTAAGGCGTTCAGCCTGACCGGGTTGCCCCCAAACACGTCTCTGGCGATTTTCTGGTTGATGGCGTATGCGACACTCATCGGTGAAGAGGACGTGATGCCAATTCTGAGCGGTCAGTTCGGTATGTTGTTGGGCCCATCTGCACCGCGCTGCATGGTTTCGTTGTTGCAAAGATGTACCTCACCATTGACGTCGGGCGCATCATGCAGCCTATTGCGCACAGTCTGAGTCGTAACATAACGTCCTGACGTCCTGTGGCTGTACGAAGAACATTATTCAACATAGTGGCGTTGTTGTCAGGGTTCCTCCGAGCCATAATCCGTAGGTAGCGGTCATTCAACGCAGTAGTACCCTTGGGCAGTCTGAGCGAGGCATGTTATCGACAATTCCTGTCTCTCTGTATGTCCTCCATGCCCGAACAGCAACACTTCGGTTCACTGGAAGACGCCTGGACACTTCCCTTGTTGAGAGCCCTTCCTGGCACAAAGTAACAATGCGGACGGAATCGAACCGCGGTATTGACCGTCTAGGCATGGTTCAACAACAGACAACACGAGCTCAAGCATGGTTGTTTACATTTTTGGGCGGGTTTAGTGACATCTCTTAACTGTCAACGGGACTGTGTCTGTGATGCAATATCCACAGTCAACATCTGTCCTCAGGAGTTCTGGGAACCGGGGTGATGCAAAACGTTTTTGAAGTGTGTATATTATCTCAAATTATTAAAACATACTGACTTTCCGTCTTTCCTATTCTGCCGTGTTGAACATCACGGCTATCTAACCTGGGCCCAGAGATCATGATCGTTGTGTGTGCGGCACTGCCGTCGCCAGAGGGCGACAGCTGAGGACATGTGATGGACTCGAGGGCTGCCCGGCCGAGCTGGGTAGAGGCCTGGCAGATGGTGGTCTGCTAGTTGTCTCTATTGAGAACAGTACTGGCAGAAGTCATTGCTGGGTCTGTGACCAGTTCCTGTTGTACGTCTGACACTCAGCATGCGGGACGACGTCTATGGTAGCGAATAAGGCTGGCATATATGGCTTGGCTTAGAGATGAATGGACGATAGTGGTCAGTTCCTGGAGCGTCACGGAAGGAGCGAAGTCCTCGGGCCTGGAGGAGATGGTATGTCGGGTGGTGCCACACGTGACAGCAGTCAGCAGCACAGACGGCTAGGGTCGCTGCAGACAACAGCCTGGTGTAGTGGTTGCTGTCTTTTCCATGTGGATGCACGGTCTTGCGATTGAGGCAAGGAAACGGCCTCAGAACATCATAAGCGGGCACAATTGAGTGCTTTTAAAGTTGATTGTAGCGTCCTATTCGTACTGAGTTTGGGGCTGTGCACAGCGTTGTGTTTGAATGTGCACTAAGTCTGCCCACTTGTAAATGACTTCTTGGATGGAATCTTCTAAGGGCTTGTTTGTGGCACGCGGGGCACTTGACAGTGTATGTTTTGTGAGAGAGCAGGTCTGATTAGTCAGTTCACGCCGCGACAGTGATTCAGCAGACTGTATATAGATTTAATGCTTTTGCGACTACTGTCTGTGATGACAGTGACTTTAAGAATTGATTCTTTATTGGTTTTACCAAATTCCACTGTTTTTTCACTACGACTGTGAATCAGATAGTCATTTTCAGAATTGATTCTGTACTAATGTCTTGTATTTAAACCAGCGATTCATGAATGTACACCGAAACTGATTCCGCATTACCTTATAGGAATGAATTGTAGTGAATGTAATAGAATAGATATTTCTTTAGACATGTGTGTGAGTGTATTGGTAGACAGTGTCCTATGCGTTGATGATGGTAGTGTAAAGCTGTCTATAAAAATTTTGTCTGCATGTGAGAAATCTAAGTACATTGATTTCAAAAACTTTCTCCTCATGCAACGTGTACTTCAGGGATCGTGTTCAACTGCTGAGCAAAACTGGCTGTTTGTTAACCGTGTGCTGTGCAAGTGCAGTCTCGTAAATACAACTTCAAACTTCAAGAAACGTAAAATTTGAAATAAAGAAAATTAATCTAATTAAATGACAAAATAAACTAATTGAGGGCTCAATGAAAACTATATAATTAAAACTCGTTACCGAAGTACATTTCAAACGTTGCGTGATACGAAGTGCAATGTTTGACTTTGAATATCCACAAAAATAAATTACTGGTCTACTTGGAAAAAATTATCTGTTTGAAATTACCAACAGTGGTCACTGGAAGTTAATGAACTACCTAGGACGAAACTGCAGTCCTGACTACACACTCACTGCCCAGGAATGTAAGGTAAGATCTGCCCTGAAATAAAAGTGACTTACCCCTTGCTAAGCATGTTGTTTTTGTGTCTGATACGCTGATTTTCTTCAAAGCAAATACAAATTAGCAAATGCAGCAGTTAAAGATGAATAATCTACCGACCATTTTTTATTTCATTTTTATTTTTTTATTTGCTTGTCAGAAACAATCTTCACGATTTTGCTATGAATCGTGGATGTGAGTTTAACTTAAAAAAATCATTTTTAAGAAATCAAACTCTGATTATTAACAAAAAGATGGCACAACGTAAGAAGAGACTAATAATTACAAAATTATCTCATTACCAATAAACTTTAAAAATACCTTTAAAATTACTCCAGAATCTTTTCTTTCAGTATAAAGAACAAGAAAGTATTATAAATGAGTTTGCATCTCCATAATAAAATATTCCAGATAATTTCATCCAGATTGCCCGCATCTCGTGGTCGTGCGGTAGCGTTCTCGCTTCCCACGCCCGGGTTCCCGGGTTCGATTCCCGGCGGGGTCAGGGATTTTCTCTGCCTCGTGATGGCTGGGTGTTGTGTGCTGTCCTTAGGTTAGTTAGGTTTAAGTAGTTCTAAGTTCTAGGGGACTTATGACCACAGCAGTTGAGTCCCATAGTGCTCAGAGCCATTTGAACCATTTTTTCATCCAGATTCACAAATAACAGATTTTAGTCTCTGACAAACTCAACTCCTCGCTGCTATGGTGCAGATAAGAATTCCCCAGCACTGCACAACTGACTGACTAGCAAGTCAACCACAGATAAAACTAAACACAGAATCAAGGATCTCATTCACTACTCATGCAATGCGCTCATTCACCTTTGACCCCGTAGAGTAAAGGTGAATTATATACTGTAGCAAAGTAGCTCCAGATCAAGGTGCAGCTACTGGTTTTAACTCTGATTGTAAGTTATATTTCACCTGGCTTCGTATGTTTTCAGTTATCTTGTATTGTGAGGGCAGCTTGCTCTGTGTTTTAAATTATTATGCTGCTATCTAATTGCTCGTTCTAATTGCAGAATGATATTGTTCGAAGTTTTACCTTGTTCCACTTTTGTTAACGACTTTTTTCGAGGATTCTAAGACTGCTTAGTTGTTATAAGCTACATAGATTTGTATTGTTTTACAGTAAATTGTTTCAGCTTTATTTCTTAAAATTTTTGGTGATAAACAAATTACTGTTAAACTGAGGTCCGCATCAGTACAACCACAGGTCTGAAACCAACTCCGCCTAAATCCCTCTCCACGCTAGACGTTTCTTAATTGATGAATGACTGTCCCACTCCTCCCTTTGGTTGTTCTGTTCTTTCAAGATAGTGGAAGGGCTGGATTGCCTGACATGTTCTTAAAAATATTCAACTTCCGTTTACCACGTGCAGTTAAATATCATATATTTTTTTCCAGAGTAATAAGAAATGTAAAGCAATGGTCTTGTGCAGCATATTTTAATGCAAATAAATGCACAATAATTTTTTTATTAAATGTGCTCCATTCCTCCCATTTCTCTCGTATCTGACGCAACAGGATATTATCATGTCTTCCTAGAGATATAAGCAAGGAAATAACGGCTTTGTCAGGAGTTAATCCATTACACTCTTGATTAATACATCCACTTTAACTGAAAGTACGTTAAATTTCTCATAAATAGGATGTGTTGTCGCCTGTAATATCTTCTCGTCACCATCTCACGAAGTTTATATTCTGCTTAATCTTACCACTTTCTTCAGTATCGCAATCTTATAACAGAATACCACATTTTTGAAAGAAAAATGTGTGACTCATGTTTCAGAATATATGTGTTAATGGAAGGTAGAGGCCTCTCATGATCCACAGATGGCAGTCAGAAGGGGAATGTATATGAAGCTAGATTTCGAATAACGGAGCAGGAAAGATTGATATTTCAGGTTTTCTTGGTGAAAGTCTCGATTTCCAACAGTCTTGCTTTTGCAGTATGCATCTGACAAAGAAAGAAACGCTTGGCAGTTACTTTATGTGGACTTCCTGAAGTCAGGGGAAACCTTTCAGGAGGACTTCATTACAGTGTTTTCTTGGCATCTTTACGTGACCATTGTGCTCTCAGAACTGAAAAGTGCGGCTTTACGCCATAGACATGCGTGCGAGAGACAATGTGCAGCACATCTGCACAAACCGTCCCCGGATTTTCACTGTGATTTTAATTTTTCTTCTGATCGGAGGTTGATAACAAAATAGCGTAATAACCAGTTACAAGGGTTGTTGAGGTTCATCTGTCCTGTATCGTGATGGCAGTAAATCTGAAGACCCACGATTAGTTTTTGACTTGTGAAACAATTTCGAGGTTGAAATTCAACAGTTAAAGAAAGGGTCATGAAACCATCCGTGGCTCCTCCACACATTTACATAACCACATGATACAGTGATTTGGGAGATAACTGCAAGATAACTAGGCATTCCTTTCATAACTGAAACAGGACGAACCTCGATCGAAAAACTTCCAAATCACTTCTCTATTACTCCCATGTGAAATATTCATTCCTGAGTTTACATCTTGTGTCAGACGCTATGAAAACACATCGTCTCAGTGTGAGGTGTTACTATAGAGGCTTCTGGTTGTGAGACCTGGGGAAAAACGTAACAGCAGCCCACTCGAGAGTAATCCTTGACTTACGGTAGGAAACTGAGAAAAGCAATGAAGAAGTCTACAGCAGTTGCTGGTTGTGCTTGAGGCGCTTACTATCATTGCTCACGAATGTTAGACCCAGAGAAAGACGCTAGAGCACTTGCTGTACTAGACAAGTTGGAGGTCTCCACATCCTCTTTGGAGTGCGTATTCGACAGACAGGAATGTCACACACGTGAGGTGTTCGATGAGTCACACAGTACTTCCCTCTCGGCGGGTGTAAGGCAGCGCACAGGCGTGTCCCGGGCATTAGCGTATAACTTCAAGGCGCCACTGTTGCTCCGTAACAACACGGTCTGTGTATTCGCTACACTGCTGCCATATATGCCGTCGCCTTTTCAGAGATGTTGTCTCACTTCCAACATGCTTTCAATATCACCGCTTATTCAAAGATTCAATTCATGTTTACTGTCTCAGTAGTAGTGTGGCTTAAGTAGTTCCACAGCACAGAAGCATTTTTAAACATTTTCTTGTATTCGATATTTTCGATCAGACAGTATATGTAGAAAATTAATTGGTTGCCTTAGTCTGCCTTAAAACAGTTACAATAGTAACGTAGCTCCGTCCACAGACAATGGCAGGCCGGTCGGTGCCGACCGATCCCCTTTGTCATAGCCTTCCAATGACGTCATTGGGTATGGTAGGGAGTGGTGTGGAGCCATTACGCTGCACTCCCGACCAATGTCGGCTTTTGAGAATTATAGCCGCTGCTTCTCAATCAAGTAGCTCCTCAGTTGGCATGTCGAGGCTGGGAGCACCCCGTTCCAATCAATCCGCCAAGGCAAAATCCCCTCTGGCAGTACCGTCTGGTCAGCCGCGCTGATCACTCAGCTACGGAGGTGAACAATTAAAGTAACATTACGTGAATAAACTTACACAAGTTGTATATTATTTGATTTATTTGATAAGTTTCGCTCAGACACGCACTTCCTCAGTCCTGTGGCAATTACAGTAGACGACAGCATCAGTTAAAGATAATTACTAAAACCGAATTACTACCTATTAACTTCCCTCCATTAAGGCCAGGTTCTCATCCAAAATGGTCGAAAATTCTATTTTTTATTGCATGTTTTGAAAGGTACATGTGTCTAAAATGTAGGGACGAAAAGATTATGTAGCCTGTGCGTTACAAAAGTTTCTACAGTCCATTGTGTAAACCACTCTCAAGGCCGCCGTGGGACAATTTCGGACGGAGCGCCCGGTTCTGGTAGAAAACTTGCCATGCCGTGACGCACGTTTACGAAATGATTTACACTGCAGTATGTGCGCCAACACATTCGCCGAAAAGGCTGATGAACAACACGTGCAGGCTGCCGAACGCAGCATATCCATCTCAGCAAGATAGGTTTTTATCCCCAAAAAGAACGAGGGACTGATTTCCAGGACGAATTCGGGTTAGACTGACGGTTGATATACAGTCCTGGAATTGCAGACTAAACGTAATAACGAAAACACTTTTTTCGGTCAAAACATAATTTTTGTCCACCATATTGGATTAGCCACTTTGAATTTTGAAAAGCTAACTTCTGATCTTCGTTCAGCGACATCAAAAATATACAATAAGATGTAATTCTTCAGGCTTTCCCGGCGATCTAATGACATCTTGCGCTGTCGGGTCGCACCTGATGAAGGTAACGAGTTACGCTACCGAAATATCGTGCAAGTACGACGCTGATATCCGGCAGAACACCCGACAATCCAAGATGTAGTTTTTATGCATATTGAACTAATAATACGTACAAAAATTTTACCGAAAATCTCTCCAGAAACGATGTTTCAAAACTGCGTGCAGCATAAAATAAAAACCGTACAATCTGTTGACTTCTACCTTTGACTTCCGATAAGTAAACGATATTTTTGGGAGCTTATGTACTGATAACATACGAAATTTGTTAATACAAGTTTTGTGTAAAGTCATAACGAGTGAAAATAAAAAATTGAACTAAAGTTCCGGTTAGCACCCTATCGTAAAATTTAAGGTTTTTTAATTGTGGTTGGGTATGAGTTCCCATAAATTTAACGTAGTATCGAGTGATGTTACTCATTTTTGATTTCAGATAACTCCTGAGGGACTGCACTGCACGCATACTGCCTACTGAAACTATCAGGCCCTTGATCAAAACATAAGTATGGGCGCCATATTTGTTTTGAAAATTTAAAATAAATTTGAAACAAAATTGAAAGTATGATCAGTCATAATCCGCAGACAGATCCTTTGTATGTCTTTTCATTGTCTCAAAAAAAAAATCCAAAAAAACTGTCTATTTTGATCATTTGAATGAGAACCTGACCGTAACCTGGTGGCTACACGTAAGACATATGAAGCTCCGCTCAGCGCCTCTAACACAAAGTATTTTTGTTGATGAAAACACTAAAAAAGTGCCTGGTTTCTGTGTTTCTTGAAGTGATTACGTAAATTAGAGTGAGATTCACCTTCGACGTTTAGTGCTTCTGAACACTTCGCGCCTGGTGGTGGCATACTAACAAGCTGCGCCTCACACGTTCGGGATATCGGCACCGTTGCTCGGCTGCACTCGTTAAGCGCAGGTGTGCGGAGGCTGCGGCCACGCCCTGAGGCGGCACCTGCTAATCCCGCCGCCTGCGAGCACACGCCGCTCCCGCGCCGCCGCTTGTGCACAGAATTCTGCGCCGCGCGCCCATAATAAGCTTAGCCGCAATTCCGCAGCCCGGCCGCGGTGCGTGTAATAAGCTTACGGCGGGGCATTAATCGGCCATTCCCGTCACGCCCGCCGCCGTGGGAGTCCGCTGTACACCGGTACGGCACAGTACAGCAGTACAGAACACGTACGGCGCCAGTCCCAGAAACGCGCCGCCTTCCCTTTGGCGGGGAGTTCGCCTCGGAACTTTATTAGCACTGCCGCGCCGTGCTTAGACGCCGGAATTGCTCCGTCTTTCCCGGCTTCGACGAGCGCAGCACATGTTCCAGCGTCGCGTATGCCGCTGTACAAGGCTCAGAAACTAGACGAACTACAAACTTTCCGCACCCAGAATTTTTTTTTAAAAACGAGTTACGTGTAATTGTATGCTTAGTAAGTAATCCTGGAAGACAACTATTCCATTTCTCCAGACACTATAAGATTTATTTTACATGAATTTACTAGCTTAATGGTCAGCACTGATTTTTTTTTTTTTTTTGTTTCCTCTTCATCGAATTTTTATGTTTTCCACAGATTGCAAAATCTCTTAACCCTCCTACTACTAGAATTTTTTTATTACACCGAGTAGAGCTGGCGTCAATATGACCCCAAGTAATTAACACCGGATATATTGGCAGTATTTTATTTATTTTAATGAACTGACATAAAAGCATACATTACTGATTGAAACCAGGTAAAGTGTGTATATAAGCACTTACAGATCTTATCTTAATCAAATGGTTCAAATGGCTCTGAACACTATGGGACTGAACATCTGAGGTTATCAGTCCCCTAGAACTTAGAACTACTTAAACCTAACTAACCTAAGGACACCACACACATCCATGCCCGAGGCAGGATTCGAACCTGAGATCGTAGTGGTCGCACGGTTCCAGACTGAAGCGCCTAGAACCGCTCCGCCACACCGTTATTTTAATCCTTGGTCTTATAGGTCCTTACATTTAAAACAAAACAACTCTTTACATTTAAAACAAAGAATCTCTGGATGTTCTTTACAGACAAAAAAAAGCATCTTCTGCACGTTTCTGAACATTCTCTATCCACTGAGCGCTCGTATAGCAAGCACCGTGCAAGTTTTGTCCCCGTATGCACTTCTGCTGAAGGAGGAGGGCGAGGAAGAGAAGCTTTGGTGCGCCGACTTCTGTTTTTCTGTACTAGACTTGTTCCCAGTTCCAAAAGAAATTCTCTTGTAGTTGGATTTTTTATTCCAGTCAATATTTAAGTCCAGCCAAATTATGAAAGCATTTAGGGCACTAATATCTAAAATATTATAAATAATAACAATGGGCCATATTCTCGTCATACGTTTTGTGTTGCAGGTCCTGACAATTTGTCCAATGTGTCTACACCTGATTTAGTTGCATTATACTCTAGGATTATGGAGGTTTTGCTTCTTCGCCGTCACCTACTTCCTCTGTGAAATGCATAGCACCTAGCAATATCACTGTCTTACCCTTTTTTGGGCAATAGGAGACTACTGTAGCTGAATCCTGGAATCCGAAGGGACATGAAGCTGCAATTCTTCCCCTTGCTTCGATAAACTCTGCATGTAGTTCACGACGACTTTTTCTTAGTATTCCTAGCAAAATCATTTGTTTTCGTTCTAGTTCCTTTGCCAGTTCCAGACTTGTAAAGAAATTATCTGTTATGATATTTCTACCACTCCCAGATAACTGATCTGTCAATTCTAACACTACCCTTTTTCCCTCATTTATTTCTCTAGGCTGGCCTTCGCCATTTCTTGTGTACGAATGCAGGTGTGTGACACACTAATTAGTGCTGTCACATGCAGCCCGCATCTTTATATCATACTTTCCAGGTTTTGAGGGAACGTACTGACGAAATGGACACCTACCCCTAAAAATTACCAGTTCCCATCAACTGTAGTATTCTCGTGTGGTTCGTATGCATCATGTAATGTGCTTACCAACTGCGCTAATAAATCCCTTATAGGAGCCAATTTATCGGAGCTACGATTCTGTCACCAGTGCTGAGCATCATCAAACCAAATACAGCATGATATTTCTGCAAAGCGGTTCGTACCCATAGAACTATTGAAAATAAGTCGGCCATGCTCTTGATTCCAATAATTCACTATGCCCTCGTTGTGACCTTTGTACACACCCTCAAGTATAAGCAGGGGAAGAAATTATTCAAATTCTTCTCCATCAAGATCTGTCCATTTGTTACCGATGGTAATGTTACCTTCTTTGTTGGTCCACTTTAAAATAATCTGGAAAATGCTGGGCCTCATAAATAATTCAAATGCTGACTTCACAGTATTTATGCCTCGTGGAACCTGAAGCCATCTTCAGTATATTTCGTGCTGACTGTCTCCCACGTAATCCAACAGGATTTTTTTCCCATGCTTCATTTCCATTTACGGACCTAAAAAAATTGGATTACTATTTTACTTATCTACTTACATATTATTATTATTAGTCCTATCATTAAAGTTTTTGCAAACATATGGTAGATTGTATATGCTTACTTGAAAACATTCTGATCTGAGATGTCAACAACTTAAGGAAGTAGAGTTTCCAAATCTCCAAGATCTTTATCAGAGTCTTCAGTTCAGTCACTACCTCCAGAAGTAATAGCATCAATCTCTTCATCATCATCAGATGGTGTATCTCCTAATTCCTCTGCTTAGTTCAAAGTTGCTTGTATTTTAGCACTACTCAAACTTTTTCTAGTCATGACGTAGTTCTTACACACGCTGAGGCAAAATACTAGCGACAAATGAGGCAATACACAAAAACGGCTGAGGCAAGAAACGGCAAAATGGGTATAAATCATAAGTGGGAAATGTTAATTTCATTGTTGCAGGTGTTTCGTATAACATCTGTTCAATGTAACACTTGTCATTTGGTTTTCATAATGTTACATTCAAGAAACAAAACAAAAATTTAGATTAGTTCTCAGTGCATAGCCGATGAATAAATTTTAGTATGTTGTAAATGTAAAACTGAACAACATGTCATTGCATACAAGCAACATAGAGTGATAAAGTCATAAATTTTGAAAATATTCGTTTTGAAAACAAGGGAGTTAAATATTTCAAAGTGCTTGTGGGGTTATACTGACGCCAGTGGTACTAGGAGGGTTAAACGTTCACGCTAATGAAGGCGGTGGAAGCATTGTCTTCTTCGACTATATTTCTGACAAAAAGTGGTTCTGGTAGCTGGAGTCGGAGGGGTGGAATTTCGAACATTCCCTTAGTAAAGCAATTCCTTAGCAAAACAATCCATTAGTAAACGATGCTCACAGTATAAGATGAACACAGCCTTCAAATTTCAAGTTTGTGTTACACTGAGCGATGGCGAGCCTGTGAATCTGTGAAACTGTTTCATACCCTTATGGACTGAATTTCCAAAGACACTTATACATGCATTGCTTTAAAATCCTTTAGTAATTTTTTAACAAAGATATATTTTAGAAAAAATCTTTCATTCACTAATTCAGTTACCAGAAATGCAGAAACACATATTTCCTCATTTCTGGTCGGGAAACCAAATACCAGTTCTCGTAGTTCTAGCTTCAAACTAGCATTATGACATATTTTTGAAATCCTTTCATCCCCTATTTCACCTTCTTACCAGTACAGTTTTGAAAAATACCTTCTTAAGTGATGGCGAAAGTATAAGGCCAAGACACTCTCCAAATCTGAAGATTCTATCCTTAGCGGTTTGGCCTGAGAGATGATGAGTCAGTGAGGACATTTCCTTCTATATGTATAGCTGCACATACTGTTTAAGAGATAGTCTCATCATTTTCAAATTTACATGCATAACTACGTTGGATAGCAAAAAGTAGAGAATGGTACAACGGACAGGAGATTGGGTTTTTATGCATGCTACTACCATTAATTCAAAAAAGCACACTTCAGTTTCTCAGATTTTTTAAAGTACGTAATGAAACAATGAGCAATTTTTATTTTGATATTAAATATGAAACCAGTTATCGAGATAGTCAACTGAGAAAGGCTCATCCCGAATATTCCAGACTGAAGGATGATTCTCATGACTGGTTTGTATACTGCATTGCTTTACTAAGCTTTCTATGTTGGAGATGGTATGTTCTTGCACATTCTCTGACCTTTGAACTTAGATACAGAGCCATTTGCTTGGGTAGCTACAGCCGGTCGCTGTGGCCGAGCGGTTCTGGGCGCTTCAGTCCGGAACCACGCTGTTGCTACGGTCACAGGTTCGAATCCTGCTTCGGGCATGGATGTGTGTGATGTCCTTAGGTTAGTTAGGTTTAAGTAGTTCTAAGTCTATGGGACTGATGACTTTGGATGTTAAGTCACATAGTGCTTTGAGCCATTTGAACCATTTGGGGTAGCTACAGTTTAATGAAGACTCCTAGCCTCGGTCAAATGCAGCATTTTTAGACATACAAGTAATTCCTAGAATTGAAAGAACAATAACTAAAGAAAACAGAAGTAGGACTGAACGATGTATGAACCCTGAACCTTCGGGTTTGTAATCTGACACCCAGTTAACACGATTCATTAAACTGTATTAATGAGTAATGCTGTGATATTAAATGAAATCTATCGATTTTATGCTTGCATGTTTCTGAAACTTTCCTAATCATTACTAGTGCAATTGTTTCAGAAGTGCAGCGTCGTTGAGCTCCAGCAGAAAATACAGCACAGTATAATAAATGCCATTGTTGTAAGCTTAAGGATTTTCTTTTAATTTTATACAAAGTATTTCCTCTTCAAAAGATTTCGTCTTTCCATCACCGTACCACGCAACGTAACCATGAATTTCGTTTCTACAATTTTTGGGAATATTAATTTTAGACAGATACACCCAACGTTACTAATGTAGAAGAGCATGCTCAGAGAAAGTCCTTCAGTGAGTACTGAAAAAAGTAGCTGTTTTCGCATACTAAAGAGAAAAGATTCTAAAGGGTGGTGTCTGATCTTAATGTGGCCTCTATTTTCAGTAATAACCACTCAGATTTTAAAATAAATGTTAGGTTGTGTAATTACACTGAAGAAGTTCAGTACCCTTCATAGTTATTGCACACACGAATGACGCTGGAATGTAGGTGAATCTAGAGGAGCAGATATTTTTGCCCTCGCATCCGTTCTGTACAGCTGGAGAGTAGCCAAAAAGTAGTCAAAAAGTAGTCAAAAAGGCCTGTAAGCCTCTACTATAGAGTATGTTTCTAGACGAAACGAACAAAGTTAGCCCAAATATTAGAACATTTTATGACTCAGAACGAAAACCGACCTGCTCGAGACTTCATGAATTACATATCCACACTATAGCTACAGGCATTTTAACATGGTCAGCCAGAACTTCTTCATGTGCAGGAAGAATCTCACATTTCCTTCCTACTCCGGATGGGATTCAGTTGCACTCTCTAATCTGGTTTCCAGTGTGCTAAGAGGTATTTTAAAATATTCAGCATCCTTTCTATTTGATAAACTTTCAACAATTTGCTTTGCTTTTTCAAATCTTCTACTATCATCTAGCTTTGTCTGTCTTCGTTATATGTTTTATAACAGTATCAAACATACAAAACATATAAAAAGGGTGCTGGAGGAGATATCCTTCAGCATTCACTGAGTAGGGCAGCACTGCAGAAAGCACATTTTCAGGAGTAAGATTTCACTTCCCACGATGGCTGAAGAGGCCGGTGGACGGAGATGTGGAGCGCTGTGGCTACACATGAGAACTCCCGTTACGTTAGCAGCGAGTTATGTACAGAATGCGCAGTAATTGTGATGCGAAGCAATAAATCTTGCTTAACAAGTACTTCCTAAAGAAACTCGCTTTTTCCCATGCAGATTTTAGATGCGTACAGATCATAAGTACTGCCATACAACAGTATTTCAAGGACAGAAATCTATCATATTAAATAAATGAATAACATTTTAAGCTAACGGAAACGTACGAACGGCTACCAAACATCACATGTGTAAATACGAGGGCAGGTTGCTTGTCTCAGTCGCCAGTCTCCGACAGGATGCCTTCTCATCTAGTTCCGTTGTAAGCTCATGCTCTTACGAAATTACTAGTTTTCAGTCAATCATTATTGTGTCGATTTATCAGTTTATGGGGATTAGTAAATAAATACACCATAATGGCATTTCTTTTGAACGCTATTCTGAATGTAACTTCCTGCTTGATCACTTAGAATCACAGAAAGTAGACTTATACTTCACAGAGACCCCGAAGGCGCTGATACTGTTTCTGCTAGGGACATCAACTTTGAGAGCTCGGCAAAACATGTAGAAATAATCCTACATAATGACTCACTAAGGTAGTCGAAGGTCGGGTTGTAGAGGCAAATATTAGAGCAAGGGATCAGTACAGTAAGCAGGTTAAAGTGAATGTAGGCTGTAGTAGTTATGCAGAGTTGAAGATACTTAAATGTGACAGATTATCGTGGCGAGCTGCAGCAAACCAGTTTTCTGACTAAAGTCGACACTTACAACTGTAGACGCTATTATAGATTATGGCCTCTACTTCTGAAGTAGTGTAACTGTAAGACAGAATCGACAGTATTCAATTGTAGAAGGTGTTACATAGATGCACATTCTGAGAAGGTAATGGCGAGCCGAAGATATGTGTACTGTGACCTCAATGGGCATATTGTGTGAGATATTTTAAACATGTCTCCACGTTGGAGTAGCCAATATAGTGCTTGGGAAAATTCTGTACCAAATTTCTTTGACTTAATAAAGAAATTGTGTACTGTACCAAACGTCTGAGAGAAAACATAATGTTGTTTATGAATCTGAGTTTCTGAATCAATGCTAATATTCATTGTCGGTTTCTAAATGTTCATGTGCGAATTCCTAAGAGACTAAACTGCTGAGGTCATAGGTCCCTAGTCTATACGCTACATAAACTACCTTATGCTAATAACAACACACACACCCATGCCCGAGAGAGGACATTTTTTTATCGTTTGCATGTGAGGAGTCGCGTCGCGAAGCCCGAGTGCGAGAATTTCGCTTCACTCCTTATGTATCAAGATAAATATTCTATCTACACTTGAGCCCTATCTATGTTCTGCCGAGTTGGAAGAGTGCCACTGACGTCAAACATACTTCTCTGACGGATCTCTGAATTATGATGGGTTACATATGTCTGTCATTTATAAGGACATACCATTAGAGATTTGGTAAAAAAACTATTTATTGTCTTTGTTAATTTAATACTAAATCCAATTTTTATCATAATTCGCTTCACGTTCACAAGATTGAGCGTTACTTCATAATCTAATAAAGAAAGAATCCTGGCGGAGTTTTCAAATTTCCTGTACAGATTGTGCGCCGCGGTAATAAAAACAAAAAAACGTTATTATAAATGGATCTATAAGGGCTACCCAGGATTATCTTCGACTTATAAATTTACTCGTAGCAGTTTTAGGGAGTTGGCAATATAACATCTGTGTGTACTAAATAGTGTTGTAGGTCCCAACTACTTATGTGCAACACATTTAATAGTTTCTTTACATTAAAAATCAACTGTCCACCCCTGCTCCAAACACTGATCCTTCTTAGATCTTTCAGCATTTTGGTACATGTGTTGCTTACTTCCTACAGATAACAGCTTCGTCTACAAAAAGCCTCACGGCGCTTCCTATGAAACCAACCAGATAATATTGTAGGATATGAAGGAAATGCTTCGTCTTTTTGTTATATATATATATATATATATATACATATATATATATATATATATATGTATATATATATATATATATATATATATATATTTACTGGCAGGCGCAATCACAATGTATTCTTCATAAGTTTATTGAGCCCAGCTGATGTCGCCCATCTTGACATCATGTTCAAATGTGGCAGTATGCATACTGCAGTGCTGCATGCAGGTAACCATATACATAAATTGTAATTCTGTCCTGCACATAAACAGAAAGTATGAAAGATATTAATATCAAGAACTAACGTGACTGAACTTATGTGACAGTAAAAGCAAACATTTCCAGTACATAAAGATCTGCAAACAGGTCATTTGCAAGATGACTGCAAATGCGTGGTCAAAAGCCACAACTGACATCAAAGTCCTTCAAACAGACATATTATAAGGCACAGTTCAGACGATGTAGGGTGATATGATGTGCTGCCAAGTGAGATATTCATGCAGCAGACTACCACAGAGCAAATGGCAAGAAGTTCACAGCTCTGCATTATTTATTACAATCCAAATCATGTTACATATGTTGTAAATATATGTTAGTGCTCTGAATGTGTATGACTTATTCTTCACAAGGTGCAGTTACATCTATTCTAAACTTCAAACTATTCCAGTCGAAACTGCGTGACCTATCATTCTGAATCATTGGTACTGAATGTTTTAATAACGCTACATTATTCAACATAATCTACGACCATACCACTTACATTATTAATGCAAGTTAATGATGTACCGGATGCTTGACGAAATCATCTAAAAATTGGTTGATGTATCTATAAACTATTTTCAAAATTTCCATTGTTTGTGACTCACGCATCTCTATAATATATTTGACTCAGATCAGTGAAATACGAGTACAAAACGTGTGCCTGTTCTGAAGCATGCTTAGGCAAGTCTGAACTTGAAGACATAGTGTTTCTCTTGTTGGATCAAGTCTCGTCTTGCTGGAATTGGCGAGTCTGAACTTTCTAATCTCTTTTGCTCTTCGGAAAAAAAGTACCTTGTCATTGCTTGTCTCTGAGAAAGCACACAAGGCTTTTAGTAGAGTCAGCACATCATGACACACTTGGCGATTGTGAAAGTATGGCCTTGCTGACTCAGCAGGACTATAGGTACAAAAACGAGACTACCAGCTACCACTAGTGCCAGTAAGTCACTGATGCTACTGCTGCTGCTGTCCTCTGTAAGGGTGTCATAAAATTTCAGAAATACAGTCGAACACACACTAGTATTATTAACAAAATTTTTACTTTGCTTACCAGTTTTTATTGTAATTAAAAAATAGAGTTTCTACTGCTTATATTGCACAATTTGAAGCATTTAGGTGATGGCACAAGCGCAAAATGTGCCTAAAAACTATCAGCGTTGTAGAAAAAACAAATGTGCTTGAACTTGAGCATGAGAAGCATCACTATGAAATTTAGACCAGCAGTCCTGATTTATTTGAACAATTGTAAGAGACATCTACCATCACAATCCTCAGCTATCACTGATGGGGAAATTGAGTTTCTCAACAATGGTACAATGTGCACGATTTAACATGGTAGATTGTGTAACATGAACACTGTTGGCTTCTAAAATAGTGATGAGGTCCCATACTCATTGACAGAGCGTAGGGGACGATGCAAGAGACCTGCATCGCCGTACTAGGCAAGGTCCTAGAATAGTCATGCAAAGTAATGTAAGTTCACTTTTCAATAGAATTGTGAGTATAAAACATGATTTATGTTCACAATGTGAGCGTGGGGTGGATCTGAGATCCTGTTATTCTGTGCAACGGGTTAATCTGAGATGTACCCTTCACCATGTGACTCCTGCAAGATGCAGCGTCCACCCTACACTACTACAGAAGTCAGACAGACGCTCCTAACTTTCTAAAGTGAAATGCCTGAAAAACTTTCAGCAATCAATATCTTCTGGAGTCGTCCGCTGTAAGGAAATGACACAGAATTTCTTACATAACTTAGTGGGATACTTGGGTACTGGAGTAATGCTAGTTTGTGTAAGAAAAACATGAAACTAACGAAAGTTATTATTTATTTTGTAAAAATTCTGAGAAATCACAATGGCACTTTTAGTTATGAATTGAACAAGTTATATCCTCGTTCTTTTTGGAATGTGAAGTTACCTCTCAAGGATAGGATTCGCTAATGAAATTTCTATAAAAAGTTTAAGATTGTTGTTGACTTGGCAGAATGGCTGAGAGGCGCGCCTACTGAAGTTGAATAATTATCCTTTAGAATGTTGCTAGGTATGGTCGAGGCTGTCGCGTGTGAAATACAGTGAAGTGTACTGTTGTGGAGGAAATATGGGGCTCGCAAAAGCTGTAGCGCACAATACCGTAAGCTGTGATGACTACTGTCTGCGCCGCTCGCTGCTGACAAATAAGATAACTCTCGTTCTATCTGTATTGACCTTCATGAATCAAACTCACCCTACTCCTTGATAAAGTCAGGGATTCCTATTCGCCACTAGTCTAACTATTGGCTTGGTACACCGGTCAGATAACCAGTCCACCGCGACATCACTCAAAAATTCACTCGCAGGCGTTTAACTATAACTCTGTCCATTCACACCGCACAATAAGTGTGTCGGCCAACACAGTGAACAATGCTTAATCGCAAGGACTCAATATAGAGAGTCGCACTTCGATTCGCTCTCGACAGAGGTGCTCTCCCAGTGAAGTACTTAGGAGAGACTTGTTCCTCACTCCAAGAGCGACAATGGAACGGTGCCTCTCCTCACCAGATGTGAAGGGGGATATCTTTCGGACTCTTCCATTACTCCTTCAGCTCAAGGAGTCAGAAATATCGTCTACCAATGAACATTGCTCTTCTAAAACGGGAGAATGGCGTTTCGTTTAAGGCGACCAATCCGGTAATCTGTAGTATCGGCGTTTGGCGTTTGCTGTCTCCCTGTGAAAATATCTGAAACTGCGTGCTATGTATAAAGAATGCGTAGGCTGGCCGCTCCCACACAATGTAGCGGAATTTGCTTTTAAGCCAAACATGGGGTCGTTCCTTCTTTCCCTCGGGCGAACGCTGTCTGCTCCACGGGCGTCCACCAGCCATCGTAGATGGGTTGGGACTGGCCTCCTGGCGTGCGGTTGCCTCTCTCGAACTAAAAGCTCCTGTGACCGTCGTGTCTGGAATGTGTGTGTGTATGCCAGCCTCGAGTACTTCAACCACGGTGCGCACTTGCGATTTATTAGTTATTTGCATATCGTTTACATGAATTCATACAACATTGACTTTATCTTATCGAGTTTGGGTTCGAATGAAGCGTCCTGATGTGCGGAATATAATTGTGAGAGCGGAATATGTAAGCAGTGAAGGTCAGGAGACCACGGTATCTTACATACCTCCCTCCTTCTGACAAAATTTTTGTCTGGGGTTTGTCAATGCCGAGGGAAACATTGATAAAGTCAGGCAAAAATTGTTCTTTTAGATTTTCCAACAAACTTTACTCAGCCATTCTTGATCATTTTTTTCTAATGATTTCTTTATAGCTATTGTTTCTATTTTTTATTTCTACAATTTATGCCTTGTTGTTAGGCAAATATAGATTTTACAAAGGTTGTTGTTCTTTGTCATTGCCAGTACATGTCTCTGTTTTTCTTTTTCATTTCCAATATCAATTACAATATCAGTTTTTCTAAACTCGTAAGTGCACAGTGTATCATGTTATATTGTGCTATATCTTTTCTTTAGTTAAGCTTGCGTAAATGTTGGCAAAAGCTCTGTTGTGTTACTTCGTTTTATTTATTTATGCATTATCTTTTTCTTTATGTATCACTGTTATTTTTTTTTTGTAGAATGAAGGAGTGTTTCCTCTTAATTCTATCCTGGGTATTAATATTATTACCCCAAAAAGGTGTTTTTGAATGTTACTTAAACAAGAAAATTCCTGCATAAATCCTACTCTACTAACTAAGTATCTTTAACAAAAGGTTTAAGGTATCTATAAATTGTGGACTTGACATACATAATAAAAATAATTGCTTTTACGAGAAAGGAAAAAGGTACTTTTACAAATATATCATTTCCTTAGCTCTACATTTGTGTTATATCAGTCTTTTTCCTTTTTTGCTGCGTCAGTTTTTGTGTTCGACGATCCCCACTGAAATACTGGAAGGCATCGACTCATTTGTATGGGTGTCACAAATCATGAGAGAAGCACTCTAGCATGCGATGCCGGATCTTACATGTTGGCATTGTGATCATGGAGTGGTATTTTTAACCGATGATGATGACTGTGGTTTACTGCATAAACAGTGATGTCTTGGTACTCCTTTGCTGTCACACCTGGGATGGTACGGCAGTTCGATGATTGTAGTTGACTACCGACGATCGTCACCCAATATTGTGCTGTGACGACTTGGTACGTCACACCTAGTTCGGTATGGTGATTTGATGATGTGGTAGGGAGAATACTGTTCATTTTGCTGAATCTATTTCTAGATAATGTTGGTTGGTACTACTTAATATTCCGTTTGCCGTTAGCTTGTATTTGTTTGACGATTCGAGGTTTGTTTTTCGAGAGGTGGTTGTAGTAGTTGCTATGCCTCAAAGTTCATGGAAAGACGTTTGTAGCAATTTGCTTTGTAGGATAGGAGAGAAAGTTATCTTGCTGTCTTCTGCTCTTCTTCATCTACCATCTTCTGTTCTTCTCTTCTTTCTTGCATTCTTCTGTTCTTCTTGGGCTAGGAATATGTGAATTTTAGTGTAGGAGTGATATAGGATTTGTGGGATTTGACTGCCTTTCCAGCTGTTAATTGATGAGTAATTTTTTGTACCTTGGTTGTCGTCTCGTCGTATTATGATTCTCCCCACGCTCTTCTGTTGTGTAACAGTGTCGTGACATATGAAATGTCAGTGCTGCATGTTGTCCTCCCGAAGTCCAACCTGGTTGAAACCTGCATTTCCAGTGTGGCATAGGTCTTGACGTTGTTGTTATTGCCCTAAGTGCTTTCTCAACATGTCTGTACCCTCTCTGTCGCTATCTAGAAGCATCTGGTGTTAAGGGAGCTGGTGATTGGTGTTGGTGGCGATGTCCCTCTGACGCGTAGAAATATTTACAATTTTTGTTTCACATATATTTGTTAATTACAAAAAAACTCTGATTTTATATAATGCAAAAATTTTCTGATAGTGGCAAAAATTATTGTATATATATATATATATATGATTTCTTTTCTTTATTCTAATTATGTCCTACCACGTCTTCATTCTTTTAATTGTTGTGTGCATGTTGTAGTGTACTTGATACTACAAGAGATTGTGTCTCTTTTTCTTTCAATTAATGTGTTATTTTGTTGATCTATTAATTTAACTTTTATTTAGTGGTTATTATAAGATAGGGTAGACGTTAGTTTGCCTAACCTCTTCCTCAATTTTTCACTTCAATATTTACGTATTGCAGTGTTTGGTGGCCTCATTTCTACTTCTGGTTTCTCTTTGCTGTGTTGTTCTTGTCTTTGTGGACCATAACTTCCTGGGAAATTATTCGCGCCCTGGTCTCGCCAGTTGCAGTTTATAACATCGTGACCTCTTTCAAAGTACCCTTGACCGTTGGCATTTTGATTCATAAACCCATATCCGCCACTGTGTGAGGTCCATTACCGTTCCTATTTCGGTACCAACTATTCTGGCTATCGTTTCTATGCCAATTGTCTCCATTGTGCCACTGTCTTTGTCTGTTAAATTGCCTGAAATTATTGGTATTAGGATTACGATTATTATTATTGGAACATTCGTTCCTAGTCCTCTCCTTTTGCCGTTCCCTTTCCTTTCTTTTTTCTTTCACCTCGTCTTCTTTAAATATAAATTCAGGTTCCCTTAAAACCTCTTTGAATTCTTTAGTATTTTCATTTTTTCCTACTGTCACCTGTTGATACTTTACCGGTAATTTTATTCTACACAGACGTATCAGCTCTCCGTTACTGTATGGTTTGTCTAGGCATTGATTCTTTTTGTCCATTGTATCAAAGAATTTTACCACGCTTTTTTCTCCTGAGTTTTCATATGGTGTCATCTGAAGTAACTCGTATTTAATTTTGTTTTGCGCCTCCTTGGACCAATATCTTTCGAGAAATGCTGTTCTGAACTGTAGGTAAGATGTACTGGTAGCCGCGATCTTTTGCATCACCTCTGCTACTGTCCCTGACATGTGCACACAAATGAAGTCACGTTTGTGAGCTGCGCTCCAGTGGTTTGGTAAGCCAACTTGAAACTGGTCGATAAATGTGCGTGCATGCAAGGTACCACCTTCTTCCTTGAAATGTTGAAATTTTCTAACTGTAAGGAAGTGGTCTGTATCATATCTACTCATAAATCCTGTTTGTGGCTGATTCATGGACTCAATCTGCCACTGCTTGTGTCGTCGTGTTTATTCTCTGGTAATCTACTGCCTGTCTGCCTTTTCTCAATTTCCTGACTCATATCCGCGTCATATCGTATCATTGGTGAACAAAAGTGTTGTTCGTGTGTTTCTACTCTCGTCGTTCGTAGTATAGTACCTGTGCTGCTGTTATGTAGTGTCACTGGATTTACTGGTTCAGGTGCCTGTCTTTCGATTGATATCGGCTGAATGTATATGTTCCGTTTTTCTGGGTACTGTGCCTGGTCCTGTGGCATGTCATGTACTACTTTAATCGAGGTTTTCTGTTTCGATTTCTGCTCGAGTGTTACGTCTAGCCTCGATTCTACTTGAACTTTCTTAGACGGCGCGTGTTCGTGTACTGAATTAATGCTTGACGCGTCAGTTGTTTCGCTACAGGTGTAATCGGTCTCGATCTTCTCTTCGATAGTCTGTATCAACTCTGTTCGAAGCTTTTCAAACTGATTTCTGTTTTTAAGTTCTATTTTATTGATCCGCTGATCATATTTTTTCAGTGCAGCCCTTGCGACCATGCTTTGAATTGCTTGTTCTTCCGAAATTTGTATTGCTGTTCGAGTGGCTTTTTTCGTAAAACGTTCCACCTTTTTGTCAACGTTTACGATGCCCACTTGGACCTTGTCCACGTCAGTGCGTAATTGCTGCTGACCTTGTGATAGTACCTGAATTCTATCTCTAGATTCTTTCACGTCTTTGTTTATCTGAGTGATGTGACTATCAATTCTGGCGATCCCTTCTTCCATCTGGATTTTAACCTGTTGGATCTGTGTCTTAATCTCTTGTCTCAAGTTCTGATTATCCTGTTGGATCTGTGTCTTAATAGCGTGATTCTTTTTCGTCATACTAGCGTTCATTTTTTGTAACATCTCCATGATCGCGTCCTGTCCTGTAACACTACCTTCTGCTGAACTATGTATTCTCGATCGATTGTTTTCCACGCGGCAATTACATCGCAGCCCTTGCGACCATGCTTTGAATTGCTTGTTCTTCCGAAATTTGTATTGCTGTTCGAGTGGCTTTTTTCGTAAAACGTTCCACCTTTTTGTCAACGTTTACGATGCCCACTTGGACCTTGTCCACGTCAGTGCGTAATTGCTGCTGACCTTGTGATAGTACCTGAATTCTATCTCTAGATTCTTTCACGTCTTTGTTTATCTGAGTGATGTGACTATCAATTCTGGCGATCCCTTCTTCCATCTGGATTTTAACCTGTTGGATCTGTGTCTTAATCTCTTGTCTCAAGTTCTGATTATCCTGTTGGATCTGTGTCTTAATAGCGTGATTCTTTTTCGTCATACTAGCGTTCATTTTTTGTAACATCTCCATGATCGCGTCCTGTCCTGTAACACTACCTTCTGCTGAACTATGTATTCTCGATCGATTGTTTTCCACGCGGCAATTACATCGTTTACTGGACTATGCTGTGGCGTATCTAAGTTTCATAACTGCAATAACCTGTGCTGTCTGTGTTGAGGACTAGTTGCGGTTGCCATTGAACCATTACGTGGCGCAAACAACTCCGCATTCTGCTCTCTCCGTCGTGTATGTCTTGTGTTTGCAGGTACAGTTGCGTCTGTTACGGAACCTTTTCGTGGTGCTCGTAACTCCGCAAAATTTTGTGTCTGCTGTTGGGGCATATTTCGAATGTGTACGATAGGTTCGACGTATTCTAAATGTTCCCCCTCTTCCTCACTGCCTACTCCTCTTTGAACGTTAGCTAACTGCCGGTTCATTGACTATATTGACGCGTATTCTGTCCCTGAATATGCGGCAAACAAACGCGTTTCCTGCGCTCGTTTCGCTTCTAATCTTTGCCATTTCCTACGTGGGCTGTCTATTTCTGGAACAGAATGTGCCCTACCTGGAATTTCATATTCTGGATATTCGATGTTCTCATCCCTTAGATTCCCATCTGTCTCATCTGTCACAATTTTATCCCAGTCCAACTGAGCCTGCTGATTCTGCAGCTCCCCGACTGGCCTATTCTCTGATTCACCGCCTGTCCTATTTTCAGGTCCACCTTCTGTCCTATTCTCAATAAGCTCGTTTACTTGCTGTCTTTCTGGCTGATTCTCCCCCATCTTGTCTATTTGCTTTCTCTCACGTAACCTTTTGGCTTGTGCTCTCGTTAACATGGAAATTCTTTCAACACACTACAACCCTATGTCTGGAATGTATGTGTGTACGCTAGCCTCGAGTATTTCAACTACGGTGCGCACTTGCGATTTATTAGCTATTTGCATATCATTTACATGAATTCATACAACATTGACTTTATCTTATCGAGTTTCGTTTCGAATGAAGCATATTGATGTGCGGAATATGATTGTGAGGGCGGAATATGTAAGCAATGAGGGTCAGGAGACCACGACGTCTTACAACAATATATAATGTAGTGGAACTACAGTGATGGAGACTAAAATCCCAAGAATTAATTAATGTAGAGTAATGACATTTTTGGAATACATTTGTCCAGGCAACATATGTAAGTGATTAATATTGCACAAACACAAAATTAGTGGAAGCAAGAGAAAAGCCGTTGCAAATGTGAAATGCTGGCACATTAACAAGGGGTGTAACCACCGGAATGTTAAATGCAAGTATCCACATGTGCCAGCATTGTGCTGTACAAGAGCCGGATGTCAGTTTTTGGATGGAGTTCCATGTATTACACTAGGTCAGTTAGTATGCAGACCATTAATGCTGATTATGGATGATGCTAGAGTTGTCATACAATAATGTGCCATACATGCTCAGTTGGAGACAGATCTGGTGACTGAGCAGTACAACGCAACATATCGACACTCTTTTAAGAATGGTGAGTTACAGCAGTATGTGGACGAGCCTCACTGTCTTGGAAAACACCCCATGTAATGCTGTTCATGAATGGCTGCACATCAGGTCGCGTCACAGACTGACATACAAATTTGCAGTCAAGCTGCTTGCGATAACCACGAGTGTAAGCCTGCTATCATACAAAATCGTATACCAGACCATAGCTCCAGGTGGAGGTCCAGGATGTTTACACCGAAGACAGGTTGGTTGAAGTCATTCAGCTAGGCCCCTCCTAAACAACACACAGCCATCACTGGGACTAAGGCAGAACCAGTTTTAATCAGGAAATTCATTGTTGTAGTTTCTAATTAAAGCTGGTTCTGGCTCAGTGCCACCCCATCCTCCAGTGAGATCTTGCTTGAAACCACTGAAGTCGCAGACATGGTGCTCGGTGTCCGTGGATTGCACGCTGCAGAGCGACAAGGTTGGAGCTGTCTTTGAAGAAACTGATTTGTAACTTTTCCTTGTGTGACTGTGGTGTTAAAGGTAGCTTGAATGTAGTTGCTAATGCAGTATGATGTGCCATTGCAATACACTAAATATGATGGAGTTCCAGCTCTGTAATAGTGGAACAAAGGGGAAAAATGATGAATTTTCAATATCAAATTGCCATCATACCGATTGACTAATTAATTCAACTGTTCAATTAAATCATCTCAGCCCTGCCCTTCCAGAAATCCCGAGCCCTCCCCACTCTTCCCCTTCACTGAATCTGGGACTCCATTGATACCAAATTAATTGACTAATTAATTATTTGTCATTTAATTACACCCTCCTGTTCTGAGAAATCACCACCACTTCCCTCCCCCCCCCCCCGCCCCCCTCTGTTGATGGGATGTTCACAAGTAGGTGAAAAATACCAAAATTTGTGGGAATTTCAACAATAATCATTGTATGTAAGGAAGATATTTTTGCTATTGGTCTAGCACTATAGAGTTGCTCCAGTCAGTTTAGCTAACAGCCCTATATAGGAAGGTTGGTTAATAATGAAAGGACAGCAAACTAGCACTAAAGAGCTGGGTTTTGTATCCCGCCTGGAAGGCGGCGCGTGGGTCTGCTCCTGTAAACTGAAAGTCTGGCCGATTGAAGGAAGTGAGTTGTATCATGAAAAGGTAATACACATTGGTACTGCAAGAAACTAAAAGTGGTTTACTGGTGCATGAATATATACGGGGCATACATAACTTTGTAATGATGAGCAAGCCTTAAACCCGTCACAAGTAGTACATAGTCTCAATAGCAAGCTGAGGTTGAAGCGATGTTTCCAGGCCGTCTGCTCTGGATGAAATGGGGAGAATCTGGAGCTCGTAGAGCTCTCCCGCTCCGGCTAGAGTGCACTGTCGTCGGTGTCTGTCGTAGTGCCAACGTAACAGAGCGCACCCACTTTGTGGTATCGATAGCTGTCGATACCACACTGGGGAATAGCCTCCTGCTGACCTCCAAGTAAATAGCAGCTGGGAAGGACATAAGGATGGGTAAATGTAAATGTCGCGTGACTAGGGCCTCCTGTCGGGTAGACCGTTCGCCGGATGCAAATCTTTCGATTTGACGCCACTTCGGCGACTTGCGCGGCGATGGGGATGGAATGATGATTATTAGGACAACACAACACCCAGTCCCGGAGTGGAGAAAATCTCCGACCCAGCCGGGAATCGAACCCAGGTCCTGAGGATTGACAGTGTATCGCGCTGACCACTCAGCTACCAGGGGTGGACACAAGGATGGGTGATAACAGGAGACAGGACTATCACTGAATTACAGGGATGTAGCCAACTACCGATTTACAAGTGAATAACTGCTAGGAGAGACATAAGGATGGGTAATAATATTAGGACAGTGACCCGCTGTCCCAGGGCTGCTATAAATCCATGCCCCTGTTTACAAGAAACATGTAGCAACAGCACTGCAGCCACAAGTCGCATCCCATAAAACAGAAACGTGGAAAATACATCGTATGACATTTTTTATGAAACTAGTTGGTGAAGTCGATTCAACAACCGGTTTTCTACATGAAAAGCTGTATGTTCTACCTCGGAACGATCGCTAGCGCACCTGCTGATCATCGCGCGAACTGTTGCGTCACGCGAGCGCATCGCACAGCCGAACACGCACCTGGTCTATCCCAGACAGGTGAATGTGTCGACAATAGCAGAGTGTTTCGTGGCTTTGCGTCTTTGTACCTTAAGCCCCTCATCTGTCGCATCCAGTGCTCCTGGGACATGTCACAGCCGCCACGTCGCACGCTGGTCAGACGTCCCCATAGGATGCAACACAAGTGTGTGGTTGAATTGATCACATACGATTCGAAGAAGCAGTCAACATTTCTCAGATCAGCGGTCAGTCAGTCGTAGAATTTTGTACCATTTCTCACCACCCCAAGTCAGCACTGCAGTTTAAGCGACTCATCACACAGGATTAACGACCACCTGCACTGGAAGAGCTTTCTGTGAACAGTAGCACCATATCCCAAACATATCACAGCCTGCACAACTGTGGTGTGTTCTTGAACTACGTCCCTTCTCTAAACACCTGGCCGCTAAACAAAAAAACGTTCAGAATGTGCACTGCAACACCCGTACTGTAGAGTCTTAGTAGTATCTGAATATTTAGCACAAATAGCAACACAATAAATGAATGAAGTAAAGAATATAGCCTTCATGCAGTGCCATTTCAATAGCAATGTAATATGTTCAGACATAATGGTACATCCCTCCCTGATGTATAGCAGTGACATCACATTGTTGTAACCTTCAGCTGAGAAAAAAGAACCAGAATATTCGTCTTTCGCGTTATCTCGCCTTATGTCAGAAGAAACACGCTTTTTGCAAACCAAAACATCCTGGAGAAGCTGATTTTGTGAAACTTTCCGTTCTAAACATCTCGGTGCTTTTAGACATGGATTTTCACATTTCCACTCTGTAGAATAGTTCCTGTTGTTTCCTACCAAAAGTTGTCACAGACCTACAAAACTGGGATATCCACAGTCCTCCTCATCCCTTCCCCCTCACCCCTTCCCCCTCCCCAGACCACCACTCCTGCATCCCCCACCCAGCATGTCCCAGCAGAACTGGAAGAGTAAGTACACCCTACTTAATGCTATTACATCAAGATCTGTTACATATATGTCCATAGTTATTATTATCATAGGTAACGATTCCTCTTCTTCTTCGTTCAGCAGCACTACTGGGACCTGCATCAGCAATGCCCTCCAGCTTGTCGAAATCTGTAACAGCAGGGCAGCCCAACTTGTCAGAACCTGTAACAATACTGTAAACTACCTCAAACGTACTTCAAAAATCATGATCCCATACTAAATACCTCATTCAAAGCTGTCATAGTATCACAATGTTTCCGAAAAAATATGAACAGTTGACAAAGTACAGATAAAATACAATTTCATAAGTGTGAAGTTATCCAACTGTGTAAATATCTGTCACTGCCTTAATAAAAAAAAAATGTCTATCTCTCAGTTAAATTATCAGATAGCTTTGTAATTCTGTGTTAGAGAAATGTAGTACCAATGTGTAATGTTGTGAAAACAAATAACATATTAGATAGGCTACTAGCGCTTGCCACACGCTTAGTACACAAAGTAGGTGTGTATCCCCTGACGATAAATTTAATTATACCCTCAAATGTTACAGATTACAGCAATCGAATGAAATGTATCACTGAAAACCTTCTTTGTATCTTTGTAATTCAAAAATCTTTAAAAATAAATGTTTTAAGTACAAAAATTAATCACTCAAATGTGTGTCCTGTAGCGCTAAACTGTGCGTCTTGCTGTAAGATAATTTCTGACATTACTTGACGGTAAAAATGTGGCAAGTGTCGTAGTTAACGTCCCCCATAAGCAAAGCTCTGCTGAAATCAATGCACTTACCTCGTCATAAACAAAAGTGAAATATGACTACGAAGGCTTTCCCGGCGTAGTAATTGATAATATTCTTCTCGGGTTTGCAGCCGGATAATTACGTCTTCATGACACAATATTTCCGCGGACCACCTGTCCGCCATCTTCAGGTGAGAGTGCTGGTGCACGAACTCGCCGGAACTGACTTCCTAGCGCAAGCGGCGGCCCCTATATAGGCCGCAGAAGACCCACAACGCGTGCGCGAGACTGCCCTCTAGCGCAGTAGACATACCCCGCCGCCAGTGGTGGAAACGGGAGAAATCGAGATATCGCTGTCAAAAATTAAAAAAATTTTATTCCGACGATCGAACCACAGACCGTTGTTTTTTAATGTCAGATAACACCGGATCCCAAGTCCTACTTAAAAGATAACCCTTGTCTCTATTGATAAGATTGGCAGATAAACGAATCTCTATGGATTCTTTTAAAATACAGTCCCAATAGCGAGATGCAGGGGCAACCATTTGTGTCTCGTCATATACCATTCTGTGTCCCTCGGTGAGACAGTGTTCCGCCACTGCAGATTTCTCAGGCTGAAGCAGCTGTGTGTGCCGCTGACGCTCAACACATCGGTCCTGAATGGTCCGGATTGTCTGACCAATGTAAGCCTTCCCACAGTGGCAAGGGATCTTATACACCCCGGGCTTCCTCAAACCCAAGTCATCCTTAACAGAGCCAAGCAGCGCTCTAATCTTGGCTGGCTGACGGAAAATACTTTTGATATAATACCTTTTCAGAATCCTTCCTATCTTCGAGGAAATGCTCCCAGCAAAAGGCAGAAAAGCCACCGATTTGCAGGTATCTTCTGGTGGTTCAGGCGAAGGTCCAAACTGGAAAGCACGACGGATCTGTTTATCTGCATAGCCATTCTGCTTGAACACAATCTTAAGATGGTCCAATTCTTGTGTCAACCTTTCTCCATCTGAGATGGCATAAGCGCTTCTCGCCAACGTCCGCAGGACCCCCGTACGCTGGAAAGATGGATGACAGCTAGAAGCATGTAGGTAACGGTCCGTGTGCGTAGGCCTTCGATAAACACTGTGTCCCAGTGTCCCATCATCCTTTCTGTACACCAGAACATCCAGAAACGGAAGCTTTCCATCACTTTCCACCTCCATGATAAACTTGATGCTAGGATGCAGAGAATTAAAATGATCTAGGAGGCGGTCAAGAGCTTCTCTCCCATGAGGCCACACCATAAACGTATCGTCAACGTACCTCCAAAAACAGGTTGGTTTTAAGGACGCTGTCTTCAGCGCCATGTCCTCAAAATCTTCCATAAAAAGATTGGTGACTATTGGGGACAATGGGCTCCCCATAGCCACTCCGTCAGTCTGTTCAAAATATTTGTCATTGAATAAAAACTGCGTCGACGTCAACACGTGGCGACCAAGCCTGGTTGTTTCCTCATCCAGTTCTTGCCTGGATAGTTGACTTCAAAACACTGTTGCATGTTAACAGTTTCTAAGTCTGACAAAGCGTACTGGTAACGTGAGGTGAAAAATTTTATGGCAAAGACTAAGTTATAAAGCGGATTATCTCTCAATAAACGGTTTTACATACGCAATTTTTCTCAAGGTTAGCTTATGTTATGTTTCTCAAGCCCAGCTGTCGCACGTGGACGTCTGCAGTGTGAGTCATTGTCTACTGTCTCTTTGTTGGGGGGCGTCGTTATTGGGATTTGGAGACCTAACTTCTACAAATTCACCTTGCCGAGAGGGCCTTGCCCTGTTTGAATCCCGCCAGTTCTGATGTAATTCAGGTCTGTCGTTATGGCCATATCGTCTGTCGTCATGTCGGTAGTATCCATAGTTTCTTTCTTGTCGGTCATGCGATGGAGAATTTCTCCCAGAATCGTAACTGCGCGGTGGACCATTGCATCTGAAGTTATTGTGTCTCCATTGATAATAATGATTTTGGTTCTCATATTGTCTGTTTCTCTGATTGTCTCTGTCATGGTCATTACTGCGGAGAGGTGATCTTTCCCTGTAATTATTATTACTTTGCCAACGATTGTCATATGGGTGGTGTCTGTTTTGGTTACGATTTGGGTTGTAAGAATAGCCTTCTTGTGTTCAGTTGTAATTTCTGTCATCACGGAACTGTGACGAACGTGACCAGTAATGATTGTTTTCCTGTTTTCGTGACTGTCTGTGTCAATTTCTTATTCTTGTAAAAGTCCCTGAAAACCTTCAATGTCGTCTTTGCAACGTCGTGCCAAAATAATATGTCTTAAATATTCAGGCAATTTGATTAAGCAAATGCGTATGAGTTCTGAGGGGCTGTATGGGTTTGACAGGTACTGATTCTTGTGCAACGAGACTGGAAAATTTAGATTGTTCGACATGTTTCATCATTATGATGCTATGTTTTATGCGATCTTGAGTAGCTTGAAACCAATATGCTGAGAGGAAGACATGATAAAATCCTCCTTCACTGTGACAATCATGAGTGACCGATCGCATTCTTACAGCTGGTTCATTCTCTAAGTACCCACACATAAATTCTAATCTGTGCTCTAATGACCAGTTGGGAGGAAAACAATGAGAGAATTGATGAAGCCATGCTTGTGGATGAATGTCGTTGCCGGAATTCTTAAATGTTTTGAATTTACGTCTAGTAATGAACAACTTATAGTCAAAATCATCATGACGGTGAGTCGCATATCGGTCATTGTTACATCGTGTCGGCGTTTCCATCTCAAAATTCGGTGCACTTTGCAAATTTCTTTCATAATTTCTTAAATGACCTGTGTTATTATTTTGTGGCTTTTCCATATTACTATGTCTCTCTTCCCGTATTGAAGCGCGAGTGTACTCTGAAATATGTAATTCTCGTATTACATGTGCCAACTGATCTTGTACTTCTCGGATTTATCTTTTGTGTTGTGTATTAATTTGGTTCTGATTTTGTTTAAATTTCTTAATTTGTTCATGCTCTTCTGCATCAGTGAAGACTACAGGTCTTGGGTCATTCACATCATCATCTACCTTTGTAAATAAGTTGGTGAACTGATCCGAAAGCTCGGCTACTTTCTCCTATAATGTACTGATTTCCTCCGTGTGTTTTCCTGAACCAAGTTTTATAGTATCCACTGTGTCCTTTAAGTTTTCCTGAGTTTTTGTAAGTTGCGTAACCGAATCGATAGATGTAACTGAGTCAATATTAGCCCGCAAGGTATCATGATTTTCATGAACAATAGTTTGCAGTTCTTTTATGGCTGCTTCGTGATTCTGTAATGTATTTTCATTCCGCGAAAAATTAGGTTGAAAATGATCATAAATTTGTGTTTTTACATCGTTACAGACTGTTTGACATTTAGACTCGATGTTAAGTAACTCAGCAGTTAAATCTTAGCGTGTTTGTTTAAGAGTTGTGTAACTTTTGAAGCTTTTGCTGTGTTTATCTCTGATTTTGTTCCATTGTGTCTAACTTTCGAAGCTGTTGTCCCATTTTTTGCATTAATTGTAATAACAATGCACTGGTGTCTGAAACATGTTCCTCTGTACTTTTCGGCAGTGCATTTGCACCGGCAACATTCGCATTTTGAAAAGCAGAAAAAGTGTCTTGACTTGATTGAGAAACGTGTAACCACGCAAAACCAGAATCTACAGTATTTGCAAGATTGTGTCCTGTCATTTCGGATTCCTGGGGTAGCTGTTGCCGACCGACCGATCGACAATTCTACCCTGTTCACTACTTGTTTCACTGTCTACACCATTATTTATTGCCTGGTCCATTTCCCTATGCACAATTACCAAATTACTATGTTGAACATTAGTTAATTCATTACGCGGTGGTGGGAGGACGACGGTTCAATACCGCGTCCGGCCATCCTGATTTAGGTTTTCCGTGATTTCCCTAAATCGCTCTAGGCAAATGCCGGGATGGTTCCTTTGAAAGGGCACGGCCGACTTTCTTCCCCGTCCTTCCTTAATCCGATGAGACCGATGACCTCGCAGTTTGGTCTCTTGCCCCAAACAACCAAACCAACCAACCCATTACACGGTGGCGCTAACACACTACTATCGTCTTCACTGTCATTTGTCAGTTTACTTTGGAGCCTAGCATTACGTTTTTCACACGCCATAATTGTCCCAATATTTCACACGATAACACAGAAAATCACAATTTAAAGAGTAAAATACGAAAACACGTTAACATAGCACTGAAAATAATATCTAATTAATTGCAAGCACAGCTGTGAAATATTTGGTGCAAATCTACATGCATGCCACAACTGTTTTACTGTACAACACTGAAAAACTACAACTACAAAGGAGATTCTCTCTATAATTACGCGCTAGCAATAAACAATAACTATACTAATTACACAATCTACAAGAAAAAAATCAGAAGATTCCAATGAGGTTTATCCTCGGCTAAGGGTCGACATTTGAAATGTCCCATTAGAAAAATTATAAATGACAGCTGAGTAAAACTCAACGTGCTCAAACAGTTTTCTCTTTACTTCTTCTGATCATCACTAAACTGACACACAATATTTTTTTGCGCAACGCAATCTAACTTGCAAAATCCCCTACAAAAGAATGGCCCTGACTAACAATAACCTATACCTTTCATGAATCACTTACCTCACAAAAATCTTCGTTAATCGAACTACTGCAATACAGCGAGCACCAATACTGCCAGCTAAATAAAAGATTCTAATTACTGAAGGCACTAAGGCATAGTTAGCAAATGAAAGATTTTGATAGAGAACAAACAATGTATTTACCTTAATAGTGTTCAAAAGTCATCATATATATAACTATCAATTCATGACATCCATCTTAACAAATTTCCTTTTTATGGCGGGCACACGTCCCAATTGTCCGTTCTCAAAACTCTGGCATGTCTCTCTCCACATCCACCACTGCTGGCGGCTCACCTCCAACTGCGCAATGCTAAGCGCTCTTTACATCCAACTACCCAACACTACACGAGCGAATATTCCAACACTGAGTCCAACCAGCCACAGACTGCACATAGCACAGTCAGTAATTTTCATATAGAGCGCTACGTGGAGTTACCATTCTTATGTCCTTCCCAGCGGCTATTCTCTTTTATATCAGCAGGTGGTTACTCCTCTGCACTTCAGAGATGCATCCCTGTGTTATTATTACCTTTACTTCCTACAAAGGCTAGTGACTAGACTGGCTGGAGCAACTCTCTAGTATTTTATTTTTATTTTCTAGGTCATTGCCGCTCCCATGATTTAAAAATTGAAAAAAAAATTTTAAATTTTAACTATCGCTTTCACCAAATGACGGTATATTGGACGTGAATGGTGGGGAGTGGCTACAGGGCAATGTTCAACGTTACTGTGTTATATATAGCGTATGTGAGTACTTTCTGGTTTAGTCCAAAAAACTGGTTGTTTTTAAGCTTAATTTATACCTCAGAATTGGCGGGATCGAATAGTTAATATGAGCTCATATTATATTATTTTTTGTACAGATTGCCTAAGGACGCACCGGTACGTGGTGCGAAACCGGTCGCAGATTTAATCAAAATCATTCATATAGCCAGTGCGGAATTTTCTTTGGAAAAATTATTCTTACTGTACATGTTCATAGATACAATCTTATTATGAATGCTGCAGTTCTTCTTACGTCCAAGTCTGCTAAGAAAAAGTGGGTAGAAATTCCGCCCTATGCAAGACACAATTTTGTAATTTTGTTTTCACTCAGACATGTTTCGGCACTTTTTGTGCCATCTTCAGTGGGTTTATCTGTCTATTTTATTTCTGGAAAATTGTTGCTACATGCTGATCTCTTGTGTGGAACATATGTGACATGGTACAAAATTTTACATTTGTAAAAGAGGCGATTATTGGCAAATATGTTACATTATTTTGCATGGGGTACAGAGCTGAAACATATATCACCATGTTGAAACATTCTATAATGTTCATTTATGATAAGTCTAAAGGCTTTATTTTCATACTAAATTTGTAAATAAAGTGAATGTACTCATTTGTCTCATTTGTTTACATACCCCACTGGAAGCTATTGGATGTGCACGCTGGTAGCTTTAAACGTACATAGTCTACAGCTTGTAATTCGCAGACTTCCAAACTTTCTTTCAATTTTCTGTTTATTGTTCATTTCCGTCCGAGAAACGCTATATATCTGATTATTAGCCAAGTTACCTACAGTTTTTGGTTTGGTAAGTTTTCTCTTGTGTGTGTAGAGGTAGTATGCTTATTTCTTTCGTAGTTGTTACACATGCATTGTGTACGACTTGTTGGTAGCTATTCAACAAATTTTGGGACACAGACATCAAACTTAAAAAAAAAATAATGAAATGGAAATGAAGTCCCATGCTTCTTGACAGAGCGTAGAGGAACGATGAGGGAGACCCGCACCACCGTACTAGGGAAGGTCCTAATGGAGGTGGCTTGCCGTTTCCTTCCTCTGCCCGTAATGGGGATGAATGATGATGATGAAGACAACACAATAACGACCAGTAATCCAGGGGCAGGTGAAAATCCCAGATCCCGCCGGAGATCGAACCCGGGAACCCGTGGTTGGGAAGCGAGAACGCCACCGCGAGACCACAAGCTGCAGAAAATAAAAAAAGGATACTTAATATAAAACTGAACGAAGAATGTTTAGCCTATAAAATAACACCTAGCCATGTAGTCATAACTGTAAATAACATGTCATCTGTAGAATAAGAGACAGAGTGTAAAGCTGAAGTCATGTCGATAAAGCAAAAAGTTCCGTACCTATATTCCAAAAGTACCCATCATTTTTAGATGAATTAATGTACTGTGTTAGAACATACATAGATACCATAATAGAACGAAAACAGATAATCCATAAAGAGAAAGTCACCAAAACGATAAATCACACAAATGCCCATCAATCACAACATTAATATAACAAACACATCATTCACGAAGGAGCGATTAATCTAGCACACACGAATTTATCTGGACAGGGAAGCTGCCTGCTTGGAAAGGAACCCAAACATAACATAAACGCTATGGTGTCCCACAGAACAACAGGGAATATCATAACAGATACTGAGCGAGGCCTACACAACGAATCAAAAATAGAGACTGAACACACCTGAATACAGTACAAACCTAAATAGGGAACTAGTCGCTGAGGAAGTAAAACATATAACAACTTATAACAGAACCACCACAAAAGAAAACATAATGACAACTGAAAAAAGCCTACAGAAGAAATTAATGTAGGAAAAATGCCACTGTCACAGAATCAAGCAAGAGCAATTCAGTTGTACTCATAACAGAAAAGGAACTCATTGGCAACGTAAGAATTCATCCAAAGCAACAACACAGAAATAACAAGTGATCCAACAAACTGATATCATAAAACTTATGTAAATCTCTGAAGACATAGAAACTATTTTCACAGGTACAAAGATGAAAAGTCTGATACAGGAAAATTTAAAGGCCTAAAATTCACAAACCAAATATTCCAATATAACCATTGATAACTTTACCAATGCACCAAGATGCAACTTTGCCAGACAGACATACGCGTTGCTACAAGCAATACACAAGAACGCTGAAAACAGAAGCCTAGAGAACTCAAATGACTTCATAGGAAAATATGAAATCAGAATATACCAAACACAGCAACATTAATTTCATTTCACATGATTTCCACGTAGACACACATTCCAACACTAAAAACCATGGACCTGCAACTACAAGGAAATACCTGCAACAAACGTACAAGAAATATCAGCCACACTCACACTCATCACAGTACAGAACTACGACGTATCAACAACAAGTTTTACTCTCAACAAGAAAGACTGCCTACGGGATTCCCAATCAGTGGGCTCTTAGCTAACAGAAGTCACACAGAAAATCAAACCGTCAACAAAATACGTAAACCAAATCAGTACAAAATAAAACGTTGGTAGAGATACGTAGATAATATAATTTGAGTAATAGATTAATGAAAGACTCGTATAAAAGAAGTTCATGAAGACCTAAATGTATCCACTCACAAACACAGTTCACCACTGAAATGGATACAGATGAAAAACTCAGTTTTTTTGGCCGATCACAAGAGAAACAACAAACTTGAAGTCACAATTTACAGGAAATCTACAATCACGAGCACCATCACTTAAAGCAACTTCAGTCAACCCATTGGGTCATAAGGAAGCTACTTTCAGATATTAATACAAAGAATGGACAAAACGTCTATGAACAGACGGAACTACACAGAAGAACAGAAAATAAAACACGCGAAACAAGTGAACACCTGATAACTATAACAATACGTAATGGCGGAAGAAACAGTGAACTTTGCAAATCTTATAAAATGCATGTGTAACGACCACTGCTAAAGAAATAAGTGTGTGTTAATTCGACACAAACAGGGAAAAACATCACAAAATCAAAAACTTTAAGTAACGCCCTAAATAACCGCAAATACAGCAATTTTAAGTCGGAAATTAAGTATAAACAGAAAAATAAAAAAAAACATTTTGTTGCTTGCAGATGACAATTGTAGTATATTTAAATCTTCCAGCACAAATAACCAATAGCTTCAGTGCAAACTAGTTTGTGCATCCACTCTATTCCTCAATTTACTGTAAAACTAAAATATTTAGACGTACCGTAAATGAACAACGTAGAACGCCTAAACTCAATGTTATACTTATCAACTCTGTACTGTAAGCAAACTAGTGTGAAATTATTGACAACAGTCACTTCTTTTACAAATGTAGATGTTTCGTGACGAAAGTTGATCTAAGAGATTTACATGTAACAACAGTTTTGAAGAAATACAGTTAACAAATAAAGCAGCTGAAGTCATTACAAAAAGTGGTGAAACATGTCCACGTGAAAACAAAACTACAGAACGATATCTTTCATTTGGTAGAATTTGTCTCCAGTTATTCATACATAGTTTGTATGCTACCTTCATTTTATTCATTCGGACTCCCATTGCTTCCTCTTCTGTCAGCTGAGTTTCCATCCAATCTCCTAGATATTTACATCCCCTCACCTTCTAAATTTTTACTCCTCCTATTGCCATCCACCAGGGAGCTGCCCTGTCGTCTGGCATACTGCGTCTCCTTGATAAAGATCCGAAGGCCTGCTTTAGTTGCTTGTCTCTGTAGTTGCATGGAATGTTTAACTGCCTCTTCTAATGAGTCCGACAGTATCACAATATAGTCTGAAAATGCTAGACAGTCTACCCATACTCCTTTTCTCTTGCACCCCAGGCTTATTCCACACGCTCCTTTCACTTCTCGTCACAACTCCGCAATCACCTCATCAAGTCACAGTTAAAAAGCAAACGGAAGAGTCTGTCTCTGTGTTGTGTCACTCTGGTTTCAATCTTGAAGGCCTCTGGAAGCTTTCCTCTGAACTTGACCTTGAATTTTGTGTTTCTCAGGATCTAAAATTTCTAAAAGTGTTCATCTAACTATTGAATCGTACATAGGCTTTCTTGTAATCTACGAATATCTGCAAGAAATTTTTGGTCCTCTGTTTTTAATATGCGATTACAGGTCTCAGGCTCAAAATTTTTTCTGTGCATGGTCTTCCCTTTCTTAAGTCTCATTTGTACTCACTAATTTGTGGATTTAATTGTTTTTCCATTCCAATGAGCAATACTTTTGGAATGTCTTATTGGTCATTGGTATTAATGATATTCCACTGCAGCTCTCAGGCTCCGCCCCATTTCCTACATTTTTCTTGTAGTAAGTGTCCTTTCGTTGATCGTATTATCATTCATATACTTCAATTGTTCTGCAATGATCCCATCTTCCCCAGGAGCTTTATTATTCTGCGAGGTATTTATAATGCTGCTAACCTCTTCCTCATTTGGTAATCAAGAGTGGGCATTTGGTTTTTTCTCGTTGTAGCTGAATACTTCAGTTGGCGCTACACGGCATCATCTTGCAATTTCTTTCTTTTTTTTTTTTAATTTCGCGCCACCACTACTATCGAGCATTTTTAAATTTCCGCTCTTCGCCATCTTGCATGTGTAACGTCATTGGTATCGCTCAGTTGAATACCGCGTTTTATCAAACAGGGTTCTATTTTGTAATGTGCCCGCCTTCTTGATTTATGACGTCAGTTGGATCATATATTTCAATAACCCTTTAAGTGCAAAGTGGGTCTGCTTGTATTTTGGGGATGGTGGCATGGCTGCTTTAACAGAAACATTTCGTTTAGTCTCTTCTATAGCCTGCCGAGAGGGTCTGCTATCCTTTCCGACATTAGTTTTGGCAACCACCAAAATTGCAGTGGTAGGAAAGCGCTATTGTGGATCCAGCGGTACATGCGTTCAGTTGTGTTTGCAAGTAGGTTGCTGCGCTCTATTCATTCATGAAAGAGCAACAATAGTTTTCTCTACAGGCTGCTTCAGTGCTTAGGCAAACATCTTTACGAAGACGGATGGCTCAAAATGGTTCAAATGGCTCTGAGCACTATGGGACTCAACTGCTATGGTCATAAGTCCCCTAGAACTTAGAACTACTTAAACCTAACTAACCTAAGGACAGCACACAACACCCAGCCATCACGAGGCAGAGAAAATCCCTGACCCCGCCGGGAATCGAACCCGGGAACCCGGGCGAGACGGATGGCTATGTGGCCTTAAACGCCTGTTCAAGTGACAAGAGAAGACACGTTAAGTGTGTTTCCTACTCTTTCATGAAGAAAGGACTTTCCATTTTCCAAACTGCATGGACTTGGCAGCAATTTACACTGTATGGTGGGCCGATATATTGAATACTTGGTACGTGGTGGTGGAGCCGCATTTTCCACACTTCGTCTGATCGTTACAACTTATAATGGCGTCACCGTAGCGCTGACACATGCACAGCGCATCGGATTTTGTGCAATGAACCTAACAGCCTGCCGCAATGAACTCAGGCAACTTCGGTGGACTGAATGTCACTATAAAAGACTCTGATTCCTTGAGCTCACTATCAAACTTTTTTCTGAAACCTTAGACTTCAATGACACGTTCGATTTCCTTTTCCTGTCGCTATTCTTTGGTATCTACATCCATAATGTACCGGCGCGTCACAATTGCTCTATAATAGATTAGTCCATCGTGCAGCTCACTGCTGTTAGAAAATTCTCCAAATAGTTTGACATTTAACAACCTTCTCATGTGAGTAGCTTTCAATGTCTCGTTCAGGGGTGTACCATTTAAAAGCCTCTATGTAGATCTAAGTAGCCTACCAAATCCCTCTAGAGCTTTATGGATGTAGAAAATTGATAATTTTTCAGAGGAACCTTCTATACATTTGACAATAATACGTAAATTAACGACGACCGATTTTGTGGTCCGTTTCTATCACTGTTTCCTCTTACATTTGCAAACATCTGCGGTTGACTACCTACATGGTGTCTCTGTGGACTTTGGGTGTTACTACTGGACAGTGGACCGCCCGAACCACTGGCAGTAGAATAATTGGATTTAGGTTTCATGGAAGTCCCACGAGCAGCTAAGGAACTAATGTTCACCCATGTCAAGTGCCACTCGGCTGAATAACCTTTATACAACTCATGTGCGGTAGGTTCTCCAGAGGTTCCCCTTTACCGACTGTTCCACCTGAACAGCCATGCATCTCATCTGTGCGCAGCGCACCTTGAGCTTTTATTACAGAGGTTTTTGTAACCTTCGTGATCCGGACGGTTAAGCCAGGATCGCCGTTCCATGTGACATGCAACGTTTCAGCAATGCGCCAGACATTCGACGCTGGAGCTCGTGTGTAGCTTGCATTTCCAGAGGACTGGGAGCGTTCGCCAGTTACCAGCTGGGGAAACTAGGATTTACCAAGTCTGTACCCAAGAAACAAATGCTGAACCGCCTGTCTTACTCGCTTTTAAAGTGACCTGTGGGGTCACATGTAGCTTTATCTAAAATACCACAGATTCGGGGAGCTTTGCCCCCAGCCACCCCTAACAGAGAAAAATCTGGGGATCTTAATAGCCGCGGTAGTACCTCAATAGCACATAGACAGTTTACAACGACACGTGCCATATAAGAACGAGCATTATCCTGTTAAAAAGTGCCACCATATTACTGTCACATGAGAAGTGTCACATGAGGACGCCGTTCATCAGAGATTTACGGTTGCACCATCAGAGCTTCCTCAGTCTCTACCAGCCGTGACTTGAAGCCATTCCCGAAGCTGTTCACACCATGGAACCAGGAGTAAAACTGCTGTATACTCGAAAACATTGGAAGGAAGGCACATAGCCTAGATCGTCGCCATACTCGGCAACTGCTATCATTTGGGCTAGTGAAGAACCAAGATCTTCGCTGAACGCAATGCCACACCATTCAGCGGTAGTTCATTCTTCTCTAATTTCAACCGTTTGTGTTGTGGTCTAATCGAGAGCCTACGCAAGGCACAGTAATTCCCTAGACATGAAATGTTTCCGAAATTGCCAATATGAATCATGTGCAGTTTTATGACCACAAAGGGCATTTGTACCGGAACGGGTCGCGAAACCGGATTTCTCGCTGTACGTGAGAGGTCGTCTTAACCGTGCGGCTATCCGACCACGACTCACGGGCAGACCCAAACGTCCATACATGGTCGTCTCTGTGTCATACCTATACACGTACATCCTATTAATGTTATTCCCGTACACGGTAGACGTTTTATTTGTAAGCTACAAACTAGATATCCTTTGATAAGTACGAAATTGCAGTGCCTGTGTTGTGAGGAAGTACGATGCAATGCTCTTTCAGACATGCATCCCGGCCCAAAGGAACAGCCACTGCGGCAACTACAGCTGCTATGAAGGGCGTGAGATGTATTTGAAATTGCGAATATGAACCTCCCCCAGCTGTACAACGGAATGACGACAGTGGAAATTGGGGTCAGACAGGGACTCGAACCCGGATTTCCTGCCTTTTTTTTAAAAAAAATTGAGTTATTGTCTCATATATTGTCTGTTTGTGAGATGTATTAAGTAAATGGATTATCCCAATCCCATCTTAAATGAAACTAGAAATTTACTTTCTCACAATCACACGCATTTCGCGTACTGAGAGGAAAGTCTTGCCTTATGACAGACTACACTTCGGCACGCCCCGTGTCCAATACACATTGCTCACTTAGCAACGGCCACAATATGTGGGGGAACTGAGTTTCCGTTTCAGAGCGTTTCCGCAACGAATATACAATATAGCATGTCTCCAATATCTATGTGTATTCACCGACATGTAGGCAAGCTATTAATGTGTTATTTGTGTCTTTCTGACGTTTGAGAGGCAAATGCGGAAATGTGAACTATAGCGACGTTATTTCCAAATGTTTCCAATGTACTGTCATTCATTTCTTGACTGCTGGAGGACAAGCACTGGTAAACATCCATCGGAGAATGAAGAATGTGTCTGGGGCAGCGTGTCTCTCGCAAACCACCGTCGAGGAATAGTGCGATCAGGAATACTCTGCTTCGTGATAATGTCATAACGTAGAAGTTTCGCCAACTGAAGTGGGAGACACTAGATCAGCCACCCTATCGTCCTTATCACTCCCCATACAATTGCGAACATGTGCAGTAGGCAGTTACGGTCTTCTTCACGCACCAGGACAAGATGTTTATTCAGGGAGAAACTTCTGTCTGTTGTGTCGGTGGGGCGATTGCCTCAGAGCTTACGGGGACTTTGTCTGGTTGTCATACCGATGGTGGACTGTACGGCCTTTGAACGGAAATATTTTGATCGTCCTTTATAGCTTGCGGGCTTGTAACCAAGAAACGGCACACATTTCTGGTAGTGTTTAGTGTTATTACCAGGCCTCATAGGGTACATAAGGACACTGAACAGTGTCAGATGTTGAGTGATTACTCTGAATGACAAATCAATGACGTACACACATGTGAGACAGCGTTATCAGTACCCGACACAATTTCATAGGCGCCTCATTTTAGATCTCCATTTGACAGCTGGCCATATCGCGCTATATCCAGGTTTGTAGCTTATACCGATGTGTCAACGGTCCGAGGTTGGACTACATGGGATCGTATGGGCATGTAGAGTCGCTTTAAAGTTTTGTTCGAAAATGGTTCAAATGGCTCTGAGCACTATGGGACATAACTTCCCAGGTCATCAGTCCCCTAGGTCTTAGAACTACTTATATACGTAACTAACCTACAGACATCACACACATCCATGCCCGAGGCAAGATTCGAACCTGCGACCGTAGCGGTCGCCGGTTCCTGACTGTAGCGCCTAGAACCGCACGGCCACATCGGTCGGCATACCTGTACTCGTACATCCCATTAATATTATTTCTGTGCAGGTTAGACATTTTATTTGTAGGTCAGAGGCTCGGTATCGGCCGACAAATAGAAAATTTCAGTCCCTGTGTTATGATGAAATACAATGGAATCTTCCTTCGAACATGCAAGCAAGTCTGAAAGAACAGATTACCATGTACGCGTGTCTGCCAGATGGCATCAATTCAGTATCGATATTACTTTGATTTGATTGGGCGGGGCTTGCGCAAGGTGAGAACTGTCGTGATCGGTGAGAAGCGAATTTAGAGGCATGACGTGCTGGGACTGGAATAAGTCGACCCCAGGTAACAGCAGTTGGCGTGGCTCATGAACGGAGTTACTGCTGCACGCTGTTGACGCGGGGCGCGTAGGGTTTGGACAAGAACGCAGAGGCGCTGCTGTACGGCGTTTGTGCGGCCCGGGCCAGTGGGCAATCGGCGTTGATATGTGAGGCCCTAAATACAGGAACAACTACAGTTGAGAAATCTGCAGTCTGTTCAATATCGAGAACACGGCTTGTGCCCGATGTATTTAAATTAAGATTAAGCTGAAGTTATTTGTACAACTGTACAGGCGTGTATAAAAGAGTGGATTGTTAATATAGCTGGTACTGCTAAGCTTTGATTCTCTCGATTCTACAGCTGACAAATGAGTGACAGCGACATTAAGCTACCAGTTGTAAGAATTGCATAAAAGGGCGGAACTTCTAGCATTCGGGGCCGCTTTAGTTTAACACGTAGGCGCCCGACATTATTTCTTAAGTTAAATTTTTATGCAGCGGTGCGCTCTTTGAATCATATATTTAGTAGGACGGACACGTCTTGTGTGGCGAATAACGAACTATTGTTTTCCGTTTTGTGTATGCAGTTATCAGGTTCCTTACTGGCTCGTACACCGCATTTGTGAAGTGCTCCACGAGTAAGATCTGTCACGTCATTTTTTTAAGTAAATAGTATGCGTGACATTAACGACAGTAGAAGCTCATCATAACTAACACTTATTTGTGTGACAGGTTTAAGGCAGTGGTACAGGAACGATTGTTATTATAATTAACAGAATGCATTCATTTCTGTTTCAGGACTACCGAAATCTCCACCGTGGTGTTGTTGTTTGTTTCTCATGTTCAAAATGGTTCAAATAGCTCTGAGCACTATGGGACTTAACTTCTGAGGTCATCAGTCCCCTAGAACTTAGAAATACTTAAACCTAATTAACCTACGGACATCACACACACCCATGCCAGACGCAGGATTCGAACCTGCGACCGTAGCGGTCGCGCAGTTCCAGACTGTAGCACCTAGAACCGCTCGGCCAGCCCGGCCGACTGGTTTCTCATGTATTTGGGTATGTTGGTTTCTTAATATTATCTGCTTGCCTGTGTGCCTGTCTTGACACTTCCAATTATTTCGTTCAACTGAGTGATATGTTTTAATCAATTCTTGCAAATGTATGCTCTTGATTTATTTGTCCAAGCTCACTAAAATCGTAATTATTAGCCATTGTGAACAGCTAAAAGTTATTGCGCAGAAAATTTTGGATCGAGTTATTTATGTTAAGTGTATTGAACTCGTAAACCAGATGTTTTGAGAACTGATTTGTACTGACTGCCGTCTCTGTTCAAGGTTGGACACTATGCACGCTCCCCAGACCCCTCGAATTTATTTGCTGACTTTTCTGTGGTGGGACTGGGGAACGGATGCGCACCCCACCCTACGATCCGAGAACCGAAAGATAAGTTTAATTTCTTACCAGGTCAGAGATGCGGGAAACTGCTTGGGCGACATAAATAGTAAGTGGGTAAATCGCATACTGTAAAATTTTGGTATTCATTCATTGTTTTACGTAATCCTTAGGGAGACGTAAGGATAAACATTGAAAGTTAAAACTTAGTTTTCTCAACCTTCGTGTATGAACATACCTGATTAGGTTTTCTGTTTTCTTGTAACTGTTGAAGTAACTAAGGGCAAAGAGATACATGCAATTGTTTCTGTGGCATATCTGATAATTTGCTTCATCGTCCCTGTAGTGTGTTTAAATTATGTTTTTATTGGTTTTACGTGGATGTACAGAATGGAAGCTATATAATATTTGTATGTGAGTGTTTGACTTTTGTGATGAGATTGGTCGGTCTCTGAGTTAATCTACCAAATTCTATTAACTGAGACTAGTGGAGTGTTTAACTGATAATTTTTGGGCATTGTATTGTTTTGATGATGTTAATACCAAAGGGGAAATAGAAATATGCTCATATTAAAATGGATTAAAATTTTATTTAACATGCATCAGTACGCTGTACCTTACCACTTCCAAACCAACCAGTGCAAAACACCTCAACGGGCACTGTGGCGACTACAACTGCTATGAAATGTGTTTATAGATGCAAATATGAACCACCTCCGACTCTATAATGGAATGATGGCAATGAAAACTTGTGCTAGACCGAGACTCGAGTCCAGATTTCACTACGGTCGCAGGTTCGAATCCTGCCTCGGGCATGGATGTGTGTGATGTCCTTAGGTTAGTTAGGTTTAAGTAGTTCTAAGTTCTAGGGGGCTGATGACCAAAGATGTTGAGTCCGATAGTGCTCAGAGCCATTTGAACCTTTTTTAGTCCGGATTTCGCGATTTACGCTTGTGGTCGCCTTATTGGTCTCAGCTCTCCGAGCGTGACTGACAGCCATCCCCAAAGTACCACGTGTCGTCGTCTGTGTGTCGTACCTGTGCTTGTATATCCAATTAATGTTGTTCCTGTACTGGGATGATTTATGTAAGACATAGGCCTGACATCGGTCGATAAATTCAAACCTGCAGTGTGTTGTGAGGAAGCATGATGCAATATTCCTTCGAAAATGCATGCATGTTTGCAGGAAGAGGCACTGTGGCAACTACAGCTACTATGGAAACTTGTGGTGGTTCATATTCGCAACTATGAATGCATTTCATGTCTTTCATAGTAACTGTAGTCGCAGCAGCGCCTCTTCCTTCAGAAATCCTTGCACGTCTGAAGGAAGGTTGCACCGTACTTGTCCACATCACAGGCACTGCCATTTCTTATTTATCGGCCGATACCGGGCCTGCGATTTATAAATGAAACGTATCCCTTATATCGTAATGTCATTAGCGCTGATGCAGGCGTACAAAACTGCCACCATAAATTTAAATATGATCGGCTCTTATGTTAAATTTCTATTGTTACATGACATGTGGTGTCACCACGACACCACACTTGCTAGGTGGTAGCCTTTAAATCGGCCGCGGTCCGTTAGTATACGTCGGACCCGCGTGTCGCCACTGTCAGTGGTTGCAGACCGAGCGCCGCCACACGGCAGGTCTAGAGAGACTTCCTAGCACTCGCCCCAGTTATAAAGCCGACTTTGCTAGCGATGGTTCATTGACAAATTACGCTCTCATTTGCCGAGACGATAGTTAGCATAGCCTTCAGCTACGTCATTTGCTACGACCTAGCAAGGCGCCATTATCAATTGCTACTTATCTTGTGATGCATGTACCGTCAGACCGATGTTCACCAATTATGGATTAAAGTTAAGTATTCCAGAAGCTACGTACTATTTTGGCTACTATACAGACCTAGTCCTGTTCCAGACCTCACGCCATCCTGCGTGAGCTTAAACGCGTGCCTTTCGGCTTCCTCATAGTGGCTTGGCTGTCTTGCCAAGCCACAACATGACACATTATGACCAGCGGACTTTGAAATTGTCGTCTTCCAAGAGCAACAGACAGAGACTTGGCTTGATTTTCAATGTCACACTGCATACGTCACTCTAGCCGCCAACGGAGGCAGTGGAGCAGCGACTAAGAAACGTGATAGCGTTGTAGCAGAACATGTCACTTAATTGCAGTCAGGAGAAAGCTAACAGTAACAGTACCCAGGATCAGACTATTGACTGTCTATGCGCCATCAAGCACAGACGCATAACGAGAGCACTCACAGGTTTATTCTGAGAGAATCACTCGGCTTTTTGTGGGACATCTCTGTGGGCGGATATTTCAGCTGCGTTCTTGCAGGGAAAAACCAGTATCAAAATTTTACCACCCGTACGAAATTCCATTATTTAGTACATCAACTGACTCTTGTCGACACCTGGGAAGAAGTGCATAGCGATCGCCTGCGATATACATATGTCACGAGCCACTCAGCCAGTCGTATGTATCACTTCCCCACTCGCTTCAGACGTCCTGAATGCGGAAATGTGGCCTTCGCCCTGCTAAGACCACAGCTTTTATGCGAGCACAATCAGCCTCAAATGTCAAACATGTCTTAGATTGGGTCAGCATAGTCAGAAATACACGGGAATTCTGTGAAACATGCATCACAAAGTACTCGTACATACGTAAGTGATGGCACAAGCCAGCCCTAAGGCACGCAGTGATTACGTTTGACAAGGAACGAATGCTATGGCATAATAAGAGAGAAATTTACAAAGTGATTCTGTAGGACCTTATGGAGCACCCACCGTCCGCAGAACGTCAAGCTATCATATTGACCCCTACTCAGCGCCGGTTGGAAGGTGTAGTCGGAGCGCGATACCAAGACAGCAGAAACGTGTCGTTGCAGCTCTCAGACGACGCCGACAAGCACTGATCTGTTCTCTAGATTTACCTGGCGGTTGACACCTGGTATCGCAGGCGAACATCGCAACAGACTCCGAAGCTCACTGTCACCACTTCTATCGTAAGGAAGGTCGTAAGGATATGGCCACAGATGATCCATCGTGCCTTTGACGGCCAGGCGGCGGACTCTCTTTTAGCAAAAATCTGCGCTGCAGAAATCATCGATGCGTTTCCCAAGGGTATTCTTAAACCCGGGCCAGACGGACTGACGTTGCAGTTTTATAGGACCTTTAAAGACATGATACTGCCGCAGTGGAGGGAAATGTACCAGTATCTGCCGTCCATCACGACGACGCCACCACAGAAATTTCTGGAAGGGCTAATTATTCCGATACCCAGACACTCTGTAGGCACGCGACCTGACAGCTATAGGCAGATCACTTTACTCAACTCAAAGTTTAACATTGTTACTCGTCTCCTGGTGATGCGTCTCCTGTCGCCTGCGAAGACGTCCTAGGGCGGAGATACTAATATACCGGGTAGTTATAATTAAACTTTCCCTGTTTAACAAGTTATAACACGGAAACTAATTACCGTAACAGTACCGGACATGGTAGCATAAATGTGAAGGACATGGAAAAGAGAAATACTGCAAAATCAGTTCAGCTGAAGCACTTTTAATGGGCTGCTATGGCAAATAATATCATTACATATAGGTTGAATTACTGGTACAAAAGATGCTGAATATGGTGCCCATCAGTGTTCAAATAGTCTGAAAGTGCAGGATTGCATAGCAGAGCGAAAAGTCCATAGGTCAGTTGGCTACCTCTCTCGATATGTTGCGCTTCAGATCAGCACATGTTTATATATTCCCTGGTAAACCCTGTCCTTCAGGTAGCCCTACAACCAGAAATCACAAATGGTTCAAATGGCTCTGAGCACTATGGGACTCAACTTTTGAGGTCATCAGTCACATAGAACTTAGAACTACTTAAACCTAATTAACCTAAGGACATCACACACATCTATGCCCGAGGCAGGATTCGAACCTGCGACCGCAGCGGTCGCGCGGTTCCAGACTGTAGCGCCTAGAACCGCTCGGCCACTCCGGCCGGCCCAGAAATCACAGAGAGTGACATCAGGTGATCGTGCCACCGGAGCATTTGGAAACGATCAGCTGATAATTCGATCATTTGGAAATGTGTTTCGGTGAAGCAGGTGAACTTTGAGTTCAATCCGTCTTTCTACTGTAGGGCGGGGATCACATGATGGCGAAGAAAATCGCAGTAACACTGTATGTCTTTGTACCTTGAGCGCCAACAAGTTCAAAAAAGAACTGGCCAATGATGAACGTAGCCATGAAGGCACAGAATACCGTGATACGTTCCCCATACACCATCTTCACCTCCAGTAACTTGAGGTGAGGATCCCCACACTCGGTAATTCTGTGTGTTCACTTCACCCATCGGAGGAAAATGAGCTTCGTCTGTCGATAGGATGGTCCAGGACTAGCCTTCATCAACTTCAATCTTTGCAAGAAACTGGAGAGCGAATTCAATACATCGTTGTGTGTCCTGTGGTGCAAGCTCCTGTACGATATGAATCTTGTACGGATACCATCTGAAAATGGTACAGTGGACCATGGGGTGTTAAACTGTCGTGACACAGCACGCGTACTGCCTGTCGATCGGGTATTGAGCGCAGCGTTGTCCGCCATAGCAATAGCGATTTCATCAGCCACCTGTGGTGCAACCGGGCGTCGGCCTCTTCCCGGAGCGACGCCCAGTTCTCCATTTGTTTCGAACTTCTTCAACGTGATCCGCACAGCATGTGGAGAGAGAGGATCCTTCCGTAACCGTGTCTCGAAGTGCAGCTGCAGCATCACTGTTGTTTTGATAACAGAGCTGCACGAATAATGCCCCGCTCCTTTTCCAATCTCATGTTGACACGTCATCAAGTGCGCTGCGAATGATCAGATGTGTGAGACTATGAATCATTATGAATCACGGCACCTGGTGGCCATTGCTGGAACCGGACGGTGGCACTGTGACGCATGCAAATCATGCACCCGGTACATTGGACGTTAATGGTACCGAATTTGATACTCGTACGATAATTAGTTTCCGTGCTATAACATGTTAAATATGGAAAGTGTAATTATAACCACTCGGCACAATAAACGCTATGTGGCTGTAGAGGCGCTATCGCCATTGTAATGTCTACCGCAGGGAGCCACGAATTCCTTCGACTTCGATCAGGTAATCGATCGCGTGAACCACACTTTCCTCGCGAATGTGGTGGAATGGATGGCTTCTGATCACATACTGAGTCCGGGGCGGTTGTCCCCTTTTAATCATTCAAGGATCATGTACGCCATCGCACTAGAACCACTTCCCTGCGGCCTACAACGTCGTTTGTCAGGGATTACCTTGCAAAGATGCACTTTCAGCGTCGCCAGATCCTGCACAATGACCATTGGAAGGGGGCTTCCGGATGAAAGTGTGCCTCAATTCAGGGCGATGGAGACTCTACGCTGTCTAGGAACAGATTTCACTCGAGACGTTTGTCGCACCGTGGTTATCAGATTTCGGCGTCTTCTTCGGAACATCATGATGAGCTTTCGAAGTCAGTTGCTGCGAGCAGTGGACATGTTACAAAAGGCACTCTTTATTAATATTTATGAAGTGTCCACATAACACACATCGGACATATTTTACCTCCATCTACACTGATGGCACGACGGATGCGACCGGCCTTAGGTTATTTTGTCATTATCCATGCTAGCTTTACACGCAAAGCATCTTTAAGTAATGGGCTCACAGCCTCATTATTATCACCAGACTCTGGTCGAAGCACTCTAATCAAGCTCATGTCAACCGCCGATGGCCCTGGCCCACATTGCACCAGTGACATCTCTTCTTAAATACAGTTGTTTCCATGAAGACTTTCCTCGCTCTAGGGTTCTCGCTATAGGAGATATTTATAACCTTTTAATGCGGTCTCAAATTCGGAACGCTGTCAACGCGAGTCACCCAGAGGTTACGTGACCGACAGTTCAACTATCATATTTCATCACGGAAACGAGTGTCATTCGTTGCATCGTCGTTGCTGGTATATATCCCAAGCGAAACATACCCATGCTATCGCCCACTCTGCCTAAGCTGTTGCATGAACGACACAGACGAACACCGTCTCATCTGGGGCGCGGAGGCGGACTTAAGGTTCCATCTCCAGCAGATACCGACCCTTTATGTCCGGATGCCAATGCACGTGACTGTCCCAAATACTCTCATCTGTCCGGTCGCGTCGTATTTTCCTCGTTCAAAAATGTATGCGGTCACTTGGATAAAGGTTACAGACCCAGTAACGTGATCGATTTTTGGACGTTTTGTGAACACAACACTACATAATGAGACGACGTGGCAAATTACAAATTACAAAGTTCAAATTCAAATAGCTCCAAGCACTATGGGACTTAACATCTGAGGTCATCAGTCCCCTAGACTTAGAACTACTTGGGTTCCCGGGATCGATTCCCGGCGGGGTCAGGGATTTTCTCTGCCTCGTGATGGCTGGGTGTTGTGTGCTGTCCTTAGGTTAGTTAGGTTTAAGTAGTTCTAAGTTCTAGGGGACTTATGACCACAGCAGTTGAGTCCCATAGTGCTCAGAGCCATTTGAACCATTTTTAGAACTACTTAAACGTAACCAACCTAAGAACATCACACACCACCATGCCCCAGGCAGGATTCGAACCTGCGACCGTAGCAGCAGCGCGGCTCTGAACTCAAGCGCCTAGAACCGCTCGGCCACAGTGGCCGGCTACAAATTACAGTCCACTTTTGCTAATTACTTATATAGCATTGTTTACAGCATGCCACGCAGTTGGAACCTGCCAGATGAGTGGAGCTGAAAGACGCATCTCTATTCTCATGAACATCGAAGGCTTGGCATTCCACCTCAATGGAATGTTGTCAACCAGCGTCTAGCTTCTCTAACTTCTTCAAAACGAGCGTTCGCCGATGTATTTTCCTACATAAGATGCATCTTAGAGTTTTTTACCTATTTCTTACGTTATTAAAAGGAATTTACTCTTATTCATTTTACATTGTGCAGTTAAAAACAGAAAAAAAACATGGAATTGTTTCCTTAGTTGTCGCTAAATATCGCTAAATGCAGTTGGGGAAATGTCTAGGTCGCACAATTCGTTATTAAATGTTACACGTTTCCAAAAATCATCGTCAGACATAAGATGTAGATTCATAACTGCAACTTATGTCGTACCTGATTTGTCACCTACCTCTAATACGGAATAATGCCTGCATTAAGTAATGTTACGTTGCCATTTGGGTTGCGCGCGTGGGGCGAGATTGAATTATTTTATATTAATTACTTTTATTATTTGAGGAAAATATTTTTTGTTACGAAATAAATCTCGCATAAACAGCCTGGTATGAGTGTGCATAGGACACATAAAATACGCCTGGAGAAATTGAAGAATGACATCTTTTTTGTCGTTCAAGCCCCGTTGAATTCTATTCCTGTCTCAAGGAAACCTTTGTTTGTGATAGTGTTTTCTATCTTTTTAAATCGGTCTTTGCGTGGCGAAGAGAGTGGTAATAAAAATATTGAAGTCCACGTCTGCACAAACCCCACTCTGAAAATCACTCGACCTAAACCACTACACAATAACAATTAATTTCCTTTGAAGATAGTGTTTCTTATTGCACCAATGAGGCAGAACAAGACCCTCTTTCATTGCCATTCTTTATTGGTTTCCCTGGTAGCACGGATATATTAATGTGTGTGACCTATCATTGTCGTTTCAGTTTTCCCACGTCACACGCTTCTCGTTTGAAGAATTCAGTTATAGCTTGATTTATTAAATGGACGTGACTGTCTCATTAATGTTTGGTATTTTATATTGCGATTTACAATAAAATATGCAGATTCATTAAACGAATATCAGAACAATTTTTAATGAGAATAACACGCGAAATTTATTACATAATATAAATTAAAATCGTTATTACAACACCCTTTCCATTCGGCGAAATGTTACCTATACAGCTTCGTGGTATGCAATTCTGGTCGTCTCAACGGCTGACGATTTATCTTAGAGATTGGTATTTCTAATCATATACGATATCTCATGTCAGTATCTCTTTTTCTCAACACTTGAGAATGAGGTTTGGTTAGAAATATTTTCTAATCAGCTTCTGACTTTGAATACCGATTCTGCGCTAAAACTTACTATTTGCAGAATATTATAACGTTAAAGAGACTTTTAGCTACCATAGTCGAAAGGGCATCATGGATGCTTAGCTTCATACCTACATTTTACGAAGCTTACTTATTAATCACGAGTATGAGACTCCCTTTTGTATTTTCTTATTACAAACACAATTAATACAAAATTGTTTTTAAATCCTAATTAACTGTATAATTCGTATACAGCGCTGACATAGATAACTGAGACCACTGTAGTAGTCCATTACCTCTCCCAGTCGTACAAGCAGGCTTTTCTAAACAGATACACTTTCCGGAATGGCAAACATATTTGTCACTGTCTCCTTGAATTGTGATTTACCGATTGGTACTACCGTCTTAATGTCCGTACATAAAGTACGAAGTGCAACTAGATTCTCAAAATACAGTTAACAGTTAGCGTCGCCTTAGTGATATACCAGGTCAGTAGCGAACACCACGTTCTAACCTACATGTTTCACATTTATTTACTACGTTGTGTTTTATACAACTTCTGAATCCTAAATCCTTTTATGGAGCTGGTGTTTTACGTCTTTAATGAAGATTAAAAACTGCATTATGCGGTACACGGTTGTAAAGCATATTGTATTAGAGACGGTAGATTCTGATCTAGGATCAGAACATCATTGTGTCCATTGTAATAAAGAAGAACAAAAACACACACAGCAAAATATGCAGTATTAAAGGAAACATTTCGGGAAACAACATTAAATACACCACATCTCACACCACTCTAACGATGTACTTACGAAACTATTTCAGCTATGCATTTGCGTGATTGTAATAACAGTTATCAGATGTGCATTTTCCCATCACTGATAGTAGCTCTATATATTGAACGTTATATCAGTTTAACCTTATAGACTACTATGTGTCATATACTCATGGACTGAACTAAGTCGGTAAATGATTATTCAATGAAGTCTTTAAGGCATTGCAAAGACATACCCACTACTTGTAGTCCCTCATAAAACATACTGTTACAACTGTGCATTGCATAATCCAGTTCTCAACATCCACTGTGTAATATTTCCTTACAGAGAGAATGTTGATGGTGTTACTCATCTACGTTGTTCGGCTCCCGAGAGTAAGCTAATCATTGGCGTATCAAGCATGTAGTACATTTATACAAATGTGACATTTATTGCATGCTTCCTTCTTGCTGGTACTAGCAACGTATACAAAGTGGTAGGAACGTGGAGGAAGCTGTAAGGTGTCGGGCCGAAAATACGTTCACACATAATTTATTAGACAAAAATGAAACTTCAATTTTAAAACCCAACAATCTTATTCTATCTTTCGCAGAATGCATAACACATGTTTTGTTCTTCATATTACCATTTCTGTTGACTTCAAGCTACAAGAAATAACAGTTAAACAGTGTGATGATGATCTGCATGAAACCAAGCTGTAACCACAAATTTTACACACTAACTATAGGTCAAAAGATGAGGAGTCAAAACTGAAGAGAGTTTCTGAGACTTTAGGTAACAACTATGAAATGACAGAGCCGTTTTATGTACAAGTTAACCCCTGAGTTGAGCAAAGTAACTATGCTTAAGAGATTTTGACGTGAGCCAGTTACAATATTTCCACCTGATCAAGCTAATACTAACTTGCTTCTGTGATACACATTATTAAACCTTGTAAATGACGTTATGCCAATGTTCAAGGCAGGGAACAAATTAAAAAAAACACGTAAGTAACTTCATAACTTCAATTAATAAAAGACACTAAAAATTAAAGCCTGAGAACACAAACACGAAATAACATTAATCACGGGCACACAGTTTTCAAAATGGTGTCTCCCTGTAGGAGCCGATTTACTGTATTAGAAGGCATCAATAAGACAGTTAAGAAAACAGTAATGACAGCTTTTAAGTAAATAGTAAATGTCTATAACTAACAGTCCACACAGTATGCAGAACTTGAAATCGTAGCAATACTTACAATTCACTAATTGGAAAACAACAGGGTGATAAATTAAGAAAACGGAGTACTAAGGAGACCGGCTCCAAAGAATAACACACATGTACAAGCCCCACTGTCAAGTCGACTGCCTGCTCCGTGCGTTTTTTAAAACATCAGTCATTAATGCGGACTTAACGGTGTGTTGAACAGAGGAGAACATTTGGATAGAAATACCTTAGACACAAATTTCTTACCAAAAGTAACCCACCGACATAAAACATAAGGGAAGGCACTTTTACGCTAAAGAAGGACCTAATTAGTGGTATGTGTTACACAACAGCTGCTGCTTCCCTTTTTTTATGAATCTTATGACGCTTAAAACAGCGAGCCACGACGTACTCTCCTGTGCCAATCTTTTCACCTCAGATAAGCAGTTGCTACATACGTCCTCAATTATTTGTTGGATGTATTCCAATCTCTGGCTTCCTCTACAGTCTTCATACTCTATCACTATGGAAATTATTCCACGATGGCTTAACAGATGTCCTATATTCTGTCGTTTTCCTTGTCAGTGTTTTCCATATATTCTTTTGCTCACCAATTCTCTGAAGGGCCTACCCGTTCCTTACATTATCTGTACACGTTTCAACATTCTTCTGTAGCACTACATCACCACATTTCAAAGGTTTCCATTCTCTTCTGTTCCCGTTTTCCCACAGTCAGTGTCTCACTGTTCTTTCCTCTTCAACTGAACTGCCTACTGAGCTACTCATGATCGCAGTATCTACAGCCTCGGAGAACTACAAGCACATCTCCTCATTCCTCAGTACGTCTGCATCACACTTCTTCGCCTATTGATTCTTCCTGGCTAATCTCTTAAACTTCACCCTACTCTTCATGACTACTACATTGCGATCTCCGTCGATATCTGCTCCTGAGTACGCCTTACAACGTCGTATCTGATTTCAGAATCTCTGTCTGACTATGATGTAATGTAACTGAAATCTTCCAGTATGCCCTGACCTTTTCCAAGTATACCTCCTCCTCTTATGATTCTTGATCAGAGTATTCGCTGTCAGCATATGAAATTTATTACAGAACCCAATTAGTCTTTCTCGTCTTTCGTTCGTACTACCGAGCCCATGAGACTGTCGGCTGGTATCGATTGCGGTCTGTAGATCGAATTTCTGGTTCGTCTCCCCTCTGGTCGCCGTGCGGAGTCCTTGCGCTGCAACTTCCGGTGTGAAATGTTTGCGAAGTGGGCGACTGCGGTACGGACAGTCATCAGGGAAGTGGAGGGAGGGAAATGGTTGGAGGAAATCTATGTTGTCATGTGCCAGTGGTCGCTGTCTTGACCGATTCACTCTGATGGGAAAGAATTTGATTATGATTAGCTGATTCCGGTACGCTGAAAGGGCACCTCTTTCCTGTTGTCGAGCCGTGTTATGTGATCTAGTTTTCGGCGTTTGCGGGACCTATTGTTACATTCCTTCCCTGTGTGATTCTTCTTTGAGTTGAGAACTTGTGCTTTTCCGGAAATTTGGATCCGCCGCTAGTGTGGCCTATATCGCTTATAGAAACTGTTTGAGTCTGCCTACCTCGGTGTTCGCTGAGCTCCCTGCGTTGCTTTACTGCAAACTGATTTGGTTACGATCCCCGGGTATGACGATTGTGTTGACAGTTTTTTACTGTTTGATTTCAAGATACCTTTTGAAACGGAGTTATTTTCGCCCTGACGAACATTCTCCCTTAATAGTGTTACCTCTTGCCAAATGATGATCACAAGCGGTGGGAGTGTGACGGCCACCGCAGGCGCTGCTGTTGCTGTCAAGAACTTTTATGATTAATGTGTTCTTTTAATTATGGTTTATATTCAGATCTGGCTAGATCTATTAACATACTGGATGTAGTGCCAGAAACCTGTGAAATTTTCTCTGTTCGCAATCTTGGGTGTTGTAATACGAGATTCCCTATCTGGTTCTTGGAGTCTGATTGGGTCGGCGGACCATCTTGTACTGGTATCTCATCATTATTGTATTAATAGAGTCAGGATTTTAACCTGAAAGTGAAGTTCAAAGTTGTTACTTAAAATATACTTAAACAATTTCAGTAGCTTTGTTACATTAATATATTTATTCTTGGTTAAATTCTGCTAGTGTTGAAATTCTTAATTTAATCTCTGTATCATCGCACTAATTGACCTGTTGGTGTTTCTAGGCATCTTCTTGATACATGTCGAATATTTTACGAGCACTGTTCTGTTGCCTCATGAATCAGATACTGTTTCTGCAGTCTCTGCGTGCAATTGGCCCAGCTTCACAAGGAAGAACGCATCGGAGGCGATATTACTGGTCAGAATTTGGGATACGCCGCTGCCGCTACCTTGTGTGAAGCTACTCTACGGTACGGTGACTGCTGCTTAAGTTAAATGGTTCAAATGGCTCTGAGCACTATGGGACTTAACATCTGAGGTCATCAGTCCCATAGATCATAGAACTACTTAAACCTAACTAACCTAAGGACATCATACACATCCATGCCCGAGGCAGGATTCGAACCTGCGACCTTAGCGGTCACGCGGTTCCAGACTGAAGCGCCTAGAACCGCTCGGCTACCCCGGCTTGCTGCTGCTTAAGTTAATTCTTGGGTCTAAATGCACTCAGAGTTCGCACATTTTTTGTCTTTGGGTTTGTATACATTTCGGTGCCGTGCTCTTTCTGTATCAAAGTTACCCTAGTCAGACGGACCATTTGCTGGCCCTCGTATTTGCTTAAAGTTGTCAGCTCTCTCAGAGGACTCTATTTCATTTTGGTTTGTAATTTAGAAACTATTCTGTTATCCCGGGAAGGACGTTCGTTTGAACATTTTACCTGTTTCTAAATTTGTACTAGTCGTTGTTACATTTGACATTAAAAAATCTTGCTTTAAACTTGACAGGTCACTTAAAGTATCGTGTTACATCTTGGGTCTGTAATCTAAAACCATTGTGTTAGCCTGGGGCTAACACAATGTCGTTGTTAAATTGGTTGAGCCATTGTATTCCTTTGAATTTGAAGCATTCCACTGACTGTTTTAGGAACTGCTGATCTCTAAACGATTATTTAATTGTATCTTGGATATTCGGGAATCCAGCCGGATGTTCGCGTCGTTCTCGCACGATATTTCAACAGCGTGCCTCGCTGTCTTCTTCAGGTGCTACCTGAGACTGGTCCTTGGCTCGATCGAGTCCAGTATTTATGCCTGGGAGGAGCTGGGCGTTCCCTAATCGGTCCGCGCCGGGTCGAGTGTTCCATCTGTGGTCCGCGCCCGCCAGACTCAGCTTCAATGGACCCCTCCAGTCGCAGATGTTCCGACTGCCGTCGGCGCCCGTTCTGGCCGTCCTCAACGGATGTGGTTATCATCTGAGGTGTGTCAGACCTGGTCTGAGATGTTGGGTACTCTATTTCCTGACTGTTACTATGATTTCCACTTCTGTTTCGTGCTGGGCGCTCCCTAATCGGTCCACGCCGCGTCGTGTGTTCCGTCTGAGGTCCGCGCCCGTCAGACGCGGCTACATTGTCCCTCTCTGGTCGCTGGTGTTCCCTCCGCCGTCCGCGCCCGGCCTGGCTGTCTTCTGAAGTCGAGTTCATGATCTGGGGTGTGTCAGATCTGGTCTCCAATGTCAGACACCTTGTCTCACGGCTGTTCTCTCGGTCTCCACTTCTATTTCTTGTAGAATCCCGGAGTGTCCTGCGCTGAGTTTTCACAAGCTCAAGTGCTGGATTCCAGGCAGTGCTGATTTGGTATCCCGAGTCACGGTTGATTAGATTGTCTGTGACCTTAATCTCAATGGCTTCTTTAATGACACTGTCCCAAAATCTTGAGGTCTGTGTCACAATCTTGGTGTCATTGTAATCCATTGAATGACCAAGTTCCAGACAATGCTCTGCTATGGCTGATTTAGTTGCCTGCCTGAGTCTGGTATGTCTCTGGTGTTCTTTACACCTGATGTTCACAGTTCTGGTGGTCTGGCCAATGTATGACATTCCACACTGGCATGGTATGTTGTAAATACCTGGCTTGCGTAGCCCCAGGTCATCTTTTACATTCCCCAGCATAGCCCCAATTTTGGTGGGTGGGCAAAATATGCTCTTGATGTCATATTTCTGGAGAATCCTGCTGATCTTGGCAGATATAGGTCCGGCATATGGCAGGTATGCCATCTTCTTTGCCTCTTCTGGTTCTTCTTCTTGATCCTTTGGCCAGTTAGCAGGTTGAAGTGCCTTCTGAATATCTCTAGAGGAGTACCCATTCCTGCTGAACACTGATTGTAAGTGTTCTATTTCTGTGGCCAGACTATCAGTATCTGACAGAGTTTGTGCTCTGTGGACCAGTGTTTTGAGCACTCCATTCTTCTGTGCCGGATGGTGGCAACTGCTGGCTTGTAGGTATAAGTCAGTGTGCGTAGGTTTGCGGTACACACTGTGTCCAAATGTGCCATCTGCCTTTCTCTTCACCAGAACATCCAAGAAAGGAAGTAGTCCATCCTTCTCCATTTCCATTGTGAACTGAATGTTTGGATGGCAAGAGTTCAGATGTAGCAGGAACTCATCTAACTTCTCTCTACCATGGGGCCAGATGACAAAGGTATCATCCACATACCGAAAAAAGCACTTGGGTTGATATGTGGCTGAAGAGAGTGCCTCCTCTTCAAACCTTTCCATAAATAGGTTGGCCACCACTGGTGATAGAGGGCTGCCCATAGCCACCCCTTCTGTTTGTTCGTAAAATTGACCCCCATATAGGAAGTACGTCGAGGTGAGTACATGCCTGAATAGATCAAGGAGAGCCCCATCGAACTTCTCTCCAATAAGCTCAAGTGACTCCTTCAGTGGTACCCGTGTGAAGAGAGACACCACATCGAAACTAACCATGATGTCTGTGTCTGTGATGTGTTGCTGGCCCAGTCGTTGCAGGAAATCCTCTGAGTTCCGGATGTGATGTGCACATTTACCCACATGTGGTGTCAACATCGTCTTCAGGTATTTCGCAGTAGGGTGAGTTGCTGCGCCAATATTGCTGACAATAGGTCTCAGTGGAACCCCATCCTTATGAACCTTGGGGAGTCCATAAAGTCTAGGTGGTGCTGGCGCTTTGGGACGCAGCTTCTTGATGACTTGTTCAGGCAGGCCCATCTCCTTCAACAGAGCCCTGGTCTTTTTGTCCACTTTCTCTGTAGGGTCGCTTGCTATTGACCTGTATGCAGGATCCTCCAGAAGTTGTTGTACCTTTCTGTCATATTCTGTTTTCTTTAGGATGACTGTGGAGTTCCCCTTGTCTGTGGGCAACACCACAATGCTGTCATCCTCCCGGAGACGCCTCAGGGCCACCCTTTCATCACCTGAAATGTTGGATTTGGGTGGCTTGGTCTTGGTGAGCGCCCTGCAGGTCTCTCTTCGGATCTCTTCGGCCACACTAGAAGGTAGCGTGTTGGCCACTTGCTCAACTGCACTGATGAAAGCTGTGACAGGCACATTTCTAGGGGTCACTGCGAAATTGAGGCCCTTGCTAAGTACTTTTAAGGTGGTCTCATCGAGCTGCTTGTCACTTAGGTTGACCACTGTGCGTGTGTCCCCAGTCTGTTGCGCCTTGTTGTTGAGGCGCTCAAACTTGGCTAGTTGGCGTGCCATTGACTTCTTGCTGGTGCATTCTGCTAGAGACCAGGAGGCACCGTCAACCTGGTCCCAGTCTTGAGTGGTCAAGGAAGCTGCTATAGTTAGGTGAAGATACAGCAACTCCCTAGACAAAACATCCAGCCGGTGGCGCAGGTCGCGCACTCTCTCTCTAACCAGAGCGAGACTAGCTCGGTGTTTTATCCTGTTTGCCGCTCTCGAGTTAACATGATGCTTGATCCTGGCGAAAACTGGAACTACCTCCCGCCTCAACAACAAGGCGCAACAGACTGGGGACACACGCACAGTGGTCAACCTAAGTGACAAGCAGCTCGATGAGACCACCTTAAAAGTACTTAGCAAGGGCCTCAATTTCGCAGTGACCCCTAGAAATGTGCCTGTCACAGCTTTCATCAGTGCAGTTGAGCAAGTGGCCAACACGCTACCTTCTAGTGTGGCCGAAGAGATCCGAAGAGAGACCTGCAGGGCGCTCACCAAGACCAAGCCACCCAAATCCAACATTTCAGGTGATGAAAGGGTGGCCCTGAGGCGTCTCCGGGAGGATGACAGCATTGTGGTGTTGCCCACAGACAAGGGGAACTCCACAGTCATCCTAAAGAAAACAGAATATGACAGAAAGGTACAACAACTTCTGGAGGATCCTGCATACAGGTCAATAGCAAGCGACCCTACAGAGAAAGTGGACAAAAAGACCAGGGCTCTGTTGAAGGAGATGGGCCTGCCTGAACAAGTCATCAAGAAGCTGCGTCCCAAAGCGCCAGCACCACCTAGACTTTATGGACTCCCCAAGGTTCATAAGGATGGGGTTCCACTGAGACCTATTGTCAGCAATATTGGCGCAGCAACTTACCCTACTGCGAAATACCTGAAGACGATGTTGACACCACATGTGGGTAAATGTGCACATCACATCCGGAACTCAGAGGATTTCCTGCAACGACTGGGCCAGCAACACATCACAGACACAGACATCATGGTTAGTTTCGATGTGGTGTCTCTCTTCACACGGGTACCACTGAAGGAGTCACTTGAGCTTATTGGAGAGAAGTTCGATGGGGCTCTCCTTGATCTATTCAGGCATGTACTCACCTCGACGTACTTCCTATATGGGGGTCAATTTTACGAACAAACAGAAGGGGTGGCTATGGGCAGCCCTCTATCACCAGTGGTGGCCAACCTATTTATGGAAAGGTTTGAAGAGGAGGCACTCTCTTCAGCCACATATCAACCCAAGTGCTTTTTTCGGTATGTGGATGATACCTTTGTCATCTGGCCCCATGGTAGAGAGAAGTTAGATGAGTTCCTGCTACATCTGAACTCTTGCCATCCAAACATTCAGTTCACAATGGAAATGGAGAAGGATGGACTACTTCCTTTCTTGGATGTTCTGGTGAAGAGAAAGGCAGATGGCACATTTGGACACAGTGTGTACCGCAAACCTACGCACACTGACTTATACCTACAAGCCAGCAGTTGCCACCATCCGGCACAGAAGAATGGAGTGCTCAAAACACTGGTCCACAGAGCACAAACTCTGTCAGATACTGATAGTCTGGCCACAGAAATAGAACACTTACAATCAGTGTTCAGCAGGAATGGGTACTCCTCTAGAGATATTCAGAAGGCACTTCAACCTGCTAACTGGCCAAAGGATCAAGAAGAAGAACCAGAAGAGGCAAAGAAGATGGCATACCTGCCATATGCCGGACCTATATCTGCCAAGATCAGCAGGATTCTCCAGAAATATGACATCAAGAGCATATTTTGCCCACCCACCAAAATTGGGGCTATGCTGGGGAATGTAAAAGATGACCTGGGGCTACGCAAGCCAGGTATTTACAACATACCATGCCAGTGTGGAATGTCATACATTGGCCAGACCACCAGAACTGTGAACATCAGGTGTAAAGAACACCAGAGACATACCAGACTCAGGCAGGCAACTAAATCAGCCATAGCAGAGCATTGTCTGGAACTTGGTCATTCAATGGATTACAATGACACCAAGATTGTGACACAGACCTCAAGATTTTGGGACAGTGTCATTAAAGAAGCCATTGAGATTAAGGTCACAGACAATCTAATCAACCGTGACTCGGGATACCAAATCAGCACTGCCTGGAATCCAGCACTTGAGCTTGTGAAAACTCAGCGCAGGACACTCCGGGATTCTACAAGAAATAGAAGTGGAGACCGAGAGAACAGCCGTGAGACAAGGTGTCTGACATTGGAGACCAGATCTGACACACCCCAGATCATGAACTCGACTTCAGAAGACAGCCAGGCCGGGCGCGGACGGCGGAGGGAACACCAGCGACCAGAGAGGGACAATGTAGCCGCGTCTGACGGGCGCGGACCTCAGACGGAACACACGACGCGGCGTGGACCGATTAGGGAGCGCCCAGCACGAAACAGAAGTGGAAATCATAGTAACAGTCAGGAAATAGAGTACCCAACATCTCAGACCAGGTCTGACACACCTCAGATGATAACCACATCCGTTGAGGACGGCCAGAACGGGCGCCGACGGCAGTCGGAACATCTGCGACTGGAGGGGTCCATTGAAGCTGAGTCTGGCGGGCGCGGACCACAGATGGAACACTCGACCCGGCGCGGACCGATTAGGGAACGCCCAGCTCCTCCCAGGCATAAATACTGGACTCGATCGAGCCAAGGACCAGTCTCAGGTAGCACCTGAAGAAGACAGCGAGGCACGCTGTTGAAATATCGTGCGAGAACGACGCGAACATCCGGCTGGATTCCCGAATATCCAAGATGACAACAGATCGCCGGGAAAGCATGAAGAATTATATTTAATTGTATTTTACTATTCTTCATTTTTTAAAAATTGTTTAACAAATGTGAATCACTTGACAAATAATGAATGATGTCATAACTTGGTCAATGAATTCCTGTTAATCTGGCTTGCTTGAGCTTAGCCCATATTCTACCATAATCCTTTCGCGAAAGGCATAGGTCCCGTGTTCGAGTCTCGGTCCGGCACACCGTTTTAATTTGCCAGGAAGTTTCATATCAGCGCACACTCCGCTGCAGAGTGAAAATCTCATTCTGGAAACATTCGAATGATATCGACATTTTGTTTGAAGTTTTGGATACGTTAGAAGATATGGGAAATAACTGTGACGATTCCATGAATTGTGGTCAGGTGTTTCAGTAACAGTTCTGAACAAGAATACCATCCAAAGCTAAAAGAAAAAGAAAACACGTACTGCAAAAGCTTTCACCGACAACGAAAAGGCAGTGAAATATTGGTTAAACGAAGGAGGGAAAAAATGGTTCAAGTTACGCAGTGTGGAAAGGCCTTTTCGTTTCGTAAAATTGGAGCATGAACTGTACAAATGGAAGAATGAATTACATGAATAAGAAATATACGCCAAACGGACACCCAAAACCATCTGAATGAAAAAAACTGTTCGAAAGATTTAGAACTGCTCTGGAGACGCTATACACCCATACCGATGGAGGACTGAGTCCCCCAAATTGCATCTGACATGAACGTTGTTAATTCGCAGGCTTTGTTGACCTGACATCGCAGGTTCAAGAAATCGTACAGAATGGGAAATCGCAAAATTACCAGTTTTACGTCACGCGAACGTGTACAGCAGCTGCCAGTGATAGACAATGCTACAGAGAAATTCATAGCAGACTTAAAGTCGAAACATGATATTGTCCACGCTACTGCTGTTTATAACGCTGATCAGTCAGGTTTCGTGGAAGAACAGCGTGCACATCGCACTTTATCATTTAGTGGTGAAAAAAAGACGGTGTCGGTTGCCTAGTCAATGAATGCAATGACACATTCATATACGATAATGCCAGTGGTAAGTATGAGACGTTCACTGTTTCTGCAGATGTATATCATTCCTCAAAAACCGCAAGGCAGATGAGGACCAAAAATAAAAAAATGGACTGTTTAGTTGCAATAATCTTGTAATCGACGTATCAAAATCTGTAAAAATGGAAAAGAATAATTTCAACAATTCTTTCGAAAAGTATTCCTACCAGCTGGAGAAACTAATTGATTGCTTTTGTTGGATTCATTGCCTGGACATAACAACACCTCTGTTTTTGTGGAGGACGACGAAAAATCTGTAGATATAATGTAGATTCCGCCTGAAACTACTAGTGCGTTTCAGCCTCTCGATAAAGAATTTTTTCGACAGTGGAAAGTATTTTTCAGGAAATTATCAGACAACATAGTTTCCGATACCTCTCTCTCATTTCAAGTTTATTGGCGGAACAGTATTCTTAAGCTCTAGTAATTTGTGCATTACCAGTTTTCTTCGCCGCGTCTTACGAATTTGGTCAAGTGTGCCTGGTATGAAGCGCAATATGCAGAACAACGACCGGGACCATTTCTCACTCCATCCCAGTTCTGTCTAAATAAAACTGCAAAACGCCTGGCTGCATTAATTTTTCCTTTGTCCGGTGTGCCTGTACCAAGGAAAATGGACAGTTCGCATTTTTGTGACGACTACAGGGAATAAACAAAGAACTGTTTCGCTAACAGTCAAATGTACAACATTCAAATATTAGTATAAAGAATGGCGTATAGGAATTGTTACAAAATGTAGTACTGCAAGACAGATTTCACTTTAACAAATTACAAGTCCTCATTGGTGGAAATCGTCTGTGACAGCAAACAATGCCATTAATTTATTTTCTCTTCTAGCCACTTTTATCAGAATTACATGTGCAAGAGTTGAATTGTCGATATGAAATTATTCAAAGGAATGTTTGTATAGTTTAATCCAGGTTTTCACTGCAGCGAACTAGCCAACAAGCACGAGTAAAAGAGAATTCTGTCTGGTGTACCCGATAGGCCTCTTGCAGGCCTTACAACTGGACGCCACTGCAGCTACTTGCGTGTTACTAACCTCCCCAGTTACCTAATCGGAAAACGGAGACCTGTAGTTTAACGTGGAATCCGAACCACATGTCTTTAATGGTCAATCCAACATGTGTGAGAAGTGAATGGTCGGTTAAAAATCATAGTAAAAGATTGTGTTCTAAACGGGATTTGATCCCGCGCTCTCTGGATTGTATGACGAAGCGCGCGTTTTGGCAGTAGACCATTTTTGCTTCACAAAAAAAAAAAAAAAGAAAAAAAAAGAATATGACCATTAGACCTCACATGCATAGTGGGAACGCTAGCTGTGTCACCTCTTGAGATCGTGCTCGATGTTGGTAACTGGTGTTCTGTTTATAAATTTCGCCTCAATGCAAATGAGAAGCCAGAGAGAAATGGCAGCCGACCTACAAGGAAAATTTGGGACCAGAGGTAAGGAAAGATGGAGCTGGAATTCCGTCTAAAGTGCACGATACCCACGCCCTGGCGCATGCATATGGGTGGCCTACGGGGCGTCCCCCCCCCCCCGCTCCCCTCCCCCTCTCCTGCGGAGCCGAACGCAAAGCCACCCACGCCGCCGCCGCCAGTCAGCCCGCATGCCATTTGTATCTTTCTTCAGTCGACTCGAGTGAATCGAGTTATCGAGCAGTTGTACTATGTAGCACGCACGTCCGGTCATCGTACTTTATACGTTTCTGTCTGGCACATAGATAGCTAACACATACCTACGAGAAAAGTACGGCCATTTTAGTGATCACAATACGTTATTCTGTCTGGCATTTGTTCGAGAGGAGTAGCGATTATTCTACTGTTTTACCAGAGGTAAGGAGAGATGGAGCTGGAATTCCGTCTAAAGTGCACGATACCCACGCCCTGGCGCATGCATATGGGTGGCCTACGGGGCGTCCCCCCCCCCCCCGCTCCCCTCCCCCTCTCCTGCGGAGCCGAACGCAAAGCCACCCACGCCGCCGCCGCCAGTCAGCCCGCATGCCATTTGTATCTTTCTTCAGTCGACTCGAGTGAATCGAGTTATCGAGCAGTTGTACTATGTAGCACGCACGTCCGGTCATCGTACTTTATACGTTTCTGTCTGGCACATAGATAGCTAACACATACCTACGAGAAAAGTACGGCCATTTTAGTGATCACAATACGTTATTCTGTCTGGCATTTGTTCGAGAGGAGTAGCGATTATTCTACTGTTTTACCAGAGGTAAGGAGAGATGGAGCTGGAATTCCGTCTAAAGTGCACGATACCCACGCCCTGGCGCATGCATATGGGTGGCCTACGGGGCGTCCCCCCCCCCCCCCCGCTCCCCCCCCCTCTCCTGCGGAGCCGAACGCAAAGCCACCCACGCCGCCGCCGCCAGTCAGCCCGCATGCCATTTGTATCTTTCTTCAGTCGACTCGAGTGAATCGAGTTATCGAGCAGTTGTACTATGTAGCACGCACGTCCGGTCATCGTACTTTATACGTTTCTGTCTGGCACATAGATAGCTAACACATACCTACGAGAAAAGTACGGCCATTTTAGTGATCACAATACGTTATTCTGTCTGGCATTTGTTCGAGAGGAGTAGCGATTATTCTACTGTTTTACCAGAGGTAAGGAGAGATGGAGCTGGAATTCCGTCTAAAGTGCACGATACCCACGCCCTGGCGCATGCATATGGGTGGCCTACGGGGCGTCCCCCCCCCCCGCTCCCCTCCCCCTCTCCTGCGGAGCCGAACGCAAAGCCACCCACGCCGCCGCCGCCAGTCAGCCCGCATGCCATTTGTATCTTTCTTCAGTCGACTCGAGTGAATCGAGTTATCGAGCAGTTGTACTATGTAGCACGCACGTCCGGTCATCGTACTTTATACGTTTCTGTCTGGCACATAGATAGCTAACACATACCTACGAGAAAAGTACGGCCATTTTCGTGATCACAATACGTAATTCTGTCTGGCATTTGTTCGAGAGGAGTAGCGATTATTCTACTGTTTTACCAGAGGTAAGGAGAGATGGAGCTGGAATTCCGTCTAAAGTGCACGATACCCACGCCCTGGCGCATGCATATGGGTGGCCTACGGGGCGTCGCCCCCCCCCCCCCCCCCGCTCCCCTCCCCCTCTACTGCGGAGCCGAACGCAAAGCCACCCACGCCGCCGCCGCCAGCCAGCCCGCATGCCATTTGTATCTTTCTTCAGTCGACTCGCGTGAATCGAGTTATCGAGCAGTTGTACTATGTAGCACGCACGTCCGGTCATCGTACTTTATACGTTTCTGTCTGGCACATAGATAGCTAACACATACCTACGAGAAAAGTACGGCCATTTTAGTGATCACAATACGTTATTCTGTCTGGCATTTGTTCGAGAGGAGTAGCGATTATTCTACTGTTTTACCAGAGGTAAGGAGAGATGGAGCTGGAATTCCGTCTAAAGTGCACGATACCCACGCCCTGGCGCATGCATATGGGTGGCCTACGGGGCGTCCCCCCCCCCCCCCGCTCCCCTCCCCCTCTCCTGCGGAGCCGAACGCAAAGCCACCCACGCCGCCGCCGCCAGTCAGCCCGCATGCCATTTGTATCTTTCTTCAGTCGACTCGAGTGAATCGAGTTATCGAGCAGTTGTACTATGTAGCACGCACGTCCGGTCATCGTACTTTATACGTTTCTGTCTGGCACATAGATAGCTAACACATACCTACGAGAAAAGTACGGCCATTTTAGTGATCACAATACGTTATTCTGTCTGGCATTTGTTCGAGAGGAGTAGCGATTATTCTACTGTTTTACCAGAGGTAAGGAGAGATGGAGCTGGAATTCCGTCTAAAGTGCACGATACCCACGCCCTGGCGCATGCATATGGGTGGCCTACGGGGCGTCCCCCCCCCCCCCCCGCTCCCCCCCCCTCTCCTGCGGAGCCGAACGCAAAGCCACCCACGCCGCCGCCGCCAGTCAGCCCGCATGCCATTTGTATCTTTCTTCAGTCGACTCGAGTGAATCGAGTTATCGAGCAGTTGTACTATGTAGCACGCACGTCCGGTCATCGTACTTTATACGTTTCTGTCTGGCACATAGATAGCTAACACATACCTACGAGAAAAGTACGGCCATTTTAGTGATCACAATACGTTATTCTGTCTGGCATTTGTTCGAGAGGAGTAGCGATTATTCTACTGTTTTACCAGAGGTAAGGAGAGATGGAGCTGGAATTCCGTCTAAAGTGCACGATACCCACGCCCTGGCGCATGCATATGGGTGGCCTACGGGGCGTCCCCCCCCCCCCCGCTCCCCTCCCCCTCTCCTGCGGAGCCGAACGCAAAGCCACCCACGCCGCCGCCGCCAGTCAGCCCGCATGCCATTTGTATCTTTCTTCAGTCGACTCGAGTGAATCGAGTTATCGAGCAGTTGTACTATGTAGCACGCACGTCCGGTCATCGTACTTTATACGTTTCTGTCTGGCACATAGATAGCTAACACATACCTACGAGAAAAGTACGGCCATTTTCGTGATCACAATACGTAATTCTGTCTGGCATTTGTTCGAGAGGAGTAGCGATTATTCTACTGTTTTACCAGAGGTAAGGAGAGATGGAGCTGGAATTCCGTCTAAAGTGCACGATACCCACGCCCTGGCGCATGCATATGGGTGGCCTACGGGGCGTCGCCCCCCCCCCCCCCCCCGCTCCCCTCCCCCTCTACTGCGGAGCCGAACGCAAAGCCACCCACGCCGCCGCCGCCAGCCAGCCCGCATGCCATTTGTATCTTTCTTCAGTCGACTCGCGTGAATCGAGTTATCGAGCAGTTGTACTATGTAGCACGCACGTACTTTATACGTTTCTGTCTGGCACATAGATAGCTAACACATACCTACGAGAAAAGTACGGCCATTTTCGTGATCACAATACGTAATTCTGTCTGGCATTTGTTCGAGAGGAGTAGCGATTATTCTACTGTTTTACCAGAGGTAAGGAGAGATGGAGCTGGAATTCCGTCTAAAGTGCACGATACCCACGCCCTGGCGCATGCATATGGGTGGCCTACGGGGCGTCCCCCCCCCCCCGCTCCCCTCCCCCTCTCCTGCGGAGCCGAACGCAAAGCCACCCACGCCGCCGCCGCCAGTCAGCCCGCATGCCATTTGTATCTTTCTTCAGTCGACTCGAGTGAATCGAGTTATCGAGCAGTTGTACTATGTAGCACGCACGTCCGGTCATCGTACTTTATACGTTTCTGTCTGGCACATAGATAGCTAACACATACCTACGAGAAAAGTACGGCCATTTTAGTGATCACAATACGTTATTCTGTCTGGCATTTGTTCGAGAGGAGTAGCGATTATTCTACTGTTTTACCAGAGGTAAGGAGAGATGGAGCTGGAATTCCGTCTAAAGTGCACGATACCCACGCCCTGGCGCATGCATATGGGTGGCCTACGGGGCGTCCCCCCCCCCCGCTCCCCTCCCCCTCTCCTGCGGAGCCGAACGCAAAGCCACCCACGCCGCCGCCGCCAGTCAGCCCGCATGCCATTTGTATCTTTCTTCAGTCGACTCGAGTGAATCGAGTTATCGAGCAGTTGTACTATGTAGCACGCACGTCCGGTCATCGTACTTTATACGTTTCTGTCTGGCACATAGATAGCTAACACATACCTACGAGAAAAGTACGGCCATTTTCGTGATCACAATACGTAATTCTGTCTGGCATTTGTTCGAGAGGAGTAGCGATTATTCTACTGTTTTACCAGAGGTAAGGAGAGATGGAGCTGGAATTCCGTCTAAAGTGCACGATACCCACGCCCTGGCGCATGCATATGGGTGGCCTACGGGGCGTCGCCCCCCCCCCCCCCCCGCTCCCCTCCCCCTCTCCTGCGGAGCCGAACGCAAAGCCACCCACGCCGCCGCCGCCAGCCAGCCCGCATGCCATTTGTATCTTTCTTCAGTCGACTCGCGTGAATCGAGTTATCGAGCAGTTGTACTATGTAGCACGCACGTCCGGTCATCGTACTTTATACGTTTCTGTCTGGCACATAGATAGCTAACACATACCTACGAGAAAAGTACGGCCATTTTCGTGATCACAATACGTAATTCTGTCTGGCATTTGTTCGAGAGGAGTAGCGATTATTCTACTGTTTTACCAGAGGTAAGGAGAGATGGAGCTGGAATTCCGTCTAAAGTGCACGATACCCACGCCCTGGCGCATGCATATGGGTGGCCTACGGGGCGTCCCCCCCCCCCGCTCCCCTCCCCCTCTCCTGCGGAGCCGAACGCAAAGCCACCCACGCCGCCGCCGCCAGCCAGCCCGCATGCCATTTGTATCTTTCTTCAGTCGACTCGAGTGAATCGAGTTATCGAGCAGTTGTACTATGTAGCACGCACGTCCGGTCATCGTACTTTATACGTTTCTGTCTGGCACATAGATAGCTAACACATACCTACGAGAAAAGTACGGCCATTTTCGTGATCACAATACGTAATTCTGTCTGGCATTTGTTCGAGAGGAGTAGCGATTATTCTACTGTTTTACCAGAGGTAAGGAGAGATGGAGCTGGAATTCCGTCTAAAGTGCACGATACCCACGCCCTGGCGCATGCATATGGGTGGCCTACGGGGCGTCGCCCCCCCCCCCCCCCGCTCCCCTCCCCCTCTCCTGCGGAGCCGAACGCAAAGCCACCCACGCCGCCGCCGCCAGCCAGCCCGCATGCCATTTGTATCTTTCTTCAGTCGACTCGCGTGAATCGAGTTATCGAGCAGTTGTACTATGTAGCACGCACGTCCGGTCATCGTACTTTATACGTTTCTGTCTGGCACATAGATAGCTAACACATACCTACGAGAAAAGTACGGCCATTTTCGTGATCACAATACGTAATTCTGTCTGGCATTTGTTCGAGAGGAGTAGCGATTATTCTACTGTTTTACCAGAGGTAAGGAGAGATGGAGCTGGAATTCCGTCTAAAGTGCACGATACCCACGCCCTGGCGCATGCATATGGGTGGCCTACGGGGCGTCGCCCCCCCCCCCCCCCCGCTCCCCTCCCCCTCTCCTGCGGAGCCGAACGCAAAGCCACCCACGCCGCCGCCGCCAGCCAGCCCGCATGCCATTTGTATCTTTCTTCAGTCGACTCGCGTGAATCGAGTTATCGAGCAGTTGTACTATGTAGCACGCACGTCCGGTCATCGTACTTTATACGTTTCTGTCTGGCACATAGATAGCTAACACATACCTACGAGAAAAGTACGGCCATTTTCGTGATCACAATACGTTATTCTGTCTGGCATTTGTTCGAGAGGAGTAGCGATTATTCTACTGTTTTACCAGAGGTAAGGAGAGATGGAGCTGGAATTCCGTCTAAAGTGCACGATACCCACGCCCTGGCGCATGCATATGGGTGGCCTACGGGGCGTCGCCCCCCCCCCCCCCCGCTCCCCTCCCCCTCTCCTGCGGAGCCGAACGCAAAGCCACCCACGCCGCCGCCGCCAGCCAGCCCGCATGCCATTTGTATCTTTCTTCAGTCGACTCGCGTGAATCGAGTTATCGAGCAGTTGTACTATGTAGCACGCACGTCCGGTCATCGTACTTTATACGTTTCTGTCTGGCACATAGATAGCTAACACATACCTACGAGAAAAGTACGGCCATTTTCGTGATCACAATACGTAATTCTGTCTGGCATTTGTTCGAGAGGAGTAGCGATTATTCTACTGTTTTACCAGAGGTAAGGAGAGATGGAGCTGGAATTCCGTCTAAAGTGCACGATACCCACGCCCTGGCGCATGCATATGGGTGGCCTACGGGGCGTCGGGCCCCCCCCCCCCCCCCGCTCCCCTCCCCCTCTCCTGCGGAGCCGAACGCAAAGCCACCCACGCCGCCGCCGCCAGTCAGCCCGCATGCCATTTGTATCTTTCTTCAGTCGACTCGAGTGAATCGAGTTATCGAGCAGTTGTACTATGTAGCACGCACGTCCGGTCATCGTACTTTATACGTTTCTGTCTGGCACATAGATAGCTAACACATACCTACGAGAAAAGTACGGCCATTTTCGTGATCACAATACGTAATTCTGTCTGGCATTTGTTCGAGAGGAGTAGCGATTATTCTACTGTTTTACCAGAGGTAAGGAGAGATGGAGCTGGAATTCCGTCTAAAGTGCACGATACCCACGCCCTGGCGCATGCATATGGGTGGCCTACGGGGCGTCCCCCCCCCCCCGCTCCCCTCCCCCTCTCCTGCGGAGCCGAACGCAAAGCCACCCACGCCGCCGCCGCCAGTCAGCCCGCATGCCATTTGTATCTTTCTTCAGTCGACTCGAGTGAATCGAGTTATCGAGCAGTTGTACTATGTAGCACGCACGTCCGGTCATCGTACTTTATACGTTTCTGTCTGGCACATAGATAGCTAACACATACCTACGAGAAAAGTACGGCCATTTTCGTGATCACAATACGTAATTCTGTCTGGCATTTGTTCGAGAGGAGTAGCGATTATTCTACTGTTTTACCAGAGGTAAGGAGAGATGGAGCTGGAATTCCGTCTAAAGTGCACGATACCCACGCCCTGGCTCATGCATATGGGTGGCCTATGGGGCGTCGCCCCCCCCCCCCCCCCGCTCCCCTCCCCCTCTCCTGCGGAGCCGAACGCAAAGCCACCCACGCCGCCGCCGCCAGTCAGCCCGCATGCCATTTGTATCTTTCTTCAGTCGACTCGAGTGAATCGAGTTATCGAGCAGTTGTACTATGTAGCACGCACGTCCGGTCATCGTACTTTATACGTTTCTGTCTGGCACATAGATAGCTAACACATACCTACGAGAAAAGTACGGCCATTTTCGTGATCACAATACGTAATTCTGTCTGGCATTTGTTCGAGAGGAGTAGCGATTATTCTACTGTTTTACCAGAGGTAAGGAGAGATGGAGCTGGAATTCCGTCTAAAGTGCACGATACCCACGCCCTGGCGCATGCATATGGGTGGCCTACGGGGCGTCGGGCCCCCCCCCCCCCCGCTCCCCTCCCCCTCTCCTGCGGAGCCGAACGCAAAGCCACCCACGCCGCCGCCGCCAGTCAGCCCGCATGCCATTTGTATCTTTCTTCAGTCGACTCGCGTGAATCGAGTTATCGAGCAGTTGTACTATGTAGCACGCACGTCCGGTCATCGTACTTTATACGTTTCTGTCTGGCACATAGATAGCTAACACATACCTACGAGAAAAGTACTTCCATTTTAGTGATCACAATACGTTATTCTGTCTGGCATTTGTTCGAGAAGAGTAGCGAATATTCTACTGTTTTCTTGTACAGAGAATCTTCGATACGAAGCGTTGTAATTACAGACTATTCGCCGAAAAAGAAGCAGTAATACAAGGACTGAAGAATGAATAAGTAATAAGTCCTACTTGAAGCAAGTGTGGAGATTAAGAGTGAGAGTGATCAGTTGATTGTGAAGTGTTAATAACAGTAATTCCTAGTAAATTGTCAGTGAAAATATTGTTACGAGATTCGTAACAATATTTGTACTAATAACATAATAATAGTTTCCCGTACATAACTCGTAATATGAGGTAGGTATGAGAACCTATTGATGCCTGTATCTCCAGTAAGAGTGACTTTATAGAAGATTCCTAAAAACGCATTGTTACTTCACCACTGACCATTAAAATTGCAACACCAAGAAGAAATGCAGATGATAAACGGGTATTCATTGGACAAATATATTGTACTAGAACTGACAAGTCATTACATTTTCACGCAATTTGGGTGCACAGATCCTGAGAAATCAGTAGCCAGACCAACCACTTCTGGCCGTAATAACGGCCTTGATACGCCTGGGCATCGAGTGAAACAGAGCTTGGATGGCGTCTACAGGTACAGCTGCCCTTGCAGCTTCAACACTGTACCACAGTTCATCAAGAGTAGTGACTGGCGTATTGTGACGAGCCAGTTGCTCGGCCAACATTGACCAGACATTTTCAATTGGTGAGAGATCCGGAGAATGTGCTGACCAGGGCAGCAGTAGAACATTTTCTGTATCCAGAATGGCCCATAGAGGATCTGCAACATGCGGTCGTGCATTATCCTGCTGAAATGTAGGGTTTTGCAGGGATCGAATGAACGCTGCAGCCACGGGTCGCAAAACATCTGAAATGTAACGTCCACTGTTCAAAGTGCCGTCAATGCGAACAAGAGGTGACCGAGACGTGTAAGCAATGGCACTCTACACCATCACGCCGGGTGATACGCCAGTATGGCAATGACGAAAGCACACTTCCAATGTTCGTTCATCGCGATGTCGCCAAACACGGATGCGACCATCATGATGCTGTATACAGAAGCTGGATTCTTCCGAAAAAATGACGTCTTGCCATTCGTGCACCCAGGTTCGTCGTTGACTACACAATCGCAGGTGCTCTTGTCTGTTCAAAAATGGTTCAAATGGCTCTGAGCACTACAGGACTTAACTTCTGAGCTCATCAGTCCCCTAGAACTTAGAACTACTTAAACCTAACCAACCTACGGACATCACACACATCCACGCCCGAGGCGTGATTCGAACCTGCGACCGTAGCGGTCGACACTGGACTCGCATTCGGAAGGACGACGGTTCAATCCCGCGTCCGGCCATCCTGATTTGGGTTTTCCGTGATTTCCCTAAATCAATCCAGGCAAATGCCGGGATGGTTCCTCTGAAAGGGCACGGCCGACTTCCTTCCCTAATCCGATGAGACCGATGACCACGCTGTCTGGTCTCCTTCCCCAAACCAACCAACCGTAGCGGTCGTGCGGTTCCAGACTGTAGCGCCTAGAACCGCTCGGCCACTCCGGCCGGCCTCCTGTCTGTGATGCAGCTTCAGGGGTAACCGCAGCCATGGTCTCCGAGCTGACAGTCCATGCTGCTGCAAACGTCGTCGAGCTGTTTGTGCAGATGGTTGTTGCCTTGCAAACGTCCCCATTCGTTGACTCAGGGATCGAGACGTGGCTGCAGGATCCGTTACAGCCATGCGGGTAGGATGCCTGTCATCTAGACTGCTAGTGATATGAGGCCGTTCGGATCCAGCAGTGTTCCGTATTACCGTCCTAAACCCACAAATTCCATATTCCGCTAACAGTCATTGGATCTCGACCAACGTGAGCAGCAATGTCGCGATACGATAAACCGCAATCGCGATAGGTAACAATGCGACCTTTATCAAAGTAGGAAACGTGAAGGTATGCATTTCTCCTCCTTACACGAGGCATCACAGCAACGTTTCACCAGACAACGCCGGTCAACTGCTGTTTGTGTATGAGAAATCGGTTGGAAACTTTCCTCATGTCATGTAGGTGTCGCCACCGGCGCCAACCTTGTGTGAATGCTCTGAAAAGTTAATCATTTGCATATCACAGCATCTTTTTCCTGTCGGTTAAATTTCGCGTCTGTAGCAAGTCATCTTCGTGATGCAGCAATTTTAATGGCCAGTAGTGTATATAGGCCCTGTATCGAATGCACCAGAAAGGAACGGAATCGACAATAAAAGTTCCACATACATAAATTACCGGATGAAGTCATCATTGGAAAGTCGTCCTTATATTATACGTCGTAAGGTACATATTGGCTAGTGACTTTCACAGTAGGTATTTCTTCACACTGCACAAGTGTGGAAGCGAACGTTCTGGCAGCGAATGTTCTCGAAATAATCGAGCTACATATGTAAGGGAGGCAGGGTCGCTGCCAGGTACTCAATTTGAAAGATACAACCGTGGCGGTAACTTGGGCGGTGATAAGAAGTGAACAACAAACGATTATTGGCTATTACCAAGGATTGTCTTGTATATGTGTAAATCAGTTTAAATGAAACTTTCTTTAACTTTTCTTGTGACTTGTTTATTTTTATTACGTTAAAAATAAAGGTGGCTAAAGGTATCTTTAGCGACCCCTCCTTGACGATTTTCTGTATGCGCCCCTGTCTCCACGCATGTCACGCTTCCATACAAGTTGAGACACTTCAATTATTCCTTCCCTGCGCTATTTTTGCGTACTCCGTCAAGAACATTGCTCTCGGCATCCAAAATAATCCTCACTGAATAGCAAAGTTCAGCATTGTGGCCCTAACAAGATACAGCTGTGTCCTCTGTGCTCTGTGCCGAATATTAGCTCCAATAACTAAAAACTAATAAAACTGCTTTCGTAGGCAGTGTTCGCCACAACATTTTCTCATTCTTTCCCTGAAGTATAAACGGTTCTGCGCATATACAAGCGAATGGTAGTGAATTTTCAGCAAATGCTCATTCGCACGTTTTCGCTTCCATTCGCGTCATTGTAAACCAGGCTTTAGGTGTCTGTCAACTCCGGATAATTCCGCTACGCGGCGCTGCGTGAGCGCGGTTCACAGAGTCACACGCTAGGCTGGCAGGGCTGTACAAACCGCTGTTATCAGCTGTTCTTCAAACAGCAAAAATTTGTAACTTCTACATTTTTTACAAATTACTTGCAGTGCCTCTTATCAGCAAAAATTTTGTCAGTGCATTTCTTTCGTTATCTTCGTCCTGTGTAAAAAATTTCAGATTTGGTTTCGACATGTTTTATTGGACCATTCTCCTGTTACTAATACATGGGTGAGGACAAGATACAGATATCTCCCACAGAGTCTATCAAAATTTATTCTAATGCGTTCCTAAACACTCTTGTATAAAATGGACATCAACCCCGAATGCTCCTGTGAACGTCATAGCGGTTTGGCAGACCTGATGATATTGATAGTAACATGTTCTTGCGTCGCTCCGACTTCCGAACTGTCGTACCCAGAGAGATACAGGTGACCTACAATGAGACGTCGACTGCGAATCACGTTGCAACACAGCGTTTTTTAAACATTGCCAGGTATCAAACAAGACTCAAGTGACAAGGACTGATGGGCGTACTGTGGGGCGTCGGGTAAATATCAAAATCGTCGTTAGTTTTGTTATGTCGTTATGAAAAGTCACTTGAACTGTCTGTGTGTGCTCTGTGTGTGCTCTTCACCTACCTTCGCCGGTTTACAACAGCCTGAAAACTATTTTTACGTTCATCCAGAAAGCGACGCAGAACATACTGAGCGTAATTTCTAGGCTGCAGGTCCAAATTACGCTTTGTACTCAGTGAAGGACAATGTATCAACACCCTATTTACTGATCGGAATCACCAACTATGACTATAATTAAAAGTTTTGAGTTCTAACTGATTGATTTATTCTTTAAAATTTCACACGCACAAAATATAATAACACCCCTAACAGAAATAATAATATCCCTGTCGGAAACAACACTATTAACAGTTCGCAGGCGACAAAAATAATCTTGACAATTGCCACGCGGTGTTGTCCAACACCCCTAACAGAAATAATAATATCCCTGTCGGAAACAACACTATTAACAGTTCGCAGGCGACAAAAATAATCTTGACAATTGCCACGCGGTGTTGTCCAACACCCCTAACAGAAATAATAATATCCCTGTCGGAAACAACACTATTAACAGTTCGCAGGCGACAAAAATCATCTCGACAATTGCCACGCGGTGTTGTCCAACATTGCGGGTGGCACACAGACAGCTACAAAGCGACCCAGAACGGTGTGCAGACATCGCTAGTACACTTCTAACTTTTATCGAAAACGTCTTCAAGTCTGTTCAGCTATGACGTAATCCGGGAAGCCACGCACACAGGCGTTTGGCTGATGCAAACAGACTGATCTCTCGGTGCGATGTGTCTCTTCTTACTGCCTCTGTGGTCGTATTTCCGAGGTCTGTTCTAAAAATTCCGGGACATTCGGTAATTTCGCACCAATGGTGCATTGGAGCGAAACGTGGTTGGCTTCCCTGCACACGTGTGTGTTTAACGTGTAACTGCTGGAATTCACATTCTTGCGTGTCTGTTAGTCGTTGTTCAGCGCTGTATTGAGTAGAAAATTGTGTCGCATAGTGTGCGAATTTCGAGATGGCTGAATTTGAGGATCAACACGTCTCCATAAAATTTTGAGTAAAACTCAAGAAAACCTTTACAGAAACACACCAAATGATGCAGGAAGCCTACGGTAATGAGTGCTTAAGCCTTACTCGGTGTTACGAATGGTTCACATGGCTAAAAAATGGCCGGAAGTTAATGATGACCCTCGCTCAGGACGCTCTTTGACGTCTTTCAGCGACGCCTATTTCAGGATCACCAACAAAAATGTGCGTGCCAGTCGAAGACTGACCGTCCGAGAGACTACCAGAGAATGTAACATGTCAGTTAGATCACGTCATGAAACCCTTACACAGAATCTTGGAATGCATCGTGTTGCCGCCAAGTTCGTCATACGGCTCGCAGACGAGAAAGACCTTCGCCTCGAAATCTGTGAAGAGCACAAAAAACGAAATCACTGTGCTGCCTCGTCTTCCATACTCTCCATACTCTCTGGCCCCGGCAGACTATTTTCATTTCCATAGTTGAAAACCCCGTTGAAAGGACGAAGGCTTGCAATGATAGACGAGATAAAAGAAAATTTTCAGGTTGCTGTCCGCTCGATCCAGCTAGAAACGTACCAAGACTGCTTCTGGAAGTGGAAACTGCTTTGGGAGTGGTGTATCAATTGTGGAGGAGAGTATTTCAATGTAGACTATGCGCAATAAGTAAGAGGTAAGTGTAGAAAAATTTTACGGACAAAGTTCTGGAATTTTTTCGACGGACCTCGTACACTCCTGGAAATTGAAATAAGAACACCGTGAATTCATTGTCCCAGGAAGGGGAAACTTTGTTGACACATTCCTGGGGTCAGATACATCACATGATCACACTGACAGAACCACACGCACATAGACACAGGCAACAGAGCATGCACAATGTCGGCACTAGTACAGTGTATATCCACCTTTCGCAGCAATGCAGGCTGCTATTCTCCCATGGAGACGATCGTAGAGATGCTGGATGTAGTCCTGTGGAACGGCTTGCCATGCCATTTCCACCTGGCGCCTCAGTTAGACCAGCGTTCGTGCTGGACGTGCAGACCGCGTGAGACGACGCTTCATCCAGTGCCAAACATGCTCAATGGGGGACAGATCCGGAGATCTTGCTGGCCAGGGTAGTTGACTTACACCTTCTCGAGCACGTTGGGTGGCACGGGATACATGCGGACGTGCATTGCCCTGTTGGAACAGCAAGTTCCCTTGCCGGTCTGGGAATGGTAGAACGATGGGTTCGATGACGGTTTGGATGTACCGTGCACTATTCAGTGTCCCCTCGACGATCACCAGTGGTGTACGGCCAGTGTAGGAGATCGCTCCCCACACCATGATGCCGGGTGTTGGCCCTGTGCGTCTCGGTCGTATGCAGTCCTGATTGTGGCGCTCACCTGCACGGCGCCAAACACGCATACGACCATCATTGGCACCAAGGCAGAAGCGACTCTCATCGCTGAAGACGACACGTCTCCATTCGTCCCTCCATTCACGCCTGTCGCGACACCACTGGAGGCGGGCTGCACGATGTTGGGGCGTGAGCGGAAGACGGCCTAACGGTGTGCGGGACCGTAGCCCAGCTTCATGGAGACGGTTGCGAATGGTCCTCGCCGATACCCCAGGAGCAACAGTGTCCCTAATTTGCTGGGAAGTGGCGGTGCGGTCCCCTACGGCACTGCGTAGGATCCTACGGTCTTGGCGTGCATCCGTGCGTCGCTGCGGTCCGGTCCCAGGTCGACGGGCACGTGCACCTTCCGCCGACCACTGGCGACAACATCGATGTACTGTGGAGACCTCACGCCCCACGTGTTGAGCAATTTGGCGGTACGTCCACCCGGCCTCCCGCATGCCCACTATACGCCCTCGCTCAAAGTCCGTCAACTGCACATACGGTTCACGTCCACGCTGTCGCGGCATGCTACCAGTGTTAAAGACTGCGATGGAGCTCCGTATGCCACGGCAAACTGGCTGACACTGACGGCGGCGGTGCACAAATGCTGCGCAGCTAGCGCCATTCGACGGCCAACACCGCGGTTCCTGGTGTGTCCGCTGTGCCGTGCGTGTGATCATTGCTTGTACAACCCTCTCGCAGTGTCCGGAGCAAGTATGGTGGGTCTGACACACCGGTGTCAATGTGTTCTCTTTTCCATTTCCAGGAGTGTATACATGGGCACATTTGCTATCAACCGCCCTAGGCACAGGTAGCAGTATCTAAATAGCACCTTTCTCAGATACGTAACAATAAATATATCTGTCGTTTAACAATTTACAATCTTTTTAATTTATATAGGGTTAATTTGGCTTTAGTTACTGAAAAAGTGTTAGGTCAACTGCATTTAAACTTCACCGGCTAGAATTTTTAGAACGGACCCGACGTAGAATATGGCCTCTGAACTACCTCTTTAATAATTGTTACTTACAATACAGTCTCGAAATTTGGTATGGCTATATTATTACCTGACTGTAATCGAGAGCTATAGTTAGAATTTCCATTACAAATACGAATGATGCATAATCTATTATTAACAAGGACATTTGTGTATCAAATTTGGCTTTTACTAAATAACTTGAAAACTGATAGAGGTAGTTAACTCATGTCACATTCATAAGGCTGTTATATGTAACTGTTGCTACACAATAATTTTCAACATTCCGAGTCCAATAATTAGCGACTTTGATTTTCCTTAAAAACGCCGATTATGATCAAAATACTGCTGTAATCAAGTTGAGACTTGTAACTCTCAATTGTGATATACATTTGTTTATTCTGAACAATTCTTGGTGTTGTAATCTTATTATCTAGCGCCACTTATTTTTTTCCCCTTAAGATCGTATAACTTGTCTGTCATATTCATTTGATCATTCTGAGACTTTAAAATGTTAACATTAATATACTTAAGCATACGCTGACGAAGTTTAGACAAGTTATTTCAGTTTTTGATTTCACTCTTAGATTATGGTGCAATTCTTTGTATGTTAAGTACATGCGCGTTATGATGATTTGGTGCTGGTAGTAGTGAACTGGGGTAAGACCCCACACACTTGCTCACCTCTATACCTCTTACACTGAAGCACCAAAGAAACTGCTATAGGTATGCCTATTCAAATACAGTGATATGTGTCCACGTGGCTCCCCCCGAAGGAGGTTGGAGTCCTCCCTCGGGCATAGGTGTGTGTGTTGTCAATAGCGTAAGTTAGTTTAAGTTAGATTAAGTAGTGTGCAAGCTTAGGCACTGATGACCTAAGCATTTGGGTCCCATAAGATCTTACCACAACTTCCTTTTACAGAGATATGTAAACAGGCAGAATACGGCGCTGCGGCTGGCAATGCCGATATAAGACAATTGCCTGGCGCAGTTGCTAGGTAGCTTACTGCTGATACAATGGCAGGTTATCAAGATTTACGCGAGTTCGAACGTGCTGTTCAGTCGCACGAGCGATTGGACACAGCATCTCCGAGGTAGAGATGAAGTGGAGATTTTGCCATACGGTCATTTCACGAGTGTACCGTGAATATCAGTAATACGGTAAAACACTAAATCTCCGACGGCGGTGCGGCCGGAAAAAGATCCTGCAAGTACGGAACCAACGATGACTGAAGAGAATCGTTCAACGTGACAGCAAATTGTGGCAGATATCAAAGCTGGACCATCAACAAGTGCCAGTGTGCGAAACATTCAACGAAACATCGTCGACATGGGTTTTCAGAGGCGAAGGCCCACTCGTGTACCCTTGATGACTGCACGACACAAAGCTTTACGCCTCGACTGGGCCCATCAACACCGACACTGGATTGTTGATGACTGGAAACATGTTGCCTGGTCGAACGAGTCTCGTTTCAAATTGCAGATGGACGTGTACGGGTACGGAGACAACCTCATGAATCCATGGACCCTGGATGTCAGCAGGGGACTGTTCAAACTGGTGGAGGCTCTGTAATGATGTGGGGGCTGCGCAATTAGAGTGATTTGGGACACTTATACGTGTAGATATGACTCTGACAGGTGAGAACATAAGCAGGTTGTCTGATCACGTGCACCTATTTCTGTTCACTGTGCCTTCCGGCGGACTTGGGCAATTCCAGCTGGAGAGTGCGACACCCCACACATTCTAAACTGATTCAGAGTGGCTCCAGGAACATTCTTCTGAGTATAAACACTTCCGCTGGCCGCCTAACTCCCCAGACATGAACATTAATGAGCGTATGTGGGATGTCTTGCAACGTGTTGTTCAGTAGAGATGTCCAATCCCGCGCACTCTTACGGATTTATGGACAGCCCTGCGGGATTGATAGTGTCAGTTCCCTCCAGCACTACTTCAGACACTAGTCGAGTCCGTGCCATGTAGTGTTGTGGCAATTCTGTGTGCTTGTGGAAGCCCTACACAATACTAGGAGTGTGTAACAGTTTTTTGGTTCTTCAGTGTGTAATGATACAACGCTTCTTTCACCTCAGTACGAACCCAATATATTTGGAACATTATGCGGGTATCAAAAATGCTCACGTAAATTGGTCTCCACATTGGAAAAATGCCCATGTGAACATTTTACCCGCAATCATTAGAGATTTTTGGCTAGACGTCATTAGAGGCAGACTACGTGAAGAATAATATGTTGCACGGAATATGGCACGGACACATCTGTGCAAGAAATACGAATACCATAGAGTTTTGAGTCAGTGCAAAGTGTCATCACGATCACAATTTTCGGCTGGACTGAGGATTTCTTTTCGAACACTACACATAAAGCCTTTGCCTGGCTTGTCGTCCATTTGACATTTTTTCTCTGTAAACTTCAGGGCACTGACATACTGGAATTCATTGAATTTTTGTCATTACAACTCTGGAATCTCAAGACTCATCTAAAATCCAGATATGGGCAGTCAGTGTGCAGTTATTTGCGTGGGGCTCTCCAGACAGATTGGCTGAAACAGATGCTGAAGAGTTTGTATTCAAGCAGTTCATAGGACAACCTAACGGAACCAAATAACGGGAAAATCATTTTTGAAAAATATAAAATAAATAAATAAAAATAAAAAGCAGAGTGTTTCAGACTACACGTGAGAATACACTGAGACGAGTGTAGTATTTTGTGAAGAATGGATTTGTTTTTTACTGTTCGGAAACCAATTTTGTTTTATTTACTGTCTTAAATTTGTTATACAAGCAATTTAGTTCACAAAAATCTAGGAAAATGAGCTTTATCTACAACAAACCTGAATAAGCACTCATGTCATGATCGATAAAATTTAGCTGTATCTAAACTCGTACCATCAACATAAACGTCACAGGTTCACTTTCTTGTAGTACATATGCAGTTAATGTATTTGTGCTGTTTAATTCCTATGATTTATATCAAAATAGTATATCAAGGCGTAGAGGAGATGTTGTGCAAGAAGATGATACAATTAATTTACGTGATCAAAAAATATTTTCAGTACAATCTTGTATACCTGTATGTTCACTTTTTCAGAAGGTGCTCTATCTGTTTAATGTAACTGACGATGGTTAAAGTTTGTATCAACATTTGTAAGACCATGTAGCTCACTGTATTTCAGCAGAATACTCCACACTGCAAAAATGAACGAAAAAATGAGAAAATGGTACTGGAGTAACTCTACGGCATAGTAATCCTAAATTCATGGGTTAAAATATTGGAATTTTAAATATTACTTTAGTTCCGGGTATAATTCAAAGTGATAAAGCCTCTCTCTCTCTCTCTCTCTCTCTCTCTCTCTCTCTCTGTGTGTGTGTGTGTGTGTGTGTGTGTGTGTGTGTGTGTGTGTGAACTGAATAAATATTTAATTAATATAAGAGTAACGTGTGAGTTTCTTGAGGTGTCGGGAAGCTACGTACCTGATTGTAGTTTTCAAATTCCGGACTGGAATGTCCTACATTTACGTATACAGGGTGTTACAAAAAGGTACGGCCAAACTTTCAGGAAACATTCCTCACACATAAAGAAAGAAAATATGTTATGTGGACATGTGTCCGGAAACGCTTACTTTCCATGTTAGAGCTCATTTTATTACTTCTCTTCAAATCACATTAATCATGGAATGGAAACACACAGCAACAGAACGTACCAGCGTGACTTCAACCACTTTGTTACAGGAAATGTTCAAAATGCCCTCCGTTAGCGAGGATACATGCATCCACCCTCCGTCGCATGGAATCCCTGATGCGCTGATGTAGCCCTGGAGAATGGCGTATTGTATCACAGACGTCCACAATACGAGCACGAAGAGTCTCTACATTTGGTACCGGGGTTGCGTAGACAAAAGCTTTCAAATGCCCCCATAAATGAATGTCAAGAGGGCTGAGGTCAGGAGAGCGTCGAGACCACGGAATTGGTCCGCCTCTACCAATCCATCGGTCACCGAATCTGTTGTTCAGACGCGTACGAACACTTCGACTGAAATGTGCAGAAGCTCCATCGTGCATGAACCACATGTTGTGTCGTACTTGCAAAGGCACATGTTCCAGCAGCACAGGTAGAGTATCCCGTATGAAATCATGATAACGTGCTCCATAGAGCGTAGTTGGAAGAACATGGGGCCCAATCAAGACATCACCAACAATGCCTGCCCAAACGTTCACAGAAAATCTGTGTTGATGACGTGATTGCACAATTGCGTACGGATTCTCGTCAGCCCACACATGTTGATTGTGAAAATTTACAATTTGATCACGTTGGAATGAAGCCTCATCCGTAAAGATAACATTTGCACTGAAATGAGGATTGACACATTGTTGGATGAACCCTTCGCAGAAGTGTACCTGTGGGGGCTAATCAGCTGCTGATAGTGCTTGCACACGTTGTACATGGTACGGAAACAATTGGTTCTCCCATAGCAATCTCCATACAGTGACGTGGTCAACGTTACCTTGTACAGCAGCAACTTCTCTGGCGATGACATTAGGGTTATCGTCAGCTGCACGAAGAATTGCCTGTTCCATTGCAGGTGTTCTCGTCGTTCTAGGTCTTCCCCATTCGCGAGTCATAGGCTGGAATGTTCCGTGCTCCCTAAGATGCCGATCAATTGCTTCGAACGTCTTCCTGTCGGGACACCTTCGTTCTGAAAAACTGTCTCAATACAAACATACCCCGCCACGGCCATTGCTAATCCATACATTAAATGGGCATCTGCCAACTCCGCATTTGTAAACATTGCACTGACTGCAAACCACGTTCGTGATGAACACTAACCTGTTGATGCTACGTACTAATGTGCTTGATGCTAGTACTGTAGAACAATGAGTCGCATGTCAACACAAGCACCAAAGTCAACATTACCCTCCTTCAATTGGGCCAACTGGCGGTGAATCGAGGAAGTGCAGTACATACTGACGAAACTAAAACGAGCTCTAACATGGAAATCAAGCGTTTCCGGACACATGTCCACATAATATCTTTTCTTTATTTGTGTGTGAGGAATGTTCCCTGAAAGTTTGGCCGTACCTTTTTGTAACACCCAGTATATATCTTTGACAGAAAGTTGAGCTCACACAACTCGTTTGAAATGAGGTTTAAGGGGAAGTACGCAATGTAAATGCGTGACATCGCTTAAAACATCGGAAGAAACTGAACGACTTTACGTTCTTCTTCTCGCTTCCCACGCCCGGGTTCCCGGGTTCGATTCCCGGCGGGGTCAGGGATTTTCTCTGCCTCGTGATGACTGGGTGTTGTGTGCTGTCCTTAGGTTAGTTAGGTTTAAGTAGTTCTAAGTTCTAGGGGACTGATGACCATAGATGTTAAGTCCCATAGTGCTCAGAGCCATTTTTTACGTCCTTCTACTATTTCATTCGTTTGTTTTTTATTTGGTTACCTTTTCTTGTGCATCATGTTTTCGATTGGTATGATATTCCCTTCCTAATATTTTACCTTTACGCGCTTATTACTCCCATTATCTTCTCGATGTTAAACATCCGTGACTCTTGGCTTAATGGAATACAGACTGAAAAAGCATTTTATATTTTCTTCATTTAGTGACGCCACTTTTGAGTTAATGTGATGCAGTTCATCTTCATATGCTTTGCTACTTATAGCCTGCTTAAATAGACGGTATGTAAAATATTTGCACATTCTGTATTCCATTAAATAATTTCAGCTATCCTCTGTGAAGATATGAAAAAGCTCAACGAAATAGTTATGCATCTGCAAAGTTTTGATCGAAATTGGTACTGGTGTTTGGCAAACCTTTCGCTGAAAATGCCTTATTTATCCCTGAAAATGTTAAAAATTTAAGTCGCACTCGACATTTTTTCTACTTCAGTGCACGATCACTCTTCGTAATTTACTATCACAAGCGTCATGAAAATGTGGTTACAAGTTATTTCGTAGTTTGTCCCCTGATTTTCATTCAAGAAACGTTATTTTACGTTTTTTTATTAAAGGAAAATCTAAATTTTTATGCTGTACTACATCTAGTAACACTGTGGTGTGTTCCGACAAAAATTATAGATATTAAGTTCTTAATAGAGATGGTTCTTATCATTAATCTTGCAGTATGGAAATTTTTAACGTGCTCGGACCGTATTCTGCATATTTTGCATCTACTACTTTAAGTCTCTCGTTTCCTAATCTAATTCCCTTATCATGCCCTAGTGTATTTCGGCGACATTTAATTACCCTTTTTTTGTTCTTGTTAATGATCATCTTATATTTTTCTTTCACGACTCCGTTCATTCTGTTCAACTGCTCCTCCAAGTTCTTTGCTGTCTCTAACAGAATTATGACGTCATCGGCAGACCTTAAAGTTTTTATTTGTTCTCCCTGAAATTTAATTCGTACTCCAAACCCTTCTTTGGTTTCCTTTACTGCTTCTTCAATCTAAAGATTGAATAAAATGTGGGTTAGGCTACAAATCTGTCTCGCTCCCTTCTCAAACGCTGCTTTCCTTCCATATCTCTCGTCTGTTGTAACTGCAGTTTGGTTTATGTACAAGTTGTAAATAGCCTTTCGCTCCTTGTACTTTCCCGCTGCTACCTTCAGAATTTCAAAGAAAGTATTCCAGTGAACATTGTCAAAACTATCTCTAAGTCTACTTACGCTAAAACGTAGGTTTTTCTTTTATTAACCTATCTTCTAAGATAAGTCAAGGGTCAACATTGTGCCTGCTTTAAACTTTCTCGCTATTAGCAGTTCATTAATCTTTAGGCGCAGCACAGCGCTCTGGGAGTGAATTAAAGGAGTTGCCAGTTTCGAGTATTCATTGTTATACAAGAGTATGTTTCATAAAGACAGATACTTTATGAAAGTGTTCCACAATATCCTGTGGCTATGTTGCTATACTGCTGTTTTCAACCCAGATCAATGTGTCAGTATAGTTACGTTACTTTTCCTTATCGTGTAGTCGCCCACAATTTGGAGCCTCTTCACTGTTACATCTTGGTGGCTTCTTGTAGTGATTCAGAATTTGATCTGTACCCCTCCATGTCTTTCCACCTTCACGATGTATGGAAAAGTGTGTTATGTAGTAAGTTATATATGAATGTTGATGATTTCTTATAGTGGCAACTATTTAATATAAAACTACTAAATATTGGTTTTGTGGTTTCTTTGCTGTCTCAGACAGAACAGGCCGCTCGATTCGATTACGCCATCCAGCCATAGTATGGGTTCCAGGCATGGTCTCATCTTCTTTCAGGTGAATTTTGGGTTGGTTAAGGGCTTTCATCTTAGTTAAACGTTTGATGATTGCAAACAACTTGAAAAATTTGTCTGTATCTCAGTAAAATTATGAGAACGACTGTTAGACATAGCTTGGTTCTCGTCTCGTAGAATCGGGTGTATCGCCAGTGGTCCACGTCTTCCCAAAACAATATTTCAACGTCGTAACTCCTCGTTTTATCAGGTGTTTCCTGAGACTGGACGCTTTGCAGGCCACCGATAGTACACCCGATTCTACGAGATGACAATGAGTCGCAGGGAAAGTTAAAGAAATTGTATAGCTTGATTAATCTACAGACATCGAATCATGCTAATACCAATAAAGGAATATGCCCAAGGATTTCGCATCATCTCGCTCTCAATATATGTCATCGGCTGCTTAGCGACCAAGGGGCGTCCGTATCCTATGTCTGTTTTAATCAAAGTGACAGATAGTTGCGGCACTAGCAATTGTCGACAGCTGGCTTCCCGTCATCTAATTCACGAAATATGATGTGATGTAAGCACTGTTTCATTCTACTGTCTCAGAACTATCTAATGTGTGGACCTGCATCACGTCGTCGTATTGGCTGTCTTCGTCCACTAATTTACAATAACAGCGATGTGGAAAAGACTTCAATCGTAAAGGGCTCAAATCTCTATGCTTAAAATAATTCTCAAAGCTGTTGAAGATCCGTTTACGAGGCCCACATCATGTCATTAGGAAAGCGGGCATTGTGGATATATTTGTTATTCCTGGCTTTAATAAGTGTAGACGTCTGTTTTCCGTTCACGTGTTTTGGTAGAAGAAATTTGATCTTTTTGTTAAACGCTAAATTCATTTTTATTAACTTTACGTCACCGTTTGATTCTTGTAAGTTAGACTGGGTCGCATTTGAGGTGACAATTAGTGTAACCATGCCGGTTATGCTGCGTAACAGACAGTAAATCTTTGCAGATCATCATAACGGAAAAGCGTGGGCTCAAAATGGCGCTGAGCACTATGGGACTTAACATCTATGGTCATCAGTCCCCTAGAACTTAGAACTACTTAAACCTAACTAACCTAAGGACATCACACAACACCCAGTCATCACGAGGCAGAGAAAATCCCTGACCCCGCCGGGAATCGAACCCGGGAACCCAGGCGTGGGAAGCTAGACCGCTACCGCACGACCACGAGCTGCGGACTAAAAAAAAGCGTGGGGTCTCCTGAATTCTCACACGGACTTTACCTGTTCATGCTTACTGAATCATACAAAAAGTCTCAATAACTGTTTTAAACAGCTGTGACGAAGCATTCATAGTCGGTTACTTCTACAAATAAGGATTATTTTCCCTTGTGTGTAGACGGGGACCAGAACCGCAAATGAAAATGTGCTTGAACGACAAGAAGCGGCTCCAGTTTCGATACTCGACACTGAAGACAGGAAGCTCAATAAGCTGACCATCATCCACTGTAGTATTGTTGCTTTGCAAATATGTAGGGGAATCAGTGAAGTCTGTCTGCATCGTCAGGTTCCTTCGGTTGCTCGCAAGTCAGTCAGTACCGACAGTATAACCTGAAGAATACATCGTCATCTACATCATATTCCGCAAGCCACTTAACGGTGTATGGCGGAGTGTACGTCTGGTGCCAGTGACTGATCCACCCCCTATCCTACTCGTGAATGGCATGTGGGAAGAATGATTTTCGGTGACCCTCTGTATTATCCCTGACAGTAAACCTCTCCGAGATACCCGACGCTTCACTTGTGACGTCTGCCACTGAAGTTCGTTGAGCATTTCTGAAAATCTCTGCTGGCCACTGTGGCCGAGCGGTTCTAGGCGCTTGAGTCTGGAACCGCGTTGCTGCTACGATAGCAGGTTAGAAGAATCCTTCCTCGGGCATGGATGTGTCTGATGTCATTAGGTTAGTTAGGTTTAAGTAGTTCTAAGTCTAGGGGACTGATGACCTCAGATGTTAAATCCCATAGTGCCTAGAACCATTTGAACCATTTTGTAACTCTCGAGTAAACCATGACGTGACAAAATGCGTCGCTCTTCGTTGGATATTCTCTATCTCTTCTATAAGTCCCAGCTGATAATGACCCCAGAATGAGGACTAATTCCCAAGAACTGGTCCAACAAGCGTCTTGGTAAGCCGCTCCCGTCCTATGAATCTCAGTCTGACATCTGTTTTGACTGCTTGAGTTATGTGTCATTCCACTCAAGGTCACTCTGGATAATTACTGCTAGATATTTTGCGATGATACTGCTTCTAGAAAATTTTTATGAGTGATGTAGTCGTGTAGCAGTAGAGGCTGCACCATTTGTCAGTCCTGGCAGGTCATTATGTAAATGTATATTGCCTACTGGTGCTGCTGCCTTCTTATACAGAACCACATCGTCGAGCTTCCCATGCTTTCTACCAGATCTTTTGTATACATGGTAAACAGCAGCTGTTGTATCACACCTCCTTGGTGCACTCCGGAAATTACCTTTATGGCTCTGAGCACTATGGGACTCAACTGCTCTGGTCATCAGTCCCCTAGAACTTAGAACTACTTAAACCTAACTAACGTAAGGGCATCACACACATCCATGCCCGAGGCAGGATTCGAACCTGCTACCGTAGCAGTCGCACGGTTCCGGACTGCGCGCCTAGAACCGCGAGACCACCGCGGCCTGCATTACCTTTATATCAGTCGATTGTGTTCCTTTAAGAGCGATGTGTTGATTTCTGTCTGAAAGAAAATCTTGAATCCTTTCGCAGATCTGGCCCGGTATTTAATAAGCCCTCATTATGTCACTAGACGGCAATGAGGGACGGCGTCGAACGCCTCCCTGAAGTCGAGGAACAGGCATCAACCTGTGCGCCGGTGTCTACAGCGTTATGGCACAAAGCGAGCTGAGTTTCGCAAGATCTCTGTTCGCGGAATCCCAGTTGCTTTTTGTAGAGGAGGTTTTTCGTTTTCCAGTGCTAACGCCCATTTTGCTGTACAGTGCTGAAGGAACTATCATCTGGTATTAGTTTTACATTCATACCCATTTCTACTCTCAGTAATTTAGAATTCAAAAATTTTATAAAAATTTGAAGATATACTGCCTATGTGTTAGAGGAAACTGCCATCAATAAGCAAGAAATAGACACAATATAGAGGTAAAATGGAAAATTAAGAGCGTTTCCTTTACAAAACATATTCAACACTACATGGAAGGAAAAGGTCATGAAACGAGAGGAATGAACATATAAATATGTATGGGAGAAAGCGTGACTTTGACTTACCATCTTGTACGTGCTCTTCAGGTGACATGTAGCTGCAAATTAGACCAATGACAATCAGTTACCCAAAATTATACAAAGAAGGTAACTCAAGTGGATACCTAGCGAATTCAGCTGACGGATAGCTTCATTAGTAGTGACCGTTTATGGCCATCTAAATACTGCAAGATATTTGTTGCATTAATGCTGAAAATATCAGAATTTAGCTTCCCCCTTTGACACAACGGAGTACAGTATTACGTAGAAGTGCCCAGTTTTTGACTTCACAATAGCATTCATAACACAACGTCGCACTTTCTGTTTTCCGTGACTCATTATTGACTTCTGTTAATTTTAACGTATGTAGCAACACGCACTTTGACAAAAACTGCAGTTCCTAAATTGCGGAATTTCTGGACTCCCTCAAAACGTCTTACTCGGGCTGCGAACGGTACATGTAATTCTGGAAGACTTACAAATGGTAATTCCTTTGTTCAATGACTAGCAGTTGACTCCCATAATTACATTAATGTAATGGAATTCCAGTAAACAGACACATGTTTTCTTTACACGATCGGCTGGAAGTAAATGGAACAAGACATAACAGCAAAGCCTTCACGAGTACCTGTCCAAAGCGATTGAAGGTGGAACCGCTTAAATGCAAACATGCAGAAGGCAGATAGCATACAGATTTATTGCAAGAATCTGGACGAACTTTAGTTTTTCCACAAGGAAATTATCTTAAAAGCTGTCATTCGAAGAATTATTGAGCATTTTTCGTCAGTCTGGGACTCTTATTATTTAGATCACATCAAGACTGGAACTTACAACTTACTTAATGACTCCGATGGAAAACTTTTATTAGAGTTCGGTAGTATGCTGACAACAAACGTATGCTGACAACAAACACGTTCTTGCAGATAATCTCCCGCAATTGTCATGGGAAACTGAGGAGATAATTCTGGTAAACTGCGTGCCCCCACCACGCACCGCAAGACCCCCAGCACAGGTATAGTTGTAGAATGATGGCTACGGCAGGCCGCGACACGGCTTCATCCAGTTACGCGTTCCCCGCGCTTCCTATTCTCCGCGCATCGTGTCCCTTGATCACGGAAGAGCCGATGGACTGCGTTAATTTCCGTCGATCCACTCAGATTACATTTGGGGAATCGTTCACGGTGCAGCCGAGTAGTTTCCACCCTGTTGCCATCTGTCAGGCCACAGGCGAATTCCACATCGCGGAATTCAACCTTCACCGCGGTGAGCGTTCTGTGTGCTTGTGTGGAACCGAAAACGTAAATGGGCCATTACATGCAGATGTATATGGTGGTTTAAGCACAGAATTACGATTCACAGTATTATTGACAAATACTGTCTCAGAGTATTCTGTTAATCATAAGCACTCCGTCTTCAGGCCACAAATGGCCCATCGGGACCATCCGACCGCCGTGTCATCCTCAGATGAGGATGCGGATAGGAGGGGCGCGTGGTCAGCACACCGCTCTCCCGGTCGTTATGATGGTTTTCTTTGACCGGAGCCGCTACTATTCGGTCGAGTAGTTTCTCAATTGGCATCACGAGGCTGAGTGCACCCCGAAAAATGGCAACAGCGCATGGCGGCTAGATGGTCACCTATCCAAGCGCCGGCCACGCCCGACAGCGCTTAACTTCGGTGATCGCACAGGAACCGGTGTATCCACTGCTCAAGGACGTTGCCGTTAATCATAAGATTATATATATTTTTGATTTCCTTTCAAGTTACAACAAGTTCGGTGGAGCTAGTGAAAGAAGAAAACATACGAGGGTAAGCCCAAAAGTAAGGTCTCCTATTTTTTTGTAGTACATAGACCTGTTTATTCCTACAATGGTTTACATCAGTTTACAGCTGAACATTTAGCTATTTTTCGACATAATCACCATTTCTGTCGATGCATTTTTGTAGACGCTGTGGCAGGTTTTGTGTGCCCATGTCAAACCAGCTCGAGGCCATGCTGTTCAGATAGTTATGAACCTCTTCTTTCACCTCGTCGTCGGAGCTGAATCGCTGGGACCACAATTAATGCTGACAGGTAATTTCGATCGTTCCACCGCCAAGAACTTGAACTCATCCCTGAAATCTTTCCTTCCAACCTGCCCATTGTATTACAAATGGTGGCTTCAACCTGACATTTCCACCAACACACATCACCTAACACCTATATCCCACGTACCATTTGCTTCCCTCACGGCAACCCCACATTCCTTTCCATAAAACATTCATTCCAATAGTTCCCACAGCTCAGTCCTCAAACCCTGTTATCAGGAGCCCCCATCATATTATCCTCATATTAAATAATTCCCAGAGCTAAATCTTTACACTCTATTACAAGGAGCCTCCATCGTATATTATTCAGAATGTAGGGAAGACCAGGGCACATTTACGTGGTTTTCTTTTCGGCTTGTTTAAACGTTTGGGTTAGTTTCAACGTGTTTAAAATTGTATAGTCTTTTAAAATATTTACTCATGTATAACTTTATATATATAATGCCACATTTAAGAGGAACAATATTTTTATATAGGTTCATGTCGAGCGTGTAAACATGCATTTGGTATCGGGCAGATTACGCACCTATGCTGCCACGGTTATGCAAATCACAGAACACAGTCATGAGTAAAGAAAACCACTACTAAACTTTTCTAAATATATTTTGTAGGCAGCAAATCATATTATAGTCTTACTTGCACCTATCAACGTGGTAAAACATCTATTCTACTGGCAGTAAACAAATTTTGTGACAAACCTCCACCTGTTAGCTTAATATAGCCTACGATGAAGACTGGATGTTAATCAATCACCCAATCATCATTGTTCGAGCTGTAGTTGATACATAAAGAAGTAATATTTCCTGTGGCACCTTCTTCGTGAGCCCACCTTTTGCAAGTAAGGCACTCGACCCACTCTTGATTTCTTTCTGATTAGTTGTATCGTTTCAAGCAGTAAATATAAAGGGCAATATTCATCCTCTTTATCAGACTGTTGAAGGTTATAAGAGAAAGGAAGAAGAACTGGGTGGCACACACGTCGAGATGGGAGTGCTTGGTAACAGAAGCACGGGAAGCAATGATTTGTGAGAGGGGACTGGGAAAGAGGAGGATGTACAAGATGATAGAAGAGATAAAGGGAAGCCGAATTCACGGGGGCCTATAAAGCGTAGTAGAAGACAGGAGTGCAGCGAGAGTTACCATGTAAAAACCTGCCTTTGCGCAAAACACTAATGATAACACCAGAAGAAGACTTTTCCACATTTTCCCTTGTTCCTTGCCCTTATCAGTCCTTGATGTCATAGAATCGTTTCTTTCTGCCTGAGATTCATTAGCTTCACATATTTGTAGCTTTTTTTAGCAGTTTCTACCTTTTATTCTGCTGTGGCCTAATTGTTCTAGATTTCGGTTGCAGCTGTCGTTGTCGCAATGTTTCCTTGACTGGGGCATCAGCTAAGATAGCAATGAAAAGTAGTGAGAAAACGTGCCCCAAAAGATCTGCAATCGTGTGCTATCTCCTCTCTGAATTAGTTTCGATACTACATTAGTAACTTCCAGGCTTTCAAATTACACAGGTGTATCCTTTTAAGAAGACGCGAAAGGAAGAAAATATAACAGGATACGTATAGCTGGAACGACTATTGTGATAAACTTCGAATCTATGTCTCGTGACTAGCATTCATTAAATCGCCGATGAGAGCCACCAAACTTCTACATACGGCTCCAGAATAATGAATCAGAAGCCTAACTACTGAAGTTGACTTAGAACTGCTAAATAAGTCACCATCATTTTGTCGTAGGAGAGAAAAACATCTCTCCATGCGTCGGCGTATAATTTAAAAAAATGATTTGCTCTTCTAATAAAATTAATTTCTGTCTCCTCCACAGAATAACTTCTATTCAAATCCAGAACAACTCCTGCATTACCTTTCCAGCTTCAGTAATCATTTATTGGTGTTTTAAGGCTTGCACGTTTGAATGACAAGCCAATTTGATAAAAATAGACCCCACCCAAGACCAATTTCATCAACGTTAAGGTACCAGCTTCAGTGAAATTATCACGAAAGTAAGCAGGGAAAGTGTGTGATCGTTGCTCTGAGGGACGATAAGCCTCGACGGGTCCCAGCTTATTATTATATATTCCAGAGGGCGACTCGTCTTCAAAGGCGTCATTTAATCCCTTCGTGATCAGCCGTTGCATGAAAGGAGAAAAAATACGGTTTCTGTAATCACATAAGATACTTACATGTAAGTCAAAACATTATGAACACTACAATAAAATGTGTGGAACACACGTTAAGTCGACTACTGCGAAAAACGAATGCCACAAATAGTTTGTAACACCACGCTCAGCAGCCCGCATCTCGTGGTCGTGCGGTAGCGTTCTCGCTTCCCACGCCGGAGTTCCCGGGTTCGATTCCCGGCGGGGTCAGGGATTTTCTCTGCCTCGTGATGGCTTAGATTAGTTAGGTTTAAGTAGTTCTAAGTTCTAGGGGACTTATGACCAGAGCAGTTGAGTCACATAATGCTCAGAGCCATTTTTTGAACCACGTTCAGCGGTATGTGCTAATACCATGATACTCTGCATATTTCACTATGTTGTATGATTGTTTTATTTTCTCTATTCGTATGCTACGTGTTGCTATACATATATATAGGTGCTTTCTGGAACAGTTCATTGTATGAATTAAACTGCAGGGAAAATAATGTGGCAAGATGCAAAGAGGACACTGGAATTAAAGGAAGGCAGGTTACAGATACCCACCATACCACGTCATCCATCGTTCTCCTTACCTGTTGAGTGATCCAATCCACCTAATAGCTGTTCAGTATAAATAAGGTAGTGTTTTGGACACGGTGAGTGGATGTGCTATGCTGGAACTACGGACCAATGTTCATCTTAGTCATACATAAGTAAAGAACTTTTTGAATGGTTTGTTTCCAGATTGCCCCAGAATTGCTGAAGTAGCATTTAGGAATTGAAGAACTCCTGTACAAATTCATGTTTGCAACAGCACCGAAGGACAGCTTGTAACACGTGTGTGAAATTATTAAGTGATAGTCCAAGATGAAGAATCCACCGACGCTCTGAATAGCATTGGTGTTATGCATAAAATTTTAAAAATAAATAGTTGTACTAGTAGCAAAGAAACTCGACGAACCAGAAACGTGTGTTCATCAACTGTTTGTTCTTGAAAATGACTCGTCAGTGTCAGTGGGGCCCATTTATTGTTTTCATACGATACGTCTAGATGTACTGACATCTGCAGATTCTGGTCGACCTAGTACATCAGCAATTGCTCTCCAAACAAAACATCGGTCTTACGTGTTGTCACTCTCAGTCGTGGTGCAAAACTGCTTCATTCTTTCGTTGATGCTTTTGCATGGCATTTATCGGTAAGCTTCGTTAGCATCCGGTGAAGAGGAACCTTAGCACTGTTTCCTTTTGCAGAATGTGGCTGCCGGTCTGTGATGAAATTAGTTGGCGAGGGGGTCGAGAACGAAATCTTTTGGCGGCCTTGATCACTAGACGTCTATTTGTGAATTCAAACTGACTGTCGGGCTTGGAATCCACCCCGGAACCTTGGTGTTCCAGCGCTATGCTCTAATGTACTGAGCTATCCACGAAAAAGACACTTTAAAGTGCAGTAGTAACCATTATCATATCAAATAAAAAGGAAAGAATAGTATGTATTTTGTGTGTAGTATTCTGTCGTGTGTGTTGTATCTAAGACAGCATATGGTCAGGCATGGGGATTACAAGGGAACAAGTCCGATACACACTCTCTTTTTTGTACTGTGGAACGTTTGTAATGGCTTGGAGGGTTGGTCATAAAGTGGTTTCAGAGAGTGCCGTGGTTACATCGAAAAGACCCTGTCTTTAGGTCCTGTATGTACAGCTAAATGGATGTCAAATCGCATTCAAAAACGTAGGCACACTTTCCAACAGAGGATTGCATCTTTCAAGATTAAAGTGCTCCCACAGATAAGGTTGTCCTTATTCAGGACTAGCTTAATAATCCTAAGTATAAAAGAAATAAATCTTCTCTGATCTCCAAATTACTAACTTTTAAATGTTTTTAAGGCATTAGGAAAAATAGTTACGGAGTTGCTTTTTTGTTTAGTACCTTTCGAAAATTTGAAATACTTTGTATGATATGATATAAAATGCCATTGACTAACTATCAGGATTTCTAAGTAATTCTCAGCGGGATGCGTGACTACTTTGGATAATACAGATTAATTACATTCTACTAAATGTAAATTGTGTTATTTTGTTCAACCCCTAAACAGCCTGACTGTTTGTCGATGAAATTGACTTCGAATGTGTCAGCTCTGAACCGAATGCTCAAATGAAGTTTTAAACAGGATCGTGTACCAAAGAAGCTGCTAGAAAATTGCGGGTCGTTTAACCGGGCTGTCGTAGGAGGAAGTTTTGTTATTTCCTAAAGCAAGTGGCTGTTATAGACGGAGGTGCTTTGACAGTGTGCTTCTGGGGAATTTGTTCGGCGAGTGAAGGAAATGACACCAAGCAGACCACGAATTTGTAACGTCACGCACCATTGACTGGAGGAAGAACAGTGGATCAAAGAATGAGAGGAAGCCACGAGAACACGAGAGCGAGGATAAGGGACATTCGGGGAGATATAACTGGTTGAATGATGTGAAAGAGGACTTAGTGGCAGACGTCTATTCTGTTAGAGTCCTGAAGGAGACAAAGTATCTCATTAGCCGCAACTACTTTTAGGTGGCAGCCTTACTACTGCCTACTACTCCTACCAGGTTCATACTCTGCTGCTGACGGCGTCATGATGGTGTGAGGGAGCACTGCGTTGTGAATCACACGGACAGACCTGGTCACATGTTCAAATGTGTGTGAATTCCCAAGGGACCAAACTGCTAAAGTCATCGACCCCGAGACTTACACACTACTTAAACTAACTTACGCTAAGGACAACACACACTCCCATGGCCGAGGGAGGACTCGAACCTCCGTCGGGACCGGCCGCGCAATCCGTGACATGGTGCCTCAAACCGCACTGTAATCCCGCGCGTCCAGACCTGGTCCTGCTCGCTTTTCCTAGTCTATGGTTGTACCTCCCTCCCCCTCCCATCGCACCCCCCACCAACTTCACTGCACGTCGCGCCATCGACCCATCCCCGAAGGTGGTAATTTCCGTGTTTTCTCAAGTCGTCTCCGTCTGTAACAAGGACTTGTAATTAAACGTAACGTGTGCCTCTAGCAATAGCAAAAATTAGAAACTCGCAGATTGATTTGAACACCACATTGTTTTCCTAAGAATGGTCCTACTGGAGGTGGTACGTCTTTACATTACGATCACCTCTGAACTGACTTACTCTGCCAGTTCTGTCTTTTGTGATACTCAGGAAAAACATGATGGGAACACATTTTTTTATAAGCACCCGGTCTGTCACTTGGTACAAAGGTATTATTTTGCTGTCTACGCTTCGTTCCAATGACTCAACGCGTGTATTTGCAGGTGTTAACATTTCATTGCCGGATATCCTATATTTTCGTATGACATTCGTATCATCTACCTTTCAGAACTGTGGAAACACTGCAGTATGTCTTCATAGGTCTGCAGTGAGCCTGGCTCCCAGGTCTGTAAAATAATTCACGCCGTTAAGCGTAAACGATTCTACAAGAATTCCTGTAAAAAGTTGTCTTATAAACTGAACTCTAAATGTACGTATCATTATATCATTCTACGTTAGGATGTGACGCCTTAATAAGGGTGGGATCATAGTTTGAGCATTACAGGCAATACTCTTATTTTTACGCCCAACTGAGGGGCGAGACTTAACGTCATCCACGTGGGCAGGTACATAACGTTTGTTAACCATCTGCAGGTGAACATATAACTAAAGCATAAGAGCTAAAAAAGACACAGCACGCGGCCGCGTCCCCTGTTCGTGATTGCGTATAGACCGGAGAAGGAGCCCCGTGCAACATACTGATTTGGTATCCTTGCATCCGGCTATCTTATTTAGCGATATACCGACTTTTACTGGCGTTTTTGTTCTGATGGACGAGGAATGTTGGGTAAGAAGTACCGAGCTTCTGAGCTCTTATGTTTTAGTTCAGTTGCGGACGTGGCTTTCAGTGCCATGAAACCGGTAGTGGTCTAAAGATAATGGACTAAACATAGTTGAAGCGGTTTATTAATACCAAAATGAGCACTCACTTCTGTAGTTGCCCTACTTACAAAGATGAGCACACTTTTATTACGTGTTGCTTCGTACATCTGGATAACTATTCCGCAGCAAGTGTAATAAGAACTTGTTAGTAAATGCCGGCCGGAGTGACCGAGCGGTTCTAGGTGCTACAGTCTGGAGCCGAGCGACCGCTACGGTTGCAGTTTCGAATCCTGCCTCGGGCATGGATGTGTGTGATGTCCTTAGGTTGTTAGGTTTAATTAGTTCTAAGTTCTTGGCGACTAATGACCTCAGAAGTTAAGTCGCATAGTGCTCTGAGCCATTTGAACCATTTTTTTTTTTGTTAGTAAATCTTCTACGCAAAACGGCGCACCGAAACTAACGGATTCGATGAGGCTGTACATATCTCCCCTGTTCAAATTAGATATTGCTGCCCATATTGTACTACTGCATTTTGAAAACAACGACGGACATACACCTGTACTACGAATACCAGCACGTAACTTACAGCTCTGGGTATACTATATACATGGTACGAAGTATGTGCGGAGAAGAATTCATACCTCCAGACAGAATTTACTTCATAGTTGTGACAATACGGTCTGTTTCAGTTGAAGGTACTTTGCAAACAGCAGAGAAACAGAGCTAGAAATTGTGTAATGTGGGTGAACTGGGGGAATTAAGCGCGCGAATGTAAAGCTTTTGCGGCGTCCGGTGTCGCAGCCACAGCTTCCGGCCAGAGCACACTGCAATAAACAAAGTGGCACTTTGCATGCAATGGAATACCTGTCACAGTTTACACGACAAAAGTAATTCGGAAAAGCAGAGCCATTGCTAAACGACACGTTAGCACCTGAATAAATGACTATTGACGTGCCATTAACAGTCGAGTGTGAGCCGGGACAAAGACCGCAATCAGGGCGGCAGCGCAGGTGCGTTCAAATGTGTCAAGTGGGAGCGGGCCTTGAATATGGATCGTAACCGCGGCCGGCGTGTTTATTCACCGCTCGACGGCGACGCAGTGACTGCAGTGGCGCTGTTTAATCAGAAATCTGTGCTGACTGGTGGCCAATTTCACTGACATCATTTTCCCGGAATATCCCAATGAAGCGATGTAACGTTGTGTCCACACCCACTGCATGAATATCAACTCCACCGACAAATTTTCTGAGGTAGGAAAACCTACTTCATCACGTATCTTCATAAAATCTCATATTAAAAATGGGTATTTAAGGTTTAAGAACATTCCTAAGTTCTATTCTTAAAACTGGTTACTGTTGCAGGTAACTATTAGCGAAAAAAGCGGTGTCGTGTCATTTTCCACCTTACATTTTGGAGTTCAGATTATTTATTACATTCAGCTACCAGTTCAAAAAATGGTTCAAATGGCTCTAAGCACTATGGGACTTAACATTTTAGGTCATCAGTCCCCTAGAATTTAGAACGACTTAAACCTAACTAACCTAAGGACTTCACCCACATCCATGACCGAGGCAGGATTCAAACCTGCGACCGTAGCAGTCGCGCGGTTCCAGACTGAAGCGCCTAGAACCGCATGGACACTGCGGGCGGTTAGCTACCAGTTGTCGAGCGTCTTATCTTTTACGCTTCCCTCGCATGTATACATATATTATCTTCCATTACACAAGACACTATAAATTCGATTCATTTGATGAATGCTATGGTAGGAATCGCAAAAGAGTGTTGCCTTAAATTGTATGTTCCCACAAATTTGATAATAAATGCCTCCCGCTGATAGATAAAATTGTTGCGACGCTCAAGACAAGTGTATAACCATTTAGTGCCAACATTGTTGCAGGTTTCCCGAAAAGCTGTTCATTTAAAGTAATACAATAATTTTCGTACACAAAACTGCAAGTTACCAGTGTCTTATCAACAACCTGAAGCCTGCAATTTGCTTAACTTATACCTGAGGTTAAACATTGAGCTGACAAAAATCATGGGCTAGCGTTACGCACATCTAGCTTTAATACCTCAAGACGGAAATTAACAGAGTTTGTACACAGAAAAGTGCTTGAAGCTAGACGCATGGGACATTTCATTTCGAAAATCGTTAGGGAATTAAATATTACTAGATCCACAGTGTCGAGAGTATATCAAATTTCAGACATTACTTCTCACCGCGGACAACGCAGTTGCCGATGGCGTTCAATTAACCACAGAGAGCAACGACGTTTTGGTAGAGTTGTCAGTGTTAATAGACAAGCAACAATCCATGAAACAACCTCAGGAACCAATGTGGGATGTACTACTAATGTATCCTTTAGCACAGCACGGCGAAATTCGGCGTTGGAGGGCTATGGCAACCAACGAACGGTGCGAGCCCCTTTGCTAACAGCACAACATTACCTGATCCATCTCTCCTGGGCTCGTGACCATATCGGTTGGACTCTGGACAACTGGAAAACCAGTGCCCGGCCAGATGAGCCCCCATTTCGGACGCTAAGAGCTGGTGGTAGGGTTGGAGTGTGGCACAGACCAAGACCCACTGTTTAAGCTGGTGGTAACTCTATAATGGTGTGGGCTGTGTTTACTAGAAATGGACTCGGTCCTCTAGTCCAATTGAACCGATCATTGCCTGGGAATGTTTATATGCGGATACACAGAAACCATTGGCAGCCATTTCCGATGGAAATTTTATGGCTGACAATTCGCCGCTTCACTGGGTCACATTGTTCACGGTTGGTTTGAAAACTATTCTGAGCAGTTTAAGCGAATGATTTGGCCACCTGGATCGCCCGACATGAACGCCATTGAACATTTATGGGACATAATCGAGAGATCAGTTCGTGCATAAAATCCTGCACTGGCAACACCTTCGCAATTATGGATGGGTATAGAGGGCGCATGGTTCCTTATTTCTGTAGGGGATTTTCAACGACTTGTTGAGTCCATGCTACGCAGAACTGCTGGCTACGCCGGGCATATGGAAGTCCGACACGATGTTAGGAGGTATTGCATGACTTTTGTCACCACAGTGTATAACTACCCAGTTTCACACGACCCACATTGATACTCTAAAGCATAATTAGTTGTTTTAAATGCTTAATTTTTCTAGAAGTACGAGTCTGAACTTTTGTCGAAACGCGATTGCACTTAACTGGGAATTTTGTTACTAATCAGTACCTTCTGAAGACTCTATTAAAGAGTACTCTGCAACACCTTACCCAAGCTTACAAAACCACTTACATTGGGAACCAAGTCATATCATTTCAGTTTCATTCTGTCATTCTGAATATTTTTTTAATGCACCGAATTTCTTACTTCAGTAGTCGTTCAAAGGTCGAATGCCATGATAAGAACAAAACACAGATTGCAGCTTCTTAGGAGACGGTAATACATCTTTAGTTGCGTCGGAAGTACTGACAATCACGTTTAAGCATACGTCGTCGGGATTTTCGCATTGTAAGCTGGTAACACGATGACGCATGAGAAATGCATAAGCGTGATATCTGATGCTACAATTAGCCATTAATGAGACCACTAATTTAGCAATCGCTGCACAAACTGTATGGTATATCCAGAAAGTTCCCAACGTCTAGTGCAAAGTTTAGTGGAGCCCCATTAGGCTTTTGGCGGCACATCATAGACCATAAATACGAGGACACATTCAAGAACTTGCTTTCTCTGTCCATTCTGCCTACAACTAAATTCTCGCTAACAAACAACTGATGACCTTGAGTTTATTATACTGTAACACCGAAAATGCGGGATGCGCGGCACCTGCTACCGATCCCATCATCTTGTACAGGAGTTTGAATATAAACTGCCCTTGGGGGCTGGCGACCGTTATTTATTTCCTTTTCATTCATTAGTGTAACTTTTGATTTCATGATCAGTAGTACCCCTTTTCTGTCCGGTGTTGTTCGTGAGTGAATGCACAAAGTAACTTTCATTTTTCCAAACTGTAGGTCAATTAGTAAAAGGGAGGTTACAATACAAAACCTCTTAATAAATTTAACCGTAACGAAAATAAAAAAAAGGAAAATAGGTTCTGAATGTTCTGAAACCGTTATATAGTATCAGTCGTAAAGTAACAATAACTGCTTTCTTGCTGTTGTTGTTTTGTTCTGTCGAATACCGGCAGCGATTTCAGTTATTTGTGGAAAAAATGGTTCAAATGGCTCTGAGCACTATGGGACTTAACTGCTGTGGTCATCAGTCCCCTAGAACTTAGAACTACTTAAACCTAACTAACCTAAAGACATCACACACATCCATGCCCGAGGCAGGATTCGAACCTGCGACCGTAGCGGTCGCACGGCTCCAGACTGTAGCGCCTAGAACCGCTCGGCCACTCCGGGTGGCTGTTAATTGTGGAATTATGTTTAATACTTTATCTGTAGGCATCAAGCACGCCTTAAACGATTTGCCCCCGTATCCTTTGAGATCTTGCGTCTATCTGAGATGACTTTTCTCGGTACACGCACCGTCAACAAAATGCTCACTAGGAATCAAAACACGAAGAGAATATCAGAGGGCTACATGTAAACTATTATTTCCTAAGAAAAATGTTGGTCGTTGATATCTATTCGAAACCTGTTAAAACGTGAGAAGTGTGTGGACTTTACTTTACCGTGTTTAAGGCAGTTCTCACGTTACTGTCAGTGCAACTCACAAAACTAAACATGTACCGTAGAGAACACCCACAAGCAAAATACGAAGGGCGTACAATTAATACAACACTCTCTTTGCGTTTTGTCCCCTCTGTGTGGCTACAAAACCCTATTTTTCAACATAATCTCCGCTCAGTGTCACGGCCTTGCGCCACCTTGCTGGGAGGTCTCTTATGCCCGCATGGCACCACTCTACCGATGAACGTCCGAGCCAACAACTTGTTGCATCAATAACTTCCCCACTTTACACGTATTGCTTCACGCGGAGTGGCGGAGTGCATCCTACATTGGACCAAAGAGATGGCAGTCAGATGGTGCGAGATCCAGGCTTTAGGGTGGATGAGAAAGCACTCTCCAATAGAGTTTTGTGAGCACCTCACGGTAGCGCAGACATGCGTACGACCTTTCGTTGTCATGGAGAAGCTCGTTTGCATTTTGTGGTGAGGAAAAAACTGAAGTCGTTTCTTCAATGGCGTGAGAGTATCACAGTACACTTGAGAGCTGATCGGTGGAACACGAGAGAGGGCATCGAACGGAATGAACCCTACATAATATCAGAAGATCGACGGCATGATGCTTCTGAAGGACCAGCTTTAAATTCTTTCTTCGGAGCGGAAATGGCTTGGCGCCACTCCATGGACTGCTGTTTACTTTCCGGGTCGAGGTGCTGAACCAGTGTTTCATCGCCTGTAAAGGTGTTCGACAAAAAATGGTGACGATCAGCCTCGTAACGCGCAAGCAGTTCTGCACAGACGGTCATTCGTATCTGTCTTCTGTTAGGTGGCGAGGCATCCAGAAGGCACACGTTTCTGAGTATGCCAAATGGCGGACGACTGTGCCGGCATTACCGACAGAGACGCCCAATTGTGCACCGACGTGTACTGTGATCCGTCGATGACGTCGAATAAGACAGGCCGCACGTTCCAGAACGGCAGGAATCAAAGCTGTGTGCAGCCGGACGACGTGTGGGAGATGGGACTCGTTTGCGCGACCTTGTTGCGGTGATGGAAGGCGTCTCGCCTAACGACTCACCAAGCTTTTGTTCACTGCCGTGTCTCCGTAGGCATTCTGCAAGCGCCTATGAATATCTGCGATGTTCTGGTTTTCCACCAAAGGTACTTAATGACAGCTTTCTCTCTGGAACACAGCTCCGCTACAGACACCATATTGAATGGTACGTATTGCGCAGCCACCAAACGGATGTGCAAGAACCTATGGGGACTGAAGCGGGAATATTCCACGATGTCACCCAACAAATTCCGCATTTTTCCAACCGAAACTGGCCGAGAAAATGTGTTGCATTAAGTATTGATCGCCAATCTTACGTCCTACAGAACATGCAAGTCACTTCCATTTACCAAATTAGTGCCAAGACAGTTTAGAATATTTTCACTAATTAATTTTGTTATTCAGAAAAGGTTGGAGTTACAGTGACTCCTAACGCGAAACCCTAATAGATCCATGCCCTATAATTTATTTCAATATCAATTTTAAAGGTTATTATTGTTTGGCGACTCCATGGAGTGTTCTGTGCACCACGACCAGATAATGGATATAATTGGAAGGAGAAACAGCATTGGTCGTATTTTTTTGTTTTATTATCCGCAAAATCGATTTTCGGTCACTTAGTGACCATCCTCAGTGCTGTAATTTACAATTAAAATTGGTAAGCACTAGTATCAACAAGCTTAGAGGGATCACATAATATTACGTTACACTATGCAAAACAGTCCGTCTCTAATGACCACCTTTAAGTCCTTCCTTCTTTCTTTCTTTCTTCCTTCAACTACAGAAAATGGTTCAAATGGCTCTAAGCACTATGGGACTTAACTTCTGAGGTCATCAGTCCCATAGAACTTAGAACTACTTAAACCTAACTAACCTAAGGACAGCACACAACACCCAGCCATCACGAGGCAGAGAAAATCCCTGACACACATCCATGCCCGAGGCAGGATTCGAACCTGCGACCGTAGCAGTCGCGCTGTTCCAGGCTGTAGCGCCTAGAACCGCTCGGCCATCCCGGCCGACTCCTTCAACTACACTGAAGCGCTAAAGAAAGTGGTATAGACAGGCGTATTCAAATACAGAGATATCTAAACTCGCAGAATACGGTGCTGCGGTCAGAAACTCCTATATAAGACAACAATTACCTGGCGCAGTTGTTAGATCGGTTACTGCTGCTACAATGGGAAGTTATCGAGATGTGAGTTTTTTATAGTGTTGTAGTATATACGGTGTTGTAGTCGGCACACGAGCAATGTGACACAGCATCTCCGAGGTAGCGATGTAGTGGGAATTTTTCCGTACGACCGTTTCACGAGTCTACCGTGAACGTCAGGAATCCTGTAAACCATTAATTCTCCGATATCGCTGCGGCCGGAAAAAGATCCTGCAAGAACAGGATCAACGACAACGGAAGAGAATCCTTTAGCGTGATAAAAGTGCGACCCATCTGCAAGTTACTGCAGATTTCAGTGCCAGGCCACCAAAAATTGTCAGCGTGCGAACCGTTCAACGAAACACCATCGATACCGGATTTCTGACGCGGAAGGCCCACTCGTATACCCTTGATGACTGTACGACATAAAGCTTTACGCCTAGCCTGGGCCCGTCATTGGACTGTCGATGACTGGAAAAATGACGCCTGGTCGGACGAGTTTCGTTTCAAATTGTATCAAGAAGATGGACGTGTACGAGTGTGGGACAACCTCATGAATCCATGGACGCTGCATATCAATAGCGGACTGTTGAAGCTGGTGGAGACTCTGTAATGGTGTGGGGCGTGTGCAGTTGCAGTGATATGGGACACCTGATACGTCTAGATACGCCTCTGACAGGTTAGACGTAAGTAAGCATCCTGTCTGATCACCTGCACCCATTCATGTCCATTGTGCATTAGGAGAATGCGACACCCCACACGTCCAGCACTCCTATAGAGAGACTCCAGGAACACTCTTCTGCATTTAAGCACTTCCGCTGGCCCCCAAACTCTCCAGACAGGAACGTTATTGAGCATATCTGTGATGCCTTGCTACGGGCTGTTCAGAAGAGATCTCAACCCCCTTGTACTCTTAGGGATTTATGGAGAGGCCTGCAGGATTCATGGTGTCAGTTCCCTCCAGCCCTACTTCAGACATTAATCGAGTCCATGCCACGTCGTTTTGCTGCACTTGTGCGTGTTCGTGGCGGCCCCACGCGATATTAATCAGGTGTACCAGTTTGTTTGGCTCTTCAGTATATATGACAAGCATTAAGTATGGACTCCTGATTCCTTGGTGATCAGTGCAGAAGGACGTACGTAACTCCAGAAATTCAGTTCATGCAGCTATGTTGTGTAAAATTCTGTAATATTACATGCTGATGAAATGTCGGTTCCGACTGGTCAGAAACGCGGCACCAGACTGACGCGTGTGACCTAGACTAATGAAGTAAGGTCAGTAGAGTTCTGTCAGTGTTCGCAGAGTGAACTTGAGACAGTGGGAATTGGCAGATTTGCTTTTTTGATTTTGAAACACTCATAAATATTTGCGTTGTAAGGACAATGCGACGGTTTGCACGATTTCATGTGATGTATTTCAGGAAACTGAATTTGTTCCGGACTTGATTCTACTTAGCAAATAACAGAGTTTACGAACATTGACGAATTTCAGTGAGAAACTGTGTGCATCAAACTTTCACTTGATGACATGCTAATTTAACCTTTACCGGCATCAAACAATCCAGTTTTTACTATGTCATGTTAGAGACATTGGAATGTGACAATTAATGGCTAAATCCTTGAACTCCGAAGGAACCACGCATTTAAAAAATTGCTGTAGCAGTGGAACGTGTCCAGCATTCCGATCAAGAATCGATACACAACACATCTAATTAAATCAGTCACGCCGGCCGCGGTGGCCGAGAGGTACTAGGCGCTTCAGTCCGGAGCCGCGCGACTGATACGGTTGCAGGTTCGAATCCTACCTCGGGCATGGATGTGTGTGATGCCCTTAGGTTAGTTAGGTTTAAGTAGTTCTAAGTTCTAGGGGACTGATGGCCTCCGATGTTAAGTCCCATAGTGCTCAGAGCCATTTGAAGCATTTTTTTTAAAATCAGTTACAAATAAGGAGCAGAGAACTAACTGAAGCGACAAAAAGTCACAAAAACACAACGAATTTCCAAAAAAATATGTAACGTTACAGTTGTTCTTCAAATAAACAATACTTTGAGGTGCAGTGACTACTATTATATTGGTACAGACAGGACGAACGATTAAGACATGTTTTATAGAACTTGGTACTCACACTGTCAAAATTAAACACTCCACAAAAAGAGTAGAACCGAACATGAAGGTGCTGCATACAGCAAGTATGGGAAGCTTGTTCGACTCGTTAGATGAAATTGAAATTGAAAAGTACTCCGCATTAACATTTCTGAGGAGCTGCCCTAGTAGTCTTTTACGTCACGTGTTAAAATGTGATACAGCGACATGCAGGAACAGATTATGACGGTTAGTAGCTCATATGTAGACGGGAAGATGGCGTGACTGCTTCTGCACCGGAACCTCCGCGGTAGCTCTGCTCTGGCGGTCAACAACGAGATACGATGTGCCGTACAGAGGCCACCTCTGATGGTTGCAACGTTCCCTCTCTGCCAATATGTTCTTTGTGATTTATTTGTTAAATTATTTCGTGATTTGGTTATGGTCAATGAGCTTATTGACGGTACGAAATTCCTTTCTTGTACGTTGTACATTATTTTTTAAATTACTCCTTAATTTGCTAAGAACACTTTCCATTATGAATTAGTGCGATACTCTTTAAGATAATTGTTATATATTCGCATATAGTCTTCCCACATTTTACTATCTTTGGTTGTTGAACCCTTTTACTACCTCAAGTTAATAGGCCAACACTATTTTTCTACAGTATTGTGTTAAATTTCATTGTAATATGACAAATTTTATTATGTAATTGACATACGCTGGTGCCCTCTAGCAGATGTACGTTTGTCTTTATCTTAAGTAGCAGCATTACAGAACACAGTAGTTGTAACGATCAAATCTTGACTGTACGACATGTGACGCGTTACACTTTGTACCAGCGTGTTGTGGCATGTTGTCTGTTACCTTTATTTCTATTTATATTGTACGTATTGTGAGTAGGTCTAACTTCTCATGAACACTATTTTTTCTGTCTATTTTAGAGCTTAAGAAGATTGCTAGAGCAGTCTAAACCGGTCAGGTCATTTTATACTAGTGATCTAGACAAACGAAATTCATATTGATAATTAAGATCTCTTTTCTACATTCTTGATCATGTCAAGCCGTATAATGTTAATAATAATCTCAGATTTTTCTCATATGATACAGTTATCTTTCTATGGCTACAATATCAACAATTCACGGAGTAGGCCGACTGAATTTGACAGTTTTTAGGGGTGTAAAATGGAAAGATCACATACGCTTAGTCATAGGTAAAGCGGGTAGCAGTCTTCGGTTCATGGGCAAAATATCCTGGAAATGGAATCAGCCTGCAGAATACCCCCTATTAAAATACTGCTCAAGTGGGTTGGATCCATACCAAATAGGTCTAACTGAGGATAATGAAGGACTACAGAGAAAGGGAGCACGAAGGGTCACAGATTAGGACGCTTCATGGAAGAGTTTCACGGAGATGCTGAAGAAACTGAACTGGCAGGCTCTTGTAGGTAGGCGTGAACTATCCCGAGAGAGCCTGCTTACGAAGTTTCAAGAACCGGTTTTAAATGGTGAATCCAGGGATAATCGCTAGCCCCCGACGTTTCACTTCGTATGTATTGTGAGGACAATGTTAAACTAATTACTGCGCTCATATAGGCTTCCTGCAGAGCCGGCCGCTGTGACCGAGCGATTCTTGGCGCTTCATTCCGGAACCGCGCTGCTGCTACGGTCGCAGGTTCGAATCCTGCCTCTGGCATGGATGTGTGTGATATCCTTGGGTTAGTTAGGTTTAAATAAATCTAAGTCTAGGGGACTGATGACCTCAGATGTTAAGTCCCATAGTGCATAGAGCCGTGCATTTCCATGCTTCCTGCAGCGCTAAATGCGAGAATGGAACGGGAAGAAGCTGTTATAACTGATACATACGTACGAAGACGCATATCGGCGATCACGGACCCTGGAGATCATGCGCAGATCTTACAATGTTCCTTCATAGATGGCCATCTTGTGCACTTTGTTCTCATGGACATCCATCTGCTGAAGTTCCTACATGGTCTTCCAATTGGACGAGTTCCATCAGGTTTTCCTGTAAGCACAGCTTGGCCTTCTGGCAGTGTGCCCTGCCTGGCGTATTCTCCGCGTTTTCGTTTTCTGGGCGATGTTCGGTTGTTTCATCAGGTCGTACAGTTCCTGTGTCTTTCTGTGTCTCCATGTGTTCTCATCGCGAATTGATCCAAACAGCTTTCTCATTATTTTACTTTCAAAGATGAGCTGGTTCTCGTCATAATTTTCCGTGATGTGATGGGTTCTGTCCACTATAACATCAATGGTACTATACACTTAAAGTTCGGTGTTAATTGACAGGTTTTTTGGTGACATTATCTGCTTCTGTTTAGTTATAACCGGTACAATGTGAAATACACTAAGACGTCCACTTCACACTGATTCTTCAGATTATGCTTGTAGATGTAGATACAGTAATGAAGAGAAAACCAATTTGAAAGACTCTTTGACCACCTACGTTGCTGTTTTTGATGATAAGCCTAGCTTAAAAAATTGTTAATAGTGAAAATCTAAAGCGCCCTCCAGACAGCTCCGGATTTTGATGACTGAAGTACCAGTTGGGCGGAATTTGCTTCTGTTTAGTTATAACTGGTACAATGTGAAATGCACTAAGACGTCCACTTCACACTGATTCTTCAGATTATGCTTGTAGATGTAGATACAGTAATGAAGAGAAAATCAATTTGAAAGACTCTTTGACCACCTACGTTGCTGTTTTTGATGATAAGCCTAGCTTAAAAAATTGTTAATAGTGAAAATCTAAAGCGCCCTCCAGACAGCTCCGGATTTTGATGACTGAAGTACCAGTTGGGCGGAATTTGCCAGGATGTCCCATCAGGAGTACATCCTGCAACTCTGTCAGTCAGTATCAATCAGAATAACTGCTTACATAAGGAACAGAGGCGGGCCAACGCGTTATTAACTTGCTCAGTTTGTGAAGTTCTTTCTCGTGAATAAATCATCCAGTTCTTCTGAAATTTTGATCATTATTTTGTCTGTATATTAAAATATTATCTATTTCCGTTCCATTCGGATAAATTCTTCGAGGTGCGTCCTTTGTTTCCCTACAGTGTTTTGAAAATACAAAAAAGGAAAAATGTCTGCGATATTTTGTGACATGATTTGTCTAAACTTAAGAAAGAAAGTAACAATAGGAAAGCTACCGTCCAAAAACTGAATCTCTTGAATTAAGCAGTATCTCAACTTGTAAAATATTTTACCGCTTGACTGCACGTAGGAATAGTGTCTCACGGCCACATAACAGCAAACCTACGCACTCCAACAGTCAAATATACACTAGCACTCTGCGAAAAGTCAATTTAACCTTTGAACTTTAAATTCACAATCAGCATCTCGTTGGCTGAACGTGACTCTGAGCTTCATTGAAAGGTGCATCAAATGTTTCTCTAATCGATTTTATTTATTACTTCTAGATAAAATATTTACAAAACATTCAGCTGGCTTTTCTTTTTTCTTTTAATGAAGTTATGTCACCCATTAAAGGCTCTTCATTGGTTATGTTTTGGGTTTCTTAAAAAGCTATATGACATGCTTAACTCGTGAATTCTAATTCGATTAAACTCAAAACGTGTACTGTCAAGGTATTGGATTTTTGTGTACAAGGTTAGTATAGTGTAAGGAGGAAGAAATAAAAAAATAGCCATAGGAAATTGCTAACTTAAATATTTGCGATCAGTCGTAGGTCAGTAAGCTACGTCAAGCAAAAAGACCAAATCACAAACAGTTACTAGATTTATCGCAAACGTCTTCGGAATTGAGATAAGTGTATGTAAAGAGTTCCGTTTTCCCTGTTACACAGATTTCGATATTCGTTTCTACTGGGAAACTGTATAAAACTTTCTCAGGTAACAGGAAAAGCAGGATTGTCTTATGCTCCCAACAAGATAATACTGAAGTAATAGTAAACTGAAGAACATAAAATAGTTGAGGGACTTAGACTAAATAAAACGCATGCCGGGATATCCGTCTTAAGTGCACCACACATGGAGACTATTTTGTAAATCGATAGGTATACATCAACAAGAAGAAATCACACAAATCAGTCAGTACAAGGACAGAATCTGCAAGATATCATCTATATGTATTTAAAGGGCGCCAAGAAATCAACAAATAGTTTCGTGACGCCAGGTAAGTAGCAGATTATCTAAAAGCATACTTTAGAACTTAACAGGAAACGTACCGCTGGAACTTGCGCCCCTTCTAACAGCCGTGTACGGCAACGGAAGGTTCAAAATGATTAGAAAAGAGCACAGGTAGTTCCAGTTTTCAACAAGGGTCGTCGATCAGATGCGCAAAACTATAGGCCCATATCTCTGACATCGTTCTGTTGTAGAATGTTAGAATGTTTTCTGCTCGCGTATCATCTAATTTCTGGAAACCCAGAATCTACTTTGTAGGAATCAAAATGGATTCCGGAAACAGCGATCGTGTGAGACCCAACTAGCTTTATTTGTTCATGAGACCCAGAAAATATTAGATACAGGCTCCCAGGTAGATGCCATTTTCCTTGACTGCCGGAAGGCGTTCGATACAGTTACGCACTGTCGCCTGATAAACAAAGTAAGAGCCTATGCAATATCAGACCAGCTGTGTGGCTGGATTGAAGAGATTTTAGCGAACGGAACACAGCATGTTGTTCTCAATGGAAAGACGTCTACAGACGTTAAAGTAACCTCTGGCGTGCCGCAGAGGAGTGTTATGGGACCATTACTTTTCACAATATGTATAAATGACCTAGTAGGTAGTGTCGGAAGTTCCATTCGGCTTTTAGCGGATGATGCTGTAGTATACAGAGAAGTTACAGTATTAGAAATTTGCAGCGAAATGCAGGAAGATCTGCAGTGGATAGGCACTTGGTGCGTGGAGCGGCAACTGACCCTTAACATAGACAAATGTAATGTATTGCGAATACTTAGAAAGAAGGATCATTTATTGTATGATTATATGATTGCGGAACAAACGCTGGTAGCAGTTACTTCTGTAAAATATCTGGGAGTATGCGTACGGAACGATTTGAAGTAGAATGATCATATAAAATTAATTGTTAGTTAGGCAGGTGCCAGGTTGAGATTCATTGGGAGAGTCCTTAGAAAATGTAGTCCATCAACAAAGGAGGTGGCTTACAAAACACTTGTTCGACCTATACTCGAGTATTGCTTATCAGTGTGCGATCCGTACCAGGTCGGGTTAACAGAGGAGATAGAGAAGATCCAAAGAAGAGTTCCGTCACAGGGTTATTTGGCAGGCGTGATAGCGTTACGGAGATGTTTAACAAACTCAAGTGGCAGACTCTGCAAGAGAGGCGCTCTGCATCGCGGTGTAGCTTGCTGTCCAGGTTTCGAGAGGGTGCGTTTCTGGATGAGGTATCGAATATGTCGCTTCCCCCTACTTATACCTACCGAGGAGATCACGAATGTAAAATTAGAGAGATTCTAGCGCGCACGGAGGCTTTCGGAAGTCGTTCTTCCCGCGAACCATACGCGAGTGGAACAGGAAAGGGAGGTAATGACAGTGGCACGTAACGTGCCATCCGCCACAAACCGTTGGGTGGCTTGGGGAGTATAAATGTAGATGTAGATATAGAAGTTTGTGCCGAAAATGCACTGCAGTATCACACTTTCTAAATATAGTATTAATGAGAGAGCATGGCAATATACGAAGTTTTACTTGAAAAGGGAGGGACATTCATACAGATTGATACAGTTTCTCTTTCTGGGACCGCTTGTCAGTAACCAGATTCTCATTGCACCAGTAACAGACATAACGGGTAAAATTGGATAATCGGGGAAAGCATCTCACGGGAAATTGTAATTCGTACAGTGGAGAATCGTTGTTCAGATACGAAAGAATGTATGAAATATGTGTAGGTACATATAACTTCCAGTACAATTTATGTAGGAGTGTGTTACGAAATCCATAAGATACAAGCAGCAAGTTTTTTTCTTGTCATCACTACACTTTACAAGTGTGTTTGTTGATACCTCTAGAAAAAGAGAATTGTATTTTAAAGAAAGTGCTCGGACATAACAGGAAGTTCAGCAAGGCTCAGTTTAGCAATTGCACGACACACTTCACGATTTCGTGCTTGTACAATGGATCGTGATGGCACAGATTTGTCGGAAAAATTACGTTACACGAAAAGGGTTTGGCGAGTCGAAATGTTAAACGGCTCGTTTTTGTGAGTCGTGTCCACGCCCTCTCGCAGCTGGCGCCGCCTTTTGTTTTTGACGCCTTCGTTTTTTTCCCCCCTTGTGTTCCTTTTTCCTTCCGCGAATTGTGACATCTCCCTCCGGTGCCGAGAGAATACGTGAAGCATCTCTAGTGCGCACCAGGGTGAGAAGGAGGTAGAAAGAGTGGTTGGGAAGGGGCAGGGGGAGTGAGGCGATGAGAAGCAGGAACGAGTGGAGATAAGGACAGAAAATCTGCGCGTTTTATTCTGAAGAAATATCACGTTTGCTGTTAATTACGTACATCTGAGAGGCAGCCTTTTTCTGCTACATTTAAACGTAACAGGAGACCGTCGATGCCAGCCAAATAAATTGCGTATAAAGAAAAGCGACTGCTTGACCGTTAATTACGTATGCAAAAGCTATTTTTAATTCTTTTTTCATTTCGTCCATTCATATAAAGGAAGCACCTCTGAAGGGTTAGTAGTGTCTCACCGCCTCCTATTAGTTTTCACGTAATTTTACGACTGTTGTAATCCAAGAAAGATTGTAAACTAATGCTAAAAATATCTGTTGATTTCAGTTACAAAATGTACCGCAGCTGACAAACAATGAGTTTACCTCTCCAGAAATTGTAACTAAAAAGTATACAATGCTGATAGCTGCTACAACGTTTCACACAGCTTTCACAAGTGTTTCGTGCCCAGGGATGAGTAAATTTCGATACTGTGCCGTCATTAATCTGAAAATAAAGTACAAAACGTTTTCGGGTAAGCAGTTAGATATTTTGGGTTCGTGATCCCTAATGTGGGGCAACAAATGCCATTTCTGTGCGAGGAAGAGCAAGGTGGAGACATAGGTGATGTTTTGGGGAACCACGACTAGCACACAGCGGCAACGGTAGCTATTCTCTTATTTTCATCATAACTGCTGCATCATACACCATCAACGTTCTACCATATTTCCCCTGGAATTCACCATTCTACTGTGCCTTCAGCTATATATTTTAGTGATTCATGTGGTAATATTACTAAACTACCTCTTTCATTGTATTTGTATTTTATCGGGCTTTTTTCATTTAGTCATTGTACACTCACCCAATCATTACTCGATCATCCATTGGATCTTCAGCAGTCTCCGGTATCATCACATTTCAAAAGGCTATAATCACTTTATTTCAGTGACCACGGTATCGCAACCATACAGAGATATGAGTCAATCATAGTTTTTCATAAGCCCTTCGATGGTGTTAAGGTTTGCGTTTTTGGATATATTGAGTTGCTACTTTAATAGAAGCCTTATTCGTCTTCTGTTGTTCTTGCTACTCTGTCGTTTTTGCAGCTTCGTCCTTCATCTGTAGTATTTACGAGGCAACGCAATTCATTAACATCTTTAAGAGTCTCTGTCCCAATTTTAATATTCAATCATCTAGTAAAATGTATACCTGTCGTGTAAATCATTACATTAACATATTTTTCGTACATGTATATGTTATAGTCATTACCTAGTAAAACTTCCAATTCATTAAGCACCCAACTCAGTTCCAGCTCACTTTAGGGGACCAGTGCTATCTCATAAGCCTACTGTTTGTTTGTGACTTTAGTCCATAAAAATAATTTTCACATGGAGATTGTTCTTTGCTTTCCCCGTTTCTTTCCATTTACAGGTTAAATACTAGTGGCTATACAGAAGAATTGATACGCATTTCACAATTTTGCCTTCTTGCAAAACTTCCGTCAGAGATAACGCCTCCTACCTGCTTCAATCCCTTAGTTGACACGATATTGCCTAAGAACATACACGTTTTATTCCATTCCCTATGATCAAAAACTGGAACCAATTATCCTAAATCTGATCCTGTGTAAAGTAGCACACATATCCGCATTTTTCTCTACGTTTATCAGCACGATACAGGAGAATATTTGGAACGAGTGTTTCATTTTGACACATCTTTGTTGAAGCTGAGGGTATTATGTCTCATGCAGTAGTTCCTTCTCAATTTTCCGTCGAATCCATCTCAAAGAGCTGCCTAACTTCAGGGGACTGCCCACCGAGTTTGCAGATGAAATCGGTACTCCTCAGAGGTAGTGCGCAGCAGTGAAAGACCAATAAGCGATTAAGAACGGAATGAGATGATGCACATGTACATCCTACGTCGCCAACTCATGCTCATGCGTTAACGTGGGGAGTCAATACACTAATATGAATTTTGATACAAATGTTAGTAGTATTCGTGAATCTCAAAACACAAACGGAGAGGAATGATAAGCTTCTGAGAAGAACTAATGGACCACAACATTATGATCATCTGATTAATAACACGTTCGCTCACCTTTTTAAACCAATACAACGGTGTTTCTGTATGGCGAAAATTCGACAAGTCCATGGCACACTTCTGTTTGCACGAGGCTTGTTTTCCTTTTCTTTTTAAGTAAGACCCATTTTGAAATAAAAATAAAACAAGTAGACTTTTCTTCGTAATTCTATTTTTACATGAAAGCATGCATTTTTATCTACTTTTATACTCAGGCACTACCATTATTAAGGCAACTATAGTATCGTATAACGAGTGTTAGAAAACCATCGTCATAGAAACCTGCTGCCTGATTAGGCAACATGCTTTCGGACACTTCAGGCAATTCATCAAGTAACGTCAAAATCGTAAGCCGTGTGTTCCCTCTAGTGATGGGAGCAAGTCAACCCTGGCGCACTTCTGATATTAAATTAATTAATTAAATTGATCAATTAAACAACCATCCTCTTAATGTATTGTTATGCTAATTGATTTATGGTCCACTGCCGGCTGATTTATGACATGCCGGGGATAATCTATCCTTTTGAGAATATACCCCCCCTTCCCCTTCCCCTTCCCCCCCCCATCACTCTGGGAAAGGTGACACTTTTTTGTCACCCCACCCCAGTTCGGCTCTGACCCACATTTTCTCCTCATGGTAAATCCCCAGACCTATCCTCCACTCCAAACTGCGCCCCATCCCTACCACATCCTATCAGGACACAGTCTGTTCTGAGCTGTCAGACAGGAAGGATCTCACTAGGGAGTGCTCATGTGGTGATGGGAGAAGAAAGAGAGATGTAGTGGTACATTATTCTTATTGTTGCATTTTTAACTCATTTCAGAACTATGTTACTACTTTGTCTCAGTTTGTAGTCCCCTCCTGGAAAGGTACTATCATAATGTGTTCAGTTGAGAAGATGTTGGGAGAGGAGTTTAATAGGTGTATGACCTGTAGACATAAAGCAGAGAACTGCTGCCTGACTTTCTACATGACGAATGGAAGGAAATGATAATGGATGAGTGTGGCATGAATACTTTTCAGCACATAATGGCGATGCAGTGGGATGCATCCTGCAACTCGCAAGGACTACTATCTGTGCTGAAGCTGTACATATTTTTTGAAATGGCTGGTCAGTCCACAGTGGAAGAGACAACTTTCTCCTATTCCACTACCCCAGACAATGAACCAGAGGTTTTCAGTGTATGGGCCTCGACTAAGCTAGTCCATAGATAGCGCTTGGAGCAGATTGTCCCCTCCACCACTTCACTTAGCAACCGATAGGATATATTATTCACCCCTCTCCCACCTGACAATTGGTGGGAGCCAATGGGAGCCCAGGATCACTACATCCATCATGTGATCATGACATCAGGGCGATATAAGATAGTCAGTGGAAGAACCATGAGGTATCAACAGCAGTGGAGACTGTCATCGTCCTCTGACATAGAGAAGAAGCCTAAAAGTAAGTACGTGTGGTGTAGTTTCATATCTTTGTTCAACTCTATTTCTTTGCCGGTCAATGCTTGTTGCTTTTTTTTTCTTTGTTCAGCGACCGCCAGTATTTCCGGATGTTTAGCAACCTCCGGCGTGTCTATGCCATCCAGCAGCCACTCATCAGTACCTGCAGCTAGCTCCAGCCCGTTTGGGCAGATCACCAGCATGGTGGAGCACGACAACGAGCTGCTATTATCCATCCCGCTTGTCGATTTCTGTAGTAAAGACAACCAGTTGTTCCAGACTCTCAGAAGAACTGTGCTGAAAGCTCTACACCACACAGTGCGGTTCTGTTCTGGTCTCTGACATACACACCATCTCGGAATGTTTTGGTGTTACTGCAAGGAGAGAGTGTTGAGATGCTGTCGATTCCTCCCAGCGCTCTACAGCTTTTCACTTCAACTTATAATTTAACAGGTGGCGATTCAAAGTGCTGAAATGTTGGTATAGAAATACGAGGGTAATCCCAAAAGTAAGGTCTCCAATTTTTTATAAGTACATAGACCTGTTTATTTCTACAGTGGTTTACATCAGTTTACAGCTTGAACATGTAGCTATTTTTCGACATAATTACCATATCTGTCGACGCATTTTTGTAGACGCTGTGGCAGTATTTGTATGCCCATGTCTTATCAGCTCGCCACCATGCTGTGCAGATGGTTATGAACTTCTTTTTTCACCTCGTCGTTGGAGCTGAATCGCTGGGACCACAATTAGCGGTGACAGGTACTGTGAAAAAACTCAAACGGGCAATTCAGAACCAGAGAAGAGGAATGTTGAGCAAGGGCGTACACATTCTCCATGACAACGCTCGCCCACACATCGCTCGGCAAACCGTTGCTCTCCTGCAGTAGTTTCAGTGGAACATAACCACCCTCCCAACCTATAGTCCTGACTTGGCTCCCAGTGTCTATCACCGGTTCCCTAGGTTAAAGGGACATTTGGCTGTAAAGCGATTCAGCTCTGACGAGTAGGTGAAAGAAGAGGTTCATAACTTTCTGAACAGCATGGTGGCGAACTGGTATGACATGGGCATACAAAAACTTCCACAGCGTCTACAAAATTGCATCCACAGAAATGGTGATTATGTCGAAAAAGCTCTAAACAGATGTAGAAATAAACAGGTCTATGTACTTATAAAAAATAGGAGAACTTACTTTTGGGATTACCCTCGTAGACAGTTCTGGTGTGTTTTATTAGAGATAGAAAATGCATTGAGAAGTGTTAAAGTGCTGTTTAGGGAGTTGAAATGGGATGAACTGTGTTACTGTGCTGGCATGACACTAACTATATAATCATTGTATGCTGGTGTGACACACATGATGAGATCTGGAGATCGATCCATTTATCTGCAACACTCAAGCATTACAGGCTTGTCTAGTCTAAAGGTGGTGCTATCCCTTGTGTTCGAAAGACTGAACTTTGGGCTGTAATGTGTTCAAAATGTGTAGAAAGACGTCGTTAGCTTTCTTCATACGTATAGTTTGCATGCAGACGACTGAGAACATTGCATCAATATAGAAATACACGCAGATCTCTGTCATACGAGAAATATTTATATGCGACAATCTGTAAAAGTGTGAAGATAAAGAAAGAACCAGCTAATTTTTGAAGTCGTTCACCAAATTTATTGCTGTTGGATAAAAATAATTATATTTACGCAAATTGTGTTTCTGAGTTAATTCTCATAATAATGTTACTTACATCAAAATTTTCACTGCAATGTCTAGAGCAGCGTAGCAGCACCAAGATGTCTGAATCACCTCGTCACTATAGTCAGTATCTTCAGTCATTTTTGAACTGAATAACAGAACATACTTTCATGTGTATACATACCCTGTAGCTTAGTTAGTGAGCTACATATTTCTATAAAACCCACTGCACACCAAATCCTGATGTAGTTGACATGGTGGGGTGGTTGAAACACTAGGAGTTTGTTGTAAATGTGATGGCGTGGATGAAGAACATAAGAAGAAGAGGAATGGCATACTTCTACCCAATAATATACAAGCGATAATAGTAGATCAATATGACCGCAACAAGACAAATGTTCTAATGCAACTGCTAACACATGCAGATGGAGTGTCCTTTGAGCACATATCTGTATTTTCAGAAACGATCTTTCAGCCCAAATACCAGTTGCTACAAAAGATAATTAGTGTCGATATTGTAACATACGCAACATACAGTCAAAGCGGTCAAATCCCGCCGCCAAAAAGGGTGAAGCCAAACACCATTTTTACATTTAACGATGTTCCTCTGGATAATCAGAAAACCAGGATCAGATTGTATGATATTTTTGTTTGGTCGCCATATGGGTATTGACGGATTTTATTTGAGTCACACAAATTCCAGAATCACAAAATAGGGATAATGCAAATCTCATTATAGCTATCAAGCAATACAGTTTTAATTTAAAACACATTTACCAGGTACACGTAGGAACTGACATGTCATTCAATGGTACTGTAGAGATATGAGCAGACAGCTGGAATGACACACGGTACGAGTTTTTCGATACTGGTAAATCAAGAAAACCGAGTGATGTTAGGTATAGATGGAAATTATGAAAAAAATTCAACAACTCGATCATAAAGTTAAGGGGCTAGAGACATATGCCCAATTCCTTCTGAGACTGATCAACGACCTAGATGCTAGTCAGATGCAGTGAGAAATGCAGAACCGTTATAAAACCTATATTGGATGTTCAATGTAGCGTTGGCGATGGTGCTGACAATGATCTCCAAGCTCAGAGACAAGTATAAGATAATAAATAAGGGGACAGTAGTTCAGGAACTGTACAAACCAGCACGCAAAACGTACTCTCATAGGCATGTTGTGATTAAAGGTCTGGATGACTAACGGCAGGCTGAACCTGTAAATACGCAGAATATTCACTTGCACATAATGCATGCAAATATATTTAAATGGTTGTTGATACATACTTCAAATTTGCCTTGGCATTGCCTGCTAAAACAGAAACGAGGAGAGATGTGGAGGTGTCTGAGCATTTATTGCAGGCACGGACGAATCAGTGCCCAGATAACCTCCAAACTGATGGAAGTGGAAAGTTTTACAATAGGTATTAGGTATTTCAAGATCGTGATGGCAGGGGGTGGGGGGTGGGGGTGAGGGAGGGTGTATGGGATACGTTGCTATTCAACACTCACCCAAGTGAAGGCGAGTGTCATGGAATGTAGTATGTACAGAAAACAATAAAAGGTCACATTTGGACGCACATTTAGGGGTGCAATTACTGTGAACCTGGTACAAAACCAAAAACGTTTGGCTCGTGGTGATAAGGGGATTAACCTGCTCTACAAGGCGTGTTTAGAAGACGGCATTCCATAAGCAAAACAGAAAGATCTCCAGGACGACACGCTGCAGATCGAATTTTAGCTGTTAAAGCCAAGGCAATAGATGCAAGACGGGATATTGGTATAGGGAAGCGCCTTATAGCACTTGTAGTTGATAAAACCATGAATGATAAAATTAAGTTGGGCGTCGGTGTGAATTTCAGGCAAGTTATGAATGCCGCACATCGTGCACTGAAGAAGAAGTCAGGGCAGAGATGTACGCAGTTAAAAGCCACCTTAAGCATAAATGACCAGTTAAGGCACTCCAGGTTTCGATCATATCCAACATATCTGGGGGAGTTTTCCCATTCCTCATTCTTGCCCTCACAGGTCTCTCAGCGAAGGATTCACTGACCAGTGGTGCTTCGGCTATTGCCAGAATAGACAAGAACGCACAGAACTCACAGGAGCAACTAGAGGAAACAAGAAGACATAACCACATGGCAGATGCAGCAGTCACTGGAAAAGGACTATAACTGAAATAATACACTAATGTGTTAGATCTCTTCATAAAAAAAGGCCTGTTAGCTGTCCTACCTGCCGGCCGGAGTGGCCGTGCGGTTCTGGGCACTACAGTCTGAAGCCGAGCGACCGCTACGGTCGCAGGTTCGAATCCTGCCTCGGGCATGGATGTGTGTCATGTCTTAGGTTAGTTAGGTTAATTAGTTCTAAGTTCTAGGCAACTGATGACCTCAGAAGTTAAGTCGCATGCCATTTGAACCATTTTTTGTAGCTGTCCTACCGAAGAGACCGCTTACAAATGCAGATCTGCTCAAGTTTGTTAGAAAAAATTCAGCGTTCCAAGATTCCGTGGTCACTTCATGCAAAATATATTACCGAAGACTATGTGGAAATCTGGAAGATGTAGAATTGTGAGTTTAGATGTTTCTGGGGGACCTAGAAGCCACTGGGTGGCGTATGTTAAGAAAAATACAAATAAGGTTTACTATTTCGACTCATTTGGAGACCTGCTGCCACCAGAAGGTTTACAACGATAGTTCAACATCAGAAAACGTGTGCTCTTCGATTTTCATCGCTACCAAGACTTTAATGCTAAATTCTGTCCATCTGTGCTTCACGTTTCTTCTAACGTTTGTGGGAAGCAATCCTGTTGCGAGTACATCCACAACTGAATATTGTAGCCGAGGTTGAAAATACCACTTCAGTTGAAAATTTCTTTATTTTCACCCGACGGGTTTTGGACTGTTTTGGCCTGGCGCACGCGGCGCACGGAGACCACAGGACAGGTACGGTACCTGAAGATGGGCTTATAACAGTCCAAAACCGGTCGTGTGAAAATAAACAAATTTACGACTGAAGCGGTGTTTTCAACCTCTGCTGCTTATGAGAAGGATGCAGTAGAAGGTGCATTAAACATTCAGTCATCAGCTGAGTTTCAGTTGCAGCGTCACTTTAAAAGAATTATCGTCTGTGTAACATGTGAAGTACTTTTCATCAAATGATTTGAAGAACGGGAAGTGGAATACTGTGGTTATTAGACTGGAAATATAGAACGACCTTCGCAATACCACAGAGGCTAACAATAAACTTCATCTGAACATTAATGGTGGAAAAGAAATTGTGGAAACTTCTCATGGTGCATACGATGTTTACGATTTAAAGGACATTTGAAAAAGGTCTCGAAAAGGGATTTTGCTACGTCTAAACATCAATACACTTAAATCTGGGATAAAGATACCGAATACAGTGACATTGAACTACGTGGAGCTGCGTGCTGTCGATCAGGGTACCCAACTCATCGACTTTCATGACAAGGAAATCATTGTACGGCTATATCTCATGAGGAACCAAGAGTGACCTGGAATGTGCAGAGACCCAGAAGTGGAAGCGACCTTTGACTTTCTGGATCGGAAGCGGTGGCGACCTTCTACCAGTCAGAGCTTGGAGCAGACCCCAGTGTCTTCATATCGTCAATGGAGACAGGATGGGGGGTGAGGTATAAAACCAACGTGCACAACGTACAGCGTGGCACTTTACAACAGAACAGCAACGTAATAAAGTATGCGAACTACGTGTTTCTTAAATCAGTAGGTCTGATATCTCGCAATGACGTGATTCGTTACAATTATCCCTGTGGAATATGACAAACGTTCTATGCCAGGAATACTCCTCGTGTAAATCTTTTGCATAAAACCTCATTTAACAAGAACGGCGAAATATGGAATGTCAGCCAACACCAAGACACTTTAACCCTCCCACGCACGAGTTTCATATATCTTAATGCAGCATTTACGAAAGGGGATGATAGTGCTACGACATCGACCCTTACAAGAAAGGCATTAGCGTTCCTGTTTCATGAGATATGATATGAACGTAACGATTTAGAAAATGTTGCATGAGTAATAGATGAGCCATTGAGTAGAACAGTGGAACAGTACAAGAAATTTGCTCCAATATGCCTCAACAACTGCTTATGGGATACTTTCAAGGTGAAGCTGAACAGGAACATATTCTGGTATGGACTGCAACAGATAAAAACTCATTCATTCGAGGAGCTCAGGAGGAGAACGACATCACCATCAACAAAATAATATGGAAAATGATCCAGATTACTGTATCGGATGAGCAGTCTTTGAAGCTTTTAAAAGTTCTGAAGCCTACTTATTTCTAATGTTATCTTTCCATTCAAGAGATGTTTTAGAGCACGCAGTGCTACCGACCATAAGCAGACAAACATGAGTTATTAAAACCTCTGCTCAATCGGAGATGCCCGGGTTCATTATTCATGCATTTCAGACCGATAGAAGAGGGAATATAACAAATGATTCCACCATATTTTACAACTGCAGGTTAAAAAATGACAGAGTGTACCTGAACTCTGAATTCTACCCATATGATAATTCGCACGTGCAGTGAAATGAAAATGTATACAGCCTAGTATATGCCATATGTGCAAGGTACCATGATTAATACTATGAAGGTGAAGGATGTTTACTCAGCCCACGAAAATTCAAGATCCAGCACCAATCATCATAATGAACTGCTCAAAACAGAACGAGGTAATTAAATCTGGACCTCTAGATGGACGAATTGAATTTGGGCAAATTTCCCAGATCACAATGTAGCATATGCTCTATTTCTACATGACCTTTTTCCGACTCACAGATGTTACGAAATAAACAGGACGAAAGAAAAGGTGCTGAGCCACCCCCAGAGCATTTAGCAATGGCATCTCAAGGTGTTAACATTATTTCAGACATTCAGAGGTCATATAATGATGAGCGTAAATAGTTCGTATTTATAAATTTTGCCTTTATAACATACACAGAAGATAACTGTATAATAGAGACATTCTCAGCAAACGTAGTCTCTCCAAGATCTTTCAAGGATGTAAAGTGGGTTTAAGCATGGAGGGGTGAAAATGGTCAACACGTTTCTAACATGGAATTCACTGGAATGATCCTGGTATACCCTACAAACATATGGCGGTGTCACTTAGATTGTTTGAATTCACAGATTCTGTGAAGGAGATCACATGTGTCGAATCTTCAAGTTTGCTGCTGTTCAAGATTTGGAATTCTACCGGTGTCCTTCTCTCCGTCGACTCAACAAGAAGATGTGTGAAAACAGTGCTGCGTCTGCTTATGAAAATGTAAAATTACTTTTAAGTTAGATGAAAAATAAATTAGTTCTTACCTCAAAATTTGTTTATGATTTCTTTTCACATTGTCACGTGTCTCCTGGTCCCATGAGCCAATTTTTTCTGTACGATAGGTGTAATCCCATCCCATGGAACATTCTATACATTTTTTTATCTGCCGCCTTAACTTCAACTTCATATGTGCCTTGTACAAACTTTTTATATGTATACAGTTGGGACTGGTTTATTATAAATAACAACTTAAAGACGTATGGTAAAGAATTTGTTCATTTATTCTATTCTCACAGATACAGTTCCTTGTGAGTGGAAAGGAATTATGAAATATTTAAACAATTGTGGCGCTTTCTTATTCCGATCGCGCAAGGAATACCAACTTTCACCACACGTAATTAGTTTGTCACGGTCACACTAAACGTATCTGGTGAAAAAGACCGACCGACCGACCGACCGACTGATCGCACCATAAACGCCACCGGTCAGGGACCACCGCAGCTTCCGGACTGCGATAATTCTCTGCAAACAAAACATGAGGTAGTTGTATCCCTTTGACATTTGATATCAGACTCACTTCCTGTCTCTCTCTCTCTCTCTCTCTCTCTCTCTCTCTCTCTCTCCCTCCCTCCCTTCCTCTCTCACTCTCAAGTGGTCACTTTCTGTTTGTGTGATACAATGTAGACAAACACACACAGACCGATATGTTCTCTCCACACTTCCTCCCTTCCATCCACGTCCCAGCCCCCCCCCCCTCCCCCCCAAAAAAAGTCACTCATGGAGAGTGGTAGTCGGTATATCCCTTTATTCTTACTTCTACTGTTATGGGACCCTGTAGCAGATGGAACAAAGACGTTTGAGAAGAAGTGGGTAGTGTCTGTTGTGTGGCTCACTAACCCCTCGTTTGTCCTGAGCAAAGCAGCAGGCACCTGGCAGATCCTCAGCCCTTCTGAAAATGCAAGACTGTGGATGTCTTGAAAACATTTCCTCATTCTATCAGATTAATCGACTTATTAATTAAATCGACACCCTTTGTGCGTGGGTATTTTTTCTTGCATCCCATTGGTGGATTCGATCCTGCAACCGCCCAGTTTCCAAACACTTGCCTCCTGTTGATTGACACTGGCACAGCTATGTTTCAGGTAGCTGAGAATTTCAAATTTCAGCTCAATTGCATGCTATGTCATTAAGCAATCTGCAGATGTGTTGGACTGATGTGTGTCCTCACAGATGTCTTTGGCAGGGAGGGAGACTGTTACTCCTGAGCAACGTCCTTACGTATTGGATACAGCCAGCACATTACCCACAATATATGTAATACAGCACTGTACTTGGACACATTTGTTTGGATAGAGTGCTACAGTACAATATTCGTACAGTTGAGTATAGCACTGTATCTGGACACCATTTTAGGAGGGGTGGTACAGTGCAATAGACAAACGGAATAGTGTAACGCTGTACCAGGCTATGATAGAGGGATTATTAGTGCGGGACAAGGCGGTACTCGTGAAGGAGCTGTCTCCGCCATGGACACCTAGCACACATAATAACGATCTGAGCAAGGAATTATGCAGTGTGTATGACTGGATGTCACGTGACCAGAAGTGCTGTCATCTTCGCTCCTAAGAATGTAAAAGGAGGTCTGAGAGCCACAATTGATCAGTCTTCTGTGGTAGTTAAAAATGCCACCACGGATTTCTCCAAGCTGCTAAATATCCCTCAGGTGTTAGGATGAAAGACAAAACCTATACACAAACACTTCAGTTTGTGGTTATTAAAGCAAAACGTGGATAATCTCGTACCGACATTGGCAACACACATTACACCATAAATGATGGTATACCACTTAGCGAGAAGAATGTAAATGTGATTACACCTGTTACGGGAATGTTTTGCGGTAACACTATGGTGGTTAAGATCTGTGATCAAGTGGACTGTCAAAAACAATTAGGACGGTCTGAAATGTTAAAGACGGAGATGTGTGTCTCATACAACCATTATCTACATAGTAAATTCTCCAATTTCGTCACTGTGAGAAATGGCATAAAGGTGAACGACACACGGGAACGACAGTGTGACAGGAAGGGAGACTTTCCTGGAATATTGCATCAGCTACTTGTAGACGACCATTACCTTTTGGATTTAGACATAACGCAAGACTTCGCCGGAATTTTCAGTAAAATGGAGACGTGCCACTGCTTAATATCAAATCACAACTTCTGCATGGGAGTAAATCATCAGGGATTCATCAATGCAATTGTGGACAACGGTAACACCGTTGTTAAGCTCCTACTTTAAAGATATAAAGCAAGTTTATATGTCAGATCGTAAGTGCTAGAGTAAAAAAAGGTATTGTTAACCACATAATTTTTTTTTTGGTCATCAGTCTACTGACTGGTTTGATGCGGCCCGCCATGAATTCCTTTCCTGTGCTAACCTCTTCATCTCAGAGTAGCACTTGCAGCCTACGTCCTCAATTATTTGATTGACGTATTCCTATCTCTGTCTTCCTCTACAGTTTTTGCCCTCTACAGCTCCCTCTAGAACCATGGAAGTCATTCCCTCATGTCTTAGCAGATGTTCTATCATCCTGTCCCTTCTCCTTATCAGTGTTTTCCACATATTCCTTTCCTCTCCGATTCTGCATAGAACCTCCTCATTCCTTACCTTATCAGTCCACCTAATTTTCAACATTCGTCTATAGCACCACATCTCAAATGCTTCGATTCTCTTCTGTTCCGGTTTTCCCACAGTCCATGTTTCACTGCCATACTCCAGACGTACATCCTCAGAAATTTCTTCCTCAAATTAAGGCCTGTATTTGATATTAGTAGACTTCTCTTGGCCAGAAATGCCTTTTTTGCCATAGCGAGTCCGCTTTTGATGTCCTCCTTGCTCCGTCCGTCATTGGTTATTTTACTGCCTAGGTAGCAGAATTCCTTAACTTCATTGACTTCGTGACCATCAATCGTGATGTTAAGTTTCACGCTGTTCTCATTTCTACTACTTCTCATTACCTTCGTCTTTCTCCGATTTACTCTCAAACCATACTGTGTACTCATTAGACTGTTCATTCCGTTCAGCAGATCATTTAATTCTTCTTCACTTTCACTCAGGATAGCAATGTCATCAGCGAATCGTATCATTGATATCCTTTCACCTTGTATTTTAATTCCACTCCTGAACCTTTCTTTTATTTCCATCATTGCTTCCTCGATGTACAGATTGAAGAGTAGGGGCGAAAGGCTACAGCCTTGTCTTACACCCTTCTTAATACGAGAACTTCGTTCTTGATCGTCCACTCTTATTATTCCCTCTTGGTTGTTGTACATATTGTATATGACCCGTCTCTCCCTATAGCTTACCCCTACTTTTTTCACAATCTCGAACAGCTTGCACCATTTTATATTGTCGAACGCTTTTTCCAGGTCGACAAATCCTATGCAGGTGTCTTGATTTTTCTTTAGCCTTGCTTCCACTATTAGCAGTAACGGCAGAATTGCCTCTCTCGTCCCTTTACTTTTCCTAAAGCCAAACTCATCGTCACCTAGTGCATTCTCAATTTTCTTTTCCATTCTTCTGTATATTATTCTTGTAAGCAGCTTCGATGCATGAGCTGTTAAGCTGATTGTGCGATAATTCTCGCACTTGTCTGCTCCTGCCGTCTTCGGAATTGTGTGGATGATGCTTTTCCGAAAGTCAGATGGTATATCGCCAGACTCATATATTCTACACACCAACGTGAATGGTCGTTTTGTTGCCACTTCCCCCAATGATTTTAGAAATTCTGAAGGAATGTTATCTATCCCCTCTGCCTTATTTGACCTTAAGTCCTCCAAAGATCTTTTAAATTCCGATTCTAATAGTGGATCCCCTATCTCTTCTAAATCGACTCCTGTTTCTTCTTCTATCACATCAGAAAAATCTTCACCCTCATAGAGGCTTTCAATGTATTCTTTCCACCTATCTGCTTTCTCCTCTGCATTTAACAGTGGGATTCCCGTTGCAATCATAATGTTACCACCGTTGCTTTTAATGTCACCAAAGGGTCTTTTGACTTTCCTGTACGCTGAGTCTGTCCTTCCGACAATCATATCTTTTTCGATGTCTTACATTTTTCCTGCAGCCATTTCGTCTTAGCTTCCCTGCACTTCCTATTTACACTTCTGGAAATGGAAAAAAGAACACATTGACACCGGTGTGTCAGACCCACCATACTTGCTCCGGACACTGCGAGAGGGCTGTACAAGCAATGATCACACGCACGGCACAGCGGACACACCAGGAACCGCGGTGTTGGCCGTCGAATGGCGCTAGCTGCGCAGCATTTGTGCACCGCCGCCGTGAGTGTCAGCCAGTTTGCCGTGGCATACGGAGCTCCATCGCAGTCTTTAACACTGGTAGCATGCCGCGACAGCGTGGACGTGAACCGTATGTGCAGTTGACGGACTTTGAGCGAGGGCGTATAGTGGACATCCGGGAGGCCGGGTGGACGTACCGCCGAATTGCTCAACACGTGGGGCGTGAGGTCTCCACAGTACATCGATGTTGTCGCCAGTGGTCGGCGGAAGGTGCACGTGCCCGTCGACCTGAGACCGGACCGCAGCGACGCACGGATGCACGCCAAGACCGTAGGATCCTACGCAGTGCCGTAGGGGACCGCACCGCCACTTCCCAGCAAATTAGGGACACTGTTGCTCCTAGGGTATCGGCGAGGACCATTCGCAACCGTCTCCATAAAGCTGGGCTACGGTCCCGCACACCGTTAGGCCGTCTTCCGCTCACGCCCCAACATCGTGCAGCCCGCCTCCAGTGGTGTCGCGACAGGCGTGAATGGAGGGACGAATGGAGACGTGTCGTCTTCAGCGATGAGAGTCGCTTCTGCCTTGGTGCCAATGATGGTCGTATGCGTGTTTGGCGCCGTGCAGGTGAGCGCCACAATCAGGACTGCATACGACCGAGGCACACAGGGCCAACACCCGGCATCATGGTGTGGGGAGCGGTCTCCTACACTGGCCGTACACCACTGGTGATCGTCGAGGGGACACTGAATAGTGCACGGTACATCCAAACCGTCATCGAACCCATCGTTCTACCATTCCTAGACCGGCAAGGGAACTTGCTGTTCCAACAGGACAATGCACGTCCGCATGTATCCCGTGCCACCCAACGTGCTCTAGAAGGTGTAAGTCAACTACCCTGGCCAGCAAGATCTCCGGATCTGTCCCCCATTGAGCATGTTTGGGACTGGATGAAGCGTCGTCTCACGCGGTCTGCACGTCCAGCACGAACGCTGGTCCAACTGAGGCGCCAGGTGGAAATGGCATGGCAAGCCGTTCCACAGGACTACATCCAGCATCTCTACGATCGTCTCAATGGGAGGATAGCAGCCTGCATTGCTGCGAAAGGTGGATATACACTGTACTAGTGCCGACAATGTGCATGCTCTGTTGCCTGTGTCTATGTGCCTGTTGTTCTGTCAGTGTGATCATGTGATGTATCTGACCCCAGGAATGTGTCAATAAAGTTTCCCCTTCCTGGGACAATGAATTCACGGTGTTCTTATTTCAATTTCCAGGAGTGTATTTCATTCCTCAGCGACTTGTATTTCTGTATTCCTGAGTTTCCCGGAACATGTTTGTACTTCCTCCTTTCATCAATCAACTGAAGTATTTCTTCTGTTACCCATGGTTTCTTCGCAGCCACCTTCGTTGTTCCTATGTTTTCCTTCCCAACTTCTGTAATGGCCCTTTTTAGAGATGTCCATTCCTCTTCAACTGTACTGCCTACTGCGCTATTCCTTATTGCTGTATCTATAGCGTTAGAGAACTTCAAACGTATCTCGTCATTCCTTAGTACTTCCGTATCCCACTTCTTTGCGTATTGATTCTTCCTGACTAATGTCTTGAACTTCAGCCTACTCTTCATCACTACTATATTGTGATCTGAGTCTATATCTGCTCCTGGGTACGCCTTACAATCCAGTATCTGATTTCGGAATCTCTGTCTGACCATGATGTAATGTAATTGAAATCTTGCCGTATCTCGCGGCCTTTTCCAAATATACCTCCTTCTCTTGTGATTCTTGAACAGGGTATTCGCTATTACTAGCTGAAACTAGTTACAGAACTCAATTAGTCTTTCTCCTCTTTCATTCCTTGTCCCAAGCCCATATTCTCCTGTAACCTTTTCTTCTACTCCTTCCCCTACAACTGCATTACAGTCGCCCATGACTATTAGATTTTCGTCCCCCTTTACATACTGCATTACCCTTTCAATATCCTCATGCGTTTTATAAATTTTCCTGACATGCGACTACGACAAACTTTCATGTCTTCCTTGGCTAAGCAACAATACATTACCAGGATGGAGGCTTCAGTGTACAATTACAGAATGGGCCATGTATTTGACCCTCTAAAAGAGCGTTTATGTGCATTAGACACCAACAAACAGTATTTACTAATGGCCACTCGTTTGCAAAACTTGTAAATATAAAGTTGTATACAGGGTAGTCCATTGATAGTGACCGGGCCAAATATCTCACGAAATAAGAGTCAAACTAAAACACTACAACGAACGAAACTTGTCTAACTTGAAGGGGGAAACCAGATGGCGCCATGGTGGGCCCGCTAGATGGCGCTGTTCATAGGTCAAACGGATATCAACTGCATTTTTAAAAATAGGAACCCCCACTTTTATTACATATTCGTGTAGTACGTAAAGAAATATGAATGTTTTGGTTGGACCACTTTCTTCGCTTTGTGATAGATGGCACTGTAATAGTCACAAACATATAGCTCACAATTTTAGACGAACAGTTGGTAACAAGTAGGTTTTTTAAAATTAAAATACAGAACGTAGGTACGTTTGTACATTTTATTTCGGTTGTTCCAATGTGATACACGCACCTTTGTGAACTTATAATTTCTGAGAACGCATGCTGTTACAGCGTAATTACCTGTAAATACTACAATAATGCAATAAATGCTCAAAATGATGTCCGTCAACCTCAATGCATTTAGCAATACGTGCAACGACATTCCTCTCAACAGCGAGTAGTTCGCCTTCCGTAATGTTCGCACATTCATTGACAATGCGCTGACGCATATTGTGAGGCGTTGTCGGTGGATCACGGTAGCAAGACTCCTTCAACTTTGCCCGCATCTCGTGGTCGTGCGGTAGCGTTCTCGCTTCCCACGCCCGGGTTCCCGGGTTCGATTCCCGGCGGGGTCAGGGATTTTCTCTGCCTCGTGATGGCTGGGTGTTGTGTGCTGTCCGTAGGTTAGTTAGGTTTAAGTAGTTCTAAGTTCTAGGGGACTGATGACCTAAGATGTTAAGTCCCATAGTGCTCAGAGCCAGAGCCTCCTTCAACTTTCCCCACAGAAAGAAATCCAGGGACGTCAGATCCGGTGAATGTGCGGGCCATGGTATTGTCCTTCGACGACTATTCCACCTGTCATGAAATATGCTATTTAATACCGCTTCAACCACACGCGAGCTATGGGCCGGACATCCATCAGGTTGGCAGTACATCGCCATTCTGTCATGCAGTGAAACATCTTGTAGTAACATCGGTAGAACATCACGTAGGAAATCAGCATACATTGCATCATTTCGATTGCCATCGATAAAATGGGGCCCAATAATCCTTCCTGCCATAATGCCGCACCATACATTAACCCGCCAAGGTCGCTGATGTTCCACTCGTCGCAGCCATCGTGGATTTTCCGTTGCCCAATAGTGCATATTATACCGGTTTACGTTACCGCTGTAGGTGAATGACGCTTCGTCGCTAAATAGAACGCGTCATCGTCCCGTAATTTCTCTTGTACCCAGTGGCAGAGCTGTACACGACGTTCAAAGTCGTCGCCATGCAATTCCTGGTGCATAGAAATATGGTACGTGTGCAATCGATGTTGATGTAGCATAGTCAACACCGACGTTTTTGAGACTTCCGATTCTTGCGCAATTTGACTGCTAGTGATGTGCGGATTAGCCTCGACAGCAACTATAACACCTACTTGGGCATCATCATTTGTGGCAGGTCGTGGATGACGTTTCACATATGGCTGAACACTTCCTGTTTCTTTAAATAACGTAACTAGCCGGCGAACGGTCCGGACACTTGGATGATGTCGTCCAGGATACCGAGCAGCATACATAGTACAAGCCCATTGCGCATTTTGATCACAATAGCCATACATCAACACGATATCGACCTTTTCCGGGATTGTTAAACGGCCAATTTGTACACGAGTAATGTATCACGAAACAAATACCTTCCGCACTGGCGGAATGTTACGTGATATTACTTACTTATACGTTTGTGACTATTACAGCGCCATCTATCACAATGAGAAAAAAGTGGTCCAACTAAGACATTCATATTTATTTACGTACTACACGAATATGTAGTAGAAATGGGGGTTCCCATTAAAAAAAAAAACCGCAGTTGATATCCGTTTGTGCTATGGCAGCGCCATCTAGCGGGCCAACCATAGCGCCATCTGGTTTCCCCCTTCAAGCTAGACGAGTTTCGTTCTTCGTAGTTTTTTCGTTTGATGCTTATTTCGTGAGATATTTGGCCCGGTCACTGTCAGTGGACCACCCTGTATAGATATCCCAGAAGAATGTGGTGTAGAAGAGTTGGAAACATACACACAGAAAGAAGTGGAACACTTTAACCATGGAGTAATGGGGAAGATAAGAGGAAAAATGATAACCCCCGAATGCGCTCACCTAGTAGAACTTGAAGAAGGAACATAGCTAAAGCCATGAAACAAGTATGTTACAGAAAGAAAATTAGACTTGTAGTAGAATTCGATAATACACTACTGGCCATTAAAATTGCTACACCACGAAGACGACGTGCTACACACGTGAAATTTAACCGACATGAAGATGATGCTGTGATATGCAAATGGTTAATTTTTTCAGAGCATTCACACAAGGCTGGCGCCGGTGGCGACATCTACAACGTGCTGACATGAGGAAAGTTTCCAACCGATATCTCATACACATACAGCAGTCGACCGGCGTTGCCTGGTGAAACGTTGTTGTTCAAATGGTTCAAATGGCTCTGAGCACTATGGGACTTAACATCTGTGGTCATCAGTCCCCTAGAACTTAGAACTACTTAAACCTAACTAACCTAAGGACATCATACACATCCATGCCCGAGGCAGGATTCGAACCTGCGACCGTAGCGGTCACGCGGTTCCAGACTGAAGCACCTAGAACCCCACGGCCACACCGGCCGGCGAAACGTTGTTGTGATGCCTCGTATAAGGAGGAGAAATGCGAACCATCACTTTTTCGACTTTGATAAAGGTCGGATTGTAGCATATCGCGATTGCGGTTTATCGTATCGAGATCCAATCGAGATCCAATGACTGTTAGCAGAAGATGGTATCGGTGGGTTCAGGAGGGTAACACGGAACGCCGTGCTGGATCCCAACGGCCACGTATCGCTAGCAGTCGAGATGACAGGCATCTTATCCACATGGCTGTAATGGATCGTGCAGCCACGTCTCGATCCCTGAGTCAACAGATGGGGACGTTTGCAAGGCAACAACCATCTGCACGAATAGTTCAACGACGTTTGCAGCAGCATGGACTATCAGCTTGGACACCATGGCTACGGTTACCCTTGACGCTGCGTCACAGACAGGAGCGCCTGCGATGGTGTTGAACGCACATTGGAAGCGTGTATTCGTCATCGCCATACTGGCGTATCACCCTGCGTGATGGTACGAGGTGTCATTGGTTACACGTCTCGGTCACCTCTTGCTCGCATTGACGGCACTTTGAACAGTGAACGTTACATTTCAGATGTGTTACGACCCGTGGCTCTATCCTTCATTCGATCCCTGCGAAACCCTACATTTCAGCAGGATAATGCACGACCGCATTTTGCAGGACCTGAACAGGCCTTTCTGGATACAGAAAATGTTCGACTGCTGCCCTGGCCAACACATTCTCCAGATCTTTCACCAATTTAAAACGTCTGGTCAATGGTGGCCCAGCAACTGGCTCGTCACAAATCGCCAGTCACTACTCTTGATGAACTGTGGTATCGTGTTGAAGCTGCATGGGCAGTTGTACCTGTACACGCCATCCAATCTCTGTTTGACTCAATGCCCAGGCGTATCAAGGCCGTTATTACTGCCAGAGGTGGTTGTTCTGGGTACTGATTTCTCAGGATCTATGCAGCCAAATTGGGTGAAAATGTAATCATATGTCAGATCTAGTATGATATATTTGTCCAATGAATACCCCTTTATCATCCGCATTTCTTCTTGGTGTAGCACTTTTAATGGCCAGTAGTGTATATCGTCTCTTTTTTTTGTCAAATTACTCGCTAGAGAAAGGAATAAATTAATCAGATGTGGATTTAAGGTATAAGTTAAAATTAATTTCGACGTTATTAAAACGATACCTAACAAAACTAGTAAAAGAGTTATTTTCTGTGTGTAAATGTGCATGCAGGAGTTAGTGAAGATTTTGCAAGAGAAAGCTACCTGTCTTTTTCGCTATGCTATCAAAAGTATTTCCTACATGCTGTGGTCCATGTGCATGTATTTTGGATGGAGGAATGGTGAGTGGATATCCTTGAAAAAGTAGATGAAACTAGGTAATTGACAGCATAACGAACCCTTATTCTTACCTATGTGAGTATGATTGGTGTAGAACAGTCTTCATATAATGGCAGCTGCCGTGCTCGAATGAGAAAGCTGGTCTGTATGACTAGCTCTGCTTAGTACAAGTTATATTCATCGGGAGAGCAAATGCAAAAGTGTACTGATTATGTGGAACTCAGATCATTCTGTTCCTTCATGAGACATAGAATGTAGTGGCTATAGTATCCTTCTAGTCAGTTTTGTAGGGAGGGTTGATTAAAGACAGAGGAAGAGTTATGAGGTACATAGAGAGAGGCCATATAGTGTTTTGCTCAGGGGCCTTAGCTTATAGGTTCAACAAAGGTGTAACCTGTTTCAAAACAGAGAGCTGACTGCTGGAGCTTTGAACCTCCGACTTTATCTCACAAATGCGAGAATACTTTGCGACTCCATTCACAATCGGGGAGAAGGCAAGTCGTAATAAAATTTTACGGAATTTATAAAGCGTTTTGCCTATGGAATGTAGTTTTTGCGCCTCCTCTCTGCTGATGTCTATTTTCTACACTAAGAATTAGTATTTGTGTCATGCAGTGTAGACTGTGTAACAGTGTTTGTGATGCACCCATGTATATGACCCTGACAAAGTAATGGACGAGGTGATTTAGCAATGATGCAGAAACTGAGAACAATGCTGTAATGTCATTGGCTGATAGCATCACCAGATGGGTGCAATAAGATGTCTTGCTGACATGACAACACATCAAGAATGTTGGTTTGGACCTCGAGTAATTGAGTAAACAGCACTGAAATTATGGAAAACCTGCTAAGTACTAAAATTGAATGAAAATATGAAAAATGGATGAAAATAAGACAAAAAATGTGGAAGGATGAGGGTACTTACATGCTCGCCTGGGTGTGTGAAAATCATTCAATTCCTCCATCAGTGGGATTGACAACTAATGGTGCATGTGCTCTAAGGGCTTAAGTTCTACAGAATACCCCCTTGTTTTTACTATGGCGTGTGCACACTTAGTGCCAATTTAGAGGTGACCTGCATCAACATGCGGTCAAGATGTGAGAGCATCCGCATTATACGGGGGCTGTCCAGAAAGTAAGTTCCGATTAATTGCGAAATGGAAACCACAGTGAAAATCAGAAATATTTTATTTGTAACAGTTAGCTACACCTTCCAGCTATTTCTCTATGTAGTCGCCATTGTGACTTAGACATTTTTCGTAGCGTTGTACCAATTTTCCAATACCCTCACCATAGAAGGCACCCGCCAGTGCTTTCCACCAATTCTCTACGCTGGCCTATAGCTCGTTGTCTGTGCCAAAATGTTGTCTTCATAAGCAGCGGTTCATGTGAGCAGAGATGAAACTCAGAGGGAGACAATTACGGCCTGTATTGTGGGTAATCAAACATTTCCAATAGAAAATGATGCAGGAGCATTTTCATTGCCCCTGCAGAATGCGGCTGAGAATTGTCTTGAAGAAGAAACTGCATGACAGTTGTGTAATGTTGGCTGCATAGCTTCAGGCGAAATTTCTCGCCGGGCCCTAGTACTTGGCGGGAGATACTATTTTCTAGACATCATTTCGCGCTGACTATGAGCTCAGAAATGAGAAAAGTGACGTGATGCTATCTAGGGCCATACTTGAGGCACTGCCCAACACATCTGTGCAAAGCTTTATCGGATTCTTATAGTCGTTGCCATTTCGCAACCGATAGGAACTTACTTTCTGGACACCCCCCGTATATCAGCGTGGCTACTGCCACAACTGGGAGCATACATTACTGAGACGTTTAGTGAACAAAATTAAGTCTATCGTTGTGAGGCGCCATTGGATACTTTCTGCAATTTCGGCTCATATACGAAATACCGTGTGTGCCTATGGATGTCAGACGCATCTTCTACGCTAGTGCAGCAGCTGTTTCCAATTGATTTCTTGCAACTTGTAGCAGGTGTCGGCCCAAGGAAATCCTGCTGATCGTTTCTTCTTTACGACGGTTGTCGACGAAAATAGTCAAATTGTTTCCCATTATAATTTAACGATTTTTTAAGTGGAACATTACGAGCCTGTTTGTTAGAGCGGTTCAAATTAGGTTAGTACGTTATTCGATTTCTCGATACGTGTTAACAAGAACAGTAGAACACCTAGAATAATCAGTACTCCAGAAGCGACTGATTAGCGCTTCTGTATGGTGGTAGCAGTCAGCACGGGCTGGGGCAGTGCCGTCTCTCCTGGAGTTCTGGCTATTCTGTTAACACATATCGAGAACACGAATACCGCAATAGACTAATCTGCGACTGCTCTGTCGAATGGGCACGTAAAACTCCACTTTAAAAGTCGCGTTGTTTGTAATGTTAAACAAATTGACGCTTCCCACTGATGCTGTGCGTAGTGTGAAAGACGTGGTGAGCAAGATTTAATTGCTCTGATTCCGGCTCCACGTAGTAAAAAAGTACTTGCAAATAACTGCCGAAGCATAAGAGAACATGCGCCTGACGACTCTTAGGAGAGACATCCTGTGCACGAACCGCTTACTGCAGAAAGGTAGTAAGTCCACATTTCCTACTTTAACAGTAGTGACAAAAAATTTGATAAAATCGGTTTAATGCAGTTTATCTCCTAAATTGTCTTTCTGGTTTCTTGATGTAGGTGTACTTGCTTATCATATGAATGTAAAAGTCAAGTGTGAGGTAAGGGGAAAGAGGGGGACAGCTTTGTTGGTGGTGGACATGTTTCCTTTCCACAGTGCACTAGATTTTCAGATTATTATTTTGGTGCATAAGTTTGTACCGGTTTTGTTTTCCATGTTGGTATTTCAGGTACTATAGGTTTATTTATCGTTTGACATTTTTTATTTATAGTTCACTGTTGCTATTTGAGTTTACATGTTATGATTTTGCCAGCTGAAGATAGTGAGTGCAGCAGTGAATGCTGGAAAATAGAGTGCCAAGTGGAGAAATCGGAACATCTGCGACATCTTCTTGTGTTTGATTTCAGTAGAGTGGTGATAGCAGCTGTGGCCGCCACAAACACTTGCACCGAGTATGGGGATAATGTCACTGGATACAGCACAGCAACAAAACTGGTCATGTTTTAAGGATGATCGTTTTGACATTATAAACTCTCCACGTTTAGGAAGTTTACATGCATTAATCATTAATCCACAGTGACCCCCGTCTGTGTACTCGAAAACCAGCAACTGCGATGAACTGTGATCATTTCACCATCGTGTAACGTTAGTATGCAATGGGAAAAGTTCAAACTACATAAAAGTCACAAAAGTCAGCAGGTGCTTGCTCGTCATCAGTCGGCTTGTGAACAACACCGAGCATTTGTATCATGTTTCTTTACTGTTGACGATAAATGGTGTCTTTATGTTACCATAAGAAAAAGAAAGGAATGGATGAGCCCAAACAAAGCAGCAACTCCCCGTAGAATGACCTGCGCGCATCCACAACAGAAAATGTTACGTTTCTGGTGGAACAGCGAGGGACTGCTGACATTTATTGTCAACAACTGAGAGATCTTGCAGACGCAATCCAAAATCAACGACCACGAAAACTCCGTGAATTGAAGCTAGTTTACGATAACGCCCGTTCGCTTTCTGCTAGACCAACAAACACTATACAGGAGTTGGGTGGAGCGGTCATTCCGCACTCACCTTATTCGCCTTATCTTGCTCCCTCAGTTTTTCACTTTTTCCGCTTTCTATCGTATAACCTTCTAGGAACTTCTTTGCCGGATGTAACGCACTCCGATCGTGGCTCGACAAGTACTTGGCCTCAAAACCACGTGATTCCTGTGTCGCGAAATCGAGACCCCATTGTTGGCAGACAGTTATATACAGTTGAAGAGGATATGTCATTGATGACTAAAGTCTGTGTCCCTGTTGTGTTTATTGAACGTACAGAAAAATGCTGCGAACTTATAAAACAACCCAATAATACTGGGTTTAAGTTACTTGATTTAAAACATAATTCTACATATAAACGTCTTTTACTGTAATAAGTACTGTTTGTTGCATATTTCTGTACAATATTTGACTTTTGCATTGTGCCTATCCTCACTTATCGTCATCTGCATCACAAGATACTGTTGTCGTTCATGATTGCGGCTGAATTGTAAAATTGTTTTTTGTCTCGATGGATATGGATCAAAGACTTATTGATACCATCCATTTTGTTATTATTTATGGGTAGTAAAGATATTCAGGTTTTCTTTGCCGATAGTTTCAAACGCTATACATCTTTTCTAGGTCTAAAAGTGCCCATCGTCAAGCCAGAAATATTATTGTTCCAGGTAACACTGCGGATTTTCAGCTGAAAATTCGTCCCAAAGAATAGTTGGCAATAGTGAGAGCGCTTTTCCGGTTTCTAGGAACAACTAACATGCGAATCATCGCTGAGGTAGGTCCTTCTTTATAGAATATAGGCCACCAGGAACTGCAGTCGACAATAGAATCCACCTTTATTTCAACAATGGAAAACATGTTGAAACGTCCCCTTAGAAAAATTATACGTGACTGTGCTTAAACTGACACACAGTATTTTTAGCACAACGTAATCTGACTTTCAAAAATCCCTAAAAAAGAATGGCCCTGACTAACATTAACCTATACCTTTCACAAATCACTTACCTCACAAAAATCTTCGTTACTCGAACTACTGCAATACAGCGAGCGCCACTACTGCCAGCTAAATAAAAGATTCAAACTACGGTAGGCACTAACTACTGATACGCAAAGTTAGCAAATGAAAGATTTTAATAGAGAACAAACAATGTATTTACCTTAATAGTGTTGAAAAATCATAATATACATAGCAGTTCATGACATCCAGTCTTACAAATTTCAAAACTCCGCCATTTCTCTCCCCACATCCACCACTGCTGCCGGCTCACCTCCAACTGCGCAATGCTACGCGCTGTTAACAGCCGACAGCCCAACACTACAATAGCGAATATTACAACAATGCCACCCAGCCACAGACTGCACACAGCACAGCCAGTGATCTTCATACAGAGCGCTACGTGGCGTTACCAATATAAAAACCTAAACAGCGTACTTACATAGCCCCCATGCTCCCCTCAAAAAATTTTACAAATTCTTATGGGCGCTGGCCAATACATATTTGTTAAAAATAATTTCACAATTACAATAACAAAGAAATCATATGCACACACTTATTGATACAATGTTGGTCAAAAGATAAAATTTTCTCACAATCCATAAAGATAGTCCTGATCGTTCATCACAGTAAAATAGCAGTGTTTTTCTCAAAGTCTGAACAGTAAAAGAAAATGCACACAGAAGCAGCGGATTTCCATGCAGTCTTGAAGAAGTAGTGTTGTCCTTCCAACGGAAAGACAGTGCTGACTCTCGATATGCAGACATGTAATGGTCCACAGCAGAGCAAATCCACAGCAGAGTCAGTCGAAGTTTTGAAGAATATTGGTAGGTAGGTCGTCACAGAGTAGACCCACTGTAGTCCTGGTAGAGATTATGGTATTGGTGGGCCACCAGAGGTGCAGACCCTCTGCAGTCTTTGTAGAAATAATGGTATAGGTGGGCCACCAGAGATGCAGACCCAATGTAGTCCTTGTAGAGACGGCCAGCAGCCATCTGTTGCGACTGTGCAGGAGCACAATCACCATCGAAGAGCCTAGTGGACAATATAGCAAGTCCATAAACCACCACTTGTGCACTCACAAAGTTTTTGGAATTGTCTTTAGATCCAGCAATGCTGTTAACCAGTCCCTTGCTGAATTATCAACACACGTGCAAACACTAATGGTCCCAACTTCTCACACATTGTGCATATACTATGACCAACAGAAACTTGTGCACTGAAATGAATGCTTACAACTTACTTAATTTGCTGAACTGTGTGTCCATTACAATTTTATAACATGAGAATACAATTACAAAGATACAGAAAACATCATTAAAACATAATAATACAGATAACATTTGTAGTAATAGAGGCTTTACAAAAGAATAGAAATAAACACATACATCAGTGTTATAGGAATTATGACATAAGTAAATACATAAAAAATGAGAATAGTTTTCGAAACATTAATTTCACACATGAGCATTGAAACAGAACAGAATAATGTCTGAACATCTTTACAAAGAAAATAACATTATCAGAAAAATTCTACAACATAACTCTTATTAGCTAAACACATTAAGACAGGAAAACCACAAATTCACATAGTGTAATAACACAAAAATACAGGACAGGGTTTGTTTTCAGTGTGACATTTGGTACTGCAGTCCATCCCAAAACTTCATTCCACACATCTTTCCTCTTATTTCAACATTTGTTTCCACCAAAAAATTCTGTCCAAACATGATTTCTGTATTTATATTTTCACACATTTATTACCCCATTATTTATTTTCCATTATCTCTTCATCATTTATTTCCAAGAAAATCCTACCTATACCTGCTTTCTGTACTTTTTCGTATAACTTCTCATGCATTTCTTCCAATTCATCGCAACTCATTCTCTTATATAGTCTACCCCCTCTTAAGCTAACTTAAATCTACTGAGCTCAGATGCTAAACTAAGGGACGAGGCAATGCAGCAGCACAAAACAATTAACACAAACAGCAATAAAAAAATGCAAATTGGCAAAGCTAGCAGCAGTAAATGTAATAACTTATAACTAAACATGACATAGCTCAAGCAGAAAAAATATTACAGTAAAAATTGCCATGTTTAATATGTCACATCTTAACACTACAGTGATGCATCACAACAACTTATTCTGCAAGAAAGTTACCAAGTCATTAAAATATTATTTATGCAATTCCTGTGAAGGGAAATGTCTATTTGTGCCCTCTTTTCTAGGAAAGTACATCATAAACGTATTCTTCACTGGGTCTGTAGACAGAAAATAGTGATATTAGTACATCTATTAAATTTTATAATAACCAATGCTGCAGTGCAGCTAGAAACTAGATATTAAAGAAAATGAGCAAATATGTACAAAGGAAGGCATGAAATATCATTCATTAGCCATAAGGCATTTCATAAGGTAGTAAAAAAATCTCTCAACTAGAAAGACAGTAGTCATAATCAGGTGTACAGATATAAAAATATTTCTCGTCATTTCATTAGGCATTCCAGTAAATATCATAATTTAAGAGCTCCACAGTGTTATCATATGTTTTCAAGTTTGAGCGTGTCGTATTTGCGATGCTTTCTACAAAGGAATGTCAATAACGACGATAATGGCCTCTTTTTTTTTCACCTGTGCCTCTGAAAGGCACACACTAATGGCTATTTTCCAGGCGACTGTCGCGCAGCTGGATGCCAATGATGCATTACGTGAAGGTGGTCACTTAACTTTCTTACCAAAATATTTACGACACCAGTTGGCACTACAGTGACAGTCTGATATAAAAATTTCACAGGTCGAGAATTTGCGTTGCAAATGTGTAGAAACAAAATCCTATGAACATAACAGTGTCCAAAAAATTTTCATTGGCATTGTGATACATACGCGCATTTACACACATTTCATAATTCTTAAAGTACGATTCTTGGTTTCCAACATCCTTTTCCACATATCAGAGTCCCTAACCACTACTCATTATTCCTTACCTTATTACACATATACATATTCGTCGACACTTCTTCAATATTTCAATATAATAAATATGTAGCATAATCAAATTCCTCATATAGCATCAGCTTATTGATCATAAACATACCTCAACAGCATAATACACATTGTCATCGCAATAATAACATCACAACACCTCAGTCAAATCTCAAAATCGTCGTAGCTTCCTCCAATAATATCAAAACCTAAAGAAAATTCTCTGCTCATTTCAGTAGTGTCATCTATCTCAAACATACTTTAAAAATCGTGATCCCATACCAAATACGTCATTCAAAGCTCTCATAGTATCACAATGGTTCTGAAAAAAGATGAAGAGTTCACAAAGTACAGACAAAATACAATTTCATAAGTGTGAAGTTATCCAATGGTGTAATTACGTAAACATGTGCCACTCATGTAGTAAAAAAATTTGTTTCTCTGTTAAATGGTCAGATAGCTGTGTACTTTATGTGTTAGAGAAATATGGTACCGATGTGTAAAGTTGTATAAGCAAATACCATATTAGCTAGGGCTTCTTGTGCTTGCCAGACACATGGTACACAAAGCGTGTACCCCACTGAGGATTAATGTAATTATACCCTCAGGTGTTACAGATTACAGCAATGGAATGAAATGTATCACGGAAAACCTTTGTATCATTGTACGTCAAATATCTTTAAAAATAAATGATTTAAGTGCAAAATTAATCACTCAAATACGTATCCTGTAGCGCTAAATGTGCGTCTTGCTGTAAGATAATCTCTGTGGAAGTGTCGTAGTTATTGTCCTCCGAAAGCTAAGTTCTGCAGAAGCCAATGTACTCACCTCATGATAAACAGAAGTGAAATGCTTTGCGTATAGATATCCTAGTTATTACGCTTATTGCCGTGATGAAGAAAGTACTGTGCTGTAACGTATTGTTGTGCTATGGAAAAAGCAGTCTCATTGTAGCTATACCACAAAAGTTACTACTAAAACGTGTTTTACTTTCCAGAATAATACAGAAAAACTGTGCAGATATAAAACAGAAACACTGCAAAAGCAACAATGTAAATTGTCACTCATTAGTAGCGTCGTCATAAAATCGTGTAGCTGTCACATAAACTAAACACTGTCTCATCTGGTATCTCACAGAAAGTACTTTAAATCCAGAATGTATTTTCAAGTAAACCAAGATGTTGCATTAAAATCTCATTAGCAGTACCAGTATATGTTCTAAGTATGTAAGCCTTATAGTCATTACGTAATCGTGCAACTAACAAGCAAAAATGTACACACACACAATAACACTGTGACGTCTGTTCACTATAATAATGTATTCGTAATTTCTGTTTAAATAAGTTCTCTTGGTTCTTGATTGGATATTTAACTTCAAACATTGTTGCACGGTAACAGTTTCTAAGTTTGACAATGCATACTAGAAATGTGAAGTGAAAAGTTGTATGGCAAAGACAAAGTTAAAAAGCAGATTATCTTTCAATAAACGGTTTTACATGTGAAACTTGGTATAAACCTTTACTCTTCCTAGTACGCAGAGTTTCAACTTCAACGCAATTATCATGTGGTATACGTCGGATTCTGTAAGGTCCATTGTAAATGGTTCAAATGGCTCTGAGCACTATGGGACTCAACTGCTGAGGTCATTAGTCCCCTAGAACTTAGAACTAGTTAAACCTAACTCACCTAAGGACATCACAAACATCCATGCCCGAGGCAGGATTCGAACCTGCGACTGTAGCGGTCTTGCGGTTTCAGACTGCAGCGCCTTTAACCGCACGGACACTTCGGCCCGCTATCCACTGTAAACCAGAAAGAATTTGTGACTCAAGTGTTTCTTCTTATGTGACAATGAATGAGCTTTAATGAGAACTTTCTGACCAATATATAATTTCTTTGCATTTGCTTCACCGTGTAGTTTTCTCCTTTTGTCTGCTGCAGATTTTATATTTTTAAGAGCCAAATCAATTATGTATTTGTGTCGAAGTTTACATGTATTCGGGGAAGGTACAAGCTCTCTGATTCTGTTCAGTGGTTCTTTATTCTTCAGTACAAGAGTTGGTGGTAAAGAAGTGGAATCATGAGGCATTTCATTCAGCACATTTTGAAATAAGTGTAAATATCTGTCCCAATGCTGATACTTTCTGTGTCAATAAAGTCTGCAAAGCTTATTGATTTCTTTCATAATCCGTTCGGAGGGGTTACAATGTGATGAGTACAATGAAATAAATGCAGGTTTGATTTTATGATTCCGAAGCACGCGTGACCAAACAGCAGATCTGAATTGCGGTCCGTTATCCGAAATGACTTTACTAACGTGTCCAACTTCACGTAAAAATTTTTTAACAAAGGCGTTGGATACAGATTGTCCAGTGGCTTTACGTAACGGTGTGAAAGAAACAAATTTTGAAGTAAGTTCAACAGTGACTAGAACGTACGGAAATCCATTAGATGTTCTGACAAGCGGTCCCAAGAGATCAACAGCAGCAAATTCTTTTAATTTAGAAGGAATAATAGGAAACAACGGAGCACGATGTGAGATAGTAGATGGTTTCGCCTTTTGACAAGGTTTACAAATAGACAAGACTCTTCGAATTCTCTTTTCCATATTGTTAAAATAACAAGTCGTTCGAAGAATATGATAACATTTTCGTGAACCAAAATGTGCGTAGCTGAAATGAATGTACCAAATGAGCTTATTAACAAAATTGTCTGGAATGCAAAGTACCCATAGCTTGTCATCAACAGTGCAGCGTTTGAAGAGTATGTTGTTTCTAACCAGGTAATAATGCCGAATCTGAGTGTGCGTCTTTTCATGCCATTTACTTTTGATGTCTTTCCAAATCGGATCTTTATCTTGTTCATGAGCAATGTCCTTTAAAGATGTGGTGATGATGTTTTCAAAGGCGACTTTCTGAATGTAAAGAACACTGAAATTTTTCTCGAGGTTGCCTTCTGTGTTACTTTTCTCAAGCCCAGCCGGTGCGCGTGACAGTGCGTCCGCAACAATGTTCTCCTTGCCGGGAATGTAGACTATTGTGAAGTGTAATTCTTGCAGAAACAATGCCCAACGTTTTAACCTGTCATGATTTAATTTTGAAGACATAAGAAATTGTAATGCACTATGATCACTGTATACTTTTACGTGCTTACCAGAAAGAAAGAAACGGAATTTGTTAAATGCTCAAACGATAGCTAAAGCTTCTAATTCAGTAACGGAATAATTTTTTTCAGATTTTGTTAGCACTCGGCTAGCAAAAGCAATGGTTTTCTGAACAGTAGTGTCATTTTCTCTGGCTTCTTTAAGTAAATGGGCACCAAGACCGACTTTAGAAGAATCCGTGCTAAGGCAGAAATCTTGTGACAGATCTGGATGAGCTAGCATTGGCGCGTTAAGTAGCGATTCTTTCAAAGAATTGAATTCCAACTGTGCTTGTTCGTCCCAGTTCCAAATAGTATTTTTTCCATAGAGAGAACAAAGTTATGGTGTAACAAGAATTAGCATATTCAGAAAACGACGGTAAAAATTTACAAGACCTAGAAAACAGCAGACTTGTTTTTTTGTGGATGGAACTGGAATGGCTCTGATTGCTTCTAACTTTTCATGATCCGGCTGAATGCCTTCAGAAGAAATAATACGTACCAAAAACCTCACCTTTGATCTACCGAATTCAGACTTTTCCAAGTTAACTGTAATTCCAGATTCTGCAAAAATATGTAACATGCTGTTGAGGATGCGATTGTGTTGTTCCCATGAGGCTTCTGCTATCAGAATATCATCCACATATAAGGTGATGTGACGTTTTGAGAACTCAGATAATATGGAATTTAGCCCGCGAATGAATGCTGCCAAAAGGAAGTTTCCGAAACTGATAAACGCCGAGACAAAGGAAAGCTGTGTATTTTCTACATTTTGGATGAAGTTCGATCTGATAAAAGCTGGATCTGAGATCAATGGAAGACAACACTTTTACACCATTAAAATTTTGAAGAAGTTCTCCCAACGTTTGCGGCCTATCTGTTTCAGGAATAATGATAGTATTGATTTGTCTCGAATCTAAGACAAGCCTGATCGATCCATTTTTCTTCTGAACAACATGTAATGGATTGTTGTATGAGCCTACTGCAGGCTCAATAATGCCCTCGTCAAGCATAGATTGTACTTCTGTTCTAACACGGTCCCTATAATGTGGTGGAATTACATATGGTCTAACAACATTTAGTATGCTCACGAACACTAAATTGGTATTGAAATCCCTTGATTGTTCCTGTTTTGTGAGTAAAAACTGTGGAATGTGCTTGTAAAATCTCAAAAAGGTCGTGCCTATCAGTGTCATTACAATTCTCAATTGTTTGAATTTTATTCTGAATTAACTCATTAGTTTCAAATATGCCGTCGATATCATTCCTGTCAGTACTTGCAGAGTGATTGTTAGTGTCTAGTTCCGTAGAAAATTACGAACTGTTGTCTAACAGAAGGTAAAGCCGATTAATTTCCTCGTCATGGTTTGAGAGCCAATCTTCAAATTTCAAAGCTATTGACCTACCTTCTTTCTCTAAACTTATTTCAGCATCGTGAAAGTTTAAGATTACTTTGTATTCATTCAAAAACTCTACTCCCAATATAATTTCCGTCGACAATAATGGAGCAATAAGGAAGTTCATAGAGAAGCAGTGGCTTTGACAAGAGAATTCGAAGCTGGTTTGTTGGCGTACATCTACACTTTTTCCAAAGTTTGCACCTTGTAATTTAATCTTACGTAACGGAAGTGTGTGACAGTCGTTCGATTTGCTGCATTTGCTAAAAGCTGATTCTCTAATTACTGAAATGGGACTGCCAGAGTCAAGTACTGCCGTAAATTTTACGTCATTTACAGTAATGTGAACCACAGGATATGCATATTGTTATGTTTTACGTCGTGCTCCTGGAGTAAGATGTCCCTAATGTCTTCCATTTTTACGTAATTACTAGCTACGGCAGCTGCGTCGTCAGTTTCATAAGTACGTTTTGTGGCTGCCAGCGGTATGAGTCATTGCCTATTGTGTCTTTGTTGGTGCGCGTCGTTATTGGGATTTGGAGACCTAACTTCTACAAATTCACCCTGTCGAGAGGGCCCTGCTCTGTTTGAATCCCGCCAGTTCTGATGCAATTCAGGTCTGTCGTTACGATCATATCGTCTGTCGTCATGTCGGTAGATTCCATAGTTTCTTTCTTGTCGGTCACATGGTGGAGAATTTCTTCCTGAATCGTAACTGCACGCTGGACCATTGCATCTAAAGTTATTCTGTCTCCCTTGATAATAATTATTTTAGTTCCCAAATTGTCTGTTTCTCAGATCGTCTCTGTCATAGTTACTACTGTGGAGAGGTGATCTTTCCCTGTAATTATTACTACTCTGCCAACGGTTGTCATACGGGTGGTGTCTGTTTTGGTCACGATTTGTGTTGTGAGAATAGCCTTGTCGTGTCCAGTTATTATTTCTTTCATCGTGGAAATGTGTTGGATGTGACCTGTAATTATTGTGTTCCTGTTTTCGCGTTCCGCGATTGTCAGTGTCAATTTCTAATTCTTGTAAGAGTCCCTGAAAAGCTTCAATGTCGTCTTTGCAACGTCCTGACAAAATAATATGTCGTAAATGTTCAGGTAATTTGATTAAGCAAATGCGGATGAGTTCTGAGGGGCTGTATAGGAACTGATTCTTGTGCAACATGTCTTTAAAATATTTCACAAGACTGGAAAATTCAGATTGTTCGAAATGTTTCATCATTATGATGCTATGGTTTACTCGGTCTTGTGTAGCTTGAGACCAATATGCTGAGAGGAAGGCATGGTAAAATTCTCCTTCACTGTGACAATCGTGAATGACTGATCGCATTCTTACAGCTCATTCATTCTCTAAATAGCCACACATCAATTCTAATCTGTGCTCTAATGACCAGTTGGGACGAAAACAATGAGAGAATTGATGGAGAAACACTTGTGGATGAATGGCGTTGCCAGAATTCTTAAATGTTTTAAATTTACGTGTAGTAATGAACAGCTTATAGTCTAAATCATCATGTCGGCGAGTCGCATATCGGTCATTGCTACGTCGTTTCGGCGGTTCCATTTCAAAATTCGGTGCACCTTGCTAATTTCTTTCATAATTTCCGAAATGTCCTGTGTTATTATTTTGTGGTTGTTCCGTATTTCTATGTCCCTCATCCCGTACTGGAGCGCGAGTGTCCTCTGAAATATCTAATTCTTGTATTACTTGTGCCAACTGATCTTGTACTTCCCGGATTTCTCTTTTGTACTGTGTATTGATTTGATTTTGATTTTGTTTGAATTTTCTATTTTGTTCATACTCTTCAGTGTCCGTGAAGGCTACAGGTCTTGTGTCATTCAGATCATCATCTACCTTTGTAGATAAGTTAGTTAACTGATCTGAAAGTTCGGCTACTTTATCCGATAGTGAAATCATTTCCTCTGTGTGTTTTTCTGAACCAAGTTTGAGAGTGTCCATTTGTGTTGAAATCGTATCTACTGTGTCCTTTAAGTTTTCCTGAGTTTTGGAAGTTGCGTAACCGAATCGGTAGATGCAACTGAGTCAATTTTAGCCCACAAGGTCTCATGATTTTCATGAACAATGGTTTGCAGTTCCTTTATGGCTGCTTCGTGATTCAGTAATGCATTTTCATGACGCGAAAAAATAGCTTGGAAATGCTCACAAATTTGTGTTTTTACGTCATTACAGACTTTTTGACATTTCGATTCAATGTTATGTAACTCAGTAGTTAAATCTTCACGTGTTTGTTGAAGTGTGGTGTCTAACTTCCGAAGATTTTGTTCCATTGTGTCTAACTGTTGCTGTGTTTGTCTCTGGTGTTGTTCCATTGTGTCTAACTTTTGAAGCTTTTGCTGTGTTTGTCTCTGATTTTGTTCCACTGTGTCTAACTTTCGAAGATTTTGTTCCATTGCGTCTAACTTTTGAAGCTTTTGCTGTGTTTGTCCCATTTGTTGTAGTAATTAAAATAACAATGCACTGGTGTCTGAAACATGTTCCTCAGTGCTTTTCGGCAGTGAATTTGCACCGGCAACATTCACATTTTGACAAGCAGAAAATGTGTCTTGACTTATTTGGGAAAACGGTGCGGACCCAGAACCTCAATCTACAGTATTTGCGAGATTGTGTCCTGTCATTTCGGATTCCTGAGGCGAGCTATTGCCGACCGATCGATCGATAATGCTTCCCTGTTCACTAATTGTTTCACTGTCTACGCCACTATTTGCCGCCCGCTCCATTTCCCTATGCACAATTACCAAATCACTAGTTTGAACATTAGTTAATTCATTACACGGTGGCGCTAACACACTGCTTTCGTCCTCACTGTCATTTCTCAGTTTACTTTGGAGCCTAGTATTACGTTTTTCACACGCCATTATTCCCACAATATTTCACACGGCAACACGGAATAGCACAATTTGAGGAGCGAAATAAGAAAGCACATTAACATAGAACTGAAAATAATATCTAGTTAATTGCAAGCGCAGCTGCGAAATAATTGGTGCAAATCTACATGCATGCCACAACAACAATGAAAGACTGCAACTACAAAGTAGATTCTCTCTACAATTACGCGCTAGCAATAAACAATAGCTACACTAATTACACAAGCTACAAGAAAAAAATCAGAAGATTCCAGTGAGGTATCGAGGTAACCTCGGCTAAGGGTCGACATATGAAACGTCCCCTTTGAAAAATTGTACATGTCTGGGCTTAAACTGACGCAGAGTATTTTTAGTGCAACGCAATCTGACTTTCAAAAATCCCTACAAAAGAATGGCCCTGACTAACATTAACCTATACCTTTCACAAATCACTTACCCCACAAAAATCTTCGTTACTCGAACTACTGCAATACAGCGAGCGCCACTACTGCCAGCTAAATAAAAAATTCAAACTATGGAAGGCACTAACTACTGATACGTATAGTTAGCAAATGAAAGATTTTAATAGAGAACAAACAATGTATTTACCTTAATAGTGTTGAAAAATCATAATATACATAGAAGTTCATGACATCCAGTCTTACAAATTTCAAAACTCCGCCATTTCTCTCCCCACATCCACCACTGCTGGCGGCTCACCTCCAACTGCGCAACGCTACGCGCTATTAACAGCCTGTAGTGGTTAATAAAAAAAAAATGGGAGAAGAGAGACCGTGAAAAAGGGAAAGAATTAAAAGCAAATCGGACTTTGTATTATAGAAAAGCTATCGGACTTCGTTATTCGGAAAAGCTATTGTTGGGGTGGTCCTTGTGGCGTTTTTGAGCCAAAGTTAAACCAATTTTCACTACAAAAGTTATTGAAAAGAAACAGAGAATAACAGAATGTAACTGACAGGGGAAGTGGCGTAGATGAGAGATCATCCTTTACCAGATTAATTTATCTTCTTTCGGGCGGCGTCCACGTCTTCAAAAATCTCCTTCATTTCAGCGTGAAAAAATCTGCTCCGAAATCTTGCAATAGTCCAGGGATCACTAATTTATACCAATTAAAATCATCTTGATACTGTATGCAATTTAATTCACTTAGCTACTTCCATCCACCGAATTTCTTAATAACTTCCACAATGTCTACACATTACAATCAGATCAAGATTAGCCATTAAGTTTTTACGTCAGCATCCGATCACGCCTGCCTTAAGCTACCTCTATCAAGAGACAATTGAAAACGGATAGAAAACAAAAAAGGTTACAATTTTGGTATTTTCTCTGCCGTCGAGCGCTCATACCGCTGCGACGGGATATTTTTTATCTGAGGGAACGAGTGTAGCGCGGCGAAATTCAAAGCCCCGCTACATCGCCCCTTCGACTGTCACGCTAAAACATTTAGCGTGGCAGGCTAGCAAACAATAGAATAGATATACCTAAATGTCTATTATACATATTTTCCCAGGGAACGCCACGTGCATACTTAGAGGATTATCTTTGTCAATACTTGGTTTCTAAATCTATATACTACATACACTTGTTACAGTTTTGATTCTTTTTACACAATTAATATATATGCACATACAGTTTGTGTGAACGAGCTGTTCGCCAGAGCAGTTAATGTTGTGTGCTCCCAGCGTTGGTTTCCCAATGCATCTCTGGCAGCATGTAGTCTTTGCGCACGCGCAGTAGCATCACTGAATTTCGCGTGTGGCAGTTTCAAAATCGCTGTGTTATGACAGTCTTCAACAGTATTCGCTCTCACATAGTGTTCATTACAAGTTGTTATTCCAGCATAAATGGCGTGTTAAGTTCGGTGACACCATAAGATTGAGCGTGTGCGTGATCTGAAGCAACGTCCATGTCTTCTGTTACGACACAACACTCCAAGTCCTTGTGCGTTTTCATGACTGTTGTTCCCGGGGCATATATGGTCGATGTAGTTTTTAGCCTCCACATCGCCTACGACAGGTGCTGAGTTTATTGTCTCCAAGCATCTGAAGGCCGGCCAGGAACAACGGCGTCGATGTTCGCAAAGGTAGGTGTTTCACCACATTGTTTACACTTGCCAACAAACGTTGATTTGCAGCGTGAAAAACCTCATTATCGTCGAAGTAAATTGCAGTTTATATCGATTTACAAAGAGTTATTTGGTTTATGCAACATAAGTTTCACAAACAACACAAAATTCGTCGTTTATAACGTTCACAGTTTAACACAGTTTGCAACACTTTCTGCCACATTTACATTTTAACTGTTCACTTTGTCCAAGCATGTTTACATCGTTAATTATGAAAGCTTACATTTCGTGGTCACGTTTCAAAATATGTTGACAATATGCAAAGTTTTAACACATATACAAATACATATAAATTTACAAGAATATACACGTGAAATATTTACACTGAAAAAAATTATACTAAGTCCCACTGGCTTTCTTTTATTGGGGTTTCTGGTCATTTTGATTTTCTTTATTAAGGTTTTGACGTGCCAAGGGATATAAGACTTAATGTTTAAAGCACGGGCTTTCCTTCATTTATTATTTCTTTCTTTCTTTTGATTCCATATCTTGGCTGGCTAGTGGTTAACCAGGCTTGTAATGCCATTAATATTCATGTCTTTTTATTCATACCTGAAAGTTTACTGTCACTCATTATATTCTTACATTCCATAAACAAACAATACCCAGCTGCAGTATGTGGTAGGATAATGGAGAAAGAAAGAAAGATAGACTGGAAGAAACTATTTACTACCTAAAAACTGCCAAATCCTACTGCTAATACAAAAAAAAAAAAGAACACAATACATTATAACGTTTGCATCACCTTCAAGGGGTGTGTGAAAGGGGTTGCTTACAATTTACCATATCATGGGTAAATGTAAGTGTCCTTACGTCAAGTCTGTGTAGTGTAACATCATGACAGATTCTCTGTGTGTGTTGTGATTGTTCATATGACTTAGTGTATTATACCTTAACAAATCCTTGCATGAGTGAATCGCATATCTGCTCAGTACTTCCTCAATATCTCCTCTTCTTGTGGATACCGTCTATACAAATGGAAAATGTATCTCAGAGATTGTCTCTCTCATAATGTGTATTATATGATAACATATCAAATTTCCTCTCAAGAGTTCAACCATGAACTTTCTTCTACTTTAGTGAAGGTTAAACATCATGTATGTAGTATATATATATATATATATATATATATATATATATATATATCATTTCTATCTATAAATTATAAATAAAGAACATATTATTATAATTGACAGTAAAATGTCTCTTTCTCACTGTCCGTTGCTCGATGTCGGCTGCACGGATGGTCACTGCTCCCTTGCACTTACCTTGCATAGCCTAAAAAGTCAAATGTCTTCAACGTAGATATAATTTTGTCATCTGTTCGCTTAAGTGGAGGTGTTGTACGAGTCGCAAAACGGCCTTAATAACTCTCCCATCTTTTGCTTCCTCAGGGTTTTCTGTCATGTGTAAGTATAAGTATAATAAAGGCTAACATGGCACTAAATTTCACTTTCGTAAAAAAAATTTTTATACAAATGCATTCACATGAGGGCTGTGTAAAAACTATATTTCAACTTAAGTTCCTTAATATATCATTCTCCCGTCTGAACACAAAATATAAGTGCTTTCTTCCACACAGTGGCTTAACAAAACTTAACGAAAGGTTACTATGTTACGCTTCTGAAATAAATTAAAGCTAATGTGTTTCCAAGTTACCTTCTTATTACATTTCTTTCAACAGCTGTAATCATCATTATGTTCACTCTGCTTTTCTTGCATTCGTTCATTTTCAATGGCACCATAAATAGATTCACCTTTAACGCCTTGTACTCACGTGTTCTAACTCATCACAAATGTTTTCTTTCAAACTGAAATTCTTACGTAATCTTAAAGATGTGGACTGTTTACTCACTTCTCTATGTAGCACAATATTACCAAACATTCTCACTCATTCCTTACTCACATATTCATCATAATATATATATATCCTTATACATTAAACAGATTCCTCATCAAACATTAATATATCACATATGTGGGGCCATCTGGCACTTCCATTCTCATAAAGCTCCAATATCATCTTCCTCAAATAATCTCTTGTTTCCATCAACTACTTCACAGTAATTTACCTTCTTATACTAACTTAAATATTAACTCATTCATACTGATCATTCATTCTTACATCCTCATTCATTCTGCTACATACCTATGTCATTACTGATCACAATAGCTATTATTTTCTTTCATTATAGTGCCTTGAAGTAACTAACTAGTTGCTGATTCACCTTATAATTTACAATTAACAACCAATGTAACCTGTGTAGGTCTCATTCCTATATGAATATCTTTTCTCATTTAGTAAGTGTACTCGCCTGGGTTTACCTTCTCTTCATAATTATGTGTACAAGTGTAACTGCAGTATATAATTTCCGTAAATGAATGTTTGTGTTCTTAGGCTGTATAACTTAATGTTCGTGTATTCAGTACAAATATTTATGATCTCGTTTTCACAGCAACTTGCTCATGTTCAACTTAGTTATCATTATACTATGTTGTTTTAGTGCACAAAGGGTTTCAAATGTCTGTGGGGATGTAGCCCCCTCGGCTTGTGAGATAACGGGTATTCTAGGGAGTAACAACCTGGGTGAGGTATGCTTGCTATTCTGAAAGGACCTGAATATAATAGCTGCCATTTTCTGTTCAGTTGTTTTAATTTTGTAGACTTGGGATGTGAACGCAACAGAACAAGGTCATCAACCTGATAGATTTGTGTATTTGTAACACGTTTGTCATACTTCTCTTTCCTGATCTTGGCTTTATTGCACAACGTAGTGTATGCCTGTCTTACTTTCTCTTCCAAAGGTATATGTGTTGTGGATGGGGTTAGCTTTGGAATGGGCATAGCCCACTTGTTCTGTTCAGGTTTGTTTAATAATAATTCCTGTGGTGGGTATCCTGTTGAGGCATGAGGCAAGTTGTTTACTATCTGCTCAAAGGGTGCTAAAAATTCGATCCACTTGGTGTGTTTGCGAGGTGAATGTATTCTCATGAATTGACCAAATTCTCTAAAAATCCTTTCTACGGGGTTCCCTTCTGGGTGAAATGCTGATGTAAGAATATGTTTGATGTTATGTGTGGCAACAAAAGATTTCCATTTTCTTCCCGTAAAATAGGGTGCGTTATCCGTGATAATCCTGTGGGGCTTGCCAAACCTTGTAAAGTAACTGTTAGTCAAACGTCTAGCAATAGCAGATGCGTTGACAGTGCAGATAGCATACAATTTTAAGTATTTTGAGAAGACATCAAGTACAGCAACGATGTATTTCACACCTCCACGAGCTCTGGGATAAGGTCCTGCGATATCCAACGATACTAACTCCAAAGGTCGGGTTGGTATAATAGGATGTAATTCATTCAAAGATGATCGGTTGGAAAATTTTGCTTTTTGGCAGATGATACATTTACGAACAATTTGCAACACTCTCCGACGCAGATTGGGACAATAACAGTACTGTACTATTTTATCAGTGCATTTGGTGACTCCGTAGTGTCCCCAAGTTTTGTGTGTGAACAGAATAAAATCATCAACATGCGCGTCGGGTAGACAGACACACCAATGGTGCGAGTCTGGGGTACGCCTATGAAAAAGTACATTTTTGTGTATTGTGTAATATTTTTGTAAATGTGAAGAAGGATCTGTACGTAATTTCTTTTTGATATTTGACCACCTGGGGTCGCTGTCCTGAAGTGAAGCAAAGTTCTTGCACATATTGCGGTAGTATGGAGCGTATGTACCATCATACATAAGTAAGATGTTAAAGTCTGATGTTTGCTCGGAAAGTTCCGAAAAATCCTGTATGCCTTGGGCCAAACGGGACAGGGCATCGGCTACTACGTTTGATTCACCTTTAATGTAAATAATTTCGAAGCTGTATTCTTGCAGGGAAAGGCACCACCGGGTGAGCCGTGAATGAAGCAATCTGCATGATAGCAAGAAAGAAAGGGCTTGGTGGTCTGTGTATATGCGAGTATGATTACCCCAAAGAAAGTAGCGAAACTTACGGAATGCCCAAATAATGGCAAGAGCCTCCCGTTCCGTCACCGAGTACGACCTCTCGCACTCAGTGAGCGTGCGGCTCGCAAAACTTATCGGTTTGATGGCAGATTGTCTTGATTCGGATTGAATTTGAAATAGAAAAGCTCCAAGGCCGTATGATGACGAATCCGTGGCTAGGCAAAGATCTGACGTCATGTCAGGGTGGCAGAGGAGGGGTGCGTTCACCAATGCATCTTTAATAACCTGAAAATCAGCTTGGCAAAACTCTGTCCATCTCCAAATTGCGTTCTTTTTCAGTAAAGTTAGCAGATGAGAGCTGTTCAGAAGCTGTTTTGAAACAAACTTCCTAAAGAAAGAAGATAAACCTAAGAATGCTTTCAACTGTTTGCGGTTTTGTGGAGGAGGGAAATTACGGATAGCATCAATCTTCTTAGAATCGGGACGAACGCCTTCCGGCGAGACGATATGGCCCAAAAACTTGATTTCACGCTTTCCTACTTTGGACTTCGAAAGATTTACTGTGACTCCAGCTTGTGAACATTTAAATAAAATTTGCTGTAACAGATCAATATGTTCCTCCCACGTATTTGTTGCCACGACAATGTCATCGACGTACGCCGTGACGCGTGACAACAAACACGGGCCGAGAACGGCGTCAAGTGCCTCGATGAACACGCCCGCGCTTACGCGCAAGCCAAAAGGCAGCACACAAAACTGATAACTGCGTCCTTCACAAAGGAAAGCAGTGTATTTACGACTGTCATTGTGAAGGGACACCTGCCAGTACGATGAGCGGGGGTCAATATTAGTTAGGTATTGTACATTATAAAATTTTAGCAACTATTCATCCAAGTTGACGGGTCTTGTGTTAACGGGTATAATAATTTTGTTGATTTCACGTGCGTCTAGCACAAATCTGAAATTTCCATCTTGCTTGCCTACCGCCAGGATAGGACTGCAATAAGGGGAATGTGATTTTTCTATAACACCCCAGATCAACATACGCACGATTTCACGTAAAACTGCAGGTTTCTTCGCCCATGGAATATTATAATGTGTCCTACAATAAGACTTGTGTGGCTTAACATCCATTTTGTAGCTATAACCTCTGATTACACCAGGCCTCTCACTGAAAACTTGTGCATAATCGCATAATAATTTGTACAATTCTTCTTGCTGTGGTTTCGTTAAGTAGTCAGATTCGACACATTTCTGATACAATAAATCCTGCTCAATTTTCTGATAGTCTGAATCTTCAGGTGTTAAATTACATACACTAACTATGGTAGGATATACCAATTGAAATTGACTTACTTCGTAATGTTTTTGTCGTGGTTCAATCGTCTTGTTAAGTTCAACATTAATTAGTTGTTCTCCTACGGATAATTGACATATGCGATTACTTAAATCTATGATTGCTTTGTGTTCATTCAAAAAATCCATCCCTAGGATGCAGTGTACGATAAGCTTGTCTACAATCAGAAAATTACACTTGAACTGTGTATTGGAAAATGTGAAGTTAACAAGGGCTTGCATGCGTATGTTCTTAGATTTAGTACCTGTGGCACTAACCACGTGCCAATTCTGTACAGGTAATGTGGGTATGTTTATAATTTGTTTCAATTCCTTATAGAATGCGGTTGACATCACACTTGCAGCAGCACCAGTATCGAATAAAATTTGTACATCATAATCGTTAAACTTAACCCATGCCGTAGCTTGTATGAATTCTTTTACACAACTGCCTGATTTAATGTTTATCTCGTTGGTTAATTCCTGTTCTGCTGTCATTTTGTCATCGTACCTGAGGAAACAAACCGTCTCAGCCGTTGCGCTCTTACAACACCTCACGACCGTCGACTGTTTTCCGTCGTCTGCTGTGTTTGGCCGGGTTCATTGACCAGCTCCACTATGTTTACATTCCGGCCGGTTGGCGCCCACGCGTCAGCTGATGGCGCGCCGCAATTGTTATTGCTACTTCGTGGCGGGGAGTGCAAAACTGTACTGGGGAACGGGGGCGGATTCCGTGGAGGGTTATGATTTGTCATGCGTGAATTTTGTGTGTTCCACATATTCTGTCGGTGATTGTTGGGATTGGTATTGTTTTGGTGGTAATTATGTCTGTTATATGTCATGTTCCTGTCAAAGTAGCCCGGGTTGTACCGGTTATTCTCACGTCTTCTATTGTTGTTGTTGTTGTACTGTCTGTAATTTTCATTTTGCATGTAGTTACCATTTTGATATGGGTGATAATTATTGTTATTATTATTATTATTCCACGAATTTCTGCGGTTGTTCCTACTGTCATACACATTTCCATTTGAATATGTTTCGCGCGCAGGCGGATGAACCCACCAACCACCGTCACTACGGTTCCTTTGGGGTGGGTGCTGATTTTGTTTACTAACATGCGTAAAATTTGAATGGCGTGAATCGCCTCTGTAAACTACGTCCATCTGATCTAAGAAGTTTAAGAAAGTCTTAACGTCATTCTCCGGTACTCCTATTAATCTGTCTCGGTATGGAAAGGGTAAGTGGCTCTTTAAAGTGTCAATTATCGCTGGCAAGTCGGCTGGTTTGGACCAGTACAGTGTCTTGTCTAGGTACCTCTCAAAGTATTGTCTTAATGTCTCTTTTTTAGGGTCATAGGTCTCGGGGTTGCACACTTCTCTCCTTAGACTCTGTTGCTCATTCTCGGACCAGAATTCGTCCAAGAAGGCTTGTTCGAACTGTTCAAACGTAAGGCACCGCCGCTTCATAGCGGCACCCAACTTAGCTGCTCGTCCTCTCATGAGATTGGTGACGTATCTGATTTTATCGACTTCTGACCAACTACGTGGAAAAACACCGTCAAATGATCTAATAAACACAATAGGGTGGACTTTGTGCTTGTCCTCACTGGAAAATGTCAGGAAATACCCATGTCTTACAAACGTGTCATCGGCAATGCCGGTTGGCATAACTGTATTGATGCAATTTAGGTCACTTGCTACTCTAGGTGTGGTATCGTAATATTGCTCGTTTGGTGGAAAAGAAGGCGGCACATTGTAATTTTGATTGGAAATAGGTGATTCCACAATAGGTGTTCTGTCTGTGTCATTAGCCATGGTTTTAGCTGTTTTGTCGTTTCCTAGCGATGCGTTTGCACCAATCGCCAAACACGGCACAACATTGTCTCGTAATTTTGTCACTTCGTCTTCTGTGTCTTTTGTCGCGTCTTTAACATGTGTCTTTGCTTTTGAAAGTATGTCCTGTATAATTGTTTCTAGTTTTTTGTCCAGATAGTCGTCACACAATTTACATTCATGTACAGTTCTTTCGGCCATGTTGGTGTCGTTTAGTGACGCGAGGTCCGCTCGGTCTTCTAATTTTTCTATCTTTTCTTTGAGGTGGGTCTGTTCAAGAACTACAATTGTGAGTTGTTGGGTAGTATTTCCCACTTCTTCAGTCAGCTTTTCTTCGGTGGAACTAGCTGAAGTGTGGGCCTGAGCTAACTCTTCCACACGGGTGTTCACTTCCTGCTGCACATAAACTATTTGAGTTAACTGATTCTCACATCGGGTGATATTGTTTTTTGTTTCGTGTGTGAATGTAACCAAAGTTTCTTCCTGTTTAGTGACTCGATCGGACAATGTCTCAAATCGCTGGCTGAGCTGTTGAGTGGTGTTATTTAATTCTGTCATCTGTTTTGTCGTCCGTTCAAAATTTTCGGTCATAGTATGGTTTAATATGTCAATTTTCTGACTAACGTCTCGTTTCATGTCTGCAAATAACTCTAATAGTCGGTCCAGTTTGTCAGTTTCCTGTGTCCGATTTGTGTCACATTGCTGAATTTGTCTCATATTCGGTTCTGACATTGATGACGGTCTAGTCTCGCGTCCATTCCACATTTCGACATTTAAAGTCGCCATCTGTGTATTACCACAAATGTTGCGAGTTTGAGGCAAAATCATTGCATTGATTTGTGAACTCGTCCATGGAGGGAAAAGCGGACTTTCTTGTTGGTTGAAAGATGAATCTACTTCACTTAACTCATCTGCCGAAACTATCTCTACCTTACCGCGTTCCATTGTAATAGGATGTATAATCGTAAGTCAAAAGGGAACAATATAAGTCTGATTAATAAAGATTTGACTCAAATTTAGGTTGAAATATTTTCTCGTCAATGTAAATGATTGCTCTATTGCAAACAATGGTTGAGAAAGATGCAGCAGGGCGGACAAAATTTTTCGTAACAAATGACTGTTTGGCGGTCAAATTCACGATCTTCATATGCTACAACAATACTATAATTACCACAAACTACAGTAGAGATAGATAATTTTGTAAAAGTCTAGAAGAAAACTACAGGATGTGTGGAAAAGGAAAAATGGATTCTGCAGTTGGCTATTGAATGTTTGAATGAAACATAATTGTGTGACTCACCATTAAATTTTCTGTCCTGCAGCGGCTGGCCAATCACTTCTGCGTAAATCGTATTCGTTAAAATATGGATTTTCTTAATACATCTCCATCGGATAATCACCAAAAGGTCTCAAAATAACAGTTTTGCATCAATATATGCCATGAAAAGAAAAACACATTGAATTAGTTACAAAAATTCTTTACAATATTGTTGTATCATCATTTGCTGAGGTACAATAAAGTTGGTGTTTTCGTTACCCTTTAAACTTCAGGATTTTTGGTTATTCTCTGTTCGGAAAAAATACAAATTAAAGTTTCAAATTTGCTCAAAAACGACACATCCGAAAATTGCGTCCTGTCGCGGGAGCCAGTTGTAGTGGTTAATAAAAAAAATGGGAGAAGAGAGACCGTGAAAAAGGGAAAGAATTAAAAGCAAATCGGACTTTGTATTACAGAAAAGCTATCGGACTTCGTTATTCGGAAAAGCTATTGTTGGGGTGGTCCTTGTGGCGTTTTTGAGCCAAAGTTAAACCAATTTTCACTACAAAAGTTATTGAAAAGAAACAGAGAATAACAGAATGTAACTGGCAGGGGAAGTGGCGTAGATGAGAGATCATCCTTTACCAGATTAATTTATCTTCTTTCGGGCGGCGTCCACGTCTTCAAAAATCTCCTTCATTTCAGCGTGAAAAAATCTGCTCCGAAATCTTACAATAGTCCAGGGATCACTAATTTATACCAATTAAAATCATCTTGATACTGTATGCAATTTAATTCACTTAGCTACTTCCATCCACCGAATTTCTTAATAACTTCCACAATGTCTACACATTACAATCAGATCAAGATTAGCCATTAAGTTTTTACGTCAGCATCCGATCACGCCTGCCTTAAGCTACCTCTATCAAGAGACAATTGAAAACGGATAGAAAACAAAAAAGGTTACAATTTTGGTATTTTCTCTGCCGTCGAGCGCTCATACCGCTGCGACGGGATATTTTTATCTGAGGGAACGAGTGTAGCGCGGCGAAATTCAAAGTCCCGCTACAAGCCGACAGCCCAACACTACAATAGCGAATATGACAACAATGCCACCCAGCCACAGACTGCACACAGCACGGCCAGTGATTTTCATACAGAGCGCTACGTGGCGTTACCAATATAAAAACCTAAACAGCGTACTTACAATGTTATCGTTTTTTGAGGAATGTTTCATTGGTTTAAAACGTCATCTGCTGTCTAATATATTTACTCCTTCTTTAGCTTCCTCTTAATTACCCCGGAGGGACGAGTGACCTCTAATGCGGAAAATAGCTTTAAAGTCACTGAACCTTTTAATCTCATATAGCGTCATCGTCATAGTAGGTAGAGTATTATTCTTGTTCTGGCCTGAACATCCCTAACAGATCAATAATTTTACGTCCTCGTCGTGACCGAGCGGTTCTAGTCGCTACAGTCTGGAACCGCCCGACCGATACGGTCGCAGGTTGGAATCCTGCGTCGGGCATTGATGTGTGTGATGTCCTTAGGTTAGTTAGGTTTAAGTAGTTCTAAGTTCTAGGGGACTGATGACCTCAGAATTTAAGTCCCATAGTGCTCACAGCCATTTGAACCATTTTTGAACGTCCTCGTCGATCTTATTTTCGATACACCGGATCAACATGGTTCACTATTTGGCCTCTTCCCTCCCTCACCTTTACGGTAGATGAAACTATTATTTCCTGGGAAGAGTATTTCGCAGTCTATCCACGTAGCGTCAACACCAACGTGTTCCGGACTGGTTTCTTATGTGCAGTAAACAGGAAACTGAAGTCGTTGCCTGACCCGTGTTATCGTGCAAACAGGATTCGTTTTTCCGGTGAACAATGCATCGATACACGCAGAATCACACAAAAAAAAAAAAAAAAAAAACAGAACAGAAAATTCTGTCTCGATGCCCTTCTGCAGTAAAAGATTCATATGAGATATTGAGAGCAAAATCGATACAGTTGTCCGTAATTCTAGAGGTAGTTTTCAGGCCCGTAAATTGAGGAGGAGAATCAACACGTAATAACGAAACTTATCCGAACTACCTTCGTCTTACTGATTGCATTGTACTGTTTACTTCTAGTTCTAAGTGCTCCTTTGTTTTTGAAATTCTGAGCACAAGCAAGATGTCTACAGAAAATTACCCTGACTACAAAAGGCCCTCTCATAATCTATTAATAGTTACACCTGAAAGCCTTTATTTAATGCTTACATTATTTTAGGAAAAAGTTTACGCAGGTGTCACTAACTTTGCGGAACGGTTTATCAGTAGGCATGAGTGAAAATTTAAATACACTTCAGTGATCAAATCTGCTACCAACAGGTTCATCCCTATACTTACGAAATGTGTAAATACCCCTCCTTATAGACAAAGGATGTGGAATTACTATATATACTTCACAACTATGATCTAAATACCTTTCTACACATGAACTGAAAAACGCGAATAACAGAATAAACATTGCATGGATGCTATGACGATCTTGATGGAAATCTACCTTCAGAAAGCCGAAAGATTTATACGAAAACGATGCTAATAATCTTTTTGCTGAATAAACGAGTTCTGACCGTGCAAGCAATTCACGGTATAGTTCAGTTTGTAAGTCAATGAGGACACGTCATCGCAAATAGGAAACTGAAACTTCATCTATTAATTTCATTGCTGCAAGGTAGGAAAATAAATTCAGAGAAGTCGTTTCCAATCTACTGACTATTTCTACTCAGGGGACTCTGGGCACTTCATTGAGAAATGATTAACAAAAGGACGCGAATTATGTCACATCGTTCATGTCCGAACAATCCGCCGCCAACCATGCTTGCTTTATGCTGGAGCAAGTACAGATCACAACATAAATGAGTGGGAGACAGACTGATGGCTAAAACCATTGACGGAGCCAACACAATAGATAGATTTAAATAACATTTATCGATCAAATCATATCTACAGCAACCAAACTTACATCTTTTCAGCTTCAGCTCCTTATGACAGAAGGCGATATCGCAGGTAGAAGATGATAGAGTAGCGCTCCTTCATTTGATCTCAGTGGCTATAAAACTTCTGGAAATTTTACTATATTAATTCTAATCTTTGAACATTTAGGAGATATGTTGATCACAAACTGGTTGTTTACAAATGAGTCCTACTTACCTTATCAATTATAAGAGTAAAAATTAGAGTAGAAAAGGAAACAGTAATAAGATACACTTACCATACATATCCCGGTCTCCATAATACATGTGACAAAGTATTTGAAAGAAAAATGTTCAGAAGAATGAAAAGCGCATTTTGACTGGTCTTTACCATTATAGTGGAGAAAAGTGTTTCCACATCAGATTTATACTACGGCTGACAACAAGTACAGGTAGCTGATCAGACTTTGATAAACATAAACCAAAAAACTATTGCTATTTTGTAGTGCATCGATTCCCAACCTGTGGTTCTCGAACCCCCAATTGGTATTGTTTGTGTTGTGTCAATAGGTCATTCACCTTCTGGTGATGTGTTCCAATCCGACAAAAGTAAACCATGTGTAAAGAAAATGAAGTAAGATAGTAATTATATTAAGTTTAGATTTTCATATATAGCTGACAATTACTGTCCAAGACCACGTGTTTTTTATGGCGATATTATTGCTGACAGTAGTCTGAATACTTCTCCGCTTAAACGCTATTTATAAACTGAACACCCCACAAACGTTAACATATCAGCTGATTTCTTTTTCTTTCTTTTTACGTGAAAAGTTAAAGAATAAACAATGATTTAACTAATACTGTTCCCACTGCAAACCGTGACAATGAGAATGCTTTTGAAGCGTCTTATCGTGATAGTTACAAAACTATTAAAACTGCAAAACCACGTTTAATGGCTGAAGATTTCATGCGGCCATGTATAAATGATGTAATACGGTCCATGCTTGAAGAATCTTCCGCAAAAAATTTCAATACGGTACCACTGTCCCAAAATACGATCAACCGCCGGATTAAAGACATGTCAAATTACGTCGAAATGAAATTTTGGAAAGAGTTCGTGCCTGTTCTTCTTTTGCTATTCAACTTGATAAATCGACTGATATTGAAAATTTAGCCATTTTGTTACTTTTCGTCCGTTATATTAATAGGGACTCTGTAGAGAAGGAGCTACTATTCTGCAGCCCCTTAAAAAGAGATACCTACGGAAGGGGATAAATTTAAGTTAACCGATGAATACTTTCGCGGAAATTCAGTAGACTGGACTCGCTGTGTAGGCATTTGTTCAGATGGTGTGAAATCTGTGACAGGGTGTTATGCCGAGTTTCTTGTCAAAGTGAAATTGTAGGGCCGAATGCTTCTTGCACACACTGTTGCATTCACAGACAGGCACTCGTTTCTGAACGCATGCCCGATGGAGCCAAATCTGTGCCGGGCGATACAGTGAAAATAATTAATTTTATTAAGGCTCGCCCTACAAATTCTCGTATCTTTGCAGTGCTTTGTGAGGATATAGGAAGCATTTACAAATGTTTATTGTCTCATACTGATGTTAGGTCCTATTTTGAGATAGGACTACTTGCAGCCTATATGAGCTTCAAGACGAAATTTGCATTCTTCTCACCAGCCATGCCCTTCACGAAGCAAAGTGCATGAAAGTTGAATTCTGGCTTCAGACTTCATTTATTAGGTAGATTTTTCTGAAAAATGAACGATTTAAACTCACAAAACATAATTTTTGTGAAACGTGTTTCAATAGAAATGAAACGGACTGTTTTAATACCCTTCTCAACTTCCTGGTGGAAAATCATCTTTCTATGGACGAAAGTGTCAAGAGTATGATTAAAGAACATATGAAGGGCCTCGGAAAAACTTGCATAGAATATTTCATTGCTACGTCCAATAATAACAACTGGATTAGCAATCCCTTCGAAGAGTCAACAAATTTAGAACTCACATTATGCGTAAATGAAAAAGAGCAGCTTCTTAGCTTCTTGAAATTTCCACTGCTTTTCAGTTACGAAAAAGTTAGAAATCTTTGACATTAATTGGTTTTTGGTTACTGTTAAAGGGGTTCCCAGTGTTAGCGACTAAAGCCGTAACGGCTTTATTACCCTTTCCATCCACGTATCTGTGCGAAAACTCGGTTTGTTCATATGCCTATTTAAAAAATAAATAGAGAAAGAGACTGGGCTGAAAGAGATTTGAGACTTTAATTAACAACTGTGGTTCCTGACTTCGAAGTTCTGCATCATGGAAATCGGGAGCCACCTTCTCACTGAATTCCAGGGAATAAGTGAGTAATTACAATGAAAATTTGTATTTATTGTTCCAATTATGTCTACACATCATGTAACTTTTAAGCCCTCACTAAAGTATAGTTAGGTATTAACGGTAAAGCTTTAAGTTAATTTACTATTATTAAACCTTTTGCTTGGAATTCAAATTTATGCATGTATACTGTGTGTATGTTTAAAAGTCAGTGGTTCACCCATCTCATATCGTTGTAAAAGGGGTTCGCATGTCGAGAAAGGTTGGGAGCCGTGGGTGTATTTAATGGGTGGGCAACCGCAGCCCCTCGGACGAATTTCAGTCCGAGGCACAGAAGAAATTCTTGGCAGAGAGAGATAAAGGCCGCGACGCTCAATATTATTCTCTAAACGTCAATATAATGACTGTCTGGGGGGCTAGTTTTGTCGTATTGTCAATACTATAAATATTGACGTACGTGACAGATATCTTAGTGTCTCGTGGAGTGTACAATGTTCGGGTAACTTACGGGAATGGTGTCGGGTTGTCGTCGAAAACCGCCGATATTTCAACAGCAGCACACACTGTGATTTTGAAGACAGAACTGCAACAAGGAAGCGCTGTTGAAAGCGAATTGAAAACCTCGGTTTAAGAGAAGCTCCATAAAGGTAAAACACACACACACACGCACACACACACACAAATCACACACATGCACATACTGTAAGCACTAGCGCTATCATTACATATTACCGACATCAGAAGCAATCGAGTGTGAAATTAATAATCAACGGGTGAGATGGCATAAATTCTGTCCCCTTGTAAGACGTCATGGTCTCCTGACCTTCATTGCTTACATATTCCGCCATCACAATCATATTCCGCACATAAAGACGCCCAAACTCGATAAGATAAAGTCAATGTTGTACGAATTCATGTAAACGATATGCAAATAACAAGTAAGCACACCGTGGTTGAAATACTCGAGGCTGTCGTACACACACACATTCAAGACATGACGGTCACAGGGGCTTTTAGTTCAGGAGAGAAACCGCACAACGGGACGCCGGTACTCCAGAGGACGACTCAGCCTATCTATGTCGGCCGGTGCCCATAGAGCAGACAGCAGTTGCCCGAGTGAAAGGAGGAACGACCCCGTGTTCGGCTTAAAAGCAAATTCTGTTAGATTGTGTGGGAGTGGCCAGCCTATGCATTCTTTACACATAGCACACAGTTTCAGAGGTTTTCACAGGGAGACAACAAACGCCGATACTACAGCTTTCCGGATTGGTCGCCTTAAATGAAACGTCATTCTCCCGTTTTAGAAGAGCAATGCTGATTGGCAGACGATATTTCTGTCGCCTTGAGCTGAAAGAGTAATGGAAGAGACCGAAAGATACACCCCTTCACGTCTGGCCTGGAGAGGGGCCGTTCCGTTGTCGCTCTTGGAGTGAGAACACACAACGAGAGCATGATCGCTCGTACGTGTGCTCAAAGAGCGAGGAACAAGTCTCTCCTCAGTACTTCACTGGGAGAGCACCTCTGTCGAGAGCAAATCGAAGGGCGACTCTATATTGAGTCCTTGTGATTAAGCGTTGTTCACTGTTTTGGCCGCTACATTTATTGTGCGGTGTGAACAGACAGAGTTATAGTTAAACGCCTGCGAGCAAATTTTTGAGTGGCATCGCGGTGGACTGGTTATCTGACCGGTGTAACACGCTAATTGTTAGACTAGGGGCGAATAGGAGTCCTTGACTTCATCAAGGCATAGGGAGACTTTGATTGGCGAAGGTCAATTTAGATAGAACGGGAGTTATCTTATTTGTCAGCAGTGAGCAGCGCAGACAGCAGTCATCGCAGCTTATGGTATTGTGTGCTACAGCTCTTGCAAGCCCCATACTTCCGCCACAACAGTACAATTCACTGCATTTCACACGGGACAGCCTCGACTGTACCTAGCAACATTCTAACGGGTAATTATTCAAGTTGAGTAGGAGCGGCTCTCAGCCATTCTGCCAAGTCAATAACAATCTTAAATTTTGTATAGAAATCTCATTAGCGAGCCCTATCCTTGTGAGGTAACTTCATGAGACATTATGTCTGGTTTTGCAAATTTTGTGCCACATCAGGGTTCGGGATACATTACGAAGTTCTTACGTATTAGGACAAAGAATGAAAGAAAACTTGAAAATAAAATTTAACAAAACATGCTTAGACGCAGGGATTACTCCTAATTACGCAAAAGTAAAAATCAGGAATATGTCAAACATAGCACAAATAGTAAAACGTAAAAGTGAAGTATTATGGGTTAAAACTCAAATTCGAGAAACATATAAAATGATTGACAAGTTAAATAGAGAAGCTTTTAATCTTCACTTGATTTTAGGTGACATTTTATCTCCATTACAGTTCACATACGTAAGCAGAGAGATTGAAAATAGAATTGACAGGGAGCGAGAATTAACTCTAAACAGACATCAGAAGAAGCTTTTTAACCTAGGTGTAGATTTTAATATTGATAACGAAACGGCGTATAAAAAGTTGCATACTTTTTGTGAGAGGGTCGTGAACTTAACTGAGATAGAATTAACAAAGGATGAGCAGAACCTTTTAAATAAAGGGCTGCAATATAACCTAAATCCCGTAATTAACTCAAATACAATAAAAAAGACTGTCGCAGAAGTCGATTATAGATGAAATGCACTCTGCTCATAAGAACAGAAACGAACTACTAACTCCTAAGGGCTTCAATAAGAAGTTAGAATTACGTAAGGCTATCGTCACAAAGGCAGATAAGGGCGGCACTATGGTTTTAATACATGATACAGACTATACAGAGAAAACTGAAAAGTTCTTTATGGAAAACGGAATAATAGAAGTCAAGAAAGATCCAACCAAGAAATTTCAAACAGAAATAAGGAAACAAATAGATAACAGTGTGTTTCTATTCACAGAGGAGGAAAAGTTTAAATCGAAAGTAATGAATCCGCGAATCCCCGAATTACGGTCACAAATAAAGCTCCATAAAGTTGAAAAATCGATTCGCCCAATCGTTAATAACACCAGCAGCCCAAGTTATAAATTAAATAAAGAGCTAAATAACAGATTGAGGGCGGCATATACAGATCGTCGGACTTTCAACATTAGCAACAGCTGCGAATTTGCCGAGCAAATTAAAGATGTACTTATACCTCAGAATGCGTCACTAGCTTCATTGGATATCACCAATCTGTACACAAACATTCCCGTAAAAGAAACGATTGAGATCATTAAGAACAATCTCCTCACTCATGGTAAATTGGCACTGGGGGAAGTGACTGAACAAGTGGAAATGTTGGAACAAGTCTTGTCGTTCAATTACTTTACTTTCAATGGTAAAATTTATCAACAGAAAGACGGGCTGGCAATAGGGAACAGTTTAGCTGGGACGCTGGCTGACAATTTTGTAAATCACATAGAAAACAAATTCTTTGATGAAAATCCTAATATCGCTGAGAAAATTGTATATTACAGGAGATATGTTGACGACTCCATTGTATTATACAAAGGAGATAAAAATGATATCGAATACTTAGCACAAAATATGAGATCTCAACACCCGAAAATTAGATTCACCATGGAATTTGAAGAAAACAACCATATAGATTACTTAGATTTAACACTAATAAAGAAAGATGGGAAGCATGAATTTAGCATATTCAGAAAACCTACGTGTACAGACCCAGTTATCAATGAGCGCTCTTGTCACCCACCGCGATACAAATGGGCATATTTTACTTCGATGGTATACAGGCTACTAAGATTGCCACTAAGCCAACAGGAAGTAGAAAAGGAATTAAGTATTTTAAAACAAGTGGCCGTAGCGAACGGATATACGTGTAAGCAGGTGATGAATACTTATAGGAAGATAAAGAAGAGGCAAATGGAACAAACAGAAGGAAGTCAAGTAGCAGTTAAGAGGAACAACAAGAAAAAATATGTAGCTCTCACTTACAATGGAAGAATTGCAGACAAAATTGAAAGATGCTTTCGTAAATCCGACGTTAAAATAGGGTTCCGAACAAATAACACGTTAAAATTGAAGCTCCGGCATAGAATATGTAATAGTAGGAATAAATTTCAGGATTCAGGTATATATAAGAACAAATGTAATGACTGCTGTAAACAATATATAGGGCAGACTGGTAGGAACTTTGAAACCAGATTCAGGGAGCACACCTACTCTCAAAACAAAACAGCTTTTGGGGCGCATATGGCTGCGACAAAGCACTCAGTCACGAATATTGAAAACAATTTAGACATCCTGCATAGAGCTCATAAGGGACAGTTTCTTAACATTTTGGAAGAGATCGAAATATACACCCACAAAAATAAAGATCTGGATTTAATCCTCAATGAGCAAAGCGAATTCAATCATAACGCCTATTTTAGCATTTATGACGACCTACTAAGATAACTGTTGCGTGTGGAGATCCAGGCCGACGGATGAGAGATGGTGCGCGGTGGAGAAGCCGGAAGACGCGTGCAGCACCTGGCATCGTTGACGGTGCCATCCTGTGCAGCCCTCTTGCCGGCGGCGATGGACATCAGACGACTGAGCGGACCGCGGCACAACACCAAAATGGCGGGAGCCACGGAAGCAGGCCGTAGAGAAAAACAAGTTCGCACCAGCACCATAGATATATAAATCGCCCTATGGTTTTTAGATCGTATAAAAATGACAATTTTACTGTTTTTTAATCCTGACAAGTACAGGTTTTAGCTTTGACATCTACATATTTTAATTAAATATTTTTAATATAAAAAGATCTACTGAATACAGTATGTGGAAATGGAATGTAACAAATGTACCAGACGCCACCTGTCGGTAATAGTGTTATAATTAATATAAATGACGCGCACTCTGCGAACCAATTTTATGTGATGTAGCATGTGAAAGTTGCTGGATTTGCACGGGTTACTCCTGTAACTGAAATATCAGATACATTCTGGTACATTTGATGTTGATTAGATAGGATGAAAAAGATTTGCTTCCGTGAAATAGTAAATTAGTGTCATTATTTTTACAGATCTGAAGATGGTTCTGAATGAACCGAAACTGGTCATATGAATAATAAAAAATAAAAATAAAAAAAATTTTGCGATCAAGACGGATTTTAAGGAACATTATAAAATCACTGATTGCTGTTATCCCATAAGACATTATGTCTGTTTTTGCAAAGCTTACATCTACATCTACATTTATACTCCGCAAGCCACCCAACGGCGTGTGGCGGAGGGCACTTCATGTGCCACTGTCATTACCTCCCGTTTCTGTTCCAGTGGCGTATGGTTCGCGGGAAGAACGACAGCCGGAAAGCCTCCGTGTGCCCTCGAATCTCTCTAATTTTACATTCGTGATCTCCTCTGGAGGTATAAGTAGGGGGAAGCAACATATTCGATATCTCATCCAGAAACGCACCCTCTCGAAACCTGGACAACAAGGTACACCGCGATGTGGAGTGCCTCTCTCGCTGCAGTTTTGCTTTGAAAACAGCAGGTTGTGCTCCCGTCGAAGTATCGGCGGTTGTCGACGACATCATCTGGTTGCATTCCCATAAGTTATTTGAACATTACTGATATCGGCCGAAAAATTCTCTGTATTGTCAACAGACACTGAGCGTGTGAGTGCGAGTAGTATCGGTTTTACAATTCGTCATTCTGTTGTTAGCAGTTTTTCCAATTGGGCTCCTGTATTACATAGGGTGAAGGTGAAAGGATATCAGTGACGCAATTTGCTCAGGACATTGATATCCTGAGTGAAAGTGAAGAAGAATTATATAGTCTGCTGAATAGAATGTACAGTCTAATGAGTGAAAAATGCGGATTGAAGGTAATCGAAGAAAGACGAAAGTAATGGAAAGTAGCAGAAATGAAAATAGCGAGAAACGTAACATTAAGACTGATGGTGACGAAGTAGATTAAGTTAAGCAAGTCTGCTACCTAGGCAGCAAAATAACCAATGACGAACGGAGCAAGAAGGACATTAAAAGCACACTAGCATGGCAAAAGGGCCATTCCTGGCCAAGAGAAGCCTACTAACATCAAACACAGGCCTTAATTTGAGGAAGAAATGTCTGAGAAAGTACGTTTGGAGCACAGCATTGAATGGTAGTGAAACATGGACTGTGGGAAAGCCGGAACGGAAGGAATCGAATGATTTGAGATGTGGTGCTACAGACAAATGTTGAAAATTAGGTGGACTGATAAGGTAAGGAATGAGGAGGTTCTACGCAGAATCGGAGAGGAACTGACAAGGAGAAGGAACAGGATGATAGGACATCTGTTAAGGAATCACTTCCACGGTACTTAAGGTAGATTTAAAGAGCAAAAACTGTAGAGGAAGACAGAGACTGGATCACACCCAGAAAATAATTTAGGACGTATGTTGCAAGAGCTACTCTGTGATGATGAGGTTGGCACAGAGAGGAATTCGTGGCGGGCCGCATCAGACGTCAGAAGACTGATGCCTCAAATAATAATAATGATAATAATAATAATACGGTCGATATATGTCAAGTTGAACCGATTTAGACTTTTAGACTGTTTAAAATGAACAGAGAAATGACGGCTTAATCTTCTTAGCCGTGCGATCTGTTAGCCAAAGTTTAGACTGTCAATTCCATTCGGCAGATCGTGTAATTCTTCTTCACTTTCACTCAGAACAGCAATGCGAGCAGCGAATCGTATAATTGATGTCCTTTCACCTTGAATTTTAATTCCACTTCTCAGAATTTCTTTTATTTTCATCGTTGCTTCTTCGATGTACAGATTGAACAGTAGGGGCGAAAGACTACATTCCTGTCTTACACCATTTTCAATACGAGCACTTGGTTCTTGGTCGTCCACTCTTATTATTCCCTCTTGGCTCTTGTACACATTGTATATTACTTGTCGACAGATCCTATGGACTTCTTTTCATTTTTCTTTGGTTTTTTCATTATCAGCTGCAACGTCGTAATTGCTCTCGGGTGCCTTTACGTTCCCTAAAGCGAAACTGATCGTCATCTAACATACCCTCAATTTTCTTTTCCATTCTTCTGTATATTAATCTTGTCAGAAACTTGGATGCACTAGTTGTTAAGCTGATTGGGCGATTATTCTCGCACTTTTCAGCTCTTGCACCTTTCGGAAGTCGGATAGTATGTCGCCAGACTCATTCATCTACACACCAACTCGAATAGTCTTTTTTTACCACTTCCCCCAATGATTTTGGAAATTATGATCGAATGTTATCTCTCACTTCTGTCTTATTTGATCTGAAGTCCTCAAAAGCTCTGTTAAATTCTATTCTAACACTGGATCCCTATCTCTTCTAAATCGATTGCTGTTTCTTCTTCTGGTCTACTCGAAAATCTTTCCTCTCGTAGAGACCTTCAGTGTACTGTTTCACCTATCCGCTCTTTCCTCTACAGTTAACAATGGCATTCCCGTTGCACTGTTATGGTTACCACCATTGCTTTTAATTTCACCAAAGGTTCTTTTGAGTTTCCTATGTGCTGAGTCAGTCCTTACGGCAATCATTTCTTTTTCGATTAGTCCACATTTTTCATTCTGCTTTTTTTTGTTAGCTTCGCTGCACGTCCTGTTTATTTCATGCTTCAGCGACTTTTATTTATGTATTACTGAATTTCGGTGAACATTTTTGTACTTCGTTCTTTCATCGATCAGCTGAAATATTTCTTCTGCTGCCCATGGTTTCTTCGCAGCTACGTTGTTTGTACCTATGATTTTCTTTCCAACTTCTGTGATATGCCCGTTATGGAGATGTCCACTCCTCTTCAACTGTACTGCCTACCAACCTACTCCTTATTGCTGAAGCTATAGCCTTAGAGAACTTCAAGCGTATCTCGTCATTCCTTAGTACTTCTGTGTCCTACCTCTTTCCATGTTGACTCACCTGACTAATCTCTTAAACCTGAGCCTACCCTTGATCACTACTACATTGTGATCTGAGTCTATATCTGCTCCTGGTTACGCCTTACAATCGAGTAGCTGATTTAGATATCTGTTTCTGACCATGATGTTATCTAACTGAAACTTCTCGTATCACCTGGCCTTTCCCAAGTATACCTCCTCCTCTTGTGATTCCTGAACAGAGTATTCGCTATTACTAGCTGAAACGTATTACAGAACTCAATTAGCATCCCTCCCCCTCTCATTCTGTGACGGAGCAAGGTGGCGCAGTGGTTAGCACACTGGACTCGCATTCGGGAGGACGACGGTTCAATCCCGTCTCCGGCCATCCTGATTTAGGTTTTCCGTGATTTCCCTAAATCGTTTCAGGCAAATGCCGGGATGGTTCCTTTGAAAGGGCACGGCCGATTTCCTTCCCAATCCTTCCCTAACCCGAGCTTGCGCTCCGTCTCTAATGACCTCGTTGTCGACAGAACGTTAAACACTAACCACCACCACCACCACCTCTCATTTTGTGCCCACAGCCCTTATTCTCCTGTGAATCATCTGATCAGAAATCCTTTGTCTTCCTTCCATCTCATTTCACTGACACCTACTTTATGTAAACTCAGTCTTTGCATTCCCCTTTTCAGAGTTTCTAGCTTCCCTACAACGTTCTAGTTTCTGACTTTTCACGCCCCGACTCTTAGAACGTTATCCTTTCATTCGTTATTCAATCTTTCCCTCATGGTCACTTCAACCTTGGTAGTCCCCTCCCGGAGATTTTAGTGGGGGACAATTCCGGAATCTTTCACCAATTTAGCAATCATCGTGACACATTTATAATAACATGGCGCATTTCCAGTAGATACACGTTGTGTGTCTGCAATGCAGTGGTTTCCATTGCCTTCTACATCCTCATGCCGTTGATCACTGCTGGACAAAAGAGTGCCCTGAACCTCTGTCCGCTCCTCCGCCGTCTTTGACAAGGCCGTTGGCAGAATGAGGGGGACTTATGCCGGAAGTCTTTGATCTCTTTACAACTCATAATCCTGAGATAATAATGAACATAAAAATGGTTGTGTGGATTAGTGAACACATGATTGCCGTAGCGAGACAAAACGCCGTAACTCCTGAATCCACCAAAGATAAACGAAAAATGTATCTATTCAAAAAATCAGATGAAACTTCACTTCACGTCTTCCTGAGAGACAATCTCCCCAATCCTTCAAAATTATTAATGTAAGTGTAGACCAGATGTGGCTTGAATTCAAAGAAGCAGTATCGACAGCAACTGAGAGAATTATACCAAATTAATTAACAAATGACGAAACTTATACACAATGGTACACAAAACAGATCGGAACACTGTTGCAGAAATAACGAAAAAGTATGCCAAAGTTAACCGAACGCAAAAGCCTGAATATCTTTTCCAGAAGCTGGAAATTTATCGCGATCTTCAATTCGAGATGTTTATAATAGCTGCCTCAACGAAACTTTGTGTCAAAACCTGGCTGATACTCCAAAGAGATTCTTGTTGTATCCAAAATACGCTAGCGGAAAGACACCACCAATGGCTTCTCCGCGCTATCGCAATGGAAATACTATCGATGACAGTGCTGAAAAGGCAGTGTTACTAAACACAGACTTCCGAAATTTTTTCACGAAAGAAGGCTATCTAAATACTCCACATTTCGAATCAAGAACAGCTGCCAACATGGGTAAACCAAGTATTTCCAGAAGGCTTTTTACACTGCGGCTTGCAGTCAAATTTCTTGCTTATGGAATATCGTCCAGTTTGACACAGCGGCCTGTAATGAAATTGCTTGTTTATGGAATTCGTCTCAGTTGTGTGATCGGATTCATAATTTCCTGTCAGTGAGGTCACAGTTCATAGTAACTGACGGAAAGTCATCGAGTAAAACGGAAGAGATCTCTGGCGTTCCCCAATGTAGCGTTACAGGCCCTCTGCTGTTCCTTGACTATGCAAACGATTTAGGAAACTATCTGAGCAGCCGATTTAGCTTGTTTGCAGATGATTCTGTCGTTTATCGTCTAGTAAAGTCATCAGAAATTCGAAACCAATTGTAATATCATTCAGATAAGATATTTGTATGTTGCAAAAATTTGCAGTTATCCCTAAATAATGCAAAATGTGAGGTCAACCACATAAGTGCTAAAAGGAATCCATTAAACTTCGGTTACACGATAAATCAGTCAAATGTAAAGTTCGTAATTTAAATTAAAAACCTATTAATTACAGTTACGAACAACTTGAATTTCAAAGAATGCATAGAAAATTTTGTGGGGGACGTGGAATCGAAGACTGCAATGTATTGGCAGAACACTTAGAAGACGCAACAGATCTACTGAAGAGGCTGCCTACGCTATGCTTGTGTGTTACTTTGGAGTACTGCTGCGCGGTGTTGGATCCTTATGAGATGGATTAACGGAATATATCGAGAAAGTTCAGAGAAGGGCAGCACGTTTGGTATTACCAAGAAATAGGTTGGAGATCACTCACACTATAGCGTTTCTCGTTGTGGCAGGATCTTCTCACGAAATTCAGTGACCAACTTTCTCCTCAGAATGCGGAAACATTTTGTTGACGATGACCTAGATAGGGAGAAACGATCATCATAATAAAATAAGTAAAATGAGAGCTCGCACGTAGTTATAGGGGTTCGTTTTTTCCGGGCGCTGTTCGAGAGTAGAATAACCGAGAATTGTTGTGAAGGTGATTGGACGAACACTATGCCAGGCCTTTAATAGTAGTCATGTAGATGTAGTTGTAGATGTAGATGCAGATGTAGAACAGAATATTGACATGCACGGGGGTTTCACTTTAATGACCATTTCAGAATGCTGTTTCTTTCCTCCTTTGTGCGAGGGCCTGGGTGTTAACGAGGTAGGGAAATAAGTCATACGTCCGTATGAATCTAACGTATGTGTGTTTAATATGACTCCACTGATTCTTTTATATTCGTTGAGAACGTCAGACCGTCAGGTACGACATGTTCTAGTATATCTGATATTAGACTGAAGTTACTTGCGAACGCGTTTACTACGATCTTCACCCCACAAATATGGCATCCGGCCAGTAAGGTCTGTCATCGTTGGAGCAGGGATTACGTCACTACCGCGTGCGGATAAACCTACAATGGACAACCCTGAAGAGGGAGCGTCAGTAACCGCATATGCTTCGAAAAATTGTCAGTTATCCGGATTATGGTTCACGAACTTCTAACACCCACACTGATGAATTCAAGGGTTTTGTATGATATCCCATTTATCCACAAGTCCTTCAAAGTAGTCAAATTCCACTCAGATGTACGATTTTTGAAAATCGAGATACGTTATCCACAAAATCGCCTGCACTTCTCAAGTGAGATGGACGAGGTATGGATAGTCAGCCAAATTATATGTAATTTTTCGTCCTGGGATAGTGAATATGTTATAGGGTCTGGGCAATTCAGTTTTTAGTAGACTGTTAATCATATTCGAGGGTATTTTGCAGACAGGTTGGTAAAACAATCGGGCGTATTTTGTCAGCTGCAGTGATAATAGGTATTTTTTTTCTTTTTTTAGGATTAGCACCATTGTACACCATCATCCGAAATAGCCTAAAAAATAGATGCTTGGGGCTACAGCATCGCAGTCGAACTCTTGTTATTTAACACCTTACACTGCGCTCTTGAACTGCGCGGAATTTCTGGAAGGTCACAAAATAAGATTCGAAGTTTGTTTTTGTTAACAATACAATGCTGCCTTCCTCCCTCACCCCCCTCTCTCTAGCTCCCTTTCTCTCTCCATTTCTCTCTCTCTCTCTCTCTCTCTCTCTCTCTCTCTCTCCCTTTCTCTCTCTCGCTCTCTCCTTGTCACATTTCGTCGCGTGGTGTTTACAGTCAGGCAGTTTGGTGTCTGTTCGCGGCTTCCACACGAGACCAGAGCCATAAACTCGCTCAGGCACCTCGCTGATTTGATAAAAGTGACGCTGGACGTCCGCTTTATGTGGTAATTTTTGAGATATTAAATTCAGAAGGCTGCTGAGCGCATTATAGCTTGAATCGTTATCGTTCCGCAGCTTGTGACAGCAAAATTTTATTAGGGGCTTAACGTACACCAGAATTGTGTGTCCTCTTTATTACCCTGTGAGTGATAGCGACAGCATTTAATTTATTTCTAGAGATAGCGATATGCAGCGAGGCTCGGAGGAAATTACCGGACCGCCAGGAGGAGGATGCACTTTCTAGACTACGGTTAAAACTGTTTTCCAGTCCGTATTCTATATCTTACGTTATTTCCTGCTATGCACAGTTAACTATTGCCATACGATGTGGAGTGGAAATAATGTGCAAATTATCGCTGGGTGATCGGAGATAATAACGTTTACTCGTTAATGAGGGGATATTGTGTTATGCACTTGAGTCTTTTTCCCCTGTGTTGTCTGTGATTTCTTTGCAGGTCTCAAATTGATCGAAAGCTCTCTATGCATAGAAGAGTTTCTCCTGTAGAATGTGTGACTCACGCGAGAACTGGTAGTAAGCCACCGTACATATTTTGCAGGATTTCAAAGTACGCATCGTACAGCATGTCACTGATGTTAGTACTGCATGAGGGTACGACTTGCGGCAATCGTTGCTGTAGAATGCGAAAGTTAGACTATAAATGTGATTGCAGCTGATGTACTACGAACATGTGTGCCATACTTCGTACTTTCTGACCAGTGCAAGCGTGTAATAGAGCGCTGTTGCTTTGTGTTTTCTGAATGTAGGTTTTTCCAGCGCTGTCCCTCCATATTATGTACATTTTTGTTCATTTAAGTACAGTATTCTCACCAGGAGTAGCATTAGTCGGTTAACATGGCGTATGCTAGCTCTTGTTATCACATCCGCGTCTAGGAGAGAGTGTTGTACCCATATCGTCGTCTATCTAGGAACACACTGAAACGGCGCCTTAGAAAAATAAATGAATTACTGAGCTGATAAACCTCTTACATTATTTGCTTTTCAAACAGCTGAGCAAAACTGAACGTACTCAGACATTACTCTCTTTACTTATTCTGATCAACACTAAACTGACACACACAATATTTTTAGCGCAACGCAATCTGACTTTTAATAGTCCCTACAAAAGAATGGCCCTGACTAACAATAACCCATACCTTTCATGTATCACTTACCTCACAAAAATCTTCGTTACTCGAACTACTGCAATACAGCGAGCGCCATTACTGCCAGCCAAATAAAAGATTCAAACTACTGAAGGGACTAACTACTGATAGGCATAGTTAGCAAATGAAAGATTTTGATAGAGAACAAACAATGTATTTACCTTAATAGTGTTCAAAAGTCATTATATATATATATATATATATATATATATATATATATATATATATATATATATATATCAGATTGGAAATGTGCCCTTATTCACCCGTTACATAAAAAAGGAGACAGAACAAATGTCAATAACTACAGGGGAATCTCACTTTTACAAGTCACCTACAAAATTCTCTCAACATACCTGCTGAAAAGAACACAAGAGCAGCTGGAACGCCAAATTGGTGATTATCAAGCAGGCTTCCGCCCCGGTCGCTCATGCATAGAACAAATATTTAATTTAAAGACAATATTAAAACACAAAGCAATTAGAAATGCCCCCATAATTTGTACATTTGTAGATTTTAAGAAAGCCTATGACTCAATTGACCGGCAATCTTTGTTTAACATTTTAGAGGAACTTGGACTTGACTCCAAAACACTAAGGCTTATCAAAGAATCACTGACAGACACTGTATCTAAAGTTAAATTCAGGGGAGAAATCTCTTAACCTTTTCTCATAAAAACTGGAGTACGTCAAGGTGACGGGCTATCTCCACTTCTGTTTAATATAGTCCTGGATAAAGTCATTAAGGAATGGGAAAAAGAATTAAAAAATCAATCCTACTGGAAACCAATCCATCTTGGTAGAACCAAAGACAACGTGGAGATATCTTGTTTAGCATTCGCAGACGACTTGGCCATACTTGCAGATGATGAAGAAATCGCCACCAAACAAATAGAGATCCTTAAGGAATGCGCGGATAAAGTAGGTTTACAAATTTCGTTTCAAAAGACAGAATTTTTCTGTACGAAATTCCATATACACAGTTTGAACACAAAATATGGAAAAATAAATAGAGTAAAACATTCTAAATACCTAGGTGAAATTTTGGAGCCAACCGGAGGAGAGAAAGTTGCACAGAAGATCAGACAACAGAAAATGAAGAGAGCATATGGTATGACACATGAAATATACAATAAAAAATGCATCTCCTCGAACACAAAAATCAGACACTACTGCACAGTAATTAAGCCAGCAGCACTATATGCTAGTGAAACGCTCACACTCCACACAAAATGTGATTTAGAAAAAATACTAAAAGAAGAACGCAAAATTATGAGAAAGATTTTAGGTACAAAATTAACAGAAGAAGGATACTGGATACAATCAAGAAGAACCACAGAAACTATATCAAACCTGGCAGCAGACATAAGAAGGCGAAGATTAAAATTTTATGGACATGTCACTAGACTTCCCCCCACACGACTCACCAACAGAATTCTCACTTACATAGAAAAAGTCAAATCAACAACACCATGGATTAGCCAAGTAAAATTAGATTTACAAAAAGCAAATATTGCACTTAAAGATGTCAAAGATAGAAAAACTTTTAGAAATAAGGTGGAAAAGTGGATTGTATTGTCGGAGAAGGAAGCACTAAAGAGACCAGGAACAAAATTGACAGAAGAAAGAAAAAGAAAACATGGAGAACGAATGAAAGAAGTATGGAAGAAACGACGTCAGAAAGCTTTGCGTGATCCTTCTGGGTCCATTCGCGATAAGTAAGTAAGTATATATCAGTTCATGACATCCAGTCTTACAAATTTACTGTCTCTGTCCAGATCATCCGCTCTCAAAACTCCGCCATCTCACTCCCCACATCCACCACTGTTGGCGGCTCACCTCCAACTGCGCAACGCTATGCGCTGTTGACATCCAGCTGCCCAACTACAATAGCAAATAACAATGCAAACCAGCCACAAACTGGACACAGCACAGCCAGTGATTTTCATACAGAGCGCTCCGTGGTGCTACCAATATAAAAACCTGAACAGGCTACTTACAACATGACTTTTGATCGATACTGCAGTCTGGCGACTGATTTTAGAATCAAATGGAGGAACGAGCGCCAGTGTCCGCCATAAGCAGTTTCCGCCATTTCCTATTGTTTTTGCTGTTGCTAAACATGAAAGTGTGTTTTGTGCAACACTGCTAGGTATTTCGGGCTTTAAGCATTCAAATGTTGCATAATGTATTAAAGCTGTTTGGAATATGTTGTTAATTCTTCATTTACAGAATTTTATAACAAATAAAATTTATATATTTCTTAAAAGTAGCTACGTGGAAATATGGTGGAAAAGTGGACTGTATTGTCGGAGAAGGTAGCACTAAAGAGACCAGGAACAAAATGGTGGAAAAGTGGACTGTATTGTCGGAGAAGGTAGCACTAAAGAGACCAGGAACAAAATGGACAGAAGAAAGAAAAAGAAAACTTCGTCGGTCTTTTACCATCTTGTACCTTGAAACTGAAGAAGGTCTTTTACGACGTAACAAAGTGCATTTGTAAATTAACTGAGTGTAGTTACGATGTTAACAATTTTCTCTGTCTTGAAAACTGAATCTTCTGTTAGTTTCCAATAGCTTCAGTTTCAAATTGTACTTATTTTCAAACTGGTTCTTGTTAATACTTCTGTTTAATTTAGTTTCACTTAATGCTTTTAGGTTTGTAGAACACTAATAATGTGGCAGATAGACAACTAAATACAGTACCAACAAGATTTTTTTCGGATGCAACACTTTTAAGTTTCAGTTCCTAGATACAAGATCATGATGTACCTTGGAGCACGTTTGTACATGTAGAAAAACCTTAATTATCTGGAGTAATTTTTGTAATTTTAGAAAAAGACTGCAGCACATAAAAAGTGTATCTCATAATTTAAAACTCGAATTAGGAAACAAGTTTAGCTACTACTACCCGAACTGGATAGAGGCGAAAATCTGAGGTGTTAGAATGTCTTTCAATTTATTTTAGTTGTTATTTTATTTTTTGCTTACTATGCAGTGCAGTTACCCATTTGTAATAATTCGAATTTCTTCAGCTTCTTTTGAACAGAAATATCTCTGTTACACATGTTAATTGCTTAAATTAGAGACTTCTTCGGCGCACACGAACAGCTACGAGGGTTGTCCCAACGACTGTTTCGTTCAATCTGAAGAAGGTAGAGATATGAAATGGTTGAGTACTTTAAAGTCCAAATACAGATTCTGACTATAAGAGAGAGGATGAATCATTTTACAATAATCATTGGAAGTTGGCATGCATAATTTATGAGATGGTAAACTCGACAGGGAATTTTCGTCGGTATAAACAATTTTCTCGGTAGTTGTGAAGCGATCAGAACCTTACAAAGATATACTTTATAACTACCAGAGGAAAATGTCCACATAATTTTCACCTTTCTAGAAGCCGATGTACGTAGTAACATAATGTAATAAGGGTGGTCTATCGATAAATTTTAATCGTTGTATTCAAACTCAGTTCACATAGACTGTTCGGGGAGGGAGACTACGTTTTCGCGGGAGGACCCGTTAGGTGCCTTTTCATAATAAGGCATGTGAAACCCGCATGGACCGTGCAAGCTGTTCTCCTGAAACGTCGCAGGAGGGACAGTGCTGCCTCATAGTCAAGCTGGCAGTGTAGGAACTTTTTTCCTCCAGCGCAGTTACACTGCTGTGTCGCCCCCTAGCTGACAAAACCTGAAGACATACACTCTGTTCTCTCACATTGAAGCAGCTCCTAGTCGTGATCGGTCAGTTACAGTTTATCAGAATATTGGCTGCAGCAGTTTTAGACGAAGCACGTTCTGAACATCATTACTTTGAAGCCAGGCGCGTTGAGTAAAGACGCGAGTAACATTCGATTGCATTTCTCGATAACGCACGCTAAGATCGCGATGGGGACAGCAACAGGTGCTCGTTTCCGGACCTGAGGGCTCTCCGGCGACTACATTGCGCAGATGGTGAGCTAAGCGCTGAGGTGCTCATACTCTCGTTCCCTCTTCTCGTTGGGTCATTTATTATGTGCGTCGTTCCTATTAACTGGGCCTCTCTGGATACTAAGTGTATTTTTCTAGGAAGGCTGGATGAACTCCCATTATTATTCATTCCCGTAATTCATGTGTCAATTTTTTGTGGATACTTATCTGGGGCCATTTGAAGTCCGGATGTGTGGATTATTGGCAATTCCCATATTGTGAAGGCTGTTTGATTTATCTGAAATTGTTCTTGAGAACAATTTACAGATCTTAATTTAGTGGGGCACTACCCTGTATTTTACAGTGTTTGTATAGTTCAATGCGATTGTCCTTCCGACATGCAAGTATGTACAAAGGTCCAGGCACGGCGGCGACTAAAGCCGTTATGAAATATGAAATGTATTCGCAGTTGCAAATATGAACAACCAAAATCTCTTTAACTGAAAGATGACAGTTAAAATTTCTGTCAGACAAGGACTTGAACCCGGAATTCCCGCTATACGAGAGCGGTTGCCGTAACCGCTTTAGCTACATAATCTGTACTCGCACACAGTACGACACAATCTGTACTCGTACACACATTGTGTAACTGAGATGCATGCATGTCCAAAGGAACACTACAAAGTACTTCTTAACAACACGGACACTATAACATCGTATTTGTCCCCCAATGCCAGGCAGCGACTTTCACTTAAGATGTCCTCCCCGGTACCGGAATTACACGTGAACGATTACAGTTCGTGACGCAGGAACGGCGACGTATGCAAGTTTTGGTCTGGCCGTGAGTGGAGAGTGCGTAGATAGTCAGTGCGGGAAGCGGGAAATCGGGTTCGAGTCCCGGTCCGCCACACAGCTTCATACGTTACTAACAAATCGTATAGCTGGTGCACAGTTGTATTCGCAATTTTCGAATACGTTTCATGATCTTAATACATTTGGCAGTATTTCAGTCACTTTGGCAGCCCTTTCCCCTGTGCCCGAAGAATTTTAATCGCGCTACATCTGAGACACCTGTTTTCGTTCGAGAGGTCTGATTCCAAAAGTCAAGGTGAAAGGCAGTTTTATAGGTAAGGGTTGAGTTATCTGTGAAGTTATAGGAAGTAGTAGCCCAGCTGCAAGTATATTTTCTCTTAAATTAACTCGTCACGAAGGGTGACGGCACTACTCGATAATCATCCCGAGACTTCGCAGACCTGGACTTTCACAAGCATTTACTACAACCGCACATTCGCTACGTACTGTTGTGTAGTCATGATTGCCGAACAATGGACAGATAAGTAGCGAAAAGAACAAGAAAACATGACGCCAAGAGATACGTGAAGGACTGTGCACTTTTTGCAGAAAGAGCTGAACTCATTCATCAAAACACCCTTTGCAAAGACTACCAGAGAGGTTTAAACCCTTTTAAATGATTATTTTCGGACCATCTAATAAGGAAGCCTCTGGAAATAAATACGCACTGACAATTATAGATAGTATTTAGAGGCTTTTGGCAATAGTGGCAGTTCGTGATCAGCAGGCTAGTACAGTAGCCTTGGCTTTAGTTGTCAGCTAAATATTTAAATCTGGAGTGCCTGAGACCTTACTTACGGATCTGGGTACATGTTTTGTATCAGGCTTAACGAAGAGGTTATGATGTGGACTTCATATCCGAAAGTTACAGACAAGCCCGTTCCATCCACAAAGTAATGGCAGAACGGAACGAGTTCATAGGACTTCCTCTAAGACATCGAGTTATTTATGTTACCAGCCATCATGCGGACTGGGGTACATAATTACAATACGTAATTTGCGTGTATAACTCTACAGTACATCCCAGTAAAAGTCTCTAACATTTTGAGGTTGTATACAGTAGTAACATGCCGTTATCCTTTGATGACATGATTACTAAATTAAGACCAAACTTTGATCGGTTTAAAATTTCCAAAAAATGTGCGGGAGGTATGGCAGAAAGTAAAATGAGCCAACACTAAAGCTATGGGACGACAGTAACAGACCACATAACACGTGGAAAAACTGTCATGAGGTCGAATGCATCAATAGGGATTAGTAACTAATCTCCTACGTGCCTGCCCAGTTAGCCGAGCTGGGTAACACACGGCTTTCCGGAGTGGGAAGGAGCGCTTAGTCCCCAACACGAATACGCCCGGGGGACTTGCATCGAGGTCCAGTGAGCCAGTCAGCCTGTGCCTCGGCCAATGCGGGCTGGTTCCCCTTATTCCGCCTCAGCAACACTTCGTCGGCAACTCCTGCACAAACAAGTTTTTCACATTCGCGTACACCACCATTACTCTACCACGCCAACGTAGGGGTTACACTAGTCTGGTGAGAGACGTGCCCTGGGGGGAGGGGGTTCCTCCGGGGGCCGAACCGCACAATAACCCTGAAAGAGTAGTTCGGTGTGGGGCGGCAGAGGGGTAAAGTGGACTGCAGTAGTCGTGGGGATGTGGACTACAGCGGCTGCGGCGGGGATGGAGCCTCTCCATCATTTCTAAGACCCCGTTTAACGTACAATACAATATCCTATGAGCCTCAGCGAAGGACAAAAAGAATTATCAAGTCATCGAGATGATTTCTCCACGAAACGTTAAAGTTTCCTGCTATAACCTATGTTGCCCAAGTAAATATTATTTCTAGTTTTTTTGTGTACGCATTTTCGTAAGTGTGAAGGAAAGATGGAAATTAGTTTTCTCAGATACCGGTAAACGAATTTCCCGCAGCGGTACGACAAGTGACAGAAGTGTCGGAAAATAACAATGTCTTATCACATAGCTACCACAGAACTGAATACAAAATGAGAAGAATTATACTTACTGGTCCCACTACCAGTGATAGGGACGGACGCGAAATATCGATGGTATACAGTTCACCCATATCCAATGAGATTGGTGAAGACGGGTAAATTGGTGCAAGTGAAGACAGGAGAGACGTTAACGATTACGGAACTTGGAGAAGCTCATTCTCTTGTGCTACTATGTGACCTACAAGAAAGTTTAAAGGAAAAAAGCACCACTTTTACAGCCAGAGAAACGCAGGCTGATGCACAGACATGCAAAGAGCAACTGTTTCTGGGAAAAACAAAGACGACGAAATGTCAGGAAGGAATAATGGCTTCACAACCTCATTTTCAGAAGTTAGGAGCACATTTGATATACTCAGTTCTGCACCATAAACTGCGAGCGTGACTTAGTATGTGAAATGGGAAACATCAGGGCATGACAATGTTCGGGTTACATGAGAGTGCTATCTTGATGAACGGTGCAATGTAGCCACGGCGAATTGCCACCTCCTAGCTACACTCTACGCCAACTAACTCATTCTACACTCTTTTGTCCAGAGAAACAAATGGAAGCACTGCAAATGCAAAATCTGCACCATGAATTTTGATTTCATACACTCTTTAAACATAATAATAACATCTCAACAAAACAAAATTTCCATGGGCAAATGTTGAAACATATAAGCAATACAGGAGAACTGATGCCGAAATAAGGTAACCATAAGAAATATGACCGCTAGTCTTGCCGCCTTTCTAATAGCAGATTACATACTTCACTTCGTCTCAGACATAGAAGTATCCATTCTCCAGACGTACGAACACATTACATAGCTGTTGAGTAGTTAACTAATGTAACCTAGAAAAAATTGGAAATTTGTGGTAAGGTCTTATGGGACCAAACTGCTGAGGTTGAAAGTATCTAACCAAAATTGTATCTTTTTTTAATTGTGAAAGTATCAATGATAAAATTGTGAGAAATTAATTATTCAACAAACCTACATCTGACTGCATTAGCGAACTTGTTTCTTGCACTCCTCCTTTTCGCCAGTAATGAAACATGTATTTGACTCAGCAATCAAGTTTAAGAGAGTAACGCCGTTTGAGCAATGTCATTAAGATGGTACTGAAAAATTAACTTTTGGCCCTGATGTTTACTTAATGAAATTATTCCCGACTTGAGTAATGCCAGTAGTGCAATGGCATAAAATTTGTTAATGGAAATAACTTTGCTCTGATAACTTTTGTTATACCAAAATCGATTTCAAACCATGAACTGCACATGTAAATTGCATAGAGGCCTCACTTTTTTACATTCTTTCGTTTGGGGGGGGGGGGGGGGGGTGTAACTTTACTTTACTACTCATTTTCATATTCAATACAAGCAGAGGATGTGGATTTTGATTCAGGTTGTTAGATTTAAACACAATGTTGATCTATATATACATTGTTAATATTTTAAATCATACACAAAACCTAACATTTCCAACATCTTTGTAGCACGAATCAGTCTTACAAAATAATTTTCAAAACGCTTACTGTGTCAAACCTTGGACATACAAATCCTAGCTCTGAACATTATCTAACAAAAACCATTTTGAAATAATTGTATGTCTTCTCTCCTTATCGTGCTAAAGTTTGCTTAGGGTAACTGCGCAGCGAGCGCAACTCCTACCTTAAAGCTGTCCGCGCACGTCTGCTTCCACTGGGCACCTAGCTGCGACCCCCGAGTTTTTTGCTGCGTGCGCCCGACTCTCTCAACCATCAAAGATCCTCCTACTCGAAGATATTATACTCATTCCACCTTGCGGTTGTCAACTACCGACTTTATTTTGTGGTTCTACCCTGATCAGACCTTAGCACATACCTTTCAAGGTCTTCGGTCCCTAACGTTGCACATTACTTAATATAACTTAAACAACATACAAACCCATGCCCAAGGGAGGACTCGAATCTCCGACGAGGGGAGCCGCGCGAACCGCGGCAAGGCGCCTGAGACCGCGCGATTACCCCGCGCGCTGATGTAATCTGAAAAACGTATGTAAAGAAACCTGTAAAATTAGGATAAATTGTAAAAACAATGATAAGGATAATACAACAGAACTGTAAAAAAGGTTTCAGCAACTGAGACTTAATAATAATGCTATAGAATTAGGAAACAAAGAGGTAGCCCATATAAGTTACTTCTCACGATCAAAATAGTGAAATGGTAACAATGTACAATTCTGTAAGTAGATCTATGAGATTAGTGCAGAGTATAATCAAAGGCAAAATTTGGGCGAATTTTTTATAACAGTGGTGCACGTCATAATAATTTTACTGTGTATGTTTAAAGAGCCATCGTGCCAAGGACGCGGGCTCTGCCCTTTAAATACCGAGACTTTTATAGCTCGAAGACACATTCTGTCGTGCTGCCATTGTGTCCGCGTCGTTAGAAGCAGAGAAAATGACAGTCTACTGAGTTTCAGTGAAACCACGACAATTTGATTGATGATGGCCTGCCTGATACCTGTTTGCCGAATTCAACACCGAGACGCAACCAACCTGATGCTTACCACAGCCGTGGTCCACTGTTGCTGTCTACGAGGTCATCGTGGACGAGAAAACTGGGCGCGGTCGGCGCTCCTCCACTATGGGACAATGCGGATGATCTGCAAACTGCTGTCTCCGCACCGCCAAGACGTGGAGAATTCACGAAGTCTCTTGGCCGACTAGTGACCGTCTGCTGTAGTCTTCGTCACTCCATGGTAGATGACCAGCGCCCAGTCTTCATGACAACCGACATCCTGGACCACAGTCAGCAGTCTGCACCTGAATATGCGGTGGGTCATCCTGTAGATTGCTGAGGTGACAGCCACACCGTATCGCAGAACGTTCAGCGGGTGAGGCCACATTTTTCCTATGTTGCCGCCAGCACAGCTCTGAGCTGCAGGGCAGTATTACATCTCACTGACGAGACATTAGCACTTCTTCAGGGCTCACGCCTTTACGCCCTGCTGCCAACCATCACCCTGAAGTCACTTGTAACTCTGTTCACTTTCCATGATAAATAAATGTTATTACAGATTTCACTGTGTCACTGAAGGCTCCGGGCGTGTACTTGACCACTTCCATATTCTCTTCGCTCGGGCTCCTGTTCACAAAGTGACTACAGCTCCCTGGGTCGCAACAAAACTTCCAATATTCCTTGTCAGCTCTGTTTGAATCGGTTACAACACACTCAAGCAATATTCGATCATGGGTCGCACGAGTTATTTAGAGACAAACTCATTATCAGAATGATTTTCGTTTTCTTAGTGTTCTAGCAATGAACTGGGTTGTGCCTCCTTCTTTGTCTCCACTTCATATCCCCGCCAAATATTACATCCAGGTATGAGTTGACCGATTACAACTGTACCTCTCTGCTATTGTATTCATCTAGTACTATAATACTACGTTGGTTTTTTTTCGTTTTGTAAAGTGCCACATTTTAAATGTCTGTACATTTCAAGCAAGTTGTCAAACTTCGCACCACTTTCAAATCTTATCACGATCTGGCTGAATTTTTTCAGCTATTTTCAGGCATCACTTCTTTACAGCTAACTGCATCATTTGCAAAAAGCGTGTGGCTACTATTAATATTTCCTGTTATGTCACTAATTTGCAACACGAACAAGAAGGATCCAAACACACTTACCTGGAAAACAACTGATGCCACTTCTACATCTTTCGATGATAGTCATATCTGTGCTTGTGCGTCAAACATCCTTCAGTAATAATGAAATACTCCAATTATCTGGCAGCCTCGATCCGTCGTTTCCAAGATGTCCTGTGAGAAAAGTGTCTTTTTGGAATCCGAACTGGTTGGCACGAACAGGTGATTCCGTTCGATATACCTCATACTGTGAGAGCCTAGATTATTGTTGCGTCACAGCCTTACAAATTGGCATCCGTAACGTGTGGCCAAGTGAGCAGGAACCTGTCACCGCATGTCTCGATTGGATGTTAGAAAAGGGACCTAGCTGACATGCCGAAGTCTCCACCCTGGCGTCAATGTGAGTCTGGTAGCAACCCCTGCCATCTAACAAGCCTGGAATATTGTCGACACAGGACAGAATGAGGGCCAGGCCGTGGTAGTGGTTACCTGGATTATACCGCGTCCAACCACGGTGCTGCGCCGCTTCAGTGGCCTGTACAATCGAAACTGATGTTCTGCCATACTAGGGCAAATCGAACGGCCATAAACACTGCCTGCTTTGACTGAGCACCGTCAGCAGCTAGCACTGAGATGTGCCCCGCGTCAGTCGTCGATTTTATGTTGGTAAACCTGCCTAACTACTACTAGACGATGCCTCAGGGTCTACGGGCTGCGCCTAGTCCTGTAATAGCCGGGAGCTGAACTGGTGCCTTCCCGCTGGAGGCCATCTACTGGCTGGCTTGAATCGAGTTCAGGGCCATACCCAGAGGTCTGAGGTACACAGCCGTGCTCAGGCGCCACCCACACCCGACTTACTGCCAGTCCTCTGCTTTCCCTGCTTGTATGCACTGCTACCACAAGCTTTCACCTGTGGGTCACTAGTGAAGCTAACGCTAAAAAATAATACGGAATCTTATTTTTTATCCTGTTTTTTCTTTTCTTTGTTTTCTACTTTATTTTGGTGGTACATCGACAGTGCTATTTCAGGATGAGTTTTGTAAATTTATTTCTTTGTGCAATTATGTTTCTTTTTACTTCATGTAGTTGTCACTAATGTAATTGTTGTTTTGATTCGTTCTGACGCGCCGGCCGTGTGGCCGAGCGGTTCTAGACGCTACAGTCTGGAACCGAGCGACCGCTACGGTCGCAGTTTCGAATCCTGCCTCGGGCATGGATGTGTGTGATGTCCTTAGGTTAGTTAGGTTTAAGTAGTTCTCAGTTCTGGGGGACTGATGACCTCGGAAGTTAAGTCCCATAGTGTCAGATCCATTTTTTGTTCTGACGCCGCATGTTTTCACGTTTATTAACATGTTGTTGAAATTCATTTTCTATGAATATAATAGTATCAAGCTGTAACATTGTATGAAACTGTAAATTAGCGTACTCAGAATTTTTTGTAGTGTAGTATGAAGCGAGATGTGAAGAGCGATATAGAACCATATCGATAGGTCGATAGAGGAAAGTATCGACAAAGAAAGAGTCGGGAGCGAGAAAATGATGGTAATTATCACGCCGCGTGGATGCAAGTGTGTGTGTGTGTGTGTGTATTGCCTCCGTGTCCGATGACAAATAACTGTCTGGACGGTGATACGTTTTGTGATTTTCGTGTGTAGTGTGGTCAGGGAATTAATAACCTTACGTGTCGAGGTGCTGATTAGTCGAAACTACGTCTCGGCACCTTAAACTTGAGCAGACCACCAAGCTGCGCGAACGCTGCAAGTACACCGTTTTGAATGTATACAGCTCAGATTGTTTAGTGCATACCGTGGACACTGAAAGCAAACAGTAATAAGATAACGCATTTCCTTGCCGTGAAATCATATCAAAAACATTAATACTGAATGTACGGTGCGGGCAATCTTCGCTACAGACGTAACAACGTTGACTATTGTGCACGGTACAGATTGTTTGATGTACACCGCAATGTGTCAAATCAAGTTGAAATGCGAGTAACGTAATATCCTTTTTTTATTGTGGACGGTTACACCGTGAAATGTGCCGAGCCTCTATCGATCGGAAAGCCATATATCTCAAACTGTGACTAGAGACGGGGAACAACCTTTATGACGTCGGGATGCGTCACGTGTTCATTGAATGCAGCATGTCTTTCGTCACTGCATGTGATTACGATAATTAAGACGATTCTGCGAACACTGCGCGTTCCTGCTACATTCGTACCGGGCGGCTACGATGAAGAGGAAAGAGCGAGGCGACGATAATTACTGAATCACACGCTCCAGGTTTATAGACCAAACACACAAAAGCTGATGATTCTGGGGCAGCACCAGCTAAGTGGAGACTGACTCTTAGAAACGTTGGTACAAAGTTCAACTCCGCGGAATATTTCTCTATATAATTCCGTGAAGTCTTTTGCAAAAGCAATGGTACTTTCTCATTGTCACTGAAATCACGTAACTGCAAATTATCACTTTCAACTGCATGTCTTTCTAACCTTCAGAATTCTATTTAAAACTTGTTTCGTTGATTGAACCATTCTTTCTATAGACATTATAATTCTGAAATCCCTCTTCCAACACTGTCGTTATTATTGCAGATAACTATTATTATAATTAGTGAGAACAAACTTTTCCAGTCTTTATTTTTACTTCGCTTTCTAATCGCTTAAGCAAATATATTTTTTGTTGTTTGGCTAGTGTCATTCCTTTTATTTGTAGTGTGTTGAGCAGTTGCATAGTGTACGCTATTACTTTAGCAAACAGTGGGCCACCACGACTTGTCCATTATGGTCTGGTGACATATTTTGTGAATTAATCCTTAATGTTCCAGGTGCGGTCTCCCAGACCGCTAGCGTTTACGTTTGCTCCATTGCTAATGCATAAGGGTGGGACAGAAGATTCCAGCGTTACCTGGTTGTTCTTTCCCGAAGCTGCCGTGGTTTGCTTTATCAGTAGCCACTTGAATGTGATGTAGATCTATCCTATTACTGCTTCTTTCACGCTAGTGGTCACTGATACCGCACTTGGGACTTTGCGTCGCGGATTCTGTAGCCAGTTCTTCGTCTACTGTCCATGTTACGGACACTGACTTTGAGAATACCGGTGTAAAGCGATCTGAGGACAGTTTAGGAATTGACATTGGATCATATAGTGACAACGAAATTGAAATTGAACGTAATTCAGTGTAGAAACAGTGCAAAAGTGAAGAAGAATTTGCTTTCCAACCTGTGAATTTCTTGAATGAAACAAGTGATCAAAGTGATGAAGACAGACTTGTATAGAGTGAATCTTTAGCGAAAGGTTCTGCAAATATATTTGGTCGAAACAAATATCATTGGTCGTCGAAGGCACTTTGAACGATGGCCAATGGCATTATTTTTCCGCATGTTGCACATGAGTGGGTAAATGCGTTTGTTCTTGACGATTGGTACAGAGATAATACTCAGGTGACCAGCTTTAATTTTTTGAAGAAGCTTGCGAACTCGTTGGTGACACCATAGACATAAAGTGAGTCAACAACTATCACATACTCCACGAACTCCCTGTATCCATTCACCGCATTTCGAGTGTAGCTGAACCAGAAGCAGAATTCATTGGAGAACGGTTGGAAAAACGCAAAACATGCTCCTCCCGTGACCAAAAAAGGAAGTGAAAAACACCTTCTATTTGCCACTGTTGCAAGAAGCCAATCTAACTCGAACCCTCTACAAGGAAGTTAAAAACCTAAGAAGTACTACTGTAATTTTCATTTTTTCACTGTTTTATGGGATATTTTTATTATTGCATGTGTAATAAACAATAAAAATATTAAAGAAGTAAAATGTATAGGGCAGGGTACTTGAGTTTCTATAGCATTAACCCCCTCATGTAATATTACGTTCATTTTGTGCAGTTTTCCGTTAATTGCGGTGTTTTCGAAAAAATTAACTTTAAAATTTATTTTAATATGTTTTTATGTGGTATTAACGTAGACTTCTACATAAAAAACTGTACTGTTTCATTGAGTCTGCTGAATTGAATTTTCATTTCTATTTAAATATAGTGGTCTGTCAGACTGCGTCCGAGACATAATGTGACAAAGAAATGACCTGCGATGCTAAGGATTAACTGGAAAATTTAAGATTTCGACAGATTTGTGATTACTCATAATGTTATAATTTTATGAACGTGTCTTACGTGTGCGAATGTAGTATTCAATTAACCCTCGGAAAATTTTGAATATTGTTGGTTTCATTTACCCCAGAACTCAGGTACGTGAGAAATCAGGGGAGATATTACAGAGTTCCTTCACTTTTATTAGACGAGTGTGGTCATTTCTAGTTAGGTAAATATTCGAAGGGGGAGGGGGGTGGAGGGGGTCCCATTTCGTCACACACTGACGCTGGGGGTCCTCGTTTTGCCGCTGAGCGTGGTCTCCTGTTGCACCGGTCCCACCACAGACTGTTAACAGGTCGTGCATTTGAGCCAAACAGAGTGACCGGCTTACAATGGAGTTTGCTGCCGTGCCACCTGGGCAAGGCTGACACAGTGCTACGCTGCTATGCTGCACCGCCGACGCCGCTTCTCCCCGCAGCGCGCCAGCCCTGCTTGGTGGCTGTACCGCCAGCGCCGCCTGTTGCCGCATGCTGAGCCAAGCAAACACCGCCACTGGCTGCAGACCACAGAAAGGCCATGTCTAATATTTATTATGATTTATTACTATTCTCTCTGTTTCTGTCACCCTGCGACAGCCATCTATTACACCACTGGTCATTAAAATTGCAACACCAAGAAGAAATGCAGGTCACAAACGGCTATTCATTGGACAAATATATTATACTAGAACTGACATGTAATTACATTACTGGGTGCATAGATCCTGAGAAATCTGTACCCAGAACAACCACCTCTGGCCGCAATAACGGTCTTGATGCGCCTGGGCATTGAGTCAAACAGAGCTTGGATGGCGTGTACAGGTACAGCTGCCCATGCAGCTTCAACACGATACCACGGTTCATCGAGAGTAGTGACTGGCGTATTTTGACGAGCCAGTTGCTGGGCCACCATTGACCAGACGTTTTCCATTGGTGAAAGATCTGGAGAATGTGTTGGCCAAGGCAGTAGTCGAACATTTTCTGTATCCAGAAAGGCCCGTTCAGGTCCTGCAAAATGCGGTCGTGCATGGTGCTACTGAAATGTAGGGTTTCGTAGGGATCGAATGAAGGATAGAGCCACGAGTCGTAACACATCTGAAATGTAACGTCCACTGTTCAAAGTGCCTTCAATGTGAACAAGACGCGAGCGAGACGTGTATCCAATGGCACCCCATACCAGCACTCCGGGTGATACGCCAGGCCAGCTTGGCGATGACGAATACACGCTTCCAATGTGCGTTCACCGCGATGTCGCCAAACACGGATGCGACCATCATGATGCTGTAAACAGAACCTGGATTCATTCGAAAAAATGACGTTTTGCCATTCGTGCACCCAGGTTCGTCGTTGAGTACACCATTGCAGGCGCTCCTGTCTGTGATGCAGCGTCAAGGGTAACCGCAGCCATGGTCTCCGAGCTGATAGTCCATGCTGCTGGAACGTCGTAGAACTGTTCGTGCAGATGGTTGTTGTCTTGCAAACGTCCCCATCTGTTGACTCATGGATCGAGACGTGCCGGCCGGAGTGGCAGTGCGGTTCTAGGCGCTACAGTCTGGAACAGAGCGACCGCTACGGTCGCAGGTTCGAATCTTGCTTCGGGCATGGGTGTGTAATGTCGTTAGGTTAGTTAGGTTTAATTAGTTCTAAGTTCTAGGCGACTGATGATCTCAGAAATTAAGTCGCATAGTGCTCAGAGCCATTTGATCGAGACGTGGCTGCACGATCCGTTACAGCCATGCGTATAAGATGCCTGTCATGTCGACTGCTGGTGATACGAGGTCGTTGGGATCCAGCACCACGTTCCGCACTACCCTCCTGAACCCACCGATTCCATATTCTGCTAACAGTCATTGGATCTCGACCAACGCGCGCAGCAAGGTCGCCATACGATAAACCGCAATCGCGATAGGCTACAATCCGACCTTTATGAAAGTCGGAAACGTGATGGTACGCATTTCTCCGCCTTATACGAGACATCACAACAACGTTTCACCTGGCAACGCCGGTCAACTGCTGTTTGTGTATGAGAAATCGATTGGAAACTATCCTCATATCAGCACGATGTGTGTGTCGCCACCGGCGCCAACCTTGTGTGAATGCTCTGAAAAGATAATCATTTGCATATCACAGCATCTTCTTCCTGTCGATTAAATTTCGCTTCTGTAGCACGTCATCTTCATGGTGTAGCAATTTTAATGGCCAGTAGTGTATGTTCCACATTCGTGCTGCCTGTCAACCATCTTGCAGTGAGAACATAACTTTCTGTGAGACCAATAAACACTCGCTACAACTGTTGTCAAAAGAGACCTGCGGCTTCAAGTAACGTCGTTGGTCAACATGCAGCATCATCAACACAGTAGTGTGATCGAAGGAAGTGTCTCGCCTGCTTGTAATTTCTTGACGCATGGTGGCAGGCCGGCTGGACTAGTGGATGCATTTAAAAATGGAGTTTAGTAGAAGTAACAACGACGTAGATGTGAATCAGTTCAGTGGACACGTGAAGGAAGCCTTTGCCGTAATGCGTCGTGAGGGTCGTACTAGACCCTGTATGAAGTGAGACCCAGTAACACACTTCACATATCGTAGGCGTTATGCTAGACAGTGAGACGGATGTGCCTGGCTAACGCTTGGGCGGAAAGACTGAATTATATTACAGTACTGTTACAAATGTTACGTAGAGTTGTATATCAGATAAACACCTCGTACTCTCTGAGCAAAAGCACAGCCGGTTACCACTTAAGAAGCATCGTAAATGGTTTAGTTTCATGCCAAAAGAGTTGCTTGTTCCCACTCTAGATTCATCTTTTTCTTTTCAAGGCACCAGTCGTCTCACTGGTTTGATGCTGTCTCCTGTGATAAATTTTTCATATCAGAGTAGCACATGCAACCAACACCATCAGTTATTAGGGGGTGTTCCCAATCCCTACCTTCCTCTACGTTTTAGCCCTCTACAGCACCCTCTAATACCCTGATATCTTAACAGATGTACTGTCCCTTCTTCTTATAAGTGTTTCACGTATGTTCTTTTCCTCACCGATTCTGTGAAGAACCTCCATATTCCTTACGTTATCAGTCCACCCAATTTTCAGCATTCTTCTCCAGCACCACGTCTCAAAGCCTTCGATTATGTTCTGTTCCGGTTTTCCCTGGGGCTATGTTTCACTACCACACAATGCTGTGCTCCAAATACACATTCTCAGAAATTTATTTCTCTCCAGGAATGCCCTTTCTGCCAGAGTCAGCTTTACATTACGTCCTAGCACCATCCAACATGAATCTTTTTGCTGCCTATGTAGTAGACTTCCTTAACTTCGTCTACTTCATGAAGGCCAATTCTGATGTTAAGTTTCTCGCTGTTCTCATTTCAACTACATCTCATTACTTTTCGTCTATTTACGATTCTCTCTCAATCTCCGTTCTGTACTCATTAGCTTGTTCAATCCATTCAACATATCCGTTATGGATCATCACTTCCACTGAGGACAGCAATGTCATCAGCGAATCTCATCACTGACATCCTTTCACCATGACTTTTAATCCAACTCTTGAGCCCTCTTTTTTACTTCTCTCATTGCTCCTTCGCTGTATAGATTGACCAGTACGCTCTTAGCCTCCCATTCTTATTGTTCTCTCTTGGTTCCTATAGCTTGCCACTATTTTTTTCCTATAGCTTGCCACTATTTTTCTCAGGATTTCGAACATCTTGCACCATTTGACATTGTCGAACGCTTTTTACATTTCGACAAACCCTACGAACGTGTTGCGATTTTTCTTTAGTCTTACATTCATTATCAACCGAAACTTTAGAACTGCCTCTATGGTGCTTTTACCTTTCCCAAAGCCTAACTGATCGTCGTCTAACACATCTCAGTTTCCTTTTTCATTCTTCTGTATATTATTCTTGTCAGCAGCTTGGATGCATCAGCTGTTAAGCTGACTATGTGATAATTATCGTACGGGTAGGCTCTTGCTGTCCTTGGAATTGCGTGGATCATTTTCTTCTTAAAATCTGATTGAATATCGGCAGTCTCATAACATATTTTGCACATCAACGTGAATAGTTGTGTTGTTTGTCTTCCAGAAATTCCAGTGGTGTGTCAACTATCCCTTCTGCCTTATTTGATCATAAGTCGTCCAAAGTTCTTTCAAACTTTCTTTCTAATACTGATCCTCATATTTCTTCCCATTTTCAAGGGGCCTTTCGCCTTAGCTTCCCTGCTCTTTCCGTTAACTTCGTTCCTGAGTGACTTGCATTGCTCTACTCCTAAATTTTCAGAACATTACTGCACTTACTCTTTCGTCGATCGACTGAAGTATTTATTCTTTTACGCAAGGTTTCTCCGCAATTAGCTTCTTTGTACCTATGTTTGTCTTTTCAACTTCTGTGATTGTCCTTCTTAGAGATGTCCATTCTTCTTCAACTGAACTTCTTAATGAACCATTCACTATCGCAGTATCTATAGTCTTAGAGAATTTGAAGCGTGTCTGTTCATTTCTCAGTACTTCTGTATCTTGCTTCTTTGCGCCTTGGTTCTTCCTGACTAGTCTCTTAAACTTCTTCCTGTTCTTCATCATTACCAGATTGTGATTAGATTCTGCAGGAACTCTCACGAGCAGGGGTGACCTAGTGGTATAGAACAACTAGAGCTGCAAAATAGCGGCATGCTGTTGAGCGTTATGACTTTTAGGGCCAACTTTTCATCTCCCAGCAACCACAACAGTGCCTAAGATTCCAAAAATAACATATCCATCACTGTACTGGCCTGACAAACCTTTCGATATAGTGCCTGCCCAAAAATTACCCTTTTTAAACAGTACCTTGGAACGCAAACTTGTTAACTCTCTGGACCAATTGATAGCAGCGCAGAAAGAGTGTGTTGGCTTGGAGCAGACGCTTCAGCAAGTGCAATAATATCAGAGAAATTACCTCCACCAAGTCCTAGCAATAAATATTTCAACCTCGGGTACCGTCTTGATTCTGAGTCTCATCTGCGCAGCCTATATTTATTTACGGCGGAAACCTCTCGACCTACCATGCCTCCCTGTAAACCATGTGCAGACCGAGTGGGTGATACCTGTCGAATGATTCGTGATTAAGTATTGTACATTCCACTTGAGTCTGGAGCAGACTAGCTACTGTAAGAGATTTTCAGACCTAGCTCAAGTCTGCGAGCTGCTGGATCAAATCTTCTAAAGAGGATAAATGTATTGGACTACTGTCTGACATATTTATTGACACTTTTATTTGTTTGGGAAAGCAAAAAAGTGTCATTAATGAATATCTTCATAGTCAGCTCCAAGAATTCACCGCGGGACGCAAAGATATTGAGCATCTTTGGTCGGAATTTAAAGGTATTGTCCACCATGTGCTAGAAAAGTATGTGCCTATCAAAAGTATAGGGGAGGGAAAAGATCCACCTTGGTATAACATACATATTAGGAAGTTGCTGAGAAAGCAGAGAATTTCGCACAATCGTTTTAAACGTAGTCACTGCCCCGCTGGAAACAGAAATCATGCGAAATGAAAGGACAATGAGAGACTCTTTTAACGAATTTGAAAGCAATATTTTATCTGCAGATTCTAAAAATAACACAAAAAATTTTGGTTGTACGTAAAATCTATGAACGCTACAAATAATTCAATACTTTCTCTTGCTGACAGTACAGGTAATGTAACTGATGAAGATAAACAGGAGGCATAAATTCTAAAGCTAGCTTTCAAAAACTCGTTTACGATAGAGGACTGCAGCACCATTCCCCCTTCCAATTATAGAACAAGCGAAAGGATAGCTGGCATAGTGTTTAGTGTGTCTGGATTGTAAAACAGTTGAGATCCTTAGATGCCAGAAAGGCATCTGGCCCAGACGGTATCCCCGTAAGATTTTATGTTGACTATGCTACAAATATCGCACCATTCTTATCCGTCATCTATCAGAGATCACTGGAACGGCGGAAAGTTCCACGGGACTGGAAGAAGGTCCAAGTCATAGCAATCTATAAAAAGGGTAGAAAATCGGATGCACATAATTACCGGCCAATTTCACTGACATCTATTTGTTGTAGAATCGTGGAACATATTTTGTGTTCAGACATAATGACATTTCTAGACTCTGAGAAGCTGATCTGCAGAAAGCAGTACGGTCTTAGGAAACAGCGGTCATGCGAGACACAGCTGGTCCTCTTTGTGCATGGTATACAACAGGCTCTAGACACCGGTTCCCAAGTTGATGCCATATTTCTCGACTTCCGAAAGGCGTTCGACTCAGTTCCGCACTGTCGCTTGCTACGAAAAGTGCGCGCTTACGGTCTATGCAATGACATATGCGGTTGGATAGAAAGTTTTCTAACAGACAGGGAGCACTATGTCGTCCTGAACGGGTAACTTCAACAGAAACAAGAGTAACTTCAGGTGTACCCCAGGGCAGCGTAATAAGTCCTCTGCTTTTTACGATTTATATAAACGATCTGGTTGATGGTATTGACAGCGGTCTCAGACTGTTTGCCGATGATGCTGTAGTCTACAGGAAAGTAGTATCACACGGAAGTTGTGAACAAATCAATGATGATTTGCAGAAAATAAATGCATGTTGTGATGGCTGGCAGTTATCTCCCAATATTAGTAAGCGAAATCTACTGCGTATAACAAGGCGAAATTCGCCATTAATGTATGATTACAAAATAAATGATCAGTCTTTGGAAGCGGTAACATCAATCAAGTATATGGGTGTGACTCTTCGAAATGATCTCAAATGGAATGATCAGGTTACACAAGTAACGTGTAAGGCGAGCTATCGATTGCGGTTGATTGGTAGAATCCTGAAGCGATGCAGTCCTTCAACAAAGGAAATTGCTTACAAAACTTCAGTTCGTCCAGTCGTAGAGTATTGTTCGTCTGTATGGGACACTTACCAATTGGGTCTGATTCAAGAGATTGAGAAGGTCTAAAGAAGAGCGGCAAGATTCGTGACTGATACACTTAGCCATCGCGAGAGCGTTACATAGAAAGTTTGAAGTGGGACACACTTGCAGATAGACGACGGGGTAAACAGAAGGGGCTGCTCACTAAATTCCGAAATCTTCGCCGAGGATGTAGAGCATATATTATTACCACCAAGTTTCAAATCGCGTAATGATCATCATTCAAAGAGAAGGGAAATAAGAGCTCGTACTGAGGCGTTCAGACAGTCGTTTTTCCCTCGCGCGATCCGCGACTGGAACGGCGGGAAGGAATATGACTTTGGTGCGAATTGTGCCCTCCGCCACACACCGCTTGGTGGCTAGTGGAGTGTTTATGTAGATGTAGATATTAGCAGCCAAGTCACTGGAAACCCTTCCACTTTTCTCGACCAGAAGCTGAAAGGGGCCGAGTTGACATGACGGAAGTCTCCACCCTTGCACAAAAGTGAGTGTTGTTGCCCCATGTCCTGCCCTACTGACTGCTGCTGAGGGTGGAATACTGTCTACGCAGCAAAGTACAGGGACCTGACGGCCGGAGTGGTGACCTTGGTTACATTGAGACTGGGACTACACAGCTTCCGTGGTCTATGTGATCGAAAATTATATGTTTTGTGACAACAAAGCAGGTCGAGCAATAAATATCACCTCTTCCTCTCCTTCCTTTCTTTCAGGAGTACTAGTTCTGCAAGGTTCGCAGGAGAGCTTCTGTAAAGTTTGGAAGGTAGGAGACGAGATACTGGCAGAAGTAAAGCTGCGAGGACGGGGCGTGAGTCGTACTTCGGTAGCTCAGTTGGTAGAGCACTTGCCCGCGGAAGGCAAATGTCCCGAGCTCGAGTCTCGGTCCGGCACACAGTTTTAATCTGCCAGGGAGTTTCATATCAGCGCACACTCCGCTGCAGAGTGAAAATATCATTCTGGATAACCTTTTCCAGCTACGCAGTATCTGCCATTACCTGCAGCACTGAGAAGTTTTCCAAGCCGTCTCCGACCTCATGTGGTTCATCCCGCCAAACTACTACAACAAGCTTCCTCAGCAAGGTGCTAATCTGAGATCTGCACCTAGTCCTGACGCTTCTGGGAGGTGGTGTTGCTGGCTGACTTCGGCCTACTTCATGGCACCTACCTGGGGTATCCATGATTCACAGACTGCTCAGGCACCACGCGTACCTCACGTACTACCGAGCCGACATCTGCGCTAGGTGTACGCATTCTACTACCACCGGCTTGTATCCCCTGTGGGCCACTGATGCCACATCCTACGTTAGGGGTTCTCGGTTCGACACCACACATGGATGCGTCCTGTACCTGTCCCACCACAGACTGTTAGGTGGTCGCACAGCTGTGCAAAATGACGTGGCTTCTATCACAGTGTGCTGCTACCGTGGGCGTGCCGCATGCCGTGGCCAGACGAACTGTGATGCTGACATCTCTTCTTCACCACCGTGCACTTATCCAGATTGGCAGCTTTTCCTCCACCAGCCAACTCCTACTGAAATGCGTTGAGACAAATGAACACTACCGCCTAGGGCCAGCTCGTGCCGCTGGGTGATGGCCGCAGCAGGACGACTTCGCGCTGAGCCAAGAAAACACTACCATCTAGGACAAGTTCATGCCTCGATAAGGGCTAACTCTTCAGCAAGCTCGATATAGTTTCTCATAGAGATGCCGTCAGACCCTGGAGCTTTGTTGAACTTTGAAGATTTCTTCTCTTTTCTACGCCACTGACACAGATGTCTGTTACGCTGATCCTCTTAGTGTTACGAGATTCAATAGAGGAAACTCTTCCAGGTTTTCCTTAGTAAATGAACATCAGAAAACGGAGTTAAGCTTTATGGTTTTGCTTTGCTCTCTTCAGTTTCATATCCTGTCTGGTCCAGAACTACCTGGATATCAACTGTGGTGCTACTAACATCCTTCAAATACGACTAGAATTTCTTCCTATTTTGGGAGAGGTCTTACGATAACGCTCTGCTATGATAGTACCTTAAGGCTTCACACATTGGCATCTTGACAGCCAAACGCGTTTCATTCAGTATTTCTTTATCTGTACCCTATGCTATCTTTTACACCTGTTACGCAATTCTCTCTGGTTTTTTATAATTATGTTTACGGTGAGTGTATACAAGAAAGCGTCGCACGCATCAGGAATTGATCTACTAGACACATATCTATCCCGTGCGTGGTCACCTATTCATTTAAACTTGAGCCAAAGTGTGATATTATGGCGGCACATCGAGCGGCGGTGTTTGAACTCCTTGCCGCGGCCGGTCACTGAGAAGCGCGCCACCAGAGAGCAACGGTTGTCAGTCAGCGGCGAAAGAGGGCGCTGTGGTGGATGTGGCGAGGCAGTCCGAGGCTCGGCGTGGGGGAGCTATTTGGAATTCCAGTCGTCGTCGTGAAAGGAATAAATGTGCCCTGCACATAGACGTGAGTCGAACGGAGGACGTGTGCGCACATTGGCTGTGAGGGTCCGGCTTATGCACATGTGATGGCAAATGATCGGTACAGAAGATAGGGCAGAATGACGTTGCAGTGAAAAGTATCATTTGTTGCAGACACTGTTCTGCTCGCTTGGGACGGAATAGTCTGCTGTAAGTACTCTGCCTTGGGAACTGAATTTCTAACTGTGTCTGATCATTTTGTCCTAAACGCTAGTGGTTTTGTGCAATCGATGTATATTGATGAACTTTCCTGTTGCGGTAGTTCAACTGTTCTCAATGCGTAAGGCTTTCTTACCTCTGGTGTTGCGTGGTACCTCTGTTTCTACACGCACAGAAAAATCCTGAACCTTGCATTGTACTAAAAATAAACAAAAGTTTCAAATGGCTCTGAGTACTATGGGACTTAACATCTGAGGTCATAAGTCCCCTAGAACTTAGAACTACTTAAACCTAACTAACCTAAGGACATCACACACATCCATGCCCGAGGCGGGATTCAAACCTGCGACCGTAGCGGCCGCGCGGTTACAGACTGAAGCACCTAGAACCGCTCTGCCACTCCGGCCGGCCACACTAAAAATAAATGAAACCTTCACGGCACTTGTCAGTTGTGCCGAAGCCGTGACTTGATGGACGGAAGTAATGTACAAATGTGATAAGTGGTTAGGTTGGTTTTTCTAATTGAGCTTTCTAGTTAATTTATAGAGCTGTTGTGGTTATTGACGTTGCTTATCTCTTGGTTTGTTGGTTGAGTTGGAGGAGGGGACTAAACAGCGAGGTCATCGGTCCAATCGGATTAGGGAAGCATGGGGGCTGCAGTCGGACGTGGCCTTTCAAGGGAACCATCCCGGCATTTGCCGGAAGCGATTATCCCTCTTCATATGGTATATAAGAAGTTATGCTTTTACAAGTCTTTGTGTCCTTGGTGGTAAGGTGAAGCTAAACACATTAACCTAGGTTACTACTATTGTAGAATTCCACCGTGAAGAGGTCGAGTCAAGGAAATTGTGATTCTGCGTGTTCCTATCACATGGCGTGACTTGGGTGGTTAGGGCTTGTTTGATGTGTTTGTTGTTCGGCTGATCAGCGGTTACGGTGTAATTAGAAACATTGGCTCAGGTCACTGTGTTGAGACGGATGAAATTCGGACCAAGTCACTGCTGTCGGTTTGTCACTTGTAACCTTTTGTAATGCTAGTTCTGCTAACTGCGTAAGAGTTGAAAATCTGAATTGTCAAATGTGTATTTGTGACGAATTTTCTTTTTCTTTATAGCGTTAGTAGCCATTTGTGAGAGGCTTCGGAAAAACGTGTATTGTTGAGTTGTCGAGATACGTTCAAACTGTTCTAAGGAAAGCTGTTGGGTACAGGCTTTGAATTTTGACTGTGACATGTATTATAATATTTTGGCAGTTGACGCTTGATGTTCCTAAATTCTACGGCCTGTTAGTTTCTAAGATGGGAAATAAGAGACTGTCATTTCATTGATATTTTGGATGTTCATTGATGTTGTTTATTTTGTTTCTTATTTTTAAACTGTTGCTACTTTTCTGTTTTGACGTTCCTGATATTATGTATCTTCTCTCATTTTTAAATTAATGCAACTATTTCAAATTTTATGTTAGTAATAGCGTATTCTATCTGTGTCTCGCGCCTTCCTGGAAGGCAAGATTGTCAAAAGAAAGTAAATGAAAATCATGTCAGCGTGTATTTTCCTCTCAAGTCGGCACCACCCACACCCGTTGAAACACTGTGCTTGCTACACAAAGTTCCTGTAAATGGTCCTGTTCTGAGTCAAACTTTCGTAGCCCCTCACTGAGATTTGACACTTCTGCTTCTTAGTCTTGTTCACTGATCATACAAATCCCTCTATTTTTTTTTTTTGGTGCCCTTTGGGCTTTGGTAAGAATTGCTGCTACTGATACATGTTTGAACGTGGACATCCTCAAAGAGCTCAGGTCTATTTTTCTGCCACTAGTTTCAATATTTTCAGTTTATTTTCATCATTAGTGACGTTCTGAGCAACCCGTTCCACTTATTCTACATATTTAGAGCAGACATTTAGCAGTAACTCACAGAATGACTTGTTACTCCCACAGCAAACAAAACTGTGGTTACTCTTGTTCATTGTTGGGTATTAAAGTATCATTCTACGATTACAACAAGAAATGGGAACTTAGCTACTAGGTTTTCCCTAAGGTTTTCATTCATATCAATGGGTTAGTCTGATGGTCGATAGGACTCAAACAATCTTGCAAGCAGTTGGAATATTTATATCTGTGGATATAGGTTTCTTGTCTACTGCGACATGTATATCACCCCCATTCCCCATGACCTGTTCATTCAATGTTAGGTTATATTTCCCCCAAAAATGTCATTGCCGTTAATTTCGAATTTTACCCAGTTTTCTGTAGCTAGTATTGCATGTTTCTCTCATTTTAGGAGCGCATCAAGCTCTGACACTTCGTTACGGCAATGAACGCTTATGATTTTAATACTCTCACCGGTGGCGGGAAAGGGGTGGGAGCGGCATTTCTTTGTATCTTACACTGATACTATCGGGTCTTCTACAGTTATCTTTATTTGGACTGGATGGACAGTTGCCTAATCGAAGAAACCCTGATATTCAATCCACACACTGTCAGCTACCTGCGTAGCAGCCTCTGATGTGTAATGGACACCTGACCCATTTGAGGAGACTCTACAGTTATCAATCCCGTGGCCTAAGTCATGGAAGTCGTAGCCCAGTTCGTCATAAAGCCTTCGCAGTCTGGTTCAAGAATTCCACTCGACTCAAAACCAGGGGCCACGATCGTTTTTGGACACGATGCTGCAGATTGTGAGCTTCCTTAAACTCCGTGAGAATGTGGCTCCCTGCCATACACGCTGAGTGTACCTTGTGTTCCTTCTCATCCCTTTCTATCATTTCTTCTAGTTATGACATAAAGTTACGTGATAAGTATCCGACCATATTGAAAATCAACGGGAGTACTGCACAACTGCTATCTTAATCACTAAACAGGAACCACTAGCTGATAAAACAATTGCTTTATTTAACTCGTTTCGCGTGGATTCCATCTTGAGACTCTCATGGAAGTCTTGGTGATCGGATGCAAAAAGATAGTATGTAACAAACAAAGCTCTCATGATAGCGTTGTTTGTTACATATTGTCTTTATATGCCTGATCACCAAGATGTTCACGACAGTCTCAAGGTGGATTCTACCTGAAATGCGTTAGATAAAGTCTTGGTTGATCAGATGGTGGCTTCTTATTTAGTGAACAATGCAGCAGTTGTACAGTAAAATTGTTTTGTCATATCGTTTGAACTGAGGGCAATTAATAGACTGCTCCCCTTTTGCGTGTGCTTCCCCTTGAAACGGAACGCAGCACGTTACCAACAAATGAAGTGAGTCTCAGGTTGGTTTTCAGTAGACAACAGTACCGTGGACTTACTTACTGAAATGAAACACCTGCAGCCATGGTGTTCTGACAACTTTATTATATTCCAACCTGTTCGGTGACTCAATAAACCATCTTCATGCCTTAACTGACGCTGTGGGGGTGAACTGCTGTCGTATACACGATACCACCAGTGGTCAACATGAACTGGCTTTCGTAGAATACTGTAAAAGCGACGTTGTGTCTGCAACCATCAACTATCAACTCGAACTTGGTGGCTGGGGGGACGGGTATAACACTTTGAGTTCTCGCTGGGTTCTGTCTCTCCTGTACATAGATCCTGGGCTACATACTGTAGTTCCTAGGCCTACCACTGACACGCCACTCGCAGTGGGCGAGTAGTGATGGAGCCTGTACTTTGTGTAGAAGAGGCAGTATCAAGAGAAGAGGATAGTACTGTAGTACGTTTGGAATCTCTCCTACATTAATCCTGGTAGACATCCCTACACCACTATTCGTAGCAGCTTCCAATCTCTAAACGATACTCTGGGTGATTTCTAGGTGCTCACTAGCAGTCTTACTCATCCCGTGCATACCCCGGAGGGGCTGCAGTGTGGCTAGTACAACATTTTACGGACAAGTGAACAGAAATATTTTAAACTAATCTTACTGATTCCCTTTTAATGTATGAGTCTGATATGGTAAAGCTATTACCATCAGCCTATAGGAACTGAAGCGAATAACAGCCAAAACGAGGTATATCGTACGACAACAAACAAACTCACTCCTCCTCTCAAACATTTTCGAGGTTAGAATAAAAAATAAATTCGACAATAGTTGTCACCATCCGGCTCAGCGTGAAAGGGTACTTCGCACCTTGGTACACAGGGTATATGTCATTTCCGACACTGAGATTTGTCAGCTGAGCTGACCCATATTGAAGCTACATTTCGTCAAAATGGATGTAGTGAAAGACAGATTGAATGTGCGTTGCGCTACCGACCAACTGTGCAAATGATTGATGACAATACTGAGTCGACACCTAAGTCTACTGCCTTTTTGCCTTACGTAGGAAGCACTTCCAACAAGATCGGTATTTTACGGAAATTCGACTTGAAATGTGTTTTCCGAACTCCATCTAAAATTAAAGTGCTTTTTGGTTCTGTTAAGGATGATCTTCGTTTGCGTATGGCGGGTGTATATCGCATTCCTAGTAGCTGTGGCATGGCATATATTGGTCGGACTATCAGAACCGTGGAGGACCGATGTACTGAGCATAAGCGGCACACACGATTACAGCAGCCACGTAAATCTGCTATTGGCGTACGTTGTTTGGATACTGGTCACCCTATTTATATAACAATACCGAGATATTGGGATGCACGTCCAGCTACTAGGCCAGTGCTATTAAGGAGGCTGTTGAGTTTAAATTAGCGAGCAACCTTGTAAACAGAGATGGAGATTTTTGCTTAAGCTCTGCTTGGAATCCTGCTCTCTCTCTCTCTTGTCAAAAAACAGAGGGACAGAGTCAGTGATACCTCACTTGCTAGTTCGTAGTATTTCACCCTCGATACCTCTGACTTTGGTCATCTTTAGTGGCACTAGTGTCAGTGTGTGTGTGTGTGTGTGTGTGTGTGTGTGTGTGTGTGTGTGTGTTATCTATCCTGACTTACTCCAAGAACCGAGGTTGTAATTTCCCATTACATCGCCTGTCGGTTGCAGCTTGTGCCTTGGAAATGCCGCGGTGTACTCCCACCGAAATATCGGCGATCGCTTTAAACATTACCTGGCTGAAGTCCCGTAACTTGTTTGATAATGGTCACCTAATGCTATAGCCACGTTCTTCCATCGCTTGTATGATTTTTCTTCCCTTTAAGCCGAATATTCTTAAAATGTGATACAGATTTAGAAGTGTTACCAATCAAACGGGCCAGGATAAGTCCATTTACACCATCAGACCGGCAATATTAGTATGCAAATGCCATATGTCGCTTGTTTGACTGCTACACTCCAAGTGTAGACTTCTGTAATTCGCATTGATTCCTCCACCAACTCACTCATTACGTAGACTGACAGCGAAGTTTCTCACGACAGTATTGTATAAAACGCTTTCAAGTTTTCTACCCGCATCAGATATATATAAAAGCTGAAGCTTTCTGCAGTCACCTTCACAAATCTCGTGAGGAGCTTGTGACAAAAATGATACACGTGATCACCAAAAGCAATGAAAGGCGCTGCTGTTGAGAACTTTATTTAGACCATTACCGGTTTCGTTCTTTATATTATACCATTTTGAAATTGTTATGAAAACTGCCATAAATGTAATGGGTATATAGGGCAAGGTTGCCATCAATGGACCAGATAACTTTTGTCTGGAATTGAATGAAATTCAATGTTTCTAATGTGGTGAAACTGGACATCAGAATTCTTCAGGTTGCCTACATGCCAGTGTATAACGGTTATTCCTAAAATACTCCTAACACCATCACGAAAAATATGCTCAGTTATTTTCCGTAAAGGTCCATTCACGGATAACCGTTTCCATCAATGGAGTAGTTGAAGTCCATGAATAGACCAGTAGTGGTATATCCGAAATTTCCTGTTTTTTTTTTTTTTCGAGTATACAACGACTAGCAGGATTTGAATGTGGTCACACAGGATAATTAAGAAAATGAAAGGATGATTATGTGGAAATTAATTGTAATATGAACGAAGAACGTTGATTCTGAACGCAAGATCAATAGTGAAGTGGGTTACATTTCTAAATTGAATAAAATTTAGGCTACTCTGTAAAACAACTGGCATTATGTATAATTGTGGACAGATTATAAGGCAGTTCAAACACAGGAGTACAGTCTATCTGCAATTATAACAAAGGTATCTTTTAACATTATTCCTAACTACAGCGCCATTTTCATCCAGACACTTTCTACATGGCATGCTCTGAATCACGCCTTCCACTGATCGATTTTGACATACCTCACAAAACCATCATCGGTATTTGTGTATTCCACTCATTTTGTTTGACTCGATATAGGCAGCTTTCTCTTTAGATTAGTGGGAGGTTTAACGCTACGCTCTAATTGATCCTTGTATGCAGAACTGATCAGTATAAAAGTTTTTTGACTGACTTTCCTCAACCTGGCCTACAGTGACGTAGCAGCTTTGGAAAGAGGGGAAATGTCTGCTAAAGGAAGAACCAAACGACTGGGACCAGCAATATTTTTTCCGATGCCCTTTGCGGTTGTTGCTCGTCTTGCTGAGGTTTCTAAGCATGATGCTGATCCTAACGCCCTTTCCATCACTTTTGCTTGTGAGAATGTTGTCTCTCTCACTACTGGTAACTTTTTATTGTATGGATCAAAATGAACTACGAGTACATTGCAAAAAAGGAGTACGTGTGGTAGCAATATTATAGCCGTTTTTAACTTGCTACAATAATTTTAACGTGCTAGAAGAATTTAATATTATTTATTAAATATTTAGTTACAGTTATTGTTTTCAGTGTGCAGTATGTGTATTTAAATTATATCTGTGTATCTGTCAGATGAACAGGAATGCCATTTTGCACGCTTTTCTTTCCAATGAAATAACTAAATACTATACGTACAGATTAAACTCCTAAGTAATTTTGCGGTGTTTCCATGAATGGGCCAGTGGTTCATTCACGAGAGCTAGCAGTGGTTCAAAGTACGCTGCACACGATATTAGGTAGGAAGTTCAAGAAAATAACACACATATTAAATATATCCATGAAAAGTAGATAAAATTCACTTACCAATGGTATACGGCATCGATCCGAAGATTGTTTTGAACACCACAGTGCATTACTTACCATGGTCCTATTGGTGGTGGTATGCCGTCGCCTTTCTCCGACATTTGAACTGACTCACCCAGATAGTTACAGGGGGACCTAACGTTAAACGTTGATTCCGTACCACGGCGCAATTCGACAATTCTCACGTAAACTAGCACAGACAAAGCTCCTAAGACTGGAGATCAAACCCGAGATATCAGGATTTATAGTCTGGTAATTTGACACTGAACCACCGACCCGCACGTACAGTGTTCATATATCTATCGAATTTATGGTATTTTTCAAAACACTCGAAATATGTTCTCATATTAGGCCCAAAACCAGTAGTGAACGCAATAACGTTCTCAACAGCAGCTGGCTCGGTTTTTCATCACTTCATTAAATATTGTGGAACCAGCACCTGGAGAACTAATGATCGCTTAAATGTTCACATTGTTCCCAAGATTTGACGCGGAAAGGTAACCTGTCATGTTTTATTAGCTTCGCAAATGTTGGGTGTAATGGGCGGTTTGATCATCGTTATTTAAGTTTTACAAGCTTTCTATGAGTAGTACTTTTTCGAAGGCGAAGGTTGACTTCCATTTCTAACCATTCAGGCGTCTGCAAGAAATGAAATTCTCTGATTAAAGGCGGTAAAAAAAAGCGTTGTATCAAATAAAGACTTGTAAGAAGAGTCGTAGGAGAGATGTATATAATATAGGGCTATATCTCAGACGAGAAGTTATGTAACGTATTTTATGCTTAGGTATTGCGCTTTAGGAGAAAAAAAGAAAAGAACGAACGTGGATTCAGCAAACATGAAACTCAGCTCTGTCTGTTGGTGCACGGGGTACCGAGCGCTGTCGTTTTCACATCCGCACTGTCGTTTAATGAACAAAATACGAGCTTACGGAGCAACAGTCCCGAGGAGATTTGCAGTTAGATTCGAGACTCCCTTGCGGATAGAACTGAATACCGAAATAAAATGGACGAACGTAAAGATAATTTAGGAGTTCCCCGAGGAAGGATGATAGTACCGTTACTGTTTACAGTATCTATTTGGAAATTGGTAATTTGTGGTAAGGACTTATGGGACCAAACTTCTGAGGTCATCGGTCCGTAAGCTTACGCACTGTGTAGTCTAACTTGAACTAACTTATGCCAAGGACGACACACACACCCATATCCGAGGGTGGGCTCGAACCTCTGACGGGGGAAGCCGCATGGACCGTGACAAGAGGCCTGAGACCGCACGGCTACCCCGTGCGGCTTACAGTATCTATAAATGAACTGCTAAATAACGTCGAAAACTCCAAGGGGTTATTAGCAAACTATGCAGTTTTCCAGAAGAAAGTAGCAACGCAAGAAGACCGAAGCGAATTCCAGGGGTACCTGGATGGGAGCGACGATTAGTGTTGGACGTGCTGCTGAGCCTGAGTAGGCGAAGGAATCTACCACTGTTCGGTTGCAGTATTTGTGACAGACAATTGGAAACCGCTGTAAAATACCTAGGACTAACCCTCTGAAGTAACCAAAAGTAAACTGACCACATGAAATGGAACTAGAATATGCAGACTGTGATAGGGAAGGCGAATGATCCACCTCACTTTATTGGGAGAATTTTGGGAAAGTGTGATTCATCTATAAAGGAGACCTCATACAGCTCATGCGACAGGGAACCGCACCAGGTCAGATTCGAGAACGACATCGAAGCAATTCAGAGGCGGGTTGCAAGTTTTGTTACCGGTAGCCTCGAGAAACACACAGGCGCTACTGGTCTGCTTCGGGAACTCGTGTGGGAAGCCCTGTTGCGAGAAGGCAATTGAGAAAATTTAGAGAACCGGCGTTTTAAGGTTACTGCAGAACGATTCTATTGCCGCCAACATACATCTCGCGTAAAGGCCACAAAGATACGAGAAATTAAGGTTCATACGCAGGCACATAGACAGCCATTTCTCCCTCGCTCTGTTTGCGAATGGAACAAGACAGGAATTACTAGTAGTGGTACAGGGTACCTTCGCCACGCACAGTACGTTTGCTTGCGGAATAGGGGTGTAGCTGTACTATTCGTTACGGGAAGGTACAGTCGCCGCGAGGACGTTACGGAGATGTTCAACCAACTCTGTTTGTAGTAGCTACAAAAGGGGCTTCGTGAGTCACGGAGAGGTTTATTATTGAAATTCCGAGAGAGTATGTTCCGGGAACAGTCGACAAACACATACGTGTCGCAAAGTGACTGCACTGAGAAAATCATAAGACTGAGGTTACACGGAGGTTTATCAATAATTATTCTTCCCACCGCCAGTCGCGAAAGGAAAGGAAGAAAACCTCGTGGTACTAGAAGCGCGCCCCGCTCCGTAAGGAGGATTTTTATTGATGTAGAATTGGATGCAGTATCTAGTCTCTCCTGTAGTTTGTGCGTCCACTGTACATGAAAGATGCGAACACTGGAGAAGGCGTATTGCCGCCTGTCAACAGCGCGGTGATGGCAGCATACCTTCATTACGGCCATCTGTTTCGGAGCCGTTCGACAAAGCTGTTGGACAGCGGGGGGTGAGAGCGGGCAGTGACTGTAATCAACGGCCGCGATACACAGGCGCGCTCTACAAACTCATCTGTGGCGCTCTGGGCGCCGTCAGGCGTGGTATTGCACCGATCCGGATTTCTGGCGCAGGGCGGATCGCCGCGCCGCCGTTGTAATCAGCGCCGACAAAAAAATATAATAACGATAGTTTTGCTGCTCCAAACATTGGGCTGTGACGGACTCGCCTGCCGCGGACCGGATGCTGCGCTATACACGCTACGCGAATGAAATTCATATAGCGTAATTAATTAGGCAGTCAGTGTTGTGACATGGTAAATTCCTTGTCGTACCGTGCATAATGACGAGCACGTTCAACTCCAAATTCATGGGCCGCAGCCGTCCGCTCTCCCCCGTCCCCGTCCAGTCTCCCTCCCTCCCTCCACCCTTCCTCTTTCACCCCCACCCCTCCCCTCTCTCTCTCTCTGTCTCTCTCTCTCTCTCTCTCTCTCTCTCTCTCTCTCTCTCTCTCTGCCTCCCTCCCCTAACCGCTGTGGCCCAAGATTAGCACTCGAATGTATGAGTAGTGTATTCGACGTTGTAATTACAGTACTATCTGTGTCGGCAACAAAGTATTTTTTCCTGTCCCTTCAAAATTCTTCCGGGCGAACTGCCGCGCCCTCTTAAATCATAGTTAAAATACGAAAACAGTGAACGTTTCGGTCGTCCGTTACACTGTGCTCCAGCGGAAACGTAAAATTGAAACTTAGCGCTAGTTTTGTTTTTCTTAAAGAAAAATACAAGAAAAATACAAGAAATATATTGGTGAATTATGTATATCATGTAGAATTGTTACATATGGCAAGTGACAAGAATGAAACAACGGTCATACCAGTTCAGCACCATACTTGTATTAGTGTTGTAAGTTATAATGAGGGTAATTTGTGATTACGTTCTATTCTAAATTTTTGAAAGTTTTTTTGTCTTAGAGTATTATTCGAGCGATCCTTAGGCTGAGATAACCATAATTATTAACTAATTTCCTATATTAAATATTTATAGGATATATTGATACTGAAATAAATGTTTATGAATAGTGCCTTTGCGACTTTGAGTCACGGCGTACTTTGTGAGTTCAGCGTGAGAGTCGTTTTTATTCTAATAAATATTAGAAATCTCTCTAGAGATAAGCAGTAAGCGCAATTGTTGTTATGACGAGAGCGGACGTCCTACGTAATTAATGTATTCTTGAGAACGAATCGGAAGTTGTCGGATACTTTCATATGTAGCTCTTCCCATGGTCGCTAAACGATGAAGCAAGAACGATTTTCATTTTTCGAGGATATGCTAATTGTCTCTTTGCCTGAGTATCATTTATTCCCGAACTATTAGTGGAAAGATATTTGAAAGTAAAGCTCGATCTTCGAACAGATGAATAATTCCCATATACACTCCTGGAAATTGAAATAAGAACACCGTGAATTCATTGTCCCAGGAAGGGGAAACTTTATTGACACATTCCTGGGGTCAGATACATCACATGATCACACTGACAGAACCACAGGCACATAGACACAGGCAACAGAGCATGCACAATGTCGGCACTAGTACAGTGTATATCCACCTTTCGCAGCAATGCAGGCTGCTATTCTCCCATGGAGACGATCGTAGAGATGCTGGATGTAGTCCTGTGGAACGGCTTGCCATGCCATTTCCACCTGGCGCCTCAGTTGGACCAGCGTTCGTGCTGGACGTGCAGACCGCGTGAGACGACGCTTCATCCAGTCCCAAACGTGCTCAATGGGGGACAGATCCGGAGATCTTGCTGGCAAGGGTAGTTGACGTACACCTTCTAGAGCACGTTGGGTGGCACGGGATACATGCGGACGTGCATTGTCCTGTTGGAACAGCAAGTTCCCTTGCCGGTCTAGGAATGGTAGAACGATGGGTTCGATGACGGTTTGGATGTACCGTGCACTATTCAGTGTCCCCTCGACGATCACCAGTGGTGTACGGCCAGTGTAGGAGATCGCTCCCCACACCATGATGCCGGGTGTTGGCCCTGTGTACCTCGGTCGTATGCAGTCCTGATTGTGGCGCTCACCTGCACGGCGCCAAACACGCATACGACCATCATTGGCACCAAGGCAGAAGCGACTCTCATCGCTGAAGACGACACGTCTCCATTCGTCCCTCCATTCACGCCTGTCGCGACACCACTGGAGGCGGGCTGCACGATGTTGGGGCGTGAGCGGAAGACGGCCTAACGGTGTGCGGGACCGTAGCCCAGCTTCATGGAGACGGTTGCGAATGGTCCTCGCCGATACCCCAGGAGCAACAGTGTCCCTAATTTGCTGGGAAGTGGTGGTGCGGTCCCCTACGGCACTGCGTAGGATCCTACGGTCTTGGCGTGCATCCGTGCGTCGCTGCGGTCCGGTCCCAGGTCGACGGGCACGTGCACCTTCCGCCGACCACTGGCGACAACATCGATGTACTGTGGAGACCTCACGCCCAACGTGTTGAGCAATTCGGCGGTACGTCCACCCGGCCTCCCGCATGCCCACTATACGCCCTCGCTCAAAGTCCGTCAACTGCACATACGGTTCACGTCCACGCTGTCGCGGCATGCTACCAGTGTTAAAGACTGCGATGGAGCTCCGTATGCCACGGCAAACTGGCTCACACTGACGGCGGCGGTGCACAAATGCTGCGCAGCTAGCGCCATTCGACGGGCAACACTGCGGTTCCTGGTGTGTCCGCTGTGCCGTGCGTGTGATCATTGCTTGTACAGCCCTCTCGCAGTGTCCGGAGCAAGTATGGTGGGTCTGACATACCGGTGTCAATGTGTTCTTTTTTCCATTTCCAGGAGTGTATATAGCAAAGTATTAGAGAAGCCACGTAAAGAAAAAGGTTGGCATTGTGTTAAAATAAAGTTCAGAGATATCAACCCGCAAAGAAGATATAATAATCTACATCTATTAACTTGCGATGTGAGGAAAGACATTAACGATTTAAGAAAGGGAAAGATAGTTAGCCTTTATGAAAGATAATTAATTTTAAAGGAAAGAAATTTCATTTAGTTCAGACAGATTGAGATTTTTGAGAAAGAGTTAAGATGTTATAATTCTATTTAATCAATGAACTTGTAGCGAGACACTACATACAGAGGTATCGTTGACTAGCAATTACTGATATTTAAAGATTAAATTACGTCGTTGGAAGTTGAACGTGTTAAACGCGCAAACAAAGTGGACACTTGGCACGCTGGCTGATAGGAGTGGCAGTAAAAGGGAATGCCTTTGCAGTCGCTCCCATCAGCCACCGCTCCGTGTCTACTTTGTTTACGCGTATAATATATTTCGTCTTACCTAAAAGTGCTTGAAATCCAAGTTGACTGGATGGTTTTACTTGATACTTTGAAGCTCTGGTAGGAAATGCATTTAAGTGGAATCTGCAGGTCAGACAGCCCGTATTTCTTAATTTTATACGTTGATCGCATATTCTGGTTGCGCCGCTGCTTTGCGATGTGCGTCGCAGTATTGCCAAATGGTAATTTCCAACGATGTTTCCCTATCGAAGCCGCGTCTCCAAATGGTAGATATCGAACGTGTGATTCTAAATCGATTACGCGACTATGATGGCAGGCGTTATGATAAATTATTTGAGATGCTGGAAAACCCAAACGACTTATGACTGTAGTGAGGGGAATGCCTGGTATTGTACACGTTTCTTCGTCCGATTGCGTTACATGGAAGAATCTAACTCCATGATTATGCAATGTAGATAATGTTTGAATTTTTATCCGAAATGTGACACTCTACCCATATTTTTGCCTGACAATGGCTGAGTCTACCCATGTTACGGACAAAAGGGAATGCTTTGTTGGTTGGTTTGGGGAAGGAGACCAGACAGCGTGGTCATCGGTCTCATCGGATTAGGGAAGGATGGGGAAGGAAGTCGGCCTTGCCCTTTCAGAGGAACCATCCCGGCATTTGCTTGGAGCGATTTAGGGAAATCACGGAAAATCTAAATCAGGATGGCCGGACGCGGGATAAAAGGAAATGCTTCCCGTAGCATACACATCAGATGCACTTTCTCATGACGACAACGTCGACGACGAGTGAGGTAAGTCGTTTCCTTTGTAATTACAACTATTTTAGTGACGCTCTTCCTTAGTCGTTGCTGTAGCGACCATTATAAACCGGCTCATAACGCCCGCCACCACAGTCGCGTTATCGGTTTAGAATAGGATGTTCGATATCTATCGTTTGGAGCCCGCGGTTTCGATAGGGAAACATTCTTGGAAATTACCTGCCAAATCGTACAATGGAAGATTTTAGTTTGTGGCTGCAAGTGTTAAAGAGGAATAACTGATTTATATCCAACGCATACTCTTGTGAGCAGTGTTTTTCATTGTGATTGAGATTAGCTTTGATGGTAGTTAATCATACGAACCTAGTGATATCCTGTGAGTCAGATGCGTTATTAAAATCGGTATTAACAAATCGCCGTAGCTACAACTAGCCCCATTATGTCACGTAAATAGCAACTGTGGCTATCCTTCAGTACAAAGCTTACTTGTAGTGGTACGTAGTGTGATCTGTAGCGAGAGAAAATTAACATCGAAGCTTACGTACGATCGTTGTGTCTGCATAGATGTTAATTGCTGAATACACAGATTAATCTTAGGCATTGTCTTGCACAGTTAAATGGCACCAGCAACCTCGTCAATAACTTACATCGTGACAGGATACCTTCCTCTTCCATGTACTTCACCGAGCTCATCTGCGTTTGCAAATTTCATTATTATTTTCTTCAAAACATTTAATATGGTTCAAATGGCTCTGAGCACTATGGGACTTAACATCTATGGTCATCAGTCCCCTAGAACTTAGAACTACTTAAACCTAACTAACCTAAGGACAGCACACAACACCCAGCCATCACGAGGCAGAGAAAATCCCTGACCCCGCCGGGAATCGAACCCGGGAACCCGGGCGTGGGAAGCGAGAACGCTACCGCACGACCACGAGATGCGGGAACATTTAATAACATTAGGCCTTTCCTCAGACGTCTCAGTCGGCGATACTCTCTCAGATTCAGCACTGTAATTTCTACCGTTCAGAAAAATAAGATTCAATAAAAATGCACGGTCTCTCTTCTCGGTAGCCATTGATCACCCACGTTATGGATTGTGAAATGACAGCGTGGATGCTACATCCAGTTACAAAAGGAAACGGTGTACAGCACTAGATTTACAGTTGTTGGCCTAAACTGGAACTAACTTTTCTCCAGCATAAATCGGTTCCGCATCAACGAATCGTCGTATCTACAAAGTTTCACTGCCATCCAATACTTGCAGCCCACACAGGACCTCCGTGAGCAGCAGCACTTTAACTATAACCACCCGGCACATTTCCTCCTGACTCACACTGTACGAATATCACTTACTCTACGAGCAGCTAGCAGAGCACGTCAATAACGCCAACTAGGAGCTGTTTAGTTCGATCTCCCTAGCAGCTAGCAGGATGTGTCGGCACATACACCGGGCGTATGAACCAATACGGATCGCGAACGGTACCAAGAAAAGACGTGTAAAACGGGGCTGACTGGTAGTCTGTTTAGAGTGTGTAGCTATTAAAATAGACACATTAAAAAACAGCAAGTAAAAGAAGAGGATTCTCGTATACCTACACAAGATATTTTGTAAATAAAACTTTACAGATAACATGTGAAAATAATAATGAGCCTGAATGGAAGTAGCAGGCAAACTGGATAAAAATAACTATGAGAAAAAAGGTGGCGGGGTTGTAAAGCATATTGTACGTACCATACGTCACAAAGAAGCCATACAATATACAAAATGTAGTACGACGGAGCAAACGTGAGAGGCGTAGTCAGGATGAAGATTACATTAAGACATAGCATACAAGACATACAGTGAGCAAATACATAACTCACTACAGATGGGTGGTGCGAAGAGTGTAAAGATTTTAAGCGTTTTAAAGAATCACATTCGTGAAAGATTATACACAGAACATGTCTAATTGTGTGATTTAAATAACTAAAGCAGCCCCCAACAATGACGGAACCACAAATATATTTGTGTTGTGGGATCTCATATGCGATACATGCAAGTGGAACACCATAATAATATACACATCAAAAAAGTCTTGCATCACCTCGGTTCCGAGAGTTCCGGAACCTGTACAGAAAATTTTAATAGAAATCAACATAACCATCATTTCAGCCCTTTTTATTGCTCATGAAAACCACACATTGCATGTTGTACCACCATACAGCGAGACCTGTAGAGGGGGTGGTCCAGATTGCTGCACACACCGGTACCTCTAATACCCAGTATCACGTCCTCTTCCGTTGATGCATACCTGTATTCGTCATGGCATACTATCCACGAGTTCATCAAGGCACTGTTGGTCCAGATTACCGCACTTCTCAACGGCGATTCCGCGTAGATACCTCAGAGTGGTTGGTGGGCCATGTCGTCCACAAACAGCCCTTTCCGGTCTATCCCAGATACGTTCAATACGTTCGATACGTTTCATGTCTGGAGAACATGCTGGTCACTCTAGTAGAGCGATGTCGTTATCCTGGAGGAAGTCACTCACAAGATAAGCACGATGGGGGCGCAAATTGTCGTCCATGAAGACGAATGCATCGGCAATATGCTGTAGATATGGATGCACTATCTGTCGTCGGATGGCTTTCACGTATCGTACAGCCATTACAGCGCCTTCCATGACTACCAGCGGTGCACGTCGGTCCCACATAATGCCACACCAAAACAGCAGGGAACTTCGACCTTGCTGCACTCCCTGGACAGTGCGTCTAAGGCATTCAGCCTGACCGGGCTGCCTCCAAAACCGTCTCCGACGATTGTCTGGTTGAAGCGTATGTGACACCCATCGGTGAAGAGAACGTGATGCCAATCCTGAGAGGTCCATTCGGCATGTTGTTGGAACCATCTGTACCGCGCTGCATGGTTTCGTAGTTGCAAAGAGGTACCTCGCCGCCTGCCGCAGTGACCGACCGGTTCTAGGGGGTTCAGTACGGAACTGCGTTACTCCTACGGTCGCAGGTTCGAATCCTGCCTCGGGCATGGGTAGTTAGTTAGGTTTAAGTAGTTCTAAGTTCGTGGGGGCTGATGAAAAAATGGTTCAAATGGCTCTGCGCACTAAGGGACGTAACTTCTGAGGTCATCAGTCGCCTAGAACTTAGAACTACTTAAACCTAACTAATCTAAGAACATCACACACATCCATGCCCGAGGCAGGATTCGAACCTGCGACCGTAGCGGTCGCGCGGTTCCAAACTGTAGCCCCTAGAACCGCTCGGCCACCCCGGCCAGCGGGACTGATGACCTCAGATGTTAAGTCCCATAGTGCTCAGAGCCATATGAACAATATTTTTGGACCTCGCCATGGACGTCGGGAGTGATGTTGCGCATCATGCAACCTCCTGCGCACAGTTTGAGTCGTAAGACGGCGTCCTGTGGCTGCACGAAAAGCAATATTTAACATGATGGCGTTGCTGTCAGGGTTCCTCAAAGCCATAATCCTTAGATAGCAGTCACTCACTGCAGTAGTAGCCCTTGGGTGGCCTGAGCGAGGCATGTCATCGACAGTTTCTGTCTTTCTGTATCTCGTCGATGTCCGAACAACATCGGTTTGGTTCACTCCGAGACGCCTGGATACTTCCCTTGTTGAGAGACCTTCCTGGCACAAAGTAACGATGTGGACGCGATAGAACCGCGATATTCACCGTCTAGGTATGGTCGATCTACATACAACACGAGTCTTGTACCTCCTTCCTGGTGGAATGACTGGAATTCATCGGATGTCGGACCCCTTCTGTGTAATACGCGCTGCTCATGCATGGTTGTTTACATCTTGGGGCCGTTTCAGTGACATCTCTGAACAGTCAAAGGGACTGTGTCTGTGATGCAACATCCAGAGTCAACGTCTATGTCGAGGAGTTTTTGGAACAGGGGTGATGTAAAACTTTTTTTGATGTGTGGTTAAAAACGTGTATATAGCATAACGTAAAATAACAGTGCACAGAAAAGTCATGTGTAGTAAAAGGAACGGGTTAAAGATTGGTCCCTGCTGTTGTATGTACATTATAACTGGCTTACAACTACTAAATGCAAACATATGCTATTCACAGTCAATATAATTGTAATAGTGGACAACTCTACTGTAACATTTCGAGGAGTGGTGGTACCGGGGTCGAGAGCTGTTGATAACCGGTTGATCATAATTTCTGTATTTCTGAAAACAACCTAAAACACAAATTCTCTATCAGGAGTTGTGACTCCCAGATTAGTTTTGTGCTTTAATGTTAATTTTAAAAAGCAAGCCACCATCAGTAAATCAGTATCAACGAACTTTCTTAAAAGTTGGACAATCGTGACAGAGATTTAAAATACTTTCTAAAAATAAATAGAATAGTTCTGCGCCAATAAATCTCATTAAAAATAAATAACCTTTAGCCACAAACCATGCCTGTGGAACTCTGATTGAACACAGTTGAACAAGAAATAAACTCAGGAAGTAATGTCCCTTAGTATGTCAGAGAACAGATGATACTGTAAATCACCAAGAGATCCTTTAAACAACAGAAAAAGCTTTCTTAAAGGAAACACTAGATGTCAGTTACTAACACTAGCCTCACCAGTCGGATAGAAAAATGTTCTAACTTCACTTGCTCAAAAATCGTACAACATACAAAACAGTTCATTCAACTTCTGATTCAATACAATGTCCGTAAGTGGTCAATTAATGTCAAATCATCAAGGCTCCAACCTCACCTTCTTTGAGTTTAATAATATTTTAGATACAGCTTGTCTGCAATTAGATCAAAATTTGCATTACAATGATTCATATACCGGGTGTAAAACTGACAAACAAGAATAACTCGAAAAATAAGCTTCACACGAATAAAATGGTAGAATCCAAATTTTATTTTCGAGAGGGACACCTGCTGGTACCAAAATTAGCCCACCACCCCAGCCCCCTGGTAGTGGGGCGGGAGGCAACTTCAAAATTTCAAATGGGAACCCCCATTTTTTATTGCAGAATAAGATTCTACATATAAAACTACGTACATTTTGTCTTAAACATTTGTTTTGATTCTTGGTAATTTAAGAAAATCCATGTTCTCGTTTTTGCGTGGAAAATGGTTATGGCTAAATAAAAAATGCTTATTTACTTCGTAAATTTTGATTCGCTAAAATTAAAACGAAGATCAGCTGCCAAGACAGGAAGGAATTTCCAGACGCTTCTTAGAGAACATACGTATGATCAAAACAAGAGCGCTTTCGGTACACATCTAGACAGAGAAAGGTATTTAGTATGAAGCATAGGCAATAATAGGAAATTGTTGCATAGGGCGCCAAAGGGACAGTTACTGAACCTACTCGAATAAACGGACAGAAAACGACAACGGGAATTGTTGCTGAATGAACAGAATGAGTTCAATATAAATGCATATTCTGAGATATTCAGATACCTACTAGTGCGAGTAGCTTAGAGCACCCTAGCGGATTGACGTGCGCCGGCAGCCGGCGAAGAGGAGACTGGGCCCTCCTCCGTTAAGCTCCACCACAGGAAAACAAGGATACTACGACATGTCGCCATCCAGACCACTCACTGCATATAATATCGGCTATCGATTTTTTGACTTCTAACGTATTGTTACTGATTTATTAATTGTACTACAATTACGTTTATGGTAACTGATCTGTCAGGCTGGAAGATTTTTTACATGTTTTATTTTATTACTAAACTTTTTATACTAGCTTATAGAGGTTCTATGTTTTACCTAGTCAGGCTAGTGGCTGTATTATATTAGTAATTGTACTTTTATAGTATTTTGAGTATGAATCGAATTTCACATTAGTTACGTTTTATTGTCAGACGCTCGTTTTGCTATGGGAAGTAATTTTTTTTAATTAACTAATGACTGTGCATACCGCAATTTAATCATCACATTGACAACACTGATTTAACAAGCGCTCTAGCTAAAGTGCTCTCTGCTAGCATTAGTCTCTTGTATAAATACCAGACGCAATCTATTACCAGTACGTGCCATGTTCATGTACTCACATGTTTAACTTGACGATAATTTACATTAGAATATTTTAATCGTACGTTTGGCTGCTATACGCGGCTATAATACACCGATATAGTAACGTAACATACTTCCATGTTAGACGCTAGAATTAAGAGACCTCTAGCAGCAGATGGCTGCAAATATGTAAATATGGAGAATAAAAAATAACGTTTGTTTTATTTAAAAAGCTTTAAGAGTGTCGATATAAAAAATCTGAGCCGTTATTTTCCCGCGCATCATCGTACAAAAGAAACTGCACAAGAAAAACTGATTCCGATGAAACTTGAATACTGTTAAATTTCACGGGCCTCAAGCGTATAGAAAGAATGACAGAACGAATGGTTGCAGATTTCCTTGACTGGTGAGAAAGTGTAACATGTATCTAACATGGGAGATATTCTAAAAAAAAAAGATGCCGTACATTTGCTTAATCTCCTCGTATCCAGCCTGCAGAGACTGTTAAATACAATGATTCCAAGTTACAGTTTTGCAAGGAATTGCACCGTTCTTGAGTATGATAGTACGAAATCTTGACATGTTATAGAATGAAGGTCATACTGTGCCACGAATTTTTCAAGGACTCGCAGGTGTAAATATAGACGTACATCTCAGTGCAAAATTCAGACGCTAATTAAGACCAACAGGCGATACATTATGTTCTGTATTGGTCAGATCCCAGGCATAAATTGGCAGCTATGGGTCCTCTGTAGTGACCTAACACTCCAAACTCTAAAAATACGGTCTTAAACGGCACACGAAACAGGGATCAATGTATCTACTTTGACTTTCCATAAATGACGAGATCGAGTACCTAGTATTATTCGTTGTTGTTTTGATGATTTTTGCGATAACAGCATCTAGTCTACACTACGTAATCAAAAGTATCCGCACATCCCTACGCAATGTGGAATTGACCACTAGGTTTCTGAAGAGGTTAACCCACCAGTACGAAAGGCGGTGGTGGTGGAGATGGTATTGTCTGTGGAGCCGCAGAATTGGTTGGTTCTCAGCACTCTGTGACTTCGAACAATGGAAATGTAATTGGATACGACCTGAGTAACATATCCGTAAGGAACATGTCAGCCCTGTGATTGTGATGTGGAAGCACAAACAACGACAGCTAAACCAAGACCAAGCAGTCCTCATGCACTGACAGACCAGAACCGTCGGGGATTGCGGATGATGGTTGTCAAAAATCGCTAGAAATCAACAAAAAGAATCTTTTTTGAGCCCCAGAGTGCTGTCAGCAGTCCAGCTAGTACAATGACTTTGTTGAAAGAGTTCAAAAGAATGTTTGAACAGCTCCTCATAATCCACAGTTCGGTAGTCAGTGCTAGGCGATGACACTGGGCAGTAGATAATTGGAAACAATCAATTTGAGAAGATGAACCTGGCAATCCGACGGAATTGTTTTGGGTTGGTGAATGCTTGGAGAAATTACCTGCTATTACCTGTAGTGCCATTAGTGAAGCACAGAGGGAGTGGTGTTATGGTGTGGCTATTTTATAGTGTGGTCCACTTATTACGCTTAAGAAAAGTTTAAATGCGAAATGATATGAAGGCATTTTACGGTACTATGTATTGCGTACAAAAGAGGAACAGTCCGGAGACAACGATTCTTTATATCATCATGGCAAAGCAACCTGTCATAGAGAAAGATCTCTGAGGCAATGCTTTGTGACCAACAACATTTCTGAAATGGACTGACCTGTCCAGAGTCTCGCACTGTACGCAATAGAACACCTTTGGGGTTCAGTTATACTGTCCAGCATCACTACCTCCTGTGGTTTTGGTTCTTCAAAAAGAATGGGCTGCCATTTCTACACAGATATTCAGACAACAATGAAGAGTCCTCAGCAGACTTCAAGCCGTCAGAAATATGAAGGGCGGACACACCCGGTATTCATGTCAACCAAGACGTGTCCGTATAGTTTTGATTTGATAGTCTTACAAGCATGCCCCTAAATTTGATTAAAAAAGATTTTGCCTATCTATTTGTAGCAGAAGTTACAAAGACAAGGACAAAGCCAACTTTTATGCTCTTGTTGACAGTGCGGTAGTACAAAGCCGGCAGGCGAGTCGATGCATCCGTCTGTGGTCGTGTACCGTGACGCCATTGCGTTCCTGGCACTGGTGCGCATGGCCTGCTTATTGGTAAGTGAGTGATGTAATTACTAGCACGCTGCGGTCGGTTACGGATTTATGCACGTCTAGCTACTCCCGCTGCCGATCGCTGCTTTCCTGTTGACTACTCCCATCGATCCAGACGCCCGTAAGCTCTGCCATCTGCAGAATTACAGAGTGCGTTATCATCATCAGATATTTGCCCACCACAGGGCCGGCCGGTATGGCCGACCGGTTCTAGGCGCTTTAGTCTGGAACCGCGTGACCACTACGGTCGCAGGTTCGAATCCTGCCTCGGAAATGGATGTATGGGATGTCCTTAGGTTAGTTAAGTTTAAGTAGTTTTAAGTTCTAGGGAACTGATGACCTCAGATGTTAAGTACCGTAGTGCTCAGAGCCATTGAGCAATTTGAACCCACCACAGGTACATAAAGGCCCCCCCTCTAGATTTTAATATTCATTTTTGCCTTCGCCGATTTGCATGCATGTAGCCCTCATTTTTACGTAAGGCATATCCCTAGGAATCCAGCAAAGAACTTCCTAGATCCATCTGATACTCATTCACCTTTATACATTGCCGAACATGATCGTTTTGGTAGTTGGGGTTTTATTGTGTGGGGAAGCATAATGTTGCATGGGCGTACTGACCTCCAAATCTTTGAACACCGTACGCTCACCGCCGAACGCTATTGTGCCAATGTACTCCTGCCCCATGTGCGTCTTCTCTGATTTCATTTGTACGTATGACAGCGACTAAACGACCGAATCGAACAGCAAAACTGAAGGAGCTCCTGGAACGAGAAGATATTCAACGAATGTGCCGGTCTGCCCATTCCCCGAATTAATGACATCGAACACGTGAGGAATGCGTTGCGGAAGCATATCGCAGCACGTCCACATCCACCAACTACTATACAGCATCTGACAACCACGCTGGCGAAGGAATGGAACGCCAGACCAAAAAGACTCCTTACCATCCCTTTGACCAGTTTGGAAGCTTGTTGCACCATGTACCACCTTTTGTAGTGTCCAGGAGACCTTGATGAATCTCGGTGGGTTTAGTTAATGTCTTTGAATAACAGTGTATAACTCAAATTTCATAATGTTGGGGTACATGATAAGGAGACATCTTACGAAAGTTACTTTCGTCCTTGAGTTTTGCAGACCACAGAACTAGGAAGACTACACGATTAAATTTGTAGGTAATATGGGGGTTGGCATAATGTAGACAGCTGCCACTGCTGGTCACTGATCTTGTGTGATATATGGGGATGTGTACTGAATGTTGCTTCAGCTCCATGCCAAGTTCAAAAAAATGAGTGCATTGCAAGTTGTGGCATTCCAATCTCTGTACAAACATAGGTCAAACTTTTTCAATGAGTGATATACCCTGAGGACACAGGGAAGCAGTCGAACACCCTCTATCAAGGTATGCAGGACACCAGCAGGCGGGTATGCATTACTAAGATTATAACTATTTTGAAAGCTCCGTAAAGGATTCAAAAATTTCACAATTGTCTATATATTGTTGCAATCGCATTTAAATCGTTGATAAAAGGAAAAATAAAATGTTACACGCGATTGAGACAACAAGTAGAAAGTTTTGAAAAGTCTTACAGATACATTTTTTTATAATTTTATGTTTATCTCCTTACGATTGCTTTATCCTACCCTGGAAAATTCAGGCAGATATATTCAGGTTTCTCATAAAATTGTTGAAGGAGAACATCGCGAAGTTCTCGAAGATACCGAACGGTCACCGACCATAACACGTTAGAAACGTAACGCCTGTATCCCAATTACCAAATACGCTGGAGAGCGAAAGAAGCTAGTACACCTGCCCAATATCGTCCACGGCCCCCGCGAGTGAAGTGCCTCAACATGACGTGGCATGGACTCGGCTAATGTCCGAAGCAGTGCTGGAGGGGAATGAACACAATGAATCCTGCATGGCTGTCCACAAATCCGTAATAGTACGAGGGGGTGGAGATCTCTTCTGAACAGCACGTTGCAAGGCATCCCAGATATGCTCAATAATATTCATGTCTGAGGAGTTTGGTGGCCAGCGGAAATGTTTAAACTCAGAAGAGTTGGGGGCAACCACTCTGTAGCAATTCTGGAATTGTCGGGTGTCGCATTGTCCAACTGGAATTGCCCAAGTTCGTCGGAATGCACAGTGCACATCAATGGATGCAGGTGACAAGATAGAATGCTTACGCATGTGTCACCTGTCAGACGTGTCAGGGGTCCTACATCACTTCTACTACACACGCCCCACGCTGTTACAGAGCCTCCACCTGTGACATCCAGGGTCTTTACATTCGTGAGCTTGTCCCATACACGTACGCGTCCATCCGCTCGTTAAAATTTGAAACGAGACTCGTCTGAGCAGTCAAGATGTTTCCAGCCATCAACAGCCCAATGTCGGTGTTGACGGGCCCAGGCGAGGAGTAAAGCTTTGCGTTGTGCAGTCATCAAAGGTACACGAATGTGCCTTCGGCTTCGAAAGCCCATATCGATGATGTTTCGTTGAATGGTTCGCACGCTGACATTTGTTGATGACCCAGCATTGAAATCTGTACCAATTCGCGAAAGGGTTGCATTTCCATCAAGTTCAACGATTGTTTTCAGTCGTACTGGTACCGTTCTTGCGGGATCTTGTTCCAGCCACAGCTATGTCGGAGATTTCATGTTTTACCGGATTCCTGATGTTAAGGGTACACTCGTGAAATGGTCGTACGAGACAATCCCCATTTCAACTCTACCTCGGACCTACTGTGTCCCGTTGATCGTGCACCGACTATAATACCATGTTCAAACTCGCTTAAATCTTGATAACCTGCCATTCTAGCCACTCTAACAACTGCACCACACACATTTTGTCTTATATTGGCGTTACCGACAGCTGCGCCGTATTCTGCCTCATTACACATCTCTGTATTTGAATGCGTATACGTATATTAGTTTCTTACGCGCTTCAGTGTATGTGAACCAGATGGTCGTGCTGCGTAGGCACCGACAACCCTTACCATAACATAAACTGCTGGGCGTATGTGGAAATTATGAATTGTATCTTTCAATATTCATTCTCCTGGGAACCCCGATACACGCCTGCCTACAATATACGCAGATTTCGATCTCACCTGAAAAGGTGACGTGGTGCCGTTCGAAAGCCGGGTGCGCCATTGTCGGCCCGCGTCACTTTGCTGCCATATCAAGGGATGCCGCGACAATGGTTGCCGTGCTGACAGTCCATAATGCTACATATGTCACACTGTCGGTGTGGATACTTACCTTGTTGCGATCGACCCCATATCCTTATACTAGTTCTGTCATGTAGTTGCACGGTCCTGCAAAGTACAGTTGGCCGGCCGGAGTGGCCGAGCGGTTCTAGGCGCTACAGTCTGGAACCGAGCGACCGCTACGGTCGCAGGTTCGAATCCCGCCTCGGGCATGGATGTGTGTGATGTCCTTAGGTTACTTAGGTCTAATTAGTTCTAAGTTCTAGGCGACTGATGACCTCAGAAGTTAAGTCGCATAGTGCTCAGAGCCATTTAAAGTACAGTTGACCTATCGGGCACTCTCCTTGCCTGGCAGCTGGGTATGACTCTACTAGAGCAATCGATTCCGTATTCGCCTGGCAGCCGTGAGATCCCACCAACGTGGGCAGCAGTGTCACGGAAGAGACAAAACCACAGTCTCGGTAGGCCACAACCCTCTCGCTCCCGAATTCCGACTCATTCTGGTGGACGTTTCTCCTTGTTACACGAGGCACAACATGATCTTCTCAGACTCATCCGACATTCGGAGGCTGTTTCTGAATGTGAACAGTGCTCAGTAACCTTGGCTTGTATACAGAACTTAAATATGAGGGTCGTTCAAAAAGTAGCACAACACTTCCTTTTTCTCAAAGAATGTTCGTTTGTGCAGGATTCCAATACATCACATTATTCCCCACTCTTTCGGCTATAAAACCTTATTTTTCAGTATCATCTCCGTTCAATGCGACGGCCGTATTTCACTTTTCTGGAAGAGTCAGTATGGCGCATGGTAACACTTTAGTGGTGTCCTCTCAGGTGCACACACTTTTATAAGGCCTTGCGCTTTCATGGAAATGGAGAAGTTAGTTTGCGTTTTTGTGGTGATGAACACGCTTGAAGTAGTTTCTTCAACTTCTTGAGGGTATCGCAGTACACCTCAGACTTCATCGTAGCATCATGAGAGAGAGAATAAAATAGAATAAACCTTCAGAATCCCAAAGACCGTCGCCATGATTTTACCGGCGGAGCGTGCAGCCTTGAACATTTTCTTCGGAGGAGAGGTAGTGTAGCGCCACTCTATGGACTGCCGTTTTGATTCCAGTTGGAAGCGATGAACCCATATTTCATCACCTGTGACGATGTCCAACAAAAAATACTCACGATCAGCCTCGTACTGCACAAGCAATTTTGCACAGGTGGTCCATCGTTGCTCTTTATGGTCTTTCATTAGGCGATGTCGGAGCCAGCGGGTACACATATTTAAGTACCCCAACTGGTGGATGAGTGTGTCAGCACTACCAACAGAGACGTGCAGTGGGACAACGAGATGTTTGACTGTTATCCGTCGATCACTTCGATTGAGAGTGTCTGCACGTCCCAGAATGGCAGGAGTCACAGCTGTGTGGAGCCGACCAGCACACGGGAGATCGGACACGTCTGCGCGACGTTATTGCGATGATGACAGGCGCATCCTTCAATGCCTCACCGTGCTTTTGTCGACTGCTAGATCCCCGCAGAGCCTACGAATATCGGCGGTGCAAGGGTCAATGACAGCTCCTTGGAACGTATCTACGCTACAGACGTCATTTTGAAGGCTACCTGTAGCCCCGCCACATAGTGGAACATCATGAAACAAAAGGGACTGAAGCGGAAATATTTCACGATGTCCCACAACAAATTCCACATTATTTTCAACCGAGATCGGCCGAAGAAAATTGCGTTGCATTTCTCATTGAACGCCCCTCATAGTGTTGCCCCCACCCTCCTCCTGGGGATGTGGTGAAACGCTAATAATTACCAAATCTAATCATATACAACATATCACGCCAATTTGAGTCAGGTTGCATGCTCTTTTCACGGTGCCAAAATATTAGTTGTCATCAGTGGGTACTGGAAGAGAATACTTAAAGTAGTAGATAGCCTGTATGGGATGAGATACTCATTGCACCTCTGTAGCCTGGTACTGCCTGTATACTGGTATTGTACAAGAATTTCGAAGGGTCAAAAACACAACACATTACTTTCTCTAATAGTGTAGGAAACACGTCGGCATTCGAAACAACTTCCAGTCGTCTCGGATTAGACAAATACAGGTTCCGTAAGGTATTGCAGGAAATCTTATACCATTCTTCCTGCAAACTAATGGCAATTTCAGGTAAATGTTAGATATGAATAGATTCACGCACGCTTCTGTTCAAAGGAGAGCACAAAGTCTCAACAATATTGAGATCTGGTAGATACGACAGTTAGTATTCGTGTTTACAAATCCAGTCCTGGACGGTGGTAGCTGTGCACCACAGCATCACCATTTGAGGGACCTGGTCAGCCAAGACAGTCCCGTAATCTTCAGCAATAGAGGGACTTTGCAGAGTAATTCTGAGGCTGATGGAATATCACGATATGGCTTTCCATTTCATCAGAGAACCTTCGCCGTGTTCCACTTTTGGGACGTATGCTCAGCCACAAAGTGAAAAAGTGTGAAACAAGTCTTCATCCAAATAACTTCCTTCCATTGCGGCGTACTCCAGGTTTAATGGCTTCGACACCACGTTTTCCTGTTACGGTCATTCGCGTCATTGATAAGTGGTTTCGGAATTCCAATTCGCAGTGAAATTCCCTGATGGAGCTCGCTTCGTTTGTTTTCATGCTGACCTTTTCGCGAGTGAGACATTGTTCACCATTGGCTTCTGCAGCTATCGTCCTCTTACATTTCGTCACAATCCTCTTCAATGAGAGTCTGTCATGATCACTGAACGTACATTTCTCTCCGCCTGGTCACGTAAGATACGATATTTTTCCGCTTTTCCTGTATGCGGTATTAATTTTCGATAGAGTGCCTCATAATTCAGGTCCCTTGGATATGGAAGCACCAACCATTAAAACACCGACTGGCCACGTTAGAATTCACTTAGCTCCGACACTGAGCACTGAACACTGTTCTGACCGCGATTGACGCTTGCTACGTCCTGTGGTCAAAAACAGCAGCACAGCCTGCAGCCTTGGCTGCCATTCGCATTTATGTTCAAGCATGCATTTCTCGCGGTGTTTCCGTAATTTTGTCCAACTCTTGCAGGTCCCATCTCTTTCGTCGGGAAGGACTGAAAATCAATAGTAATATGCCTTAGTACTGTGATCAAATTTCAACGTTTGAATTTCACCCGTCATCCACGCCTGTATGTACGTTTCTCTGCTGTTCCCTCTTAAATGTCTGGCAGAGGGTCTATAGAACCACTTACAGAATATTTCTCAACCGTTGCTCACTCGAATAGCAGTCACGAAAGATGGAATATCTGTTTTTCGTGTGAGCTCTGATTTCTCTAGCTTTGTCAGGATGTTCAGTTCTCTCTATGTAGGTGGGAGTCAACAATGTTCTCGCTTTCGGAGGAGAATGTTGCTGACTGAAACTCAGTGAAACTATCTAGCTCCAACGGAGAAAGGCTTGGTTTTAACGACAGCCACCACAGCTGCCCTGACATATCGGTGACACTCTGTTCCCTCTTTGACAGTACCACAAAGGAGCTCCTTATCTTCAAACTTTTCGGAGCCCTCCGTCATTCGTATCTGTTAAGGATCGCATACAGCATAGCGGTACACCAGAAGCGGACAAACGAGAGCAGCATAGGCAGTCTCCGTCTTTACTAAATCTGTGGCATGTTCTTTCAACAAAAACGCAGTCTTTGTTCCACATTTCGTATAATGTTTTCTACTTCGTGGTTCTAATTATTGTTGTTTGTAACAGTAATCCCTTGGTATTTAGCTGAATAGATAACCTTTAAATTTGTTCAATTTATCGTGTAACTCAACTTTAACAGGATTTTTCTACCAATCATGTTCACGACCTTAGTTTTTTTGATGATTATGGTTACTACTACTTTTCGCGTCTTGCAGATGTCTTTTCTAAATCCATCTGAAAGTTTTATTGATCTTCTAATGAATGTTCTAGGCAGTAAACGACATCATAATTTGCAAAAACTGTAAGAGAACTCCTGAGATTATATGCTAAATCATTTTATGGATTCAGAACAATAGAGCTCCTACAACACTTCATCGGCAAACCCTCGATATCATTTCGGTTTCACAAGATAACCTTTTTTCAGTTGCTATTCACTGTGAGTTTTCTGACAGGAAATCAAGAATGCAGTCGCACAGCTGACACGGAACTCAATAGACACCCAATTTGAATGGAACACGATTGTAAGGAACGGTGTCAAATGCCTTCTGTAAATGTATAAATAAGACATCAGTTTTAAATATCCTGATGGTGTTGTAGTAGTAGTAGTTGTTGTTTTTGTGGTCTTAAGTCCAGAGGATGGTTTGATGCAGCTTTCTGTGCTACTCTATTCTGTGCAAGATTCTTCATCTCCAAGTAACTATGCAACCAACGTCCTTCTGAATCTGTTTATTCATGCCGTGGTCTACGCTTTGTACCCTCCATGCTTCCTTCCAATAATAAATTGATGATCCATTGATGTCTCAGAATATGCCCTACCAACCCATCCCTTCTTCTAGTCAAGTTGTGCCACAGTTTCCTCTTTCCCCATTTCTACTCACTACGTACTCATTAGTTACGTGATATACCCATCTAATCTTCAGCATTCTTCTGTACCACCACATTTCGAAAGCTCCTATTCTCTTCGTGACTAAACTATTTATCGTCCATGTTTCACTTCCATATATGGCTACACTCCATACAAATACTTTCAGAAATGATTTCCTGACGCTTAAATCTGTACTCAATGTTAACAAATTTATCTTCTTCAGAAAGGCTTTCTATGCCATAGCCAGTCTTCACTTTATATCCTCTCTACTTCGACCATCATCAGTTTTTTTGCTCCCCAAATAGTAAAGCTCATCTACTACTGTGTCTCATTTCCTAATCTAATTCCCTTAGCATGACCTCATTTATTTCAACTACATCTACATCTACATCTACATCTACATTGATACTCCGCAAGCCACCCAACGGTGTGTGGCGGAGGGCACTTTACGTGCCACTGTCATTACCTCCCTTTCCTGTTCCAGTCGCGTATGGTTCGCGGGAAGAACGACTGTCTGAAAGCCTCCGTGCGCGCTCTAATCTCTCTAATTTTACATTCGTGATCTCCTCGGGAAGTATAAGTAGGGGGAAGCAATATATTCGATACCTCATCCAGAAACGCACCCTCTCGAAACCTGGCGAGCAAGCTACACCGCGATGCAGAGCGCCTCTCTTGCAGAGTCTGCCACTTGAGTTTATTAAACATCTCCGTAACGCTATCACGGTTACCAAATAACCCAGTGACGAAACGCGCCGCTCTTCTTTGGATCTTCTCTATCTCCTCCGTCAACCCGACCTGGTACGGATCCCACACTGATGAGCAATACTCAAGTATAGGTCGAACGAGTGTTTTGTAAGCCACCTCCTTTGTTGATGGACTACATTTTCTAAGCACTCTCCCAATGAATCTCAACCTGGTACCCGCCTTACCAACAATTAGTTTTATATGATCATTCCACTTCAAATCGTTCCGTACGCATACTCCCAGATATTTTACAGAAGTAACTGCTACCAGTGTTTGTTCCGCTATCATATAATCATACAATAAAGGATCCTTCTTTCTATGTATTCGCAATACATTACATTTGTCTATGTTAAGGGTCAGTTGCCACTCCCTGCACCAAGTGCCTATCCGCTGCAGATCTTCCTGTATTTCGCTACAATTTTCTAATGCAGCAACTTCTCTGTATACTACAGCATCATCCGCGAAAAGCCGCATGGAACTTCCGACACTATCTACTAAGTCATTTATATATATTGTGAGAAGCAATGGTCCCATAACACTCCCCTGTGGCACGCCAGAGGTTACTTTAACGTCTGTAGACGTCTCTCCATTGATAACAACATGCTGTGTTCTGTTTGCTAAAAACTCTTCAATCCAGCCACACAGCTGGTCTGATATTCCGTAGGCTCTTACTTTGTTTATCAGGCGACAGTGCGGAACTGTATCGAACGCCTTCCGGAAGTCAAGAAAAATAGCATCTACCTGGGAGCCTGTATCTAATATTTTCTGGGTCTCATGAACAAATAAGGCGAGTTGGGTCTCACACGATCGCTGTTTCCGGAATCCATGTTGATTCCTACATAGTAGATTCTGGGTTTCCAGAAATGACATGATACGCGAGCAAAAAACATGTTCTAAAATTCTACAAGAGATCGACGTAAGAGATATAGGTCTATAGTTTTGCGCATCTGCTCGACGACCCTTCTTGAAGACTGGGACTATCTGTGCTCTTTTCCAATCATTTGGAACCCTCCGTTCCTCTAGAGACTTGCGGTACACGGCTGTTAGAAGGGGGGCAAGTTCTTTCGCGTACTCTGTGTAGAATCGAATTGGTATCCCGTCAGGTCCAGTGGACTTTCCTCTATTGAGTGATTCCAGTTGCTTTTCTATTCCTTGGACACTTATTTCGATGTCAGCCATTTTTTCGTTTGTGCGAGGATTTAGAGAAGGAACTGCAGTGCGGTCTTCCTCTGTGAAACAGCTTTGGAAAAAGGTGTTTAGTATTTCAGCTTTACGCGTGTCATCCTCTGTTTCAATGCCATCATCATCCCGTAGTGTCTGGATATGCTGTTTCGAGCCACTTACTTATTTAACGTAAGACCAGAACTTCCTAGGATTTTCTGTCAAGTCGGTACATAGAATTTTACTTTCGAATTCAATGAACGCTTCACGCATAGCCCTCCTTACGCTAACTTTGACATCGTTTAGCTTCAGTTTGTCTGAGAGGTTTTGGCTGCGTTTAAACTTGGAGTGGAGCTCTCTTTGCTTTCGCAGTAGTTTCCTAACTTTGTTGTTGTACCACGGTAGGTTTTTCCCGTCCCTCACAGTTTTACTCGGCACGTACCTGTCTAAAACGCATTTTACGATTGCCTTGAACTTTTTCCATAAACACTCAACATTGTCAGTGTCGGAACAGAAATTTTCGTTTTGATCTGTTAGGTAGTCTGAAATCTGCCTTCTATTACTCTTGCTAAACAGATAAACCTTCCTCCCTTTTTTTATATTCCTATTAACTTCCATATTCAGGGATGCTGCAACGGCCTTATGATCACTGATTCCCTGTTCTGTACATACAGATTCGAAAAGTTCGGGTCTGTTTGTTATCAGTAGGTCCAAGATGTTATCTCCACGAGTCGGTTCTCTGTTTAATTGCTCGAGGTAATTTTCGGATAGTGCACTCAGTATAATGTCACTCGATGCTCTGTCCCTACCACCCGTCCTAAACATCTGAGTGTCCCAGTCTATATCTGGTAAATTGAAATCTCCACCTAAGACTATAACATGCTGAGAAAATTTATGTGAAATGTATTCCAAATTTTCTCTCAGTTGTTCTGCCACTAATGCTGCTGAGTCGGGAGGTCGGTAAAAGGAGCCAATTATTAACCTAGTTCGGTTGTTTAGTGTAACCTCCACCCATAATAATTCACAGGAACTATCCACTTCTACTTCACTACAGGATAAACTACTACTAACAGCGATGAACACTCCACCACCGGTTGCATGCAATCTATCCTTTCTAAACACCGTCTGTACCTTTGTAAAAATTTCGGCAGAATTTATCTCTGGCTTAAGCCAGCTTTCTGTACCTACAACGATTTCAGCTTCGGTGCTTTCTATCAGCGCTTGAAGTTCCGGTACTTTACCAACGCAGCTTCGACAGTTGACAATTACAATACCGATTGCTGCTTGGTCCCCGCATGTCCTGACTTTGCCCCGCACCCGTTGAGGCTGTTGCCCTTTCTGTACTTGCCCAAGGCCATCTAACCTAAAAAACCGCCCAGCCCACGCCACACAACCCCTGCTACCCGTGTAGCCGCTTGTTGCGTGTAGTGGACTCCTGACCTATCCAGCGGAACCCGAAACCCCACCACCCTATGGCGCAAGTCGAGGAATCTGCAGCCCACACGGTCGCAGAACCGTCTCAGCCTCTGATTCAGACCCTCCACTCGGCTCTGTACCAAAGGTCCGCAGTCAGTCCTGTCGACGATGCTGCAGATGGTGAGCTCTGCTTTCATCCCGCTAGCGAGACTGGCAGTCTTCACCAAATCAGATAGCCGCCGGAAGCCAGAGAGGATTTCCTCCGATCCATAGCGACACACATCATTGGTGCCGACATGAGCGACCACCTGCAGATGGGTGCACCCTGTACCCTTCATGGCATCCGGAAGGACCCTTTCCACATCTGGAATGACTCCCCCCGGTATGCACACGGAGTGCACATTGGTTTTCTTCCCCTCTCTTGCTGCCATTTCCCTAAGGGGCCCCATTACGCGCCTGACGTTGGAGCTCCCAACTACCAGTAAGCCCACCCTCTGCGACTGCCCGGATCTTGCAGACTGAGGGGCAACCTCTGGAACAGGACAAGCAGCCATGTCAGGCCGAAGATCAGTATCAGCCTGAGACAGAGCCTGAAACCGGTTCGTCAGACAAACTGGAGAGGCTTTCCGTTCAGCCCTCCGGAATGTCTTTCGCCCCCTGCCACACCTTGAAACGACCTCCCACTCTACCACAGGTGAGGGATCAGCCTCAATGCGGGCAGTATCCCGGGCAACCACAGTCGTAGTCCGATCAGGGGATGCGTGGGACGAGCTGGCCGTCCCCGACAAACCCCCATCCCGACCCCCACAGTGATGCCCATTGGCAACAGCCTCAAGCTGTGTGACCAAAGCCAACACTGCCTGAAGCTGGGAGCGAAGGGATGCCAACTCAGCCTGCATCCGAACACAGCAGTTGCAGTCCCTATCCATGCTAAAAACTGTTTTGCTAAGAACGTCTGAACTAATCTACAGAGAGCGCAAACAAATCGACAAAATTTAAACGGTTATTAAAATACAAGATTGCCTAGTAAATGCAGTAATGCTGCTACTTGCGCACTGCTGACACTGCTCGGCGGCGGAAGGAGACTAAGCGAAATTACACTATTCAGGTACTAAAACACGATGCTACAACTCTCAAATACTATAATACGCTCGAAATTTATGAATTAAACAATGCAAGTACCAAAAACACGCAAAGAAATTAAGAATTAAACTATGTAACAAATGAGTGAGCTAGGAGTATACGACTTGCTGCTGCAGCTGCTTATCCAACGGCGGCAGGGAGCACACTGACTGCGACCAACCGACACTGGCCGTTCAAAACAAAACAGTAGACAAACGACTTCGCGAATTTACACTACTCAGGTACTAAAACGCGATGCTACAACTCTCAAATACTATAATACGCTCGAAATTTATGAATTAAACAATGCAAGTACCAAAAACACGCAAAGAAATTAAGAATTAAACTATGTAACAAATGAGTGAGCTAGGAGTATACGACTTGCTGCTGCAGCTGCTTATCCAACGGCGGCAGGGAGCACACTCAATCGTTGTTTTGATTGTATTGATGTTCATCTTATATACTATACGTATTAAGATAAGTCGTAAGTTCAGTATCGCCTTGCATATTCCAGCATTCTACGACATCCAAACTGATCTTCCCCAAGGTCGGCTTCTCCCAGTTTTTCCATTCGTCTCTACAGAATTCATGTCAGTATTTTGCAGCCGTGCCTTATCAAAGTGATAGTTCGGTAACTTTCACACCTGTCAACACCTTCTTTCTTTGGGATTGGAATTATTATATTCTTCTCGAAGTCTGAGGGTATTTGCCTGTCTCATACATCTCGCTCACCAGAGTTTAGTCAGGACTGGCTCTCCCAAGGCTATCAGTAGTTCTAATGGAATGTTGTCTACTCCCGGGACCTTGTTTCCACTTAGGACTGTCAGTGCTCTGTCAAATTCTTCACGCAGTATCATATCTCCCATTTCATCTTCTCCTACGTCCTCTTCCATTTCCATAATATTGCTCTCACGTACATGGCCCTTGTATAGACTCCCTATATACTCTTGCCATCTTTCTGCTTTCCCTTCTTTGGTTGCATCTGGTTTTCCATCTGGGATCTTGATATTCATACAAGTGATTCTCTTTTCTCCAAAGATCTCTTTAATTTTCCTGTAGGCAATATTTATCTTACCATTAGTGACATATGCCTTTACATCCATACATTTATCCTGTAGCCATCTCTGCTTAGCCGTTTTACACTTCCTGTCGACCACAATTTTGAGACGTTTGTATTTCTTTTCGCCTGCATTTTTATATTTGCTCCTTTAGTCAGTTAAATTCAGTATCTCTTCCGTTACCCAAGGATTTCTATTAGCCCTAGTCTTTTTATCTACTGCCTTAACTATTTCATCTCTCAAAGCTACCTATTCGTCTACCGTATCTCTTTCCCCTTTTCTTGTCAATCGCTCCTAATTATCTCTCCAAAACTTTCTGTCACCTCTGGTTCTTTCAGTTTATCCAGGTCCCATCGCCTAAAATTCCTACCTTTTTGCAGTCGACTGTGCATAACCAACAAATTTTGGTCAGAATCCACATAGCCCCTGGAAATGCCTTACAATTTAAAACTTGGTTCCTGGTGATAACATTCTTTAATTCGTATGATTTAAGAGCCAGAAGTGTTCCACAAGTTTAGTTAGAAACAGAATGCTGTGAACAGTTATGATAGGTATATTTGTGTCATAGCAAAATACTGAAGTATACTGCAAGTTGAGTTTCACACGTATGCACCAGACCGCAACGGTCTACCAGCGGTCTGCGTGCAGGGCGCTCTGGTTGACATGGAGTGGCTGGGCCTGGTTCAGTGCAGCCAAATTGACAGCAAAGCGGCTGCCGGGCCCCGCAGAGAGCAGACACGGGCGGCGGGTTTGCCGGCGGTGGCGATGTTTGCGGCGCAGCGCGCTGAGTGGAGGTGCTCGCTAGCTGCGCGGCTGCGGCTGCGGCTGTGGTTGGCCCCAGGAGCCGGCGCTCTAATTGCCGCTGCCGCCACCACTGCCGCCTCTAACCAGCAGCGGAGTCCTGCCGACCGCAAAGTGGCTCTGCCGACTCCTCCAGCCTGCGAAACTCACAGGCCAATGATTGCAAGTAAACATCAGGCTGAAAAACTAGTCGGAAAGAAACCGACAATCTGAACGTTATACCATGAGGCTCTCATTAAACTGAGGGCATTACGAGTGCTGCAATGAGGATTGTATGCATGACATGAAGCTGAAACATCGTAGATATTTGTTTATTAACGACATGCTCCATTATACACTATTTGTAATACCACATGTAAGTATTTATTGTGTGCGGGGATGTGCGTGTAATGTAACGTTTGTGTTGCATGATAATGATGGAGATGATGAGAGAAGGGTCTGGTACCGGGCGCCGCGGGTTTAAATCCACGCCAGACGTCACGGACCTCGACTACCACTAGAGGTCTCTACAGCCGTCGCACCATAACCCGTGGCTGCCCAAGTTCCTGGCTCGCGTGTAAAGTGAGGCCGCCACAGTGGAGCACGTGGTCGCAGCAGCCAGTAGCGACGTGTCTTATCCTGTATATAAGCGCCTACCTTTCGCTCAGCTAGGCTTCTACCTCACCATTTATGGCCATCCTCTCCACCTCACTCCAACCCTCAAATACCTTGGCCTCACCCTCGACCGCCACCTCACCTGGACTCCCCATCTCCTTACCATCCAACACAAAGCTCACAACAGACTCCACCTCCTGAAACCCCTGTCCGGCCGGACGTGGGGTCTGCATCCTTCCACCATCCTTCACACCTACAAATCCTTGATCCGCCCCATCCTCTGTTATGCCAGCGTAGCTTGGATTTCCGCCCCTCCATGGTTTTATAAAGCCCTCCAAATCCTCGAACGGCATGCGCTCCGCCTCGCCTTCCGCATCAGCTTTCCATCCCCCACGCGCATCCTCTATGACCTCATCCCCTTCCCTCAGCTTCTCTTTTCCTTGAACACATCCGCACTCTATATAATGTCCGCCGCCTTGATCCCCCTCACCCCCTGGTGTCTCCCTTCATCTCCAAACAGTTGCCGCGCCTTTACCGTTGCGTCCCACCCTCTCTCCATCTCCACACCCTCCATCTCCTTTCCCAATGCAACTTCCACCATCTACCCCTCCCGGATGATGAGCTTCGCCCTGACATCTACCCTTCCTACCAACTCTAACCCCATCTTCCTGCCTCATCCTCAGGGCTCCCTCTCCTCCCCTCCTCCTGAGCGGCTTCCACATCCTATTCCCCCTCCCTCTCTTGTGCCCCCTTTCAGTGTCTCTGTACTTCCTCCTGCGTTGTCTTCCCCCTTCATCTCCTGCCCCAACAGTCTCCTGCCTCTTGGTGTACCCACTGATGCACCTCCTCTTTTCTTCCTGCCCCCTCCCCTGCTGCACCTTGCTCTCCCCTCCTTTTCCATCCTCTCCAGCCTCTCCCTCAGCAGGTCCCGTCTGGCAGTTATATTCTTCATCACGTGTGCTCCAAGTGGGTTTAAAGTGTGTTGTTCCAGAGTGTTTTTAATAGTGTTGTCGACTTTTAACCCGTGTGTGTGCCTTCAGTGTCTTCTTCGTGTTTTAAGAATCACCAACTGTGATTTTTAACTTTATCTCGACTTTTTTAATTGCCCCCACGAACGTCTCCATGTCAGTGTATTTTGACCTCCATTATCTCCCGTTACTCTTTTTTATGTCCCCTTTTTTATTGATTTATATGTAACATTTAATTCTTGTAATAATTGTCTTGTCACTCGGCTGAATAGTGGCGGATTGTGCTGCTGACAGCCCTCCCCTGCCCATATGGGTCAAGGGAATTAAATCACAATAAAGGAAAAAAGAAGAAAAGCTCTGCTAGGCAGTCTGAAATTCGTGGAGTCTATCGACACCTCGACAACAGACAGCGTGTTTACAGTACTTTGTTTTCGGTACTAGTGGACGTTGTGGATCCGTTTGGTTGTCTCTTGTCACCCCGTTTCTCTTGCATGTTGTCATCGTTAGGTCTCGCTCGGTCGTCCATCGTTGTTCGTGTCCATCGATTCCCGTTCGTTTGTTGTTCGCGGGCCGCTGCCGCTTGGTCCCGCCGTGCTTCTTTTTCGGCAGCCCCACCACTGTTCCGGTCGCAGTTACAATGTTTTGGTGACGAGGTAAACAGTGGTATTTGTTAGCATGGAGGCGAAGTTGGTCTGTCTTCTGGAACAACAGCAGCAGCTCATGGAGCAGCAGCAGCAGCTCCAGTTAGACATCTTATAACAGTCTCTGCGGTTCCTAACGGACAAAGTCGAAGCCCGGTACGCATTCCCACAACAGCATCCGAGTCCTAGAGTGTCCGATGCTTTCCCACATCCGCCGTCGTTCCCACCATTTAATGACGCTAAAGAAGACCGGAAAACATATTTATATCGGCTGAAGCAACGTTTCACGGCTTTTCCAGTCACAGATGACTCCTTGCAGCGGTCGTTGTTTTTGTCTTGGGCCTCCCCAGACATGTTCCTTCTTCTCCACAAGTTGGCACCCGTGTCCGATCATGTGGCTTTCTTCCAGGAGAATATGCCTTTTGCTAACAAACTATTATTCCCAGCGCTACCATGTGATCGATTCTCGGCTAGAGTTCCACCAGTACCATAAACAGCCTGGTCAATCGTATCGTTCCTGGGTCACAGACTTTCAGGGTCTCAGCTGTCGATCCGATTTCACGTGCACCAATCAGCAGTGTAAGGCTTTGTATGCGGACTCCCTGATACGGGATGTGGTGGTTCAGCTGGCTCCCAATCATGAAATCCGCACTGCGGGGTTGACACTCGATAACCCCTCCTTGAAAGAGATTCTCAACATTGCCCACTCCTTTGAAATTCCTCAAGAAGCTAACGAGCGTCTTATGGCGTGGCCGCAGGTGTCGGCGATCGAGTCGTCTCGGCGGATTCCGTCCTCGCGACGTCGATGTGACCCAACCGACAGAGACCAACGCCGTCAGGACTTCTCGTTGTCCCATGTCTCTATGGCATCTGCGCCTCCGGTCCCCCCTCGTCGCCGGTCGCGTGGCCCACTTCCCTCTTGCCCCCAGTGCTGTACTGCACATTCTCGAGCTGATTGTTCCCCACCGCTGGAAAACGTGCACGCTGTGAAACAAGGAGGGCCACATCCAATCTGTTTGTCGTATTCGCTCGACTCGCTCCAGTCCTGCACCTCCTGGGCCTCAAGATACCGTCCATGCTCTGGAGTCGGTCATCCCACAGGATGAACCGTCAACGTGGACGCTTTACCTCACGCTCTGCCTTTCCACTGAGGATGCCAGTTTTCATGTCGACACTGGGGCCACCCCTGATTAATATGGTGATATACGCCCGGCTGTGCTCTCCTGAGTGGTCACCTCCCTCTCGTCATTTGGTCGCCTACGGAGATGGTTCTATTCCCCTTTCACGGGCAGTTCGTCAGCGTTACGCCCCCAGCGCGGCCATGTGGGCCCACGTGTACGGTCGACAGCCAGGGTGGACGCTCTCCACGGTCGTCGCGGCCCATGGGTGGCGTGTGACTTCGGTACAGGCTTTGAAAGGATTGGAACGCCGCAATCATAATCAGCTCCGCCCGCGTGCCCCTGCGGGACTGCCGCCGCCTCCTCCTCCTCCTCCTCCTCCTCCTCCTCCTCCTCCACTACCTCCTTTGGGTACGGACATGGTACGTTGAGTCGCCACCATTACCCCCAGTTGCTGTCTCCCCACAGGCCTGCCGCCAGCCCTCACCACTCCGAGGTGGTTCGGTGGCTCCCTCCGTCGCCCTGGCTTCTGGGTCGGCGGTCATCGACACCTCGGACGTCCTTTCCTCCCCGCCAACGGCGGTTGATGGGTCCGCGTCTTCTTCCATGTGTCGCTCACCTCGGCACCGTCCTGGGTGTTTCCGTTCCTACGCGCAAGTTTCAGGAGGGAGGGATGTGGTACAGAACGCCGTGGGTATTGAATCCGCGCCAGACGTCACGGACCTCGATTACCACTAAAGTGCGCGTCATTTATATTGGCGGCCGAGTTTAGGTTCGTTCTGCGCATCTGACGTCACAAAACAGTCAGCCAATGAACAGAGAACGACGTTGCCAGATCTCGACTGCAGTGCAGAGCATGGACGAGTGTCTTCAGTTTCAGAAACGTTCAGTCATAAATAAAGTAGTAGAACAAAAGCAATGTCTTGATAGCAGACATTCTTTTATAGTAAGTTTGGAAAAAGCATTCTTTATACCAATTGCTTCATATTCTATTAATTAATTAAACCAAACAAGCAATAAGACTCATAATTCAGGCGATAGCAAGGAAAGGTGTTTGTATCACTCTCACGAACCGCTTCTTGCAATAAAGAACGGCGGCAATTGTTTATTTCCTATTGTACTTCGACGAAGCGTGAGTAATTCATAGTCATACCAACAGTGTTTGTCAGTATTTTGCGTGACGTGTTGTAGCCCTCACAGCATTCCGTCAAAGAACGAGCAGCCATGGCGTAACGGTTAAGGTGTTAAGACTGCTGTGTAAAAGGTTGTGAGTTCAAACCCGGTGTGATGCTTTATATTTTGATTATTTGAAAACAATATCGAAGTGCCCTACTTCACGAATTATATTCTTTTGAATGCAATTTTTTTAAATTTCTAGTGCTTTGTCTCTTCATTAACCCTTTCGCTGCTGCAGACACGTGCTCCCCGCATTCCGCGCTGTGCGCGATTTTGTCATCACTGCACTGCTCGCCTGTGCAGACACATCGTGTTCCCACTCTTTTGACACACTTATCATTCGATTTCACAAAAACTATTTGGCCCAAAAATTTGATTTTTACACTTCTTCTTGACTGGTACCTTCCCCCCATAAATGACTTAATTTTGTTTCGATGTTCAACGCAGTTATTACGCAGCATTAAATGTAGTAAACCATTGCACGAAATTTTGAAGAGTTTGCAGAGGTAGAAGTCAGTAGCGTATACTTCCCGTATGGTCGATTTTAGTTGCCACAATGTTGAGAATAAAATGTGGACAAGATACCTAAATTTCATATAAAATTTACTGTATAACAATATCTCATTTAATTTAAGTACCACATAGGTGTCGTATGTAATATTGAGAAATATTCTGTCTTTCGCGACAGTAATAAAAGTTTTATTTACACCGGACGCGTTTGGCTTTATTTTAAAGCACTTCAGTCAATGAAAAGTATGGCACATACACAATGGTACACATGTTCTCTTTCTTGTTTTTGTTCCACAGTCGCAGTTTTACCAATGGTACTGAAATACTTCTGCAACTGTAATAAGCGACTTATTTAGACCAGACGTGTTTCTCTCTTTTGAAGCATCTTCAGAGGACAGTATTTTGTCTCCTCCATTGCCAAGTCACCTTTCGTAGTTTTGTGCTGCGGTAACACAATATTCAACGTTTGTGTTGGCTGATCAGTGTTTTAGCAAATAAATGATGTTTGTGTGTGCCACACACAAAAATTATATTTCACATAGCTCAGAGCACTTCACTGATAGACGGTATATTCAAGTCCTAATGTTTTTGTAAGTCCACAGTTTTGTTTAACGTATTTTGTCTACTTCCTTGTGATTGATTAAAGTGCTTTAAAATAATGCCAAACGTGCTCAGTGTAAATAAAACTTTTGTTACAGTCGCGAAAGACGGAATATTTCTCAATATTACATACGACACCTATGTGGTACTTAAATGAGATATTGTTATACAGTAAATTTTATATGAAATTGTGGCAACTTAAATCGACCATACGGAAAGTATACTCTATGGACTTTCACCTCTGCAAACTCTTCAAAATTTCGTGCAATGGTTTACTATATTTAATGCGTTGAACATCGAAGTAAAATTAAGTCATTTATGGGGGGAAGGTATCAGTCAAGAAGATGTGTAAAAATCTAATTTTTGGGCCAAATAGTTTTTGTGGAATCGAATGATAAGAGTGTCAAAGCAGTCGGAACACGATGTGTCTGCACAGGCGAGCAGTGCAGTGACAAAATCGCACACAGCACGGAATGCAGGGAGCACGTCTTTGAAGCAGCGGAAAGGTTAATGCGGCCGTGGTGGCTTTAATTCATGAATTGCGCGCTCCCCCCTAAACGTAAGCTTGCGAACTATGCTATACTATGGCGCTGCTTCTATTGGCGCATGCGTCGTGTGCAACTGGCAACGCAGCAATCTCCCGCGTCTGGGTGGGAATGCGCGAGCCGCCAAGATAAAAGAATTCAACTATAGAGGTCTCTACAGCCATCGCGCCGTAAGCCGTGACTCCACACACACATTCCTGCCTCGCGTATAACGTGAAGGCGCCACGGTGGAGCACGTGATCCGAGCAGCCAATAGCGACGTGTCGTGTCATGTATATAAGCGCCTGCCTCTCGCTCAGCTAGGTAGTCTGAAATTCGCGGAGTCTATCTACATCTCGGCAACAGACAGCTTGATTACAGTACTTCGTTTTCATTACTAGTGGACGTTGTGAAATGGTTTGGTTGTCTCTTGTCACCCCGTTGGTCGCTCGGTCGTCCGTCGTTGTTCGTGTCCCTCGTTTCCGTTCGTGTGTTGTTCGCGGGCCGCTCCCGTTTGGTCCCGCCGCGCTTCGTTCTCAGCAACCATGCGACCGTTCCGATCGCGGTTACAACAAAGGGAGAGGATGAAAACCGGCGCCGGCACATAATCTACTCCTCGCAAATAGCACCAAGGCCGTTGCCAAGCTTAACGTTCCCATCCGACGGACGAATCATCATCAACAGTCTCACATGCCCTCTCACATCATGAGACACTGCGGAGAGGTTCGTTACTTAAAAAAGGTGCTCAGAACCTTACGCCACCACCTCTCCTCCTTGTCGGCCACTACCGGTCGTGAAAATCTTTTTCATCACCAGAATTTGAACCCTTTACCCCCTGGGACTAGCTCCTACGCACAAGCGTGCGTTAGAAACCGCAGCCACGGACGCGGGCTAAAATAGAATGTTATTAATTGGTGCGCTCGAGGAAAAAATAACAGCTTCATTTCCCGCCACCACCGAAAATATGGCGTTGTAAACAGTCAGACTGTGAAATGTTTCCCGTTTTGATATCAGTACGCTGTTTGTCGCTTGTTGAAGCGTGTTGATTACTTTTTTTGAAGCGACTCTTGCTGTAGTAGCAGAGCTGCATTGAGGGGATATCACTAACAGAAATGCATCACTGAAAAATTATAACAGATAAATGATATCGGCAATCGATAACTCGCTGCTTTATACGATTCAGCATAGTCTTGGAGGTCTGTCCGCGCAGTGTGTATCACCACGTGCGAGGGATTTAGCCACCACAACAGCTGCATGGTAACGGGCGTTGTCATCCAGGAAGACAGTGGCGGGCACCTACGAAAGGTGTACATGTGGTCGTAGTACATCTTCTATCCTCTGGTCATCAACAGCATTATTCCTGTCATCAATGAACGTAGTAGCTTCCATGTCCCTATCTAACACGAATCCCTTAGAAACTATGACCCTACCAACACCAAAATGCAACGAATACCCTTAAAAACTGAAACTGTTGAATACCACTTTCCCTTATTCATTCTTGGTGTACAGGGTGTTCGGAAACTCCGTTTACAAAGTTGTTGGAATTGTAGACGGGAATGAGTGGATAATGTTTTGAACTGGAACCCACGTTCCCAATGGTGCCTTTTCAGTGCTACAACCATTTCAAAACATGTTGGTGACACGACTACTTTTCAAGTAATCGACTAGGCGTGACACAGTACACTCATTAGCAGCGAGAGAAATTACTAGTGTACTCTTTGGCGGATTCTGTTCTACATGATGCAATACGGTCTATTCCAGTTCGAGTGCGCGGCTTTTCCTTGGAGAGCCACATCCACGTCTGCTGACAGTGAAGGACCCTTTCTCGAAGCCGATGCGTAATTGTGCCGGAAAGGTATGGGATGGAACCGGGCGTTGTGGAGAACGATCATGATAATGGTGACGAGGAGCTCTTCCAGTAGCGTGAGCTTCGCCATTCAGAAGGATCGCGTCCGTGTACTCTGCAAACGTTTATTTAACCACGTTGCTCTAACACTCACAGACAGCTGAATGAGGCTCGAACCAGGCCAGAGACATCAAATGACATCAACTATTCCGACCACCACGACTACTACGTTGCATACCCACTTGGAAAATATGTTTCCAAAGGGCTGTCACGCGGAAACGGTATGTTCCTAGACATGGGCTTCTGTTCAAAATAAAATGCTATGTACTCACTCCCCTCTACAATTCATAGAAGTTTGTAACGGCAATTTCCTAAGGGCATGAAATATCGTTGTTCACTCTACAATGAAATGAGGGCGCCTCTGTTACGCGGTGATCAGTACACACACTGCCGAACATCCGCCAGGCATCTGGAGTAAGGATTGTTGTTTCTTAATCTCCATTAAACAATTACAGAGGCAATTCTAAACTTCTTAGGCAGCTCGAAGTTTGGTGGGCAACTGCCTCACAAACACATTTGATTTCATCATATAATGGAGGCAAAGAGAGCGTCCTCATTTTTATATGGCTAATCGTTCATGGCTGATCTTACGTCGAGCTACGATGAACATTTCCTATGTTTCGCGACCAACAAAATCTTGAAACTCTGACACACTCCGTTTCTGAAACTCTAAATTGTGTCCATCTTCCTTGCAGACATACGAGTATTCTGTTCGGGAAAATTTCTTCAATGTGTACTACTCAGAACGATAGAGAAACATGGCTGATACATGCCCAATGCGTTGCTTTTGTCACTTCTGAATCACTTGTGTATTCGAAGCAAGGTGCACTCTTATCCTAAACACGTAGTAGAATGTCGAGGGACTAATCAGCCATGATGGCTGCTAACAGTAATAGTTCATATTTCTGCTTCCTAATATTTATCTTTCGTCGGTTGGGCTTAATTTCCAGAAGCTCGTATTAGTTATGTGGTGAACACTAGCATGATACGCTCACCAGACAAAACATTCGTCACTCCTTTAAAAGGGAACACTGAATTCGCTGTAATATACAGAACTGGTACCAAGCATCCATCTGGCGCTGCACTGCTGACATACTTCACTGCACTGAAACTATGTGTGTGTGTGGTTATATGAGATCAGCGCAGCAAAGTGGTCGGACGTGGACACGTGACAGAAAGTCTGAAGTTGTCTGATTTCTTAGTTTATCAACGTGGACTTTCCAACGTGTGTACAAGGAATACACGCATCCGTGAAATTTGAAGCAGCAAAATTGGTCGTAAAAAGACCATAAGCGCAGTGGAGAAGAAGAGTATCACTGCTTGTCAATGATAATCGGTTTTAAGTTCGACAGGGTTTACTGCTGCCAATGAATGATGCACGCACATATCAATCAGTTTCCGAATGAACATTCAGCTGGGAACTGCGTGCAATGGACATTTTGATACGCGTACCTCGCAAAAGCGTCACATTTTCAGCAGGCCGAGCAACACAGAAACTAGGCATTGTCTGAACTGAAGATTCTATTGCAGTCAGACGAATCGCGACTTTCGTCTTTTCAAATGATGCAAGGCGTGGAGGGCACCGGCGGCCCAATGGAACGTTAACCTGCAGTGTGTGGTGGGCGAAGTTCTGTCTGTAGCTGTTCTCCAATGTTTCGGTTGCGTTTTTGTACCACGACTTGGGCCACCTCTTAATGGTCCATTCTAAGGCAGCCTATCAAACAAGCGAATTTTTTTGATTTTTTTGGAGAAAGTAAGGAACCAATCAATGTTCCGATTTTGAATGAAATTCAGCGAGCATTAAGCCATCCAAAGTTGCTCTTTCCAAAATGAGATCTCCATGACGGAAGTCCTCCAGTCGTATCAAAAGACATACAGTCTTCATCTGCAGGAATTTCCGGACGGAGTAATAGCACAGTTTCTTGAAATTTGAAAAAAATAATAAAATAGCGGACGTTTGAAGCAAAGATGTAGTTTTGCCGTGTTTCTACCATGTTTTTGCGATAAAAAATGAATAAACTAGCCTCTTAGTCTTTGCGGCCATGTCCGAGGAATAATTCAATTAAACTTCAGAAAGATATATTCATTAGTGCACCGGAATTCCATTCCGTCAGCTTCAAATACAGTGTATCTCAAGCTAATGGCTCTCCATTCCTCTCAGCTTGATATATACTGTACAGGGTGTTTCACAATGAATATGCGCGTTTTAGCGCTTTGTAGCATTTATTGTATACAACCTACAACTATAAACTGTACATCAAATGAAAGAGCAGCTCAAACAGTTTTGTTTGTATAACTTTGCGCAAAGGGAAGAGTATGGAATGACCAAGAGTAAGTGAAGGACGCGTTGAACGAGTGAGAGTATTTGACGCGGAGATCCAAGAAACCCCTTCGGAAGGCTAGTCGTCAATTGGCAGTTCCAGTGAGTCTGTATGGAAACATTTAACGAGATGCTTAAACTACGTTCTTATCGTTTTCGGTTCTTACAAGTTCTAAAGACTACAGATTATAGTTTACGTGCCAACTTTGCAAACGAAATGTTGCTGCATGATGATGAAGATCTTCTGGATCGTGCCGTCTTCATTGATGAACCGACACTTCGCCTAAGTGGAGTTGGGGAAACATACACAATGTGCGCAACTGGAGTCATCGTAATGCAGCAACATTTCGTTTGCAAAGTTGGCACGTAAACTATAGTCTGTAGGCTTTAGAACTTGTAAGAACCGAAAACGATAAAAACTTAGTAATGGTAACGAAAACGAGGACTCCAAATTGCACCACGAGTGATGTGTTCAGTCACCCGATCTTAGTTACAAGAAAATGTGTGGGATTATATGCAACAGCAGACGAACGTGGCGGTCAACATCTACGCAATTTAGCAGCTCTACGTGATATAATAATCTACTAGCAAGAATGGATACCTTCATACGATGGTAATACAAAAACAATTATTTCATCAACAATTCATCACGTAGATATTCCCTCAGAGTTCAAAAAATGGCTCTGAGCACTATGGGACTCAACTGCTGTGGTCATAAGTCCCCTAGAACTTAGAACTACTTAAACCTAACTAACCTAAGGACAGCACACAACACCCAGCCATCACGAGGCAGAGAAAATCCCTGACCCCGCCGGGAATCGAACCCGGGAACCCGGGCGTGGGAAGCGAGAACGCTACCGCATGACCACGAGATGCGGGCTCTCTCAGAGTTGTTTGCGTGCAGTTTCACGTACAGAAACCAAAATCCTAGACGCCTCGGGGCTACACTCACCGGCCGGCGCGGGTAGGTACACTGAACACACCAAACAAATCATCTTACTATCTTATTCACAAAAATAGTTTCTCAAACACGTGCTGGTCTCTCACATTTTTGTGTGGGGTCTATTTTCGAAAAGTAAGTTAATAGTTGGTCTACTTCTCTTGGCTCCGAACAGGGTTTTTAGAAGGTTTCTCTCGGTTGGAAGCGAAATGCATGAACTGGAAACCTTATCCCAAATATTTTCGTTCGCGATCTCCTCTCAAGCACGACCAACTCGTCAGGTGTTTAACTGATAAGATCTGAACTCTGTAGTAGGCCGTGTCTCCCTCTTGTCTTTTGGGTAGGAAATGAAATTTATTGCCGGCGGCGGTGGTCTAGCGGTTCAGGCGTTCAGTCCGGAACCGCGCGACTGCTACGGTCGCAGGTTCGAATCCTGCCTCGGGCATGGATGTGTGTGATGTCCTTAGGTTAGTTAGGCTTAAGAAGTTCTAAGTTCTAGGGGACTGATGACCACAGATGTTAAGTCCCATAGTGCTCAGAGCCATTTGAACAATTTTTTAAAATTTATTTTTGATCAGAATATTTACTGGTATTGTGATCTTTAAAGACAGTTCGGTCTCTACGTCTCTATTCCTACACATTGGCGTGATTCAAGAATGTAGAACTACTTCCCTACCAGCATTAGAGAGACTCCAGAATGAATTTTCACTCTGCAGCCGAGTATGCGCTGATTCGAAACTTCCTGCCACATTCGAAGTGTGTGTGCTGACCAAAACGCTAACTTGAGATCTTTGCCTCACGCGGGAAGTTTTCTACCGAAGAGCTATTCGTACACGACCCATGAGCTGTCCTAACAGCCATAATTTCGCCAATACCTCATCTCCTACCTTCCAAAATTCACGGGAGGTCTTAGTTCTGGGAAGTTTGGAAAGATGAGGTACTGCCGAATTATGGCTGTGAGGACAGCTCATGTATCATGTACGGATAGCTCACCCGGTAGAATACTTCCTCGCAAAAGCAGAGGTTTCCGTTTCGAGTCCCGGTCCGATACACAGCTTAATCTGTTATAGAATTTCTATTTCATCCTGATTCTCGGCAAGAGTGCGTTCGGGGCGGGTTCCTTGTCTGCAAGACGAGTGTGAGATCTGGAATATCGCCGCATGTGATACTTAACAAGGATATTGGCAAATAATATCTCGTCTCTCACTTTAGTGACGACACAGAAAAAAGCCTGCGAAACACGTTCCTGACCAAAACGGAATAAGCAACTCCCCATAAAGCCAGGAGTAACATTGCAGGACGTTAAAAATTCAGGTTAGATAATACGGTACCATTCTTCAGTTGTGCTGTCCTCTTTTAGCCATATGAGAGACAGCGCGAGACGGAGAGGAATTTGGTACCTCAAAGCTGAAATGTCCAGAAGAGTGTGAAGTTACACCTACGTCACTGTAGACAGAACGAGCAACGCCTCGGAACTCGTTACATGTTATTGTGCATGTCAATACGTGGGAATGTGTGTGTGTGTGTGTGTGTGTGTGTGTGTGTGTGTGTGTATGTGTGTGTGTGTGTGTGTGTGTGTGTGTAAGTGTCGCTTGCTCGGTAGCGAGAAAGTGGACGGCTTTCCTCATATTGTTGGCGGCATAGCTGAGATGACGCAATTTTTATATTGTGTTCGCCTCGCCTCGCCTTTTCCGCTGGCACTCGTGCAAGCCGCAGACGAAGCGACAGCAAAAATTTTAAAACTGGGCAGGAAATAGGCCGCAGCAGCGACGCGGCTTTCCCTGTTGTCAGCAAAAATCAATTAAACGCTCGCCGCCTGACAGCGGCTCTGCGGATTTGTTGGCAATTGAAATTTATCATGTATCGCGTGTAGAAAAAAAAAAAAAAAGGAAAAAAACCGCTCGAGGCTGAAGCGCCAGTGTTGCAGAAAGAAACATTTGTCTGTATCCGTTCCATCATTCCACTAGTAAAACATTCACGTGGAATATTCCATCTGCGCACACGACTCCCCAACGGCAGGATGTGGGGATCGTCCTGACAAATCTGTGTTCGGGACCCGGACTAGCGTCGGATCTCCGCAAGTGCGTGCTTCATGCTATAATTCAAAGACGTAAATGCCGTTAAAATGCAGCTTGGCAAATCTAGTGCGTACTTGTTTCGTTTAAAGGTGGAGGTTACAGTAAAACTTCCCTTTCAAGACAGTGAGATAAAAACTAGACTTTCTTGAAATAAAATTGTAGGAGTACCTAATTCTAGCTTCTTTTTATGACGCCTAAATATCAAAGTGGTGCAAGGAGGCGAATTGATAATGTTTGGTGCTATATTTTAATATTTAAATTATGATTCTTTACAAGACAGATGAGCTGACCACGAAGTCATCCAGACACAGTGGTCACCACAGCTGCATGGATTACTCTAGTACGCATCCCGTGAGACCCACATTCTCAACTTATAGCACACGCTGATGATGTAGTGCCCGTACTCATTAGCCTCAATTCTCTTGGAATCTCGCTGATTCCTGCAAGTGTTCTACCTTGGTGTGCACCTACAGTGAAGGGCCCATTGGGCGTTATCGTCTTAATCACATAAGTGGTGTCTGTCTTTCAATTCCTGAAACATTTCTGTAACTCTTGTGACCCTACTTCAGCGCCCAAGCCGGCCGGTGTAGCTGTGCGGTTCTAGGCGCTTCAGTTTGGAACCGCGTGACTGCTGCGGTCGCATGTTCGAATCCTGCCTCGGGCATGGATGTGTGTGATGTGCTTAGGTTAGTTAGGTTTAAGTAGTTCTAGGGGACTGATGACCTCAGATGTTAAGTCCCATAGTGCTCAGAGCCATTTTTCAGCACCCAAAAAACAATAACATTTGTGGATGATCGACTGTCGGTATTGGCAAAAGATTTGTGTGGCATGTGAATTTCAATTCTGACAGCAACTAAAATCTGGGTTAAGAAATCTCCCATCGTCTCCGCCGGACGCTGTGGCCGAGCGGTTCTAGGCGCTTCAGTCCGGAACTGCGCTGCTGCTATGGTCACAGGTTCGAATCCTGTCTCGCGCATGGATGTGTGTGATGTCCTTAGGTTAGTTAGGTTTAAGTAGTTGTAAGTCTATGGAACTGATGACCTCAGATGTTAAGCCCCATAGGGCTTAGAGCCATTTGAACCATTTTGAACAATCGTCTCCATTCAGTCGGAAAATACAAAATACGTCACAAGATCCCATTGCTTAAATATGTTAGTTTGGATGGCAGTTAAGATGTAGTCCTCTTCCTACCTCTCACGAACTGTTACACCTAGATGGTCGTGAACGATTTTACTAAAATAGTCTGGAGGCTACTGTAAAGGAAACAGTTGCTTCCAAAGAAATGAAGTGCCACGTTAACGACGTTGGTTGGACTTTGTGGGTAGAACATCTAAAAAAATTAGGTAGGGGTTTCGTTTCAACCAGAGAGGAAGAACGTATAGATAAATCTAATAAATGAGCCCAATACCTTCCAGTTCCATTGTTCAAGATAGCTACGAATCACCATCCCGGTATGATTGGCGTCGCCAGTAATGTGTCTGTTGGTACTATTTTAACACCCTTCTCTGGTGAAGCAGGTCTGATTGTTACTAAGGATGGAACATCCCCATCCAAATCAGGCCCCTCCTACTTCCTCAGAGGGAAATATCGTGGCAGCTGGCGTTACAGCTGTTGTCAATGATAAGTACTGGTCAACGTAGACAACGCTATATACATTATTACATATTAATATTCAGATAAGAGGCAACAGTTGGTGAGTTCTGAGTAGCACTTTTTTCAAGTCGCTCGAGTAATTTTTCTTCGAACTAGTGGCAAGGAAAGGACTATCTTCTCGCAAGAGGCTATTGGCACATAATGTTTGATGGCTCGGAATCATTTCAACAGGAAACGTCTCTTGAAATATTGTTCTAGCTTGAGGTGCTTCATCGAGCAGCATCATTTCATCCCCTGCAACCCATTCAGTGTCCACACTGGGAATGAACACAGAAAAAGATTTTTTTTATTTCCACGGTACTTCCGGTACGAATAGGAGGTAATCATAATTCTCTGTAAACAACGTAAGTTAAAATCTATCTACCTTTTGAGGTATCGAAATGTAAATACACTTATCCATCAGAGATTACTGCCCCAGAAGAACTATGACTCTTAGGGGTCAAAAATCGTCTCCAACCCACGTTTCCTTAACTAATACTTCTTTTATCAAGTGTTATGCATGATTTTTTATTTGTTAGCAACCGGTTTCTCAGACCATCTTCAGGCTTTTTACCTCTGTAATACAGTAACACAGTAATACAGTAACATAACAACGTCTAAAATATGTCACAATGATTAAAAGCACGACGTTATAGCCATTGTGGCTGCTAGTAGCGGCTGACGGACCGAGATCTTCAGAAATAATGTTGTCACTGCTCAATAAGGCAGCTTTGGGCGAGATCATTTGCTGTAAGCTCCGCCTATCGCCTACAGCATTACATCATTGACGACCAATCATGCGTGACATATACTACATTGATTTGTTTACTCGAATTTATCAGAAGAATAGATACAGCGATAAATACATAAAAGAAACAAAATGACAATCATGTTATAATCTCTCTTGTGTGTAGACTGCCCGCTGTGGGCATTTGCAAGTACACGCTGGAGCAAAGACAGCTGTATTTGGTTGTTGTAGCAATGGCTGCCTCCTCGGCGATCCGCCTTCACCCATGGTCTCTGTGGTCAGCCTCGCTGTAATGCAACTATCGAAACTGGCAAGCCATTACTGAACGTGATCTGAGGGAAAGGCCAAAACCGGTTGCTAACAAATAAAAAATAAATTAAAAACACGACCGAGACTGTTTTCAATTCATTTATAGCATTTTATACCCATCGTTGTACTCCAATTACACAATACTTTCTACAATTTTAAAAGCTTAGTTTCAGTCTACGAGACTGCCAGATTTAAATCTTTATTTTTGTGGACTTTTCGTTGGCTGTGCTCCGTTGCAGGGCAGCAGTTACGAAGTACTGCACTTCCCGTCACTTTCCGTGCTATTTTAAGCAAACGATTGTTTTGCAAGGAGCGAAAATGCGTAAGGTTATCGCATCCCGCCGACGATGAGCTCAGTAGAGACGAAGCACAAGCACCGATATATAAGAACGGAGACGGAAATTGGTCATGTCCCGCACAAAGGAGAAATCCTCGTAGTTGTCTTGTCTTAGGAATAACTGGAAAACCGTACAGGGATATCTACAGCTACGTACATACTCCGCAATCCACCATACGGTGCGTGGTGGAGGGTACCTCTTACCATAACTAGCATCTTCTCTCCCGGTTCCACTCCCAAACAGAACGAGGGAAAAATGACTGCCTCTATGCCTCTGTACGAGCCCTAATCTCTCTTATTTTATCTTCGTGGTCTTTCCGCGAAATTTAAGTTGGCGGCAGTAAGATTGTACTGCAGTCAGCCTCAGATGCTGGTTCTCTAAATTTCCTCAGTAGCGATTCACGAAAAGAACGCCTCCTTTCCTCTAGAGACTCCCACCCGAGTTCCTGAAGCATTTCCGTAACTCTCGCGTGAAGATCAAACCTACCAGTAACAAATTTAGCAGCCCGCCTCTGGATTGCTTCTATGTCCTCCCTCAATCCGACCTGATAGGGATCCCAAATGATCGGGCAGTACTCAAGAATAGGTCGTATTAGTGTTTTATAAGAGGCCTCCTTTACAGATGAACCACATCTCCCAAAATTTTACCAATGAACCGAAGACGACTATCCGCCTTCCCCACATCTGCCATTACATGCTTGTCCCACTTCATATCGCTCAGCAATGTTACGCCCAAATATTTAATCGACGTGACTGTGTCAAGCGCTACACTACTAATGGAATATTCAAACATTACGGGATTCTTTTTCCTATTCATCTGCATTAATTTACATTTATCTATATTTAGAGTTAGCTGCCATTCTTTACACCAATCACAAATCCTGTCCAAGTCATCTTGTATCCTCCTACAGTCACTCAACGACGACACCTTCCCGTACACCACAGCATCATCAGCAAACAGACGCACATTGCTATCCACCATATCCAAAAGATCATTTATGTAGATAGAAAACAACAGCGGATCTACCAAGCTTCCCTGGGGCACTCCAGATGATACCCTCACCTCAGATGAACACTCACCATCGAGGACAACGTACTGGGTTCTATTACTTAAGAAGTCTTCGAGCCACTCACATACTTGGGAACCAATCCCATATGCTCGTACCTTCGTTAGGAGTCTGCAGTGGGGCACCGAGTCAAACGCTTTCCGGAAGTCAAGGAATATAGCATCCGTCTGATACCCTTCACCCATGGTTCGCAAGATATCATGTGAAAAAAGGGCGAGTTGCGTTTCGCAGGAGCGATCCTTTCTAAAGCCGTGCTGATGCATGGACAGCAACTTCTCTGTCTCAAGGAAATTCATTATACTCGAACTGAGAATATGTTCGAGAATCCTGCAACAAACCGATGTTAAGGATATTGGTCTGTAATTTTGAGGATCCGTCCTTCTACCCTTCTTATATACAGGCGTCACCGGTGCTTTTTTCCAGTCGCTAGGGACTTTACGCTGGGCAAGAGATTCGCGATAAATGCAAGCTAAGTAAGGAGCCAATGCAGTAGAGTACTCTCTGTTAAACCCAATTGGAATCCCATCAGGACCTGGCGATTTATTTCTTTTCAACCCATTCAGCTGCTTCACAACCCTAGGGATGTCTATCACTATGTCCTCCATACGGGAATCTGTACGAGACTCAAACGGCGGTATGCTTGTGCGATCCTCCAGTGTGAACGATTTCTCAAATGCTGAATTTAAGATTTCAGCTTTCGTTTTTCTGTCTTCCGTTGCCAGGCCATACTGATCAGTGAGTGACTGGATGGAAGCCTTCGACCCGCTTACCGATTTTACGTAAGACTAGAATTTCCTTGGATTTTCAGCAAGATCTTTTGCTAAGGTATGACGGTGGTAGTGGTTGAATGCTTCGCGCATCGCTCTTTTTAAAGCAGCACGAATCTCCACTAACTTTTGTCTGTCCTCATTCTCCCGATCTTTCTTGTACCGTGAGTGCAACTGCCTTTGCTTCCTGAGCGTTCTCCGAATTGCGCTGTTAAACCACGGTGGGTCTTTTCCGTCCGTAACCCACTTTTTCGGCACATAATTGTCCAATGCCTGATTTACAATGTGTTTAAAATTTGCCCATAATTCTTCCACGTCCATCGTACCGGAAGTAAATGAAGTCGCTTCATTTACTAAGTGGGATGCTAACAACCCCTTATGTGCTCTTTCTAGTAAGAATACTCTCCTAGCCTTCTTGACCGACTTTTTAACTTTCGTAACCATAGTCGTAATGATAACATCATGATCACTAATCCCTGTCTTAACACTGACACCGTCGATGAGGTCTGGTCTGTTCGTGGCTACCAGATCTAAAATATTTCCATTACTCATTGCCTGTCGATTTAGCTGCTCAAGACAGTTTTCGGATAATGTGTTCAAAAGTAAAAGGTCGTTGTAGCTAGGCTCAATACCGTTTCTTCCAAATGCACCAGAAACGCAAAATAATTTTATTTAAAAAGGCAGATTAAGTGGCACTAGAAGCCTTCCTAAGAGACAATCTCCATTCCTTCCGAACTGACTATGCAAATGTAGACGAGATGTGGCAATTGAGAGATTCGTACCTCATAAATTGGTAAGAGATGGAAGTGATCCCCCATGGTACACAAAACAGGTCCGAACGCTGTTGCAGAGGCGACGGAAAAAGCATGCGAAGTTCAGAAGAACGCTAAATCCCGAAGATTGACTAAAATTTACAGACGCGCAAAATTTGGCACGGATTTCAATGCGAGATGCCTTTAATAGGTTCCACAACGAAAAATTGTTTCGAAATTTGGTAGAAAATCAGAAGAAATTCTGGTCGTATGTAAAGTACACAAGCGGCAAGACGCAGTCAATACCTTCGCTGCGCAGTGCCGATGGTACTGTTCCCGACGACTCTGCCGCTAAAGCGGAGTTACTGAACGCAGTTTTCCGAAATTCCTTCACCAGGGAAGACCAATGGAATATTCCAGAATTTGAAACACGAACAGCTGCTAGCATGAGTTTCTTAGAAGTAGATACCTTAGGGGTTGCGAAGCAACTCAAATCACTTGATACGGGCAAGTCTTCAGGTTCAGATTGTATACCCATTAGGTTCCTTTCAGATTACGCTGATACAATAGCTCCCTACTTAGCAATCATACACAACCGCTCGCTCACAGATAGATCTGTACATACAGATTGGAAAATTGCGCAGGTCGCACCAGTGTTTAAGAAGGGTAGTAGGAGTAATCCATCGAACTACAGACCTATATCATTGACGTCGGTTTGCAGTAGTGTTTTGGAGCAAATACTGTATTCAAACATTATGAATCACCTCGAAGGGAACGATCTGTTGATACGTAATCAGCATGGTTTCAGAAAACATCGTTCTTGTGCAATGCAGCTTGTTCTTTATTCGCACGTAGTAATGGCCGCTATCGACAGGGGATCTCAAGTTGATTCCGTATTTCTAGATTTCCGGAAAGCTTTTGACACCGTTCCTCACAAGCGACTTCTAATCAAGCTGTGGGCTATGGAGTCTCGTCTCAGTTGTGCGACTGGCTTCGTGATTTCTTGTCAGTAAGGTCGCAGTTCGTAGTAATAGACGGCAAATCATCGAGTAAAACTGAAGTGATATCAGGTGTTCCCCAGGGAAGCGTCATGGGACCTCTGCTGTTCCTGATCTATATAAATGACCTGGGTGACAATCTGAGCAGTTCTCTTAGGTTGTTCGCAGATGATGCTGTAATTTACCGTCTAGTAAGGTCATCCGAAGACCAGTATCAGTTGCAAAGCGATTTAGAAACGATTGCTGTATGGTGTGGCAGGTGGCAGTAGACTCTAAATAACGAAAAGTGTGAGGTGATCCACATGAGTTCCAAAAGAAATCCGTTGGAATTCGATTACTCGATAAATAGTACAATTCTCAAGGCTGTCAATTCAACTAAGTACCTGGGTGTTAAAATTACGAACAACTTCAGTTGGAAAGACCACATAGATAATATTGTGGGGAAGGCGAGCCAAAGGTTGCGTTTCATTGGCAGGACACTTAGAAGATGCAACAAGTCCACTAAAGAGACAGCTTACACTACACTCGTTCGTCCTCTGTTAGAATATTGCTGCGCGGTGTGGGATCCTTACCAGGTGGGATTGATCGAGGACATCGAAAGGGTGCAAAAAGGGGCAGCTCGTTTTTTATTATCACGTAATAGGGGAGAGAGTGTGGCAGATATGATACGCGAGTTGGGATGGAAGTCATTAAAGCAAAGACGTTTTTCGTCGCGGCGAGATCTATTTACGAAATTTCAGTCACCAACTTTCTCTTCCGAATGCGAAAATATTTTGTCGAGCCCAACCTACATAGGTAGGAATGATCACCAAAATAATATAAGAGAAATCAGAGCTCGAACAGAAAGGTTTAGGTATTCGTTTTTCCCGCGCGCTGTTCGGGAGTGGAATGGTAGAGAGATAGTATGATTGTGGATCGATGTGAATTGCAGAGTAGTCATGTAGATGTAGAAAAGTAATTCACACGATGGCTTGTCTGTACCACTTGTAGTGAATCCATAGACATCCCAGTCTATACTAGGTAGGTTGAAGTCGCCTCCGACTGCCTTTGAATGATTCTAGAACTGTCACGGTGGACCCTGGTGGCCGACAATAACACCCAACAATTAACTTTATTTCCCCTAGCCCTGTTAAACGTCTCCAGATAACTTCACAATCACACTCTACTTCGACCTGAGTCAACTGCAATGAAGACACCACCTTCTACGGTGTCTAATCTGTCTTTCCGATACACGTTCCAACCCTCACTAAATATTTCAGAACTTCCTATCTCAGGGTTCAGCCAGGCCTCAGTCCCGACGATAATTTGCGCGCCACACGCTTCCTGGAGGGCAGAAAATTCAGGAACTTTATTCCGAACACTCTGAAAATTTATTGCTAATGTCTTGATAGCTGAAGTGTCTTTACACTGAGCGCGTCCTGATTTCCCTGCATGCGCGTCGACTGGTGTGTATTCATCAGGACACCTCGCACTACTGCCTAGCCTAAAAAAAAACCCATGTGCACGCCACAAGTACTCTGCTACCCGAGTAGCCGCTTCCTTTGTGTAGTGCACCCCTAACCTATCTAGGGGCGTCCTAAAATTCCCCACCCAATAGCGCAAGTCTATAAATCTGCAGCCAAGACCGTCAGAGAAACGACGAAGCCTCTGGTTGAGACCCTCCATTCGGCGCCAAACCAAAGGACCCCGATCCACTCTGGGAACGATGCTGCAAATAGAGAGCTCTGCTTGCACCCCGCGTGCGAGGCCAGCGGTCTTCACCAAATCCGCCAGCCGCCTGTACGTACTGAGGATCGCCTCAGTACTATGGGACTTAACATCTGTGGTCATCAGTCCCCTAGAACGTGGAACTACTTAAACCTAACTAACCTAAGGACATCACACGCATCCATGCCCGAGGCAGGATTGGAAACTGCGACCGTAGCGGTCACGCGGTTCCAGACTGAAGCGCCTAGAACCGCAGGTCCACGACACTTTGTTGATACTTTTTGCTCTTCCAGAAGTGTTGAACTTAGACGAATTTCGCGTGTGCGCACAAACGGAACATAGAATTTTTCGTGAAGAATCAGAATATTTTCGGTGTGGAATACAGCAGGGACTTGCTTTTTTCACCCGTTGTGTCTCGGTGAATGAATTTGTAAGGAAACCGAACTTTGCTGCACGATCGTAGCTGTGGGACTCTGTTTCCACTTGAGTGCCGCCATACGTAGCCGCTCTAGCGCTACTGTGAGGCTCTTCTTATTTTCGAGAACTCCGAACTGTGTTTTGCGATACCAATGAGACTTAGTCTCTGATGCTGTCAGGTTGGGCTCTAATTATTTCAATCACATGTAGGTGACTGATTCTGATTCAGTGCCAATGGATTTTAACTGTGCTTAAACCAGAAGGGACTTTGAATATTTTGTAGCATCCGACACTTAGGAATTCGGGCTAGTGTCCAATCATCGGGATTAGGACGTGTTTTAGCGAACTAATAGATTCCCTAAGCGTCAATCGATGTTCTTCAGCTTCGAACAAACTTTATTGAAATTTGTAGTGTCTACTGTATAGCTGTTGGGGACACGAGAAACAATGAAAATGGCATGTAAGTATTTAGAAGATACCACCAGTGAACTGTATTCAGTTATGAATAAAAACTTGTGAATTTTAAGGAACCTGATACGTGCTGTCGATTCGTCATTCGACTTCAGCCTCCTGGACTGTACCCTGGTCAACATTTGTGCTTGTCAGTCAGCAGCATCGAAAGTATTTTATTTGTGCACTTCAATAGGTGTTAAGCGCACAAGTCTGTCGGCAGAAAGGGTAGGAAATCATCCCCGAGTACCGGCCGGTGTGGCCGTGCGGTTCTAGGCGCTTCAGTCTGGAACCGCGTGACCGCTACGGTCGCAGGTTCGAATCCTGCCTCGGGCATGGATGTGTGTGATGTCAAGAAAAAGGTTAATTAGGTTTAATTAGTTCTAAGTTCTAGGTGACTGATGACCTCAGAAGTTAAGTCGCTTAGTGCTCAGTGCCATTTGAACCAATCCCCGAGTAAGACGACGAGAGCTAGGAAGCAGAAGTATTTGCAGCTCCATTCCGATTCCGCCGACTCTGGCAATTGGGGTTCGTCCGAAATTTAGTATGCTTCGCGACTAGACCCGAAGGCCAGGGGCACTAGGAGTGCTACGTGTGAGAAACGTGTGTCGTCTAGAACGCGTGTCCGTCGCCAGTTCAACGCACCGCGCCGCCTTAACGCCAGCCGTCTCGCCACTGCAGCCACGCTGGAGCCGCGTGTGCCCCAGCACCGACAACGAGGGTCCATCCGCATCCAGCACCCAGGTGCCAGCCAACTCCACGCCAGCCGACGGGCCTCACGCAGTCTGCAGTCACACGCCAACGGCAGCACACAGGTCGCAGCATAAGTGGGGGCAGCTGGAGCGTTTAGGGGTTGTTGTGTGCAGCTTTTCAGCCGTGGCCGACGGTATTAAACAGTCATCTAGTGAGTGCGGGACAGACCATGTTGAGAGCAATATTGGTAGCCTATCTAGGTCTGAGGGAGTGAAGAATAAAGTTTTCGGGGATATCAAGGTTAATACAGCAGCAGAGAATTTGGCAGCAGGTAATTGGCAGGCTCAATTTTTTCTTATGATACAAAAGATGCAAACTGCAATCATAGCATAGTAAGTCAAAATATGCAAGCTCAATTTACAGCACCACCCAAACAGCAATGCAAAATCAAATTCAAAATCATACTTGTGAAATCAAAACTCAAATAGTTGGCATTAAGAGTAAGGAGTGATTGACCATTGAGATCAAAGAGACAGAGCAGAGACTAGAAGAACGAATTAAGTTGAGAGTAACTTCCTGGCAGATTAAAACTGTGCCGGACCGAGACTCGAACTCGGGACCTTTGCCCTTCGCGGGCAAGTGCTCTACGAACTGAGCTACCCAAGCACGTGAGTCGCGCTTGAGTAGCTCAATTGTTAGAGCAATTGACCGCGAGAGGCAAAGGTCCCGAGTTCGAGTCTCGGTCCGGCACACAGTTTTAATTTGTCAGGTAGTTTCATATCAGCGCACACTCCGCTGCAGAGTGAAAATCTCATTCTGGAAACATCCCCGAGGCTGTGGCTAAGCCATGTCTCCGCAATATCCTTTATTTCAGGAGTGCTAGTTCTGCAAGTTTCGCAGGAGAGCTTCTGTAAAGTTTGGAATGTAGGAGACGAGGTACTGGCAGAAGTAAAGCTGTGAGGACGGGGCGCGAGTCGTGCTTGGGTAGCTCAGTTGGTGGAGCACTTTCCCGAGAAAAGCAAAGGTCCCGAGTTCGAGTCTCGGTCGGGCACACAGTTTTAATCTGCCAGGAAATTTCATATCAGCGCACACTCCGCTGCAGAATGAAAACCTCATTCTGGAAGTTGAGACTAGTTTGGGGGGGGGGGGGGGGGTGAAAAATAGATACGGTCCACTCATAGTGCAAGAAGAAGACAGTGGAGACGGTATCTGCGCTGAAACTCGTTACTGAACCTGTAGGTAATGTGGTTCAGTGCCAGAAAACAGAGCTACACTCAGTAAAATCACAGGTAGAAGACAGAAAAAAGGAGATAGAAGTATTAAAAATACAATAGGAAATATACCAGTTAATCAGCTGGGGACGTCACAAATTATGGCAAGCCGTAAAATAAAGTTTTTCAATGGGGAAGGGAGATATCACATAGTTCACTTCCTTGCTTCATGCAAAGATAATTTTGTTTGTTGTTTGTCAGACGAGGCTAAAATTAAATTTTCGAAGCGGCAGCTTGTGGTGGTACACAAACATGTGCCTGTCAAAATGCATTTTCATTCACAGATTATGCCACGTTTGATGCTCTTTTGCTTAATAAATACTGAATCATGGGCAGACAAATGCAACTCCAAAACGCGTTTTTAAATGGGGAAGGGTACTGCAAAAACCGCGGAAGTGTGAGAGAATTTTGAGAGTCGGAACTTCAAAAGCTGGTCCATTTAGACAGACCGCTGGGTACACCGATCGAAATTTCAGTTTCGAAAAGGCGATTGCGAGGATAGTGGCAGTGGGATTTAGTACACAGGCCCACCGGTTCGGTGGAGAATTATCTCGACTTTGTACAGCGGATGGACAGGGCTATATGCCATCGAAGTAAGGGGAGTAATTTGAACAATGCTTTTAGTAACCAGAAAGGCAAACACTACAAAAGTTGGCAAGAAGCAGGTCGCGAGCGCTTCCAAGGCGATATTAATAGTACGAAAGACGAAGGACAGCTTAAGAGTAAACCATGTGACAGCAGCAGTCACCAAGCGGACTTGGCAACAGTCGGGAAATTCGGATCCCTCCTGACTGTGCCCCGTGAAGGGAGGAAGAGGGAAAATTCAGACAGGTCCAAGAAACGGATAACGAATAGGTGCAGCAATGATAATGGTGGAGATGAGTTAGTAATTTTTATTGTCGAAACAATTTTAGGCAGCAGTGAGCTGTGGAGAGGGTGGAGGTAGAACGATAAAGTGTGCAGGAAACAACGTTAACAGGAAAGTGAACCTGTAAGCTTCCATGTTTTAATCAATGAAGTGACTTGTAATCGGGTTGGCAACTTTAGAGCTGGAGTGTCACGGTCGTGTTACTGCAGCGGGCAGTTATGGCGACACCAGTAACAACGTTAGGGAGGTCCACACAGAGGTAGTGTTGGAACTCGATGTGTCAGAAGAATGTACCCAGGGAGAGCAACCTGACACTTCCGAAAATTTTGTACTCAGCACAGCGAAGGTCTCACGTGTCCAGACATGTTTGTGGTACAGCAAGGCGCTGCGACGAACGCTAAGACAGAATTGGTGAGTGGCACACTGATGTCTGAAAATTATGTAATTTGCAACGGTATGTGTACTATTCGGTGTCACCATAAATGACGAGGAACAAGTAGCCGTGAATGAAATGTATACTGACTGGCTCAGCAAGAATTAAAGTGAGTTTCAGCCAAGTTACTATACGTCGCACAGGCCAAGTTCTTAAGTCGTTTGTTTCCGGAAAAATTGGGAAAGAAAAAAATTTAAGTTAGCCAGAAAACTGTGTTGCTTATCTGAAAGTAAACCAGAGCTTGGTGATGCCTTCGACGAAATAACGAGTGCTGATGTCGATACTGAACCTCCGAGTGAACCTGGGTGTTCACAGCTTTGAGGAGACAGAAAGGGATTTGTTGGCTGAAACCGAGCTCAGGAAGGAAGCCACTGAAAAGTTCAGCCCTCAATTAACGTAACTGTTAATCACACAGTAGTAGATTGTTTAGTTGATTCGTGCAGCGATGTGTGTTACATCTCTGAATAATTCTTTGACTATTTTTACACCGATGACTTAGCTGTTTGTAGGGTGAATAGCGTAAAGATTAAAACTGCTACTGGACGGCACAGAAGGCCGATCAAAAACGAAGTCATCCTCAAAGTAAATATAGATGGAACAAACTTTGTGCAGGGGTTCTTTATTGTGTCGAACTTGTGCGCAAACATGTTAGTCGGTTCGGGTTTTGTGGCAAAATATTCAGGCAACATTAGTTACCAAAACAAGTCTGCGGAAGTAAATTTGGGCGCAAACCGAAAACGCGTTAGGTTTAAGGGCTCGCGAAGTGCTGAAGAATTGATAGCTAGCATAAATATAGATGGTAGCATTGAGGAGTTAGATGTTGTTGACAACATCAGAGATAGTATAAACGAGACTAAAGGTTGTCTGCTGAAGACAAAAATAACTGTACAAGTTGTTATAAAATTTTGAGGGGTCTGTTTATGCATGTGTTTGTATGCTTATGTATGTATTTTGTGGATAAATTGGGTTTTGGTTAATCTTGTCGATTAATTCTTGGTGCACTAAGGTGGCGCTGAAAATTGCAGTTATGTGAGGATTAATTCTTGGTGTGCGGCGATAGCACAGAATTTAATTCTTATTTACGTGTAATTTTTTAAACGTAAATTTGCTCGGTTTTGTGGCATGCTTTGAGTAATCAGCTGATGCTTGATTTGATTGATTAACTTCACCGAAGCACGTAGTTCAGGCGTATATACTGTTCTCTGACGTGTGCTGTGCTGTGGTCAGTGTTCTTTCCACGTGAAGACGCTGACGACAGCAGAAGAAGCAAAAAGCAACTGTCGCTTGTCTTGTTCTCGACACTGCGGCTGCACTTGTCTTTCTTTCTGCTTAAGGGCTCTCAGCTGTATGTGGTTTGTTCTACCAAGGGTGTGACTGAGGAGATTCACCTATGAGAGACGCATTTGTTATTCTGGGCACAGTAGCTCTTTGGAGACTTTGTCCCTTTGTCAGTATCAGTTCTGGCTGACACGCTGCACGGGGCATCGCGGTAGTGCCGGCTCCGTGGAGTTTGCCTTATCTGCGAGAACAGCTCATTCTGCGAGCTGTTCCATTCGTGTGCAGCGTTGTGTGAGTGAAATAGAGCAGCACTTCGAGAGTAAAATAATTAATCAGCAACTGCGGAGGACCCGCAAATTACTATAAACTCAATTACAGATTTTGCTGTTCCAGAAGTGTTGAACTTAAACGAATTTTGCATGTGCGCTCAAACGGAAGATAGAATTTTTTGCGAAGAATCCAGGCTTAAGATATTTTCGGTGTGGAACACAGTAGGGACTTGTCTCTTCCACGCTTTGTGTCTCTTGGTGATTGTCTCTTGGTGATTATTTTCATAAGCAGATGGGACTGTGCTGCAAAATCGTAGCTGTGGGACTTTGTTTCCATTCGAGTGCCGTCACATTCAGTCGCTGAAGCGCAATTGTGGGACTCTAAACATTTTCGAGCATTCGGAACTGAGCTTTTGGATACCAACGGGACTTAGTTTCTGTTACAGTCAGGTTAGACTTTATTTTCACCACAGTTACGTGATTGATTCTGATACAGTGCCGCTGGACTTTGAATATCTTGTGGCGTTTGAGACTTATGAATTCGCGCTAGATCACCGAGATTAGGCCGTGTTTCAGCGAACTTATCGATTCCCTAAATTTCAATCGATGATCTTCAGCATTCTACGACCTTTATTGAAATTTGTAGTGTGTTCAGTATCGCTATTGGGGGCTCGAGCAATAATTTAAATAGCATGCAACTGTTCGGAAGATACCACCAGTGAAATATATTCAGTTATGAATAAAAATGTGTGAATTTTAAGGAACTTAACACATTCCTTCGATTCGTCATTCGACTTCAGCCTCCTAGACTGTACCCTGGTTAACGTTTGTACTTGTCGGTCAGCAGCATCGTTTTATTTATGCACTTCAATAGGTGTTAAGCACTCGGGTCTAGCGGCAGATAGGGTAGGAGGTCATCCCCGAATTAGACGACCAGAGGCAGCGAGCAGAAGCATTTGAAGCCCCATTCCCATTCCGCCGACAGTCGCAGCAGGTTCCAAAGTTTTACAGCAATGTGGAATCCAATCAATGTTTTCAACCTTGCGAAGACGAAATTTGAAGAGCGTGGTATGCAATCGAAGTCATCGATTTGTCCCGAAGATTTACATTTGTACACATTACTTATGAATTAATTTCATGGACATTCATTCTAATGCTGTCAACATCTTGTAAGAAACTATGTAAACATTAGAAAAAGCAGGAAAAACTCATGGTTTCATGAATTATGATTCTAATCATGACTATTGTGCTAATTGAAGTCCAGAACAAAAACACAGTAGCTTCCTAGCCCGAAGAAAACGTGTACGGCACTACCTTTCAGTGTCAAACAAAAGGCTGTAGACTTTTTGGTTAAACGAAGGAGGGAGAGAAGATGTAAAGCTAAGCAACGTGCAAAGCCGGTTCCCTTTCGTAAAATCCGAACGTGAATTTTATAAATGGAACAACAATTTATACGTAGTACAAAATACACGGCAAAATAAAACTAACAAAAGTGTGAAAGAGATACTACTGGACTGATTTGGAACCGCTCATGAGAGTCAGTGCAGTATTTCTGAGGGAGATATACGTGACAGGTCCCTCTGAACTGAAAGCGAGGTTAACAGTGCTGATTTCCTGCTTTTTTTCACCTAGTTAAAGAGACTGAGGAAATTGTACTGAAACGTAAATCGCAAAATTATGAAGTTTATTTCAAATGAACATGTAGAGGTATATGTTTACCTGTAGAGGTAATACCACAGAGAAATTTGTAGCTGACGTAAAGACGACGCTGCTTCTTAGCTCATAAATATTGTGTATAAAGCCAACAAGTCAGGTTTCACGCAAGAACTACGTGTAAACCGCACTTTCTCATTTCATGCAAAAGAAATAGTCGCTTGTGTAATAGATGAATTTTGTGTCAAATTCGTATACAACACTGCCAGTTATAAGTATTTGTGGATTACTGTTTCTACAGCTTAATGCTTGTCTTCAGAAACCTCAAGGCAAATTATAACCAAAAAAAATACAACTGTTTAGTTTCAGAAATGTTGTAATCAAGATCAGAGTAAAAGAACTGGAAGAGAATAATTTTTAGTATTACATCCGAAAGTCTTATTATCGGTTGCAGCAAATAAGCCTTTGATTTTGTAGGACTCTTGGGGTGACACAACACCGCATCTGTCTTTAGGAGGACGCCGAAAAGATTCAGCCTCTCGATGGAGAAATTTCCACACTGTAAAGCATTTTTCGGAACTTAGTTAAACAATAAAATTTCTGACACATCTTTATCATTTCAGGTTCATCAGAGTCAGTTTGCATCACTAGGTGACACGAATTTGATCAAGTGTGTTTGGTACGCAGCGCAATACGCAAAACAACGGCCACGACCATTTCTTACAAATTTTGTATAAATATAACTAGTATTTCCTTTGACGTGTCAAAATACACTAATTTTTCCTTTTCCAGATGCTCCTGGTGTAAAGAAAATGTTTCTTTCCGTCATCCCATAGACACTTCGCATTTTTGTGATGAATGCTGGAAATAACGAAAAAATTATTTCACTGTTAGTAACATATACGAGGGTTGTCGAGAAAGTATGTTCCGATCGGTCGCTTAATGGAAACCACGGTGAAAATCAAAAAATTTTATTTACAGGAGTTAGCTACACTTCCCAGATACTTCTCAAAATAGTCGCCGCTACGACTTAGACATTTGTCGGAGCGTTATACCAAACTTCCCACAGCGTCCTCATAGAAGGCAGCCGACTGTGCTTTCCAATAATTCTCTAAGTTGGTCTACAGCGCGTAGCCTGCACCCAAGTGTTGTCTTCGAATCCAGCGTCACAGTGAACAGGGCGATACTCAGGACGAGCCAATTAGTGCTGTGTTGCGGGTGATCATGGAGGAATTTTATAAGGGGGCTATGCTCCAGACTGAACGCTGAAAGGCATAATCAGTCTTAAATGATGATGATGATGATGATGATGATGATGATGATGATGATGATGATGATGATGATGATGATGATTGTAAAGCAGGTTTTTCTTGCATACCTTCAAGGAGACCTCAAACCAACTGGAAAGGGAAAAATCGCCTTCACTGCACCTCATGTTACTATGGAAGATGTAGCTCCTGAAACACTTAAGTAAAATTCCTCAGAAGGGAGAAGCCTCTGAAATACAGGGGTTGTCTAGAAAAGTAAGTTGCGATCGGTAGCGAACTGGAAACCACTGAGAAAATTCGGTAAAGCTTTGCACAGATGTGTTGGGCAATGTCTCTAGTATGCCGTCAATCGTGTCGCGTCGCTCTTAACAGTTCTGAGTGAACAATGAGCACATAACTATGCGTACGGTATAGCGTCTTCCGCCAAGTATGAGGGCCTGGTTAGGGATATCGCCTGTGTCATGCAGCCCACATAACACAACTGCCGAGCAATTCCTTCTTCATGCCAATTCTCGGCAGCACATTGCAGAGCCAATGAAGACGCTCCTGTAGCGTTTACGATGAGAAGTGTTTGATCACCCAAAATACAGTCCGTAGTTCGCTCCCCCTGAGTCTCACCTCTGCTCACAAGAACCGCTGGCTATGAATACAATTTTTTCCGACAGACAACGAGCTGCAGACCAGTTCAGATAACTAGCCCAAATCACAGGCGGCTGCTTTCTATGACGAGGATATTGGAAAGTTGATACAACACTACGACCAAATTAGAAGTTGTCGCGGCGACTATGCAGAGAATTATGTGGAAGGTGTACCTAATAGTTGCAAATAAAACGTTTCTGGTTTTCACTGTGGTTTCCAGTTCGCGACCGATCGGAACTTACTTTCTGGACAGCCCTCGTAAATATTGCGAATCCACCTGAAAAGTTATGTAGAGGAAAAGGCATCTCGAGCTAGCTACTTTCCGTTGGGCACCATTTCACCATAGGAAAATGATGTCTGAATCTTAGAGGAGTGAAGTCATGGAACAGGTAAATCATACAGTTCAGTAAATAATTTCTAGTGACCATTCACAAAAGGACACCCCCTCGTCAAGCGCCGTATATCAAATGAAACTAAATGAGGCCACAGAAGAGACTGTTACCTCAGGCGTATTCTCACCTAAATACTAGCGAGATACAAGTGAACTTTGTCAGATTGTCCAGGTAGTATCCGAGAGCAACTCTGAAAAAGTCCTCAAATGCTGGAAAATAATACAAATATTTTCTCTCCAGTAGTACTTTTACTCTTTGATGATTTGCTAAACAGTGTATTGCATGTCTTTTATTTTACACCATGAACGAAAGTACAGAAGTTTGCTTTGTGGGCAGATATTTATGATAATCCGTCTCTCAGAGATCAGTTAATTAGATACTTAAACCAGAATTGTAAATTGGTCGAAAATGTAGCTTACGATTGGAATGAAAATGGGCAAATGTATCCGACTCACCAGAAGAGAACGAGAAAAAATTTTGTGTATACAGTCATCCATCATTGCGTCAGAGAGAAATTTTAGTTCTGCTGGTTTCATTGTAAGTGCACTATGGTACCTTCTGGATCCGGACAATTGTCATGTTTTTCTGTTTCTTCATAACGCCAATATCACAGAAAGTGAATAAAAGAATGTGTTGTACATGTTTTGCACACCGCATTTTGTTTTATGTTGTCTTTAAATCGATTGTCTATTATTGTATCTGTTTGTCTTGTAGCTTTCATTTATGCAAAATATTCTCAAATTAATATTGATTTATTGCACGTAATTCTTTGTGAATTATTATTGCATTATAGATATTATTGTTGACAGTTTTATTGCACCCAAAGTCATGTTAGTGCAGTGACAAAGTGCTTAATTTAAATAATCCGTTCACATGATATACTACTGTGGAACCGATGTAATGACATACTCAATTTTTCTCTAGCACGAAACAAAACAGTTTCAAATGACAATAATCCGCTTCTCAGTAAAATTAGATATTCACTACGTATTTTATGCAGTTGCACCAACTCTCAGTAGTTTTGTTCTTATTTTTGTTTATTTGTTGGACCGAACAGTACAAACAGTGCTGCTTTTGGACAGGATCAGGTAGTGGCAGAGTCAGCATATTTCATTATAAAAGTCAGTTCCCTAGTTCGGTTCTGAATGTGTCGAAACCTAGTTACGTGTCTAATGTCCGAGAAGTCTATGCAAATGCAACCCATCATTTTGTTTAAAATGAAGATATTCAAAGTTTAAACAAGTGTATCTAATGAGAAGTATTATCAAATCTATGTGTACATTTCAGCAGCAAATACTGTTTCAAAAAATTACTTCTAATATACTGTCGAACATTTATTTCGCATGCACAGTTTAGAATGAATTTCTTTTATCAGATAAAAATATTTTGGCCCCCATCAGTTTGGTGCTAACCGCTTTTTACGGTGTATAGGGAAATCTCTTACTGAGAGGAAGCAACAGCACGCCTAGTGTGGTAGAGATTGGCACGCAGCGCGGGATGTGTGTGTGACAGGCGGCGCAGCCCGTGCAGTGCGGTGGGATGAGCAGCCGAGAGCTGCCGGCAGTGCTGCCGCGTCAGCTGAAAAATCAGCCCGCGGGGTGGATGGGCCGCGCAAACCTGTGGGCCGGCAGTGCTGTGCGGGACTCTGCCTGACATGATCCAATCAAGTAATTCTGAACACAACGAGGTTCACGTCTTCGTAGGCCATTACCAGATGGCTACTGACAGTCAAAGATACAGATGAATATAGCAACAAAATTGCTGACAAAACTAAAAATATGCCATAAATAGAGAGGCACTCATTAAAAAGAAGTTTATGCTGTTCTTCACTGTTTCCTCCCAAAACGTACAGAAATTAAACTCTTAGCGGTAAATAACGTGACGATGTCGACGATCTAAGAGAAATGACAAAATTGTTTCAGAAAAAAGCAATTGAAGTAAAAGAAAGTTTGCATATTAGCATTGTAATATGAAATTGTTTTAGTAATATAATATTTTATAAGCTAACTGCTCATCAGCACCGCATATGAAAAATCTACGATGAGTCTTTACAAACAGTCTTTACAAATTATACCCATCCAAAACGTTTCCCTACAATTAGAGCCAGCACAAATTGACAGAAGAGTTAATTACTCCCATCAAAAGGGATTTCGAACAGAGATTAAAATGGTTTATAAAGCTCACAGGGAAGTGGTCAGGTAATCGTGTTGGACAAAACCGATAATTCGGCCGCCAGCCCAGCCGCCATTTGCAAAGTAAACAGTGCCCATGGTCGTGGAGAGGGCGCGATCTATACCTGCTGTCTGTCAGAGCCGCTAGCACCTTTCCCAGAAAATTATGGGCCGAAATATAGGTCGTGTTTAATGAGATTATTCGGCGGCATTGAGTAGGGCTTATAAAGAGTTGGTTTGGCGACATTATCTTATTACACTAACGGAAACTAGGATAAAGTATTAACTTGATTTTAGTCGATGGAAGTGTGGCCTCTGTTACCGAGTAATCCTCTATTTGCACGGAGCACAAGTTTCTAGAACTGTATTATATGCCCTTAAAAATAATCAAGCATCCGAACATTGGAAACAGGAATTTTTACTAATAATGTAAAGCTAGAAAGATATAGCTACCGAGCAACCGGAAAACGCTACTTGCTTAACTAAATAAGGACACTTGCTCCTATACTGAGAAATTTTCATCGCTTATCCGTCAAAGTATTGTTGCATATCAAATCCACACCGTGACATTACTAAAGCTATTCATAAAGTAGAGTGAATGTGCCGAAAAGAGAGCCAAATGTAAACGAGCTAAGGTTGGTTTAAATGCGTTAATGAAAATTGCATTAGCAAAAATTAACATCACAAGCAAACAATGAAATGGCCACTGCGTGACTGATTGCTTACTGGCGGAAACGTGGCAAGTGACGCAAGAAGGAAATCATATTCGTACTATAATGGGAGCAGAGACGAGTTGGGATTCATACTAGTATTGATACTCAGCGCAAATGGGGAAATCCACCGGCGCAGGCGACTTTGACAAAGAGGTTATTGTTATGGCCTGACGCTAGAGATCGAGTATCTAGTGTGCTACTGCCGTCAGCATCTATGTACATTCGTTGAAAGACGTTGAAGCCACTAATAGACCAGGTGTTGGACATCCACGTCTCCTCAAGAAACGTGGGGTTTCGCCCACTGTGAAAAACAAGGAAGATGGCGATTCATTGCAGATCTGACGAGACAGTCGAATGTTGGTACAGGAGACACAGTTCAATGCACATTGCTGAACAAGAGACTCCGCAGCAGAAGGCGCCCTAAGTGTTTCCATTGTCAGTTCGATTGCAGTGCGCAGGGGGTCACAAACATTTGGCCGGGGATCAACAGAAACGTGTCAACTGGTCGGATGATTCACATTCAATTTTACACCAAATCGATGGTCGCGTCGATATACGCCATGCTGCAAGAGAATGGCTGCTGGAAACATGCACCACGGGAAGGATTCAGGTCGTTGGGGGCAGCATTAAGGTATGGGGGACATTCACCTCAGTTTTCATGTGACCTGTGTTAATAATAGAAAGGTCAGGCACAGCTGTGGACTAAGTGAAAATTCCTTCGCACCACTTGCATCGTTTCCTATTTCCCAGTGGCGATGGTATCTTCCAGCAGGATAACTGCCCTTGTTGCAAGGCCACAATAGCGCTTGAGGAGCATGATGCAAACTCATGTTGACGTCGTTGCCAACAATTTCAGCTAGTCTGAACCCGGTGAAATGCATTTGGGACGCTATTGGCCGCCAGCTCGGCACCCACAAATGTGTGGAGCGTAGTTTACAGTAACTGCGTGATCTGTGTGCAGGAATCTGATCCCACACATCTCCGAATGCCTGTCAACGATTTGTCGCATCAATGCCTTGCGAGAACAGCTTCTTTATTGCGCCCGGAGGGGGGACCAACACACAATTGAAAGAGGTGGTTGTGGGGTGGCGGGTGGAATAATAGAATAAATGTTTTGTATTTATGCTGTTTGCCCTTCTCAACACTGGCTCTCTAACTACAATATTGGCAACCAGAAAGTGATTAGCAAAACGTGAAGCCTGTAATTAGAATTCCTAGTGCCCACTTCATCTGAGAAATACATTTATAGCTACAGCTTATAGCTCTGAGGAATTAGGAGATTGTCTGGGATTCATAATCAAAAACCATTCTCTCTAAAATGTTCACTATATTCTGAAAGTCGCAGACCAAAAAGAATCCACACAATCCAACTACCAGAGCAGTTCAGAGTCTAATGCGCTCATGCCACTATAACTGTTCAAATTAAAATGTTTAAGTGAATGCGCACCATAATTTGATGATAATGTTCCTTAAACGCCATGCTAATAATGGTAGAATGTCTGTCCTGCGGCGGCATGTGAAAATACGAATACGCAAACTAAAGGTAGATCATTAACGTCATCCCAAAATTAACACTTCGCTGGAAAACGATTTCATGGTTACGCGTATCCCGAGTAACTTATTATTGCATCCAAGGCTGTTTATATCAACGATACCGACGCGATGCGACTCCCGGCACAGGTGGTGCACTAATCAGCGTCTGGAGAGAACTGGGATCCTCCTCCTCTCGCACAGCGTTCTTACATATAAAGCCGCGGTGCGGACAGCTAAGGGAATGCCTGATCAAATCTGCTCTCCCGACTAGCCGCTGGGCTAGTAATGCATCACTTTAAGTTATCGAATAAATTATTGCTTCCTTTGCTGATGGCTGATGAAGCTCTCAATTTAAATGTGCAATCAGCACACAGGTGAGTAATCATAATAAAAGTCTGACGTGGCTAAGTCAAATATTTTGGGCGAGATAATTAATTTAATTACACTACACGCAGTAGACGAGCTCTGAACTTGCCCTTTGGAGATAGGCCATCGCTATAGTTTTATAATTATTCAGTTGAAACTTCTCACATCTTTCTGATTATAGCGGATCTCCCTTCTACTTAAATTTAAACATCCTAGCTTTATTTATTCGCCTACTTAATTTACCTTGCTTCCTTAATTTTTAAGATAAAAACCAGAAAATCATGAATTTCAACTAAAATTTTAATTTGAGAGATCCAGAATACAGTTTCTAGTAAATTATTACGCAAAAGGAATCTAAATTTAAATTTTTAAGTTTCTAGCTCTTTTCTGTTGCGCCAATGATTTTTACAGAAAAACGTCCAAATTTCTAAAATGGTTAAAGTTATTAACTGATATTCAACACATATTTAGTATTACTCCTGACATGCTAGAAACGTTTCAGGTTATTTACTTGATTTTTAAAGTATTGTGCAACATTTATGACTTCAGAGCTAGTTACAGCGGACTGGCTGGCACACAATGGAAAGACTGACGTGAGGTTTATAAGGCGTGAGTAGGCTGCTTCCCTACATGGTGATAAGGTTTTGGCTCATCAGTGGGGTTCATCAAACGTTATAACTAATAATTATACAGATTAACCAAAGATTTCACTGTAGAGATAAAATACGACTAAGACGAAGACCGAATAGAAGGTAACGACATGATGGAAAACGCAGAAGCTTTGAGTCGTGTAGTTCAATACTGCAAGGAATGTAAAGGTCTCGAAGATGTCCACATCCAGCAGTGGATGACAAACGTCTGAAGATTTTGATGACAAGGGAATAGCAAAATGTATCGCCATAATGAAGCCTCAGGCTGGTGCCTCTACAGTTGTGTATTGACTACCTGCCAAATATTTCATACAATTGCATTTATCTTGCATTCACAGTCTCGTTGAGTTCTTTGAATGAGGACTTTTTTTGCATATTTATTGTATTTCTGACAGTTTCTACTGTAAGTTATTATCAAATGACTCAGTGCCTGAAATACAGCTGCTGTCCACATGGGTACAAGAAAGAATAGGTATGCAGTTAGATGGAACTTATTACTGAGGAACTGGCTTCGCAGTATGTATGTAGAATTGAAGTAGAAATATCAGCTGTTGGAGTTACAATAAATATATGCAGTCAACGGCGAAAATATTTTCACTCAAAAGATATTTTGCAGTTATCTATGACGTTCGTATGAAAAATGTTACAGTTCATATGAATGAGTAACTGACGGCAATTACAGTTTGCAGTATCATGGGCACTAGCAGAATGTGCAGCGAATGTTGGAGGAAGCACGTTGATATACGGAGAAGGGCAGTGTTGAAGGAGCAATCTCACACAGTGGTGTCACGTAAAATACGTTTTGTGCATTGACTGAGCGTCCAACCTCATTGCGGATAGCGGATACTCGAGTTCTTTCTCCAGGAAAAGGGGCAGGAGAAATGCCCTTGATGTGCGGGGAACAGTTGCATAACACATTCTAGCAGAAACATCTCGAACACATAATAGCGAAATCAAAGGCAGCATTCAGTAATGGTTACTACAGACTGTTATGTGATAGTTAAATTTGGTGGTCGAGATACACAACAAACAATCAGTTTGCAGTTTCCTGGCTTCAACCGAATCACAACTATGGAGTTGAGTAGCGGTGAAGGAGCAATTTACGACGCAACAAACTCGTAACGCACGTCTTGCAAAACTGTGGACTTACGAAGCTCGTCGTCTGCTCTGTTGCTGATTCTGTTCATATTAAAATAGTTTTTTGGTTTTTAATTTCACATATTTTACGCTACTTGTGCCATGCGCATCAGCAACTTTTCTCTGCGCTTATTGTCGACATGTAGTGCACTGGGTAGGATGATGACGTTGGGGCAAGGTAGCTGAAATCACTGTAACCTTCAACAAACAGAAATTAATTTTGCAAGACGATAGTCACCCCTTATTTATTGCCTTCATTGAATTTGTGGCACATAGACGTGGTAGGCGATAACTTAGTTTCACTCGCAGCTTCGATTTCCAGGGATGTTTGTGACCTCTTTCTGACGTCCATTATGGTACACTATTTTTCCTAAAGTGATGGAGACATTGGAACTTGATATCTAAGCTCAAATACACTCCTGGAAATGGAAAAAAGAACACATTGGCACCGGTGTGTCAGACCCACCATACTTGCTCCGGACACTGCGAGAGGGCTGTACAAGCAATGATCACACGCACGGCACAGCGGACACACCAGGAACCGAGGTGTTGACCGTCGAATGGCGCTAGCTGCGCAGCATTTGTGCACCGCCGCCGTCAGTGTCAGCCAGTTTGCCGTGGCATACGGAGCTCCATCGCAGTCTTTAACACTGGTAGCATGCCGCGACAGCGTGGACGTGAACCGTATGTGCAGTTGACAGACTTTGAGCGAGGGCGTATAGTGGGCATGCGGGAGGCCGGGTGGACGTACCGCCGAATTGCTCAACACGTGGGGCGTGAGGTCTCCACAGTACATCGATGTTGTCGCCAGTGGTCGGCGGAAGGTGCACGTGCCCGTCGACCTGGGACCGGACCGCAGCGACGCACGGATGCACGCCAAGACCGTAGGATCCTACGCAGTGCCGTAGGGGACCGCACCGCCACTTCCCAGCGTATTAGGGACACTGTTGCTCCTGGGGTATCGGCGAGGACCATTCGCAACCGTCTCCATGAAGCTGGGCTACGGTCCCGCACACCGTTAGGCCGTCTTCCGCTCACGCCCCAACATCGTGCAGCCCGCCTCCAGTGGTGTCGCGACAGGCGTGAATGGAGGGACGAATGGAGACGTGTCGTCTTCAGCGATGAGAGTCGCTTCTGCCTTGGTGCCAATGATGGTCGTATGCGTGTTTGGCGCCGTTCAGGTGAGCGCCACAATCAGGACTGCATACGACCGAGGCACACAGGGCCAACACCCGGCATCATGGTGTAGGGAGCGATCTCCTACACTGGCCGTACACCACTGGTGATCGTCGAGGGGACACTGAATAGTGCACGGTACATCCAAACCGTCATCGAACCCATCGTTCTACCATTCCTAGACCGGCAAGGGAACTTGCTGTTTCAACGGGACAATGCACGTCCGCATGTATCCCGTGCCACCCAACGTGCTCTAGAAGGTGTAAGTCAACTACCCTGGCCAGCAAGATCTCCGGATCTGTCCCCCATTGAGCATGTTTGGGACTGGATGAAGCGTCGTCTCACGCGGTCTGCACGTCCAGCAAGAACGCTGGTCCAACTGAGGCACCAGGTGGGAATGGCATGGCAAGCCGTTCCACAGGACTACATCCAGCATCTCTACGATCGTCTCCATGGGAGAATAGCAGCCTGCATTGCTGCGAAAGGTGGATATACACTGTACTAGTGCTGACAGTGTGCTTGCTCTGTTGCCTGTGTCTATGTGCCTGTGGTTCTGTCAGTGTGATCATGTGATGTATCTGACCCCAGGAATGTGTCAATAAAGTTTCCCCTTCCTGGGACAATGAATTCACGGTGTTCTTATTTCAATTTCCAGGAGTGTAGAATAACTGATAATTCATCAGACAGATGTCAACTGTTCTTCCCGGTTTCCTGTGAATATTTCACGATTACAAGCTGGTAGAAAGCTCAAGGACCCATCTACTAATGAGGTAAACACCAACAAAAAATGTTTCAGTGTACATCGTTTTCGTGGTTACTGTCATCTAGTGCCTACAGTTTGTCATTCTCGGAATAGCAAATGAAAAGTGGTGCCTGCATCGTTACACCATTTACAAATTCGGATTTCTCTATCTGATTATAAATATACTCTGAATGCCACTTTCAAGTGCACGTTGTCACCCTCAACTTTCATTCCAGATCTGAAATAAGTATCATGATATAGATGAAATTGGAGATCTTTTATGACGTACAAGGGAAACTGTCGACGAGAATTTTGTGAAATATAACATCTTGCAACAGTGAAAATATAAATGCAGTGAAGTAACATCGTAAGTAGTAGTGACTGTATTTTTTCCTTTTTTTTTTTAGAACTTTTTTTGTTTGCAATTCGCGATGAAATTTGTAAAGAAAATGAATCATGAATACGAGGTCTCTATGCACTTGAAGTTTATCGGTGGGATTCTGATTCATCCTGTAAAACGGGACATATCTTCCTGTTTGATACAAGAGCTAAGTATTTACTGTTTTTCTTCATATTATCTATAAATAAATGAATAAATGCGAAATACAGGTAATTTACAAATATTCAAATTGTTACACATTGTAATGGGCATATAATGGACACCACAAACGAAATAACCCAAACGGGGATTATTCGTAAATTTTGCAAGGAGCCTTATATGCAAGCGGATCACCTAAAACGTGCACCGCAAATATTGTGTAAAGGGAAAGTGCTCTTTACGTGCGGTTTTCACAGAATGGATTGGTAATCAGGAGCTCATTCTGTTAGCCTATAGACATACAAAGTGTCCTTGTTGCGCAAACATGCTCTTTTTAAAATTGACCAATGCCTATTCACATTAACAGACTAATGATGGGGCAAATTAGAATGTCATTGGTGTTTGTTGCAGGATTCAAGTGTGAGTCGTTTACGAGATATCGTATTTTGAAAAGTTTCCGCACCGACATTAGTTTGTGCCATTCAACCTACAAAGTTGCTAGGTGCGATATTGTCATGTTTGCTTACAGGCTTACAGTTTGCTACTTGCCAGTAAGGACAATTCAGTCAGTGTGAGTGGACGACGGGATTTACCAACGCAGGAAAGGCCGACATGCTCATGGCGTATGAAGAGTGTAGGAAGAATGCAGTTCGTCCTTGTACAGCGTGTGTGGCAAGATATCCCAATACATGTCAACCACATCGGCAATTATTTATCAACCTCTTTAAACAGTTAGCTGAAAGTGATAGTGTAACAACCGGCCGCGGCGCCCGAGCTGATCTAGGCGCTTCAGTCCGGAACCGCGCGACTGCTACGGTTCGAATCCTGCCTCGGGCATGGATGTGTGTGATGTCCTTCGGTTAGTTAGGTTTAAGTAGTTCTCGGTCCTCGGGGACTGATGACCTCCGATGTTAAATCCCATAGTGCTCCGAGCCATTTGAACCATTTGATAGTATAAGACCTAGACAACATAATAGAATGAAACAAGCATCGACAGAAAAGCGCGAAATTAATGTTCTTGCTGCTGTTGCAGTTGATCCGCAAGTTAGCTCCCTCGCAAACGCACGAGGAAGTGCCATAGTCACTAATTCGAAAAAATTGGATATTTGTGGTAAGATCTCATGGGACCAAACTGCTGAGGTCATCGGTCCCTCAGCTTACACACAACTTAATCTGACTTAAACTAACTTAGCAGAAACGTGAAGAGAAACGTACACCACTACGGGTCGACTTCGTCTGTTGACTGACAGAGACCGCTGACTATTGAAGAGGGTCGTGCATCAAGATACACTGCAAGTACTATGACAGTCAGGCGGGAGGTGAAAAAACTTGGATTTCATGGTCGAGCGGCTGCTCATAAGTCACACATGCACACCGGTAAATGCCAAATGACGCCTCCCTTGGTGTAAGGAGGTTAAACATTGGACGACTGAACACTGGAAAACGTTGTGTGGAGTGGCGAAGCACGGTACACAATGTGGCGAACCGATGGCAAGATGTGGGTATGGAGAATGCCCGGTGAACGTCATCTGCCAGTGTGTTCAGTGCCATCAATAAAATTCGGAGGCGGTGGTGTTATGGTGTGGTCATGTTTCTCATGGAGGGGGCTTGCACTCCTTCTTGTTTTTCGTGGCACTGTCACAGCACAGGCCAACATTGATGTTTGAAGCATCTTCTTACTTCCCACTGTTGTACAGCAATTCTGGGATGGCGATTGCATATTTCAACACGGTCGAGCACCTGTTCATAACGCACGACCTGTTGCAGGTTGGTTACATGAGAATAACATCCCTGTAACTGGCCTGCACATAATCGTGATTTGAATCCTATAGAACACGCTTGGGATGTGTGGAACGCCGACTTCGTGCCAGGCCTCACCGACCGACTTCCATACCTCTCCTCAGTGCAGCACTCCGTGAAGAACGGGCTGCCATTCCCCAAGAAACCTTCCAGCACCTGATTGGACGTATGCCTGCGAGAGTGGAAGCTGTCATCAGGGCTAAGGGTGGGCCAACACCATAGTGAACTCCATCGTTACCGATGGAGGGCGCCACGAACTTGTAAGTCATTTTCAGCCAGGTTTCCGGGTGCTTCTGATCACATAGTGTATATCATGTATATTGTTTAGTGATGTCATGGGGAGGTAAGCCGCAGAAACATGCACTATTGGTCTACTGACAGCGTTGGCTTTGTTAGCTGGAACTTGAGCGTCCATAGAGTGTGAACATGTGGAGTGGGATAATGCCAATCAGCTCATAGACCTGTTTTTCATAGACAAAACACTGAACGCGCACAAGCATCGCAGCCTCCTAAAACACAATATTCCTCGATTGCTAGAAGACGTTCTTCTGTAGACTAGGAGGAACCTGTGGTACCAACATGAGGACTGTCCAGCACTTAGTACACATAGGTTTACAGCATGTCCAGGATTTTTTTCCAAATGTTTGGATTTGACGCAGAGGTTCTGTACATTGACCAACCCGTTCGCAGGATTTGGCGCCTGTAGACTTTTTCCTGTTGGGAGATGTGAAAGACGCTGTTTTCAAGGCCATACCAACTACGCTCGATGACATGCTACGATGTATTACTGCAGTCTACTCGGACATCTCTGCTTAAATGTTAGCACGTGTCCAGCAGTCATTCTATACAAGACTGCAAGCGTGTATCGCCGCTATCCGTGGCCTTTTTGAACACAACATGTGGTGCTCAGTTGTTTCGTTACTGGTCAGAGTCCACATAACTAGTGTATGCACTTGTGCTGTTCCTTAATGTTACCGCAAGTATCGGTGTGGAAAATTTTCGAAAGACAAAATGTCATAAACAGCTCGCATTAGAATCCTGCAGAAAACACCATTGACGTTCTGTTTTAGACTAATTTTAGCCTGTTAATGTCAATGGGTATTGCTGCATTTAAAAAGTTTGTTTGCACAGAAATACACTTTCTAAGTATTATTGCAATCTGCTCGTTGGCAAACAACAATAACCCCTGACTACCAAACCATTCTGTGAAAATCGCGCATCTACAGGGTGTTTCTGTAACAGCGTCCAAAACTAATAGGGCACAGAGAATCCCACACTGAACAATTTGAGGCAGGGAAGCAGGGGTCGGAGAAGCCAGCTTAAGAATATAAGGAAGTAACCTTGTCTACTACTTTGTCTAGCATTACTATTTTTCAGCTTATTTACAACTGACATGCGTACAAGTTTACAGGTACTGTGCCGTTTATTTATATGTACATTTTTTTTAATTTTCTGCAAGGAAATAAGAAGCGTAAGCTTGATCACTAGGAAGTGTACCTGGCCGTCTGAATGGCCACTTGTACTTGAGATTCGGGCAAAGAGTTCCACGCGCCTTTTTGGAGAATGTTCCCTTGATTGTTCGTGAGAGGATGTGAACACAACATGACGGTGCACCGCCTCACTTCAATGGGATGTCTGCAACCATCTCAGTGGTGTATTTCCTGGTCGCTGTATTGGAAGGGGAGGTCCTATTCCACGGTCTGCGAGGTCTCCTGACCTGAATCCGCTTGATTATTTCCTTTGGGGATATCTAAAGTCACTTGGGTGAGGCCCCAGTGCATACGGAGATGGAATTATCTGGCAGAATTGTAGCTGCCTGTGATGTAATTCGAAGCACACCAGGGTGAGTCAGAATATTGTTCGCCGATGTCATGCTTCATTGAGATTGATGGCCGTTAGTTTCAACACATTTTGCAAGATACAGTAGAAATGGTACGTTCGTTGTGTCAACGGTGGTATTTGCAGTTAATGTAAGTAAAAAGGTACGCAGTAATGTGATTTTACTCCTATTATCTCCTTAAGCTGGCTTCTTCGACCCCAGGTACCCTACCTCAAATTGCTCAGTGAAGTATTCTCTATATCATGTTGAATTTTTGCACGCTCTTACGGAAAAGCTCTATACAACACTTCCAATTCCTGCAATATTTGCGGTGCAGGTATAATCCATGATTATGATGTCTTGCATTTGCAGATTCGCTGATTATGATACAGACAATAAATGGAAGGACCCACCACAGAGCTCAGGAGACATACCCCTGCGTCGCCACCAGCACCAGCGGTCGGCCGTGGTTTCCGCCGCTTATCAGCTTCACGGCGCGATGAAGTCGCTCGCTTTACGGCGTCGTACGTTCTGTATAACGGTGCTCTGCCACGCTAAAAGGCTATGATTTCATGTAGAAGCCACCGTCTGCGAGGTCATCTATTGTGCTTCATGCTTGTGGCGTCAGTATTACAGCAGACTGTTAAACGAAGAAGATATGTACAGATCAATCGTTAATTTTACACCGAATATAAACACGATAAAAATTTACGTCTTGAGCTATGAGTCTCCATCAAAAATACTTTTAAAGACCAGTTTTTACCAAGATTACGTAGACTTAAACTCGGTTCTAATTTTTCAATGAAGCTTCTATGAGCCGTATTTAAAGATTTCCATTATAAAGTGGACTATAATATTATAAACCGAGGTTACTAATTTTTCCCTCTTGCCTTACAGGAATTGTTCATATACAGGGTGAGTCACCTACCGATACCGCTGGATATATTTCGTAAACCACATCAAATACTGACGAACCGATTCCACAGACCGAACGTGAGGAGAGGGGCTAGTGTAATTGTTTAATACAAACCATACAAAAATGCACGGAAGTTTGTTTTTTAACACAAACCTACGTTTTTTGAAATGGAACCATGTTAGTTTGGTTAGCACATCTGAAAATAAAAACAAATACGTGATCAGTGCCGTTTGTTGCATTGTAAAATGTTAATTACATCCGGAGATATTGTAACCTAAAGCTGACGCTTGAGTACCACTCCTCCGCTGTTCGATCGTGTATATCGGAGAGCACCGAATTACATAGGGATCCAAAGGGAACGGTGAAGGACCTTAGGTACAGAAGTATGTGGTATCAGCATGATGGTGCTCCTGCACATTCCGCATTTAACACTAGCCTGACCCTTGACAGGATGTTCGACGGGCGTTTCATAGGACCTGGAGGACGCATAAATTGGCCAGCCCGTTCTCCTGATCTTACACCTCTGGACTTCTTTCAGTGGGGTACGTTAAAGGAGAATGTGTACCGTGATGTGCCTACAACCCCAGAGGATATGAAACAACGTATTGTGGCAGCCTGCGGTGACATTACACCAGATGTACTGCGGCGTGTACGAAATTCATTACGCCAGAGATTGCAATTGTGTGCAGCAAATGATGCCCACCACATTGAACATCTATTGGCCTGACATGTAGGGATACACTCTATTCCAATCCGTAATTGAAAACGGAAACCACGTGTGTACGTGTACCTCGCCCCTCATGGTAATGTACATGTGCGTCAGTGAAAAAGACCAATAAAAAGGTGTTATCGTGTGGACGTAATGTGCTGTTCCAGTCTCTTCTGTACCTAAGGTCCATCACCGTTCCCTTTGGATCCCTACGTAATTTGGTGCTCTCCTACACACACGATCGAACAGCGGAGGAGTGGTACTCAAGCGTCAACTTTAGGTTACAATATCTCCGGATGTAATTAACATTTTACAATGAAACAAACGGCACTAATTACGTATTTGTTTATATGTTCAGATGTGCTAACAAAACTAACGGGGTTCCGTTTAAAAAAACGTTGGTTTGTGTTAAAAAACATACTTCCGTGCATTCTTTTATGGTTTGTATTAACCAATTACACTAGCCCCTCTCCTCACGTTCGGTCTGTGGAATCGATTCGTCAGTATTTGATGTGGTTTACCAAATATATCCAGCGGTAATGTTAGGTGACTCACCCTGTACAGCGTACGGTATGCCCCCTTTCTTCCGCAGTACATTTGTCCACCCACCTGTACATATGTGTCAAAAACATTATTTGGAAAATTTCCACAATTCAGAGACAATTAAAAATTTCACTACTGTTTACTGGCTGTAGAGAATTTAATATCAAGCAGTATGCCTAAAAGTGTTGTCTTTTGAGTGGATCCAATGTAAAAATGTACAGTGAGATGAAATATGCAGCGTTCATCCATTCACTCTACCTTTTACGGGCAGGTGCTCTGCCACTTTTTTTTTTTTTATTCTTCTCGTTTAGTTTGTTATTGTTCGTTGCATTTGATCGGGTTGGAAGTCACATGACACCTGCTCAAGCTTATCGTTGATCCCTTGAGCCAGCTGTTATTGTATATAACGGAGGGCAACCAGCCGTCGATTGAACACGCTGCTGGGTCCACTGAGCTACCCAAACAGGACTCACGCACTACCCGTCCTCACAGCTTTACTTCCGCCATCCGCCAGCACCTCGTCTCCTACCTTCCAGACTTCGCCGCAACTCTCCTACGAATCTTGCAATACTAGCACTCCTCGAAGAACGGACATTGTAGATACCAGCTTACCCACAGCATGGGGAATGTTTCCAGAATGAAAATTTCACTGCACAGCGCAGTGTGCGCTGATATGAAATTATCTGGCAGGTTAAAACTGTGCCGCACCGATTCTCGAACTCGGTACCTTTGTCTTTCGACGGCGAGTAAAACTATGAGGCGGTGCTTCGTGCTTGGGCTCTCAGTAGACCACTTACCCACCTAAAGGCAACGGTCCCAAGTTCGAGTCTCAGTCCAGCACACAGTTTTAATCTGCCAGGAAGCCTACACTCCGCTACGGAAAGAAAATTTCATTCACTGTACCATTTATTTTTAGTTAACGCTGCATCTTTGAGTCTGCAGTGAGCTGCTACTTTACTTTTTTCCACAATGTAATAAAATGTAAAGGTCGCTTGCAATTATTGACTGGGATTTCCCACTGGTTGGGTTAAGCAGCCTGTTTGCGGAGGTACTCTTCTTCTGATCCGTTTCCTTGCGAGTATCTGTCTGTATCGTATGTGCGTTTGTAGAGAGTAGATGAGTGTAGTGGATGCGTCTATGGTGTGCTGTTATGATGAGAGAAGGGAGGAGGTGAAACATAGTGATGGCACGTAGCCCACTCTTCTGGAATAGCACCAGTGGTGGCGCCGAGCCCAACTTCCCCAGCCTATTGACGGATTGTCGTTTAGAGAGCTCCGCGCCTCGCTTCATGAACTGGGGGCAAACACTGGAACTTAACGCCTCCACTTCACCTCCATTTCCATTCACATACTGACAGTGAAAATTTCGTCCACCACACGAATTTCAATTGAGTCGAGCATCACTGCAGAGGGCTGCGCTAGCGGCTTCGGCAACGGATTGGACTGGTGTGATGGGTTACGAGTCGTTATGTTACCATACTTTACTAGCCCCGTCCAAGCTGAGAATGTCTACTTGAAACCACCTCCAGGGGTTGATGCTTCTACTACTCTGCTGAATTTCTGTCGTCTGGATCTGACACATATGAAGGTTATCGAATATTATCTTCCTGTACAATTCGCTTGTTTCGTCAGTATGTGTGACTACACACTGATATCGACGCACTAAATCGTTGTTTCAGCGGAGGATACTATTGAGTCTGTTCAAGCTGTCGTAAAAACCATTCGACAACCACTTGAGCCTTCTGAAGGAAGAGGTACCTTGTTTACGTGGTTGTGTTCCAAGATGAGGTTTGTTGGTTATTGTGCCGTGCACCAACAATCCTTGCGACTTACCCTCTTGCGCTCTTCGGCCGCTTCAGGATTCCTAGACTGCAGTACCCGCAGAGGAACAGGTGTTAAGGAATAGCATAGGCAGTACAGAGGAGAGTCATCTAGGCGGGGAAGCAGCAGTAATTTCTTGGTTCATTCTCCTCGAGTGGGCTTGAAATTTTGTGGATATTATCCGTTAAGGGGCGACGCTGCGCGTCCATTCTCTACTGACGATCAGCTACGATATTTAATGGTTTATTATTATTATTATTACTGGTAGAATATCTGCAAGCATGTTTAGTTTCTCTGGTAATAAGCTGCAGCTCTGATAGAGCGGATAGCTTATTTTGGTTCGTCTCTCTGTGTAATTTGTTGAAGGAACTAATTTTTAATTTATGGCGTGCTTCAGACCGAGCTGGTTTTGCACCTATGCTGCATGATGTTTAATGGAACACACTGAATCGTTACTGGTCAATTAGCTAAACAAATACGGCTCGTATTAGCTCGTAACCGGTCAATCCTCAGAAGGTATGGTAAAACTGATGCATCATTGTTCATGGGTCTCAGCATTGCTATTGTATGACAGACTTAAGCAAATTTAATAAGCTTACTCTAGTGTAAAGGAAAAAGTTGTAGCACACTATAGTGCGTTTAAAATTAGTTGCTACTTTTGACGTTTGGCTGAATGGAGTGGACCTGATGTCATTGCCAAGGTAACATCAAGGACGAGCCGGCTTTCCCTACACGCCGCCAGCAGTCCTGCGTCTGTTGCCACGCTATACGTAAACAGTTATCATTTTCTGTTGCTGTTGTGATGAATAGAGCTCCAACAATGCAGTGGAGGAAAGCAGACAGTTTGCTCTGGGCAGAAAGAAATGTTCCGTGGGATAAAATTCAACTTTGCATGTATAAGGCAGAGTTAACGGAACTTACAGTCCTGAACAAGCCAAACGTTGCATGCTACCAGGTCGACGAACTGGCTGACGTTAAATGGCATAATTTCATCAGGCTTTCTACGTATTATGCTCATTTAAATCCGGTAGAGAATATACGGCCCTAGGTGAAAAGTAATGTGGCAAGAAACAATAAAAATTTACTCTCAGGTCGACGAATTGGCTAACGCTAAATGGCATAATTTCATCAGGCTTTCTGCGTATTATGCTCATTTAAATCCGGTAGAGAATATACGGCCCTAAGTGAAAAGTAATGTGGCAAGAAACAATAAAAATTTACGCTCAGTGGCGATTAAATCCTAACAAAAGAAGCCATTGTAAATATTGTTGCACAGGACTGGTCTAGAGTAAGCCATACCAAGAAGGTAATTGAGGAGAGGGATTTAAGGAGGACTGTGACTATTTCTGAGCAATACGCAAATTCTCTTGTTGCCACGTTAAAATCTGCTTTTTTTTCCATTACACAGCAGAGTGTCACTAACATTCTAATGCAGAAACTGTGACAGAATCCTGAAATAAGTAATGTCAAACTAGAAACTTAGGGCAAAACAGGTCAATACTTTATACATAAAAAAAACGCCCATTCTCAGTATAATACTGAAGATGTAACTTCTTCACTTATATTGTTGTTCTTAAAAATTACATTATTTCATTGAAAAAACCTGTAGTTGCTTGAATATCGCACTAGGTATTGAAGTTCCACATATTAATCATATGGCAAAATAATCTCCTCTATGCGTCCTGTCATTTGCCAAAATGGTGTTTCGATACTTCAGACCGTTTATCAGATACGGGGGATTTATGAATATTTCATTCTGGCTTTTTCACTGTCACGTGCATCGCTCACGTACTGAAATGTAAAATGTCACAACTAATTTTAAAAATTTTAAAAATTATCAAGTCACTTCCACTGTTTGCTGTATTAAAATACACTGAGTCTACATAATGTATGGGATATCGATATGCACATACACAGCTAGTGGTAGTGTCGCGCACTGGCGAAGCTGTCACTTGTACTCAGCTGAATCATGTGAAAAGGTTGCCGATGTGATAGTGCATGGTGGTGGAACTAGAATATTCCGAAATCTACAGTATGAAGAACGTGCCGAAAATACCAAATTACAGGAATTACATTATGTGATCAAAAGTTTCCGGATACCCACAAAAAATACATTTTTCATATTAGGTGCATTGTGCTGCCACCTACTGCCAGGTACTCCATATCAGCGAACTCAGTAGTCATTAGACATGGTGAGAGTGCAGAATGGGGCGCTCCGCGGAACTCACGGACATTGAATGTGTTCAGGTGACTGGGAGTCACTTGTGTCACACGTCTGTAGGCGAGATTCCCACACTCCTAAACATCCATCGGTCTGCTGTTTCCGCTGTGATAGTGCAGTGGAAATGTGAAGGGACACGTACAGCACAAAACATACAGGCCGACCTCGTCTCTTTACTGACAGAGACCGACTGTTGAAGAGGTCGTAATGTGTAATAGGTAGAGATCTATCCAGACCATCACACAGGAAATCCAAACTGCATCAGGATCCACTGCAACTACTATGACAGTTAGGAGTGAGGTGAGAAAACTTGGATTTCATGGTCGAGCGGCTGCTCATAAGCCACTCATAAGACTGGTAAACGCCAAACGGTACCTCGCTTGGTGTAAGGAGCTTAAGCATTGGGCGATGGAACAGTGGAAAAACATCACGGTCCACAATGTGGCGATCCGATGGCAGGATGTGGATATGGCGAATGCCCGGTGAACGTCATCTGCCGGCGTGTGTAGCGCCAACAGTAAAATTAGGAGGCGGTGGTGTTATGGTGTGGTCGTGTTTGCATGGAGAGAGCTTGCGTTGTTTTGCGTGGCACTATTAGAGCATAGGCCTACAGTGATGTTTTAAACACCATCTTGCTTCCCACTGTTGAAGAGCAATTCGGGGATGGCGGTTGCATCTTTCAACATGATCGAGCACCTGTCCATAATGCACGGGCTGTGGCGGAGGGCATCCACGACAATAACATCCCTGCAATGGACTGGCCTGCTCATGTTCTGACCTGAATCCTATGAAACACCTTTGCGATGTTTTGGAATGCCGACTTCATGTCAGGCCTCACCGACCGACATCGATACCTCTCCTCAATGCAGCGTTCCGTGAATTATGGACTGCCATTTCGCAAGAAACGTTCCAGCACCTGATTGAACGTATGCCTGCGAGAGTGGAAGCTAAGGCTAAGGGTGGGCCAACGCCATACTGAATTGCCGCATTAGTGATGGAGGGCACCACGAGCTTGTAAGTCATTTTCAGCCAGGTGTCCGGATACTTTTGATCACATAGTGTACTTCTCATCAGGGACAACGCAGTGGCTGACGGCCTTCACTTAAGGACCGAGAGCAGTGGCGTTTGAATGATACTGTCAGTGCTAAGAGACATGCACTACTGCTTGAAATAACCGCAGAAAGCCATGTAGGATGTACGACTAACGTTTCCTTTAGGACAGTTAATGGGCAGTGGCAGCAGACGATCGATGCGAGTGCGTTTGCTAACAGCACGACACCCCCTGTGACGCCGCTCATGTGTTCGTGAGGGCATCGGTTGGACCCTACACAACTGGTAAACCGTGGGCTGGTCAAGTCGGTCCCGATTTCAGTTAGTAAGAGCTGATGGTAGATTTCTAGTGTGGTGCAGACCCCACGAAACAATGACGCAAGCTGTCAACAAGACACTGCGCAAGCTGTTGGTGGCTCCATAATGGTGTGGGCTGCCTTTACACGAAATGAATTTGGTCCCCTGGTCCAACTGAACCGATCATTGACTGGAAATATTTGTGTTAAGCCACTTAGACACCATTTACAGCGTTCATAGACTTCATGTTCCCAAACAACGATTGAAGTTTTCTGAATGACTAGGCTCCATGTCACCGGGCCACAGGTTTTCTCGGTTGATTTGAAGAACATTCTGGGCAGTTAGAACGAATGATTTGGCCACCCAGATCGCCTGACGTGATTTCCATCGAACATGTATGGGATTAATCGAGAGGTCGACTCCTGCTCAAAATTTTGCAACGGCAACACATTTATAATTATGAGCTGCTATAGAGACAACATGGCTCAATATTTCTGCGAGGGACTTCCATCTAATTGTTGAATCCCTGCGACGAGGAGTAGTTACATTACGCCCGGGAAAATAAGGAGGTATCCCATGACTTTCACCACATCAATCTATCTGGCCAGATCGTAAATTTCTGGTTTCATTTATGAAATATTTTCAGAACTGCTGAAAGTCTCGCGTTGGGCAATTGATCACATATTGTCTTTTGTGTGAGTAAAGCTGCCTTAGAATATAAGACCGCACCTTTAATAGTTTTTTAATTATGCTGTAATTAATATGATGTATGGACGTGTACTAACTTAGCATGGTACGTAATTAGACATTAATCTGTCCAAAAGATGGTTAAGTGAAAGGTAGTGAATTTGTAAACTATTGTTAAAATAATAATTTGGGACGATGCCGTTTACGAGCAGACCAAAACAGTTGCTTTCTTTAAATGAAAATTTGTAATTATGTGTCGATTTGAATTACTAAAATAATGTTTGAAGATTTGTTTTCTTTTTTCTGTTCTCTAGTCTCAGGGTTTTTCCGGTAGGTACTTTCTACGTTTACTGTCTAGGTGAGATTCTTCAGTACTGTTTGGTATATTCAAAGGAACTTCATTCAAAATATAAACTATTGTTTATTATGAATTTATCTGTGGTGTCAGCCGCTAATAAGCATTTGTAGTATTTCGACCATAGACTCTTTTGAAGAATATAAGCATTTGAATTTAGTCTGTCTCCAGGCTCATGCATACAGATATTAACATAATTCAGTATAATGTTAAAGTAATATATTTAATTGTGAGTAGTTTTAATCGAGTATTATAAATGTAATAATCTCACGTTATTAACTGTGCGAGGAATGTATCTATTAAAGATGTATGTTTTACTTTTTTATTTTTATTTTATATTTTCTGATTTTCTTGTCCAAAAGATTACTAAACAAATGTAATTTAATGCGTTTTTCTAATTTTCACTTTATTCAACTCGAAACAATTCCCTAACCCGTTCCCTGCCGTTGTAGTTGTCGCTTAGCGGGTACAAAACGTTACTGATGACGAGATGGAAATGGAAATGCCGCGTGGCTAGGGCCTCCCGTCGGGTAGACCGTTCGCCTGCTGCAGGTCTTTCGAGTTGACGCCACTTCGGCGAGTTGCGTGTCGATGGAGAGGAAATGGTGATGATAAGGACAACACAATAGCCAGTCCCTGACGGAGAAAATCTCCTACCCAGCCGGGAATTGAATGCGGGCCGTTAGGGATGACGAGATGTAGCTGCTCGATAAGTGTTTATCACGTGTGACGCGTGGTTACTGCTCCATATTGAAAAACAGAGCGTGGAAGTGTCTTGTACGGGTCATCTCAATTTTCATAAAGAAAAACTGGTAACGAGTAGAGCAGATAATTAGTCACTTATAGCTGAGACCTTGTACATTCTGGCGTAAAGCCAGGTCCTCAGAAAAATCTAAGTCTTACAAGACATGATATTCTACGTAAAGAGAAAAGCTTTCAGTTGCGCACCTGAACTCCACTGATCAGCCAGAACGTTACGACCACCTACCTAATAGTTGGTATGTCCACCTTTGGCCCGAATAACAGCAGCGACGCGTCGTGGGATGGAAGCAATGAGGTCTTGGCAGGTCAGTGGAGGGGGTTGGCACCACGTCTACACACACAAGTCACCTAATTTTCGTGAATTCCGGGGAAGGGGGCAATTAGCTCTGATGCTACGTTCTATTACATCCCAGATGTGTTCGATCGGGTTCATATCTGGCGAGGTGGGAGGCCAACATATCAATTGGATCTTTCCACATTGTTATTCGAACCACTCCACCACACTCTTGGCCTTGTGGCTCGGCGCTTACCTTATTGAAAAATGCCACTGCAGTAGGGAAACGTGATAGTTATGAAGAGGTGTATGTGGTCTGCAATCAATGTATGGACACTCCTTGGCCATCATGGTGCCTTGACTGAGATCCTTAGGACCCACGGATCCCACGTGAATGTTTCCCAGAGCATAAGGTAGCCACAGCCAGCTTTTCCTCGCCCCGCAGTACACGCGTCAAGGGGCAGTTTCCCTGAAGACGACGGTTTCGCGTCTTCTCATCAGCATGGCTAGAAGGTATCGGAACGCATCAGACCTGCCGAAGGTCAGGTGCCAATTGCAGTCACAGTTGTCGATGTCGTGGTCTTCACACTGGCACATTCATGGGTTCTGGGCTGCGGAGGCCCATAGTTAGGACTGTTCGGTTCACTGTGTATTAAGACACACTTATCCTCCACCCAGCATTAAAGTCTTATGTTAGTTCCTCCACAGTTCTCCGCATTTACTGTTTTACCAGTCTGTCCAGCCTACGACGTCCGACATCTGTAATGAGCTCTACGTCTGGGCGTAGTTTCACTATGGTTTCGCCACATTTCCTCAAACACCCGACTAGACAAGCATGTTTCCGAAATGCTAGTGCCGAGCCTCCGGGAGTTCACAACTACTCTCGGTCAAGCTCAGACAGATTGCGCGCCTTCCCCACTCAACACTCGGACAGCACGCTCACTGGTACCACATGCACCGTGCGTGTGCCTGATTAGCAGTCATTCCTCTCCAGGTGACGCGGTTATTGTCTGGACGGGTTTATATCGATAGTAGGTCGGTGTCATAACGTTACGGGTGATCATTGTGCAAGTTGACTCCAGCGCTAGTCGCAAGTTGCCGGTAGGGATCTACCTGGTGAAGCTTGCTAGCCCACTCGCTCTCCCATTAGTTACCAATGTGCGTCAAGACGTGATAAAAAAAAATAACAAATGGCTTTTCGCTTTCTCAGTTCAACAGGTGTAACTCAGTTATAATGGTGTGGCGTAATTTTATACTAAACATGGCTCCGCAACTCAAAGAACTTAAGAATTTCGACTACGTTACCAACAGTTTTAGGATACAGTTTATGTAGGGGGAAATCCACAGTTCTACCACGTGTTCGTGTTCAAGGTAGACAGAGCATTCAACAGAGTTTTTCACGTAATCCAATAAGCCTACTCGTCGTCCCAGTCGAGAGTTAATCATTCTTCAAGTGTCTGTCTAACGTGTTTTGTCGCGACTTTTGTGTTTCTAATCACAGGATACAGTTGTTAGAAACACTGCCTGAAGGTAATAAAAACCAGCTTGCAGAGTTCCCTTAATTCGTTCTGAGAATGGAAACGGAAGGTAAAAATTTCCTTTCGCCTACAGTGTTCAGGATGAAACTACGTTCTTCTTAAGTACCAAAGTGAATCCTCAAAGCGTAAAAGTACGTGGAACACAGCAGCCCCGTACCTAGTAGATCACGAGATACTCTCCAAAGCTTCAACCGTTGTTCTCATTCCCAAAAATTACTTACGGCTCCTTCTTTTTTTATTGAGAAAAGTGCTAAAAGAGTTGCTAAACTGATCATGTTGCACATCTGACAGACTCCACAGTTGTGAAAACGAACCCAATTTGTTTCATGACACGGTGTGGAATATCACTTGCAGGCGCATGCAAGGACATTTACTTAGAACGAGAGGTCTTAACCACCGATCGGTCGTAAGGAGTGCACAGATCTCACATCAGCCGCTTCACCTCCAGAGTCATCTGATATCGCGCTATGGTTTCTTCTTCTTCCTCTTTTTAAAGAACTATTCTGAAAAGTTTCCATTATCTGTCTTCCCTTGCATAGCTCTGGTTGAACAGAAGCGCTACATAGGAACAGCGGTGAACGGAATGGACAGGTATGCTCGCGAAAATATGTGACCAGGTTTGATTCTCGTCTACACGTTTGTAGTGCGTCTGGTGAGGGGTATATTGAATTTCATTACAATATGATACTACAAGTAATAGTAAAAACTAACCCCAAGGTTGTATGTAGATGCATTTAGCAGATATGATTGTAAAATCGAACAGTTTCTTTTTAAAACAAGAAAGTTTGTAGTCTTTTGTGTAAATTTAATCCAATCGAAGTTTTTATCTCATTTGAAGTACTAAATACAGCCTTGTGAAAGTGAATAATAATTTCCAGACGCCACGTACGAATGCATACTTCGCCTTTCGCTACGTTGTAGGCAAGTCGCTACTTATGCGTTCACCCGACGGAATCCTAGTAGATGGTCTGTGCTGCTTGAGTTCCATAGACGTCGCCGTGTCGCCCCCTTAGTCAAAAATGGTTCAAATGGCTCTGAGCACTATGGGACTCAACTGCTGTGGTCATCAGTCCCCTAGAACTTAGAACTACTTAAACCTACCTAACCTAAGGACATCACACACATCCATGCCCGAGGCAGGATTCGAACCTGCGACCGTAGCAGCAGCGCGGCTCCGGACTGAAGCGCCTAGAACCGCACGGCCACCGCGGCCGCCCCCCCCCCACCCCCCCTTAGTCGTCGCAAGTTTGCAGTTCAACGGTGTACGAGTATACAACAACATAGTAAGAGCCAAAAACACAGATGGCTCGCGAAGAAACTAAATTGTCAGTAAGTACATTCGTTGGTATCCACATAGTTTAATATCCCTTCCAGGTGCCACTAAGACATGTTCATTTTGTGGTATTACTTCCTACACAAATCTTCTCCAAATAGGTTCTTCATACGACACTGAGACAACCATTCCTCAGAATACTCAGAGTACCTTCGCCGGTCAGCCGCTTCCAGATTCTTACAAAGACAAACGATGTTACACCCCACGCATCCACTTCCAAACGAAATGCCGGAATGGTTCAGACACCGAGGCGAAAGGAATAGAGATCGCCGTTCAACGATCCCGATTTACGTTCTATGTGCTATCTTGAAAAAGTGTGGATCTAATAGCATGAAAATGAGAAGGAAAAAATGTAATTGTACCAGTGGTAGTTAGGTCTGCACCACTTGTTTATAATTTCAAATAAATTTTGCTGACTGTGTTGATAAAGCGCCCGTATTCACTTACACCTTCCATCAGGTAATGTACTCCATACGCGGTAGAATGGTCTATGTGAATAACGGAATTTTAATTTTTCACATTACGGTGCCTAAATTTAAGAGAAACACAGAGGAAAGAAGTTGCGAAAAAATGTTCGAAGGGAATGTAAAATATTTGTTCAAGGTGTAGTAGAACATTACGTCATGCAAATATCTTTGTTGTATTGGAGAATTTCTAATATAAGTACTGAGCCATAAACAGAAATGGGATCTTAACGTTGTAACTCCAAAGCACGTTTTGAGAAAGAAAAATAAGTAAAACTGGTAGCATGCACCAAAATGTGGATGGTAAGCTTATCATACAGATTTAATAGATAAAAGAAAATGCTTGGAAAAAATCTTTAATGACCATTTGTGAAATCACACGGAATTTAGCTACAACAAATCGCTGTCTCGCCGTTTATGCGTTCCGTATGCCTTAATACAGTGTTTTCCTACCTGGGATAATTTCCCCTTGACGGATGCAATGAAAACTGAGAGGTAAAAACAAAAACGTTCGATTAACGTTTACTAACCATTGTAGAGTAATTTTTATAAACCATCTCTAGTATCAAAATTTGACAGCCATTTGACATCCACTGCTAGATAAAAGATTACGCCAGATATTTTTAATCGTTGTGATTGTCAGCGATATGAATCAGTGTTGCTAATGCGATCTTCCAGTGTCATCTACCTTCTTTCCATAAATTTGTCTTCGGGGGCTTCTCTTATTCTTACAATCTGCAAAAGAGCTTCCTTTGGCGATCTACCACTCATCTTCCTCGGCACGTTCCAGCCTATTTCCACTATTTTAACATCATTGTCATAGTTTCCTCCATTCTAATCTGTTCACTAAACCATTTATTTGCTTTCCAGCCTCTGCCAATACTTTTCAACATTGATATCTACGAAAGTCGATCAGTGATTCTAAAATTCTGAATGGTCATTATGTTGAAAGTTACTGTCATGAGCCGAAACTGTTATTACAACGTTAACGTTCAGTTTCATACAGTTTCAAAGGTTCATTCTGAAAATTTATTTAGTTTAACAGCAGCGCTCAGTATCAGCTTTAGTCTCCTATTTATTACTTTGATATCCATCCAGAGGTAACAATGACTTGCCATTTTTCTGACTTGGATAACTGGCTTGAGTTCTAAACGCATTTCACTGGACGAATCAGTCTATTCAGGTGGTGAAATTCTAATCAAAGTGCAATTGCTTCGACCACACAGAAGCAACACGTTATAAACAGGTATTCGTGCAACACAATTGGCATCATTTTAGCAAAATTTCTGTCGAAAATAGCTATTATTATTGCTTCAAACTCTAAAGAAGGCCAATAGCATTTGGCACGACTTACATGTTTGAAAGTAGAGATTTGACTACAGTAGCAATGACAACAAAAGTGAGGTTTTTTAAAATGGTTCAAGTCGCTCTGAGCACTATGGGACTTAACATCTGAGGTCATCAGTTCCCTAGAACATGTTGTTGTTGTTATGGTCTTCAGTCCTCAGACTGGTTTGATGCAGCTCTCCATGCTACTCTATCCTCTGGAAGCTTCTTCATATCCCAGTACCTACTGCAACCTACATCCTTCTGAATCTGCTTAGTGTAGTCATCTCTTGGTCTTCCTCTACGATTTTTACCCTCCACTCTGCCCTCCAATACTTAATTGGTGATCCCTTGATGCCTCAGAACATGTCCTACCAACCGATCCCTTCTTCTGGTCAAGTTGTGCCACAAACTTCTCTTCTCCCCAATCCTATTCAATACTTCCTCATTAGTTATGTGGTCTACCCATCTAATCTTCAGCATTCTTCTGTAGCACCACATTTCGAAAGCTTCTATTCTCTTCTTGTCCAAACTATTTATCAACTATGTTTCACTTCCATACATGGCTACACTCCATACAAATACTTTCAGAAATGACTTCCTGACACTTAAATCCATACTCAGTGTTAACAAATTTCTCTTCTTCAGAAACGCTTACCTTGCCATTGCCAGTCTACATTTTATATCCTCTCTACTTCGCCCATCATCAGTTATTTTGCTCCCCAAATAGCAAATCTCCTTTACTACTTTAAGTGTCTCATTTCCTAATCTAATTCCCTCGACATCACTCGACTTAATTCGACTACATAGAACTACTTAAACCTAACTAACCTACGGACATAGCACACATCCATGTGCGAGGCAGGTTTCGAACCTACGACCGTTGCAGTCACGCGGTTCCGAGCTGAAGCGCCTAGAACCGCTCCGCCACCGCGGCCGATAAAAGTGAGGAACTGAGTGAACTTGTCACATGACATCTTATGTGCAGACACGAAATCAAGTATAAAAAACTGTTGTTGTAAATAAGCAAAACCACACAACCCACTAATTCATATTTTGTTGCTTTAATGAAAACTGTAGAAAACGGTTGAGTTCTAGTTGTTAAAACATTAACTAAAAAATATAAGTAATTTGCCACTTCAAAGATAAGAGTCTTAATTTTAGAGTGAAATACACTCCTGGAAATTGAAATAAGAACACCGTGAATTCATTGTCCCAGGAAGGGGAAACTTTATTGATACATTCCTGGGGTCAGATACATCACATGATCACACTGACAGAACCACAGGCACATAGACACAGGCAACATAGCATGCACAATGTCGGCACTAGTACATTGTATATCCACCTTTCGCAGCAATGCAGGCTGCTATTCTCCCATGGAGACGATCGTAGAGATGCTGGATGTAGTCCTGTGGAACGGCTTGCCATGCCATTTCCACCTGGCGCCTCAGTTGGACCAGCGTTCGTGCTGGACGTGCAGGCCGCGTGAGACGAGGCTTCATCCAGTCCCAAACATGCTCAGTGGGAGACAGATCCGGAGATCTTGCTGGCCAGGGTAGTTGACTTACACCTTCTAGAGCACGTTGGGTGCACGGGATACATGCGGACGTGCATTGTCCTGTTGGAACAGCAAGTTCCCTTGCCGGTCTAGGAATGGTAGAACGATGGGTTCGATGACGGTTTGGATGTACCGTGCACTATTCAGTGTCCCCTCGACGATCACCAGTGGTGTATGGCCAGTGTAGGAGATCGCTCCCCACACCATGATGCCGGGTGTTGGCCCTGTGTGCCTCGGTCGTATGCAGTCCTGATTGTGGCGCTCACCTGCATGGCGCCAAACACGCATACGGCCATCATTGGCACCAAGGCAGAAGCGACTCTCATCGCTGAAGACGACACGTCTCCATTCGTCCCTCCATTCACGCCTGTCGCGACACCACTGGAGGCGGGCTGCACGACGTTGGGGCGTGAGCGGAAGACGGCCTAACGGTGTGCGGGACCGTAGCCCAGCTTCATGGAGACGGTTGCGAATGTTCCTCGCCGATACCCCAGGAGCAACAGTGTCCCTAATTTGCTGGGAAGTGGCGGTGCGGTCCCCTACGGCACTGCGTAGGATCCTACGGTCTTGGCGTGCATCCGTGCGTCGCTGCAGTCCGGTCCCAGGTCGACGGGCACGTGCACCTTCCGCCGACCACTGGCGACAACATCGATGTACTGTGGAGACCTCACGCCCCACGTGTTGAGCAATTCGGCGGTACGTCCACCCGGCCTCCCGCATGCCCACTATACGCCCTCGCTCAAAGTCCGTCAACTGCACATACGGTTCACGTCCACGCTGTCGCGGCATGCTACCAGTGTTAAAGACTGCGATGGAGCTCCGTATGCCACGGCAAACTGGCTGACACTGACGGCGGCGGTGCACAAATGCTGCGCAGCTAGCGCCATTCGACGGCCAACACCGCGGTTCCTGGTGTGTCCGCTGTGCCGTGCGTGTGATCATTGCTTGTACAGCCCTCTCGCAGTGTCCGGAGCAAGTATGGTGGGTCTGACACACCGGTGTCAATGTGTTCTTTTTTCCATTTCCAGGAATGTATTTAACTAGATTCTAAACTTTGTTTAGGGTATTAGGTAATATTTGATCTCATTCATGAGGTTTGGACGAGTGATTTGATAGGACCAAGGTTGATATATGGTTTATCAATGGTTATGAGTACAAATAAAAAAGGAAAAATGTCCTGTTCCTGGTACGCTAGAATCACATCCTCGTACAAATTTACACATTACTGCATCTTGTAAGAGTCTTATGTAGAGCTGGGTTCAAGGTCTTGCATATGAAAGCTGATTGCAGATGTGGGCGATTTGCTTTAGTGTTATTGTAGTTATTGAAAGTTTAATTGATGTAAAAGTTATCAGACGCCAATAATATAATCGTTAGCTGCCGCAACATTGTATCTGGAAAAAATATGATTCATGACTTGTATTCATGCTGATGTCGTGGCCGATGCCACTCGGTCTGAAGTAAACAATAGTAAATCTTTTTATTTTCTTAAGTAATTTTTTTGTGTTTTATATAGGATGGAACTGTCGTAATAAACAGTTCTTTTGTCACTGTGCAGCTCTGTCTTACAGTTATTTAAGTTTGTACGCACTCTTTAGTGTTTAAGAGACCCATACCAAACACATTTTACGAACCTTTGCCGAAATAAATAAGCCTAGTCTAGAGCATTAAAAATTAATCTGTCAGCTAATGTCGGCAATCCCGTTTCACGAGGTTGGCTCGTGAGATACGATTGTCTGGTGACTTTTTGGGTTACTTGGAGGGAACAGTCCGACGGGCTGCCCGACCCACTGTTGAGCTACGTGTCAAGACTGTATCAAGAAACGGAAGGGTCAGCATTGTATAATCATTCTGACTTTCATTTCGGTACTTCATAACATTTCAATTCTCGAGCTACGTGTCAAGACTGTATCAAGAAACGGAAGGGTCAGCATTGTATAATCATTCTGACTTTCATTTCGGTACTTCATAACATTTCAATTCTAAAGAGGTTGAGTTACGGTTAAAGATCTCTTTCATGAAATCTAAAATGAAAGCAAACTGAATCCATGATTTTTGGGTCAAATGATCATTTGCTAGGCGTGGAATAAAAGGAAAGTATCGGAGGAAATAAATACTGGTAAGTGGAGGTGTCTTAAAATTCGTCAAGCTGTAGCACTGTTGTAGTCCAGATTAGGGAGCTTGTCTGAAAGATATGGAGAGGCAAGGATAGACTTCCGTATTAGGCCTTTCATAATCGGTCTGCGGGGCCGAAAAATTTTCGTTGTGAAAGTAAGCGGACTCTCATGCCGTCCATGTCAAGTACTTTTGCCATGTTCTTTGTGTAGGCATTAAAATGTAATCATAACTTCGACTGTGTTGTGATATTTGAATAAAGACTTAAGACTTGGTAAATTTTCTTAGAAGTGAAGTGAATATTTTACGAGTTATTGTTTGTTTCTTGTTGTTTTTATGGGTGGCAGAAACCAGTAAATTCGCTTGCAGTACGCTTTCATAAGTAGATTTTTCTCTTTTTACAACACTGAATCAGTAAATCTGGGAAGAAATCCTTGCGTAATATGTGGCAGAACTTTGCTAAATTCTCTCTAGACTAAGAAAAGATTTTGATTTCTGAACAACATTGTAACAGTAGAGCGTAGTAAGTCGAAATTGCTGTTCTATGTTTTCCTTGTTTAAAACCGTGGACAAGTGTAATTATTTATGTTTGAAGAACTTAGATTATCACATTATATTGGTGAAATCCATTTCAGGATGATCGGTCATGATCGAATTTAGCCGTCAGCAATTTACCAGGCAAATTTACCGAGTTTTCTAAATTATGACACTAACGAGCTCAGAAATACAAGGCTTGTCCAGAAAGTAAGTTCCGATTAATCGTGAAATGTAAACTACGTTGAAAATCCGAAATGTGTTATTTGCGACAGTTGGCTCCACCTTCCAGCTACTTATCTACAAACTCGCCGCTCCAGCTAGGACACCTGTCATACCGTTATACCATCTTTTCAATACCCTCGTCATAAAAGGCAGCCTTCTGTGCTTCCCGTCAACTCTCTACGCTCATCTATAGCTCGTTGCCTGTGCGAAACTTTTGTCCTCACGGCCAGTACTTAACGTGAGCAGAGATGAAACACAGAGGGAGTCAATTACCGGCTGTAGTGCGGGTGATCAAACACTTCCCATCGAAAACGATGCAGGAGCATTTTCATTTCCCTTGCAGATTGCGACCGAGAATTGTCACGAAGTAGGGACCGTATGATAGTTCTGTAATGTGGGCTGCATAACATCAGGCGATATCCCTCACCAGGACCTCATACTTGGTGGGAGACACTATTTTCTACGCATTTTTATGTGCTCACCATGCGCTCAGAACTGAAAAGAGCGAAGTGATGCAACCGACAGGGATACTAGAGACACTGTCGAACATATATGTGCAAAGCTTTATTAAATTTTAATAGTGGTTTCCATTTCTTGACCGTTCGGAACTTACTTTCCGAATGTCTCTAGTATAATTGCCAGAAAGGAACAATTGTATTGAAACCATGACACTGAGTGTAGAGTAACTAAAGAAGTGTATTAGAGCATTTGGTAGAAAATTGATGAATTCCTTAAAGAAATTTAATTACGTAGATTCTACGAAGAAGAAACTGCAAATTACAGGTAGGGCCCTAGAAATGAGCCTGCAGTAGGGAGACATACAGGAACAGTGTTTCCTTCCTGTGTTTTTTAGTTGTCGTTACCAATCGGATGTGTGCAGTGGAAAGAATTGGTGATTTTGTAGTTCGAGAAATAATTGACAGACAGTAAGAGTGTTGAGAACGTCAACGTGTGGGGAAAACGGGACCCGCTATACTTTTATCACATGAACGCCCGCGAAGAGCTGAGGTGTGTAGGGAATGGAGACTAGTGAATAAATTTCAGAACTTGCAAACTGTGTTGTCACTGACAGAAGCAAATGGCCGTTTGTGTCCCAGCTCAACCCCAAAAATAGACAATAGTGTAACATGTAATAGTAATGCAAATGAGCGAAGCGGGAGGGGTATTTGTTGGTTAGAGGACGAGGGCAAAGAAGAATTATGTGCAAAAATTAACACGTTCTGGAGGACGATAAGAACATTCTAAAGCGAATAAAACACATTCTGCAGTTTTAACTTAAAAGTAAGATGATGTCATAATCACATTGTTGACACAGCAAGTACCGGATGTTTTATTGTGCACAATGCAACAGAATTAAAGGCTCATTTCTTTGAAATCTCGCAATTGCCTCCAATTGCTCAAATGTGGGTGCGACCTTCCAAAAATGTGGCCTCCTGCAACGTCACCCTCAGGCTCGACGACGACTCAAACAGTAAGGTGTCGACACATGCGGAAGAGGGCCACAGCTCGGAAGTTAATGTTACGTGCAAAGTTGGCTAATTACGTCACATGAACACAAAATTTCACCAGAGTTCTGCTCAATGCCGCCACGGACTTATCACACAATCGGAAGGGTGGTCACACATTTAATCGCCTTTTTTAAATACCTTTGCGATGGAAGTCACAACCGCAACTCCCAGTGTTAAAATCACGTGATTTTTTTAAAAGTCGACGAGGAAAACATACGATACACCGCGAGTCATAAACAGCAGTGTGACACAAAAGACGTCAATAAAAGCACCCCTTTCCCTGGGACGTTGATTCACTCACATTTCTCGGTCAAAAACTGCAGTTCACAGAGCGATAAGCAACAGGAAGACGTTGTTGAAAATCTTTGAAAGTACTGACACGCTCGGGCGTTCAAATCCTTCTGTAAGGACATTGTAAGGCTGCATTTCCATTGAACGTGATCGCACCCCTTTGAGGCGCAGTGCGACTGCAATTTTTGCACTCCTGTACTGGTTGGAACCACTATGGATCGTTCAAAACCATTCGGCGCCATTGGAACGTGATCAAAAGCAGCTAACAGTGCTTATGCTTCTTATGTCCTACTGTGGCGTGATCACCGTCGAGATGGCAAGGACGAGGGAGGGGGGTGATGTTGGACGGAGGGGTGGGGGGTGGGGGCTGGGTGTGGATGACATTGACACATACTTGAAAAAATGGCAAAAGGATCCCCCTAGTTCGGCAAAACCCTCGGTGACACCTCTCCACCTTCATAGAGAATTTTTAAAACTGAACGTGTGGAGAGACAACGTTTAAAGTACTCCGATGCGCCAGAAGACAGGCAACTGGAATCGCAGGGGTGTGAAACGGTTGACTACATGCAGGCGCCCTGGACTACTTTACTGGTTGTCTCTGTACACGTTCATTTATAAGATTCTTAATGAAGGTGGGGGGTGTCACAGATGGTTTAGCCGAAGTGGGGTCTCAGAGGGACTCTTTTCCGTTTTATTCACACATCTGTCAGAGTCACACCTCCCCCTTATCACGCCACAGAGGGCGTGGAGTGCTGAAACAGCAAACATACTCTTTTCTTCATTGTATCACGATCACATTTCATCGAATGGCTTTGAGCCGTCGACAGTGGCGCCAAACTCTATACTAGAGCAAAAACTGCGTTGAGCCTGCACTCGAAAAGAGTGCGGTTAAGTGCAGTGTCCTGAGTGCAGGGTTGAAAACGCCGAAGCTTTTGAGCAGTGTCAAAGGTTGTCAAGAACGTCTTCCTCTAGCTCATCGCACTGCGCTCTCTTGTTTTCGATGGCGAAATGTGCGGAAACTCTATCCCCACGGAAAAGGAGGAATTCATTGAGGGGCTTTATACTACAGACTGCGACCCTTTCACCAGTTCTGAGCGACGGTGTGTCTGGATTATTTTCTCCGGCGAGGTATGTGTAACAGGTGATGTGATGATGTCCACACCGTGTGAGACGTCGACAGTGACGTGAGATGTCCACGGTGACACTCCGCAGAGCTGTGGTGAAATTTGGACCGAACGTGACGTCATTAAACCACATTAACTTCTGAGCTGTGGACTTCTTTTCTAAGGCGTCGACAAATTGTTGTTTGAGGCGACGTCGAGCCCGACGAGGGTGATGTCACAGGCCGCCACGCTTGTGCCCCATTACATAGGAATGTTGAACGCTACTTTGAGGCAAATTTCAAACTTATGCGTCGCAGTAGGAGGTAGTTACGATGTTTCAAAGTAGTGATCCTTTAAATCTGTTGCGCAGTGTAAGTAAATTGCCTTGTTGCTAAGCATATAAGTAACCTCTGGCTGTTGGTAATTTAATCAGTCTGCACAATAGATGCCCTATCAATTTTACTTTTGAGTTGGTGATAGAAAGTAATGTTGTTATCTGGAGGTACATAATACTGGCGACACTGACGTGTACTCTGCACTATTGAACGCCTCTCAGTAGCTTCCTCTCTGGTGAGAACTCCTACACCGCCAAAAGCACATCACAACTTTGCGTCGCTGTCTCCGATACTGCTACGTCATCGTGATGGGAAGTGTTGCTGTAGTAAAGTGAGCTGGTCAGTCCGCTAAGTTGTGGAGACTTGGCCGCTTGGTTTGGCGCAGCCTGCACAGCAGCAGCAGCAGCAGCAGCAGCTAGCGGTCAGCGGGCAGCTGGCAGCCACGTCGGCAAAACGCGGCCGAAGCGCCGGCGGCAGCCCAGCCAGAGTTCATCTCGCTGCCTGCTGACGCCGCGCACCGCAGTAAACGCCCGCGCGCTCGCTGCCCTGGCTGCCGGAATTCGCCTCTCCTCGCCTCAGATTATCCCTCCCACCCTTGCCCGCCCTCGAAGAGTAGCAGCAGACCAGCAGCGCTCGTTCCAAGAGTTATGGGAGCAACACTGTCGTACGGTCGCTTTAGGATCTTACAGCGACTGTCCACTGCAAGAAAAACGGATCGTTCATCAAATATAGAGTCCGCCCCTGGTAGCTGAGTCAGACTGTCAATCCTAAGGGTCCGGGTACGATTCCCGACTGAGTTGGAGATTTTCTCCGCTCAGGGACTGGGCGTTGTGTTGGTCCTAATCATCAGCATTTCATCCCCAACGACGTGCAAGTCGCCGAAGTGGCGTCAAATAGGAAGACTGGCACCAGGCGAGCGGTCTACCGAACGGGAGGCCCTCGTCACACGACATTATTATTATCAAATATAGGAAGTGTCCCATTTCCAAGAGATCGTGCTATCGAGCAATTGTCTTCAAAATACAATTTATAACTCGTTACAGTCACATGACAGAGACACTAACTAGAGTAGTTGCCCCTGAAAGAGATCATATGTCATCCACTACCATAAACAAAGTCTGGAACCTCATTAAACGTTTCACTCCATACAGTTAACACTAGTATCTTTGAAGCGATAATATATTTATAATATTTAGTTAATCGTCTAACAATTGAAGGCGGCCGCTGTGGCCGAGCGGTTCTAGGCGCTTCAGTACGGAACCATGTGGCTGCTACGGTCGCAGGTTCGAATCCTGCCTCGGGCGTGGATGTGTGTGATGTCCTTAGGTTATTTAGGTTTACGTAGTTCTAAGTCTATGGGACTGATGATCTCAAATGTTAAGTCCCATAGTGCTTATAGGCATTTGAACCATCTAAAAATGGAAGCTCACCCGTTTTCTACATTTCTCAGTAAACCAAAAAATAATGAGTCAGTGTATAACGTAGCAAGTTATTATGAGATGACATTCGTGGCAGTAAGGCACGCAGCCGTTTGGTGCGGTGGCTGCAGGATGGCTATGGCTTTTGTCGCTTTGCTTACAGCGCAGCTGACGCTGCCTGCCGTGAGAACTGCATAGCGTTAGTCAATACGAAGATTCATGTCCTCTAAGAATCTAAATAATACCTATTATCCGATTTTCTTCAAATTTGGTACACAGCCTTTTGTTATTAATGGAATGATGCTGTCAAAATTTCAGATTTTTATTTATTACAGTGCTGGAGATAAAGAAAATTATCTTAAATGTCATAAAACCAATTATTGTTTTTTAGAACCATGTTAGGAACACATACAGACTGACTTGCATTATCATTTCAAGTCATTACAAAGATACCAGGGTACCAGTGCATAAAAAAAAATTAATTAGGATTTTCTTTTCTAACACGTTAGTCACTGTGAATTACGTAATACAAGAATCGTTCAAAATTATAGTTTGATTATATATTGTTGTGTGAGTTACTGAGAATGATTGAGAGAGTGTATTTGATACATAGTTTAAAACATAATATGTCATTTTTCATAAAACCTTGTACAAATCGACCGTGGGATAGTTGCGGTGCAACCATGATTCAGACGACGTACGTCGGTGTGAGCTTGCTTTTGTATAAAAGCAGCCAGAATGAAAATTAGAGGCGAGATAAGTTTATTTATCAGTTTGAAGAATAATTCGTACTTCCCTTATTTTGATTAAACAATATACTAGAAACTGAAGTTATAATGACGTTAAGTGCTATCAGATTATTGATTGGATAAGGCAAATTTTGCCACGAGAAGGATCTGGAAGGAGCATTCTGATTGGTCGTTTGGATCAACAGCCAATCAGAACTAAGCTGTTAAAGAATAAAGTGGAGTGGGCAGTGAGTAGAATATTTCGAGAGAGTCACTTGCTAACCGGCCTACGGATAACACCATGTTAGGTAGCTCCGTAAAAATACTCTGGAAAATGAAGAAACAGTGACCTAATTGCGGTTCGGAAACCTCGGGACTGAAGCGACTGGAGTTACGAATATTTTAATGAAAGTTTGGTGTTTCTAAATTAAATAGTTTGAAAGTTATGATCTTGTGAACTTTCTGGTCGTTGTAACAATTCCGCGTGGCAAGTTTCGTGCTCTGTACGGAGTACTTTGGCGAGCACTTCTTTCGAAGAAGACCACTGAAACAACCGAATGTTTAACTCGCGAGTAACTGTGGGTCTGTGACTGTTGGAACGTGAAAATTATTCGGATCGGTCTTGCAAAAATTCTGGCTGCTTTTCGAGCGAAACTACGTTGCACATACAGTGAACTTTGAATGAAAGCGCATTACCATATTAAATACGGACTTGATAGCCATTTCATGTGTTTCCACATGAATGAAAAGCAGATTCAATCTAATTTTAAGTGCTTTCTGCAAGTAAACTGCATCCTCCGGACGCCCGATTTTTTAAAAAATGAACTTTCAGGAACTGACTTGTGACTCTAGTTACGATTCCTCTGTGTGGTAGGTATTAGGTAGTGGTTTCATCAACGCTGCTTTACATTGCCTAGCACGTATATGCTGCTATAGAGTGAAGGGACGTCGGAAAGAAGCATATCGAGGTATGTGGACTTTCGATCAGTGAAAGAGAGAATGTAGACGACCGACCCCACCCCACCGCAAGTGGTGTGTTTGGATCTTCTTATTTCTAGCAACTTTCTTTTTATACTTAGTTTCATATCCGCCATTGCACATCGGATGTCATGTACCAAGTACACTCGGTTCTTCACCTTTGTTTCCATTTCCACCGTATCTAAAACAACTTTCACATCTGTAAATCGTGGAAAGTGTATCCGGTGTTCTTAATAGTTTGTCCCAGTAATAATAGTTATTTACGACAGACGTTTGCTAAAACAATGCCGGTTCTGTTGTATGAAAATCTGCTTACAGTGCGTTGCGTTTGCAACGCCGAATAAATTGTACTTTGGCCGAAATTTCATTGCTTGAATGTGTTGCCTTATCCAGAACTCAGGCTAATTATCCAAATCTGAAAAATAGTTACTATTTTAATTTAATACAGATGGCAAGTGATTATTGCCTCTGGATGGACTCAAAAGTAATAAAGAGAAGACTTAACTTGACATCGAGGGGTGCTGGTAAACTAAATAAATTTTAATTATGAACCTTCCAATGTGTACGAAACTAAACCTTAACAAACAGTTTTGACTCATGGCAGTAAGAAGAGGTCTTCTACACGAAGGCCACTCGAAATTTGTGGGTGGCTCATCGACGGGTGTGGAGATCCATGTTGCAAATTACTGGCAGACCTAGGAAAACAAATAAATGGGTTAGGGAATAGATTGGAGTGGGAGACAACTAGCCATGTTAAAAATGTTAAAATTGGCTGGACAATATCCACTAAGGTGAGTTTTAGATGGCCAAAGGAAGTTCTTTTCTAGATCAAAAGAAGTAAGAAAATCCTGAGAAGGCAAACTTACGGAAGGCAGGTAGATAATATTGGGAGCTGTGCAGGAGCAACACTGATTCGTATCGCTGAAAAGATCGTAATGCTTGAAAATATCTGGAGGAGTCTGTTATCTAGCACTGGATGTCCAACGGCTATAAATTTTCATAAATACGTATATACAGACCCTCATTTCCAGCAGTCACAGTCGCTGGAGACCACGCGTTGATCCAACAGACTGCTTCCAATCCTCCTTGTTTTGTGCTCCGTTCCTGCAGGTGTATTTCATCCCCAGAGAATCTTCTGTTCTTCAGTTTCTGTAGGTGCGCTGGTCTGTTGCATCGAAAGGTAGATTTCCTCTTTATTCTTCCTCATTCTCCTCCTATCTCGTTTGTTTAAAATCAGTTCTCATATCTTCCTCATTACATTTCTTTCAAATGTTAATAGTTTTTCCGTTTCTCGATTAGTCATGCTCCAAATTTCTCAGTCATACAGGACTGCTAGGCATATCGCTGTGCTATGTATTCTCATTTTACTGTTCGTTAATATTGATTTTGAGCTGAACATCTCCCTCAGGGAATACATGTATCTTATTACCCACTGCTTTTCTTTCCTTGATGTATATTTCTACACTGTTGTAGCTAGGAAAGGGAGATCCCAAGTATCAGAACTGGCGAACTCTTTTGAATCTCGATCTATCTCAACAAATTCGTCGTGCTCTTGTCCTCTTCCAAGTTGCATGAATCACGTTTTATCCCCATTCACCTTTAGCGCGTCTTTCTGTGCGTAATTGTCCATGTTATGGTAGGTACACTTCTTTAAATTGATGGATCGAGTCACTTAGTAGTACTATACCAGGTATATATGTGAGGCAATTGAAGTTATCATCCATCTGTACTTCATCGCACTTCTGTTGCGCACATTAGCTTATTACCTTCCCTAAAGGACCAGTACGCATGACAGTGCTTCCCCTTGTCTGAGACTCTCTCATTCTCGAACATTTCTGACGTGAACCGTCGGAAACGCAGTGCTATTCTTCACCCATCCATTCAGGGTTGCACCATTCTCACTAGCTCCTGAAGCCACGCAGTACGCTAGTAGACTGTATAGGCTATTCTTATGGCTGTAGTCGTATGCACGTTGGAAATCGACGAACAGACTGTAGACATCTTCATTATATTGTCAGTGTTTTTCAAGCAATTGTCTTGGGGTGGAAATGTGGTCCGTCGTCAATCACTTTCGTCGAACTCTAGTTTTGTATTCCTGTATATTGCTGTCTATGAATGGTTGTAATTTTATGAGTATGAGGAAAGACGGTACCTTGTAGGATACATTCAGCTAGCTGATACCTCTGCAGTTGCCATACTCCATTTTACTCTAGTTTCATACATTGGGCTTATTATGACCAATTTACATTCTTCTGGAAATGTTTCAATCCTCCATATCAATTGGATCAGTTTCTATATCTCTATGAGCAAGATTAATTCTCCTGTCATTCTGACCTCACCTAGGTCTTTGTTGTTTCTGGGTTCTCCGATTGAAATCTTCACGTCTTCATCAGTCACGTCCCAGTCTTCTTAATCTCTCCTTCCTTCCGTGGTGTCTTCAGGTAACATCTCATTTAGTTTTAACCCCTCAAAAATTTTTATTTTACCGTTCAAGGAGTAAATACCCCTTGGTAACTATTGAACTAGATGGAATATAATTGCAACGTATATGGCCGGAAGCACAGCAGAAAAGAGACATACAAACTGAGCACAAGATTTGTGCAACTATCAACACTACGCTAAAATGAGGACATCGTACCATGTATGTAGCCACATGCGGTTCGACAGCCTTGTAACGTATATGCTTGTATACAAAAGAACAACAGCAACAGAAACAGTGTCGTGATGAGGAAAAATGCTACTTGTAATAGCGTACATGGTCTCCAGGGATAGATACGTACTTCTGTTGATCCAGCATGTGGTCATGCATTGTCTTGCTGAAAAATGGCATCAGGGGTGTTGTGGAGAAAGTGTGTGGCTACGGATAGCAGAATGTCAAACACGTAGGTCTCACTGGTCACAGTGCCCTGGGCACTCATTAACTGTGATTTGTGGTTGTACCTACCAGCACCTCACATCATAAGCGAAAATTGTAGCGAAATGCAGGAAGATCTGCAGCGGATAGGCACTTGGTGCAGGGAGTGGCAACTGACCCTTAACATAGACAAATGTAATGTATTGCGAATACATAGAAAGAAGGATCCTTTATTGTATGATTATATGATAGCGTAACAAACACTGGTAGCAGTTACTTCTGTAAAATATCTGGGAGTATGCGTGTGGAACGATTTGAAGTGGAATGATCATATAAAATTAATTAATTGGTAAGGCGGGTACCAGGTTGAGATTCATTGGGAGAGTCCTTAGAAAATGTAGTCCATCAACAAAGGAGGTGGCCTACAAAACACTCGTTCGACCTATACTTGAGTATTGCTCATCAGTGTGGGATCCGTACCAGATCGGGTTGACGGAGGAGATAGAGAAGATCCAAAGAAGAGCGGCGCGTTTCGTCACAGGGTTATTTGGTAACCGTGATAGCGTTACGGAGATGTTTAACAAACTCAAGTGGCAGACTCTGCAAGAGAGGCGCTCTGCATCGCGGTGTAGCTTGCTCGCCAGGTTTCGAGAGGGTGCGTTTCTGGATGAGGTATCGAATATATTGCTTCCCCCTACTTATACCTCACTAGGAGATCACGAATGTAAAATTAGAGAGATTAGAGCGCGCACGGAGGCTTTCAGACAGTCGTTCTTCCCGCGATCCATACGCGACTGGAACAGGAAAGGGAGGTAATGACTGGCACGTAAAGTGTCCTCCGCCACACACCGTTGGGTGGCTTGCGGAGTATAAATGTAGATGTAGATGTAGATGTAGACGTAGATAAGGCCTTGAGTTGGCGCTGTAGGTGTTGTGCGGATGCAGTCACTGTGATGCCGCTCCCCTGTCGGCGGCGAACCAAACTGCAGCAACCATTTTCAAATAAACGGAACTTCGATTTGTGCGAAAACACTCTCTGATACCATTCCTGTCCACAGCGACGTCGTTCCATACGCCATTGCCGTCTAGCGTGATTCTGCACATTCGCCAGAGGTAGGCGGAGGACGACGATCACGTAACCCATGCCGTAATAAATGGCGACGAACGGTCACCCCTGACAGTGTATGATGTGTTACCGTGCTCCACAGATGCGCCACAGCCGAGGAGGACGCAGTTCTGTCCTGCGAAGGCATTCGGATGAAGTGTCGGGGGATATAGTGTGGGTTGTGCGACCAGAGCCATCTCGTCCACGTGCCTCCGTGAACCATTCGGCACACACCTGCCAAAACACTTCGTCCCCCACAAACATCAATTTCCCGGATTGATGTAATACATTCTCTCAAGCCTTTCTCTTGCAAACTCACGGATTTGATGGTACGGTTCGCGCATATGTCTGCAAGGCATCCTACCCGACTACACAAGTCACACTGATCTGTTATCTCCGGTTTATGGGACGAAAGCCGCAGGCACATTTCACCGGTAGGTGGTGTTTCGCCGCGATATCGATTTTGACCTCTAACCGCTTGCCATCATGGTTCAAATGCTAATAATTTCTGCAGAGCATACTAATCTGCACGTCCTGTGAATACGAACATCCTATCTCAAGTCCTTCAAGATGTTCTGTCTTTTCTGAACATGAGTGTACTTTGAGGAAAGACATTCGTCTACCCTCAGACAAAGAATTAAAAATTTATTTTTCGCTGATTCTCCTATCAGCTTTTGACATTAACGTGTGCCATTCATAAAAGTTTGTGCTGAGAAGCTGTACGCCATACCTTTTTTGTAACTAAGCGTTTTCTGCAAACCACACTCTATAAGTTTACAGACGATGCTGTTGTCTACAGGAAGGTTGCAACACCAGAAGTTTCTAGGGAAACGCAGAACGACCTGGAAAGTATCTATGGCTGATTCAGGGGCCAGCAGTTGACCCTGGACTTAAATAAATGTAACATATTGCACGTAAATAGATGAAGAAGCATATTCCTATTCGATTACAATGGGATGTTATTTTAATACAATTGAACTAAATTGTCAACTTCGCTTAATTAGGACGAGGAGTGATCGTGGACACGACCCCACAGTAAATACAAATAAATTGCACACATTTATTTAACAATGAATTAAAAATAAAGCTCTAAGTTAGAACAGGTAAATGTACCGTATCATAACTTGTACAGTGTACAAAAATTTCATATGACACTGGCGTTGTATGTGGAACGGTCGGCGTGGCTTTCACAATCAAACGGTGCCTACGATCTCCCTGACAGGTGCCTTGACACATACATTGACAGATACAAGATTCAGAGAAGTTTAGGACACATATACAATCATAACAGGACATAGCACTAATAGAGAAAATGGTCAATAACACCGCATTTCAAAAACCAGGGCACTGCTTTAAAAGGACCATAACTCACTCGGTCAATCTTGCTGTAATAAAAAAAAACTACAATTAATAAAACTTAGAAATCAGTAAACGAACCATACAATACTTGCTAAAGGAACTACTGGCAATAGTGCCGTGGTTTTTAAAGGGAAATTAAAATTCTTTAAATAGGAAAATCTTATGAAAGCTTTCTTAAAAACAGTTCTCAAAATATTACTGCGAAGCAAATTAAAACCCTAAGGTTAAACAAGTTAAAACCTATTAGCTCTTATCAGCATATCCAAACGAGTCAGAATATACAGCCTAGGTAGATTCTTTCGGTAAGACTTCCATGAAAACACGAGTGGTGACTATGGGAAAACTAACGTTACTAAAATAAGTGAGCCAGCAAATGAGTAATTTAAAACATCACTATGAACAAAACACCTAACGAAACACCAAGCGAATTTTCTGCCATTATTAAAACGTGGACAAAATTCGTAAGCAAGTGGGCGCCTTATATCTGCTGAATATACAACACCCCTTGAGGGATATACGATAATTTGGATTTTTAAGCGTAAATAAATGTTTTTGCCGATTTGTATATGCCTCTGAACCCAGCACCACCCCTCTAATTTCCAGTTCCGCTGTTTTCCTGAAAGATCTAAATTTACAATAAAACCTTTTTATAGAAAGGGAGAAAGGAATAATTTACATATTGACAGACCTCTCTATAATACCGGTACTGCAAAACTTTTTAATAAGGCCGAATAGAAATGAGGGGAAACTCACCTCAGCGTACATCGTTCGTTAAGAGGCTCAGAGTGTGGTTTCTGGGTTGGCGTGACGATATCTTAAGCGATTTACTCCTGTCGGTGTGAGGCACATAATAAGTTGAATGATTAGCAGAGAACTGCGGTTATCTTCTTTGAATTAACAAAAGCATTTGATTGGAGGATCAACCCATGGAGTATAATGTAATCAGGAGAAAACTGATCAACGGCTGATTTCATTTGCACGTACGGCAGAAGGTTCCTGAGTGAACAATAAGGTAGCGCACCTACAAAGTGAAGTACGGCTGTAGAGTTCTGCTCTTCGTCCGCTGCTTTTATTTACGGACATTGTTGATGTTCTATTAAAACTAAAAGACAAGAAATTTTTTTCTGTTAGCAGGTGTCACAAATGTCGTGAAGTATGCGGAAAGTAACGCGAAACAAATAGCAAACGCGAAAACGACCATCACTTGCCTGCAGCAGAATCTGCTTCATGGCTGAAGACAACAGCGTGCTGTCCCATCTTCCAAGTGATTCTCTGACGGCAACGGTCGAGCCATACACGCGTCGATGCTGTGGCTTCAGTGGAAGACGGGGTAGAAGCGTGCGTGTGCCCGTAGTCCCACTGCTAATTACAGGTTCGTAGCAATTCTTGTTGAGACGCCTGGTATCATAAACCCTCTTATCTGTGCTATGGAAGCCACTGGTGCCCTTACTATACGAAGACCCTGGCGGGCGTCTGAGCTACGAGGACGTCCAGTATCTCGTCTATGAGTGTGAAAATGTTCACGTGACCACTGATACCAACACCGTTACACAAATGACGCAGCACATCCAACTGTGACAATTCTCCGAAAGGACCATCCCGTCACTAGGTAGGCCACATTTTGCCCCTTTCCAACTCAGTTGGCTGTAGGAAGCCGGCCGCGGTGGTCTAGCGGTTCTAGGCGCGCAGTCCGGAACCGCGCAACTGCTACGGTCGCAGGTTCGAATCCTGCCTCGGGCATGGATGTGCGTGATATCCTTAGGTTAGTTAGGTTTAAGTAGTTCTAAGTTCTAGGGGACTGATGACCACAGATGTTATGTCCCATAGTGCTCAGAGTCATTTGAACCATTTTTTGGCTGTAGGAATCACGAGTCCATTCCGTGGCGCTATTGCTTGCTTACTTCAAACGTTTGCACCACATTTAACCTTCTGACTGTGAGAATTCCCTATCAAAACTTAGACACAGATGGCTCGCTGGTAGCTATGTCACTACGCTATCTTTTGGCATACGACGTTGAAACTATTATCAGTAAGTCTACCATCCCCCGTATGGTGTATTCCGTCATTGGATCAAAATCGAATTCGTCTTGTTCCGCAGTATATCACGGCACCTAAAACTGGGGTACTCAACAATCCATCGATTTCATCACGTTAAGAACAACGTATTGACTTTTCAGAAATTCGTGAATCCATCCACAGGTGTGACTCGATACTGGATAAAACGTATGTTGTTCACTAAACGACAGTGCCCTCTCGAAGACAAGGAACACGGTACGGAGCCCTCTGGAAGTCTAGGAGCACGGTATCAATGATGGCGCCTTTATCGATTTTATAAACACAACGAGCTGTGTTTGCAAAATCTCTGTTTACACAACCCATGTTGGCTTTCATAGAGGAGATTTTCTGTCTCCATGGATATCATAATGCGTGATACAAAATAGGTTCCATAGTTCTTTAACAAGTTGACGTCAGTGATATAGGTCTATAATTATGGACGTCAATTCGGCTACCCTTCTTGAAAACCGGGATGACCTGTTCTTTTTCCCTTCGTATGATACAATTCCTTGATCCAGTGAACTACGGTCATTATTGCTAGAAGGAGTGCTGTGTATCCAATTTAATTTTCTGTTAACACGTAATCTATAAATCTTTTTATGACTTTTGAGAATGTTATCGTAGAATCAGCCGAATGTATGAAACCTACCCTTTGGCTCCAACTGTCTATATCTTAAGTGGCACTGATTACAGGTAGTCAGAATATCAATCCGGCGTTACTCGCAGTATAGGATAGATGGGACTTTGTGATATGCCTACGCTGTAAGCTGAAATTCAGAGGTAGTTCAAATGGCTCTGAGCACTATGGGACTCAACTGCTGAGGTCATTAGTCCCCTAGAACTTAGAACTAGTTACACCTAACTAACCTAAGGACATCACAAACATCCATGCCCGAGGCAGGATTCGAACCTGCGACCGTAGCGGTCTTGCGGTTCCAGACTGCAGCGCCTTTAATCGCACGGCCACCTCGGCCGGCCTCAGAGGTAGTGCCACAGACATGATACGTTTTGGACTGGCAATTATTAAAACAGAGGCGTTTCTCGTTGCGATGGGATGTTCTCATGAAATTTAAATCACCAGTTTTCTCCTCCGATTGCGAAAACATTCTGTTGGCACCCACCTACATATGGTGAAATGATCTTCACGATAAAATAAGAGAAATCAGGGCTCGTAAGGAAAAATTTAAGTGCTCGTTTTTGCCGCGCGCCGTTCAAGAGTGGAACGGTAGAGAGGCAGCTCGAAGATGGTTCGTTTAACCCTCTGCCTGACACTGTATTGTGAATAGCAGAGTAATCACGTAGATGTAGACGAAATTCTTGAAAGTTGCAGTTGAATTCGTAATTAATTCTTTTCCAACGTACTGACACTTTTCAAATTTCACATCGGTTCCTTGTCATGCGACATGGGCTCCGGGCGCCGAATTGGAGTGCTGCGAGTAGTCAGCCGAATTTGGTGATGGTAGCGAGAGATTAAAAGGCAACATGTGACGTCGGAAACTGCAGGTCGGGATTGTACACTGGGTAGGTAACGTCAGCCAGTGTACGTGGTTGCCGAGCACATGCCGATGGAGCAGGGCAGGGCGTGTGTCTGCATGTGAGTCGTAGTTAACATGGTGTGCTTTTATGGAGAAGTATCCATGGTATTCAACAGTACCTACTTGATCATCGGCTGTTACTGAACCGATGGCTATCCTATATGGTAGAAAACTGGTTGTAGTGCATATCTAAACTCACAGTCAGACGGAAAAGTTGGAAATTATAAATACTGTACAGACATAATAAGGGAGATGAAAATCTAATAGCCATGGGTGACTGGAATTCGGCTGTAGACGAAGAATGAGTTAGGAGATAACATGTGCTTGGCTGCAGAAAAGAGAGAAAGAGAGAAAGAGAGAAATTTCATCTAGTAATAGGGAAAATTCTATTCAGGAAGCACGAGAAACGAGAAGGTTTCATTTAAATTACATCATGGTCAGGCAGAGATCCCAAAACCGGATACTGGATTGTAAGGAGTACCCAGGAGCAGATACGCAAGGACAACCTCTGAGTGCGAGGTCGCAAGTTCGAGCTTTAGTAAGGCTCATTTGAAAGTGTTGTGTTAAGAATTATTAGTAGAAAAATATTAGCTACTGATGACTTATCATGTGCAAGAGCGTAACAGAAAATGAGTGTCCAGGACGTGTGGAGATAACCTTCTGTGGGATGTATGTACTACACTTCACAAAATGGACACGGTCAACATCCAAGAAGTGTTAAAACAAATTATTAACTTGCACCATGAAAACCGGATGAAAATGACGCTCCATAGTGATCACAAAAGTTCGCAGTATCAAGATCGAAGGCGAGCTCCTTGGGAGCTACAAACTGTGCAGGACGTTCAGCTAAGTATCCTCTCTTAAAAGATGCAAACAGAATCATATTGATGTAATGGGGTTATTAGAACTGATAATATGTGATTACATGCTACCGAATGCGAAACAATATGTCTTGGAGCTTATCGTGAAACTGGCTATCTTTTAAGGCATAGCTGCGGATACTACGACAACATATTTTATAGCCACGGAAAAAAGCAAACATTCAGAGCATGAATATGTCCATTGGCTCAAGGTGGTATGAATTTCAATGTCACACTCTTTTCAGGAGGGATAGTTTGCTCTAAAGGAGTATGGTTTTTATACGCAGACGACGAATCAGTCAAAAGCAAGTTCGCCAAAAGCAGTGTTCATACCATAGTTGCAGTTATCTCACTCCCATTTTCATACTCTTCCTTGCTGTGACGAAAACAGACCCTACTGCCCTTGCAAAATCACACACAGAAGGAAGAATCGCAGGGGACAGAGCACTATCTATCAATTTCCAGCCGATTTACCATCCAGGTTGACAGTCGGAATAATTGAATACGAATGCATTAAGGGACTGACGTTTGTCGATTTTGCTACATCTCTCTTGGTACCTCTAATTTACAGGGTTCCTTTCACATGCATTTCAGCCCCGATTGCTCGTAGCTGAAAACAAATTCCTTGCTGAACGATGGGATAAGTTTGTTAATCTCATCTATAAAATTTCGGGCGGATTCTGCAGGTTTCTGTGCATCGTCAGGTTGACGCTTTGTTTGAAACTTGGTTATCTTACGTCTTCCATTACTGTAACACTGTTTGAAGTCATACGACCATCCACTGCGTCTCTTGAAATCACTGCAATCTATGTCGCGCACAATTTGGTGTGCATAATGTTGTAGGTCACTGTCATGAATGTCGTGCAAATTGTATCGAGCATCCTTGAAACAAAGAAACATAAGTTTTTGTAGCAAGTGCGCCTTATCCTCCCTTGAAAACCGTAATTTTTCCTATGCACTATATCACCATATTGCTGCGGACTTATTCAAAATCTGTTCATAATTGATTTTTCACTGTGCTGAGTATCATCTTCCATGTAAGTAATTACGTTTAGTACTCGCTTCTTGGACAACTTTTATCCTTTCCCACGTTTCACTGGAGACGGGATTTGTGGTTCCCTGCCCGACAAGGATTATGAACGACATGGCTACACATCTGTTCAATATCACTTTCACATGTTAACACGTATCGTCATCATCGTACTCCTAATGTACGTTGTACGAAAATTAAACGTATACGATACCACACGTTCCATATTGCAGAAACGATAACATTTCATCTGCCCCTTCTTTCTCACTCTATGAAGTTCCTTGGGTTCCTTTCTGACGAAGTGTCATTTTCGGCAACTGTAGGTATAATTCAATGCTTGCTTTGCATCAACAGCATTAGCACTGTAGCTTTGTTGTGGGTTACTCATCGACTATGCAGATCAGCTACGCTCGGTAGCCTCACGCTGTGCTCACCAATGGATTTCTCCAGTTCTGTACACAGTCACCATTAACAACCAGTATTATGGTTGCATAGTAGACAACATGTGGGGCGTCGAATGTCGTTAACGTCATTTGCTTTTAGCGACCTCGCACTCAAGGAGTTCCTTGCCGGATCACAGTTTACCAATGATAAAGAGTAGGCTAAAATTTAAGAGACTTACCAGGAAGAATGAAAGTACAAAGAAATGTGATACGGAAAAACTAAGGACTGATGACATACGCTTGAAGTTCCTTGAGGCTATAGATACTGCAACAATGAATAGCTCAGCAGGCAGGTCGACAGAAGAGGAACGGACGTCCTTAAAAAGGGCAGTCGCAGAAATTATAAAGAAAAGTATAGGTACAAGGAAAGCAGATGCGAAGAAACCTTGAGTAACAGAAGAAGTACTTCAGTTGATCGACGAAACTAGGAAGTACGAAATTGTTGAGAGAAATTCAAGAATACGCAGGTACGAATCACTTAGAAATGAGTGAATAGGATGTGCAAGGAGGCTAAGGCTAAGTGGTTGCATGACAAATGTGAAGAAATCGAAAAAGAAATGACTGTCAGAAGACTTACTTAGCATACAGAAAAGGCAAAACAGCCTGTTATGAAATTAATAGCAAGGGCGGTATTATTAAGAATGCAGAGGGAATTCCACTTTTAAATGCATAGGAGAGAGCGGATGGGTAGATAAAGTATTTTGAAGGCCTGAACGAAAGGAAGGACTTGTTTGATGACATGATAGAAAAAGAAATAAGAATCGCCATAGTAGAGACAGTGGATCTTGTATTATAGCCAGAATTTAAAAGAGATTTGGACGAGTTAAGATCAAATAAGGCAGATGGGATAGACAACATCCTGTAGGAAAGATAAAGGCGCAATAGAGGCAATTCTGACGTTATGGTTGATAATGGAAGCAAGACTAAAGAAAAATAAAGACATGTTCATAGGATTTGTCGACCTGGAAAAAGTGTTCGACAATGTGAAATGATGCAAGATGTTCGAATTTCTAAAAAAAATAGGTGTAAGGTATAGGGAGAGACGGGTAATATACAATGTGTAGAAGAACCAAGAGGGAATAATAAGAGTGGACGACCAAGAACGCAGTGCTCGGATTAAAAAAGTGGTCTTTCGCCGCTACTGTTCAATCTGTACATCGAAGAATCAAAAGAAAGGATTAGGAGAGTAATTAAAAGACAGGTGCCGGGACAGCACAGGCTTGAGAACGGCCACATATCTTTTCCTGTCTATGACAGACAGACACATCACTAAGGGTGAAAAGTCACTGGAAACCGTAGCAATAGCACCCTAAGAACGACTGTCCGAAGATACCTAAAGTGAAATGATAACATTAAAAGGAATTGTAGGAAAATCAAATGCAAGTGTGAGATTCATAGGAAGAATCATAAGGAAAAAATAGTACATGAAAGAATTGGCAGTCAAAACCTTTCTTTCAAGCGATACTTGAGTACCCTTCGTTAGTCTGGGATCTTAGCCAAGTAAGGTTAACAGAAAAATTAAGATCCAACGTAAAACGACACGTTTAGTCACGGTACCATTTAGTACTCGTGAGAGCGTTGTGATGATGCTCATAAATAGGACAAGTACTCTGAATTACAGACAAGATTACAAATGAAGTTTCGAGAACAGACATTCGAAGACATGTGGACAACACATTACTTCCTCCCAATGTCACACGAAATGAGCACGACGGTTCGGACAACTTAGAACTCATACGGAAGTTTATCGACAGTCGATGTTCCCACACACCATTCACGAATGGAACAAACAAGGAAGAAAATGATAATGGTACTTCAGTCCACGCAGAATACAGTGGCCAGTGTGCTATGACGAATTTTCGCCAGAAGCGCTGTGTGAGTTCACTCGTTTGTTCGGAAGGGGAGGCCGCCACTGATTGCTCGTTTACGGCCAGTGGACGAAGTGCTGCGCTGACAGAACCGAGACGGAGGCCGTACAGTCTTTCTTAAACGATTTTACAGAATCTATCTGGTAAAAAGTTTCGTTTTTGCATTACTTGTTGCTCTATGCCAGTTACATAATGAAGCACCCATGATTTCGTTAATTATTATAGTTACTGTATTATTTACATTTAAGTAAAGCTCTACTGTAGCAACTAAAAAGTTTTCAATGAAAAGTATGGGTTGGTATGATTTTGCTTGTGGTGCACGTTACATCATATGTTGCTGCTTGTTATATTTAGCTAAAATAATGAATTCTTCTTCAGACTTAGGTGCAGGTCTCTATGTGCCACCAATCCCGAAAAAGCTGATTTTACGTAGCACACTCATTTGTGCCCATGAGTTCCAGCGATAAAGCCTGAATGAAATATCCGTAATATTCCTCATATCCCATAAAAGGTGTAAGACATATAAAAGAGATTCTGACAAATGGTAGTACGCAAAGAAGAGAGGATTTTTCCATCTGGCTCTTGTTCCGGCGTATCGACAAGCGCCGGCCCGAAGACGAAGATCGCAAGAGCAAAGAAGGCTGTAAGACGACGACAGCCAGCAGCCCACTGACAAGGAGCGCACCACGACAGGAGCGCCCTCTAGCCGAAGAGAACATAAGGGCCGCTCCTGCCAGCCTCGGCCGGGCAGTATTCGAACATTACCACGAGAGCACGAAGATAGCAGTGACGTGAGATCCATACCAGTTGCTTACACGGACCTTGTATACAGCAGAAGGGCGCTGACTGTTTGCATGTCGCCCATCGCTTGCGACACCACTGTAAATTCATAGTTAAGTACTGTCTTATCTTTTATTTATAATAACAACTATTAACCTAATTTGCTTGAATCGTATAGCATTCCGAGAAGGCACCTTCCTTTAGGCACCCTATATGAGACGAGGGCGCAGGACACCACATATCTTATGCGAAATTTAATTATCTACCTTGTTATTGCACTAAATATAGAGTTGTTCGATGAAAGAATGTCACTTTTAAAAGTCATCGACACCTGGTGGGCCGACAATTACTGTGGGATGTACAACAACGAAAGTTTATTTTATTACCAAGCATGCGCTTTTTCATAAGCTATTGACCTTACTTGTCCTCATTCCCTCACATTAAAAAACCGCTGTTTCAGGATTCTGTTGCAATTGCATCTGCCCAACACGTTTGTGAGGTGAACTTCTGTCAGTTCCACTGCGTTTTGGCAGAAGAAGCAAATTTCAACACGGCATCAAGAGAAATGCAGGTTTTACTCAAAATCCTCCAATCGTGATGCTTCCCTAAGAGTTAGAAACGATTAACAATTCAGGCGAGAATAAATCGCTGCTTTTGTTGTACTTTTAGCGGAATTATTTTTGCATACTAACCAAAGCAGAGATGACAATATGATGTTTGAATGGTCACCATGCAAGTGTGGGCGTGGGAGATTTCCACTTAACGTTTACAAAAAATTAGAGTGAGGAGTTCACACACTTGACCAGCCGGCTGTCATGTATCTGCCACGGTATTCTGGGTGAAGTTCTCCGAAGGTATCTACCACCACAAACTATAAGTTGTTTTGCCGAGTGCAGGTGTAGATCCACAGGATCATAGAAAGATAATACTAAGTAATGCAGGCTGATGATCTGCCTATTTAGTGCTCAAATTCTAATCCACAACAGCTATTGCAAGAAGTCAGAAAAAAATATAAAATATGTAACAATTACAAAGATTTGGGGTGTTTTACCACTACATTCTCTCTCTCATATTCAATTTTGCCAAATAAATACATGGTTGTGGACCGTGCCAGTTATATTAAATAAAGTGTTTATGCTGTAGAGCAACAAGCCACAAATAGGGTTCAAGTTACCTTATTCAAAAGGCACCGTTACCGGTTTTGAATTTTCTGCACTTCATCATCAGACGGATTTTTCATGGCTTCATCAAAGTAAATTGTACATTGGTTTCCTATGAGTTGCCGTGAAACGTCCACCTGACACATTTGCTTTTGCAGTTTTCTTTGAAATACAATCTCGAGGATGTTTGTATTTTCACAATCATAAACGTCGGTTTGCACTTAACACTTTCGTTTGGTCACAAAACGAACTTTCAGTGTGCACCAATGTTTTGATTTGCAACATACGAAAACAAACACAGAGTTTACAAATTACTTGAGTGTTCTACAGTGCAAGAGTCTACCACGTGACTATGAAAATACAGACGTACTTGAGAATATATTTCTGAGTGCACTGACTTCAACACTGCACAGTAGTTTGCATGCATAAACAATAGTCTTAGTTTCTGATGAGAAATTCCGTTAAATAATCCAAACCCAATAGGATTTAACATCACGATTGGAAATGGTGATGTAAGAAATCATAATTGGAATTTCAGATTTCGACGTGAATGTAGATAGTCACAGTTACAGAGTTCCCAACCACAAAAGCCCTGCTAGCGATATTTTCTTTTTAAAGTCCTGCAGAATTGCTAAGTTGACTGGTTTCCTCAGTTACACCAGGACAAGGAAGGAGGAAAAAAAGGGTCTACTACATGATAGGATTGTAACAACAAATACTGCTGCGATGAATTGAGAAGCAATAAACTCGACAGACTTAAAACGAGTTCCAATCCGCAGGAATAAGTTGTGGCGGCTAGATGTCAAAGATCACTATCCATCGGGAATTTGACGTCGAGATTGCGATTGTAAAGCACTATATAATTCCTAAATTGGTTCTCTCCACTACATTTGGAAGGAGGAAGGGCCTGTTCGGTGACAGGATAGAGACAACAGCAAATACCTCTGAAAGACACAGTCCATTGCAATGTATTGAGAAGCAGTAAACATGACACACGTAAACCATGATCCAGTCCGTAGCAGTAGTTGCCGGACATCACTGAAACACTTGCACGTCCCACATACACATATTCCGAGGTCCACACGGCATGTGCCAATCCTCTCATACGCCACCGGCACCGACGCTCAGACGTCGGAGAAAGCGACCGCCACAGGCGCAGTCCTAGTTGTGGATGCCAATGTATGCCAGAGTGCACCACCCCCGGCCATTGAGGGCATCCGGGGATGATTCGAGTGGTATGAACACGTCCAGTGCAAGCACCCGTCATTTTAAATCTTCTCTCACGCAACACGCATCTCCGTTTCTAACCCCGCCAAACCAGCACACTGGTCACTTCACTAGACGCTGCTGCCGTGGGCAAGATCAGATATCTTGGCACGTTTCTTATACCTAAACGCTCGTCACAGGCTGAGCTAATCCGCTACATCTGGTCACCAGCTCCTTGTGACCATCCATGCCGCCAGCTGCGGTGCACAGCAAAACAATCAGCTGTGGGTTGGAAGTATACAGTATTTCTAACCTATCCCACCCTGACATAGACCCCACAGTGTAGAAAGAATCCCCTTTACCCAATGCAAGACAGCAATGTTGTTGGCCATTAATATCTATTTTCTCATGCGAAATGTCGATTTTTACTCTTTTACACAAGTTATTCTCGAAGACAAGAAATCGTGGCATACGCGAGATTTCACATCGCTAAAGTACCGTTAGTTGTGAAAATCCTGTAACAGTATGGTGTAGGCTACATTTCCTCTAACTATTCTCTCATCAACTTGAAAAAAATCTTTTTTAATCTATTACGTCATACATTACAGTACTGGCATATTAAACTCACTTTTGGCACATGAAAAAGTGCTAAGATCATGCTCCACCTCTGTCACAGGATGCCCCTTCACTTTCTAACTCTCTCTAAAGGTAACCAAGTGCCTCGCCACATACGAAGTCTCTTGAGGTAACAACACAGAGAAGTTGTAAACATCAGGTTTATACTACGAATTACTTCATAAATTCACTAACACATCCGATTTTATTACGATGGTCGTCTGTGCATGTTTAGATGGGAGACTGAAATTTCGTTAAAAAATATCGCAGCAGCAACAAAAAAGAAACAACGTCTGATTACCGCTCCAACTCGAGAATCACATCCGTGGTACCCTAGCCATCGCTTCCACCCACCAAGCGGCATATAATGGATACCAAAGTGGTAGACTATTTAATTAAATTGATCATGAGAGTCACTACTCATGGCGAGTAATTTTTCTTTTTTCAGCATTAACACTCAAGGTAGCTCAAATGGGAATCCTTGGTAGGATGTACACTATTGAGAACCGACATTTCAAGCTATTCCCAGTTCCCACTCCCCGGCCTCATCCTGCACCTTTGTCTATATGATCGTTCCAATTTAAGTCGGAACTGAACGGAACTTCTGCATCCCGTGGAGTCACGGGGTAAGATCAGTTCATGCGACAGGACCATCATTTTACTAGTTGGTGGAAATGGAAATATGTTGTGAGGTGTTTCTTATCGGGAAAATTAGGAAACTCTAGATCATATGGGAACCGGAAAAAGCATTAGGATTTCGCTACTGCATTGCCGTGCGTTTCAAAACTACATACAGCTACCACAGACCGAAGGAGATATAATCTCTCAGCGTGGATTCAGGTCTATCGTACAAATATTCTCTGTCCTCGATATATACTACCATCCAACAGAGAAAAACTACGAAATATAGAAACTCCACTAACGTCGATTTTACCGCATTCCACTCTTCCGATATATCGAAAACGAACACCGTGTATGTGGTGACATTGTCCATATGTAGTGATCCCATTAAATGTACATGTATTGGGTTCTTTGGGCAGGTGGTCAGTGATCAAAGTTGCTTCCATAGACCAGAGTTTCATCGCATGCACTATGGGAGCACCATATCTCACAGACTATCAGTTGCAAGGGAGGGTCCCTGAGTTGTTGTTTGATACATTATTTTTTCTGCTGTAACGCGTCCTAACAGCGTATGGCAGTAGTTTCGCACGCCACCATACATGATCTTTTTCCATCACGTGGTCTGTGTCATGTGCTAAACCGACATTAACGTATCTCGATCCATTGGCACTCACAGAAAACTGAATACCGCATGGTGTAAACTGTGCTGCTTCCACAACACGCAGGATCATTGACAGAAAAGACAGAGGCTGTTATTCTTATTGACAAATATATGGAAGACGTCACGACATATGGAAAGTGGAAGAGTTTTGTGGCATTGTGGAGTGTTTCCAAACAGCTGCCCGAAAGTGACTGATGATCTCCACATTTAAACTCATCTTTCACAATGACGTGGTAGCAGATGTCTCTGTGTTCCATCTCGATTGATTTCTCATGTCGCGGTCAAGTACGCGATCACAGTTTCGTGCATACCATACCCGGAAGCTGTTACTCCCACCAAGACTCCCTCTCCATCTAAAACGAGTGGCATCAGTCAATCATTAAGTGGTAATCAATAGCGGACCAGTGTACGAATGGGATGGAAAAGACACAGTCGATATGAGACAATGTACTGCAAGAAGCACTTCAGCTGATAGTCCGATCAATTTTAGCAGTTTTGACAGTTTTTTGCGTAATTTCAGAGCTGACCAATGAAAAGCCAGCAAGCTTCCCAATTTCCCTATAATCACTAAACAAAGCCTTCATTACTTAGCGAGTACTGTATAGTGGCTTGCGAATGAAGATAGATCACTGTGCAATACGTCCATTCATGGTTGATTCTCCAACATATCTGACAAAGTATACTAGACAGCGTCCTATACTGATCTACATATTTCTAGCTCTTCCATCATCGATCATGAGGTGTAATCTTCGATTACGGTTGCCCATCTTTTCCTGTGTGGATGGTGGATGGGAGTCACCGAGCATTCTCGCATTCTTAGGATAAACTTAGAGATTGAAAGACACCCCGCCCCCCGCATTGTCTTTAACCAAACCTCCCCGCAACACAGTCACGATTTAATTTGCAGCTGACGTGAAGTAGGAACAAACCATTTTACGTTAAATAAAGGCGCCATCAATTCTAAAGTATTTTTTAGTGTCTGGGGTCAGTACCAAGAAGATATTGGTGAGAGAGAAACGATCGTAGAACATAAACACCTGCACTCCTAAGGCTACACGCTTCTGCACCATAGACTATGGTGACAAACTGTAAAGTGATAAAGCTACTACCTTGCACACAATAGAAAACATCTAACATTTTAGAGAACATAGTTCTTATACAGGAAAACAGAGATCTGTAATTATTATAAATAAACTGGAAACAGTACACCACCAGCCACAGACAAGAGGACTGCCATGCGCCACCGCCTCCGGCAGACTTTCATGGTCCGAAGGTGATCTGACAAAAAGATAACGGTCACCATTAAAAAATTTAAGTGATCGAGAGTATTTCCAGTTTATTTATAGAAAACATCGATTATTTGTAACACAAACACTACATCGGTTTACAGAGGTGTACGACATCTGCTGTGTACGAAGTTCAAGCCCGATTAAGGCTCGATTAAGGCTCGGAAATTTTTATATATTCATAAGAGATCTATAAATTGGTTGTCAGCAGCCGAAAATGCATACCAAGTAAGAATGACATCTTACGAGGAAATAGACATAGGAGATATAACAGTCTTATTACAGCCCACCACCCCCCTCTTCACACAGAAGTAATGGTCCGATGTTAGGTTATATTGCTCATGTGCAGGACAATAGCGTCGTTTCGGCTTGACGCCGCGTCTCTAGAACGCTTTCTCTTTCCACTATTGCCTTGCTTATATGTTTTATGGGTCTGCTCTCCTCCTCCAGAACACGCAAATTTCTTCATTTTGCTGAGTACTCATTTCATGGTGTTTTCGTCTGTATTCTCAGTCAATTTCCGTAATTTTATGACTTTTCGCCATTTTACATATTTCGTCGTACCTCACTCATTATGCATTTAAATTGAATTTTTGGTGATTACACTAGGTTTTCTTCGAATTTGTTATTTTTCATATTTTCCTCTCTGTCAAATTGCTGACACCCATGTGCTGTTTGGTTTCCTACTAGAATATTTGCGTATTTTTTACACCAACCTACTAAAAATCCTAAGACTTGCCCTCTCCCCGATGATAGACACGCATGCATTTTGGATAAGACCAGTATGAAAAGTAGAGTAACAGTTACTTCGTTGAGGTATAAAACTGAAGACTCGATTTATGCACAAGATATGGCAGGGGAGTGGAGTACGTCGCATAAATCTTAATTCGTTTAGAGGAGGGTACCGAAACAAGCCTTCCATAGATGGACATGTTTCATCTCACGTGACTTGGAAGTCCTGTGATGACCGTGGTGTGGTGAGGTTTGCTGTTAACGACTGCAGGTAGTTAGTGCTCTAAGTCACACACAGAATGCGTAATTGTATAAGAGTCGAACGCCGTTTATACCGCACAACTGATACCACCCCCCCCCCCCCCCCCCGAGAGCACAACGAAAAAAAGAAAATGTTAAATTCGCTATAAATGACCTGCTGCAACGTCTCCCTCTCTTTAGAATGCATTATCTGTCCACCATTAAATCATACCTTGTTCCAATCCATCTGAAACGGTCACTCCATCCACTTTCTGTCATCCTTTAACGCAGTTGGATGTCAATTTAGAGGCATGTGGTTCTGTTTTCCAGGAAAGCATCGAAGACAGCAGTCAACATACAAAGCATGAAAAACAGCAGTCAACTTGTATCACTATTGCCTCAATAGACAAATAGTAGAATGCTGATAAAACATCCATATAGCAACTGTCTGTAAGGTTTTTGTTAGGGGACACCGCAAGGTTGTGATTGGTGGAGAGAGCAGAGAAGCACAGTGTATCAGTGTACTCGAAGCATAGTCTAGCACTGTTCTCGACTGCATCTAGTCGCGTCCAACCACGTATTGTACAGTTGGAGTGCGTTTGTTTTCTCTGTGTCTGTACCTGCGCATGTTTCGCGGATGGCTCAAATGAACCAGAGTAGACCCGAGTTAGTGTTCGAGTGTGGATTCAACAGTAGCGTTACATCCGGAACGATGTTCGTATGTGGATTCAAAATACATGATGTCCGAGACCCGAGCAGTGTTCGAGTGTGGATCCGCCATGCGCTATATCCAGAGTGATGTTCAGAGATGGATCCACAGAACGCTATTTCCGCACAACGTCCGGAGATGTGTTCAGTGTTCGAAGGTGGGTCCACCAGCGTGAGAACTGGGTCATGGAAGCCTTCCACGACATGCACAGACACAGACACAGACACACAGGAAACAGAGTAAACTCACTCCATCTGCACAATATGTAGTTGGAGGTGACTGGATGCATTCGAGTACAATGCTAAACTATACTGTCCGACCACATAAACAGTGCATTTGCGCTAGGTGTTGACAACTATCCTACACTTACAAGCAATTTTAGAATACGTGGCGAGAAGTAACGCCATGATATCATGGGCAGAAGTGACATAACCGATAAAATTACGAAAAATGACGGGAAATACGTACAAATTGAGGGAAATTCGCCATAATGTGGGAAAATTAAGGGAGTACTTGCATGTCTTCTGTTTGATGCAGGAAAATTCTCCTACATTGTAACGAGCGTCTGGCTGTGAGAAGAATACGAGAAAAACTTGACATGAAAGCACCGGGAACCAGAAAAACAGCAATTTTTCGATAGCGACAAGACGGCTGGAATGGAATATATTAACGTGGATGATCGCCAAATATAGAGTAACAAATTTATATATGTCGGACCCCAAAATTATCGATACCATCATATAGATTTTTATAAAGTGTCTCTAGAACGCTGTATTACCAGCTGTTGGACTGCGATATACAACTACAGAATGGATCGCGTGTTTGATCCTGTGCAGGACTGTTTAAGTGTTTTAAACCGTAACAAACAGTATTTACAATGTGCTTCTCTGTACTCTCCACCAATCACAATCGCACGGTGTCAATTAACAAACACCTTACAGAAAGTTACTGTATGCAGAATGAAATGTTCACTCCGCTGCGGAGTGAGCGCTAATATGAAGCTTCCTGCCGATTAAAACTGTGTGCCGGACAGAGATTCGAATTCGGTATCTTTACCTTTCGCGATCAAGTGCTCTCTAGAGCAAAGGTCCCGAGTCCGAGTCTCGAACCGGCAGACAGTTCTTTTAAACAAAATCCTACTGTATGTCTATTGAGTGATAGTGATACACGCAAACTGACTGCTCTCATTCATGCTTTGCACGTTGACTGCTGGTTTTGATGCTTTCCTGCAAAAGAGAACCACCTGCCTCTAAAGTGACATCCAACTGCGTTAAAGGATGACAGAAAATGGAGAGAGTGTTCGTTTTCGATGGGTTGTAGCGAGGTATGATTTAATGGTAAACTGATGAAACATTCTGGAGAGAGGGAGACGTTTCTGCAGGTCATTTATCACGAAGTTCACAATTTTTCCGTTGTTTCCTCGGGGTGTATCAGGAAACAGTGGGAAAAATATGAAAAATAACAAAAGCGATAAAATTCGAGAAAAACCTAGTGTAATAGCCAAAAATTTATGTGAAATACGTATAGCGTTAAGAGAACTACGATGGAATATGTAAAATGGCGAAAACGTCGTAAAATAACGGAAAGTGACAGAGAATAAATAAAATTAGAAAAAAACGCCGTGAAATGAGTACTGAGGAAAATCAATAAAATTACGTGATCTGGGAAAGGAGGGTAGACTGATGGCACAGATACGCACTTTAATGGTGGAAAGAGGAGGCGTTCTAGAGACGTGACGACTAGGCGAAACGGCGCTATTATCCCGTACATGAGCAAAACACCCTAACATCGGGCCATTACTTCTGTGTGTGTGGGAAGAAGGTTACCAGGGGCAGTGGGGCGCTGCGAAAAGACCTCCTCTGGGTACTAATCATGGTTTTTATTTCCTCGTAAGAACTCTTCGTATGCATTTTAGGCTGACGACGATCATTTTATAGGACTGTTGTGAACATAGCATAATTTACGAGCCGTCACCGGGCTTGAATTTAGTATACGGTAGGTGTCATACACCTCTTTAAACCCGTGTAGTGCTTGTGTTACAAAGAATCGATGACTTCTTTGGTGCGCAAGGTAGTACTTTTATCACTTTACAGTTTGTCACCGTAGTTTATCATAGAGAAACTTGAAGGGGAGTGTATGTCAGGCACTGGAAAGATATACACTAATTTTTCTGAAAGAAAAAAACTAAATTATTAGTACATTTTCGTGGCCACTGCTCATTCGGGCCCCGCGCTTCTGGGCACCAAATTGTTGCGTAATCCCCATCGCGCTTTTGATTTTATATGCAGTTTATATGGCATAATATTTTAATTAACTGTGTATTGGTAATTGTTGCGAGCACAACAGATAAAATTCGATTCCCACTATTACTTTCTACAGTTGGAAATATTTTAACTTTGTGCACCTTGATCTATTACGTGAGGATTCGATCAACACATAGATTTCCTGCTGCGCACGTAGAATCCTTAATTTGCAAACTAATCTTATGTAACCGTGATCTGGCTTATTAGAAATGGAACTAATTATGAAATTAAACATGTCCTTCGCTACTTTCATCTCTGAAATGCACTGAAAATTACTCTTATTATACGTACAGAAATTACAGTATGCTATGTTCGCTAAACGTAAAAGCTACAGTGGATTTTTTAATATATGAACACTATTCATTGCCACAACTAACACGAGAGCATGCAACTAAAAATGAAATTTGGTTTTTGTATTATTAGCCAGAACAGGTTTCATCACAGCAGTCTTTGATATCACACAGCTCTGCGTCATGAAAAATTCTAAATATGCTGAAGAAGGCTAAAAATGTGGAATGAAATACCGACCAAGCTAGCAATAAATTATTACAAGCATTTTTAACAATTTCTATATTTAAAAAAATCAACATAAATTTAAAGTACACCCTTTACAATAGCGTCTTTTTCGAACAAGGAACAAAAGAAAGATAACCAAGCAATCGAGCATTACAGGCTCTTACAACTTAAACGGCTACAAGAAGACAGATAGAGTAATGTTTTAATCTCCACTATTTATAGGCAATTTAATCTGCATCCTTTTTATCTTTTTCAGTTATCATTGTCTGCTTTGATTTCTACACTCGCTGACCACAGAACTTATTTGCAAAACATAGATACATAATGAAACTTCCTGGCAGATTAAAACTGCGTGCCCGACCGGGACTCGAACTCGGGACCTTTGCCTTTCACGGGCAAGTGCTCTACCATCTGAGCTACCGAAGCACGACTCACGCCCGGTACTCACAGCTTTACTTCTGCCAGTATCTCGTCTCCTACCTTCCAAACTTTACAGAAGCTCTTCTTTCAGGATTGCTAATTCTGCAAGGTTCGCAGAAGAGCTTCTGTAAAGTTTGGAAGGTAGGAGACGAGATACTGGCAGAAGTAAAGCTGTGAGTACCGGGCGTGAGTCGTGCTTCGGTAGCTCAGATGGTAGAGCACTTGCCCGCGAAAGGCAAAGGTCCCGAATTCGAGTCTCGGTCGGGCACACAGTTTTAATCTGCCAGGAAGTTTCATATCAGCGCACACTCCGCTGCAGAGTGAAAATCTCATTCTGGATAGATACATAATTATTGCACAAACATAAAAATGAAAAAAGATTATTTCTTTTTTGCCAAGTGGTTCTAGGTGCTTCAGTCCGGAACCGAGCGACTGCTACGGTCACAGGTTCGAATCCTGCCTCTAGCATGGATGTGTGTGATGTCCTTACGTTAGTTAGGTTTAAGTAGTTCTAAGTTCGAAGGGACTGATGACCTCAGATGTTAAGTCCCATAGTGCTCAGAGCCATTTGAATTATTTGAACCTACCACTCCGGTCATCCCCGAATGCTCTTTATAGCTGAGGGGGTGGGGGGGGGGGAGGGGGAGGTGCACTCTGGCATACATGCTCATACATGATTGCGACTACTACTGCGTCGATAGTTTTCTCCAACCTCTGAGCGTTGGTGCCGGTGGCGAATGAGGGTATTTGCACATTACGTGTGGAACCCAAGACTTGAGCACGAACGATGTGGGTATGTGTCAGAGATATCTGACAACGAGCCGTGATAATTTCGGCTACGGAGTGGATCGTGGTTTAAGTGTGTGACGTATAGTTCCTCACAATATGTAGCAGTCGACTGTGTCTTACATTGGTATTTGCTGTTGTCTTTATCCTACCATACATTAGGCCCTTCCAAATGTAGTGGAGAGAACTAATTTAGGAAGTCTGTGGTGCTTTAGAAGTCCAATCGCGACGTAAAATTCCCGATGAAAGCGATCTCTGACATCTAGCCATGGCAACTAATGCATACGGATTGGATCCTGGTTTTAGTGTGTCGAATTTTTGCTTCTCAATACGTCACCGCGGGAGTTGTTGTTATTGTTGTTATACCCCATCATGTGGTAGAAACATTCCTCCCTCTTTCTTCGTCCTGGTATAACTGAGGAAACCAGTCAACTTAGGAGTTCCATAGTTCTTTAAAAAAGAAAATACCTGCGTTGGTTGGGAACAGTGCAACTGTGACGGTCTGAATTGACTTCGAAATTTGAAATTCCAACTGTCATGTTATACATCAAAGTTTGAAGTCGTGATGTCAAATAATAATAGGTTTGAATTATTTCATAAAATTTGTCATAAGAAACAAAACAATATTGTCTATGAACGTGAAGTACTGTACAGTGTCGATCTTCTAATTTCGATTTTATATTAACCATTTAATTATTATTTCCTGTGACACATCTTCTGAAGCAACATTTTTGACACCTTAAAGATAAATAACCAGATTAAATAACTCTTGTAGTAGTTCATGAAGTGTACCACAGCAAAGTGCGTCAGGAAGGCTGGGCCAGTGTAGAGTCCATGGTGGAATGAAAAAGTGCAATTATTTAAATGTCCCATACTAGTTCCTATATCGTCTGTAAAGCAAACTACAGCTCACCCTCTCTCTTTATGCAACGATCATTTTTTTATGTGTATTTCGAGTCAGTCTGCTAGTAGTTTTGTGACATCGTCAATTTGAGTGTCTGAAATAACTAATACATTTCGCCTTTTATCCCCTAATAACGATTATGTGACCGGGAATTATTTATTGACTTCGGCAGTTTTTCTGGATCGATTCCCAGTCAGACATTTGCTTTGGAAGATAGGAGTCTCGGGTATTCTGAAATCCAACAGATTCACGCATGCAGAAACCAGGCGTGACCACTTGCGATGACGGAGGACGCCGGCAGGATGTGTGCTTTTGCTGCTGGTGTAGACGCGATACTTCAGGGGGCTGTGGAGCTGCCGACAGGCGGCAGCCAACTGCAGTGTGGCGAGCCCGCTGGCGTTTCCAAGTCCCTCTGGTGCGCCCCGGCTCTGGGCAGCCTGTGCTGGTAGTGAGACGAAAGAAAGTTTTTCAGATGTATTTAAACGTTCTGGGACAGCGTAATTAGGCGTTTCCTTACACGATCCGAATGAAAAAAGCGCCACAATTGTTTAAACATTCCACACACTACAATCGATTTCCTGACGAATTCTTTAAATAAACAATATTCCATACACTGCCTTGTGTCACATAAATTGTTTAAATAAACAGTGTTCCGCACATTGTCTAAACTCTTTAAACAATATTCCATACACTGCCGTTGATTTACCGCCAAATTCTTTAAATGAATAAGCTATATAAAATACACTGCCGTGTATCCTGTAAATTTTATAAGTATACTACATTCCACATATTGTTTAAGTAGTTTAAACAATATTCAATACATGGAAATAGAATTTCTGCCAAATGGTCAATTAAATGAGTCATTTTCCCGGCAGTTTCCAGGTGGGATTGGGAGGAGGAGGGCTGGAGGATTTCCCAGAGGGAGAGGGGCAATCAACTGATCGATTTAAATTAATTAGTCCATCAAATTGATACCAAAAGTGTGCTTATATCAGCGAGAGGAGTTCCCAGAGGGTTGGAGGAGGAGTAGGAGAGACAGAAGGTGGAGGAAGGGTGGAGAGAGAGGAGTGGGGTTTCTTGGAAAGACAGATTATCCCCATAGGTTCATAATCCACTTGATAAAACAACAGGTTGAGAACATGAATGAGATTTTCACTCTGCAGCGGAGTGTGCGCTGATATGAAACTTCCTGCCAGATTAAAATTATGTACCTGACCGAGACTCAAACTCGGGACCTTTGCCTTTCGCGGGCAAGTGCTCTACCATCTGAGCTACCCAAGCACGACTGACGACCCGTCCTCACAGCTTCAGTTCTGCCAGTACCTCATCTCCTACCTTCCAAACTTCACAGAAGCTCTTCTGCGAACCTTGCAGAACTAGCACTCCTGGAAGAAAGGATATTGCGGAGACATGGCTTAGCCACAGCCTGGGGGATATTTCCAGAATGAAATTTTCACTCTTCTGTGGAGTGTGCGCTGATGAAACTTCCTGCCAAATTAAAACTGTGTGCCGGACCGAGACTCGAACCCGAGTTTTAATCCGCCAGGAAGTTTCAGGTTGAGAACCTGTCAATCAAAAGAGAAAATAGGTTTGCCTCTGAATGTATGCTTGCCCCTCATGTAGGTGACCTGCAAAGTGTGCTGATGACCCTGTTGCCCTACTGCTGCCGTTCACCTCGAGAGTTCACCCCGAGAGTCGACACGTTTCCATTGATCGACAGTCGAATCCCGATGGTCCCCATGCCCACTCCAATCGAACTGACGTCATTTGATCAACATGTGAACACATCGGAGTGGTCTGCTGCAGAGCTCTATGTACAACAATGTACGATAAATGGTGTACTTCGAAAGACCTGTGCTTGCACCACTATTGTGCACTTTTAGCACAGACACCACAGATCACCATCTATCATGGTTTCCAGTGCAGACAAGCTTGTGAAGAGTCGTGGACGTCCTACCATGTAGCCCGTAGTAGTAGTTTCAATGTCCTTCTACCTCTTGCTCATGAAAATAGCACGTGAACATTCGCCGCTTTCGAGACACTCGTTTACAGGCTCTGCATAATAATAATCTGCCCTTTATCAAAGTCACTTATATCAATGGATTCCACATTTGCAGCCCATAAATTCGGCTCTGTGACCTCCGTCTACTCTGCTTAGATACTTTCGATACCGCATCAAGTGCCCACGTCGCCATCAGTCGGCATCCAATGTCGCGGTGTGTAGTTGTCATGATGTTTTGGCTTATCGGTATAAATTTGTTTTGATAAAAGTATGAAAAAGCCGTCTGACAATGAAGTTTTGTGAATGAAGTGACCTACGACCAATTTGTGGCTAGCTGCTGCACATCATCACCAATTCAGCGATTATAATTACTCGAAGCATAGTATACTTTATGTCATTAACAGAAATTTCGTCACCAGCTGTCTGTGAAGTAACTTGTAAGTTAGAAATATTTCGTTATTAGTGTGCTGTCTTCAGCCGCAACACTTTATTTTATTCTTTTGCCCCAACTCGCTTTAAGCCAGAAGTCACTTCTGGACTCGTAAAATAACTCATGATGCAGGAGGCTCACCTGAACGAGTGGCTCTGTCTTTTCGAGGAGGTAACTAAGTCTGCTTTGTGCTAGCTTGTTGGCGCCCTCTGTACGGTCCAGCCGTGACCAGTAATCAGGACGGAGTTGGAGAATAGCAGACGAACTGGCCGGCCTGCCCCTAGAAGCCGCGCCCCCCAGCTGGGGGCGGCGTAGATCAGCCCGCCGCTCGCCGCTCGCCAGCTCCTTAATTAGGCGCCTGTCGGCTGCGTCGTACAGGCCTTAATTAAACGCCAATTATGGTCGGCGCCACTGGAGCTTCCTACGAGGAAGCGCGGACCCTGCCTCGGCAAGTGCCGGCCACGGACCAGAACTGCCATCCCACCGGCAGACGCTCTTAGCATTACCAGGTGTACTGTTTTGTCTCCTTGGCCACTCGAGAACCCATGCAACATTGATCGACATCTCTGGTACAGTGTTAAGAAGAGCTAGGAAGTTTCGTTACATGCCATTAATGTGGACAAAAGGTGTTCCTCTAGCGATTCCTGGTGAAACTTATCGAGCTTCAACACACAGTAATTCAGACACATTGTGATTAGACATTGCCTGGTAGTGGGCATTAATTTAAATCAGTGGGAGAAACTGAAAATTTGTGGCGGACCAAGATTCGATCCCAGGTCTCCTGCTTAGTATGCAGGTGCTCTGACATTGTCATTGGAAGTAGTGGTAGTATATATATATATATATATATATATATATATATATATATATATATATATATGTTGTTTTGGTCTTAACTCCTGAGACTTGTTTGAAGCAGCACTGCATGCTACTCTATCCTGTGCAAGCTTCTTCATCTCCCAGCTCCCAGTACCTACTGCAACCTATATCCTTTTTAATCTGCTTAGTGTATTCGTCTCTTGGTCTCCCTCTACGATTTTTACCCTCCACGCTGACCACCAATACTAAATTTGTGATCCCTTGATGCCTTAGAACATGTTCTACCAACCGATCCCTTCTTCTAGTCAAGTTGTGCCACAAACTCCTCCTCTCCCCAATTCTATTCAATACCTCCTCATTAGTTATGCGATCTACCTATCTAATCTTCAGCATTCTTCTGTAGCACCACATTTCGAAAGTTTCTGTTCTCTTCTCGTCGAAACTATTTATAGTCCATGTTTGACTTCCATACATGGCTACACTCCATAAAAATACTTTCAGAATCGACTTCCTGACACTTAAATCTATACTCGATTTTAACAAACTTCTCTTCTTCTGAAACGCTTTCCTTGCCATTGCTAGTCTACATTTTATAACCTCCCTACTTCGACCATCATCAGTTATTTTTCTCCCCAAATAGCAAAACTCCTTTACTACTTTAATTGTCTCATTTCCTAAACCAATTCCCACAGCATCATCAGACTGCATTCCATTATCCTCGTCTTGCTTTTGTTGATGTTCATCTTATATCCTCTTTTCAAGGCACTGTCCATTCCGTTCAACTGCTCTTCTAAGTCCTTTGCTGTCTCTGTCAGAATTACAATGTCATCGGCGAACCTCAAAGTTTTTATTTCTTCTTCATGGATTTTAGTACCTACTCTGACTTTTTCTTTTGTTTCCTTTACTGCTTGCTCAATATACAGATTGAATTACATCGGGGAGAGGCTACAATCGTGTCTCACTTCCTTCCCAACCACTGCTTCCCTTTCATGTCCCTCGACTCTTATAACTGCCATCTGGTTTCTGTACAAATTGTAAATAGCCTTTCGCTCCCTGTATTTTACCCCTGCCACCTTCAGAATTTGAAAGAGAGTATTCCAGTCAACATTGTAAAAAGCTTTCTCTAAGTCTACAAATGCTAGAAACGTAGGTTTGCCTTTCCTAAATCTTTCTTCTAAGATAAGTCGTAGGGTCAGTATTGCCTCACGTGTTCGAATGTTTCTACGGAATCAAAACTGATCTTCCCCGAGGTCTGCTTCTATTAGTTTTTCCATTCGTCTGTAAAGAATTCGTGTCAGTATTTTGCAGCCATGACTTATTAAACTGATAGTTCGGTAATTTTCACACCTGTCAACATATGCTTTCTTGCGATTGGAATTATTATATTCTTATTGAAGTCTGAGGGTATATCGCCTGTCTCATACATCTTGCTCACCAGATGGTAGAGTTTTGTCAAGACTGGCTCTCCCAAGTCTATCAGTAGTTCTAATGGAATGTTGTCTACTCCCGGGGTCTTATTTCGACTCATGTCTTTCAGTGCTCTGTCAAACTCTTCACGCAGTATCATATCTCCCATTTCATCTTCATCTATATCCTCTTCCATTTCCATAATATTGTCCTCCAGTACATCGCCCTTGTATAGACCCTCTATATACTCCTTCCACCTCTCTGCTTTCCCTCCTTTGCTTAGAACTGGGTTTTCATTTGAGCTCTTGATATTCATCCAAGTGGTTCTCTTTTCTCCAATATACACTCCTGGAAATTGAAATAAGAACACCGTGAATTCTTTTTCCCAGGAAGGGGAAACTTTATTGACACATTCCTGGGGTCAGATGCATCACATGATCACACTGACAGAACCACAGGCACATAGACACAGGCAACAGAGCATGCACAATGTCGGCACTAGTACAGTGTATATCCACCTTTCGCAGCAATGCAGGCTGCTATTCTCCCATGGAGACGATCGTAGAGATGCTGGATGTAGTCCTGTGGAACGGCTTGCCATGCCATTTCCACCTGGCGCCTCAGTTGGACCAGCGTTCGTGCTGGACGTGCAGACCGCGTGAGACGACGCTTCATCCAGTCCTAAACATGCTCAATGGGGGACAGATCCGGAGATCTTGCTGGCCAGGGTAGTTGACTTACACTTTCTAGAGCACGGTGGGTGGCACGGGATACATGCGGACGCGCATTGTCCTGTTGGAACAGCAAGTTCCCTTGCCGGTCTAGGAATGGTAGAACGATGGGTTCGATGACGGTTTGGATGTACCGTGCACTATTCAGAGTCCCCTCGACAATCACCAGTGGTGTACGGCCAGTGTAGGAGATCGCTCCCCACACAATGATGCCGGGTGTTGGTCCTGTATGCCTCGGTCGTATGCAGTCCTGATTGTGGCGCTCACCTGCACGGCGCCAAACACCCATACGACCATCATTGGCACCAAGGCAGAAGCGACTCTCATCGCTGAAGACGACACGTCTCCATTCGTCCCTCCATTCACGCCTGTCGCGACACCACTGGAGGCGGGCTGCACGATGTTGGGGCGTGAGCGGAAGACGGCCTAACGGTGTGCGGGACCGTAGCCCAGCTTCATGGAGACGGTTGCGAATGGTCCTCGCCGATACCCCAGGAGCAACAGTGTCCCTAATTTGCTGGGAAGTGGCGGTGCGGTCCCCTACGGCACTGCGTAGGATCCTACGGTCTTGGCGTGCATCCGTGCGTCGCTGCGGTCCGGTCCCAGGTCGACGGGCACGTGCACCTTCCGCCGACCACTGGCGACAACATCGATGTACTGTGGAGACCTCACGCCCCATGTGTTGAGCAATTCGGCGGTACGTCCACCCGGCCTCCCGCATGCCCACTGTACGCCCTCGCTCAAAGTCCGTCAACTGCACGTACGGTTCACGTCCACGCTGTCGCGGCGTGCTACCAGTGTTAAAGACTGCGATGGAGCTCCGTATGCCACGGCAAACTGGCTGACACTGACGGCGGCGGTGCACAAATGCTGCGCAGCTAGCGCCATTCGACGGCCAACACCGCGGTTCCTGGTGTGTCCGCTGTGCCGTGCGTGTGATCATTGCTTGTACAGCCCTCTCGCAGTGTCCGGAGCAAGCATGGTGGGTCTGACACACCGGTGTCAATGTGTTCTTTTTTCCATTTCCAGGAGTGTATATACTCGTATAAAATATGTGTGAGTGTGTGTGTGTGTGTGTGTGTGTGTGTGTGTGTGTGTGTGTGTGTTTGTGTGTGTGTGAAAGACTAGACATAGATCTGATCCAGCAGCCACTATGCGTGAAGACACAAAGGAATTACAGCCATTGGCTGGCTGTGGATTCAAATCGCAGCGTGGCACAAATTTTCAATTTCCTCCATTGATTTCTATGAATACCCCCTCGCAGTCAACGTCTGTAATTCCCTTGTGCCTTCATTCATAATGGCTCAGCATCATCATCATTTTCTTGGGCCTGTGTCCCACATCAATGCGGGGTCGGCCTTGTTACTACGGATTTGCCAATGTTAGTGTCGGATGGTGGCCGGATGCACTACCTGTCGCCTCCCCATACGCACCCCCCCACCCCCTCATCCCCGCCACTAAGACGGAATTAGTACCCCAGCTGTCTGCATCCAGTGTTAGCCAACAGTACGAACGTTTTTAAATTCCTGCGAGTGGTGTAACTGAGGCAGGGCATGGGGGCCAGCCCGCTATTCACCCTTGGGATACGGAAAACCGCCTAAAAGCCACATCCAGACTGCCTGGCAAACCGGCCCTCCGATGGTTGGATTCAATCCAGGGCCGATGCGCCTACCCGAGTCCAGGAAGCAGCACATTACCATCCCTGGCTAACCTGGTGGATCACCTTCCTTCATAGTGGCTCCTGGATCAAAATGCTGTATTATATGTTCTTTCAGACATGTCCGAAAGAACAGACACCACATATATATACAGAGTCGTTCTTTGGCACCTATCTTAAGCAGTTTACGTCACTTATCAACAGAAACTGATAGGTGATCACTGTATAAAGAATTCAACAGCGAAGACTACTGCTGGGAGACAAATGTGTTTGATAGAATTTAATGTGATTATTTGGATACTATAATTAAAAAGACCAAGTCATCTTCAATTTCGGTCCAATATACCTTCACAGATCCCAAGTGAAATGGCCATCATTGTTGTGAAATAAGTGAAACAAAAGTATTAAACATATTTTACTTTAAAAGGTAATAAATGAATTACCACAAAAATATGTAAATGTTCATTACAGTCAGGTGCATAAACTGATAATTCTTAAGTATTGTACCCTTAAATCATTAAACAGAAATACCAATTTACAACACGTATCTACAATAACCACGTAACTGCACTGGATTTGTACGGAAATCAGATTATAGTAATGCCCACATTATTTGCTGTTATTACTAACACACACATGTCACGTCCTTCAAGTAAGAAATTTAAGAATTGAGAAGAAACGGACTGCCAACGATGAATCCCTTTTATCCTTGTAGACGGAACTCTATCAGTACTTAAACTTTTTTGGGCTGTTGGCAAGTTATTGAAAATGTATGGTCCTCAGTAATGCACTCCTTTTTGGGACAAAGTAAGTAACTTTAAATTTTACTTAAGATTATTCATTTTTGTGCTAAATCCCATGAACTGAGATGTTGGTCTGAAAAAAGAGACATATTTTTAATGTTAATTTTTATCAAGGAATAAATATATAGGGAATCAGTAGTTAATATCCCTACTTTCCTAAACAGGCCTCTGCAGAATGTTCTTGAACTCCCACCACAAATAATTTTTATCACACGTTTTTGGACCTGGGTAACGTTACCTAGGCTTGGTAGATTACATCATAAAATTAAAGTATGCATAGTATGCCAAACCAGACAATCACCTATGTCTAATAATATTCTCATTTCGAATGGAGTTTTGTTTAGGCACTTGAGAAGTTCTGAAATTTACTACCAAACTGTAAGCCCAAGTACTTAACATTGCCAACTTCTTCTTTGTCATCATATTTTAGACATGTATTGGTGGGAAACCTCTTACAGTTTCTGAACTGCAAGTAGTGTGATTTTTCAAAGTTCAGTGACAATGAAATAGCTGTGAACCATTTATTACAGTCTGTGTAAAATTCATTAACCAACCTTTAAAAGAATATACTTGTTTTTCTATTTATTGCAATGTTTGTACCATCTGCAAACCCAGCTTTGCATCTGTGAATGTTGGAGATGAAAGGTCATTGATACCCACAAGAAAAAGTACTGAACCTAAGATGGAACCTTGTGGGACACCACACGCAATTAGTTCCCAGTTGCATGGTGCCTGACAGCTTAATACATGTCTCTTCCACAATGAGGCCCTAAGTTTAGTGTCATCGACATAGGATTTAAACAGTCTGGCAGCGCTTTATGTTACACCGCAATATTCCGCTTAACATGAAAACACATTGTGATGTAGACAGGCAAATGCCTTTGCTGAATGTGTGGATAGCCTTGTTAATATCGGAACCCTTCAAAAATGCGAATTGTGACTTTGATATTACATTATTTGCTGTCAGATGGTTAAGAACCCGGCTGTATATTATCTTTCCTAAAATTTCCGATAATGCTAGAAAAAATGGAATTGGACGGAAACATGACGGTGTTTATTTATCTCCTTTGTTAAACAATGGTTTAACTTCAGCATATTTCAACCGTTCAGAAAATATGCCTCTGATAAATGACTGGTTACGCAGACAGTTTAATAATTTACTAAACTCAATGCCAGATATTATGCTACCCCAGAATCGCATTACATACTCCTCCCATTAATTCTCATAAACCCATCTGACGACGGAATTTTAAACCTCCAAAATTTGTAATGGATACAAAGTACTGATTGTAGTTTCAATCGATATCAATAACAGTTATGGTAAAAATTTTACGTCTTAGGTCCACACAGAAATATGACACATTGCTTTGCGTTCCAGAGTCAGTTCTAGAATAATAAAAAGATAAAAATCCATACTTGCTCATTGTTGGAAACTATCATTCATACATATTCGGTTTATAAACGTGGAACAAATTGTGTTAGTTATAACAGCGTTTAAACTATGCGCAAAAATTAAATTATTCGTCTGGCGCCAAATGTTAGCTAGTGCCATCCTACTACTGCACTTCTCCACTGCCTGTTTCCTAGAGAGAGTTTCGCGCAATGCAGATAAAAGAATACAAACAGTATATCAGTGTACACAGCATTTTCTCATGCAAAGCTTGACATTAGCTTATAAAGAACAGTTAAATAATCTCACGTCTTTTTCACAGATACACAGCTTTAATAACTGATCCAAAGATATCAAATGAGGGAGGCCTACGGTTCAAATCCCCGCCAGACTATCCTGATTTAGGTCTTCCGCGATGTCCCTAAACCACTGAAGCTAAATTCTGATTTGAGTTCCTCGAAAAGGCAAGGCCGATTTCCTACCCCATCATTCCTTAAACTTAATTTCTTACCTCTGTGTCTACAGGTCGTTAAACACTAGTCTTCCTTCCTTCCTGTGAAGTATGTCGCCTCTTATTGTAGTAGCGGTACCTATCTGGTTTCACCCTCACAGTATGGCGTGACACACACTACAAATCGCATTTCCATTTCTTCGTTTTTCATTTACGGCGCTCGGAACATGATGAAACCACAAAAGCTGCTACGATTAAATTCATTCACATAGTAATAAAGTATGTGCTTTATTTGTGAATAACCACAGTTGGATTCCAATCCGCCACCAGCAATGATGGGTATAGCTTTGCCAAAAGCAGCCAATCGCGCTGGCGAAACGTCAGGAAAATGAACACACAAACCGTAGTCGAAGAAACCGGGACAGATGCCAACACGCCATTTGTCAACAAGTGGTTTCAAATGCATCAGTAATTTTGCAAACGTTTTTTTAGTCTGTTGTGCTGTGGCTTCGTCCTGTTCACTTTTTGTACGTGTGAAGGTGTGGTAACAAACTTCGCTGCTCTGATTTATAGCGCGACTGAAGGAGAACGATGTATGAATGCAGCCTGGGTTTGTATATACGAAGTTACGGTGGGATTTGTGTACAAAATTTGTGCACGCACCCGTGCTTGAAGGCAGGGTAACTTTTTCCTGTAAATGCGAGCTTCGTGAGCCATTTTGGAATTAGGGGTTCCTGTTAGTAGAGAGCAGCATGAGTAGCGAAGTGGGACTAACAGTTACGACTAATGCTTCCAGTTTCCGTTCTTTTTATAGGGTATATTTCATACGAGTTCACGCTGAGCAAACACAGTCTTCGTTCACTAAATATTTACTGCACGAATGCTTTGTAGATGAAGTGTTTGTCTTACCGTCCTTTGGGTACCACGTATCTAATCATGGTGCTCCCTGTAAGCGAATTATACCTTGCGGGTTGCAATAATTATCAAGTGATACAAGATCATTTGCACGTATTTCCACGAGCTCTCCTCAAGAATCTAAGTACAAACGTGCATTTTTATAAAATATATCTTTGAAGAACAACGAGGCTATGCGCATATACCCTGTGCAGTAAAGATAATTGACTAATACAGTATCTTCACCAAGATCATTACTTCTATGAGAATTGTTTATCACGTCGTACAGACATACCGACAGTTTCTTACAGTATTGTAGTATGTTTCTTTCATGTTACAGAAGGTAAGTTACCGTAGAGAACTTAGGATCAGCAGTTGTGGTTTCATTTTTCATAAAATGTTCTGCGAAAATACTGTTCCACAGCTTCTTTATAGAAAAGCGTTCTGAATTACAGTCTAAAGCCAAGCACGCGCCTTGTATCTGCTTTGCCCATAAGAGGCAACATACGAAATATTTTAGAAGTACTTGTTAGTTACGTCATAAGGAAGTCAGCCATTACAAAACCATAAGTAATTCGACGGACCGATTTTAATGTTGCGCTTTGTATGTCCGCCTGTGTCAAGTTGTTCCTGAAGGGCAGTCAGACTGAGTCATGAAGTTATTTTTAGGGGTCATTATTCATGAAGAAAATATGGTATTCCTCATCAGGGCAATTTCCTGTGGCACTTAAATGTCCACTTGTTCCATTCCAGGAAACACACATTCAGCAAACATCTGAGCAAATCTGTCATGATTAAGAAAAGAATTTTCCTGAGTTACTTAACAAATACAATTTCTCTATTTAGTGAGTATCAGCTTTTCATTTATTCGTTAATATCTTTTCTCTCAAGCAATTATCAGTTTGGCATATATTTTATTACATAGCGTCGTTATTTCTTCTGAGAACAAAGAACACCTTGCATTAAAGCGCATGAGATATATTTTTTAATTATCTTATACTTTAAGGAACTTAAAAGGTCAGTAACATCTGGTATACTTTTGGGTATCAGTAGAATTTCATTACTTTATTCTGGAAGTAATTGACAGTGATGATAAGTAAACATGAAGGAGAAATATTGTATAAAGAAGACTGAATCACACATACATGCTTCAAGGGGTTGTAATGAGCTACAAAAGTGAGGGAGAATGGTGAAGAACTCATTTTCAGTGTTATATGAAAATTACTGCACTAAATAAGGCCATGAGAGAGACTAACTTTTTCTGTTACTTCATTGTTCTTTCGTGTTGGACTTACGAAGTACTGTGCGAAAGTTTTTCTTTGTTACTTATGGTCTAAGAGGAGTGCAGGCTATTAATTACTACTTACTGATTCAATTCTTTGATGTCAAACAAGATAGTGTGGAAATTTGCTAGAAGATTTTGGAATTTGGAGTGTAATCGAAGTTCTCTTATTTAAAGATTTAGTGAGAGTTTTTTAATTGCAAATGCATGATTCTCAGGTCATTGCAAAAGGGGCGATTACTGTCAAATTATTGCTTCCTTGCTGATATTTTATTGTCTCAATCTGATTAACATATTTCTTGCAATGTGTCTAAGTGGCTGTCCTGTGTTTTGAGAGTTGCGTCTTAGAGTTTAATTTTCATTTTAGTCTGATTTCTACGAATTCTTGCTTTTTTGTTTATTTTATTCTCTGTTGCCTTCACTATTTTATATCCAAAACCTACATTTTGGTGCTGTAAAGTATTCCTGTCTCATGTATCTCTCTATCGTAGACCTAATGCTACCTTTTAAACTCTCGAGAAGTGTTCGTTCTTTCAATTTATCCGGCCCACATACCTTTCTTACCTTCATGCTTTATGATATCTATCTAAAAGTTTGTGATGTCTCCATGTCTCTTCCACGAATACATTTCTTTCATGGTTCTGAAAACAATATTAGCAGTGACTAAATTGTGCTCTGTGCAAATTTCTACCAGACATTACCGTTTCAGTTTAGTGGTATTATTTTACTGCATGTTTTGAAAATTTAATTTTACAGGAAAGAGGGTCATGATGTACAACAGGAATGATGTTGTTTAGACATTCTACCAAACTTGAAAATTTACCGTTACTTAACTTCATCATAACAATGATGAAATTATTTCACTTCAGTAAGCCACACAATTCGACAGAAAAGCTATGGGAAAAAGACGTTGCTACAAGCAGTAATAACACATCTGAAAATTTGAACAATTTTTATAACAAAAGAACGGAACTTTGTAGCACGACACACTTCTCAGTTCACTACTCGTTCATCTTAAAGGTGTTTGTAGGTGTGACCCCCTGGGTTCCCAAGGAAGTACCGACATTTAGTAATGTGATATGCATTACAGCTTTCATATTCAGGGCTGATGACTGAAATTCGCAGATAGTATAAAACCTTCCAATAAAGAATACCAACATATATTTTGCTTCACAGTTATGTGGCTCTACATATCTTCATTTTTTAGCCTGCAGCTGTCGTTAAACTTTTCTTTAGTCAGCTTGCCACATAGTGAGTTTAAATGATTTAAAATATTCGACTTAAGTGGTAAATGTCAAGCAGATATTTTACAGCGTTGTGTTCACGATTTTATCAGTACTTAGTACACCAGCATTAGTAGCATTTTCTCTTTCTTTTTCTGCCACAACTCGAGAAAATATTATCTTTCACAGTAATCATGTACATCCCTCCATAGAAACGCATCGATGTTAGCGTTTGCGTGCTTAATAAGTTCAGTTGTCTGCGTAAATAACGGTCGGACTGCACGTTACAAATATCTCCAATATTTACTTATTCCGTGTAAGAATACAAGCTCTTCAGAAGCCTTAAATGTGAGCTCTGTTCAGCGCCAAACAAAGTTAGACCTGTCTGAATTTCCACATAAGGGCGAAAATTCAAATTTTTCTCTCGTAGTTCGGAGCGCGCAAGTTTGTATGACACCAACAGAATATTTACTCAATTAAAGCGCTATAATGAAGCAGCGGTCTTGGTAAAATTATATGCCCAGTAATATTTAACTTATGAATACGCAAGAACAGCCAGTTCATCATGTATCTGACACTGCATGTTGAAATGAGAGTGACCTTCGGAGTGAAATTAAAAGCAGTCAACATGTGCCTAATATTTAATCTAAAATATATGTATTAATTATGTGTTTATGTGTTATTAACGTGCTTAACTGTGTAATTGAAAACGTACCTCGCTTACTTAAACCACAGAACGAAATATGTGCTGCACCTAAACATGGAAGCGGAACACGAAAGGCGAACAGTTGAAACATAAACAGAAGCTTGCAAAATGAGGTCCTACAGACGAATACTGAAGATTAAATAGGTAGACCGTATCAGCACCGACTAAATGAAGGAATCGGTTGGTAGGACACAGTATGAGGCGACAAGGAGTCATCAATTCGATGATAGAGAGAAGCGTGGGGGTAAACAATAACAGAAAGATAGAAACTAAGACTAACCTACGTTAAGCAGGTTTGTATAAACGTAGGATGCGGTAGTTACGTAGGGATAAAGATGTATGCACAGAATGTTTGGACGCAAAGTTATATCAACCGTGTCTTCAGAGTGAAGAGCACTCCAAGAACATTAATAAATCTACAGTCCTGCTTTGTAAGTTATGACTCGCGATAGGACATTTGTACTCTGGAAGACTGAGTTCAAATGGTCTGGCTATTCGCCTTTAGATTTCATATTTTTGTGTCGTTCCATCTGAGGCAAATGTTTGGATGACTTTTAGAACAATATTACTGCGTAGTTTGCACACTTCGTTTCCCGCCTCGCTCAGCGACCGTGGTATCCAAGGTACAGCACCGTATGTAATGACCTGGGGCACTAACCTGGAATATGTGTCGCATCTTTCCTTTTAGAAAGCTTTTGACAGCTTTAGAAAAAGTCTTGTTGAATAAGTTTCTCTATACGACAGAAGATATTGTTTCGTTATGCAGCTATTTTGTGTGGGAAACCGACAGAGTTCGGCGGTCCCAAGTACTGTAGGAAAAATACAAGGAATTCGAGGAGCACTTACTAATTCCGATCTAATCTATAAAAAGCTTTCCTGCATAGCATCTATAGGAAGAATTTGAAAATAAAGTTATATATTGGGCTCTTTGAATTGTTCATAAACTTTCTAATTACATAATTATAAATTTGCGGTTCCAACTTCTAGTTTCTTGGGAAAAAGTGTTTCTTTGAAAACAGAAAAACAGACTTACACTTCGCGCTTTTGCTTTTCTGTGAATATTTAGTTCTTTCACAGATGTGTTACAAATGCAGCTGCCACTTGCAGCAAAACTATGCTCAGATTAAACCTTTACCACAAAAGATACTTAATTCGTGACTTCAGAAGTATATATAATGGCCCAAGAAACAATTATCATATGAACTCTTTGGCACTTACCCTTGTAGTAATACACCTGCCCTTAGCCCTGTGGGATGTGCTATTGGAGTTACTGATTTACTAGTATTGTATCGCATTTTTAATAATTTTGTCGTTCTGTGTGCGTCAGTCGAACGAGTACTTTTAACAGATTGTTAAATTAAGTCATCGTTATTTTATACGACGTGCGGTGTGCCAAATAGTATTCTATTGTAGATCTTTGTTTGGTCGATGCTGAGTTATATGTTCTGTATATCCGCTTTCAAAATATATGGTTCTCTTATACTGTTAACTGCTGATATTGATGACTGCTGTGCATTGCCGTCCAGAAGTCTGTTTCCATACAACTAGGGTTGTCATAATTTGCTGTGAGGTATTGTTAACTGATTCTTCCGTTGCTGCTTCGTTTAACAAGTGCATACTTGTAAATGAAACGCACAAATATTTGGATGTTCTAGAGTGTGCTGTTGAACATCTACTGTTGAATATCTGAATTTCTCTGTTTTCTTTTATAAAAGCTGCGAGATCATATGCGAATGTGGAACGCATGCTTTCAGTTTTTCGGCCTCATATGCATTCCGAATTTTGTGTCCTATAGCTCTTTCATGTTTGCCACCAAATACACAGATTTCTCGCCACTACATTTTAACTGATTCGTGCCTGCATGTATGACGATATCTTAGTCTGCCGTTGGCGTCCTAGCACCTTTTTTTCGTAGTGTAGGTAAGGCAAGGAGAGATGATGCGCATTTCGAAAATATTATCTAAATCCTGTAAATGTTTATACGCAAAAGTATAAAAGCTTGCCAAATATTTGGCACACATTTTTCGTCTTTGCGAAAAGATCACTTCTCTAACCACATCAATGAAATTTTAATTTTAAACAGTACCTAAAAATGTATGTGATGTCTGTTCATTGGGACTCATCTGAAAGACGCCCTTTTGATCCTGCAGCCTCTATGAATCAAGACACAAAGGAATTAAAGATGCCATTTTGATCATGCAGCCTCTATGAGTCAAGACATAAAGGAATTGCTGTGGTCGAGCGGTTATAGGCGCTTGAGTCCGGAACCGCGCTGCTGCTACGGTCGCAGGTTCGAATCCTGCCTCGGTTGTGGATGTGTTATGTCCTTAGGTTAGTTAGGTTTAAGTAGTTCTAAGTTTAGGGGACTGATGACCTCAGATGTTAAGTCCCGTAGTGCGTGGAGCCATTTTGAACCATAAACGAATTAAAGACATTAGTGGTTATTGGGCATTGGTTTCTATCAACAGACACTACGTATATAATTAAGGTGATGATGGTGAGTGACCCCTTCATTACAGATGCACACCAAACTCGAACTCTTACGGGAATCGGCGAGATGGGGCGAGTAATGAGGCGAATGGGCGGGGCCACTGCATCAGTAGTGTGAGGAATAAGTTTCGAATATAGGTGGTCCGTGAGGTGGTGATCACCGCTGTGTCCGGATGGCGTAGTGGTCAGCGCAACTCCCCAGTCAGCAGGAGACGTAGGTTCGAATCCCGGTCCAGCACAAATTTTCAGCTTGCTTCACTGATATAAATAAATGCACATGGCAGCTAATGTCTTTGATTCCTTTGTGTCTAGTATCTAAAAATACTGTATTCTGCAGTCTGTCCTCCTAGGGTACTTGAAATGGAGCACCATTGTTAGGAGTGATGCTACTTTCGAACTTGGTCGTTTGGTTATAAAATAAAAGTCTGGCCTACTGGTTTACGATTAAGAAGCTTTTATTACAATTTCAAGCCAGAGAAACAACGAAGGAGTCAGAATAACGCTTAACTGTTATAAAAGCATGTGGTAACTGATACAAACGTAAAAAAATGAGTAAAATTTTTCGTTGATGGGTATCTATACAAACAAAGACTTTACAATATAGGAAGTATTATTCTACTTTTTGTATAACGGTGATTTTTGCTGATTTTACGTTTCATTTCTTCCACAAAGGGCACACATATTATTGTAAACTGAACAGTGTGCATACAGCCATCATTTGATCACTACTCATTGTAAGCGTCAGCTTTACATCAAGTTTCAGAATAGAGTTACAGACATTCTACACATTCATTTTTACTGAATTCCCCTCATTCATCACCGGAGTGGTCGTTGTCATTAGCTGAGGTCGACCCTAATTCCAGTCTTCTCCGTATCTTCTTGCAGGCTGTTGTGTGTTCCTTCTCTGTGTTTTATGAGGGAATTTTTCAGTAGGCCTGCTTTTTTTTTGTCAATTTAAGGTCGATACGTTGTGTTATTATGTTAACAGCGCTTCCTTGCCTTTTAGAATTGATTGGTTTGAGAGTGAGGGAATAGGCCAGGCAGCCCTCAGAGCGTTATATGGTATTAACTGCGCATTCAGGTTGGTATCAGATGCCGAGATTAGAAATAAGCATTCATTTCGTAAAGATTCATTAGCAAGAGTTATATGTCTCTGCACCTTGCTAAGGAGAAATGGGATCAACAAAATGAGGTGAGAAACAGAGTAGGACAAACTACTGAAGTACTTGTACCTTTTTTGACGTGAAGTGGAAACAGAAAAATGAGATGAAGAAGGTATACTTGGAGAAGAATAATCAAAATGGTTTTATCACAGGATGGAATTGGGTCCATATTAAGTGGCGACATGACTTAAGCACTAAATGCTGAATCGCCATTCTGAACATTAGAGAATGGAATCCATGCTGAATTCAATAATTCCCCAAAATGGGATCTGAAAAGATTGTTTTTGTCGTTGTTCAGCATCATGAACATTCTGGAAATCTTCTTTCCAATATCTCTTCAGTGGTTTGAAAGCAACAGGGTCCACTTACTGCGGACAATATGTGGTATGACTCGGTAGGCACATTATACTGCAGTCATTATCACTGGCTACTTCCAACAAATTAGATTGTTCATATGCGAAGCACGGCCGTCCAAGATAAGACGATTTTTCGCTAAAGACATTCAGAGAATGAAAAGGCTTAGCACCCAGTCCATCAAAAAGTTTGTTTTACAGTTTCATAACTGTTCTTGGAGTTGTCCCTTTGGATATTTTGGTTTTCTGTAAACATCCTGCGTTATGCAGTTTGCAAGGAGAAAGTGGCTCCTGCATTACAGCGAGCCAAAGGATAACTGTCTCGCATTTCTCTGCCTGTGTTACAGCTTAATATCTTTGCTACCTTCACGAGTAACCATTCGTCCAACAACATTATTTACCTGGAGTCCATTTTCATCTGCATTCCACATGAGCCCAGATTTGTCAGGCTGAATACTTTCTGTCAATATTTTGGTCATAAATTCAAAGTAATCAAATACTTCTTTCCTGCCCAAGCCATCTGTCCTTGTTCGAAAACAAACTTCACTTTTCCTTGTACAGAACTCGACATTTCTTCTTAAAAAGTGGGTTAGCTATGGCTTTCCCTCCATTTTCTCATCTCTCTTAAATGTGGTTTTTAAACGTAGCAGGTTCGCCATTTTGTGGACTACCTCACTAAAACATATTCATTGTGCAAATCCTACGGTCTGGAGCTCACGAATATGATTCTTGCTTTTGGTGAGAGAGGGAGCCTTTGTCTAGTGAAACTGTTTTTCTATTTCAGTTCTTAGATTTTTCTCAGGTGTATTGAACTGTTTACTTGCTGCCCACAAAGAATTAGCTATACTGATTACTGCGTTAGCACCGTTTCTCAAATCAGTCTCGCTTCAAGAACTTCGATCCGTTATCCGACGAAGGTATTCGGAATGATGTATTTAAACTCCAAGCACAGCATTGGTGATTTGGACAAACATCACCGCATTGTAACTGCAAAATTATAGCGCTGAAAATTGATGCCAATTTTAGGTTCGCCTTTTCTCTCCTAATGCCTCCGTGTGTTGGCTGTCCTAAAGCCGTAATAAAGGAGACACATTTTTCTTTAACCGTGTAAACATATGTGACTAGCATTAAGCACTCCATGCGACATTACTATTCACCTATCTATCGCTTGCGTCATTCAGTTTCTCGTTAATCGTTTTTCAACCCATTATACTGTATAACAAGATTGCACTATGTTCGTGAAATTTCAGACGCATCCATTAGCCAGTCGATGAGAAAATTTCCTCCTAAGACTTGCGAATATGCCCGCTGTTTCTACATAATTTGGAACACACCTTCTATAGCTACTAACTCGCTGCAAACACACCGGTGTTGCCATTTACCGTCGAGTACGAAAACGGAAAATGCCTCTTCTCTCCTACCGATGTTAGTCTACTTGTTCTGTATTTTCGATGAATTCCTTATTGTCGCAATGCGGTTTCCAACTCTGTGGGTTTTATAGTCGGTAAACATCAGTGTGTGTGACATTTTTTCCGGTTGTGAGTCATCATCTTATGTTTCTTATGTGTTGCAGTGTTCTGGTATATGGGTATTAATACCCTACGGTATTTGTCGTATGGTTTGTCGCATTTTTTGTGGATCAGTTTGTCTAGTGTCTCTGATTTGTAGCTAGTATCTGTAGCAGATTGTTCGACGATGTTCACGTCTTGTATGTAATTATCTCAATTTATTAGAACTCTTTTTCAGTTAATGCATTCCGCACTGTATATGAAACTTTTCTGTTCACGTATTTTGTAATAGTTGGGCCCGTTGTCAATTATTGTACTGGTTGCTGTAGGAAATCTGTTTATTCGGTAATGGCATTTTTGTATTTTACTTTTCTGTTTTGAAGCCTCAGAAGTTTCGTTCTTATTATTTATCTGTTTCAGTAGTGAAATAGATGTTCGGGTTGGTAGTGTTGATGTCTCCGAGTACTTATTGTAATCGGACACATGGGTCTTTACCTGTAAAATTATCTCACTGTTATCGTGCCATTCCAGCGAATCCACTGGATTGCAGTTACATGGAGTGATCATCTCATGGATGTCACGTCTTCGCTTGAGAAGTGAATCTTATGATTTGACGAATAAGTCAAAAGTCGTTATTTTCCTGGTAATTTTAGTTTCGGCTTCCAGATCTGGAAATCGCATCGGACGTTATAAAGGTTCAGGTAACAGTTTCAAACTTACATAACCTCAGCAAGCTGAAGCTATAGTAGCGAATTTTTGTGCGGAAAAAGTTAAAGAAACGGAACCTCAGATGGTCAAGAAGAAACATTGATGTTGGTTTCTGTACGTTGATGAATCCTTAGTTATATGCCTTGATGGAGAAAAACGACTCTCACAATTTCTAAATTTTCAGTATGTATATTAATTGTAATGAAAACTGACTGCGAAAAAACAGAAGGAAAGTCATACATTTTAGGATGTATGGGTACTTAGATAAGCCAAGGAATCCTTGAGGCACAAATCTACTCACATCAATAGATGCCATCACAGAAATTCCGTTCACCATCCCAAGCAGAAAAGAGGAGTTATCAAAAGGTTGCTGGACCGGGCTAAATGAATCTGTCGAAAGCAGTGCTTGGAGGACGAAATCGGTCATTAAGAACTGCTTTCAGAAGAAATGTCTCCTCTGGCAAAGGTATAAAACGGATAGTGCACACTAAAAGGTCTGAAGTTTCTAGTGAAAAAGAACCAACTAAAGTGGAAATTTTCCTCCCATTCTCATAAAAGGCACAGATCGCTTAAGCAGAATACTAAGAAGACCAGATTCTGATACAGTGTTTAAAGCTAGCAGGAAAGGTTAGTGAGGTTTTTTACACTGTAAAGGACTTACGCCCGGCGCTTGGCACAGCAGAATATGTAACATCCCCTCCATTTGTCGTAAAGTGTACATAGGATGTACAAAAAGAAGCCCTAATACCCGACTTTAGGAACATAAGAGCAATTGTCGTGCGAGAATCGCGGATAAAACGGTAGTAATAAATCATGCACTGGGTCCAAATTGGATTCCATATTATTATAGTTTGGCGGTATCCAATCATAAATAGTCTAGCATGCACATAGAAACAAGGAGGGCTGATGTTAGACAAGTAGTGGCCCTTAGGCCGATATGGGAGCTAAAACTGAGCGTGGACGAGAAGCTGCTGCCACTACAATGCGAAGCATGAAATTAAGAATCTCGCATGTCAGATTTTTGTCTTGTGTAGAGAAACTTAGCCAATGAGATGAGACATCGATTACACGCCACAAACAAAACATCGGAGATCCCATATTGTATGAGGTTAAACTCCATATGCATTTAGAGCCTTTCGTATTGTAATGTATGTGGTAAAAATACACACTGTTTCAAAGCGTGAGTACACTGAGGATCTCTCGAAAATGCGGCGTTTTAGGTACGACATGCTATAGTGGAATGATAGGAGACTGGACATCGGCAGTTAGAGGCTTCTCACTTTCCGTGAGATATGGCAGGTCGTTTCAGAGCGTACAGCAACAACGACAGACACCACGTCCAGCGGGCCTCGCGATGAGAATCAAGTCTCTTGTAAGAACGGCTGTAGTACTAAATGAAACAAACACCTCCATTTATTTCCTACTAGAACCCCCGTAACACACAACGATTCCGCATCTCAGCAGCGGTCTAACGACATCGCGAATCGACCGACACTTCGATACGTATACTGAGTTGCTGAGCTTGTTGAAGCTTCTTATCTGAATCTTTAAATATTCTTATGATGGCACGTTAGGCAGAGGGCACGATCTAACGCCCAGAAATCACCAGTCACCAAGGATGCAAATAGCGGCGATGAAAGCTTATGTTTGACTGTGGGGGTCTTCGACCTCCTTCTTGTTTATCTCTATTCCTGCTGGAGCAGTATGCGTCTAACTAGAATTCATCGACTAGAAATGACTTTTGTCTCTTTGTTTATGCAGTTGCACGTGTTCAACTCATCTCTCTAGTTCTATCACTTCTGGCGGATTACTATATTAGTTTCTATAATTTATCTCTTTCGCAATATGTTAGAAGACCAAGTCACTTTAAGTAACGGTATCATTTGAATTTCAAACACCGTTTAGATAAGTTACTTAGCGTATAAAATTGCTCGTCTTCCTTAATCGAGGGGGAATGCTCCATGTTGCCTTGTGTGTAACATTCCACGTCCGAACATTTAAACACGAGAGTGAGTAACGAATGGTTTTGGTATCTGATTAATCTCTTTGCCCGTAATTCAGACAACTATACGCAAATCAGGACTTGGGTTTCAACGAAACTTCAAAGACCGTAGAATTTACACTGCACATGCAGCCCCTACATGTGTTGCAAATATTTCTGTTTAGCCCTGTAGATTAAGAAGGGAACCATGAACTTCAGATTTTATTGACCTATCACAAATTGCTAACTGTAATTCGAGAACCTATACAAGAAAGTTGCAACAGTTTGTAAAACTGCCATCAACGAGATCCCAGGAAAACAGTTTGAGTGGGTGGGTACGATAACTTATATAGCTTTGGAGGTATGAATTAAACAGCGCTTTCAGTCACAACTTTTTCGTGTTTTATTAACTACACGCTGCATTTCGGACCCTGTGGGTTCATCGTCAGGTGTAATTTGTCTTAATATATATTTTACTTCTTCCCCTGAATGAGGTGAAATGCACATTCCTGACACGAAAAGGTTTAATGTTAGGTTTTGAATTTCGTAAGTCTAACGCGGAAAATATGTGCAAAATAGTGGAAAATGAACAGTGTAAACTTACCACATAATCCAAGGAAAGCATTTTCAACGTTTTAGTACCGGCAAACATTCTTTTCTCCGTCGTTATAGTACATGTCACTTCGTTCAGGATGTGCATTTGCACACACACGTTTATAAACACTTCACAGCTGTTTTTTTACATGGTGTTGTCAAAGATGAAAGTCTGTTAGAACAACTGGAGACATACCTCCACAAAATCAAAAAATCAGAATCTATGTTAAATGAACAAACAGATTTTGCAAGTCATAGTTATTTCATGTGTGTGCAAATGTACATCTTGACTGAAGTGACATGTACTAAAACGACGTAGAAAAGAATGTTTGGCGGTACTAAAACGCTGAAAATGCTTTCCTTGGATTATGTGGTAAGTTAACACTGCTCATTTTCAACTATTTTGCACATATTTTCCGCGTTTGACTTACGAAATTCATAACCTAACATTAAACCTTTACGTGTCAGGAATATGCATTTCACCTCATTCAGGAGAAGAAATAAAACATATATTAAGACGAATTACACCTGACGATGAACCCACAGGGTCCGAAATGCATCGTGTAGTTAATAAAACACGAAAAAGTTGTGCCTGAAGGCGTTGTTCAATTCATACCTCCAATGTTTTGAATACAGTCACTTTTTAAGCTGCAAAATATGGAAAAAATTAAATTATATAGCTGACGTAACACATGAAACCACGCTGTAATTAGAACAGGAGTTTCTTGCATTCCGAAAATCGTAAACAGGACGCAACAGCGGTGAGAGTAAGTGGAAAAGGCACAAGAACACACGGGCTTTGAGTGTCAAGAGTCGAATTCGCCACTCACTCACAGTTCCTAACTAAAGACTCGCTACTGGACTGCAGAGTGGATGTCTCCGGGTTAATTGAGAAAATGGCGCCGTTCCAAGTCCTTCAAACTTCGCTCCCTCCGTAAAGCTGCAGAGCTAATTACATAAATGGGTCTTGAATTATTACTTTCACTAAACGTTAATCAAAGGATGCCCGGTGCTGAATCGTCTAACTTTCGACTCAGGTTTGCTTATGCTAACTTTTTACAAGCTTCATGTTACGAACAGTTATTACTGTCTACGTGCATTAAGATTATATGACAGCGATAGAACTATGCGTTGTACTTCATTCAAAATGCGCACGTTCAACATTGTTGTAATATTTACTAATAATACAATAATAATTGTGTAGTTCGCTGATTTTCATTCTTACATGTGATTATCTAATAACTGTTAAGCGATGTTAGGCTCTAGAGTGTCACACGTTATTAGTGTGTAGCTTCATATAGGACCCTTACCAGGAGTAGCTACTGCACGTTTTTGCCCTTTCGTGGTTCTTACACTCTAAGAAACAAAAAATAAAATAAAATAATACATAAAAAAGAAAAGGACACACCAAGAAGGAATAAGTTGGATGATTTTTTTCAATTTGATGGATTTGTTGGGTGTACTCCTGAGAGATACGGTGCCAAATTATGCCCAACTGGCGCACTACATCGTCAAAATCCCGAGATGGTTGAAGCGCCATGCCCATAATGCTTCAAACGTTCTCAGCTGGGAGGAGACCCGGCGATCTTGCTGGCCAATATATGGTTTGGCAAGCACGAAGGCAAGTAGTACAAACTCTCACCGTGAGCGGACGAGCATTATCTTGCTGGAATGTAAGCCCAGAATGGACTGCCATGAAGGGAAACAAAACGAGGCGTAGAATATCGCGACGTGCCCTGTGCTATAAAGGTGCCCCGTATGACGACCAAAGGGGTTCTGCTATGAAATGAGGTGGCACCCCAGACCGTCTCCCCTGGTTGTCAGCACTGTACATAACCACTCTGCGGGACGTCTCCAGACGCGTCTTCACTAGTCATCGGGGATCATTTCAAAGCGGGAATCAGTGAGATTCCAGGCCTCCCTCCTACCACAGCACAAAAATTCTCGGCTACATGAACTATTCCCGATATTCGACTTTTCTTACTTATATTGACTGGGGTTCCACGAAACCAGTATAATCCACTATTTCCTTGACATTATTAATGTAAACGTGCCCCTGAGCGTAAGGAAAGAAAAACGGCTTTTGTAAACGTTACGCTAAAACCAGTAACGTTGAAAATTTGATCCAAACACAACGCTTATAAGCACAGTAGTTTCGTAGGCAGAAGGGACTGGCAAATATAACGATGTAATTATTCATTTTACGCTGTTAAATTTCACAAAATTGTCAATAAGAGTTTAAGGAATCGTCAATTTCACGATTTTTAAATGCTCGATTGAGTCGGTGGCGTAATGAGGCCAGTCAATAAGTGCCAGGAAAGATCGAATGTGAGAAATAATTTGTGCAGTCGAAATTTTTTGTACAGTGGTAGGAGGATGCACAATGAACAACATACAAGAAATCCTGACCTGTGGGGGCTGAACATTGGAGTGGGAGCGCGTTTGAAGGTCACCTTGGCACATTTTTCTTGAGCAATTCGAAAACGACGCCCTTTAGCCCTACAATAAATGTCCTACAAAAAGGTCTTGTTAGTTTTTCATTAAGACCAATAGTTTGCGCATAGCGAGTGATAGAATATGAAAATACTTGAAGGCTGGATAAGCAATGCGTGTTGCATAAAACGACATCAGTGGGAGCAGCTAGATCGCTCTGTGCATGGCATAGCGTGCTAGCAGACCCGCCTCGGTGCGATATTCGGAAACCCTCTTCTGTCCGTCCACTGTGTGGCAGCGCGGACTTACGGTATAATCAGTCTTAAGTCCCACACGTCCGACGCCCATTGTGGCCACATGGACGATAAGCTGCCACCTGTCGGAACGTGCGTCGCGGCGCGGATGGTGTATTTCGGCGTGATGAGAGCCACATGTATCGAGTTCACGTGGGTCTCTACTGTCGGCAAGATTCACGGGTGACTCATGCTCAGAATTCTGGAAAATATTGTCGGATTAAAGGATACGGTGAGGCACTCGGCTGGTTATCATCACCTCTACGCTCCGAAACCCTCTGGTTACGGATTAGAGCAGCATATTTATTTCAAAATAAACGAGTTGGAGAATATTTTGATATGATGGTAACTATGATGTCAGACTAACATTCAGTAATAAAATGAGTAGCCTTACTCAGTGCGGTACCGTTGTGGAAGAAAATCTCGTGCCTAAACGTTAACTCAAACGCCGGAAAACACTACGTAAGTGGCTGCAAATTTCAACAGTGTCTCCTCAGTGAGGCACAAACTACCACTCACTTTTATTTTATTATCTCCTTTTCTCTGATTGACAAGCATAGTTTCAGAACATCAGCAAACTGACTTGCGGTTACGTCTCATCATCACCCTATTCAGCATTACCCATTCACTACTAAATAAAAGCCTCCTCTATCGCTTTCCATGCACTATAGTCTTGAGTGACAGGTGTCTATGCAGCTAAGGCGTGTTTACTAATCCCACTGTCCCATCTTCCATTACATCGTCCTCTCAGCCTTTTCCTTGTATGTTGCAACGCAACAAACCACTTTCTTGGTTCTTCCACCACGCATTCTGATGGCTACATATCGCTCCATCTTCCAACCATTTGAGTTGCATTACGGATACAGTTATATGCTCCATTCTTATTCAGTGCTCTATCAGTTTTCTTGTATCTCCGACGAATCCTCAACATGAGTTACCCCAATGCTTGCTGAATAACCATCAGTTTTTGAATGGTTCCTGCTCTGAGATGAAAGGTCACACTGCCATAAACCAGAAGTGTGTGTACAATTTTTTGCATACTTTTCGTTTGTAAATGTGTCATTACTCTCTGTGTATTTCCTAACAGTTCCAGATTACAGGCAATTTCTACGAAACTTGATAGCCACATGAAAATGCCATTATTGATGAAGGAGGGTGCACCACAAAATTCGGCTCAAATAACTAACATCATTTACGAGAATTATTATTACATATTTTCTGCACTTGATTTACAATTAATTTTGCAAGAACTTGGCGAAGACTGGACATTTTGTGTATGTATATGTTAGTATTGCTATGGAATTTACTTGCATTGTTTTGTGTGCAGTTTCTCTGTGTGTTCACAATATATTTTCCATCATCAGACTAATTACGTAAGTATATTCGAGCAGACGCTTTGTCAGTTGTTGTGACATATGCATCGCACAACTGAACTGAGTCATCGTTTTAATCGCTGCTCGATTAACGCTTATGGAATTACTTTTTCATTCTTGTGTAAAGTCTCCAAGAAGCGAATAACTTGAATTCTCACTTAATGGGGATTTTTATTTCTTGGGCTTATCCATATCACTATTCAGGCTCCGAGATTTGACATAGAACTAATTCATGTGCTCATTTCATTCAGTCTTGAGTGGCTGCATATGTTGAATGGGTAGCACTGATTCGTTCTTATGCTGACAGTCTCAGACATTTTTACATCATGTTTCCTTCGTCACGTTTCATTTACTCTAAAGCCGGTACCAAAGATCTATGGTAGTGTCATTGTATGTGATTGCAGGCTTTCTCGGCGTGTTCCAGTGACAAAACACTCTTGGTGATCAGCTGAGTGTTGCCATCGTCTTGTCGCAAAGTTTCGAACCCATTATTATGAGGCGTAGACTTCGCCTGAAGGTGATGGGTACGAAACTCATCGAAACACTGCGACAAAACGATGCTACCACTCGGCTGATCACCAAGAATATTTTATCATTGACTGAGACAAGTGACAATATTTCCATGTTACAAATTAAACGGCCATTTTTAATTTTGATCGTTATATCACATACCTATATGGAAGAAAGTCACTTGCCTAATCCTTAAGTTAACGATCTATCCGATTTTCTTCCCATGACAAGTGGCTTGAGAAATTATTTTAAAATAAATTTAACACTGCTTATTTTAAAATAAATTTAACACTGAATCTCAACGTTAAGTACGACATCTGATTGTACAAGGATGGGATAGGAAAACAACCACGAACTTTTCGGTATTCGCTTTAATCAACTTAGGGAAACAATGGGACACGTAAATCTAGATGAGCCAACGGCAATTTGAACCGTGCTCCACCCGGATACAAGTTAATCCACTTTGCCCACTCTGCAAACTAGAGGCAACAAACTTAAAAATTTGGAATTAGAATTAACTACAGTATAATGTACTACAATACTAGAGTTGTTGAGTAGACTTCTCGAGCAAACATTTTTGGTACCAGAAATATTGTGCGTGTGTGTGTGTCTGTGTGTGTGTGTTTGTTTGTATGTGTGTGTGTGTGTGTGTCTGTGTGTTTGTGTGTGTTTGTGTGTATGTGTGTGTGTGTGTGTGTGTGTGTGTGTGTGTGTAGCTAGTTTGTTTCGTGGTATTATGTTTATAACGCTCAAAATTAAAATATGCTATTTAGTTTGTAACATGGAAATATACGCCTCAAAATAATGGGTTCGAAACTTTCCGACAAGACGATGGTATCACTCAGCTGATCACCAAGCGTATTTTGTGACCGGAACACGCCGAGAAAGCCTGCAATCACATTTTGAGTTTCCACGCAGTCTTTTATAGATTAATGGAGTCAATGGATTTTAATGAACAACGTGAGCTACTACAAACTGTCTATAATAAACAGTTTGCGTTTATTGAGAACATTATCGATCCATTACGCTGCCATGGTAGAACAAACGAAATTACATCCGTTTCTGTTGAACATTTGCCGTCCAGTGTTACGTACTGTTTTCCGTCACTCAAACATTGTTTGAAACGTCACATATATTATAAGAAGGGGGAGCACGGATTAGCGAAAGATCTGGTAGGAAATCGACCGTGCCCATTCGGAAGGAATCATCCCGGCATTTGCCTCAGGATGTTTAACTAAATCATGGACAACCTAAATCTGGATGGCCAAGAGGCGATTCGAACCGTCGTCCACCTGAAAGATATTATAAGACACTGCACATTATAGATACCTGCGCCATAGCTAAAATTTTTCGAGACAAATATGATCAAAGCGCGCAGTACTTAAAACAAAAAAGAGTAAAATTGAAGATTGATTTGGAATGGGTCCACAGTTATTAAAACTGAGGTTTTCCAAGTACAGCTATCAGCAAAAATTTTAAAAAAAACGTAAAAAAATTGATAGGCATGAATAAAAATTACCATGTTTAACAAAAATACAGAACTTTGTTAAAATTACACCCATTCTTCATGTTACTCACTTTGGCCTGTACTGTCAGCCACCTGTAAAACATCAAACGTTTTCGTTGTTCTGAAACCTCAACTCAGTTATAGAACATTAAATTCAGGAAAATTGTTGCCCGCTGAACACTCACTACAAAGCTGTACTAGTCGACCAGCCTGATGACACACTGAAAAGCCCTCTGCAGTACAGGAGAATCCTGTAAATTTCTCAGTCATGAACTATGTACCACGTTATTCCCATCAGCTCGTAAATATAGGGCTCTGCAGACAGATTAGCTATGCCATATTATTTGAATACAAAATACACTGATATCTCCATATAATGCTCACTCTGGTGAGTCCTGTTACCTGAGCAGGAAGAAAAGTGCGTTGAATTTTACGCTACTTGTAGACGAGTTGAGAAGTCCCCCCCTCATGCTGGGCTAAGCAAATGTAGGACAACTAGGCGGTTGATTAACCAGTTGCAGCTAATAGTCTGCCTCCCGCAGGAACTCTGCTATCCGCCACCACACGGCTCTGCTCCTCAAGAGTGTGAGGCAGCTTGATAGGGAACAGCAAAGTCAACTACTTGACTGGCTGAAAATTTTTTCTTGACTATTGTATTCGCCAATACGTTTCCGTGAATTTTCATATGGCTGAGATCTAACAGGATGACACATCCTTCCCCATTTCTTGTTGGCAGTGTATGGTGCCCAGACGCTCCGCACTTCTTTACCTGCTTTTTACAAATGGTGTATAGCCTGCGGAGTACCCACGATATTGGAAGAACCCACTAGTAAAATAAATCTGAAATTATGGATCTTCTATAAACATCATCACAGGTTAACATACTACCTGCTTTTAGTTTACTGTGACAGATATTCATAATATCGGTGACATATTCAAGAATCCACCAATAATACAGAAAAAGAAAACTCTTTTAAAATTCTTTTTGACATGGTCGGATTTTAGTTTACCAGATTTTGAGCCGTCAGAAGAACATTTCGGACTTGAAACAAAGATTTTTAAATTCTCGGTCCAAACCATAAAGAAGGGAGATGTGAGCGATTGACCTGAGTACGAGGAACTTGTTAATCTGGTGATCCTAAAAGGCTCGACGACGGGTGTAGTTGTTTGATGTATGCGGCTTCTGATGTTGGAAGATCATTGTGAGAAGATGTTGAGATCTAAATTAGCTGAATGATTATGATGTCAATCTCCACTGTCAAACTGCAGTCAGTAATACATAATCCGTCCTCTTAGTCAAATTTTTCAAGTGTACTGAAATATGCCTGGTACAAATGAGGATATTTTAAGGATCGTCCACCACAATTTGAGAATTCTGTTTAACTTTCTTTTATATTGTGTTCTGCGGCGTATATAATACGCGAAGAGATTTCGTTCATTTTATGAGAATGGTATAAAAAAATGTTTTATGCATTTACTTACAAATAATCATTACTGTAGGATTTTATATCTTAAATGAGTTATTATTTTCTCTCAATAAAATATACATATGTAAAACGATAACCTAAGAAAACAAAACAAAAGATCATGCACTTAAAACAAACAACAGTTTAAAACATAAAACTAAAATAAGTAAAACAAATAATTAAAATAATAATAAACGTTTAGATTTTTTAATTCCGTATGTTGACAGTACTCTAACAGCAGACTGTGTCTAGCTTATTTTCCTAAAATGATATTTCTGAAATCGACTTTGTTACACATGGTTGCAGGTGGCGTGAAAGCTTCTTTAGCTTATGCTGTAACAAAGGTTTTCATTTTCCAAAATTAGTTAATAGTTGTGCGGTATTTTGTAGAATTTCAAATTATCATAAAAGTTAGTTATACAGTTTTCAATTTCTAATTTTATATGAAACAGTTTTTGTATATCATGGATTTCAAGACATCCCCTCTAAATCTAATATGCCTAATTATCTCTCATGGTGTGTTTCACCCCTTAAAACTGAAATCGGGCAAAAAACCGAAAACTATGTATTGCATTATTCTGAGCCCTCGAGATGCCAGTGAAGTTTCATCGAGATCGTTTATTTACGCCCGGTAATGGTCCCTTATCAGTTAACCTTGGACACTACCAAAGGATTGTAAAGCTAGTTCTGTATACCTCTGGACTAGGGTTACTGGTTTTCAGTGTACATTTGTCTCCATGTTCCGGTACCTATGCCTGTACTTTTCTGTGAGTCCTCAGTTTTCTGACTCATTTGACGCGGCCCATCTCGAATTCCATTCCTGTGTCAAGTTTTCAACCTCAGAATAATACCTGCAACCTGTGTTCTCAACTATTTGCTGGATGCTATTCTTTGACATTGTCAGTGGGAGGAGATACGAGATCCGTTGATTTGAAACATTTGTGGACAAAACCTAACATAAAGTTCGCAAACTTTCTTTAGTGCCATCTTCAGAGCAATATAAAATGCTATTCAGTGTGTCACACTCATTACACATCACCGTATTTTTTAGAGCTCATTCGCTCTAGCTGAATAAAACTCTAAAGTGAAAAATCTTAGTTGGTTATGTCAATTTACATAACCAACTAAGTTTTCCACTTTAACGTTTTATTTAACTACAACGAATTATCTCAAAAATACGACGATGTGCCACACATTGATCAAAATCTTAGACCGGTCTGATGATGGCTTGTTAATGAGCCGTAATCAATAAAGAAAATTTGCGAACTTGTAGGATTTTATCCACACATATTTTATTCGCTAGATGTGTTCCAATCTGAATCTTTCCCTACGGTTTTTACCCTCTTCGTCTCCCTCTAGTGCCATGGAAGTTATTCCCTGATGACTTAACAGGTGTCCTGTCATACTATCCCTTCTTCTTTTCAGTGTTTCCCATACATTGCTTTCCTCGTCGATACTACGAAGACTCTCCTCATTCGTTCCAGTATCAGTCCACCTAGATTTCAACATTCTTCTGGAGCACAGTATCTCAATTGCTTTGAATCTCCTCTGTTCCGGTTTCCCCACAGTCCATGTTTCGCTGTCATACACTACTGTGCTCCAAACTTACGTTCTCAGAAATTTCTTCCTCAAATTAATGATTGATACTAGTATACTTCTGTTGACTTGGAATACCCTTTTTGCCAGTGCTAGTCCGCTTTTTACTTCCTCCTTGTTCTGCTTATCATGGATTATTTTGCTGCCTAGGCAGCAGGATTCCTCAACTTCGTCTACTTCGTGATCCAATATTTCTGATGTTAAGTCTCCCGCTGTTCTCATTCCTGCCACTTCTAATCACTTCCGTCTTTTCGTTTTACTTTCAATCCATATTCTATACGCGTCAGACTGTTCATTCCGTTCAACAGATCGTGTAATTATTCTTCACTTCACCTGAAGATAGCAATATCAACAGTGAATCTTATCATTTGTGTCCTTTCTCCGTGTATTTTAACTCTCCTCCTGAACCTTTCTTTTATTTCCGTCAATACTACTGCGGTGGATTGATTGAACAATACGCACCAAAGATTACATCATTGTCTTACACCCTTTTTAATCCGAGTGCTTCTTTCTTCGTCTCCCACTGTTATTGTTCCTTCTTGATTCTTGTACATATTATATATTACTTACCTTTCCCTATAGAATACCCCTACTTTTCTTAGAATTTGAAAATCTTGCCCATTTTACACTGTCGAACGCTTTTTCCAGGTCAACAAATCCTATGAACGTGTACTGATTACTCTTCAGTATTGTTTGCATTATCAGCACACCGTCAGAACTGCCTCTCTGGAGCCTTTACCTTTCCTAAAGGCAGACTCGTTGTCATTTAACAGATCTTCAACTTTCTTTTCCATTCTTCTGTATATTATTCTTGCCACTAACTTGGATGCATGAGCTGTTAAGCTGATGGTGGGATAATTCCAGTTGAGTGGTACCTCTTAAAGCAGCAGCAGCGCATCAGAATACTATGATCTGGCACACCTTCTCAAAAAAAGTGATTTACATTTCGTCTGTGTGGTTTAGCTTCAACTCTTATATGTCATGCGCGTCTTTGTACCCGTCAGGCCGTCTTTAGTATAGACAAGAACTGTGACTGCTGTGTTCAGATGCTAACTGAGTCGCAGACCCTTCGCTCATAGCTCCAGATGGTATTGGCTTCAGTCACACAGCTTGAGGCTGTTGCTAATTGACATCACTGTGGGGGCCAGATGGGACGATATGAGGGACGCCCAGGACAACCCACATACCTCCCCACCAGTCCGCTACTGTGGCTGCCCCGGGTACTGCCCGCACTGTGGTTGCTACCCACAGTCGAATGGGAGGACGTTCCAAGGTGTGGCTGGCGCTCGAAAGACTTCCCCATAGGCTGATCGGAGGTGCTCCCTAGTTCGTCTGACCAGTTGATTTCGTGCGTTGTCTGCGGCTGAGGATGTCCCTGGGCCAGGTGAAGTCGAGTCGCTCGCACTGTTCCAGAGGAATCCTCTCAGTCTGCGAAGTCTGGCCATTCATAGAGGGTGGGATTACGGGTAGTAGGAGGCTTCAATGTTAAGTTTGTAATGAGGCCCCTTGGGGATGTGGTTGCGAGGGGAGGAATGAATCCAGTGTGCACTCTGTGTGCATATGAAGAAGAGTCATTCCATATGTGGAATTGAGTGGTGTAGTGCAGTGGTTAGCACAATGGACTCACTTTCGGGAGTACAACAGTTCAAAACAGCGCCTAGCCGTACTGATTTAATTTGTTTGTAAATTCCGTAAAACGCTTAAGACATATTCCGGGATGGTTCCTTCCCAAAGGCACGGCCGCTCTCCTTCTCCATTCTTCTCTAATACAAGCATGTGCTGTAATGACCTCTAATCTCATCATCCTCCTCCTCCTTCTCCACCACCACTACCAACACCATAAGATGTGGAACGGGTGTGTCCTAATGCCTTGAAGAGCACAGGGTGCAGCCAACTGCAGATGGTGGCGCATGTTGGTACCAACGATGTGTGTCGCTTTTGATCTAAAGAGATTCTCTCTGGTTTTGGCAGTTAGCTGAAGTAACAAAGACTACCAGTCTTGCTTGCGAGATGAAGTCGGAGGTGACTATCTGTAACATCGTCATTAAAAGCGACTGTTTTCCTTTGGTACAAAGCCGAGTGGAGGCTCAGACGGTTCTGCGATCGTCTGAGTTCCTCGAGTTGCGCTATAGGGTGGTGGGTTTCTGGGTTCCAGTAAATACTCGTAGATCAGACCACAACGGGCAAGAAGTGCCTACATAGGTAGCGAGATGTGAGGCTAGGTGGAGGGGACTGGGCAGTGTTCTTGGTTAGAGGGTCTCGGAAAAGTGAAGAAAGTATGCCAGTTTCTAAGTGTAGAGGATGAACACAGGAAGAGGGAGTCAATATTGTACTTGTAAATTGTCTTAGCTGTGATGGGAAACAACCACAACTCCAAGCTCTAATGGAAAGCATTCCACCTCAAATAAGTAAGGCCATAAAAAGCTGCCTAAAGCCGGAAGTAGGTTAAGTCGAATTTTTTTGAAAGGACCTAACTGTAATCAGAAACGACAAATTAAATACAGATGGTGGTGGAGTATTTATTGCTGTCAGGACTAATTTACCCTGTACTCAAATTGTAGTAGACGATTCCTGTGAGAGAGTGTTTCTGTGTGGATAGAGGTTAGTCCCTGTGTGGATAGAAGTTATACTTGACAACAGGAATAAATTAATAATTTGGTTCCTTTTACCGAATCCCCGATTCACATGATACGATTGCTGAACAGTTCAAAGAAAACTCGAGTGTCATTTCAAATAGGGACCCCATTCATACAGTCATAGCTGGCGGTAACTTCAAACTAACCTCGATGTGTTGGCGAAAATACGTGTTTAAAGTCGGTGGTAGGCATAAAACGTCGTCGTAAATCGGGGAATGCTCTCTCAGCTAGTTATGTTTAACAATTACTTCAGGAGGCGTCTCGAAGTGTAAATGTTTGCGAAAACGTATCTGACCTCTTAGCAACAAATAATCCTGACCAAACACGAATCATCATGACCGATACAGGGATTAGTGACATAAGGTTGTCGTAGCGAGACAGGATACCGTAACATTCAAACCCACCAAAAATAAATGCAAAATACATCTATTGAAAATAGCAGACAAAAATTCGCTTGACACCTTTCTAAGAAGACGTCTTTAGCCCTTCCACTTTGACTACGTAAGCGTAAACAGATGTGTTTAAAATTCAGAGATATATACCAGAACATTATTGCAGAAGCAACGAAAAAAGAATGGTAAATTTAAAAGAACGCAAAACTTCCAAGATTGGCGAAGTTGTACACAAGTTAGAAATGTAGCGCGAACTTAACTGCGAAATGCTTTTAATACTTCTCACAACGAAACTATGTCTCGAAATTTGGCAGCAAGCCCAAAGAGATTCTGGTCGTATGTAAAGTGCACTAGTGGCAAGACGCAATCAATACCCTCACTGAACGATAGCAGTGATAATGCTATTAATGACAGCGCTATTAAAGCAGAGTTATGAAACATTCTTTTCCGAAATTCCTTTACAAAAGAGGACGAAGCAAACACTCCAGAATTCGAATCAAGGACGACTGTCAACATGAATAACTTAGAATTAGATATCCTCGGCGTATCGAAGGACCTTAAAACGCTTAAAAAAGGTAAGGATTCCGATCCAGATTGTATACCAGTTATTAATTTTGGAGTATGCTGATACAATAGCCCCTTACTTAGCAGTCATATGCAACTGCTTGCTCGAAGAGAGATACGTATCCAGGGACTGAAACTTGCACAAGTCACACCAGTACGCAAGAAAGAAAAATGAATAATCCACTGGACTATAGGTCCCTATCACTACCGACGATTTGCAGTAGGATTTAGGAACATACTGTTTTCGAACATTATCAATCATCCCAAACAAAACGATTTATTGACAAAAATCCAGCACGGATTCAGAAAATACTTTTCTTGTAAAAGACAACTAGCTCTTTATTCACACGATGAAATGAATACTATGGACCGGGGAACTTAAATTGGTTCTATATTTTTTGAGATTTACAGAAGGCTTTGACGCCGTTCCTCAAAAGCGACTTCTATTTGAACTGTGTGTCTATGGAGTACCGTCTCAGTTGCGGGACTGAATTCGTGATTTGCTGTCAGAAAGGTCAGAGTTAGTAATAACTGGCGGGAAGACGTCGAGTGAAACAGAAGTAATATCTGATGTTCCTCAAGGAAACCTTATAGGCCATCTGTTGTTCCTGATCTATATAAACCATTTAGGAGACAATTTGAGCAGTTATCTGAGATTGTTTGTAGATGATGCTGTCATTTACCGTCATGTAAAGCCATCAGATGATCAAAACGAACAGTGAAATTACTTAGTCAAGATATCTGGGCGGTACAAAAAGTGGCAGTTGACTCCAAATCATGAAAAGTGTGAAGTCATCCATATAAGTACCAAAAGGAATCCGGTAAATTTTAGTTACACGATAAATCACTCTAAGGGCTGTTAACTAAATACTCAGGGATTACAGTTACGAATAACTTAATTTGGAACGATCATATAGTTAATGTCGTGAAGAAAGCAAACCAAAGACTGTTATTCATAGCAGAACACTCAAAAAATCAGATCTTCTACAGAGACTACTTACGCTACTCTTGTCCGCCCTCTTCTGGAGTATTGCTGTGCGGTGTGGGAGATAGCAATGACGGAGGTTGTCGAAAACGTTCAAAGAAGGGCAGCTCTTTTTGTATTATCGCGAATTAGGGGAGATGGTAACGCGGATACCATACACGAATTGGAATGGTAATCATTGAAACAATGGCACATTTCGCTATGGCAGGCTTTTCTCTCGAAATCTCTATTAGGAGCTTTCTCCTCAACGTGTGAAAATAATTTCTTGGCACCCGCCCATGTGGCGAGAAACGGTCATCATAATATAATTTTAAACAATCAAAGCTCGCACGGAAACTTTTAAGTATTGATTTTTCCAGCGCGATCTTCGACAATGGGACTGTCGAGAGGTAGCTTAAAGATGGTTCGATGAACCATCTGCCAGGCATTTAATTGTGAATTTCAGAGAAATCATGTAGATGTAGTTATTCGCACTTCCCGGCACTTGCCATCTTCCGAATTTTCTGGATGATGTTTTTCCGAAATTGCTGATGGTATTTCGCCTATCTCATATATACTACAAACCAAGGTGAATAGTCGTTTCGTTGCCACTTCCTCCAATAATTTTAGGAATTGCGATGAAATGTTATCTGTCCCTTCTGCGTTCCTTGATCTTAATTCCTTCAAAACTCTTTTAAATTCTGGCTCTAATACTAGGTCCCCTATCTGTTACCTGTCAACTCATGTTTTTTCTTGTATCACGTCTTCAGACAAACCCTCCCCTGATAGAGAGAGGCCTTCATTGTACTTTTTCGACCTATCTCCTCTCTCCTCGCCCGCAGCTCGTGGTCGTGCGGTAGCGTTCTCGTTTCCCGCGCCCGGGTTCCCGGGTTCGATTCCCGGCGGGGTCAGGGATTTTCTCTGCCTCGTGATGACTGGGTGCTGTGTGATGTCCTTAGGTTAGTTAGGGTTAAGTAGTTCTAGGGGACTGATGACCATAGATGTTAAGTCCCATAGTGCTCAGATTCTCCTCTCTCCTCTGAATTTAACAGTGGAATTCCCATTGCACTCTTAATGTTTCCGGACTTGCTCTTAATTTCAGCAAAGGTTGTTTTAGCTGTCCTATATGCTGTGCCAGTCCTTCCGACGATCATTTCTTTCTCGATTTCTTCACATTTTTCATGCAGCCATAGCACCTTAGCTTCCCCGACTACTTACTTATTTCGTTTCTAAATTACTTCTGTCTCCATATTCTTGAAGTGCCCTGAACCTTTTTGCACTTTCTTCTTTCCTCGATCAGCTAGCTTCAGAAAACTTTAAGAGCATCTCCATCCTTAGTATTTCCACATCCCAGTTCTTTGCACATTGTTTCTTCCTGACTAGTCTTATAAACTTCAGCCTATTCGTCATTACTAAATTGTAATCTGAGTCTGTATCTGATCCTGGGTACACCTAACATTCTGTATCTGATTTCGTAATCTCTGCCTGAGCATTATGTAACCTAACTAAAATCTTCCCGTATCTCCGGGTATTTTCCAAGTATGCCTCCTCCTCTTGTGTTTCTTGAACAAAGTATTCGCTGTTACTAGCTGAAATTTATTATAAAACTCAATTAATCTTTCTCCTTTCTCATTCCTAGTACCATGCACACATTCTTCCGTAACCCTTCCTTCTACTTCTTCTCCTACAACCGCATTCCAATCACCCATGACTACTAGGGTTTCATCTCCTTTTACGTACTGAATTACCTGTTCAATATCCTCATATAATTTATCTCTTCATCTTCTGCATGCGACGTTAGCTTGTATATCTTAATTATTCTTGTCGGTGTTGGTTTGCTATCGATTCTGACGAGAACAGCTGTTCACAGTAACAAACTGTCCGCCCTTAGTTCCTATTCATAATAAATCCTACTCTCGTTATACCATTTTCTGCTGCTGTTGGCATTATCCTACAGTTTGTCTGACCAGAAATCCTTGTCTTCTATACATTTCACTTCCCTGACTCCCACTATGTCTAGACTGAACCGTTGCACTTCCCTCTTCAGATATCCTAGCTCCCCTACCACGTTCAAACTTGTGAAATTTCGCGCTATCCTTTCGTTGGTTACTCGATGTTTTTTTTTTCATGGTAACGTCCCTCTTGGCTGTCCCCTCCCTGATTTTCCACTGGGAGACTAGTCCGGAATATTTTCAAAAATGTTCAAATGTGTGTGAATTCCTAAGGGACCAAACTGCTGAGGTCATCGGTCGATAGACTTACACACTACTTAAACTATCTTACGTTAAGAACAACACACACAACAAGGTGGGAGGGGCCGAGCAATCCGTGACATGACACCCTAGATCATGCTGCCAATCGCGCGGCTGGAATCGTTTGCCAATGGAGCGATCAACATGACAGTTTTTCAGTTTCAGGCCTCATGTCCTATGGATACACATTATGTGTTTAACTGCTCTTGTTTCCATTGCCTTCTGCGACCTCATGCCGTTGACCATTGTTGATTCTTCCGCCTAAAGTTTGATTAGAGCAATAGAAACAGGCACTTCCATGGTTCGCGGTCTGTAGAACTTGTATCACCGATCCAAATGAAATATCCCGGGGAGCTCATGTGTTCATCATTCGCGTTTTACTCTTTCTAGAGCTATAAACTAGTGTCCCTGCTCTTCTGCACGTACTGTGTAAAAATTGCGAAAAATTAGTAAAAACCGACGATTAAACCAACCCAGAATTCTCATTTCTCTATCACCACCTTATCTATCTCCTTACCTGACATCCGAGGCATTATGTACTGTCTCCAGTCACAGAGACCTTAGAAATCTCGGCTTGATACCGTCGCCGTCTCACTCCTGCTGTTACCCGCCCACGTGCCAAGAGACGATGACGTCATATCCCGCTCACCCCTGAACTAACTGTAAGCTTCTATGTAGATATGTTGCGACTCACGTCGGGTTATGGCAAAAACAAAAACTGGTGGACGGCGACCTCGGAGACGATCACTCTGGATTCCGGAGAAAAGTGGGAATACAGGCAATACCGATCCTACGATTTACCTTACACTGAAGAAAGGCAAACCTACTAAATAGCACTAGCAGCTTTAGAAGTTGGTTTTCAGAATGTTGTCTGGAATACATTTGTCGAACTTCTGAAGGCAACAGGAACAAAAATCAAGGGAAACCAGATTGCAGTTCTAATAGCGGAAGGACATGGTAGGCAGTAGTTGAAAAAGGAATGAAAAGGATAACAGAGTCGCCCCGATTATTCAGTTTGTACCTGAAAGAGGTAAAGAAGAAATTTGGGAAACGAATTAAAGTTCATTGACAAGAAATTAAAAGTCTGAAGAATGTCGATGAAATTTTAATTCTGCCAGGGATGATTCGAAAGATCAGTTTCACAGAGTGGGCAACGAAAAGAAGTTCGGAAATGAATGCCAATAAAAGTCAGTTGTAAGAACATGTAATAGAATTACATTTGGCGACGCTGAGGGAATCAAATTATGCCACGAGACAGAAAATTAATTTTGTTATTTAGGCAGGAGAAAAAAAAATGGTTCAAATGGCTCTGAGCACTATGGTACTCAACTGCTGAGGTCATTAGTCCCCTAGAACTTAGAACTAGTTAAAGCTAACTAACCTAAGGACATCACAAACATCCATGCCCGAGGCAGGATTCGAACCTGCGACCGTAGCGGTATTGCGGTTCCAGACTGCAGCGCCTTTTAACCGCACAGCCACTTCGGCCGGCGCAGGAGAACAAAGACGACTGCAGTAGAAAGGATGGGATATAAAATGCAGACTAGTGATAGTAACAAAAGCACCTCCAAAAACGAGATGTCTGTAACATCGAATGTAAATTTAAGTGTTGTGAAGTCTTTCTCGAAGGTATTTCGAATGTAGCTTTGTAAGGAAATGGAAGAAAAGCACTCCCAAAAACGAGATGTATGTAACATCGAACATAAATTTAAGTGTTGTGAAGTCTTTCTCGACGGTATTTCGAATGTAGCTTTGTAAGGAAATGGAAACTGATCATATAAGTTGAGGCAAGAGAATAATAAAAGCTGTTCAGATGTGATGCTGAAGAAGCACGTTGATAATTAGAGGGGTAGATCTGAAAATTAAGAGATACTGAATGGAATTGGATCAAATAAGTTTGTGGCAGAATTTGACTAAACGAAGGGACCAGTTAATACAACAGTGCAAAGGCATCACGGAATAATTTCGTAATGATCGGAAGTGTGGCGGGAGGGCGGCTAAAACTATAGAGGGATACCAAGGCGCGAATACTGTAAGCAGATTAAGACGCCTCTAGACTGTAGGCTAACGTGGCGACCTGCATCAAACAAGTCTGCTGACTGCAGACCGCAGCAGTGTGTTTCCCTTGAGTTCACTGCTTTAAGGAAACTTGCTTTGCAGACTGCCCTAGCAGTTTTAAGACGGGAGCACGGAGTGGATCCGGCAATCGGAGCCGGCGGCGGCGGCCACTCGGCGAGTGCGAGAGCGCGCCCTCACCCGAGATGTTTCGGCTGCAGGCAGCGTGGCATCCTCAGGAGGGAGGAACGGGGCAGGCGCGCTGCCAGCCAGCCCGCCGCCACATTTCGCAGACAAATGGCCGCCCTCGGCCTGTGTTTCCTGCTCTCTCGATTTGTAAGCGCTCCGGGAAATGCTTGCCAAGTCGTATCGGCCCTCCCTGCTGTCTCATCGCTCGTCAGCAACTATTCTTCCTGCTGCTGCTCCCAAACTACAGATTCAACCGGATTCTGAACGGCCGGCATCACTCTTCCTGCCTCTCCAGAGGCCACTGACACTTTCTTTCTGTCTCATCCCTTTTGTTTCGCTTTTCGTCTTTTCTGTACAGACTGCGTAACCTTTTCTTCTTCTATGTGCCACTTTTATTTTTCTTCTCCTATCGTTTCCAAACATACTTTAACAAACACACACACGCTGGAGTTTGACATCTTATGTTTTGATACGATGGGTTTCACTTCATATACAACCTATCACCTGGCTCATATACAGAGTGGTTATAATTAAACTTTCGAAACGCTGTAGAAATAACATCACTGGTCAGAATGACCTCAAATTGCAACGTAATATTTTCGGAGAAGGGGTAAAACATATGGCAGAAGAAAAAAAATAGTGTGAAAGTTGATCAATAGATGGTGCTGTATGCGTCACCATACGTAGATGAAAACACCTGTCATGAGCGCAACCCACTGAAGTTGGTATAAAAACGCCGGGCTCTTCCTTCTTTCGCGTTTGCGACGTTTGCCACGATTGTCTCAATGCAGGATGGCGCTCTGCTTGTAAAGCTGTATTACAAGGATGATGACTGTGCACATATCTCTCTGCCGAAGTTTCGGACACTGAAGGGTTTGAAAAAAATCGTTGGTCCGATGACTGCCGTGGGTCTGGAGGAAATGATTCGGAAAAGCGAAAAGACGGGTTCTTTTGGTGTGCAACCTGGTAGAGGGAGGGAAGGAATTGATTCAACCTCAGTGGAAGCAGTGGCCACAGCCGTGCAAGAGGAGACGAGTGGAGGTGTGCAAACGTGTGGTGCACGGAGAATCGCCCGAACATTCGAGATACCAGTGAGCACGGTGAGTAAACTCCTAGGAAACATCCTTCTTTGCTATCCATTCAAAATTAGCCGTGTGCACGAGTTGCTTCCTGTTGACCTGCCAGAAAGAGAGACCTTCGCTTTAGAGTTTAGAATTTCTTGCTCTCATGGAAGTGGACAATGATTGGCCGTGGAAGATTTTGTGGACAGACGAAGCCACTTCCCCCTGGCAGGATATGTCAATACACAGAATTGTCGAATATGGGTAACGGGAAATCCACTCGTAAATCAACCAGTACCACTTCATCCTGGAAAGATCACTATGTGGTGCAGGTTTACGGCATCATATATCATAGGGCCATATTTTTTTGAAGAGACAGGTGCTTCCGGTCCTGTTATCTGTGCCCTTACTGTAACCGCTGTCTTTTGCGCAGCCACGTCATTCCAGCCCTCCAACAGCGTGGATGTGTGGATGGCATCATTTTTGTGTAAAACGACGCACCTCTGTACATTGCAAATCCAGTTAAGCAGCTGCTCAAGTGCCATTTCGGAGATGCTAGAATTATCAGTCGCCATTTCCCTGCAGCTTGGCCGTCCCGATCACCTGATCTTAATCCGTGTGACTTCTGACTGTGAGGCTACCTGAAAGATGTTGTGTTCAGTGTTGCGTTTGCAGACGTAGCTGCATTGAAGGCACTTTCTGACAGTGGTTTCAGAAACGTTCAGTTGTGGAACGTGCTGTTTCTCGATTTCAACTCATTGCAGTAAACATGTGGACAGCATACTTGTACACCCATGCACATTGAATAGTACAGCTTGTTTAACGTCACACACTCGCCGTCGCGCCTTGTCAATAATCCGAGCCGACGTCTTTCACACCCAGTCTGCGCATACGGCGAATCAGAGCACGCGCAGCGGAATGTTGCACACGTAACATCCACCTAAACAACGTTCGTTTCCGGTTTCGAAGCACATCTTTCGTCTGCAGGAGTGATTAAATGATTGCTACAATTAACTGAACAAGTTGTACAACCAAGGATACGGCAAAAGTGGTTGTCGTCCACCAACATAACGAAATGATTGCTGCGTCGTGGTAGTGTTGACATATAGGTATTACATACGAACAGAAGGTGTCATGGTGTTCAAGAATAAAGAATTAAATTTAGCGCGTCATTAATATTAGTGATCAAAGAAGCCGTATTGAAAAATAATGTAAGTTACACAGTCTTACCAAACAAGGCAGGTGGAGTTGCCTTAGAGCTTGGCTCTTTTCCAGCTAAACCCCAGTCAGTTGGGAGTGTTCGGAAGTGATACCCAGTTAGGAATATTAGAGAGGGAACTTCTGGTTCATACATTCGCCTGACAACCGACGCAAACCTCGCACTAGTCTTGGAGCCACCACATCGGAACTTTGTTTAGGCAGCCTACGCGTGAGACGGTAATTACCTAGTCGATCTACTGCTAGTCTCCGATCAATGGTGGGGGATGACGCAGAATGTTGCTGGAAGTCTATTATGGCAGGCGCGGATGTGCACGGGTTACGTCAAATGATTGGTGAAATATTCAAATATACTTCCTTGTGGTGGCCAGACGTGCAGGACCGGAACGTGTTAAGAGTATGCTGAATAAATCGTAATTACATTACTACACTGTAACGTTCCGCTGGAGACAGTGGCTCCGTTATACTAAAATATGCAGGATGTACCCTTGAACAACGTCTGAAAGTTTCCAGAATGAGATTTCCACTCTGCAGCGGACTGTGCGCTGATTTGAAACTTCCTGGCAGATTAAAACTGTGCCCCGGACAGAGATTCGAACTGGGGACCTTTGCCTTTCGCGGGCAAGTGCTCTACCACCTGATCTAGCCAAGTTCGACTCGCGACCAGTCCTCACAGCTACAAGTCTGCTAGAACCTCGACTCTTACCTTCCAAATTTCACAGAAGCTCTTCTGCGAACCTTGCAGAAGAGCTTCTGCGAACCTTGCAGGAGAGCTTCTGCGAAGTTTGAAATGTAGGAGACGAGATACTGCCAGACTTGAAACTGTAAGGACGGGTCGCGAGTCGCGCTTGGGTAGATCAGGTGGTAGAGCACTTGCCCGCGAAAGTCAAAGGTCCCCAGTTCGAGTCTCTGTCCGGCGCACAGTTTTAATCTGCCAGGAAGTTTCTCTGAAACTTTGACGGCGGAATTCTGATTCAGTGTGTAACGACAGTAAATCCTGACAACACTAATTCAAATAACTTCCGGGAATTCAGCCAGGTAACACTTTCAGCGACCGCCGATATTTCGGCGGGAGAACACCCCGCCATTTTCAAGGCAAACTGCAACGGACAGGCGGCGTACATGCAAATTTAATACCTCGGTTCTCGGACCCAAGCAGGAAAGATAACACACACACACTGAACACTAGTGCCGCCAAAGATGGCCAAAGTCAGAGCTATCGATAGTGAGACTATGAATTCGCAGGTGAGGTAGCATTGAGTCTGTCCCTCTGTTTCTTGACAAGGGAGAGAGCCGGATTCCAAACAGAGTTTAAACAGAAACCTCCATCCCTGTTAACAAGGTTGCTCGTTAATTTAATCTCAACTGCCTCCCGAATCACACTGTCCCAATAGCTGGACGTGCATGCCAATATCTCGGTGTTATTATATAACATGGAGTGACCAGTATCCAAGCAATGTTCGGCAATAGCAGATCTATTTGGCTGCTGTAATCGTGTGTGCCGTTTATGCTCAGTACATCTGTCCTCCACGGTCCTGATAGTTTGACCAATATATGCCATGCTGAGCTGTCCCATCTTGAAGTTACATTTCGTCAAAATGGTTACAGTGATAGGCAGATTGAACGTGCGTTGCGCTATCGACCAACTGTACATCAGGTGATTGATGATAATTCTGAGTCAACACCTAAGTCTACTGCCTTCTTGCCTTACGTAGGAAACACGTCCAATAAGATCGGTCGTATTTTACGGAAATACGATGTGAAATGTGTTTTCCGACCGTCATCTAAAATTAAAGCACTTTTGAGTTCCGTTAAGGATGATCTTGGACTGCGTAAGGCGGGTGTATATCGTGTCCCTTGTAGCTGCGGCATGGCATATATTGGTCAAACTATCAGGACCGTGGACGACAGATGTACTGAGCATAAACGGCACACACGATTACAGCAGCCAAATAGATCTGCTATTGCCGAACATTGCTTGGATACTGGTCACTCCATGTTATATAATAACACCGAGATATTGGCATGCACGTCCAGCTATTGGGACAGTGTGATTCGGGAGGCAGTTGAGATTAAATTAACGAGCAACCTTGTTAACAGGGATGGAGGTTTCTGTTTAAACTCTGTTTGGAATCCGGCTCTCTCCCTTGTCAAGAAACAGAGGGACAGACTCAATGCTACCTCACCTGCGAATTCATAGTCTCACTATCGATAGCTCTGACTTTGGCCATCTTTGGCGGCACTAGTGTTCAGTGTGTGTGTGTTATCTTTCCTGCTTGGGTCCGAGAACCGAGGTATTAAATTTGCATGTACGCCGCCTGTCCGTTGCAGTTTGCCTTGAAAATGGCGGGGTGTTCTCCCGCCAAAATATCGGCGGTCGCTGAAAGTGTTACCTGGCTGAATTCCCGGAAGTTATTTGAAAGTTGTATACGCCAGGAGAAACTCAGGTCTAACACTAATTCACTCTTATGACTGTCTGTAGCTGGCAACTGCAACCCACCATCAGTCACTTACAACCCGACGATGGTGTGTACCTATACTAAGTGACACAGACTTTCGACCATGTCTTTTCGGTGTTTCACGTTTTTCTCAGGCAGTGTACACCGTAATACAGCTACTAAAACGGTAACTTTTCACATAGTGAAGGGCTTTACCTAATTTATAATTTCACTTATTAAAAAAATTCCTTGTTAGCGAAATGAAGACCAGTTTTGTACTCCAGTTCAAAATAGTTAATTCTTACTGCTCCAAGAATTTTCGCAATAGTCACTTAGTATTTGCGCTTTGTATCTGGAACAACGTTGTTCCAAAGAAAACTGGATATATATATTGTGTGTGTGTGTGTGTGTGTGTGTGTGTGTGTGTGTGTGTGTGTGTGTGTGCGTGCGTGTTTGCTTGACTAATGCTGTAGTCTCTTCAATTTTTCATTTGCAGAACATATCTGTATGACAATAAATATTAAGCCTATATTGACAGCGTAACGAAGATTCATGTCACACAGTGTTTCAGTCAGCAGTGGTGCCGCTTTCGTTTATCTCTCAAGGCACATCTGTAAGGGAAAATACTTGAATCTGCCATTCAAACGCTCTACAAGCAATACAGAACGTAGTAACAGCGAAGTCTGTAGTTGATTACATACAGAACAGACAGCAAGAAAAGAAGAAATAATTAAACGATTACCACTTTCTTAAGAGCTATGTTATAAAAGACATTTATCACTTACAATTTAAAGTCTTCCGGAGCCAAAAGAAGTAGGTTGTCTGTTCAACGATACGCAGAAAGCAGAAGACGAGCGTAGATTTAGCATCTGCGTTTGTGTCGCGTTAATTTTACAATTGTTTTCTGGAAGCAGTCCTGAAATTGTGAGTTTTGGTCCTAGTTATCAGCTGCATGTTCTTTACTTTAATCATCGTAGCTTCCTTCAAGATCGGTTTCGTTCAAGTGTTAATGAAAATTTACTACCATATCAATTAATGAGGAGTTCAATACATCTACCAACCACAACCATGTGCAGGCTTCATTCTGTTATAACTCAAGCTTAATTACTTCATTATCGAAGGTGACATTTGGCTTAAGTGTTGGAGCCTAATTACCTACAATGAATTATAAACTGATAAGCCAAAACATTATGACATTCAATTTCGCGTCGTAGCGTAACGGCCACGCGACGCAGTAACGAAAGTATGTAAGAGGAGTAGACGAACGGGCCGGAGATTTGGGCTGAAAATGAGGAAATCCACTGAGATAAGCGGCTTTGACAAACGGCAGATTATTATTACGCAAAGCCTGTGAATGAGTATCCAAAAAACCGGCAAAGCTGGTCGAATGTTCACGTTCTAATGTCGTGATCATCTATGGAAAGAGGTAGAAGGACTCTGAAACTACCACAATCCACTAAATGGTTAGACGTCCACGACTGTTCACAACAACGTGTTTTTCCCACGCTTATCTTCCCTGTAAAGCAGGACAGATAGCGATCTGTGGCATCGCTGTCGAAAGGGCACACTGCAGGTGCGTACACAAGTCTTTCGAAGCACCGTTCGTCGTACAATGTTGAACACAGTGCTCCGCAGCACACCACCCCGACGTGTTCACATGTTCACTCAGCGAAATCCTTAATTACCGTTACAGTACGCAGGCGACCATCGGGATCCGACGGCCGACCAATGGAAACGTGTCGGCTCATCCGGTGTATCACATTTTGGCTGCACTAGATCGATAGTCATCTCCACAAATGCCGTTATCGAGCCGAACGGCAGCTCGAAACGTGCAGCGCGCCTCTGAAGCAGGTTGGTGGGAGTAGCATTATGCTACGGGATACAGTCTCTTACGATTGCATGGAACCTGTTGTAGTAATCGAAGACACGCTAATAGCGGCATCCCTTCGTGCTTGATGTCTTCCACGACGGCGATGTGATCTTTTAGCAGTAAAATTGTCCGCGTCTCGTAGCCACAACCGTGCTACGGTGGTTTGCGGAGCACTATAGTGAGCTCATGTTGATGTCTCGGCGACCATATCCACCTCATGTAAATTCTATGGAACCCTTCGGTCGCTATCGGGAGCCATCACTATTTACTCAAATCATCGGCCCGTTATTTACGCGAATTACATGACCTGTGCAAAGATGTCTAATGGTACACACCTCCGTAAACCTACCAGCACATTGTCGGATCCCTGACATGCAGAATCATCGACGTATTTCATTCCAAATACGGACAAACAAGCTATTAGGCAGTTAGTCATAATGTTTTGGCTCGCCATTGTCATTGTAACGTGAGATAAATCGCATCAAAACTTAGTACAAAACCGTGTGAAACAAGTTCCACGTTCCGTGCAACAGACAACGTTAGACTATTGCGCCACAGGTGGTGCTAACCAGGCAGACGTCTCAGAGAAATTCTAGATCGCCGTGCCCTAACTCATCCATCGAAGACTCCCCGAAACGCACTGCATTAAGCACCGGCCACCAGGCTTGTGTTACTTGCGGAATGAAATGAGCGCAGTAACCGTTGACCATTGCCCCCTCCCCAATTTGCGTAGAACGGTGGCCAACGTTTTCTATCCATAGAGTTTCTTACGCATACACTTATCAACTGAGGCTGAGCATTATTATATTCATGAAAGAATCGACTGTGACTTTAATAAAGACCTGTCATAAAATTAGTGAAGTACTTCAGACAACCATACTACAATCAGATCAGTGTGTTAACAGCCTCAAATTATGAGGTACATTTGGCATGTGCTAGCAACAGTGACACAGAAGTGTTTTGGTGAGAAGTACTACTTCAATTTTCCATGAAGACAAATAATCGATTGCGATTATGTATGGCTGTAATGATTGACTAAAATGCCCTAAAACTAAGCTAACACAGCTACGCTGAGAACTGAACTCCGTTCGGTCGAGAGTCAGATTTTCATCAATTGTAGTATGACAGCAATAGCCGTACGTTCAGTGTGCGTCTACAACTACAAGAAATCTTATTTGGAATGTGGGAGGTACGGTGATTGTCTTATGTAGGAGTACAGTGTGTTGTCCATATATGTAATTACTTAAAGATAATCGTCATTTATAACGGGTGTTCCTCCGCCACGCCGGATGACTTGTTCGATCTTCTCTGTCACCAAGGTATTACGTCGACGGAGCAACCGGACGACCGCTCAGCCTTGCTGCTTGAAGAAGAAATGGTTCATGCGACTTCAAATGTGGGCAGAACGGATGTCTATAATTTATTCAGTTACGGCTAAAACAAGGGATGATTCGGTAATCGGTCGATGGCAAATGTTGTTTGGGAGGACAGCGCCCTTGATGACATCCAGTACATTAGAAGTATTACCGGTAGGGGTTATAGAGGCAAGAAACAAGGTACACTTGCACAAGTTAAGGTTTGCTGCGAAGCATCAAATACGCCCACGATAATCTTGCAAAAAAAAAAGGTAATAATTACAAACGTGCTTCACTCTGTTATTTGTAGTGTTTTTACGAAGTAATTACTTGTGACTGTCTATTCAAGAGGTAACGCTTCAAACACGAAAAAAGACCTATTCTTACTCGGGTGCATTTCAAATGTATTCTATCTCGGAAATCAATGAAGCCAAAATCGTGGAATTCTCAATAAGTCATCACTTTATGCGAGTGATTTTAATTAAATTACATCATAACAGACTACAAACAGAATGAAGCACATTCGAAATTATTACAGATTTGTTCCTGCAAATGAGTAACATAAAAATAATTCATTAACTAGCGTACTATATGAAGTATATCTTGTTCCCAGTGTTTTAAATTTTTTACTACAGGGGAAAGGGTGTATTAGTGGCGATTTGTTTATATGCCGTAATAATGTTACATAAAGCTTAAACATTCGTCAGTTTTATTAGTATTTAGCAAAAGTATTGCAGTACGCACTTAGTAACATATCGGCGAAACTGAGAGTAACTGTAACTCGCAGCGAAGCATGCGAGCAGGCTTTTAATCAGAAGACGCTCTGCTGGAAGTACCGTAGAGAATATCTGATAATACCAACTTCAAGAAACCATCGCTGTGCTTGATATATATTACGTTTGGGGCACATAATTAAAAGGCTCTCCCAGAACTTCTATCATCCAATTTTAGGTTTCTTGGAAAACGAAATTATTCCGCCACTAAAGGTCTTCCCATCTTACACTGTTACATCGCATAAATGCAGACTTCCACAACTTTCTTCGGTTAAGTATATGTTTTTTTTCTTTTCTAGACTTGGCAGGTATTATTTTACTGACGAAGTCTTTTTCAATTATAGTAAGTTTAGTTTTTTAAAGTGAGACTGCCGTCACACTATAACAAAATTAAGGACGGGTTTTATGTTCATACATATACATACACACACCAGGTGTAGAAGTATTAAAGCGAAATTTCCGTATAGATAGTGCTAGCAGTCACTGTGAATCCCGTGAGACCGCATCTGCAGCGCCATTTGCTTCCTGTAGCAGCTGACGACGAAAGTTACCACACAATAACCCAAGTTCCATATGCCTTTATCTGTTTCAAACCCGTAAATATGTAGAGTTTTGTACTTACGAACTACGGTTTAAGGACAACATTGGTTTTCTGTTATCATTTGAAAATATCTACTGCAGAATCACATTGAATGCTTGTCGAAGCTTTCGGTAGACATGCTGTGGGGAAACATAGTGTTTCGAGTGGTTCAAAAAATTAAGAAGTGATGATTACGTCGTGAGAAACGACGAGCGCAGGAAACCACCGAAAAAGGTCGAAGACAACGAATTGTAGTTCTCAAACTCAACAGCAACTCGCGGAACAATTGAATATGACGCAGAAAGCCGTTTCTCTTCGGTTGAAAGCTACGGGAAAGGTGCAGAAAGTGGTAAAATGGGTTCCGATGAACTAAATGAAAGACAGCAAGAACTCCAAAAGCCACTTGTAAAATTCTCCTCGCCAGATATTAAAGAAAGCCGTTTCTCCATCGAATAGTGGCAGGTGATGAAAAATGAATCCTAAGCGTCGAAAATCATGGGTGAATTCAGGTAAACCATCGACATCCACTGCAAGACCAAATCGCTCCGCGTTTGGTGAGATCAGAAGGGCGTCATCTATTATGAGCTGCTAAAACCTGGTGAAACCGTTAACACTGATCGCTACCAACAGCAAATGATCGATTTAAATAGAGCATTACGTGAAAAACGACCGGAGTATGGAAAAAGGCAACACAAAATCATATTGGTCGATGATATCGCCCCATCACACACAGAAAAACGACTCAGGGAAACGATCGAAGCGTCCATTGGGAAATACTAGGGTATGCAGCTTGTTCTCTAGACTTGGCTCCGTCCGATTATCATCTATTTGCATCACTGAAACGCGCTCTCGCTGAACAATGGTTCAATTCTTACCAAAATGTACGATTTTTTTTTTCTTTTTTTTACGTGGCATTCATAGCGTGCCGGAGAGGTGGGAGAAATGTAAAATAGCAAAGGAGATATTTTTGAATAAAATACTGTCAGTTTCAAACAACAGGCATGTAATTGTTGCAACACAACTCCGTTTCCGTTCTTCTACCCGGAAACCTGGCAGAAAATGACTTACAAGTTCATGGCTCCCTCTATCGGTATGCTGGAATTAAATATGGTGTTCCCCACCCTTAGCCTTGATGACAGCTTCCACTCTCGCAGGAATATGTTCAATCAGATGCTGGAAGGTTTCTTGGGGAATGGCAGACCATTCTTCACGGAATGCTGCAGTGAGAAGAGGTATCGATGTCGGTCGGTGAAGCCTGACTCGAAGTCGGAGTTTCGAAACATCCCAAAGGTGTTCTATAGGATTCAGGTTAGGACTCTGTGCAGGCCATTCCATTGCTGGGATGTTATTGTCGTGTAACCACTCAACCATAGGCCGTGCATTACGAACAGATGCTCGATGGTGTTGAAAGATGCAATCGCCATCCCCGAAATGTTCTTCAACAGTGGGAAGCAAGAAGGTACTTAAAACACCAATGTAGGCCTGCGCTGTGATAGTGCTACGCAAAACAATAAGAAGTGCAAGCCCCCTCCATAAAAAACACGACCACATCATAACACCATTGCCTCTGAATTTTACTGTTGGCAATACACATGCTGGCAGATGACGTTCACCGGGAATTCGTCATACCCACACCCTGCCATCGGACCGCCACATTATGTACCGTGATTCGTCACTCCACACAACGTATTTCTACAGTCCAATCGTCCAATGTTTACGCTCCTTACACCAAGCGAGGCTTTGGCAGTTACCGACGTGATGTGTGGCTTATCAGCAGCCGTTTGACCATGAAATCCAAGTTTTCTCACCTCCCGCTTAATTGTCATAGCACTTGCAGTGGATCCTGATGCAGTTTGGAATTCCTGTGTGATGGCTTGGATAGATGTCTGCCTATTACACATTACGACCCTCTTCAACTGCCGGCGGTCTCTGTCAGTCAACAGATGAGGCCGGCCTATACGCTTTTGTGCTGTACGTGTCCCCTCACGGCCGGCGGTTCTAGGCACTTCAGTCTGAAACCGCGTGATTGCTACGGTCGCAGGTTCGAATCCTGCCTCGGGCATCGATGTGTACGATGTCCTTAGGTTAGTTAGGTTTAATTAGTTCTAAGTTCTAGGCGACTGACGACCTCAGAAGTTAAGTCGCATAGTGCTCAGAGCCATTTGAACCATATTTTTGTCCCTTCACGTTTCCACTTCACTATCACAACGGAAACAATAGACCTAGGGATCTTTAGGAGTATGGAAATCTCGCATACGGACATATGACGCAAGTGACACCCTATCACCAGAGCACGTTCGAATTCCGTGAATTTCGTGGAGAACCCCATTCTGCCTACTCACGATGTCTCAGGATGTGTAATGACTGTGATCATTGATGTGGAGTACCTGGCAGTAGATGGCAGCACAATGCACCTAACATATATATATATATAAATCCACTGTGTGCAATGTCAACAGTAAAACGTACACTTATATAGGTACGACCAAACTTTCAGGAAACATTCCTCACACACAAATAAAGGAAAGATGTTATGTGGACATGTGTCCGGAAACGCTTAATTTCCATGTTAGAGCTCATTTTAGTTTCTTCCACCTACGCTCAATGAAGCACGTTATCATGATTTCATACGGGATACTCTACCTGTGCTGCTAGAACATGTGCCTTTACAAGTACAACACAACATGTGGTTCATGCATGATGGAGCTCCTGCACATTTCAGTCGAAGTGATCGTACGCTTCTCAACAACAGATTCGGTGACCGATGGATTGGTAGAGGCGGACCAATTCCATGGCCTCTACGCTCTCCTGACCTCAACCCTCTTGACTTTCATTTATGGGGGCATTTGAAAGCTCTTGTCTACCCAACCCCGGTACCAAATGTAGAGACTCTTCGTGCTCGTATTGTGGACGGCTGCGGTACAATACGCCATTCTCCAGGGCTGCATCAGCGCATCAGGGATTCCATGCGACGGAGGGTGGATGCATGTATCCTCGCTAACGGAGGACATTTGAACATTTCCTGTAACAAAGTGAAGTCACGCTGGTACGTTCTGTTGCTGTGTGTTTCCATTCCATGATTAATGTGATTTGAAGAGAAGTAATAAAATGAGCTCTAACATGGAAATTAAGCGTTTCCGGACACATGTCCACATAACATATTTTCTTTCTTTGTGTGTGAGGAAGGTTTCCTGAAAGTTTGGCCGTACCTTTCTGTAACACCCTGTATATATAATGTCAACAGTAAAACGTATGTATATATATATATATATATATATATATATATATATATATATATATATATATATATATAATACGTTTTACTGTTGACATTGTACACAGTGGCAGATGACGTTCAACGGACATTCGCCAAACCCATACGATATTTATATATATAAGGCTGCTACATGCGTTTTGTGCAGAACATCAACTTCATGTCTTCTGTCTTCTTGGTTACCGAGGAATTATTTCAACCGTTTTTCCTCAAATAGATGGCAAATAATTGTTATAAGCGCAGGTACTAAATGAATAATGCTAAAATTCTTAGAGCAATGCGAATTAACAGTTCTGAACTGGAGAACATAACTACCGTTCATTGCAGTACCTAAGGAGGAATTTTTGTAATATGTGAAACTATCAATTAGCTAAAGCCCTCCACAAGGCCAGAATGATGCGAAAAATAACCGCTTTAAGAGCTGACAAAAATGTGAAACATTCAAAAGATATGGACCGATGTTATTGTAACTTCGTATACGTATACAGAATCCGCATGTGTGTGAATGATTGATGGTGGGTTGCAGTTGCCTGTTACAACTAGAACAGCCATCAGAGTGAATTAGTGTTGTCCGGATTTACTGTTGTTACACTGTGAACCAGAACTCCGCCGACAGACTTTCAGAGGTTGTTCACGGATATTTTCCTAAGTATTTTGCATAACGGACCTGCTGTCTCCAGCGGCTCATTACAGTGTAATAATATAATTACGATTTATTCAGCATTATCTCAACACTTTTCGATTGACCACGTATGGCCACCACAAGGAAGAGTAGTCGAATCGGGCACCAATCGTTTGGTGAAACACCTTCACATTTCCGTCTGCCATAATGGACTCCCAGCAACATTCTGCGTCATCCCCCACCATTGATCGGTGACTATCAGCAGCCGGTAACCCCACAGAACACATCTGGACCGATGCCGACACCGGGAGACATGGACTGCTGATGAGTGGCGTCGCACTATGTCCACCAACGATACTTGGTTCTGCACTACAATGCGAGTACGGTGGCTACCTTCCAATGTTTTGTAGAGGTACAGCAGTATTATTCCTGGCGTCATTGTGTCGAGAGCCAATGGGTATGAACCTCTCGTCACTTCTGATAGTCCCAGAGAATCTTATGGCACAATGCTACGACACGAACTTCCTGCGTCCTCATGTGTTACCTCCATGCGGCATTATAGTGGTACCATTTCTCAGAGTTCACACGTGACATATGTCGCCATGTACTGCCTGCATGATGTTAAGCACTCTCGCATCCAGAAGAGTCCCCAGTGGTAGTACTCACGATATCAAGGACCAATTACAACGACTGAGGACTACTAGCTTGAGGAGAGGATACAATGACTTTATCATATCCTTCCCAACCGAACCATCGGCGGCGCAACATGATCTTGACAAGTGGTCTCATACTGCCAAGTTCTTTGTAAATTTTACTCCATCTTTTAATTACTGAATGAATATCACATACCGTCTGGGCCTGTGATACTTCATTTCGATTCCTCCTCTTCTCCTGGGCGCTTCATCTTTCTTTCTCAAAGAGTGCATGTTGTGTCAAAATTTAGATCATTACGTACGGAACATCAGTTTTATACTCAGGCAAACTTCGGTAATGGTCTTGTTAAGAAAGCTCTGCAGCAAATACATTACAAAGAGAAATATCAATAGTCATAGCACAAAGACATTCAGTACAAGAAAGTGTTATACAATGTCCGTTACTGGTTGTTCAAACGTAGAATATCCATACAGCTCCCTCGGCGCTAGATTTTGTTACGAAGTACACAAGTGGTAAACGAAAAATGAAGAGCACTAGACATGTGAGAAAACTTGTCTATAGCGAAGATACTTCACTCAAAAGGCACTCATTTAAAGCAGAGTCCTATGCGACATAGTGGCAGAGTGGGAATGGCTGTGGCCGAGCGGTTCTAGGAGCTACAGTCTGGAACCGCACGATCGCTATGGTCGCAGGTTCGAATCCTGCCTTGGGCATGGATGAGTGTGATGTCCTTAGGTTAGTTAGTTTTAAGAAGTTCTAAGTTCTAGGGGACTGATGACCTCAGAAGTTAAGTCCCATAGTGCTCAGAGCCATTTTTTTTTTTTTTTTTTTTGGGAATGGCTGTATGAGGGGTGGTGAAGAGCGGGGAGTGTGGGGGCGGCGGGGGGGGGGGGGGGGGGGAGGGTCTAGTGGTAAAGCGTCTCCCTGCAAGCGGAGAAGTCACAGGATCTAATTACGATAAATCCACGTAAATTACAGTCTGATTTTAACACAGCCTCCACTTCTCAATGATGTGAGAATTCACTAGGAATGGTACTTCGTACGGATTCAATATTTAATAGTAGGTTTCCTTTTTGTAGCCACAGTGGCTTCCAATTGATAGGCTGCACCAAGCAGTTGAGCCACAAGAAATTCCTAATAAAACTAGCTTTAACAATCTCATACCATTATTCCATTATTACTGTATTTTCTGTAGCTTCGCGCATCAGATACCACGCCATTGAAAGCCGTAAACATAACAAGATGAGGTCCAACGTAGCCCATGTAGTTAACTGAATTTAAAGACGTCATGGAAGACGGCAGGCCCTCTGGCCTCTTAATACACTTTTTAAGGGCTATCAAACCAGTCCATCTTTCATTTCCTAGGTCTAAATTAGCACGCATGCAAATTAATGTCAATCTGCTACCGCATTACACTCTTACGCAAATTAGATAATCGGATACTGTGACTTGCATGTACGTGATCGGGAGTAGGTTGCATGCATATTGGAATTCTGTTTATTTAGGAGGCGAGTGGGGCCTTTGGGCTGTGAGGAGGCCCACTGTTCAGAATAGCAGGTGATGGGAAACAACCGGTCACTAGGAGTTGTGAGAAGATCCCCAACCCATGGGTAGCGGCTTCCCCTTTCGAAGCCGCGTCTCAAGGGGCAGAGCGACGGACGCTCCTCGTTCTTACAATATTTAGCGCAGTTTTCTCGCGAAAGCCTCATGTTTTTGGGAGGAACGCCCAAGCTTGGCACCTTGGTTCTATTATTGTTTGGAACGCTATTGTTTGGATAGCCAAGCTCCACGGGATAGCTGACAGAACGATGCCACATGTCATCCCAGTTATTGTATTCTGTCAGCACCTGTATCCAGAAACCTTACCTCTTAAGTCGGAGACTGTGACAGGGTGCTCGACTGTCACGTCACCACATGTTTTCTGTCACCGTCGGGAATGTAACTGACGATTATCCGAGTCCAGGCACAGTGGAGCAATCGCTCTCTGGCTGTGGGGCGGAAATGAATTGGGGATTTGTGGGTTTCTGGCCACCGCAGGAGCTCGTCACGTTCTTTTAACACCCATCCTGCAGTGTAACCTGTAACCTCCCAACAAAAAAATTGTATATATAACAATATGATTATGATTCTAATTTTAGTATAACCTCAGAACAAAATTGGTTCCCATTTATAACCTCCCTACAGAAATTCATTCACATTTGACCTCCACACAAAATTTGTTTCCCATTTAATGTAAGTTCGAAACAGAAAAATTCCTACACCTCGTAATAAAAAAATAAATTCAGTTATCTGGTAAATTTTGGACGACAGCAGTGCTGCGTCATGGCCCTGTAAAATCATTCTCAATAAAAAAGCAAAAATTCTTACCTCAATAAAGTCGCCAACTATCTGCTCTTACAATAACCTTTTTCCGGCACAGCTCTGTGCGATGCTGGCCGATAGATTTGTCATTTATGAAAGGAAGCAACTGATTTTTCTTTTGCAACAATCGGAATGATCATGGATTGGAGAAATTAGTAAATTCTTTAAATTGAAATGAATGATTGTAAAAATAATTACTTTATATCACAAAGATTATTATTAGGACATTTTTAAAACATTTACATCGGAGTTCACATAACATTACTAGATATGCGCGAGGCTGCTTTTTACCTTATACAATAATACTCAGGCTCCGGCATCGCTGCACCGCGACCGGCCCAGCCAACACGATACACCATACCAGACCAGAGCAGACTCCAGACAAGCGCAGACTAGCAACAACTTACTGCTACAGCTACACAGTTCGTACTGAGTCAACACTGCTCTCTGGTCAGCGATTCTCTTATACCTTGCATATCGCAAGCAGCGCATGAGCAATACATCGAAATTACATCTGCTCGGACCTCTTACATGAAATTACATCTGTATTACATCTGCTCGGACCTCTTGCATAAAATTACATCTGCTCAGACCTCTTACATAACCCTCCACTGGGGGGGGGGGGGGGGGGGGCAAAAATTTGGCATCGATGATGAGTCAATTGGACTTGCCATGAGAAACAAATTTTTCTTAATTAACTAAGTTTACCGTCACAGAGTATACGAGTATACACATGTATATAAGTGCAGAACATGAAATGAAATAGAGTGCACATGCACTGAGCACAGAATATATCAAGAAATCACAAAATGTATACGCAATGAGTACAAAACATATTAACAAATGACATAAAGTGCACACGCACTGTATACCTTTTTACCATTTTACAAGAACTAGGATACGCAATGAGTACAAATCACATTAACAAATGACATAAAGTGCATACACACTGTAGTACAGAACATATCAAGCAATGACAAAATGTATACGCAATGAGTACAAATCATATTAACAAATGACATAAAGTGCACACGCACTGTATATATTTCTACCATTTTACAAGAACTAGTATACGCAATGAGTGCAAAACATATTAACAAATGACATAAAGTGCACATGCACTGTAGTATTTTTTTACCATTTTACCACGTCCATATCTTTCTAAAGAAGCACAACACCAAGTGAGACAATCTGAAGTTCTCTTCCCTGAAGTATTAATCAGTGTAGCCAAGAGACTGAAATGTCATATTAATATTCAATGTTATCATTTGGTAGTACATTAGGTACACCAAACAGTGGAACCATAATAACATCTCCATTGTTCAAGGTGGTGGACACCATGATGTGTCAACACCACACTCTTTCACCAACGTAGAATTAGTGCAGAAGCCAAATATAGTGCTCCATGATCATAAGGATAGACAGGACAAACGGTATTGCAGTAATTTCTGGTAATTAGGTCAGAAGGTGAAGGACATTAAGTCTTATGCTAGTCATAATTGAGAATTACACTAGTCTATCAAGCGATTTGAGTAATTGGTGGCACTCATTGCCTAGTTACTAAACATTTCTGTGCTATGTATGAAGTATTACAGAATATCATTCATAAGTCATCTGATTACAGTGAACATTGGCACTCACTAGCCAGTTACAAACCATTTTTATGCATAATTCAAAGGTAATCATTCAAAGCAAGAGTTAATTAATGGCATACCATTTACATAATTCATCTAGTTACAGTAATAATTGGCACTCATTGGCCAGTTACAAACCATTTTTATGCATTATTCAAAAGTGATCATTCAAACCAGGAGCTAATGAGTGTAGCATCAAGCTACTGGTATTCATATATAATAGCATGTAAGTGACATAATACAAATTTAAAATATAAGAAACAGTGGCATTCATTGGCCAGTTACTAAACATATAGCAAGTATTGAATATTACAAAACATTTTTCATCATTCAAGTGACATATGACATATTTAAAATAATTATTGGCACTTATTGGCCAGTTACAAACCATCAGAAGCCATCATTCAAAATGAGAGTTAATTATTAGCATAGCATTTATAGAGTATAACAAAAATATCATTTACAGAAATTATTGGCATACCATGTATGCAATATTACAAAATATCATTCACTATTACTCAGAACTCATCATTCAAGTGACATAGGACATATTTAAAATGTAACGCACTGTAACTATTACTCAAGGTCTGTGATTAGAAAACATCATTCAGTATTACTCAGAACTCTCTTAAACTGGTAGCATTATTTGGGACTGGTAATACATTTTTTTTTTTTGTGCTAGCAATGCATTGCGTTGGGATCGATAATTAATTGCAGGGGCATAACAATATTTGCTTTTGACTTATTGCTGCAAATGAGGATAGGTAACGTCATTCGTCATGAGTCAGCTGTAGCAAGGTTATGAAACAAGTAGAGTATATGTGATCACATTCATGAATGACACACACAAATGGGTAAAAAAGAAAATGCAAGTACTAGAACAGGTTTAATGACTAACTGCTTATAGCACATTAATTTCTTGAATAGCTTCTCCTAGAAAAAATACAAAATGGATTATTAAGCTGAAAGAAGAAACGCATATTATGCTGAAAAGTAGTGAACTTCGAATTAGCAGGTAATGAAACGTGTACTCAAGCTGTCCTTTCCAAAACATTCAGTCATTATACCATGCGACATAAGACATACTGTCAAAACGAACTGCAACAAATACTTAAATAACTACAAAGCATTTCTTAACTAACAGTAAATATATAAACTTCATCATTATTCTCATCTGCAAAGAAAAACTTCATTATTCATATTATCATAACCTCATTACTATCATCACCTGGAAAGAAAAACTTCATTATTCATATTAGCATATTCTTCATATAAGTATTCATCACCATTCATTATCATCTGCAAAAAAGACATTTCATTATTCATTATTCATATTTCCATTCACTTCACACAACTATTCATAGTATAGAGTTTCTTATTTCTAGCATATTTAATCACTAAGACTAAGATGTGTAGTTCTGTCTGACAGCCTGCATCAATCGCCTCGTATTCTGAAAGAAAAAATTAGTTAAGACTGCTATCATACGATGTGTATAGTATATTCTTGTTCGTGTTTGTTAATTCTGATCCATTTACTCTTCGTGACGAGGTATTGCATCTTCTTTCGTTCATTCCGAAGGTGAAATTCCCATTTCATAGTAATCCACTGTGGTTTGTTTAATTTATTTCTTTTACACGTTATTGCTTTCTGAAAATGATGAATAAGGATTAATATCTTGCATTTAAATCATATACCCATTAAATAAAAACTGGTTTCTAGTGATGTAATTAAGCATACAGCATAGCATGACAGAAAACGTATTATGTCAAAAACATAGACAGTGTTCAGGTGCAAAAATGTACACAGAGTATCATAACATAGCAGCAAAAATAATGTGAAATAGTCACGATGTTGAGATATCATGAGGCAAAATGTCAAAGTCAACTTGTGTTTGTTATATCTTAAAGATTTCGTAGCGCATACAAACAAAGCAGGAAAACAATCATACATACATGAAAATGTGCACGGTCTGATATATAACGACAAGAAATGACTTTCTTTGTGTTCAGCTTGTATGTTGTGTAGTTGATAGAGGCGAGAGTTGAAGACTTTAATGGAGAAAGAATTTGATAAAATTAATATGTCACTAGATAGAATTGCATAATTGGTCATAAAATATGTAAGTTTATCTGGAAAAATGTGCTCGGTCTTATGTGTAACGACAAGAAAAGCGACCTGCTAACCTTACCTTGCCGGGCACTTGCCAAGAAAAAATATGATAATCATCAGTAAGTATTCATATAAATATAATTGCATAAGTGGTCATATAAAAATCAGGAAATGGCATTACAGTGTGATAAATCACAAAGTATGTTCATTCAATAAAGGGTTTAATATTGGAGACATAGTGATTGCCTTTGCTTTTTCTGGTTCTCAAAGTTTCGACGTGTACTACATTGGGGTGAGGAATGCTGCGAATTCAATATGGACCAGCGTATAGAAGCTCAAATTTACTGCATCTATTCTTTCCTCTGTTGGATAGATAGTGTGTACGTACTAATATCTTCCGTCCAATGTGAAAGTCACGGCGTGTACAAACCTGTTTTTGCTGTCTTCTCCGGCGCTCTGCGGCACGTTTGATGTAGTTCAGCGCAATGTCAATTATTTCATAGTGGCGTAGTCGACGAGATGTAGGAAAGGATACTAATTCTTTAATTTTGTTAGGTGGTTCAGCGTTTTTCAGTATAACAGAGATAGCATAGTAAATTCATTTGGTATGGAATTAATTACATCCTGGAATGAGAGTATGTGTGTATCCCAATCAATATGTTTTTATGGCAGTATATTCTACGTAGTTTACCAATTTCTTTCATTAGTCGTTCACAAGGGTTCGAAGAAGCATAGTATCTGGATATATAGATCGGAGAAATGTTTCTAGCTCGTAACATACGTGTCCATATAACAGATCGAAACTGTGATCCATTGTCGGAAATTACTTTCAATACATGCCCTACATGGAATTAAAAATGTTTTACAAATGCATTCGAAACAGATTTAGCAGTAGCTTTGCGTAACGGAGTGAAGGTAACAAATTTCGAAGTGAGTTCAACAGCGACAAAGATGTAGCAAAAACCTCTAGTTGTTCTGGGAAGCGGACAAAAAATGTCTACAGCGGCCATGTGTCTCAATGTAACAGGTACAATCGGATGTAATGGAGGAATATGTGAAGTCGTGTCTGACTTAGCTTTCTGGCAGACTTTACATGACGCTAAAACTCGTCGAATACGTTTCTCCATGTTGGCAAAATAACTGTTCTGTCTCAGTATAAGAAAACATTTTCTGGCTCCGTAATGTGCGTAACTCAAATGAGTATACCTAATTAATTTGTTAACAAGCTCGTCAGGAATACATAATAACCAATTGTTGCTGTCAGAGTGAGAGCGGCGAAACAGAATATTATTGCGTACAGTGTAATGGTTTCTAAAGGTAACATTATTCCTACCTTGCCAAAGGTGTTTAATTTCTTTCCATACGTTGTCTTTACTCTGCTCTTGTGCTATGTCTCCTAATGAGGATGAAATGAAATTTTCAAATGCAACTTGTTGAATATACATGACGCTGAAATTTGCTTTGCAGAAGTTGGTGCGATGTCTTGCTGATTGTTGCTGAGAGAACGGGATGGTGCATCTGCTACAATATTTTGTGTACCGGGAATGTGAACAATTGTAAAATTAAATTCCTGTAAATAAAGTTTCAATCTGCTTAATCTGCCGTGTGTAAATTTTGCGAAAAGTAAAAACTGTGTAGCTCTATGATCTGTGTAAACGGTCTGTGTCTCCCATAAAGAAAATGCCGAAATCTCGTAAATGCCCAATGTTTCAAGTTCTGTGACAGAATAATTGTGTTCAGCAGGTGACAGAATGCGACTGTCAAAGGCGATGTTTTTAATTACTGTAGTACCATCTTCTTCAATTTCCTGAAAAATGTGTACGCCTAAAGCGGTGTTTGAACTGTCGGTGGCAATGGAAAAATTTCTAGTAAGATCTGGATGTGATAAAAGTGGTGCATTCAACAAAGCTTCTTTCAGATTCACAAATTCAGAATGTGCTTGGCTATCCCAGGACCAAATAGTGTTTTTACCCGTCAGTTGACATAATCTAGGGGTGTCTAAAGCAGAGTAATGAATAAATTTACGAAAAAAGTTAATTAAACCCAAAAAGCTGCGTAGTTGTCTCTTCGTCGTAGGAATAGTAATGTCATGTAAAGCTTGAAGTTTTTCCGGGTCAGGCGCAATGCCTTCTGCTGAAATTACATGTCCAAGAAATTTTATAGAAGTCTTGCCAAAGTGCGATTTACTGAGATTAACTGAGTCCTTGTGCACGAAAAGTTCGTAACAGTTGTTCAAGAATCAGATTGTGTTCAGACCAGTTAGCTTCTGCAATAAGAATGTCGTCTACATACGTTGTGATTCTGTCTTTAAGTTCTGTCGGAAGTATACTATTCAAACCGCGAATGAATGCTGCTGAAGAAATAGTTAAACCGAACGGTAATTTACAAAATTGATAACAGTCACCAAAACAGAGAAAAGCCGCGTACTTTCTGCAGTCCGGATGGAACTGAATTTGCCAAAATCCCGATTTCAAATCTAATGTGGAATAAATAGCAGTACCATGAAATTTCTGTAGAAGTTCTTCTAGTGTCTGTGGGCGATCTGTTTCATTAATAATAATGTCACTGATGTGACGCGAATCAAGTACGAGGCGAAGTGAACCATCCTTTTTCTTAACAATATGGAGTGGGTTTATGCACGGACTAACTGCCGGTTCAATAATTCCTTGGTCATGCATAGCTTGCAATTCTTTCTTAACTTGTTCTCTGTGAATATACGGAATGGGATAATGTTTGGCTTTAAACGTGTCGTGCTGTTTAACTTGAAATTCATTCATAAAACCGGATATAGTACCTGGGACGTTGTCAAAAACTGGAGCTTGCTGTAAAAGACTTTTGCGTAGTTGCGTGCGTTCGTCGTCTGTATTTGCACTGCTCTGTTTAACTTTATCAGAAATCATTTGCATAACGTCATAGTCGGCTTCTTCTGGAGTATTATAGTTGTGTACGTACGTATCTGTGAACAATGTGGAATGACAGTCTATGTTACGTGATGCGGAAACGGCCTCTGTACGATTAATTGTTTGTTCTTCTGCAGATAAAGAGTGCTGAAATTCTAAAGCCAGTTGTACATTTTCATCCTTTAACATTAAATAGGAGTTTTGAAAGTCAATAATTGCGTCGTGTTGTACCAGAAAATTCGTACACAAAATAACGTCTGTTGTCAATAAGGGAACAATCAAAAAATTTGAGTGAAATGTATGACCTGCAATACAAAATGATAAATGTGTCTGTAATTTTACATCTACTCCTTTACCAGATACTGCTCCTTTTACTTTAGTTTTGCCTAATGGTAACGTAGGATAGGTATTCTCTTTGTTACATTCGTTGAAAGTTTCCTCATTTATAACTGACATAGGTGATCCAGAATCGATTACTGCTGAAAATTTGGATGGTCCAATCTTTACTTCAATGACAGGATGGGAAATGGTTTTTTGAATAACTGGTCTTTCCTGTAAAAGATTGTCTAGCATGTTGTCTAAAGTAATAACATTTTCGTGAACAAGGTTCTGTGTGTCAAAGGTATTGCTTGCGTCGTTGGAAGATGCAACCTGTATTGTATCTAGTCAAATTCTATCTGACGTGCTATTACTTGCGGGAGGATGCTGTGGTATTTCGACTATTTGTACTGATCTATTATTTCGTCCTGATGCATTAGGTTCGGGATGATACCGCCTGTCTGGTTCATTCATGGTAATCTGCTGCTGCGGATGATTTTGCTGCTGGTAAGACCGACTGTTATTAAACGTACGCTGAAAACTGTACTCATTACTTTTACGTCTGTCATGATAGTCATTTCTATATGGTGGATTGCGATATGAGTTGAAATGGTGTGTTTTCTGTACGTAGTTATTTCTGTGTTGCTGTGCGTTACTATTTGGTGGAGCTGACGCTATACGTGTAGGCGGCAAAACATTAAAGCTTGGTTGACCTTGCACATTACATTGTCGGTTAGGTATGCTAACCACTCGGTTTTGTCGCTGTTGTGGGGATAAGCCTCTATTGTTGCCAAAATGTGGTTCCTGTTGCTGATAATTTTGACGATACTGATAATTAAAATTTTGTCTGTTATTAAAATTATGCTGGTAGTTCTTGCCATTTCGGGAGTGTCTAATAAAAGCTGTCACTTTCGGTAAAATTTGTCATATCAGGTTTTCTTTACACATTCCTAATACTAGACAGATCGATAGTTGAAGAGCTGTTTTGATAGATATAAAGGATAGTAGAAGAGAAGGCAGCAGTGCAGAAAACTAAAGATGAAATAGCACTACTACGGCTCGGGGCCCTGTGCACGCTACGGCACATATTCATTGAAGTGTAATGAATCCCCTGAGGTCTACTACGCGCTGCTACTAAATTTTAGTTTCTGTGTTACAGGCAATGCCGGTGAAAATTCAAAAACAAATTGTTGTATCCATTCCAATTCTAGTTTCTGCGTTACAGCCCAAGCTGGAGAAAATACAAAAGCAAATTGTCGTATCCAGTCCAAAGCGTGACTTTGTGTTCTGTCATTATTAAGTACCTTAAATTTTTTCACGGTTAGAAAGTGCTTATAATCAAAATTTTCGTCTCTGAATGTCTGAACAGGTTCGTGATTGTATCCTAGTCTGTTTGTGTGTGACTGTTCGGAATCTAACTCACGTACTCTCTGTAAATTACCTAAATTATACATGCTGTGTGAGTGTGATAAATGTTCGGAATGTGGCGTATGCTGTGTCGTGTTAGAGGCTGAAATATTTTTCATCTCCGTCACCTCTTGCTGTAAAGATGACAATTTTCTACGTAATGTATTATTGGACGAACCTATCTCACTGCTGTAAATTTTGGAATTCGGGTGTTTGATTAAACGAAATTGGTGAAGTATCGTCTGATTTGGTGTCATTATTACTTTCGATAACATCAATACGACTGGCCAGTTCATCATATTTTTCAGTCAGTACTTCTACGTGATCATCGTTTTTCTTATCACAAGCGTTAATTTGTTTTTGTATTTTACGTGTGGTTTCGTTCAATTTTTTAACGTCTGCTTTGATGGCATCGGGATCCTGTATTAGTTCTAATTGTTCAAGTCTGTCGGTCACTGTCTGAAAGTCTACTGTGTGTGTGTCTGTTTTTGTTTTAAGATCAGAGATTTCATCATGTAATTTGGCGTTCAACTGTTTGATAGTATTAATTTCGTGTGATACTGTAGCAATATTGTTGTCTACGTATGTTTTTCTTTCGTAAACAATTTACGCTTATCTTCCTGCCTCTGTGCAGTAATTGTTTCCATGACTTGTTGCTTTACTTTATTCTGTTCCCGTATAAATTTACGGTAACGCGTTTCACTGTTTTGTACGTGGTGATTAAAACGTTCGTCGATTTCGCTGTTCTGTTGGTCAAATTTCGCGTCTACTTTCGCATCCAGTGTGCGTGAAAGTTCTGCTGGCATTAATTTAAACTCGTCGCGTAACTGTGTTGCGTTTTCAGAGCATTGTTTAGCGACTGCACTAGTTTCATCTCTAAGTAATTTAGCTGCGGCTGCATGTGTATTACTTAATTCTTGAGCCACTGATCTAATTTCTTCACTACTGCTCCTAGCACAAGCCTTAATTTCCTCACGTAATTGTTCTTTAGTATCATGACATTGCGCGGCAACGACTGTAATCTGTTCACTAAGTTGTTTGTTCTGTACATTTAGGTTGTCGTGTTTTTCATTCAACTGTTTGAAATTTTCATTAAGGTTGTCTTGTTTTTCATTCAACTGTTTGAAATTTTCATTAAGGTTGTCTTGTTTTTCATCAAGTTGTTTCAAATTGTTCTCTTGTTCTTTCTTCGATTGCTTGAAACTTTCATTAAGATGTTTGAAGTTGTCGTCTTGTTCTTTCTTCGACTGTAGCAATACTGCCATAATTTGATCCAAGCCAAAATTAGCGACTCTATTTTCTACGCTGTGTAATGGTGTATGTGCATTTGTCGCGTTTTGTATAACCATTTGGTCATTCTCTGATTCTTGAACAGGTTCGCCAATTGAATGTGCATTGTTAGTCACTACCTCGGAATCAAATAAATCTGACGTATTTTGACTACATTGTTCATCTTCGTGAGAAAAATTTATCTGTTCACAATTCAAATTTTGCAAACCGGGTGTGTCAAACTGGGCAGCGTTCATTGTATAGGAACGTGCCGCGTCATCAATTGTTTAATTTACTGTGGACATAATTGAATTTATTTGCCCATCATTAGGATTTGGCTCATTACTAGTGATCGGCAGGCACTGATTATCTGTAATTAGGGGATTATCATTATTAGACTGAGTGTCGCTAGTATTATCGGTCAAACTATTCGAGTCGGCTATTTCACTCATTGCACATCGCGATGTACTGTTAACAGTTTTTCGCGGCATTTTTCACCAATCAAAATTAAGCTCAGAATGAAACAAAGTCAAAGCAAAAATGGAACAAACTCAATTACAACAAAGAGCAATAAATTGCCGATGATCTGTGAAAGAAAGAGTGACAAATTAGTAAATGCGTTGCGCCAGATGCAAACTACATTTAAGTAAATAAGAGCAGATATATGACTACTTCTCAGAGATTCACAAAGAATACGATCCTGGCCGGTTGTCACCAAGTGTAACCTCCCCACAAAAAATAATAAAATAAATATTATTTGGTTAATGATTTTGTGTAACCTCAGAACAAAATTGGTTCCCATTTATAACCTCCCTACAGAAATTCATTCACATTTAACCTCCACACAAAATTTGTTTCCCATTTAATGTAAGCTCGAAACAGAAAAATTCCTAAACCTCGTAATAAAAAAATAAATTCAGTTATCTGGTAAATTTTGGACGACTGCAGTGCTGCGTCATGGCCCTGTAAAATCATTCTCAATAAAAAAGCAAAAATTCTTACCTCAATAAAGTCGCCAACTATCTGCTCTTACAATAACCTTTTTCCGGCACAGCTCTGTGCGATGCTGGCCGATAGATTTGTCATTTATGAAAAGAAGCAACTGATTTTTCTTTTGCAACAATCGGAATGATCATGGATTGGAGAAATTAGTAAATTCTTTAAATTGAAATGAATGCTTGTAAAAATAATTACTTTATATCACAAAGATTATTATTAGGACATTTTTAAAACATTTACATCGGAGTTCACATAACATTACTAGATATGCGCGAGGCTGCTTTTTACCTTATACAATAATACTCAGGCTCCGGCATCGCTGCACCGCGACCGGCCCAGCCAACACGATACACCAGACCATAGCAGAGCAGACTCCACACAAGCGCAGACTAGCAACAACTTACTGCTACAGCTACACAGTTCGTACTGAGTCAACACTGCTCTCTGGTCAGCGATTCTCTTATACCTTGCATATCGCAGGCAGCGCATGAGCAACACATCTAAATTACATCTGCTCGGACCTCTTACACAAAATTACATCTGTATTACATCTGCTCGGACCTCTTGCATAAAATTACATCTGCTCGGACCTCTTACAAACTCCATTAGCAGTTTCACTTGTCTGGCCATCCCGAAACACGCTTAGTTTGTTTTCTTTCGCGCTCGCACTTCGGTCGGCCTCCAAGGTGAAGCCCATCTCAATGCAGCAGCCGACCACGAGTAGCACCATTAGCACGCCGCCTTGCGCCGTACTGTCGGTAAAATACGTATCTCCAGCCTGTAGAGATTCTGTTGATTTTCCAGTCGTCCAAAATTGGAATTGAGGTTTCTCAGCGGCGGAATGCACAGAACCACTTTCCCTCCTTGGGTGATATTGTGGTGCTGCGTTAGATTACCCATTTGTACACCGACATAAATTTCACCTGTTCTATTTGTTTCCCCTTCTCGCAGTAGAGAGGCACAGTAGATTCCATGCAGTGTCGTTTGCACTAGGTTCTTGCCAACACCTGCATCAAGTGGGGACCATTTACACGTATGGTTTACGCTAAAATACTGTACTGTCTTATACATATTCATGATCAATTCTATGTTCCATTTAAAGAAAATAAACGTATTGTAGATTTTTGGGTTGGCATTTGTCTGTTTAACAGTCACACTCACCAGAAGCTCTTTTTTTTCCCCACGCGGAGTGGTCTCGCGGTTTGAGGCGCCATGTCACGGATTGCATACGTTAGTTTAAGTAGTGTGTACGTCTAGGGACCGATGACCTCAGCAGTTCGATCCCGTAGGAATTCACACACATTTGAACATTTGAACAGGATCTTTTTCAGACAATATTTTTGGAGGGAAACTTTGATCGACTCATTCAATGAAAAAATTTTATGAGAGGCCAGCCACCCCACATAGGATCTACATCCCAGCCATTATAAGATTGCGTTACCCATCCTGGCAGGTTCAGTATAAACCCACTTGCATATCAGTTAAGGATCCCATGACAGCAGAAAACACGGCCAGTTTCCAGCCCAATTGTGAGCTTACAGAAGTTGGGTAGTCCTTCCTAAGAAATGCTCAAACCGTTTTGCATGAGCTTTCATGTGTAAATTACAGCTGGTGCCGATGTTCCAGGGAAGTTGGACAGGCTGATTGTCAGTGTCGCATGGCAGATTTGTAGCGAATAGTTGCTGTTCTTGCACTGACTGCAGTACACATGGGACTCGTGTCGCATCTACAGTCATGTGCTGGAAGGCGTCAATCAAGTAGACATAACGTCAGATTGCTGAGCAGACCACCATCAGTAGTGTAGCGTAAGTCGAAGCTGGGGTGAACAATGACGCAAGTGGTGCGATCAGATCCTGCCTTGGCGTCAGCCATCGCTATTTGCCAGACCGGATTTGAGAAGATGTTATTGCTGTACATATCCGAGGTGGTCAGCGTCCATCAATCAGAATAGCAACTACATCAGTGCATCAAGCCGCAGCATATAGAACAACTACGGATATCATAATGTGGGGAACAATACTTTTGGTACATTCGTATCCGTACATTTCGGGTAAGCTGGTGGCGGTTCCTTGACTTCGAATTCTCTGGAACGCCACAAGAGGGGGCTGCTTCTGACGATAATAGGTCACCCAAGCGCTAAGGAAGGAGTGGTTGGACAGTTTAAGGGGATGTGTCCGCTGAGAAACGAGAATACGCACAGGTGGGTGAGGACAATGGTGAGTGCTGATTTTGAAAGGTGGCAGATCTTCCTGCTTGGAGGTGGCTACATGGTGAACAGCCACGTGTAAACCTGTCGCTCCATTGCTGTTGTGAAATATTCAATGTGGTGAAGCCACGAAAGTACTCCAACGAAATTCACCTACTTCGGGGCTGTGTGGCAGTTATCACCATCATTTACTGAAGTCCATGGTGATCCTCTGTGAGCTATATTGCAAAATAACTGTATGTTTTTTCTTGTTTTAGGGCTGTAAAGCTTGATTGTTATTGTTCTACCCGTGTAAAAGAATGGAACGATCGGTTGCGATCGGTATAAAACGTAACGGCCACGTACTGGGCAAAATTTCTAAGCGAAACCTAGGCCTTCGTCATCGGCATAAATTCTGACTTTAATTTAACCTTGATAGTTGTAAGTCTGTTTGTACTCAGTTACAGTACCTGTAAATAATTTTAACATTACATTAGTTAATATAGTCTTTGATGTTGTTAGATGCTAAACTGTCTTATAGTGACTGCAACGAAAAAGATCTGCGAAATAACATGTATAGGTCAAACCTGGGCTCCAGGCCTCTCAATACCCTAATCCGTGCAACCCCCAAAACTGAAATCGCGTTACATATCATGTATCACCATTTAACATATGAATTGTGACGCCTTAACAGCCGACTTGTCAGACACTTGATGGCATCAGATAACAAGAGTGCCCACAGTTGATGGTAAAATCCATGAACTTGCTAGTACATTCAGTGCTATGTACGACAAACCAGCTCCTGTACGCACAGTCCATGTAAGGAAACCCTCTGCGCCATGGTTGTCAAGTAAATGATGAACGATAGGGATGCTTCTCAAGGCAAATCCGAAACCCGAACGTTACGAAGAATACAGACAGTTACGATACTGGGCGAATCGATGTGTTTGCAATGCCATTATTAGGCACGCTCGTTTCTCTATATACAGTTAAACGACATCCAGACCCCCTGTAAGAACCTCCATAGTTTGTGTGTTGGAGAGGCAAGATCACAAACTGCCTTTAAGAGCTTAGCCGATGAAATGAACGATTTTTTGTCTGTCCCAATCACTATAATACGGCAAAGAACTATTGCCTACAAGAATCTTCCCACTACGTAACTAACCACGACAATTTACACATAGACTGTGCGGCTGATCCCGACGGAGGTTCGAGACCTCCCTCGGGCATGGGTGTCTGTGTTAGTCCTTAGGATAATTTAGGTTAAGTAGCGTGTAAGCTTAGGGACTCATGACCTTAGCAGTTAAGTCCCATACGATTTCACACACATTTGACGGCTGAATACCAGACATATTCAATTTTTCTCGCGTAAATGGAACACATATCACTTCAAGGAAAAGAAGTATAGTCTGACCTAATTCTATGATCGAAAATCCGTGATTACAGATCAGTCAGCGTATTACTGCTGTTTCCAAAAACTTTTGGATATATTGCTCAACACCAAATTACTGATCACTTGTACGCATATCAGTCCTTCTTTCGCAAGCACCATGGCACAATCAATGAACTTATCAAGGTAACTGATGGCCTGAAATGTGCTATGGAAATCGTGATGTCACAAAATTGACTCTACTAGGTTTCAGCAAAGCTTTTGATACTGTCAGCTTTGACATATTGCCCAGAAAAGTGCGACAGGTAAATTTCGTAGATGGTGCCCTGGGTGGTCTGAAACCTACAGAGAGCAAAACGCTGTCTTTGGGAATGAAAAATCATCGTGGGAACATATTGCTTCAGGAGTGCCACAAGGTCCCGTCTTAGGCCCGCTTCTGCTTTCCTTGTATGTCAATAACGTTTCATCGGTTCTGTCTTCCTGTAAGTACCATTTATACGCCGACGATCTCCAGATCCATCTAAGTGTCAGACCAGAAGATATAAATACTGTAATTGCCCAGATGAATGCTCTGTCTTCAGTGAGCAAAAAACCTGGAGCGTCAACTAAAAGGAAGAAAGTAGCAACTAATCTTAGTATCCCATCACAAATTGACATGCTGAGGATTCCGCGATCAGTTGCCTCCTATTCAATATGACGGCATCCCAATACCGTATCAGAAAGCAGGGAAGAACTTTTGTGCAATTTTGAATGAGCATCTAAATTGGATAGAGCTTACTGTAGATGTATGCCGGAAGACTTCCGCTTGCCTCTAGTCCTCAAAAGTTTTGGAATGTATTTCCACAGGATGTGAAATGCAAACTCCTACAATCACTCGTTCTACTGATCATTCACTACTCAACATTTCACAGGTCGTGAAAATACCAGACGGTTAGACCTAACCATGAATGCTTGTACGCGTTACATATGCAACATTCGACGATATGACCATGTCTGCTTAATACACCCAGTTAGGATGGTTGTAGCCAGCCAAGTCACGTGACTACCACACGCTCTGTCTACTTCACCGGCTACTCAGTGCGCAAGCACCCCCAGTATCTCACCTGAGGGATTAAACATCTTTTGTGCCGTCATAATACGAACACTTGAGCTCACCTATCTATTAGCCTTGTTGTGCCGATTCATAAAACACAAACACTGGCACACTTCTTCGTGGTTCCCGCTGTCCGTCTCTGGACACGTTGCCGTGCACTTTTCGCTCAACTCGATGTCCTACTACTTTTAAAAACAAGTTGAAGAAATTTCTCCTGTTGCTCTCATAGCACCTTCCCGAAGTTAACGTACACGGCCGACTTCCCGTGATTCAAAAAGCGAAGCTAATGCTCCTATCCCTCCCTTCTCTTTCCCTTTCTCTGTGAGTCACACCACCTTCTCTTTCCTCATATTCTTTTGCTGTGCGTTATCACGTTCATCTTTCGCTACCTTGTCCATTCCTTTCTCCATCCCCACTGCTGCTAGCACTGTTAATTCAAAATCTATCTCAGTGTAATCTCTAATTATTGTTTTATTTTCTGTGTACGAATATAAACTGTGTGTATGTTTTTCTTACGTCTACTACTCAATTTTTATTTTTCTTAATTTAGTATAGCATGCTTACTGTAATATGTATATACGCTATGCCAAATATGTGCAACCCCTGCTTAGGTGCGACAGAGCACTTGGTGGCTCAACTGATGGCCCTAAACTTGACAGGTTAAATAAATCAATCAATCATTCGCACATTTTGCAAAATTAGATTTTAGGTATCCTATAATCATTCTGAGACCAAAATATTCTTTTATTAGCGCCTGTAAGGCATTTTGCTAGCGACAAATTCTGATACAGTTATTGGTGTTCCCCTTCTCTTAAATAATTCTGATGTTAAATTTTATGCTCAAATAATTGGGGTTTTAAGAAATTTTGGTGTTAAGTTGATGATGTAATCAGTGGCCCCTTAATGTTACCAGATCACATCTTTTACTGGCGGCTTTTTCATATGTACGGCATTTGATGTATGATAGGCAGTCTGATAATTTGCATTTGCTTAACTGTATAATTAAATATGCTCACTCTAATAGCGTGTGCCTTATACAAATTGTTCGTTTTAAGGTTATGAAATTTTGATTAAGAGCTTTTTCAGCACAACAGCTCCCATGCACAAGTCTCTCTTGTTAGCCATAAAATCATGTAGACTGATCTTCAATTTCTGTACTCAGAACGTTATCCAGACCTGTACCCCGATGAGAACGTTTGCCACATAATGAGGTGATATTTTTTGCTGGCGATATTACTGTCAACCTACAGTGAACAAGTACGTCAAAACGTAAAACTAGCTAGCAACATTACCCAGCAACATGAACGAGACATATAATCGTCCCTACGCACGTTTGCGGGACTCCATTGTGACTATAAGACGCTCTACGACAAACTCAAATACTTGTGTGCTACAAGCCGACCATATGTTTATGACCCAGTTACTGAGATAACACACACTGTCAGACGTGTATAATATGGGAACAGAATTTGATTCGTTGGGCAAAGGCACCATAATATTAGTTTTCATTTGTTTAACAGCGGAAGTAAATTCTCAGATTAGGCTGGCGTTTCTCTTCTACCCTTCCGTGGCCTATAAGGTTTCGGTCTCAACTGCCATACGACACCACCAATATATATGGATGTACAGAAAAGGCGAGGAAAATTTGGGTTTATCGTCCCCTGAGGAAGAGGTTATCAAGGCGGAACGCAGGGAAGTGGCTGTGCGCTTGCACAAGAACTTCCTCGAAATTGTTTTTTGTGATTTAGGGAACTCATAGAAAAAATACATGGACCAATGGAGATCTGAACCACCGTCCTTCTGAAAGCGAGCCCAATTCCTTATGCCGTCTGCATACGGATCTATGTTTTGAATCTCAACGTTGGGCGTGCCAGGTTCAACGAACTGCTGAACGTTCAGAAACGATGCGACTTGTGCATACGGTTCGTGTTCCTCAACGTGACAGATACTATCGCAGAGGGTTCCAGCGGCAGGTGTTGGCTGTACCTGGCTCGCAAATCACTCTGTTTACGAAATGAACGGGTGCAGTCCTGGGACTGGTTTGATGCAGCTCTCCATGCTACTCTATCTTGTGCAAGCTTCTTCATCTCCCAGTACCTACTGCAGCCTACATCCTTCTGAATCTGCTTAGTGTATTCATCTCTTGGTCTTCCTCTACGATTTTTACCCTCCACGCTGCCCTCCAATACTAAATTGGTGATCCCTCGATGTCTCAGAACATTTCCTACCAACCGATCCTTTGTTTTAGCAAAGTTGTGCTCCAAGCTCCTCTTCTCCCCAATTCTATTCAATACCTCCTCATTAGTTATGTGTTCAACCCATCTAATCTTCAGCATTCTTCTGTAGCACCACATTTCGAAAGCTTCTATTCTCTTCTTGTCTAAGCTATTTATCGTCCACGTTTCACTTCCATACATGGCTACACTCCAAACAAATACTTTCAGAAACGACTTCCTGACATTTAAATCTATACTCGATGTTAACAAATTTTTCTTCTTCAGAAACGCTTTCCTTGCCATTGCCAGTCTACATTTTATATCCTCTCTACTTCGACCCTCATCAGTTATTTTGCTCCTCAAATAGCAAAACTCCTTTACTACTTTAAGTGTCTCATTTCCTAATCTAATTCCCTCAGCATCACCCGATTTAATTCGACTACATTCCATTATCCTCGTTTTGCTTTTGTTGATTTTCATCTAATACCCCCCTTTCAAGACACTGTCCACCCCGTTCAACTGCTCTTCCAAGCCCTTTGATGTCTCTGACAGAATTACAATGTCATCGGCGAACCTCAAAGTTTTTATTTCTTCTCCATGGATTTTAATACCTACTCCGAACTTTTCTTTTGTTTCCTTTATTGCTTGCTCAATATACAGATTGAATAACATCGGGGATAGGCTACAACCCTGTCTCACTCCTTTCCCAATCACTGCTTCCCTTTCACATCCCTCGGCTCTTGTAGCTGCCATCTGATTTCTGTACAAACTGTAAATAGCCTTTCGCTCTCTGTATTTTACCCCTGCCACCTTCAGAATTAGAAAGAGAGTATTCCAATCAACATTGTCAAAAGCTTTCTCTAAGTCTACAAATACTAGAAACGTAGGTTTGCCTTTCCTTAATCTTTCTTCTAAGATAAGTCGTAGGGTCAGTATTGCCCCACGTGTTCCAACATTTCTACGGAATCAAAACTGATCTTCCCCGAGGTCGGCTTCTATCAGTTTTTCTATTCGTCTGTAAAGAATTCGCGTTAGTATTTTGCAGCTGTGACTTATTAAACTGATAGTTCGGTAATTTTCACATCTGTCAACACCTGCTTTCTTTGGGATTGGAATTATTATATTCTTCTTGAATTCTGAGGTTATTTCGCCTGTCTCATACATCTTGCTCACCAGATGGTAGAGTTTTGTCAGGACTGGCTCTCCCAAGGTTGTCAGTAGTTCTAATGGAATGTTGTCTACTCCGGGGGCCTTGTTTCGACTCAGGTCTTTCAGTGCTCTGTGAAACTCTTCACGCAATATCGTAACTCCCATTTCATCTTCATCTACATCCTCTTCCATTTCCATAATATTGTCCTCAAGTGCGTCGCCATTGTATAGGCCCTCTATATACTCCTTCCACCTTTCTGCTTTCCCTTCTTTGCTTAGAACTGGATTTCCGTCTGAGCTCTTGATGTTCATACAAGTGGCTCTCTTCTCTCCAAAGGTCTCTTTAATTTTCCTGTAGGCAGTACCTATCTTACCCCTAGTGAGATAAGCCTCTACATTCTTACATTTGTCCTCTAGCCATCCCTGCTTAGCCATTTTGCACTTCCTGTCGATCTCATTTTTGAGACGTTTGTATTCCTTTTTGCGTGCTTCATTTACTGCATTTTTATATTTTCTTCGTTCATCAATTAAATTCAATATTTCTTCTGTTACCCAAGGGTTTCTGCTAGCCCTCGTCTTTTTACCTATTTGATCCTCTGCTGCCTTCACTATTTCATCCCTCAAAGGTACCCATTCTTCTTTACTGTATTTCTTTCCCAAATTCCTGTCAATTATTCCCTTATGCTCTCCCTGAAACTCTGTACAATCTCGGTTTCCTTCAGTTTATACAGGTCCCATCTACTTAAATTCCCACCTTTTTGCAGTTTCTTCAGTTTTAATCTAGAGTTCATAACCAATAGATTGTGGTCAGAGTCCACATCTGCTACGATAGATGTATTAAAACTCACATTTACTTCCTTATCCATCTACTAGTCTTGTTGTTCTGTCTATATTACGCATAAATAAAAACATAAATTCTCGTGAATATATTGTAAGGCAAAAATGAAAGTACCATGTCCAGTCAATAAGGACGTTGGTCTGTAAAAGTTGCATTACAACTAGGGCTACATTAATTTACAATTGTTCTCCACATAAGATAAAAATTATTTCATCATTCTCATTTTTTAGCAAACCCGAAAAGTCATTTTTACTTAATCACTCTTCCTATTCAGTACTAGAGTTTTTATAACCTTTTGAAAACAGAACTTGAAATAAGAAAGTGCAAGTATATTGTGCAATCTGTATTGTGGATAAAGCTAACCGAAGAAACGCGATGCTTAGAAACAGCGCACTAATATATACATAACATCAAATATACTTATACTGAACTAATATGAAATTTTCAGTATGTTTTAGAAAATACGAATGCTAGAGAAAAGTGTTTCGATCTAGTGAGACTCGAGTCACCAGCACATCAGCTGTTTACCTACAATTCTTCTTCCTTGCTCGTTACGCTACAACGACCATAAACTGTACGCGCCCATACTTCAAATCTTACCGTCTTCTGAAAGCTTTAGTCATAGATATGTTATTATCTAACATTTCACTCTAACAAACTGTACCAAGAACAATGCGTTTTGATGCATCCAATGTGCCGTTGCCTTTCGTAATATTCAAGTTGCAATAGTTCTTTAACCACCAATATGATGTTTACCGTCATTTTATTACAATTTATGCAATTAATGGCAAGTTTTAGACATAATCTCAATTTTATGGTGCTTAGAAACCGCAAATATTTATATCCATATGGTTTTCAATTGAAAGCAAACGTGGTGTCTCGAGGCCCTGCGCTGAAGAGAAATGGTGTCATGTGACGAAGGGTCGTTCTTCCATCTCATTGATCTACGTTCAAACGCAAGTTCAGAACATTTGACATGCTAGATATTGCTCCGCACATTCTAAAAGACTTCCCCAAAATCTCCCCAACGTACTTTTTCACGCTATGTCGTCAAAAGCGAGGCACGCTCGACGTTCAACGCTCGAATGCACGGTCCATGCGCCGACGGCTTTAGCACTGCAGTACCGCGCTAGGCATATTGCGCTGCACTCTGCCCAGACAATCGATAATTTAGAGTTAGATTAACGACTTCATCGTGTAGTTTGAACGGAGGGCGTCAAAATTCCTGAACAACTAATGTTCGCTGTTTATGAACTACTTCAGACGAGTGCTCCTTTCTGCTATATCTTGAATCAAAACCGTGTTACACTTTGTGATCTACACAGATTACATTAATATGAGTGATGTCCTGACATTAAAAACACTTATTCTCAACTATAGCCTCTGAGCCTCTGCTATGTCGAATCGATGTACGCTAGTCTTGTGCAACTCACTCGATATCTGCGGCAGATACCCTGCTTTAGAGACGGGCTTCAATCTTTCCGAAGCTCTATAGAGTATTTGATCAAACATATACAATTATCTGTAACCTGTTTTGTGTATCACGTCATACATATTGAGTAACGGATGACAGAAACACGTCATAGACAAGAGTTATTTACGTTGCGTAACCAAATACATGCTTCATCTGCATGTCGAATAATAGCAGTTTCCGTGGAAAACCGCGCGTTATTTCCATTGGCGAAAAAACAACATGTATTATTTTGTGCATATTAAAATATTTATTTAAAAACTGCCAACTTCGTGATACAGTCGTAATTACCCTTAATTTAAAAACAAATTTTAGTAGCAGCTCGTGTTATTATAAATGCTTAAAGCAATATTAAAGTCAACAATACAGAAAAAAAATTAATGCGTACCATGCCATAGGTCTGATACAAATCCAGCTGACACCTATATAAATATACATTGTTCGGAAAAACAGCAACCACAGAATTCCTCTTGCCGCAGTAACATACAGCATTATGTAACAAGAGAAAACGATTCTAAAAAAAAAAAGGCCATCAGCTTCGGACAGATTTAAAATTAAATTCATGAGGTACAAAATTACCTGACAAACCTGACAGTGATAAATTCTGTGATGGATCTCGGAAATGAGAATCTCGTACGGAAGATCTTTTATAACACGCAACAAACGACAAAATTCATAAATATTTATGGTTGTGTAATATACAGTGTCGCAACGATTGGAACGAAACACAGCCGAGAAAAAACCTAAAAAGAGTCGAGTGTATCGATGTTTGCGACAAATGATGAGATCCAGCGATTTATAGATGTGAAATAAGAATCTGTTTACTGTCTTTTACGTGTTACTGTTTCCTTCAAGTAACATTAAGAGTTATATTGAAAATCGATATAAAATGTATACAAGGAGGTGTCGCTCGTTCTCCTTACTGTCATACACTTCTGTTGCTATCAACGCTCATGTTTATAATAAAGGATCCGTGGCTATTAAAACGGCGTGTAGTTTCGTTTTCCTCAATTTTCTCGAAGTATAGTTCGATATTTTGTTCTCTGCTCCGAAAAACTCTGGTTGAAAAGGCAATCACTGACTCGCCATGGTAAAGGCTGCAAATTTTTCAGCTGGAATAAAGACAGAATAAATAATTGTGACCAATTGCCTGATCTAATGATTTATTACTCAAAGATACTAAACATGCCACTACGTTCTGAAGACTATCCTCACGTACCTCGGCCCATGCATTAAGTATATTCTGTGTGCTACTTTAGCTTCTACAACCATCCCATATACAGTACCTCACTAAGTATTCGAATATATTAATTAACTCGTCGCGTTTGGTGTTCATAATCATGTAAACTATTATAAAAGAGATCATATTTGCCCTTGAATATAAAAGTTGTTACGAAAACAATGTTAATGCTGGGATTCCAGTTAAAAATTTTGACGACGGTAGCAGCATAATTGTGTGATTTGTTGTGTTTTAACGATGTCTGCAGTCTCGAGCTCGATTAATGTAGATTCTTACAGTTAAGGGACCCAACATATATTTACGACGATGACATGTACACATTTAAACTTATTTTCGTTTTGGCCTTTCCTAAAGCACAGTTATCTTACTTAAAAGTCACATGGCCGCAGTTACATAATGAAAATAAATAACTTTTACGGACAACAGCGAGTACGATGCCTTTTAAAAACTTTTCAACAAAATTTTTCTTCACCTTACCGTATTTGCGACTTCTCTGTATTTGTAAGCCTTTGTGGTGGTGGATGGAGTGAATCGACGATATGGACGAGACATGTTTTTTTCTATTTACCGGCTTCTGCATATTTTCATTAAAATTGTGTTATCTTCATCACTTAGGCATTCAAATCAAAATTATTTGAACTATTTGCAATCAGAAAGAAATATTTTTCCATGAAACTGGGTGGGCAGTTCTAAAATAAATAAATAAGTAAATAAATGAAAGAAGTTCACAGATTGCGAGCTCTGAGTATAATGGTGACCTCCTTATAGGTAATCGTTCTGCTGTGCGCATGGTTACGCTATTTGTGTAATCTGTTACAATTTTGATCCTTATTTAACTGTGACCACACATCTCTCAGTACAAACTGAACTTCATATAGACCTGTAGCCGGCGGCGACTGCGCTGCCGCATTTGTCATTCTTCTCGTGTTTGATTGCTTACATAATAATGCTTAAAGATATGAAATAAAATAACTATACTCATGGCAATGGGCAGTGCGAAAGACTTTTGTGTCAGCACTATGAAACACGCATGGAGTCACAGTATGGCCTGTTGCAGACCGTGATCTTACCTGAACATGTCGCAGCAGAAAGAACAAGGGAAGCTTCGGAAAAACATGCATGTTCATACTAGGTTTGCTAGTAACTTTTTCGATTAAAAATCGCTCCTTTTACAGAATAAGCAGATGTACACCGAAGCCCATTTATCAACATCAGAATTAAAACTAAGTACAAAATAAATACAGCACATTACAAGATACATAAAATAATGATGCAAACAATCCGACTTGCTGAAGAATGAGGGGGGGAATTAGAATCTAGTATGGTCGTGGATGGCAACAGATTGCATTAATATCCCAGTCCACGTCAGCACACGACTCATTCACAAAGATCCATTTGTAACCACCACGCTAAGTAAAAACAAGGTTCCTGCTCATGAGTGCGATGTCGGAAATAAACGTTCTTCCTACGTGATTGCAGTAGATTAAAGTTTCAGTGCGTTTCTGAAGTCAAATTCATGTGGGGATATATCACTAAACAGATTTGCGGTGGCGTAATGTGAACACCGCAACCAACGACCGCGTGGCCGTACGCACGTACACACACACACACACACACACACACACACACACACACAAATATATATATATATATATATATATATATATATATATATATATATATATATATATACAATAAAACCGATAAACTGCAAGGACCGATTCCTGGCTGGAAATGGAGGAAAAAGGTCCTATGAACATGTGACGAATGAAAGTTCCTCTGAACGCTTGCCATGTGTTCCTTATGTGTAGCGGGTTGTGTGATTGACACAGTGTACTGCAAGCAACAGAATGGTCCGGTATTCATGTCGGAGACAAGCCGAGATGGTGTCTGGGCACGGCCAAGCAGATGGAAACGATCGAGAGGCAGCACTGTCCTCCGGACCTATTGTACGCACAGCCTTTCGCCGCCACTCTGCACGTTCGTCTGTCTGAAACGACCCCTGATCACACAAACGCATAAAAAAGGCTTGAAATGTTGTGTGATGTGGGTTGTGTCTGTGAGAGAACTTGTTTTGGTATAGCCACGCTGCCACTTGACCGTTTTCATCCGCATGGCCGTACACAAACACCGCCTCGGCTTGTTCCTGACGTGAATACTAGACGATTCTACTACTTACACTACACTGCGTCAATCACACAGCCTGCAACACATAAGGAATACACGACACGTGGTCAGAGAAACTTCCAATCGTCAGATCGTCAGAGCCATTTACCACGGCAACGGTAAGTTTCCAGACACATGCTCATAGGACCTTTTTATCTACGTCTCTGCAGTTTGTCGGTTTTATTTATGTTCACCCCGCATGAAAAGTTGTTGGCAAACAGGAAAATTGTATTTATGACTTATTGATATATGATTAGAATACTGATAAAGAATGTGAATTTGCAATAAAAAAGAGAGAGGATGGAAGGCGAGATAGGCAGAGGGATGAGAGGAAATGGATATAGCAAATAGGATGGAGGAGATGGAGAGAGAGGGGGTGGGGGAAAAGAAAGTGATCAGAGAAAGGGGGAGGAGGTGATGGACAAACGGTTCAAATTTCTCTAAGCACTATGGGACTTAACATCTGAGGTCATCAGTCCCGCCGGTCGTTGTGGCCGAGGGGTTCTAGGCGCTTCAGTCTGTAACCGCGGGACCGCTACGGTCGCAGGTTCGAATCCTGCCTCGGGCACGGATGTGTGTGATTTCCTTACGTTAGTTAGGTTTAAGTAGTTCTCAGTTATAGGAGACTGATGACCTCAGATGTTAAGTCCCATAGCGCTCAGAGCCATTTGAACGTAGCAGCAGCGCGGTTCCGGAATGAAGCGCCTAGAACCGCTCGGCCACAGTGGCCGGCGGTGATGGGCAGAGAGAGGGGCTAAGGAGGAGGAGATGGACAAAGAAAGTGGGAAGGGGATATTGACGGAGACAGGGGGGAAAAGAAAATTAGGACGCATGTAATATTCCTATGCAATTTAGAAACGCGAGCTTTTTCTTTTCTTTGTTGCCCATTTAAGAAGATTGAGCCACAGTAAAGCGTGGCCGGTTACAGCTAATCGAAGAGAAAAGGAGGTGCATTTCAGCACTTGCTAGAAACGAGTACCTCTATGCTGGTTGAACATAGCTGTGCTCTCAGCAGTAATGACACAAGCACGATCATATATCTATATAGAGTCTCAAAGTCCTCCAGAGAAAACTACTAATTTATTCCTGCCAATCAGTAAGTGGCGCACTACATTTATGCGGCTTCTCTGTCATCCATGTTCAATTGAAAGTGTCTGTGATCAGACTGTACAACCTAATCTGATCTAGCCTAAACTATCATGAAGCGACTAACATTCTTATATCATACGGCAGTCCGGACATGATCTACGACCCTTTGAATGAGGTAGCATTTGTTCGTGCTGTCTCCGCGCCCATTTTCCTGCCTATGTTGAGAATGAAAGACAGCATAGCAGCTGTGCATTATGGCCTGTACCTTCTAAGCTCTATATTTAAGATCTCTTATCGAACTCAGTAACTTTAATCTGCATACGCAGCATATGAGATGTGATCTACTGACATTCTCAATCGAATTAGAGATCTTTTACAATGTTCTTGTTCAATTGCATAAAAATATTACCTTTTAATAGTTTCAATAACGATATAGTTACATTTGCTACACAGAGGTTTAGATACTGCTTTATCCCCTGTTGTATTAATAGTTTCAGAATTCCAGTCTGAGTGAACGGAACTTGTAAAAGTGAAAAAGGAGAGAAATGAAGATGGACATTGTTCGCAAGGCGCTCAGTGATGACGCTCTTACCATGAACACATCTGTCCATCTTTGTATACTAATTAACAGTTTAAAATTCTAAGAACATTTTCCACTAACGGAACGAATATACACTATGTGATCAAAAGCATCCGAACATGCCCAAAAACATACGCTTTTAACATTAGGTGCATTGTGCTGTCAGTTACTGCCAGGTACTCCATATCAGCGACCTCAGTAGTCATTAGACATCGTGAGAGTGCAGATTGGGGCGCTTGGGGAACTCAAGGGTTTCGAATGTGGGCAAGTGATTTGCCATCACTTGTGTCATACGTCTGTACGCAAGATTTCCACACTGTTAATCCCTAGGTCCACAGTTTCTTATGTGATATTGAAGTGGAAACGTGAAGGGACACGTACAGCACAAAAGGGTACAGGTCGAATCGTCTGTTGACTGACGGAAACCGCCGACAGTTGAAGGTAAAATAAATGTAGCAGACTTTTAAAATTGATAACTATCATAGAAACCAATTGTGATACATTAAAGGATGAATATAGTTACCCATATAAAATGATTAAAAGGAATTATATGAAGATAATAGTTCCGACCCTTTTTATGGTCAACTTAGGGTCAACAATTAATATACGTAATACATTGTCTGCAGCAACCTATAAATTGCCTATAAAATGTCTATATGACAGCTGAAAAAAAGACAGATCAATGATCAGCACCCTCTGTTGGGTCGGCCACCAGGATGTTACGCAGGCGCGCACCGATTGTAAGAACTAGCCACTAGAGGGCTTTACATACAACGTGATATGTCTCCCACAGAAAACGTTTAAATAACGTATTAACAATGAATAAATAAAATTATATAGTCTGGCTATACATTCCATAAATAGGTAAGACCTTACAGGATTAGAGCGACTAATGCATGGAAGTAAGGCAAATGTCTACTGTTTCTAGACAAAAATCATCAAGTAAGGCTAGGTATAAATACGCAATGCTTTATTTGGTTATTCCTCAGATCTCCGGCGGTACCTCGCTACGAGTACCGCCCTTCAACTTGTGTTTTCGCGCACTAATCGAAGCGTTAGGGTTGCAGGTGCCAGCCGTCCAGCCAGCAGCGGTCCAGCCAGCAGTTATCAGTGGTCCAGCCAACAGCGGTCCCAGCCAGCAGCCAACAGCGGTCCCAGCCAGCAGCCATCAGCAGTCCCAGCCAGCAGCAGCAACAGCAGCAGCAGCGGCGTCCCCGCCGGGCAGCCAGCCGAGTGGTCCCCTGCCTTTTTCTTCTGTTTTTTGTCTTCTTGCCCATCCCTTGTTTGAGACTGTCCTTTTGTCCTGTCCTGTGTCTTTCTCTTTGTCACAATGTCGCCACCCACCACCACTACTACTACAGCCACCGCCACTGCCATCATCTACACATCTCCCTCCGCAGCCGCCACCACTATCACGTGGTGTGCCCAATGACCCCCCCCCCCCTCAGTCCATCCCTTCACTCCTCACTCTCCCCTCACTTTTTGTCGCCCCATCCCCAGCTCCTCCCTCCTGCGCCTCCTTTGATCCCTTCCCTCCACTCCCTCCCTTCCGTTTCCGCGGCCCCCGCTAGGGTGGTGGCCCAGAGGGCCACAGCCCACGCTTTACTTTCACCTTCGGCCTCTTCGTCATCTACATCTTCGCCATCGCCATCGCCATTGCGTTCGCCCTCACCATCTCCAGCACCGACTCCAGCACCAGTACCTGCCACTCCACGCCACCTTCCAGTTGCTCCCGTCTCCCACACCTCCTCCGCCGCCATCAAACGCCCCAGTGGCACCCCTGCCTCCTCTGCACCTAAAAAGGCTCTGCCTCGTCCCCCTTCCCCTGCCCAGAATGCCATTGATGTCTCCCCACCTGTCCCTGCCCCTCCTCCTCCTCCTCCCCCTTCTCCTACCGCTACCTCCTCTCCGATCCTGATACCTCCCCTCTTGAGGCCTGGAACCTCACCCTCTATATTCGCCAGCATTTTCCCAGTGCCCCCATCTCCCTCCTCGCCATGACTCAGTCCTCATCTCCTCCACCAGCCTTACCCTTCACACAGATATACTCTCCCGCATCCCTGTCACTCGCTTTGGCCCTAATGCCTCCCTCACCCCTGCCCCTTCCCCTCCTCCATCCCGCCAACCCCAACCCCCGCGTCGCCCACGACCCTCACTGCTGTGATCACTCGACTTAGTCCGATGATCACGGAAGAGGAGGTGTTGGCAGAGCTCAAGGCACATCCTCCATCTGGAGGTGTGTGCAGTTCGCCGCATTCACAACTCCGCCGGGCCCACCTGCCTTATGTGGGTCTTTTCCGAACACACCCCCTCCATAGACCATCTCCTGAAGGTGGGTACCCTCCTCTTTAACCAACATTACAAATTTGACCCCTACCATTCCCCTCCTCAATTCCTCCACTGCCAGAGCTGCTTGCGGTATAACAGACACCCAACATCTGAGTGCCGCGAGGCCCCCACCTGCCCACACTGTAAGCAAGCACACTTCCTATGGCAGTGCCCCATCCTCCAGTCCCCTCCCTCCTGTAACACCTGTAACCTCCCTCATCCTACATACTCCGAGAAATGTAAGGCCCGAACCCCTCCTACCACTCCTGAACTCACCGACCCTGTCCGCCCTCTGGACGCCCCCACCCCTCCTGGCAGTTCCCTTCGCCCCCCCCTACCGCTGAGGACATCATCAGATTCCTTACCATCGTCCTCCAAAATGTTCACCCTTTCCAGCGCCCCCACACCCTCCAACAGATATCCCTCGCTGCCTGTTACGTCTTTCACCTAAAAATGTATGCCACCTACTCCCACAACCAGGCCCATTTCACCTTCTCCCGTCTTGACACCCTCGTCTAAATCCTTCTCATGATGCGACAGCACCGTATCCTATTCAACAACATCCGCTCCCTTCTCGCCAACAAGAACCTCTTCCTGCACAGCCTTGCCACCCACCGCGTAGATGCTTTCCTCCTAAATGAAACCTTCCACCAACCCCACCACACTGTCCACACTTCGCCCTACCTCCTTCACCGCTCCGATAATCCCCTCCCGATTGCATGTGGCAGAGTTGCCATTGGTCACCACCGCCAGATCCCAGTTCGGCTCCAACCTCTCCTTCCCGACCCCACTGAACACCTGATCCTAAGTCTCTTCTTCCCCGGCCTTACCGTCACCTGCACCACCATCTATGTCCGGCCTAACACCCCTATTCCTTTCGACTTCCTCTCCCTCATTGGCCATACCTTCTCCCCCTATGTGATCGCCGCCGACCTCAACATCCACAGTCGTTCCGCTGCCCAGTTATGGCGGTGGCATCAGTTCCTCTCCTCCCTTCAAGGCAACCTCGTCCCCATTCCCCAACACACCCATCCCGAATTCAACTCCACTCTTCGATGTCAGCCTCTCCTCCCCTAACCTCCTTGGCTGTATAACTGTGGCTGTCCTGGAGCCCATTGGTAGCGACCATCTCCCTGTCCTCCTCACCCACTCAGACGGTCGTCGCCCCCACCCCGACCCAGGTAATGACCCTCCCCTAAAGTATGTCCATGATCATTCCCGTGCCGACTGGAAAGCCTACCGGGTTACTCTCTCCACCCAGGTCGATAGCCACCCCTTCACCTACCACCTCCCTGACGATGGTACCCATGCCGCCTCCTTTCTCCAGCAGACCATGTCTGAGGCCGTGGAGGCCCATGTCCCTACTGTCGCCGTCCACCCCCAACATCCTACCTTACCCCCACAGGCTGTCCTCCTCCTCCGTGAATCCCGCCGTCTCTACCGTGCCTTCCTCCACACACATGGCCCGGACACACTATGACGCCACCGGCAACTCCAGCGACACATCTGAAACTTGCTTGCGGCTAAGAAACGCTGGGACTGGCGACAGACATGCACCCATTTAAATGCTTCCCTACCTATAAATTCGTCCAAGTTCTGGTCAGCCTTCCATCGCCTTACCGGAACTAAACCCTCCCCCTACTATCCTCTTCTCCATGATAATCAACCCTTTCCTGACACGCTTAGTAAGGCCAATCACTTTGCCTCCTACCTCTCCGATGTCTTTTCCATCACTGACGCTCCCCAGTTCGATTACTCCCTCTTCCCGGATGTCCGCGATGGAACTGACACCTCTGTCCCTCCCCTCGCACCTGGTTTCCAGTACTTGGACAACACTGCACACATGGAACTCAATGCCCCTCTCACTACACGGGATCTCATTGCTACACTCCGCACAACCCAATGCAACACCGCTCCTGGTCACAATCATGTCACCTACCGCCACCTTTGTGAAGCTCCTGTCTCTTTCCTCTCCACCCTGTCCAGGCTCTACAATGTAGTCCTGTCCACCGGCTACTACCCCGACCTGTGAAAAACCTCCCATATCCTGATGTTCCTTAAACCCAATAAACCGCCGTCCGCTGTCTCCTCCTACCGTCCCATCAGCCTTACCTCGGTCTTCAGCAAGGTCCTGGAATCCATCCTCACTCAACGCATCCACCAGCATCTCCGCTAGCACCGCCTCCTTCCCGTTAACCAGTGTGGCTTTCGACCGTCCTTCTCTTCCGATGACCTTCTTCTTCACCTCACTCATCTCCTTTTCAAACAGCTTAATTCCTGTCGCTCCGCAATCTTCCTCTCCCTGGACCTCAAACGTACCTATGACCACGTACGGCATTCCGATCTCCTCTTCAAGCTCCATACCTTCGCCCTTCCCATTAACTATGTCCATCTCTCCACCCTCCTTACCTTCTCCCAAGGTGGCTTCCGCCAGCTTCCCCTCTCTGATGATGCCCTCCACCCCGTCATCTACCCCTCCTATCAACTTTGATCCTCCTCTCCCACTTTCTGTGGTTGTTCCTTTGGGCACTCTCCCTCCCTTCTCTCTCCTTTCCCCCCCCCATCCCCCCCTCAACCCCTCTTACCCTGGGCTTCCCCTCCCCCTTCCTCCCTTCCTTCCTCCCCCTATCTCCCCTGCCCTTGGCATCTCTGCTCTCCCCTCTCCCTCTGCCACCCCCCTCCTCATCTCTTGGCAGGTCCCCGGACTCATATACGCTCAGTGAACATTCACGCACCGGAGATCATCGCCATCAATGTCTCGTGTGTGTACCTTGTTGTTTAGTGTTCTTACGCCGTCACGCCACCACTGTTCACCTGTGCCGTCGCAGTCGCCCGTGTTTTGTGCGCCGTGTCAACAGATTTAGTGTTTTTTCTTGTCCAGCGTGAACGGCTTCGTGTATGTTGTTTTTAGTATCTAGAGTTTTTGCCCACCAGTTTTCTTGTATTATCTGTACCTCCTTTATGTCATGTATTATACCACTCGCAGCTGAAGGAAAGCGTACTATGCTGCTATGCTTTGTACAAGGTGTTTCAAATAACAATAAAGGAAAAAATAATTTGGTTATCGTAATACATTATCGAACAAAGTAAAGTAGGCGTTGGGCACAATATTGTATATTGTAGATAAGAGGATGGTCATCGTCTAAAGAATTGATATTGTGATCAGAGATTGGAATAAAAAACATTTGAAAACTGGCTACTTTATTTGTTTATCTTAAATTCAATCAGTTCTCTTTTAATATGAATAGAAAGTAATGGAACATTAGTAACTTGTAAATTCCTGCTGCACATATATTTATATATCGAAATATCTCTAAGAGTGGAACACTTTATCATTGTTATGGTTACGATATTGCCATCTTTGTAGACATACGTCGATTGGTGAAACTTCTTAGTGTATGAGAGGTGCTTTAGGGTGGTCCATTGATAGTGAGCAGGCCAAATACCTCACGAAATAAGCATCAAACGAAGAAACTACAGAGAACGAAACTCGTCCGGCTTGGAGGGGGAAACCAGATGGCGCTATGGTTCGCCCGTTAGATGGCGCTGCCATTCGTCTAACGGATATCAACTGCGTTTATTTTTAGGAATCCCCATTTTTATTACATATTCGAGTAGTACGTAAAGAAATACGAATGTTTTAGTTGGACCACTTTTTTCGCTTTGTGGTAGATGGCGCTGTAATAGTCACAAACGTATAAGTACGTGGTATCACGTAACATTCCGCCAGTGTGGACGGTATTTGCTTCGTGATATATTACCCGTTTTAAAATGGACCGTTTACCAATTGCGGAAAAGGTCGATATCGTGTTGATGTATGGCTATTGTGATCAAAATGCCCAATGGGCTTGTGCTAAGTGTGCTGCTCGGTGTCCTGGACAACATCATCCAAGCGTCGGGACCGTTCGCCGGATAGTTAAGTTATTTAAGCAAACAGGAATTTTTCAGCCACATGTGAAACGTCAACCACGACCTGCAATAAATGACGATGCCCAAGTAGATGTTTTAGCTGCTGTCGCGTTTAATCCGCACATCAGTAGCAGACAAATTGCGCGAGAATCGGGAATCTCAAAAACGTCGGTGTTGAGATTGCTACATGAACATCGATTGCACCCGTGCCATATTTCTATGCACCAGGAATTCCATGGTGACGACTTTTAACGTCGTGTACAGTTCTGCCACTGGGCACAGAAATTATGGGACGATGAGATTTTTTGCACGTGTTCTATTTAGCGACGAATCGTCATTCACCAACAGCGGTAACATAAACTGGCATAATATGCAGTATTGGGCAACGGAAAATCCACGATGGCTGCGACAAGTGGAACATCAGCGACCTTGGCGGGTTAATGTATGGTGCGGCATTATGGCAGGAAGGATAATTGGCCCCCATTTTATTGATGGCAATCTAAATGGTGCAATGTATGCTGATTTCCTACGTAATGTTCTACCAATGTTACTACAAGATGTTTCACTGCATGACAGAATGGCGATGTACTTCCAATATGATGGATGTCCAGCACATAGCTCACGTGGGGTTCAAGTGATATTGAATAGCATATTTCATAACAGGTGGCTTGGTCGTCGAAGCACCCGGATTTCTTTCTGTGGGGAAAGTTAAAAGATATTTGCCATCGTGATCCACTGACAGTGCCTGACAACATGCGTCAGATCATTGTCAATGCATGTGCGAACATTATGGAAGGCGAACTACTCGCTGTTGAGAGGAATGTCATTACATGTATTGCCAAATGCATTGAGGTTGACGAACATCATTTTCAGCATTTATTGCATTAATGTAGTATTTACAGGTAAGTTCACAAAGGTACATGTATCACATTGGAACAACCGAAAAAATGGTCAAACGTATTTTTTTTCTTTATCGTGATTTCATTCCCCTGCCGCACATGGGCAAGGGAGAGCTGTCAGCGGTACAATCCGCCGCTCTTCAGCCGAGTGACAGGACAACTAATACAAGAATAAAATGTTACATATATAAGGCGATAAAAAAGGGGAACATAAAACAGCGTTAGGGGAGATAATGGAGGTAAAAGTACACAGACATGGAGACGTTCATGCAGGGACAATTGAAAAAGGTCGACATAAAAAAAAATAGTTGGCGATTCTTAAAACACAAAGAAGGCACTGAAGTCACATGCACATGTTAAAAGGCGGCCACAGTATTAAAAAACTCCAGAACAACACACATAAAACCCACTTGTAGCACTCGATGAATAATAAATCAGCCAGGTGGGACCTGCCGAAGGAGAGGCCGGAGAGGATGGAAAAGGAGGGGAGAGCAAGGGGCAGCAGGGGAGGCAACGGGATGAAGAGAGTAGGGGCGGCAGTCGCTACACTAAGAGGCAGGAGACTGGTGGGGCAGGAGATGAAGTTGGAAGACAAGGCAGGAGGGAGTGCAGAGACACTGAAGGGGAGCACAAGAGGGGGGAGTATCAGGGGAAAGCTGCTTAGGAGAAGGGAGGGGGAGGAGAGGGAGACCCGAGGAGGAGGCAGGAGGAAGATGGGGTTAGAGTTGGTAGGAAGGGTAAATGCCAGGGCGAAGCTCATCATCCAGGAGGGGTAGATGGTGGAAGTTGCGTTGGGAAGGAAGGCAGAGGGTGCGGAGATGGAGAGAGGGTGGGACACAACAGCAAAAGCACAGTAATGGGCTGGGGGTAGAGAGAACAGGAGACACCAGGGGTTGAGGGGCATCAGTGCAGTGGAAAATATATAGTGTGCGAATGTGTTCAAAGAAAAGGAGAAGGTGGGGGAAGGGGATGATGTCGTAGAGGATGCATGTGGGCGACTGAAGGTGGGTGTGGAAGGCGAGGCAGAGCGCATGGAGTTCGAGGATTTGGAGGGATTTATAGAAACTGGGAGTGTTGGAAACCCAAGCTATGCTGGCTGGCTGGGGGTAGAAAGGGTAGGAGACACCAGGGGATGAGGAGGATCAGTGCGGTGGACAATTTATAGAGTGCGGATGTGTTCAAGGAAAAGGAGAAGGCGGGGGAAGGAGATGTGGTCATAGAGGATGCGTGTGGGCGACAGAAGGCGGATGTGGAACACGAGGCGGAGCACATGAAGTTCAAGGATCTGGAGGGTTTTATAGAACCAGGGAGGGGCGGAAATCCAAGCTATGCTGGCATAACAGAGGATGGGGCAGATCAAGGATTTATAGGTGTGAAGGATGGTGGAAGGATGGAGGCCCCAAGTCCAGCTGGACAGGAATTTCAGGAATCGGAGTCTGCTGTGAGCTTTGTTTTGGATGGTAAGGAGATGGGGAGTCCAGGTGAGGTGGCGGTCGAGGGTGAGGCCAAGTTATTTGAGGGTAGGAGTGAGGTGGATAGAACGGCCATAAATGGTGAGGTAGAAATCGTGGAGATGGAAGGAGCGGGTGGTGCGGTCTATGATGATCACCTTGGTCTTGGAGGGGTTGATACAGAGGAACCACAGGTTGCTCCAAGTGGTGAATTGGTCAAGGTGATTTTGGAGAGTACGTTGGGACCGTTGAAGGGTAGGATAAAGGGCTAGGAAGGCGGTGTCATCAGCAAACTGGAGGAGATGAACAGGTGGGGGAGGTTTGGGCATATCAGCAGTTTACAGGAGATAGAGGAGAGGGGAAAGGTCGGAGCCTTGGGGCACGCCAGCAGGGGGATAGAAAGTACGGGAGTTGGAATTCTGGATAGTCACGTGGGAGGGATGATGGGAGAGGAAGGAAGCAATGAGACAGACAATGTTGATGGGGAGAGCATAGTCTGAAGTGGAGCCCGGGATGCCAGACATGGTCATAGGTGTTCTGGAGGTCAAGGAAAACAAAGATAGTGGAGCGACAGGAGTTAAGTTGGAGGTAAAGAAGATTGGTAAGGTGGAGAAGGAAGGCCGGAAGCCACATTGGGTAAGGGGAAGGAGATGGTGCTGGTTAAGGTGCCAGTGAATATGGTGAGAGAGGATGGTCTCAAAGACCTTACTGAACATGGAGGTGAGGCAGCTGAGATGATAGGAAGAGGTATCAGTGGGGGGTTTGTTGGGTTTAGGGAACAACAGGACATGGGAAGTCTTCCACAGGTTGGGGTAAAATCCAGTGGAGAAGAGGACATTGTACAGGGTAGAAAGGACAGTCAAGAAGGAAAGGGGGGGGATTCCTTGAGGTGGCAGTAGGTGACACAATCATGACCAGAGGCAGTGTTGCATTTGGAGTGGGGAGGAGTGTGATGTCATGTGCAGTGATGGGGGTGTTGGTGTCTGAGCGGAGTCACCATTCCAAGTACTGGAAGCTAGCAGAGAGACAGAGGTGTCACTGCAGTCAAGGACGGTGGAGAAGAGGGAGTAATCAAAATGGGGATCGTCAGGAATGGAGAAGACCTCAGAGAGGTGGGAAGCTAACTAGTTAGCCTTCCTGAGGTTGTCAGGAAGGGGTCAATCGTCATGGAGGATTGGGTAATGAGGGCTGGGATGGCTACCAGTAAGGCGGTGGAAGGTTGAACAGTACTTGGAGGAGTTGACAGGGAGGGTGGAGTTGGGGCATGTGCATGTCTGGTGGCAGTCCTGGCGTTTCTTTGCTGTAAGGAGGTTCCGGATGTGTCGCTGTAATTGCAGGTGTAATGAGTGTATCCCGGTCACGGGTGTGGAGAAAGGAGTGGTAGAGGCTGCGAGATTCACGCAGAAGAAGAACAGCCTGTGGAGAAAGCGTAGGGCAGTGAGGGTGGATGAGTTTGGAAGGGACATGAGCCTCCACAGCGTCAGTGATGGTCTTCTGAAGGAAGGAAGAGGCATGGGTGATGTCAGCAGGTTGGTGAAAGTTGAAGGGGTGGCTTTTGACCTGTAAGGCAATGGATTCCTGGTAGGCATCCCAGTTGGCATGGCGGTAGTCATGGACAGACTTGGGAGGGGCAGTTGGGCAGGTGACAGAAGGGGTGGGATGGGCAAAGGAGATGGCGGGAAGGATAGGGAGATGGTCACTACTAACAGGATCGAGGACATCAACGAAGGGTGGCAGCGTCACTGCTGTGGATGTTGGCATCAGCAGCGATCACATAGGTAGAGAAGGTATGGTCAACATGGGAAATGAACTCGAAGTGGGCAGATATAGATAGTGGCACAGGTGATGGTGAGGGAGGTGAAAAATATGCTGAGGAGTAGGTGTTCAGTCAAGTCATTGAGGAGGGGTTGTGGCCAGACAGGGAGACACTTGAGGTGGCCTATAGAGACTCCACCTCAGGCTAGAGGTAGAGGATTGTCAGTGTGGTGGAGGAGATAGAGGGAGGTGCAGACAACATGGTGGGGTTGGAGGAAGGTTTCATTAAGGATGAAGGAGTCAACCTGGTGCTGGGATAGGGTATGCATGAAGAGGTATTTGTTGGCAGGGAGGTATTGTATGTTGAGGTAGAAGAGACGATACTAGTGACGTACCAGGTGGCGGAAGGTGGGTAGGAAGAGGGAAGGGGAGAAAGGCGCTCAAACAAGGGTGTCTAGGCGGGTGAAGGTAAAGTGGGCCTGTTTGTGGGAGGAGGTGGTGTAAGTGTTTAAGTGGAAAACAGAGCGGGCGGCAAGGGAAATCTGCTGGAGTGTGTGGGGGCGCTGGAAGGAGTGGATGTTCTGCAGGATTATGGTGAGGAACCGGATGACCTCTTCTGCTGTAGGTGGAGGGCGGAGGGAATTGTTGGGGTGGATGGGAGGGTCGATGGGGCGAACGGGGACAGTGAGCTCAGGGTTGGTGGGAGGGCCATTTGGCTTTGCATTTGTAAGGAATAGGTGGGGTGAGGTTCATTGCAGATGTTGCAGGAAGGGGGGCGACACTGTGTTCAAACATACCTACGTTCTGTATTTTAATTTAAATAACCTACGTGTTACCAACTGTTCGTCTAAAATTGTAAGCCATATGTTTGTGACTATTACAGAGCCATCTACCACAAAGCGAAAAAAGTGGTCCAACTAAAACATGCTTATTTCTTTATGCACTACGCGAATATGTAATAAAAAAGGAGGGTTCTTATTTTAAAAAACGCAGTTGATATCCGTTTGACCTATGGCAGCGCCATCTAGCGGGCCAACAATAGCGCCATCTGGTTTCCCCCTTCAAGCTAGACAAGTTTCGTTCTTTCTAGTTTTTTCGTTTGACGCTTATTTCGTGAGATATTTGGCCCGGTCACGATCAGTGGACCACCCTATATAATGTCGCGAATTTTTCAACATAAGTAACCAAAACATCTTCTCTTTAACAGTATATTTATGTTATTTTAAAATCGTTGTGAGGTACAATTACAGTTAAAACGACATATTCTCACATCCTGGTTTGGTTGTAGGGCACCAACAGCCAAACGAAAAATGAGTTCAAAATGGTTCAAATGGCTCTGAGCACTATGGGACTTAATAGCTGAGATCATCAGTCCCCTAGAACTTAGAACTACTTAAACCTAACTAACCTAAGGACATCACACACATCCATGCCGGAGGCAGGTTTCGAACCTGCGACCGTAGCGGTCGCCGGTTCCAGACTGAAGAGCCTAGAAGCGCTCGGCCACAACGGTCGGCGGTGAAGCTGTAGAGGAACAGGCACGTACTGGAAAAGACCAGGTAACGGTCTGGATTGGTGAGAAGGAGGTGGAATACGATGAGAATTTGTTGATCGAGTTTTCGGAATGTATAGGATTTACAGAGATTTTTTGGAATTTTTAGAAGTTTAATTACTAGCTGTTAACATCTGGAAATAAGAGTTAAAAATGGATGAAGATACCCAAAGCGTCCAGGGACCAAAAGGGATCCGCCAATTTGGGGAAGGAGGGGATGGGGATAGAACTCCAGGTGACAATGGCAAAAGCAAGAACGGTCCGGATTTTGCATGTGAGGATGATGCAGAAATGTTGTTAACTCTAAGTTCTAAGAAATTTTATGAGACCTTTCAGTTCATCCTAGTTCAGATTCTGGAGAAACTTCAGAAACACATACATCTTATCTTTGACGGTATGTTTAAAACAGGTGAATTTACGTTTTACTGGTTGTAACTTTAGAGAAAGCTTACGACAATGTAGGCTGGAAGACGCTAATTGTGAAGGTAGTAAGGGTGAAATAAGGGAGAGGGAAGTTATCTACAGCTTGAATGTAAACCAGACTACGGATATAATACTCACAAGACGTGAAAGAGAATCAGTAGTTGAGATTGGAGGAAGATGAGATTGAAACCTATGCCAGATGTTATATCGCCTGTTTACTGAGCAGACAGTGCAGGAAATCACAGGAAATCAAGAGGTCGTTTGGGAAGGGTGTTAAAGTTCAGAGAGAAGAAATTAAAACTTTTACATTATCTGATGATAGTGTATTTCTCTCAGAGACAGCAAAGGACTTGGAAGAAGAGTCGAATGGAATGGATAGGTTTGTAAATCAAGGCAACGGACTGCATTGCAATTAAAACAAGCTTTGCTGATGTTATTAGGTTAGGCAATGAGACAGTAAAAGTAGTAAATAATTCTTGTTATTTGGGCAGCAAAACACTGATGATTGTAGAAGTTGAGGGGATATATACTGCAGACATTCAATAACAAGAAAAGCGTTTCTGAAGACGAGAAGCTTGTTAACATTGAATATAAATTTATGTGTTACGGAGTCTTCTATAAAGAGATTGTTATTATTACGACGTTGTATAGAAATGAAATATGGGCCATATACAGTGGAAGTAAGAAAAGAATAGAAGGTTTTCAAATGTGTTGCTAGAGAAGAAATTAGATGTGTAGACTGAATAACTAATGAAAAGCTATTGAATCGAATTATGGAGGAAAGAAATCTGTGGCACAACTTGAATAAAAGAAGGGGTCAGTTGACAGGAATAAAGTGGCGCAGCAAGGACTCGTTCAGCTGGTAATGGAGGATAGTGTAGTAGGTAAAAGTTGTAGAAGCGTTAGGGCTTATTACAATAGGTAGCTTCCAATGAGTGTAGGCTTTAGTAGTTACAAAAATGTGAAGAAGCTTCCACAGGACGGCTTAGCGTTGAGATCTCCATCAACACAGTCCTTGTACTGAAGGCACTGTGGTTAAGTGGCCAAACTCGTCGTTAATGATGGGCAGAACGAGACTGGGATTGGTTCTGTCAGCTGACAGACAGCGGCTGAGTAAAGCTGGGCAGGACCCCGCAGCAAGCCGCGCCCGGCGGTTTCTGAGGCGAGACCGGATTCCGTGTTGGAGGTTCGGCTTGCCGGCTGCCACCGTCACGAATTAATTCGGCGCCATCTGTCAGCGTGACGAATGGCGGCACTCGCGGCGAACGCCGCTGCCTGCCCGCGTCACACAAATTCGCGAAAAGAAATTTGTTTGGCGCCGCGGCGCGGCAAGGGCTGTCCTTCCGCTCGTTCAGACCAGATTACATGGCGAGGCGGACAGGTGGGGCAACGAATTACATCTGACAGCGGATTTATTTTCCTATCAAACTGAACAAACAAACTAAATGTTGAGTTTCTGAGAATAAGTTACAATTTATACTGAAATTTCAGATCGACCCAAATGCGTGTTCGGATATTGGAAATGCTTTGCGTCAGACAGTATTAATTAATTTCTGAAGTTCTTCTGCAGTAGCGCGTGGTATTCGTATCAACATGAACAGCAGCTACAATTAATTCAGAGTATTGTGTAGAATCTCTACTGAAGTAGAGTTTCCTTTGAAGAAGAAGTTATTAAACGTATACTGTAAGAAAGAGAAACGGCTATCACAACGTAATTTCTCCAACTGCGTAAGTAAAGAACTACTAAATAATGCAACAATCTTGTCCAGGAAGTATTTTCTACATGTACTTTGTCTATATCTGGGGGTTTCTTTGGTTTGGGGATTTCAAATTCTTTCGCGACTCGAACCCGTTTTTGATAATACATATCATTGTCCGGCGGATTTTTATTTCTTGGTTCTGTGTTTACTTCAAGGTTTTATTATTGATTTAAGATCACTAGGGAGTGGTTATGACTAGTTATTCTTGGATGCCCTTTCCGTGCCCCATATCTCTTGAGCTCTACTGATAATTTCTACTTCTTCTCCTCTGAAAGCGGCTTCCGATGTTTAGGGACTGTAGGTGGTGAGGGCCAACACTCTATCATAGCACAAAATTTGGAACGATCTTCTACCTCAAGGTCAGAGATCCCAATCTAGTCCAAGTCTTTTAGTACTTCATTAAGCCACAGGCTTCCATTGTAGCTTTTAACCAATGAGAAGATCTTCTTGGTAAGCTTATTGTTGTTCATTCGTTGTAGGTGCCCATAGAACTTAGTCTCCTACGTTACATACTGGTGTTGGCTGATTCTAACTGTTGATACAGTTCTAAATTCGACTTCAATCTGTAGGTTCCATCTGTGAGCAACCTCGGGTCATGAATTTTTCTGAGAATACGTCTTTCAGCTTTCTCCAGGTCATCCACCATGCCTTCTCTGTTCATCAAGAGCGTCTCTGCGGCATACAGAAACTGTGGTCTGACAGCAGTTCTGTAGTGACAGACCTTAGCACTCTTCGAAATGCACTTCTTGCTGTACAGATTGTGGGACAGACGTTATGCTGCGTTGAGTTTGTTACGCCTTCCTAAGATGGAGGTGTCGTCTCTACCATTGGAGTGGACCCATTCATCAAGATAACGAAAGCGATCGACCCTCACAATCGTTCCATGTCTAATCGTCCAACGGGTGTTACTGGGGTGCCAGTTCTCAGAGTACTTGGTCCTGTCATACGATATTTGTAGCCCTGACTCCACCGCTATCTCATGCAGGTCTTGGACAGCAATGGCAGCATCCTTAGAGTTGTTGATTAAGACTGCGATGTTATCTGCGGAAGAGAGACACCTTACCTCGATTCTTCGTGTCCCGTCTCCTATGATGACTGGTTAGATTCCTAGATTCCTCAGCGTACATTCCCAGGTTTTGATGACTTTATCAAGCACCAGATTAAACAGAATGGATGATAGACCATCACCCTGTCGTACTCCCGTTATGATGTTGAAACTCCAAGATAGTTCTCTTCTGAACTTCACATTAGTGGATGTTTCCGTGAGAGTCTGTTTGATGAGGGTGTGTATGTTGTAATCCACACCTCGTTCTTGGAACACTAGGTAGAGTGTTTGGCGGTCAATGGAATAATAAGCTTTCTTAAAGTTGACGAAAACCACGGTAATTTTCGTACTCCTTTTTTGTTTTAGCTGGGGAATGGTATTCATATTGAAGATCTGCTCGGTGCAGGAGCTACCACGTCGAAATCCTCCTTGATATTCACCAACTGTTTGACCACATTGACTTTCTACACTGTCCAGTAAAATGTTGAATAGCATTTTGTATCTTGTTGGCAGCAGAGAAGTCCACCTGTAGTTGTTGACATCGCTGCGATCGCCTTTCTTATGTAAAGCGTATATGATAGCTGATTTACTGTCATCAGTCTCCCAACGTCCACGATCGGGTGTGGGGCCTCTGTGATCATATTTCCACCTGCTTTCAGAACTTTTGCAATGATGCCATCTTCCCCAGGTGCTTTGCAGCTCTTAAGATGGTTGGTGCCATTAGCAACTTGCTGTATAGTTCGTGGGTTTTATAGTAGGAGTATCTTAAGAGGATCTTCAACAGGCAGTTTTTCCATGGGCTCTTCACAATCAAGCAATTGCTCACAATGGTTTGCCAATAGTTCCACTTTCTCGCGGTTATTAGTGGCCAGCTTCCCGGCCGCATTCTTAAAGTGAAGGAATTGTGGTTTATACCCTGAGAGTTCCTCTTTGAAGGCCGTATAAAAATTTCTGGTGTAGTACATTTTAAATTCTTCATCCGACTTTACCAGTCCAGATCGATGGTAAGATCACTTCACACGCCTGATGATCTTGCTTGTTAGTTTCCGCACCATTGTGAATTTCTCCCAGTCTTTTTGTCATTTAATCGAGTTCCACTTCCTCCAGGCTGTGCCACGCTCATCAACTGCTAGGTGATATCCAGAATTTCACCATTTATGACGTCATGACGTCGCCTCCTTCGAGGTTATTGGTCGCCTCGCTTACAGTGGACTTCAGTTGGTTCGAATCTTTCATTTCTTTTTGCATAATGTCTGTTTTAAAGCCTTCTTTATTCTCTGTAACGACTGGGGGATCAATCCTTTGTGGAATTGGGGAAGGAGGTACCTTTCGATTTGGTAGTAGTCTGATCTTTATTTGTGTGAAGAAATGGTCAGAGTCAACTTTCCAACCTTTGCGTACTCTGACATTCACTATATCTTTCCCACTATTTACACTGATTGCACCATGATCGATTTGAAATGATCTAAAGCAGCGTTTAATGACTGCCAAGTGATCTGGTAGGGAATACTGTGGACATGATCTTCAATGAAGCGTTTACCGTTACCATTTGTTCAATAATGTGCTGTATAAGATCCCAGTATGTCTTGCTACTGTCGTTCTTTTCCCAGTTGAGCGTTAGAGTCACCTACCAGTAGTTTGACGTGGTGAGCGGGGAGCTTACTGATCTCATCTTCTAGCATCTGCTAGCACCTTTGGACCTTTTCAGAGTTCTTCTTGTTGTCATCATTAAGTGAAGCGTGTGCATTTACAGTAAAGTATCCCTTGTTCCCGTACCTTAGGGATAACGCAAAGATGAGTTCGTCAGCTGATGTGAATCCGATGACAGAATCCATCATACCACGTCTTATTAAAAATGCTGTTGCAAAATCGCTGGAGCCATGTGTGTTCTTAGAAGCACATTAAAGAAAAGTTTTGCATCACACCGGTTCCTGGAACTCCTGAAGATACACGTGACTGTGTGTATTGTATCACAGGCAAAGTCCCTTTGACTGTTCAGAGATGTCACTAAACCCACCCAAAGATGTAAACAACCATGCATGAGCAGTGCCTATTAGACGGAGGGGGTCCGACAGCCGATCAGTCCCAGTCATTCCACCAGGAAGGAGGTAAACGGCACGTATTGTCTGTAGTTCAATCATGCCTAGACGTTCAATACCACGGTTCTATCGCGTCCGCATTGTTACATTGTGCCAGGGAGGACTCTCTACAAGGGAAGTATCCAGGCATCTCGGAATGAACCAAAGCGATGTTGTTCGGACATGGAGGAGATACAGAGAGACAGGAACTGTCGACGACATGACTCTCGCAGGCTGTCCAAGGGCTGGTACTGCAGCAGATGATCGCTATCTACGGATTATGACTCGGAAGAACCCTGATAGCCACGGCACCATATTGAATAATGCTTTTCATGCAGCCACAGGACGTCGTGTTACGACTCAAACTGTACGCAATAGGCTACACGATGCGCAACCTCACTCCCGACGTCCATAGCGAGGTCTATCTTTGCAACCAAGACAACATTCAACGCGGTACAGATGGGCCCAACAACATGCTGAATGGATCGCATACGATTGGCATCACTTTATCTTCACCGATAGGTGTCGTACGTGCCTTCAACTAGACAGTCCTCGTAGACGTGTTTAGAGGCAACCCGGTTAGGCCGAACGCCTTAGACACACTCTCCGCATGTTGGAGGTTCCCTGTTGTTTTTGGGTGGGATTATGTGGGGCTGACGTACGCCGCTGGTGGTCACGGAAGACGCCGTAACGACTGTACGATACGTGAATGCCATCCTCCGACCGATAGTGCAACCATATCGGCATTATATAGGCCAGGCATTCGTCTTCATGGACACCAATTCGCGCCCCCATCGTACACATCTTGTGAATGACTTGCTTCCTGATAACATCGATCAATCAGAGTGTCCAGCATGTTCTCCAGACATGAACCCTATAGAACATGCCTGGGATAGATTAAAAAAGGTTGTTTATGGACGACGTGACCCATCAACCACTCTGAGGGAATCACCATTGAGGAGTTGGACAATCTGCGCCAACAGTGCCTTGATGACCTTATGCATAGTAAGCCAAGAGGAATATAGGCATCCATCAATGCGAGAGGACGTGCTAGTGGGTATTAGAGGTACTGGTGTGCACAGATATCTGTACCACCTCCTCTGAAGGACTCGCTGTATGGTGGTACAACATACAATGTGTGGTGTTCATGAGCAATAAAAAGGGCGGAAATGATGTTTATGTTCATCCCTACTCCAGTTTTCTGTACAGGTTCTGGTACTCTCGGAATCAAGGTGATGCAAAAGTTTTTTGATGTGTGTAAACCTTTTGTCTAAAAGCTGTATCATCATATAATCTGGTTTCTTGCACAGCCATTATTGAAATTTTGTCGTTATTCGGGATATCAGTCAACTGCTTGAGTTTTTCTGTCTTACATAGGGTATGAATATTGATAGTTCCAAAGTGTGTGATAGTTTTGGGTCTCTGTAGGTTGGTGGTATTAGGGAACTCTCACTTTCCCCGCAATGTGAGGTCATGCTCCTCAGAATCCGAAGGCCTGAATGCGCTACCGCTGGTGACGGGAGATTGGATAGTCCAGGAGGTAGTGACATCTGCGTCGTTGTTCATCATCATGTGAGAACTAGTAAAGGGATTTACTAGGAGCGAAGACTGAAAGCCTTCAGGGTTGGATACTCTGAATCTTATTCAGGAGCTTTGATTACAGTGTGGTCGCCACTCCCAAAGGCATTTTAGAGCAACTGCCAGCAATAATTCAGGCCGCCCCTTACATGGGGGACAGACGTCCGTGCAGCCGCCCCTTACATGGAGAAGAGACGCTGCTGATGTTTAGTGCACTCATACTATTCTCTGAGTGCTGGGCTGCCTCTTCCGCAGTCTCTACCGTTTCGAAGTCCATCTTCTCCGCTGCAGATTCCGTTGAGGTCTTCACTTGTAACCCTGAGCTGGGACCCTTTATAGTGTCCTTGGCTATTGGGAGCCTCCCACCACTCCTCCTCCACCCTCGGAGCCACAGGACGTCTTGTGGGAGATGCCCTCTTCTTCGTTGTGGACTAAGCTTCCCCTCGCCTCCAGCCAAGCTGCAAGCTAGCGAGCTAGCTTCCTTGACGGCCTTCTGGCTCATTAGCCACCCTACCATCGTCAAGGTGATAGTCCCCGGGGTGGACTTCAGGATTTTGTTTTAAATTTACTTCATCTGGTGGTACAAAACAACATTTCACCACGCATTCATCGATTCCTGTTACGTAGATATATTACTCACCCGAACTAGCATCAAGATCTGACTATTCTGGGTCACTGTCCAGTTCTAACAGAAGCCCTTTCCTTAGACGCATGTTAATTTTCGCAACCGATCTTTCGCCTGATCTTCTCAGGCTCCCGGTTTTCTCCTAATGTTATTAGTTCTTCTTCTGTCATTACGGACTCTTCCTCTGAGGTGTCATCTTTGTCGGCTCTAACAGTGTCTACCTTTACTTTGTATTTTGTGCAGTCATCTTTAACTTCAATAATTCGTAAGCAACCGTCCGAATCTACCTCTTCATGGCTATTGATGACAGTTTGTTCTAATGGCGATGCGTTAGGCAGGAATGCTTAGACGGCAACGCTGAGGATTTCAACTTCCTGCATTATCCTCATTACGACTGTAGTTCTTTTCTTACAATTAATCTCAGTATTATTGGCAGCTCGTGTACCTTTTTTTTGTACTGTCCACCACATCTTTACTAACTGCAACTCGCAAATTTCGGGAGAGGCTGAATATTTCCATTTCCTCTTTACTGTCCGGCAACGTCCTATTCTCAACGTTCCTTTTTCCTCCGTTCACTGCCGCGTAACCTTCTGGTCGCGTAATTCTTTCTGAAATCCTCCCACTGTTTTAGCCCTTGGTATAGAGCTCGGTTTGTTCAAACCGATTTGAAATTCCTGGCAGTACATTTTTGCAAATTTTATCGCCACTTAAGCTATTGTCGGAGCTTTCTTCCTCTCCTACGAATATGTTCACGTTTTCTGTTGCTACTCAGTCGTCACCTGCCGCAGAGTATTCATAGCATTCTATTGTGACGCCTACAGCTTCCACACGGACAGCTGATTGATACCATTTATTCGTAGTTGGTGGGCGCTCTGTCCGGCAGCAAATATATGTTTCATCGCCTGTCTACCATCAAGGACGTAGCCAGAATTTTGTCAAAGAAAGGAGCCGATTTTTTCATTTATTCATTTGCTCTGAAAACACATTTATTTGTTTTTAACTAGCGAACACGGCAATGCTTCGCGATTGCTAAATATGTATGGGAATTGGGTATAGGTCGTTATCTCCTTCTCCCCCCGTTTCTCCATCCCTCTTCTCCTCGCCCCTACCTTTGTCCGTCTCCTCCCCTCCCCCACCCCTATCTCTGTCCATCACCTTCTCTCCGCTCCCTTTACATCTCTTGCCCACACGCCCTCTATCCATCTCCCTCATCTCTCTGTCCATAACCTACTTCCTCTTCTTTATATCCTTTCCCTTTCACCTTCTCTATCCATCTCCTCTCACTATTCTCACCAACGGTAAATGAGTAATTAACTTTTGTTAGGAATCGAATCGAAAACGGTTAACAACAATATACATACCAGTTAATCGGTTAATCAGCGTACTGATTAATGGCTTAATCATCCTGACCATAAAACAATATTAATTCCTTCCTCGGCACAATATGAGCTGTTTCTGTAATGCATCATATGAACGATAGGTTTCGCACATATGCTGAAGTTTATCATCACCAGGCCGTCGAAACACAACACCGCGAGATACTAAATTGTTAGCAACAACCACAATGGCAACTCCATTCACTGCCGGTTCACTGAAGCCTCTTTCATGCACACCTACTGGTCTTTTGTCTACTCTGATCACTATTTAGTGATTATCTGAATTCATCATTTCTAGTCTAGTCTTGAATAATTTCACCAGCTGATTGTCTTCATGTAACAGTTGTAGTCACCTAATAATCTCTCGCTTAACCGCGCGTCTGCTGGCACAAAGCTCATCGTGTTGAAACCTCAAAGCACTGCATTGCTGACAAATATTGTTCATTGTTCCGAAGTCGACAAACACATTTGCAGCGTAACCGACTGTTGGTTCGATTAGAACGCCAAATACTCACGTCTGACCATTTTTTTATCGAATTTCCGAATTATTTGTGCGAAAGCTCCAACTGAGCGAGACGAACTCGACTGCATCCGTTGTCAAAAAATCACAACGGATTGCGCTTGAGAAATTCTTATTTCATTTGCATCCAAACGTCGTCCATGCTCTTCGTTCTATGCTCTTCATCAGTCTTAATAACTCGACGATCACGTGGTTGGCTTGGGTTGTGCGTAAGCGGACCGATATTTCGACGCCTCACTGGTGGCATTTTTCCCAAGGAAGTAAAACACGAACTGAAATCAGTTGAATGATTGGAACACACCAAATAACCATTAACTGACATCAGTTCAATCTTCGCAACAAACTAAAAATATGATCACCACCGATAACAAACTGATATATCGCTTCCAGTTGTATTCATTTTTCGCTAAATGTCGATAATCAATGCGGAATTTGTTGCTGTTATGAGAACACGCGACAGTAGAACTGTCACTTTTTCATGAAAACATATGACAGCAGAAACTTCTTTCATTGAGTTTTCGTACTAAAATATCATCCAAATTTCCGACTTTTCTGGTGGATCTTCTATAAATTTTCTTTCATACAAACCTAATGCTGACAATTATAAACACAGCAAATGATAGATTGACCAAATCGTTCTAGCCGTTCTCAAGTGATACACATGCGGCAATTGATTATTAGTTATACATAGTACGTGTGCGCAATTTACTTTCGGGAGGCCTTGACAGAAATAGTGTTTGGTCTAAAAAGTTAAGCAAAAAGGTTAAGTTAAAAAAATGTAACATAATTATAATCTTAACGTTGGGCTGAATAAGCTGTAACGTTAAATGGGTACAAACCTCTTTTGATAATATCTATCTGTGTCCTAATACATTCTTGTACGACTAATCTGAAATCAAGTCAGGAATCCTTCAGCACATTAAGGAATCCCAACTGCCTCTATTCAGTATCAAATTTTATTGTAGTATCTTTCATTTCATTAAACTTTTCAGTTTGATCAGTAACTTCTTTTTAAATTATTATTTTAACAGATAGCTTGAAACTATAGTACAGAAATTTATTTATAAAATAAAACGCAATAAACAAACAATATGAGTTACAGTTTTGAGATATTAACATTAATTTACGCATTGGCGACAACTAGACTTCTAATGTATATGACCTCATAAATGAGTTTCTTGTTTATCCAGGATAATATGGGTAAATAGTCTGTGATGTTTTACGATGTACGATGTACTTTGCCGTTTACATTACATTTATCTACAAATACGTTAGAACTGTGATGAATAAAACATTTCACAGTAGAACATAGTTCGTGTAGCGAGACTTGAAGATATGATATATTGCCGCTCCATCAAGTGATCAAGTTTAATGTTTGCACAGATACATAGTACAAAACGACGATCGCTATCCATCCTCCATCGTAAATGTCGATGAGGTACGCATGTTGTCCAAATCTTATGCAAACTAACATAACAATTAAATACTGTCTTCCTGAGTATCGACAAATCATGATAAGTACTGTTACAAAAGTAAAGGAAAATTCCTTTTTTGTGAATGTTTCTACAATTTTAAAACATTTCAGTTCGAAGATAATCATAGAAAATTTGAAGAAGTTGGGAAGTGGGCGAGGATGCAGGGCGTAGTCGGCTCGGACGAATTAAAGCAGCCCACTGAAAAATTATTTTGTAAATGAAACAATTATAGATCGTGTTGTCATCGCATACCCCTTCCGTCCTCCGCAAACCCCTGCCCAGCTTTCCGCGTGGAAATTGGTATTTGTAACTGAGTACCTCCTGGGCGACCAGAGTGGGCGATATTCTGCTATTTGGGCTACTAATGAGAGATTTTGAGCCATTTTTTCAAAAAGATGCAGTGTAAATGAATGGTCTGAAAATGATCTTATGTTTCTACGTCGGAAGACTACCAGGCTTTCAGTAACCATTCGACTGCTGCCCCGGCCAGGGTGCTGTACTGCTGGCTTCCTGTCCCTAACAACTCAGTTCCACCACCCAGGACTGGAACCGCGCGACCACTACGGTCGCTGGTTCGAATCCTGCCTCGGGCATGCATGTGTGTGATGTCTTTAGGTTAATTAGGTTTAAGTTGTTCTGAGTTCTAGGGGACTGGTGACCTCAGATGTTAAGTCCCATAGTGCTGAGAGCCATTTGAACCACCACCCGGCCACTACACTACGCACAGACATTTCGTGTGATTGACAGCATTCTTCTTGCGAAACGAGTCTCTTTCTATGGATTCCAAACAATAGTGAACAAGATCCTTGCAACTTACACTTCCAAAATAGCTTTTGCACCACACTCACAAGATGAGAATACTCATATCTCTACAGACGAATTCGTTTGGTCACTTAACAAATCCCTCAACGTCTTATTAAGTGGCGGTCTGCAGACTCCGTCTTAATCGCTGGCTAGAGGCCAAAGCCAAGTCTTTAACGTTGGTTTTCTGTGAGCTCAATAAAAACTGAGTTCCCCTAGTGCCCGACAGAGTGGCAGGATCTCAACGGTGTCTTTCGTGTGCGTTGAGAGACTCCATCTGTGAAAAGAAAACGCTAAAGCAAGTTCTGAGAAACTGCGAAATGTATCTCCTTAATATTAGCAGCTAAACTATATGGACTAAATTTGACTACAGATCAGATGACGTTCAACAAATTACAAGAAATATTTGCCGAGGAATACCTGGCGGAGTAAAAACAAGATCGATCATGGCTATAATTAATAATGGCCAGATTGTGTGACGATAGTGCCAGACACTCCACGAAATATATCCACGAATACTAGTCACTAACACTGACATAATTAAGAAATAGACGATCCGAATCCGAGCTATGGATAAATCTGCCACAGGATTCAAAGAGACACGTTTGAAGCAATTATAAAATCTTTTCTGCGTTTCTAGAAAGAGTAGTGGATGAAGATTATTGGCGAAGTCATCGTGATTGTCCACAGAATAATAACAGTAGGGTTAATCACAATATCAGCTAACAAAATGACGGTGATAGGTATCGAGTTAACGTGGTTCAACGTGTTAAAAGCACAGTCAGCTGCTCACGTTAGAGGTATTTTATATTACCACAGCAGCACCCTCTCGGAAGACTGAGGACGATGTACGCTACGGGGTAAACTAACTTGGAACTATTTTCGCGGCCCAAACGTAAGGAACAATACTGGCGTAGACGTAATGAATTTAGTACACAGCTAAGTACTACAGGCTACTGCAAGCAAAGTGGGAGGCGTGCTCAAGAACGAGTCAGACCGCCCCTGTCACCTATATGAAATTACATGCGAAGATATCTCGATATTCGCTCACACGACAAAAAAGGAATATGCACTTTCGATGCTAAACAAGGTCAACGATAGTTTTAAACTACCTATGTATGGACAGTACTCCTTTTTTTTTAGTCATCAGTCTACTGACACTCCTGTGTCAACCTCTTCATCTCAGAGTAGCACTTGCAATCTACGTCCTCCTCAATTATTTGCTCGATGTACTCCAATATCAGTCTTCCTCTACAGATTTTGCCTTCTAAGCTCCCTCTAGCACTATGGAAGTCATTCCCTGATGTCTTACCAGACGTCCTATCGTCCTGTCCCTTTTCCTTGTCAGTGTTTTCCACATATTCCTTTCCTCTCCGATTCTGCACAGAACCTCCTCATTGCTCACCTTATCAGTCCACCCAATTTTCAACATTGTGTAGCACCATACCTTAAATGCTTCGATTCTCTTCTGTTCCGTTTTTCCCACAGTCCATGATTCACTACCATAAAATGCTGTACTCCAAACGCACATTCTCAGAAGTTTCTTCCTCAAATCAAGGCCTATATTTGATGCTAGTACACTTCTTTTGTCCAGGAATGACTTTTTCGCCAGTGCTAGTCTGCTTTTGATGACCTTCTTACTCCGTCCGTCATTGTTTATTTTGCTACTTAGATAGTAGGATTCCGTAACTTCATCTACTTTGTTACCATCAACCCTGATATCAAGTTTCTCGTTGTTCTCGTTTCTGCTACTTCTCATTGCTTTCGTCTATCTTCGATTTACTGTCAGTCCATATTCTGTTCTCATTAGACTGTTCATTCCATTCCACACATCATGTAATTATTCTTCACATTCGCTCAGGATAACAATGTCATCAGTGCATCGTATCATTGATATCCTTTCACCTTTAATTTTAATTCCACTCCTGAACCTTACTTTTATTTCCATCATTGCTTCTTCGATGTACAGATTGAACTTTAGGAGTGAAAGACTACATCCCTGTCTTACACGCGTTTTAATGCGAGCACTTAGTTCTTCGTCGTCGGTCCTACTTTTCTCATAATTTCAAACACCTTGCACCATTTTATACGGACGAACGCTCTTACCAGGTTGACAAATGAAATGAATATACCTTGATTTCTGTTTAGTCTTGCTTTCAGTACCAACCGGAGCGTCGGAATTGCCTGTCTGGTGAGTTTACCTTTCCTAAAGCGGGACTGAGTGACATCTAGCACATGCTCAATTTTCTTTTCCATTCTTCTGTATATTATTCTTGTAAGTAACTTGGATGCTTGAGTTGTTAAGCTGATTGTGCAGTAATACTCGCATTTGTCAGCTCTTGCAATCTTCGGAATTGAGCGATTCATATTTTTTCGAAAGTTAGATGGTATGTCCCCAGACTCATTCAATCTATACACCAACGTGAGTAGTCGTTTTTTTTGCCATTTCTCCCAATAATTTTAGAAAGTCTGATGGAATGTTATCTATCCATTCTGCTTTATTTGATCTTAAGTCTTCCAAAGCTGTCTTAAATTCTGATTCTAAAACTGGACCGCTTATTTCCTATAAATCGACTCCTGTTTCTTCTATCACATCAGACAAACCTTCCCCCTAATAGAGGCCTTCAAGGTACTCTTACCATCTGTCCCCTCTCTCCTCTGCATTTAACAGTGGGAACCTCATTGCACTCTTAATGTTACCACCCTTGCTTTTAATTTCACCGAATGTTGTTTTGACTTTCGTGAGTCAGTCATCCCGACAATCATTTCTTTCAAGATTTTTTTCACCTTTCATGCTGCCATTCCGTCTTAGCTTCCCTGCACTTCCTATTTATTTCATTTGTCAGCGCCTTGTATTTCAGTATTCCTAAATTTCCCTGAATATTTTTGTACTTCCTACTTTCATCGATCAACTGAAGTATTTCTTCTGTCAACCATGGCTTATTCACAGTTACCTTCTTTGTACCTATGTTTTTGTTTCTAACTTAGGGGATTGCCCTTTTTAGAGATGTCCATTCCTCTTCAACTGTACTGGCTACTGAGCTACTCCTTATTGCAGTATTTATAGCTTTAGAGAACTTTAAGCGTATCTCGTCATTCCTTATTACTTCTGTATCCCTCTTTTTTGTGTATTGATTCTTCCTGACTAATCTCTTAAGCTTCAGCCTACTTTTCATCAATACTACATTGTGATCGGAGTCTATATCTGCCCCTGGGTACGTATTACAATCCATCATCTGATTTGGGAATCTCTGTCTGACTGCGATGTAATCTAACTGAAATCTTCCCATATTTCCCGGTCTTTTAACTCCTCCTTTTGTGATTCTTAATCAGAATATTAGCTATTACGACCTGAAATTTAATACAGAACTCAATTAGTCTTTCTCCTCTCTAATTCCTGTCCCAGGCCCATATTCTCCTGTAACATTTTCTTCTACTCCTAACCCTACAACTGCCTTCCACTGTCCCATGAATATTAGATTTTCATCTCACTTTACGTACTGTATCAACCTTTCAATATCCTCACACACTTTCTCTATCTCTTCACGTTCAGACTGCGGCGTCGGCATGTGTACCTGAACTGTCGTTGTCGGTGTTGGTTTGCTATCGATTCTGATAAGAACAACCCTATTACTGCATTCACAGTAACACACTCTCTGCCTTTATGTTCCTATTCATAAAGGATCGTACTCACATTATACCATTTTTTGCTGCTGTTGGTATTACCGTATACTCAGCTGACAAGAAATGTTTGCCTTCTTTCCCTTTCACTTTATTGACTCCTACAATATCTAGATTGAAACTTTGCATTTCCAGTTTCAGATTTTCTAGCTTTCCTACCACGTTTAAGCTTCTGACATTCCACGTTCCGTCTCCCAGAACGTTATCCTTTCGTTGGTTATTCAATCTTTTTCTCATGTTCATTTCCCCTAGGCGGTCCCCTCCCGGGGATCCGAATGCGGGTCTATTCCGAAACCTTTTGCCTGTGGAGAGATCATCATGACACTTTTTCAATTACAGGACACATGTCCTGTGGATACACGTTATGTGTCTTTAATGCAGTGGTTTCCGTTGCCTTCTGCATCCTCATGCCGTTGATGATTGCTGATTCTTCCGCCTTCAGGGGCAATTTTTCACCTCAAGGACAAGAGTGTGTCATGAGCCTCTCTGGGCTCCTCCGCCCTCCTTTGACAAGGCCGTTGGTAGAATGAGGGCGACTTCTTATGCTGGAAGTCTTCGGTCGCCAATGCTGATTATTAATCACAATTTAAGCTGTGGTGGGTTTCGAACCCGGGCCCGAGGAAGATTTGATTACTGTTCAAAGACGCTATGCCAAGACAAATATAGTAAATTGTTGGCCTTTTTTGTGGTAAGTTGTTCTTTTGCTAATCCGTCGAGCCTTACTCACAGTTGAATTTAATGTAAATGCTGCTGTTTTTTGTTTTTGTATCTATCTTCGTTCGACCACTAGCGTTATGGTAAGCTAAAAATACGTACGCGCTACTACAACAATCTATCTAGCTAAAGCAGTATAATGTTAGTAGTGGAGTCATTGCTTAAAGACTGGTAGATCTCTGGAGTTGCAATATTTCAGTATTTCACATGACAGCAGAGCGGTAAACACATTATAAATAACATTAAAATGAAATCGGTGCATAAAATATACTTGGTTTTGCCTGTGCAGCCCAAAAATCGTGTTGATCAAATGAAAAAAGGAACGAACCACCATGAATAAATTATGCAAATTGGTCACAGATTGATATTCATGCAGATGTCGATTGAAAATGCAAAAACTGTGACTTTGGCGCCCTGTGAATGACTGTGTAACGCTGCAGCGCAGTTTCAATACACAGTCGGCAAGGACAATAAACAGATGGCATGTCGATATCAGGGTATAAAGTCTTGGCGAATTTCATTCTGTGTACTCAGTCGGACAATAACAGTGCCTAGCAGACAGGTGTGTGAACAATATGTGCAGATGTCAGCGTTTGACAGAGGACGTGTAGTTGGGCTGAAAGAAGCCAGTTGGAGTAATGGGAGAATCGCTAAACATGAGAAGGAAGATGATGTCAGGAATGGATGGGTCAGCCGGCCGCAGTGGCCGAGGGGTCCTAGACGCTTCAGTCCGGAGCCGCACTGCTGTAAGGTCGCAGGTTCGAATCCTACCTCGAGCGTGGATGTGTGTGATGTCCTTATGTTACTTAGGTTTAAGTAGTTCTAAGTCTAGGGGACTGATGACCTCAGATGTTAAGTCTAATAGTGCTCAGAGCCATTTGAGCCAAGAGGGAAGCAGGAATCAGTCTCCTACGAGAGACGACAGAACGTGATGACCGAACAAATTTCAGAAAGGCAATCAGAGACATGTAATCGTAATTAAAAATGATCCAACATGTAACTAGTACTTCAGTGACAACAAGGACATAACATAGGCAGCTCACAGAAAGCGGGCTGAGCCCACAGCGCCCTTTGTGCACTCCAACAAGCCAGTTTACAGCGGGGTCGGACATATTCGGTCTCAATGGAGTATAACTGTCTTCAGTTACGAGTGCGGCATCGATTGAATCTGGGGACGCACCGCACAGTAGTGTTATACCAACCTGAGTGTCGCCCACCGTACGGCCTGACAACCAGGACTGACGACCTGGGGTGCCATTTCATATCATAGCAGAACACCTTTGGTTGTCATCCGCTGCACCTTTATAGCACAGTGGTACGTCCACGATATTCTACGCCTCGTTCTGTTGCACTTCACGGCAAGCCACCGTGGACTTACATTTCAGCAAGATAATGCCCGCTTGAACACAAGGAGAGTTGTAAACTCCCCCTGACTAATCGTCCTATCGACATAAAATATGACCGTGGATCGCGTGTATGTCTACTGGATTTTCTCTAATTGGATAAGGCTCTCTTTCCCGAAGAATCAATACTGATAAGTAAGAGGAAAGTGTATCACCGACCCTTCTGATGGAAAGTATACTAAAAATAAAAAGTAATTGAACCGAACAGTGCTATAATTTGGAAAATGAAAGTTATTTTGTGCATTCTCTCACGAACAACACTGGACAGGAAAGGGGTACCACTGACCATGAATCGAAAAGGTACACTAATGAACGAAAAGGAAATAATTAACGGTCGCCAGTCCACTAGGGCAATTTACATCCAAAATCCTGTACAAGATTATGGGAAAGAAAAACATGTATTATTGAACACTGACGTGGCAACTGAAGGTTCTCACGTGTTTTGGCACTAATTTTAAGTGAAAACTGAGAAGTCACTCCTACATTATGTTTGGCATTAAATAATGAAAATAGTAATGATTTGAAAATATGTAATTAAACTGTATGTTAGTATTGAAATTCGTTACGTGAACAATGACTTTCAGTGAACTCAACATAACGTCATCAAAGAAATTTAGAAATAAAACAAGCACTTTTTACTTTTCCGTTACTTATTTTACAAATAGGATTTCATATTATTGTCTGAACAACTGAGCCTTTTTTACTGACTTGCTCAGAATTGAACACTAGAATACGTACTAAACCAAACAGCCATGTGCTGCAAGCTATGTGTAAAATAAATAAAACTTCCACTCTCTTAATTTGTGAATTTTCTTTAGATCTGAATTTTTTCCAGTGATAGATTCACAAACTAGAAAAATGAAATTGCTTTGCTTTATTCATATACTGAAGCCTCTGCTGTACAACAGTTAATTGAAAGTAGACTGAGGCTAAAATTCTTAAAATTGAAATTATTCATTATTAAACTGGCTGTAACTATTCAGTTTGTTTCTTATGACACTTTTTTAGCATAAAAGGGAAAAAGAAGGAGGACTCTGCTTGGTAACAATGTCTGGGGGCAATGAGGATGCAATCGCCCTGAGTTGAACTGATTATTATTTAAACAAATTTTATCGATCAAATCACATTCAGTTGTGCTGCTGGGTTATCCGCAAATATTTTCTACCAATGAACAGTCTTACTTCAGTGCTGTGCATACGAACGAATCTTGCACTGATACCCAGTAACAAGCCCCGGTTTATTTGAAAACACGTTCTTGTTCTCATTATTACGTCATATACGTCTCGTTTTTGTTCAGGCTGTGCGTTTGGCAATCTGTCTACAATGCTCTCTAATTCGTCTTCCAAACAATTGTCGATGTTCTTATTGCGGATACCGTAGTGTTCCAGTTTTCTGTCTAAACCAATGTCATTGGGACAAGTAACATGATGAATAGGTTTGTATTCACAACTTACATCGTCACTCGTTTCATTAAAACTCACATTTACTTCGGTTTTGTCTTTGGAAATGCACTTCATGGTCTTATTATTGCAGTTAATAATTGCGCTATATTTTAACAACCAAAACCAAAACCAATAATATCGGTGCACAGATTTGGCACAACGACAAATTCCTGTTCGAATGGTTCTCCTTGAATCTCAAAACATACAAATATTTTGTTTGTTATCGGTTTAATATTCCTTCCTGTAGCATCGATTATTTTGATTCCAATTACCGGCATTACTATTAGTTCTGGTTTATCTTTCATTAGTTGAAAAGTTTTTCCCGACATAGCACTTAGCTCTGCCCATGCATCAATTAAAATTTGTATTTGGAGGCCGTACATATTAACGGGCACTACAATCTGTCTACAGCTGTCATTATCAATGGTTTGGTCCTCCCATAACAAATCCTCAACTATCTCCAGATCCTCCCAGAAAAATCCGTCTGGTTCCGATGCCGGCAGTGGTTTATTCGGCGGTTTTCTAATTCTTTGTATTTGGACGTTTTTGATCTCTGTTTGTCTGTCCTGCGGTAGTTAAACTTGTTTTGATCTCAACACCGTAATCTTCCTATCAATTTCATTGATTAATGGACTTTGTTTAACCAATATTTCGCTAATTGTCACGTCATGTAGGTATTGTTCGGAAAGATGGCTGTCATCTTCCGAGATTTTTGGAGAAAAGTGCTCTGTTTTCTCTTCTATCTCATCTCCTGAGCTCATGCAACCCTCAACACTCTCGACTGACTGTATAAAGTCAGGTTTGACCTCGTAGATATTGTAATCTACGTGGCTTTCAATTAGTTGTACCTGGTCATTACCGCCAAATTCATCTTCCCCCTTCCCGTAATATCTACCTCTGTTTTCAATAGGACTAGCGTCGCTGGGACTGGCTACTTCAAAAACTTCGTTTGGACGAGCCTGTGATTCAGGTACAGAGCTTTCCGTTTCAAAAACGCTAATTTCTTGCGGGCTGAGAAGCGTCAGTTTCTGTCCACTTTCCCCATTAGCACACCTCCCATACAATACAATATAACTTTTCAGTTCGTCGTACATCCGAAAGAACTGACCTAACCACACCTCCTCGCGTTCCGCATTTCCCTGCTGGGTAACGGAAACTTTATTCGAGATCAGCTCTATTACTTCCGCTGGCGCCTCATACTCAACTGAAACGCGCGTAACCGTTGTTGCTGTAACAGCGGCCGCCTCCTTCTCACGTGCCGGTACACTAAAATTATTATTACACTTACGAGCAGTTACAGGTGCATAGACAGCCGTTTCCAGCTCATTTATCATTACTCTAGGTGCGTTGTTCTCTTTCTCTCTCACACATTCTCCCATCGCTGAGTTATCCTTTCCGATTTATCATAGCGGTATTGTCTAGGTTTTCGCTTGGGTCGCCAAGGTCTCCCCACTCCCTGTGGGCCCCTAACCGGTGCGGCTAGATGTTTCCCTGACTAATTATGACAGACCTGTTGCTACCAGACTGCTGTGATGTATCATTTCACTTCTGTCTACTATCGTTTCTCCAAGGACCACGTACTATATTTGATACTGGCCCCTATCATTTCTGCAGTTATGGTTATTGTTACTATGACCATTATTGTTATAGCCGGCCAGGGTGGCCGAGCGGTTCTAGGCGCTACAGTCTGGAACTGCGCGAGCGCTACGGTCGCAGGTTAGAATCCTGCCTTGGGCATGGATGTATGTGATGCCGTTAGGTTAGTTAGGTTTAAGTAGTTCTAAGTTCTAGGGGACTGATAACCTCAGAAGTTAAGTCCCATAGTGCTCAGAGCCATTATTGCTATACTGATGTGGATTGTTTTTACCATGGTGGTTGCTACCATTATTGCCATGGTTATGGTTATTGTTCTGGCCGTGACTATAGTGGTAATTATTACCATTCCCACGGCTTTTAACATTTCCGCGGTTATTCCGCCAGTTGTCTTCGTCTCCAACTTTCTCTAAAAACGCAGCAATCGTTCTCCAACTACTGTCGATGTATCTCTTGCAGTCATCTAGAAGCTTCTGCCACAGCCCCCAGACAATCTCCGATTCAGTTTTCCGATCGCTCAAATATTCCAATTTGTGGATCCAGTTTTTACAAATTTCTTCCATGGAGCCGAGCGTGTTTACATCGTAGGGCCTCGACACTACGAAATCGCGCCATAAACACTCTTGTTTCTGCTCTGACCAATACTCTTTCAAGAAAGCATTTTTGAACTCTCGAAACGTCGTGTTTATTATATCGAGGCTTAAGCCGCATCGCTTAGCCTCGCCAGCTAACACGTCGATTACTGCATTTGTTTTCTCTTTTCTGTCCATGATTCCGGCAACACGCTTTGACAATATTTAATGACGTCGGTAGCGTGCAGTCCACCCTGCTTTTTGAGGGGATCGAAACGCTCCTCCTTCGCTAATATTTCAGCTCTATGTGGGTGGTATGACACATAGTGCTGAATTTCTTCTAATCATTTCTCTAACTCTTTTATCCTTGAACTACTGAGCAAATGGTAACTGATAACGTTTCCACATCCTGTTTCTTTTCATTACACACAACCGATTGTCTATTTACTTTAGCACCTACGTCGGATACTAAAGTCTGTAAACTCGTTATTTTCCCTACATCCGCTTCACTTTTTCAGCTACCTTGCTCTCTATTGTGGGACCAACAGTCTCTAACAGTTTTTGTTCGATCCTCCCAACTTCAGCTTCGAAAAGACTATGTCTCCTATCTTTGTTGGGTCTTCCTCCACGTCACGCTTCAGATTACCGACTTCGGTACTCGTACTACTTCTTCAATTTTATCTACCTTTGTGTTAACAATTCCAAGATTACCGTTAACAGTTTTAATTGCTTTACCCTGGTCATCTATTGTTGCTGATTGGGCGTCTTTTCTACTGAATAACAAACTGAACAAATCTTTTATATTTCCGGAAATCACAGGTTGGAACACTAGTTCTGTCTTAATAGATTCCTCGTCTCCATCAGCAATAAGATCAGTTTCACTTTTTATCCGTATTCCGTAGCATTTGCAAGTGCCTGGAATTCCATCTTTGCCATTGTTCGATTTTCAGCAGCAGCTGAGCTGCTGAACTGTGAACAATGGGTTCTGCTCCCTGGGTCGTGCATTGATCGACCGATTATTCCTCATTTAGTACAACCAAATTACTCGTTTCGCCTAATTTATTCGTGTTGCCCAATTTGCTGATTACTGTGAAATTTAAATATGCGGCTTATTTCTGCCACTTACTGTTATTGTGTGTGAACGAATTTGTTTGTAGCAACAAGTTATTATTCGCTACAAAACTGCACAATGCAAATTCGTGCCCAGAACAATACCTAACTGATAATGTCCTGTCACGTGTGTCGCCACGTGTAACCTCCCTCTTAATAATCGGTCTATCGATAAAAAATATGACCGTGGATCGCGTGTATGTCTACTGGATTTTTTTCTAATTGGATAAGGCTCTCTTTCCCGATGAATTAATACTGATAAGTAGGAGGAAAGTGTATCACCGACCCTTCTGATGTAAAGTCTACTAAAAATAAAAAGTAATTAAACCGAACAGGGCTATAATTTGGAAAATGAAAGTTATTTTGTGCATTCTCCCACGAACAACACTGGACAGGAGAGGGGTACCACTGACCATGAATCCAAAAGGTACACTAATGAACGAAAAGGAAATAATTAACGGTCGCCAGTCCACTAGGGCAATTTACATCCAAAATCCTGTACAAGATTATGGGAAAGAAAAACATGTATTATTGAACACTGACGTGGCAACTGAAGGTTGTCACGTTTTTTGACACTAATTTTAAGTGAAATCTGAAAAGTCACTCTTACATTATGTTTGGCATTAAATAGTGAAAATAGTAATGATTTGAAAATATGTAATTAAACTGTATGTTAATACTGAACTTCGTTACGCGAACAGTGACTTTCAGTGACCTCAACATAACGTCATCAAAGAAATTTAGAATAAAAAGAAGCACTTTTTACTTTTCCATTACTTGTTTTACAAATAGGATTTCATATTATTGTCTGAACCACTGAGCCTTTTTTACTGACTTGAACAGAATTAAACACTAGAATACGTACCAAACCAAACAGCCATGTGCTCCATGCTATGTGTGAAGTAAATAAAACTTCCACTCTCTTAATTTGTGAATTTTCTTTTCAGAATTTTTTTCAGTGATAGATTCTCAAACTCGAAAAATGAATTTGCTTTACTGTAGTCATATAACGAAGCCTCTGTTGTACAACAGTTAGTTGAAAGTAGGCTGAGGCTAAAATTTTTAAAAGTGAAATTATTCATTAATAAACTGGCTGTAACTATTCAGTTTGTTTCTTATGACACTTTTTTAGCATATAAGGGAAAAGGAACAAAGACTCTGCTTTGTGACAATGTCTGGGGGCAATGAGGATGCAATCGCCTTGGGCTGAACTGATTATTATTTAAATAAATTTTATCAATCAAATCACATTCAGTTGTATTGCTGGGTTATCCGCAAATACTTACTACCAATGAACAGTCTTACTTCAGTGCTGTGCATACGACGAAACTCGGAGCCGACGACGGAACTGTGTTGCTGGAACTGCTGCTGTTGTTGAAGACGGTTTCATCTGGTTGAACCACAGCTAATTACAAGAATGGGCAATTGTAATTAATAGAGCCTCTTCCACTCGTCCACTGTCCGTGTTCCTGCTACTAGAAATCTGGCCGGTGCTGATACATGATGCCGCCGAAAATGGTACTCTCTATTGCGAGAGTATTAACACCACAAACGCTTGAACTCATCTCCCGCTCTCCGCGCGCTCCGCGTAACAACTCCCTATCCAAAGATTTTACAACGCACAAGCACTGCTATTATCATTGCTAGTCGATGCAAATAACAATTCCTTCGTCTTTTTCCCGGAGCTTGTAAGTTTCACAGTAAGACAACGGATAAATACAATGAAACGTTCACAAACTTCTACCTACATTTACACATACGGTGAAGCAATGTGCCTACTTATTAAAAGAAAGCATTTAAATTACAAATATTTACATATAATTCATAAAAAAATTGTATATCGGTAGCAGGTGCCACGCATCCTGCATTTCCGGTGTTACAGAATTGCTGCTGCCTGTCTTCGTGCTCGCCAGACACGAACTACCCTGGCCAGCAAAGTCGTTGGATCTCCCCCAGCCATCTCTGATTTTTGATGATCTAAACCACCAGTTCGATAGATTTTGGCACAATACTCCTTAGGAGGACATCCAAAACCTCTGTCAATCAGTGCTAAGCCGAATAACTGCTTGCATAAGGACCACAGGTAGACCAGCGTGTTATTGAGTTGCTCAATTTGTGAAGCTGTTTATCTGGAATAAATCATCCTTTTTTTCTGAAATTGTAATAATTTGTTCATCTGTACATGTGCATTACATCTTACGTTGGTAACACCGGTTCCCGCCCGATCACCGGAGTTAAGCAACGTTGGGCCTGGCTAGTTCTTGGATGGTGTACTATCCTGGGAAAACCGAGTGCCGTTAATGTTAAAGAAGCGGCATTCAATTGAAAGACTTGGGCATCGTGCTACACTACACTTCTTATTATCCACTGGTTTCTGTCCCATCCGGGTAATTCGAATAATTCCTTCGTCGTGTGTTAGACCTATGAAGATTTGACTGATATGATCTAGTACGCAAAGTTACTATGGACGGCAAGTGCTCTACAGAAACGAAACATCGGGTGTGCCACCTAGGAAAAGTAACAGGATCTGTAGTGCTCTCAAAAAAATATAAACTATTTTTCAGATACGATTGGAACCACTAAGTTCACTGACGATGGTCTTATGTACAGAAAGGAAATGCTGAAAGACTTGAACAAATTTTATTCTCTGTGTAATGAATAGCACCTCTCTTTAAATGTTGACGAATGTGAAATAACGCATCTACCAAATATAAACGACCAGATAGTATCTGAGGTCGTCGTCTAACTTCATTCTTATAGAATATTGATCGAAGGCTTAGACTGGTTGGAAGGATTCCGAGAAAAGTTCACGCATCTGTAAAGGAAGTCGCATACAGGACACTAGTGTAGCCAGTTCTGTTGTTCCATTTTTCGGACTGCCTGTGATGTATGCATGAGGACAGAAGTCGAACGCATTCAGGGACAATCTAATAGGATAGTAACACGTCGGTAAGGCCCATAAGAAAGTGTAACAGAGATGCCAGGGGTACTTAAATGGGAATCCTTGGAAGAAAGTCGATATAGTTTTTGTGAAACTGTGCTGGGTAAATTTAGAAGACCTCTGTATGAAGAAAATCGTGGGACTATTCTGCTGCTAACTTCGTTTATCACTTGTAGGGATAGTAAAAATAAAGGAGTGATTAGTCGCACATGAAAAAGTACACGGACATTTTTCCTTCGTCAAATACCCTTTTTGAATAGGACAAAATAGCGTAGATGTTGTTACCGCCAGACCTGGACAGTTGTAACGCTGCTAGCAATATTACCTATAACTGTCTGATGTAGCTTCTTTGCCTGTTTTTTCTTTATGTGACTTCTGTATGACCCTACTCTTTGATGTATCATCTATGTAAATGTTTTATTAATTATAAAATTATTTATGACCATATAACGACCTCAGTGGCACTGCAGTGAGAAGGAAGCGACTCTGCCTTACTTCTCTGGTTTCTGTATCACTAACCTGATGTCTTGCTGCTTCGGTAGTCTGTCCCTCGTCGCACAGTAGTAGCGCTCAGGCGCCAGGTTCAATGTAGGTGATCCTGCTAAAGTGGAGTCTTTAGGGATGTCAGTTGTTAAATGTCAACAACGATTTGTACTATGCTCGTTTTAATAAAACGAGCCCTGCAGCCAGGCGACTAGCGCGAGTTTTGGTGTTCTCGTAAAGATAAGTCATTTTAGATTATAAAACATATAGATTGGTACTGATTACGTGGTAAATAACTGTATTAGTGTGCCGTTTAAGTGTACCATTAAAGGTTTCATTTTTCTTTACGTAATATAGCAGAAAACGCGAAAAGACCGTACAGTCGTATTTTCTGTTTACGTTCTGCTGCAGCAAATCTATAGAATTTCGTTTAGTTGTTCCTTGCTCTCTACAGCAATTTAACTTAGCGTAACCCTTCATTATTTAACTAGCATTTCCGGAAAGTAGCGTAAAGTTTAAGTTGTTGTTTCAGAAACTTTGACTTTTGTTTTTGTTTACACACAGTTGCGTATAGGCCAAATTTGTGTAACCATATTTTCGTGTTTATCTGTAATTTAACTGACTTATTCTTAATAAACTATTAGGTTTATCATGAGCGAAAAGTGCTTGACTTGCCGTAGAATTGTTAGGTCGGGGCTTTGGTGTGATGGGTGCTGCAGTTTTTTCCATGTGGGTGACTGTAGTGGCGTGGGAATAGGGGAAGTAAGTGAGACTCATCAGTGGTTTTGTAGGATTTGTAGTAGAGATAGGAAGATACTAGAACAGGAGGGGAAAATTGCCGCCCTTCAGGCTGAGTTAGACAAGGCCAGGGGAGATCTTGACAGGTTAAGGAGGGAGAAGGGTAAAGAGAGGTGGGAAGTGCAACAGGCAACAGGAGGAACAGGCCTAGAACTTTGTCTGACAGCTTTATGGTGAATGTGGAAAATAGATTTGACCTGTTGCTTCAGTTAGAAGCTGGTGAGCCTCAAGCAGCTGCAGGTGTAGACAGGGCACAACAAACTTCCAGCAGCAAATTGAAAAGTAAGAATGTAGGGAAATCAGTAAAGAGAAAGGAAGTGTTGTTGTTAGGTAGTTCCCATGGAAGAGGTGTTGGCCAACTTTTGCAGGATGAACTAGGATCAGAATACCAGGTCACCAATTTTTTTAAATCTAGTGCTAGTCTGGAGCAGGTGACAGAGGATTTAGGATCACTTTGCAAAGATTTCACTAAGGAAGACACCGTGGTTACAGTGGGTGGGGCAGGTAACAGTATTGACAGAGATCCTGGGTACAGTATAGAGTCTGACCTGGCGAAGATTGCATCAGCATCGAAGCATACTATTGTTGAGTTTGTATCTGTTCTTGGGCGCCATGACCGACCTCATTTGAACTCTTCTGTCAAGAGAGTTAATTTGGAGCTGGAACGGCTGCTTCTTTCGGGTGCGGGGTCACACATTGGTGTGGTTCATGTTGATTCACTCACTAGGTGGGATTATACTAGGCATGGCCTTCATCTCAACAGGAATGGGAAGGGTAAATTGGCTGGGTAAATAGCAGGAAAGTTAAAGGGGGGAGGCACTGTCATACGTGGTAAAATACCAGTGGTTATAGGATTCAGAAAAGACCCTTTTTTAGAGTAGGGAGGACAGAAAGAAAGCAAATTTTAAGAGAGGTTAGAACTGAGACAAATCTTCAGCTTGAGAAAGAAATCAAAAAACATAATTCCAGCTTATTACATCAGCATAAACAGCCATTGATTAAGAATTTTCAACTGTCAGCAGATATTTTAACTCCACCCAATTTTAACTGAGTCAATGTGAAATATCAGCTATCTTTATTGCATCAAAATATTCGAGGACTGCGAAATAAAATTAATGAATTAACTATCTGCATAGATGAATTAGAGTCTTCAATCCCACCTGACATAATCTGCCTCTCTGAACATCATGTGACCACTGGTATAGAACTTTTAAGTGTTACAGGGTTTAGGTTAGCATCTCACTTTTGTAGATCAGAAATGGAGAAAGGAGGAGTTGCCACATTCATAAGGAACTGTCATAAATTTAAGAACATAGACATTCATAAATTTTGCCTAGAACAGCATATGGAAGCATGTGCAACAGAATTAGAATTTCACAAAAAATCCTTCATAATATTAAGTGTATATCAAGCACCTTCAGGTAACTTTAATCTGTTTGTAAACCACCTTGAAGCTGTACTGGCCCATTTAACAACCAAAAACAAAGAAATAGTGGTTGCTGGTGATTTCAATGTAGATTTTCTTAAAGACTCTCCCAATAAGAACTTATTCGAGTTAGTAACACTATCATTCAACTTAATTCCCACTGTAAAGTTCCCCACTAGGATAGCCACTTGCTCACAAACAGCCATTGATAATATCTTTATAGAAAAGTCCAATGAACAAAATTATATTACAAAATCAATAGTCAATGGCCTCTCAGAACATGACATGCAGTTCCTTCTGTTAAATGTTAATACTGAACAGGATATAAAATCTGTTAAAACTGAGCTCAAGAGGGTAATCAGTAAGGCAAAAATTGATTATTTTAGGACACTCCTCAGAGACATTCACTGGACTGATGTTTACAGTGCTCATGGCATGAATGAAAAATATAACATTTTTGCCAATAAAGTGCTTACCTTATTCGAACACTGCTTTCCCCCAAAACTTACCAAGGTTAGAGCAAAGTCTACAAAGAAGCCATGGATTACTCGAGGGATAGGGGTATTTTGTAAAACAAAAATAAAACTGTATCTGTCAATCCCAAACATTTCCAATGTTGATGCTATAGCACATTATAAGAAATAATGCAAAATATTAAAGACTGTAATACGGATGTCAAAGCAAATATATTACAAGGAAAAGATAGTCATATCAGATAACAAAATAAAGACAATATGGGATATAGTGAAGGAGGAGATTGGTAGACCCAGACATGAAGAGGAACAAATAGCATTAAGAGTAAATGATACATTGGTGACAGATGTGTATAGTGTTGCAGAACTTTTTAACAAACATTTTATAACTGTTACTGAAAAGATGGGGTCGTCAGGTTCGGTAGATGCCGCTACGGATTACCTTAGACCAGACATTTCAAGTAACTTCCATAATATGAATTTGACCCTCACTACCCCAACAGAAATAATGTCCATCATAAAATCTTTAAAATCAAAAAGATCTAGTGGGTATGATGAAATACCAATAAAGTTAATTAAAGAATGTGATTCAGAGCTAAGTAACATATTAAGCTATCTGTGTAACCAGTTGTTTATCAGTGGAATATTTCCTGAATGGCTGAAATATGCTGAAGTTAAGCCACTGTTTAAGAAGGGAGATAAAGAAATAGCGTGAAATTTCTGTCCAGTTTCACTGTTGCCAGCATTCTCCTAAATTTTCGAAAAAGTAATGTACAGTCGTCTTTATAACCATCTTATCTCAAATAACATACTGTCAAAGTCACAGTTTGGATTTCTAAAAGGTTCTGATATTGAGAAGGCTATCTACACTTACAGTGAAAATGTGCTTAATTCATTAGACAAAAAATTGCAGGCAACTGGTATATTTTGTGATCTGTCAAAGGCATTTGACTGTGTAAATCACAATATCCTTTTAAGTAAACTAGAATACTGTAATGTAACAGGAAATTCTGCAATATCGTTCAAATCTTATATCTCTGGCAGGAAACAAAGGGTGTTATTAGGAAAGAGACATGTATCAAGCTATCAGGCATCATCCAACTGGGAACTAATTACATGTGGGGTCGCACAAGGTTCCATTTTGGGGCCCTTACTTTTTCTTGTGTATATCAATGACCTTTCATCAGTAACATTACCAGATGCCAAGTTTGTTTTGTTTGCCGATGATACAAACATTGCAATATATAGCAAATCAAGTGTAGTCTTAGAAAGATCAGCCAATAAAATATTCGTGGACATTAATCACTGGTTCCTAGCCAATTCTTTGTCACTAAACTTTGAAAAAACACACTACATGCAGTTCAGAACTTGTAAGGGGTCTCCCAAGAGTATATGTCTAACATACGACGACAAGAAGATAGAAGAAGTGGACAATGTTAAATTCTTGGGATTACAGCTTGATAATAAATTCAACTGGGAGGAGCACACCACAGAACTCCTGAAGCATCTTAACAAATCTCTGTTTGCAATGCGAATTTTGTCAGACATAGGGGATATAAAAATGAAAAAGCTGGCATACTATGCTTACTTTCATTTCATAATGTCCTATGGGATTATTTTTGGGTAATTCATCAAGCCAAGCTAAAGTTTTCTGGGCACAAAAACGTGCAGTAAGAGTTATATGTGGTGTGAACTCAAGAACATCCTGCAGAAGCCTGTTTAGGGAACTAGGGATACTAACTACTGCTTCCCAATATATTTATTCCTTAATGAAATTTTTCATTAAAAATATATCACTTTTTCAAACCAACAGCTCAGTTCATGGAATCAATACTAGAAATAAGAATAATCTTCACAAGGATTTTAAGTCATTTAGTCTTGTACAAAAAGGTGTGCATTATTCGGGAACACACATTTTCAATAACTTGCCAGCAGCCATAAAAAGCTTAACAACCAATGAAATTCAGTTTAAAAGAAGCCTAAAGGATTTATTGGTGGCCAACTCCATCTACTCCATTGATGAATTTCTTAGTAAAACCAACTGACTTGTATATAAGTACAATATAACTTCTGCACAATTTCAGTGCAGTAATGTGTTCATTGAAAATTTGTGTGTGTGTGTGTGTGTGTGTGTGTGTGTGTGTGTGTGTGTAAGTATAATCTAACTTCTGCACCATTTCAGTGCAGTAATGTGTTCATTGTAAATAAGTATTACAGTAGTTGAATTACATGTTTATTACCTTATAAATAAATAAAAAACATTTTTATTTTAAATTCAGTGCATTATTATTTGTAAAATGACTCTTAGTGTTCATTAAAAGATGACGATCATTCCGCTTGGGACCTGTGGAATGGTACATTAGCTTATTTGTTTTAGTTTTAAATATTTTTCATGTATTGTTGTTTTTCTGACATGTTCCACATCCTGGAGGACCTCCTCACTACGGATCAATTGGAATGAAAGTAAATCTAATCTAATCTAATCTAAAGAAAATACTTTGACCCACACTTCACTGAATTTCCAATATGGCGGCTCTTGTCTACGCCGTTATTTAACCCATTACAACACATTAACACCTTTCGGACTTCCAGTAATTGTGATACACACTGCCCACGGCACGTGGCGTTCACTGATAATTATCCTTCACTTCATCTCATGTTGCACCGCTGGAATATTTACTCACGTCCGTTCTTTTAGCGCCGCCACGCTTACTCGACCGTGCTTTTTGAGTGGCGCCTCGCTCCTAAGTCGCCCTGTCGTCCCGAAGGACAAGAGAGACCCATTCTTTCTCCCTCAGCCAATAAGGACACTTCTCTTGTTTCCTATATATAAACTTTCAGCCAATGAGCGCTCAGATCGCTGTTGCTATGCGTATCTAACGTCACGCTTTCGGACATTGTGACGGAAGATTATCTCGGAATACTGTCTCAGATTGTAAGATCCTACTCCCGAATTGTCGGATCTTGTCCCTACTAAGGCTGCACAACATTGCCTCCTATGATGCTCCTTGCTGACGCTTATTTGTCAAATGTACATGTAGCCTGGCTACTACTGAGCATTCTCGATCGCATAAATATGCATAAGACTTGGCTTAAACACGTGAAGGGAATGCACATATGCATTACAACCATTTATATAATTATAATCAATCTATAGATGTAATTTCAAAAGTAATGTGGTGTAAAACAATGAAAAGGTTAAAACGTTAGTTGTAAAGGTCGTTCATGCATAGGGAAAGTAGGTTTGCAATCATGTAAGAATTTGAGCGAAGACGCTCAACAACGAAGATGTTTTGGAGGGAATGGAAAAGGTGGATCTGGCAGTCCAACTGCTCCTTTGTGGCAAGGGTCAGTCGGTGATTAGCAGGAAAAATCTTCGAATCTTGTGAACTGTACGAGGCAAGAATAACTGCAAGGTTATATAACATACCTTCCGATGTAGACGTAAAATGACTTAAAACTCATGACTTACGTTGGTTAGCTCTGTACTACGAAAATTCAACGTTAGGAAGAGAACTACCAGAGACTGCTACACAGCAAGAGCAATGGATACTTCTGCCGCTTTTCTTCAATAGTACAGGAGGTCAACACTGCCAGCACACTCATCTCAATTTATGTTGAGTACTGTATAGTTGCTTGGACCACTTAAGTGATTTCTTTTTCAACAATAAGTGTCCAGTAAACTTGGTGTTCAGCCACCATATTTTATTCTCAGCCGTTTACCTAGGCAGGGTCCTATTCCAAGTCTACGATAATTCCGAGTACCCTACTTTATTGAACTAAAAATCAGTTACTTTCCTTGACAAGGGTTATTAAACTTTGTGGAACAGTAAAGTACATAATTATTTAGCGAGCACAAATTTTGAAATACTCGACGTAATTTTCATAAAAGGATAGTTACAGTTTCTACAAACTACAATTACTAAGACAAGACTTAAAGTTTCAGTTTAAAGATTGTTCTTATTGAAATAACAGTGCCTATAACTTGATGTGTTATATAGTCAACAATTTTTTCTAGTATTGTCTTGTGAGTAAAATGTTCAGCGTAGATCCCAGCCCACAGTTAGACGAGTTTCTGGTTCCCCATGCTGAGCCAGTTTTCAAGTTCGTATTATAGCGACAGTACTGAAGAAGTACAAGTTTCATTTTTGTAACTTCTGTGTACTATTGTAAGCAGATACCTACAAAAATTCAGACTACTGTACGTTCAGGTATCACATGTTCCATCTGAGCTATATAGTATCGTGAAGTGATTGCTCCTTGAGAATAAAAATAATAATCAGTAAAAGTGATACACTTACCTGAAAACTATTTCAGTGGTACTCATGTCCAACAATTTAACCGACAAAAGAACCCCTTGTCCAAGATAGTACTGCTGCACTATCAGTAATCATTTACCTGTAACAATCATTAGCTTCCTAGTGTCATTTACAGATAGCAAATCCTATTGAAAGCCAGTTGTTGCCTAAATGTATTAATACTCCTGCTTTGTAGTTCATGTCAAGCCACTAATACATTACTTGCTATACTGCGCAATTACCTTATATTTTATCAGCAAAACAGAATTTCAGTATCAAGGAAAGTCAGTGTCAATAGTTAACTTTCTTTACAAACCACTCCAGTACTTCTTACAGTGTTACCTAACTACGGTGGCGACAGTTTCATTTTACGTAATTGCAGTTACTTGATTACTAATATAACTTTGGTTCGATTCTCGTTTGTTCTGCTACTGCTATGTTTCAGTAGAAATATTTAGAGCATCTTTTTCATTACGCATGAACACGGTCAAATAAGTATCCTTTCACAAGAGTAACATTATCGTGTTATTGCTAATTTAGTTGTAGCCGGTAGTGTTACACCTGTCGCCGCGTGATAGGATGTTCTTTGGCTCATTAGAAAGTAAAATACACGCAGTAGCATATTACTGAGCGTGAAAGAAACGTATTACGAGCACTGCATGTCCAGCGGCAAGAACTTCCAGTAAACTGATAGAAACAATAACACCAAATATTACGGGAGTTAAGAATCTAAACTGAGTTTCATAGCCGGCCGAAGTGGACGTGCGGTTCTAGGCGCTACAGTCTGGAACCGCGTGACCACAACGGTCGCAGGTTCGAATCCTGCCTCGGGTATGGATGTGTGTGATGTTCTTAGGTTAGTTAGGTTGAAGTGGTTCTAAGTTCTAGGGGCCTGATGACCTCAGAAGTTAAGTCCCGTAGTGCTCAGAGCCATTTTTATTTGAGTTTCATAATCAGTAATAAATGGATACAAAAACATTAGCAGGTCAAATCGAACAGAACGAGACAGTAGAGGGCGTACGAAAATGGATACAGAGGTAGCGCTCTATAACGGCCATTGCCATACATAGGATACCGCGCATACGCTACTTAGATTCGGATGGTGAGACGGTCTCAAAGAAAACACGAACTAAAGAACAGAACAAATGAGACATATTACGTGGAATATAATAGTTACGCGAATGAATGGGTTGAGAGGTTCAGTTCGCCGCAGACATAGTAAGAACCGGTCGAGAAACATGAGGAATAGAACATCGAGAACAAGACAGTGTAAACTTTGAGCATGTGTAATATGTTAAAAACATTGTTTAAAGAAATTGTAGCACAAGGTAGAAGCATTAACAGGCAAATTAAGGCACACATTAGTGGTCTTGAGAAGCAACTCAAAACAAAAGATAATAGCCTTAATAATTAACTGAAAACACGAAATAGTAGCCTTGAGAATCAAATCAAAAGACAGGGTTTAAGCATCAGTAAACAAATCGGAAAAGTAGACGTCTTATGTACTGCAGTGAAAGACATTAAATTTGAAACAAATACCATAAATACCAATGTGATCATCATGCAGGGGCGGATCAATGATAGTAATGAAAAGTTCGACTTAGAAATTGTAAAGATACAAGGAACGGTAGAACATTTAGTTGTAAACGAAAGTAGACGGATGGGTCTTCGGACCGAAAACCTAAACTGTTGTCGAATGTAGAAATGAAATCGCACATTTCAGAAAGACAGTATCTGATTCTGAAAAGGTACTAAGTGAACATGTAACAATTTCTGAACAGAAGTGTGATCAAAATACTTCCCAAATTCACGGCAAAATTTGCGAACTGGAACAGAAAATTGGAGACAAGCCTGTACGTATCTGTATAGAGTACCTTATGATAAACTGTTAGAGGATGATGAACGCTTTCACCTTACCAGAAGACGTACTGTCTGAGACCCGTTGGCCGGCCGGAGTGGCCGAGCGTTTCTAGGCGCTACAGTCTGGAACCGCGAGACCACTACGGTTGCAGGTTCGAATCCTGCCTCGGGCATGGATGTGTGTGATGTCCTTAGGTTAGTTTTCTGTTTGTACGGCAAAACTGATTCCCACTTGGATGCTTGAGTATGAAATTTGGTGCAAACGTGCGTCCAACCTTCCCTTGTAACGTTACAAATGCGTGGCGCCCTGCGACGCCAGCCTCGGGCATGATGGCGCTTCAAGCAACAAGCTGTCGACACACGTGGGAAAAAAAAGAAAGAAAGAAAGAGGCCACAGCTCCGAAGTTCATATGACGAGTAAGGTGGGCTAATAATGTCACAGTGGCGCTAAATTTCACAATAGTTGCCAACGCCCGTGTCACATGATCCCCTTCGACCCTCTCCGCTTCTGGATGTCATCTGCCTCAAGAACAGCAGTGCTGCGGCGAAGGAGCAGCAAAGTAGCCTGCCTGCAGGCGCCTAATACTCTCGTCGTCATTTCTGTCTGTACAGGTACAATTTTAACGGGGGTAGGATGTCAAACGGGCCGATTTCGAGCAGGAGAGGCACCCAGGACATTTGAATTTTCACTGTCTGTACTTTTACAAATAAATTCATAAGACTTTGTCAGCATGACCAGGATGGATTCAGAATTCACACTCACAGCAGTGAAAATTCAAAAACATAACAAAATTAAAGTTTTTTTTTAAATGGGAAATTTCATAATTTTTTCACTTACTATTGGCTGCATTTGTTGCTGTAGGTACACTTTTCTTCATAAGTAACAGAAATTCTGCGATGAAATTTTCCACAGCATACAAACCATACTCACAGGTGTATTGAATTCTAGAATTTCCCAAATCTATTAAAAACTGTGGTAAAAATTGAGACAATTAACTATAAAATTTGAGTTTTTTCTAAACATGAAGTTAAAAGTGCAGCAGCACATTCATTTTTTCGTAAATCAAATGATTCTAGAGCTTCATACACCCGTAAGTATGGTTTGTATGCTGTGCAAAATTCATCGAAGGAGAGTGTACCCACAGCAACAAATGCAGCCAATAGTAAGTGAAAAAATTATCAAATTTCAGCCGGCCGTTGTGGCCGAGCGGTTCTAGGCGCTTCAGTCCGGAACCGCGCTGCTGCTACGGCCATAGGTTCGAATCCTGCCTCGGGCATGGATATGTGTAATGTCCAAAGGTTAGCTAGGTTTAAGTAGTTCTAAGTCTAAGAGACTGATGACGTCACATGTTAATTCCCGTAGTGCTCAGAGCCATCTGAACCACTTTTTATGAAATTTCACATGTAAAAAAATATAATTTAGTTATGTTTTTGAACTTCCCCTGATACGAGTGTGAAACCCGAATCCTTCTCGATGATGCTGATTTTTATGAATTTATTTGTAAAAGTGTAGATAATGGAAATTAAAATCTTCCGTGGTGCCTCTCCTGCTCCAAGTCGGCCCGTTTGACGTCCTACCCGCCCTTAAGGTGCTCAGGAAGACGCGCGAGTGCCACCGAGGTTGTAAATCTGTATCGAGAGCCGTGGGTTTCGAATCCACGCCAGATGCCATGGAGCTCGGTAACCACTTGAGGTCTCTGCAGCCGTCGCACTGTAAGCCGTGGCTGCGCGCGTTCCTGGTCTATCGACATCTCGCCTACAGACAGCGTGTTTACTTTGCTTTGTTTCCGTGTACGAGTGGACGTTGTGGATTCGTTAGGTTGTCGCTTGTGACCCCATTGCTTCTCGCGTGTTGTTTTTCGTAAGGTCTTGCTCGGTCGTCCATCGTTGTTTGTGCCCGTCCTTTCCCGTTCGTTTGTTTGTTCGCGGGCCGCTCCCCTTTGGTCCCGCCGCGCTTCGTTCTCGGCAACCCCGCGACGGTTCCGGTCGCGGTTACAGCAGTAAGCATCTTTTAGCTAAATCTGCTTAAGCTTCGCAATTGGTGGGACTTACAGGGTTAGGAGAAAGTGATGCTTTAATTCTATTGAGCAGTATTCAGACACATGTTCCCCGAATTAAGTATTTGGACGAAGCATTGAAAAATTGCTCTCGTTTGCAACTGAAGGAGCGAGACAGTTATATCCTGTTCTACCACATCCTTTTGATCACCTCCGGTGGTACACCGCAAGGTTACCGCCCTTCGATTGTGCCATTCCAGCACTAAGTGCTAGGTGTTCCAGGTGCCAGCCAGCCAGCCAGCCAGCCAGCCAGCCAGCCAGCCCAGCCGAGCAGAACCGCACCGGTCCAGAAGCAGCAGCAGCAGCGGTCCCGGTCCCGGTCCCGGTCCCGGCCTGCAGCAGCGGTCCTGCCGGCAGCAGCCAGCCAGTCCTCCTGCAGCAGCAGCAGTAGCAGCAGCAACAGCAACAGCAACAGCAGCAGCAGCAGCAGCCCCGGTCCCGTCCGCGGCAGCACCAGCACCAGCACCAGCAGCAGCAGCAGCAGCCAGTCCTCCTGCAGCAGCAGCAGTAGCAGCAGCAACAGCAACAGCAACAGCAGCAGCAGCAGCAGCCCCGGTCCCGTCCGCGGCAGCACCAGCACCAGCACCAGCAGCAGCAGCAGCAGCTGCGGCGTTCCTGCCCCCCGCCGTCGCCGTCGCCGTCGCCGTCGCCGTCACCGGCGCCGACTGCTGCGTCCACGCCGGGACCTGTACCTTCCCACCACCCCCCTATAGCTCCCGTCCCTCATATCACCACTCGCCCATCTGCCGCCGTAAAACGCCCTAGTGGCACCACCACCTCCTCCGCTCCCAAAAAGGCCCCCCCCCCGTCCTCCTTCCCCCCCCCCCCAGGGTGCCATGGATGTCTCCCCACCTGGCCCTGCTCCCTGCGCCTCCTCCTCCTCCTCCTCCTCCTCCTCCTCCTCCTCCCCACCTCTTTATACAAATACCTTCTCTCCCGCCCCGATCCTTCCCTTCTCGAGGCCCGGAATCTCTCCCTCCTCCTCCGCCAACACTTCCCTGGTGCCCCTATCTCTCTCCTCACTCCCAGACAGGATTCTGTTCTCATCTCCTCCCCCAGCCCAACCCTACATACTGACATCCTCTCCCGCCTCCCCATCACCCGTTTTGGCCCCACGCCTCCCTCACCCCTGCTCCTTCTCCATCTGCTACCCACCAACCCCAACCCCCACATCGCCCGCCAACCCTCACCACTGTGATCACTTGGCTCAGTCCGTCGATCACGGAGGAGGAGGTGTTGGCAGAGCTCAAGGCGCGTGCCACGCTGGAGGTGCGGGCGGTACGCCGCATTTTCAACTCGGCCGGCCCCACTCGCCTTATGCGGGTTTTCTCCGAGGACGCCCCCTCCATTGACCGTCTCCTGAAGGAGGGTGCCCTCCTCTTCAACTAGCGCTACAAGGTCGACCCCTCCCGTTCCCCTCCTCAATCCCTGCGCTGCCAGAGGTGTCTGCGCTATAATGCACACCCAACAGCTGAGTGCCGTGAGGCCCACACCTGCCTGCATTGTAGGCAAGCGCACTTCCTCCAGCAGTATCTTAACCTTCAATCCCCTCCCTCCTGCAATACCTGCAATCTCCCCCATCCCACCTACTCCCAAAAGTGTAAAGCCCGACCCCCTACGACCACTCCTGAACTCACCGTCCCTGTCCGTCCCCTGGACGCCCCCACCCCTCCTGGCAATTCCCCTCGTCCCACCCCCCGCCGCTGAGGACATCATCAGGTTCCACACCATCGTCCTTCAAAATGTTCTTCCCTTTCAGCACCCCCACACCCTCCAGCAGATCTCCCTCGCCGCTCGTTCCATATTCCAACTCAAGATGTACGCCACCTACTCCAACAACCAGGCCCATTTCACCTTCTCCCGTCTTGACACCCTCATCAAATCCCTGTCATGGCGCGGCAGCAACATATCCTTTTCAACAATATCTGCTCCCTTCCCGCCAACAAGAACCTCTTCCTGCAAACCCTTGCCACCCACCGCGTGGATGCCTTCCTCCTCAATGAAACCTTCCTCCAACCCCACCACTCCATCCACACCTCACCCTATCTCCTCCACCGCTCCGATAATCCCCTCCCAATTGCGTGTGGCGGAGTTGCCATTGGTCACCACCACCAGATCCCCGTTCGGCTCCAACCTCTCCTTCCCGACCCCACCGAACACCTGCTCCTTAGTCTCTTCTTCCCCGGCCTTACCGTTACCTGCGCCACCATCTATGTCCGCCCTAACGCCCCTATTCCCTTCGACTTCCTCTCCCACACTGACCATACCTTCTCCTCCTACGTGATCGCCGCCGACCTCAACATCCATAGTCGTTCCGCCGCCCAGTTACGGCGGTGGCATCGGTTCCTCTCCTCCCTTCAAGGCGACCTCATCCCCATCCCCCAGCACACCCGTCCCAAATCCAACTCCACTCCTGATGTTACCCTCTCCTCCCCCAACCTCCTTGGCCGCATAACGGTGGATGTCCTGGAGCCTATTGGTAGCGACCATCTCCCTGTCCTCCTCACCATTTCAGACGGTCGTCGCCCCCGCCCCGACCCTCGTAATGACCCTCCCCCCAAGTACGTCCATGACTATTCCTGTGCCGCGTGGAATGCCTACTGGGATACCCTTTCCACCCAGGTCGATAGCCACACCTTCACCTACCACCACCCTGACGATGTCACCCATGCCGCCTCCTTTCTCCAGCAGACCTTGTCTGAGGCTGTGGAGGCCCACGTCCCTACTGTCGCCATCCACCCCCACCATCCTACCTTACCCCCACAGGCCGTCGTCCTCCTCCGTGAATCCCGTCGTCTCTACCGTGCCTTCCTCCGCACGCGTGACCCGGACACACTACGACGCCACCGGCAACTCCAGCGACACATTCGTAATTTGCTCGCGGCTAAGAAATGCCGGGACTGGCGGCAGACATGCACCCGTTTAAATGCTACCCTACCAATCAACTCGTCCAAGTTCTGGTCGGCCTTCCATCGCCTTACCGGAACTAAACCCTCCCCCTATTATCCTCTTCTCCATGATGATCACCCTTTCCCTGACACCCTTAGTAAGGCCAATCACTTTGCCTCCTACCTCTCCGATGTATTTTCCATCCTCTATGATCCCCAGTTCGATTACTCCCTATTCCCGGATATCCGTGATCAAACTGACACCTCTGTCCCTCCCCTCACTCCTGGTTTCCAGTACTTGGACAACACTGCACACACAGAACTCAATGCCCCTCTCATTACACGGCATCTCATTGCTACACTCTGCACAACCCAACGCAACACCGCTCCTGGTCACAATCGTGTCACCTACCGTCACCTTCGTGAAGCTCCTGTCTGTTTCCTCTCCACCCTGGCCATGCTCTACAATGTAGTCCTGTCCAACGGTTACTACCCCGACCTGTGGAAAACTTCCCGTATCCTCATGTTCCTTAAACCCGGCAAACCGCCGTCCACTGTCTCCTCCTACCGTCCCATCAGCCTTACCTCGGTCTTCAGCAAGGTCCTGTAATCTATCCTCACCCGATGCATCCACCTGCATCTCCGCCAGCACCGCCTCCTTCCCGTTACCCAGTGTGGCTTTCGGCCGTCCTTCTCCTCCGACGACCTTCTCCTTCACCTCACTCATCTCCTTTCCGAACAGCTTAATTCCCGTCGCTCCGCAATCTTTCTCTCCCTGGACCTCGAACGTGCTTATGACTGGGTATGGCATTCCGGTCTCCTCTTCAAGCTCCAAACCTTCGCCCTTCCCATTAACTACGTCCGTCTGATCGGCTCCTTTCTCTCCCGCTGTCCTTCCTATGTCACCGTCCATAACACAGATTCCTACACCTATTTCCCCTCTGCCCGTGTGCCCCAAGGCTCCGTCCTCTCCCCCCTTCTGTACCTCTTGTACACGGCGGACATGCCGCCGCCGTCAGCCCCCGTCCACCTTCTCCAGTTTGCCGATGACACCGCCATCCTTGCCCTTGCCCCCACCCTACAGCGCTCCCAACACCTTCTCCAATCCCTTCTTGACCGGTTCACCGCTTGTGCAACCAGTGGTTGCTCAAGGTCAATCCCTCCAAAACCCAGGCGATCATTGTAGGCAAAACCACCCCTTCCTTCTGCCTCCTTGATTTCTACATCACCATCTATGGCCATCCTATCGCCCTCACTCCCACCCTTAAGTACCTTGGCGTCACCCTCGACCGTCGCCTCTCCTGGACTCCCCACCTCCAGACAATCCAAGCCAAGGCACGCTCCCGAATCAGTCTCCTCAAACTCCTCTCCGGCCGTACGTGGGGTCTGGACCCCTTGACCATTGTCCACACCTATAAATTCCTCATCCGCCCTATCCTTTGTTATGCCCATCTGTCTTGGATCTCCGCCCCCACCCCCTACTTTTTACAAATCCCTCCAAATCCTTGAATGCCATGCTCTCCGCCTCACCTATCGCATCCGTCTCCCCTCCCCTACGCGGATCCTGTACGATCTGATCCCCTTCCCCCACCTCCTCCTTTTCCCTGAAAGGATACAGATCCTGTACACCTCCCGTAAACTCGATCCTCCTCACCCGCTCGTCTCCCCGATCCTCTCCCACCCCTGCCCGCTGCCGCGCCTGTATTCCCATGTCCCACCCAGTCTCCATCTCTCCACCCTCCTTAACCTCTCCCAAGGTGGCTTCCGCCAGCTCCCCCTCCATGATGATGTCCTCCTCCCCTCCATCTACCCCTCCTATCAACTTTGACCCTGCCCCACATCCCCACCTCCGGTGTCCTTTCCTTTAGGCACCCTTCCTCCCTTCTCTTCCCTTCCCTTCTCTTTCCTTTTCCCCCGTCCCCTCCCTCCACCCCTCTTCCCCTGCGCTTCCCCTCCCCCTTCCTCCCTCCCCCCTATGTCCCCTGCCTGTGGCATCTCTGCTCTCCCCTCTCGCTCTCCCACTCCCCTTCCTCCTCCTCCTCTCTTGGCAGGTCCCCGAACTCGCACACGCATAGTGAACATTCGCGCACCGGAGATCATCGCCATCAGTGTCTCGTGTGTGTGCACTTTGTTTTGTGTTTCGCGTTCTTCCGCAGTTACAACTCCAGTGTTCTCATGTGCCATCGCCGTCCTCCCTGTTCTGTGCGCCGTGTCAACAAGTGTTAGGGTTTTTATCGTCCACCGTGAACGGCTTCATGTTTATTGTTTTTTGTCTCTACCTTTTTTTGCCCGCCATTTTCATTGTATTGTCTATGTCGCCTCTTTGTCATATGATTGTACCACTTAAGGCTGAAGAGCGGCGTACTATGCTGCTGACAGCCCGCTTGTATGAGGTGCTAAAATTACAATAAAGAAAAAAAAATCCTTTTGATCCATCTAGAGCAGGGCCGACCAGAAATTCTGCATGCGTGCGGTGCTCCTGCACATGTGCAACTTCCAGGTCACAGCGTGCACGCCGCAGCCGTCAGCGTTCATGTAGTGCATGTTTCTACGCACAGATGTCGCATTATACACTTGCTGAGATACTCTGTACCGGCGAATTCTAGTGCTCTTTCCACAGCTTGCAAGCCAACCATGGGAAGGTATTTCGCGTATTAAACATTTAAAATACTGTCACAATCTACTCATTGAGACATCTAGTATTTAAGAAAGAGAGTACTTAGCGAATTCCGACGAACCTTAGTCATGATTTCAAATAACATTAAACCAATTCCAGGTTTCCTATAACTATATCTCGGTGCCCTCAGTTACACCCACATAATTTCTGTCTCACTGACCTCTGAACAGAATGACAACCGCAGACCTCTCGATGATGATCTGTACCATTATTGCTATATCTTTCATAAGTTCTGTCTGAAAGCTGCATAATAACCGACAATTAGATGAATGTAATGTTTTATCGACTTCAGCTGAGCGTAGCCCTTCACACATTTAAAAAAAAGACCCTAAATGTAAGTATACAACAATCGGTTTAATGACCAACTTTCCTGATAATAATGTAACATGGAGCAGCATGAGGGAATAATGCACAGTTAGTAAACAATAATTTTTAGTTATGAAAGGAATAAATCCAAACAAGTTTATCACTGGTCATGAGAAATGATATAGTTAATATCGGGCACAAAAGCATGGCTCATTGACAAACGCAAGCAGTTGCGGGAGATTTTCATCACTGATGCTTGATCGAAACGACTGAGAACATAGATCTTCCGTTCTTTGCTTTTTCACAGTATCTGCCATTTCTCAGTACTTCACTGTTAAAGTTACGGTCACCAGGGGTAAACGAGACTGGGTATGTTGCGCTCTTGCTCGTACCACATAAACAGGAAAGAGGAGACATCCGCGGTTCATTTAGGACACATGTCTAATAACAGATGTCGCTGTCGCTCGCTGTCGCACACGTGCGCACATGTGCAGCACTTCCGCACATCTGCACACTGTGCATCGTTTGGCCAGCCCTGATCTAGAGGGTTGGATCCCCTCCTTCGAAAGCGTCAGATTGCAAAGCCTGGGCTACTCTCAGGGTGGAATCTCCGTCTTCGAAGATTGTGTCTGTCTGTCTGTCTGCCCGCCCGCCCGCCCGCCCGCCCGCCGCTTGCTGCTGCAGCTGTTTGTCCGTCCCACTGCTTGCTCGCTGTCCATCGCCGTCGCCGCCGCTGCCGCCGCCGCCGCTGCTGCCTGCTGCCCGTCTGTCTGTCCGTCGCCGTTCGTCTGCAATGAGTACTCCCACCTTCACTGTCACCTACACCTCCCCCTCCCCCTCTCCCACAGTCACTTCCGGGAGTGCTGCCCCTGGCCTCCCTCCTTACAGCTCCCCTCCCCTTCCCCCACTTACCCATACCCCTATCTCCTCTCCTGCTGTATACCCACACCTCTACACCCTTCCTCCAGCCTCTACACCCTCAACAGCTCCCACTACTACCCTCGCCCTCACGTACGCTTCTGTGCCGCCTCTGCTGCCACCCCTTAGGTGGTCGGCTTCCCCTCTCTCACCCACCCCATCACTTCGTCATCTGCATCTCCCGCACGCATCACGTCGCGCCGAGCCACCATCCCCACCACTGAACCGGCTGCTTCTCCTGGTCCCTCCACTACGCCACAGGGATCTGCCACCCGCCACCTCCCTCTCCTCCTCGTCCCTCTCCCCTCCTCCCAGTCTCCAGTCTCCAAAAAACCCCAAAAGCGCGTCATTAACGACTCTGCCCCACCACTTCCCACAAAAAGTCAACACCACCTCCCCCTCCCCCTGCCGTGTCCATGGACACCACTCCTCCTCCTGCCACCCATACCTCGGCCCCCACCCTCCACACCTTTGTCCTGTCAACTCCCGATCCTAAGTTCCTCGGCGCTCGTACCCTCACCATGGAGATACGAAAGTACTTACCTGGTGCTCCCATCTTCCAACTCATTCCCTGTAGGGACTCAGTCCTTATCAAGTCCCCGTCCCCATCCTTCACACAGACCTCCTGCAAAAACTCCCACGAGTTATGTTTGGCCCCCACACCTCTCTGACACCCTTCCTTTCCGCATTCACTCCTCGTCAGCCCCAGCCTCACTGTCGCCGCCCCCCCCCCCCCCCACCTACACCACTGTGATCACCGAGCTCAGCCCGGTGATCATGGAGGATGAAGTGTTGTCAGAACTGAACTCCCACACAGACTTGGAAATCCGCTCTGCCCACCGTATCCACAATGCCTCTCGTCCCACCTATCTCATGCAGATGTTCTCTGAGTCTGCCCCATCCATTGACCATCTCCGCACCCAGGATGCCCTGATATACCACCGTCGCCACCCTGTCGAATCCTCCAAATCTCCTCCCCAATCCTACTGCTGCCAGCGATGCCTTATGTACAATGACTGCCTGACTCCCAACTGCAAAATTCCCTCCACCTGTCCCCATTGCAAGGCCTCCCACTTTCTTAAGAACTGCCCCAACCTCGCTGCTCCTCCTTCCTGTAATACCTGCAATGGCCCCCATCCCACCTACTCCCACAAGTGTAAAGCTAAACCCCCTCCAGCCACCCCTGAGCTTACAGGCCCAGTTCATCCTGTCGATCCCCCTGTCCATCCCTACAATTCCCTCCGTCCTCCCCTCACAGCCGAGGACATCATCCGGTTCCTTACCGTTGTACTCCAAAACATTCACCCGTTTCAGCGCCCCCACACTTAACAAATCTCCCTTGCCGCCTGCTCCGTTTTCCACCTGAACACCTTCGCCACTTACTCCCACAACCAAGCTCACATCACCTTCACCTGCTTTGACACCCTAGTTTAAGTCTCTTCCCTTCCCTCTCTTCCCCCCCTCCTTCCCGCCATGGCGCGTCACGAGTATCGCATCCTCTTCCAGAACATTCGCTCCTTCCACTCCAACAATGCCTCTGGTTCCACCTACCTCATGTGGGTGTTCTCTGAGTCCGCCCCATCCATTGACCATCTCCTCACCCAGGGTGCCCTGATATACCACCGTCGCCACCCTGTCGAATCCTCCAAATCCCCTCCCCAATCCTACTGCTGCCACCTTATCCTCGGTGCAAACGCAACACGGCTCCTGGACACGACTGTGTCACCTACTGTCACCTTCGAGAAAGCCCCTATTCCTTCCTGACTGTCCTCGCCCATCTCTATAATGTCATCCTCTCTACTGGCTTCTACCCTGACCTGTGGAAGACCTCCCACGTCCTCTTATTCCTCAAACCCAACAAACGCCCTTCTGCCACCTCTCCCTATCGTCCCATCTGCCTCACCTCTGTCTTCAGTAAGGTCCTTGAATCCATCCTCTCCTACCGTATCCATCAGCACCTTGCTCAACACCACCTCCTCCTCCTTACCCAGTGTGGCTTCCGACCCTCCTTCTCTGCTGAAGACCAACTCCTCAACCTTGTTCACCTTCTGTCCCTCCAGCTCAACTCCCGTCGCTCCACCATTTTTGTTTCCCTTGACCTCCAAAATGCCTATGACCATATGTGGCATCCTGGCCTCCTCTTTAAACTCCAAACCTATGCCCCGCCTATCAATTATGTCCATCTGGTCACTTCCTTCCTCTTGCACCGTCCTTCCTATGTCACCCTCCACAACACCGACTCCCATATCTTTTATCCCACGGCTGGTGTCCCCCAGGGTTCTGTCCTCTCCCCTCTCCTTTAGCTCTTGTATACAGCTGATATGCCCAAGCCACCCCCACCAGTCCACATTCTCCAGTATGCTGATGACACCGTCTTCCTGGCTCTCTATCCTACCCTTCAACGGACTCAACGTACCCTCCAAACCCACATTAACCAGTTCACCACTTGGTGTAACCAGTGGTTCCTCAGTCTCAACCCCTCCAAAACCCAGGCAATCATCATAGGCCGCACCACTCGCTCCTTTCGCCTCCATGATTTCTACCTCACCCTTTATGGTTGTCCCATCCAGCTCACCCCCACCCTGAAATACCTTGGCCTCACCCTTGACCAACACCTCATCTGGACTCCTCATCTCCAGACCGTCCAGCAGAAAGCCCATTCCCGCCTCCGCCTTCTGAAACTCCTGTCTGGCCGGACATGGGGATTGCATTCTTCTACCATCCTCCACACCTACAAATCCCTCATCCGTCCTATCCTCTGTTATGCCAGCGTTGCCTGGATCTCCACCCCCACCTGCTTTTACAAGGCCCTCCAAATCCTTGAACACCACACGTTCCGCCTTGCCTTCCGTATCTGCCTTCCTTCCCCCACACGGCTCCTGTATGAACTGATCCCCTTCCCCCACCTCCTCCTGTTCCTCCAACATCTCCGCAACCTTTACATTCTCTGCAGGCTTGATGCCCCCCACCCTCTGGTTTCCTCCTTCCTCTCCACCCCCCCCCCCACCCGTTGCTGCGCTCTTATCGCTGTATCCCTCCCTCTCTCCACCTCCACACCCTCCATCTCCTTCATCAGGGCAATTTCCAACGCCTCCCCCTCCTGGATGACGAACTTCACCCTGACATCTACCCTTCTTTCCAACTATAACCTGGCTTTGTTGCCCCCCCCCTCCCTAGGGCCCCCTTTTTCCTCTTCCCTCCTTCTCCCAGAGCGGATTTTCCTCTTTCCCCCCCTCCCCTGAGACCCTGCACCCCATACTTGCCTCTTTCCTTCCCCCATCCCTCCCTAACTGGCCCTTTTCAGCACGCTCCCCGCTCATCTCCCCCATCTCTTCCCTTCCCTCCCATCTTCCGGTCTCCGTCCTCTCCTTGCGCCTGGCAGATCCTCTGTTTTGATCATCGTCAGTGTGCCACATCAGTGTTGTGTTTAGTGCTGTTTCTCCTGTGCATCAAGAGGTGTGCTTTTGATTGTGTCCTGCCTTGAGGTTCGCCGTCAGTGTTTGTTATGTGCTATGCCATCCGTCGATATCTTTTATGCACCAGTGCCTTGTGTTCTTTTAATTGTCGCAGTATGTGGCTTTTTGTGTGTGCTACTTTTCAACAGTTTTAACAGTTTCTTATCTCCATTTTACGGTCACCCCGTTTTTTGTCTGTTGCCTTCCATGATGTTCCCCCTTTTTTATATCTATGTTCACCATATCCTCTACTTTGTTATTGTTACATGTCTTCTATTGTTTGTTCTATGTCTTTCGGCTGAAGAGCAGCGCATATGCTGCTGCCACCCCGCCCCGATGGGGAATTGAAATACAATAAAGAAAAAAAAATCCTTTTGTTCGTTGGAGATCAAAACCTCTCAAGTCTCGAATGGCTCCCTCGGAATAATCAGAGCTGTGGCAGTCCTGCAAGTATTAGGTTAGCGCATGAGTTCGTAGCGTTCTACCGTAAGTGTAATAAACACAAGAGATACACATAATAGAGACCTCAATTAATAATAATATATCCTCCTTCCCTACTTACAGCAATCTGCCAACGCTGGGGTAACTTTTCGTTTCGGCTACTGTAGACAACTCGTTGTTTTGAGCCGAAGAACTCGAGCTTTGTTTGGAGCGCTTTTTCATCCGGATTAGAAGTTTTCTTGAACGCTGTTCGACAGAGAGCGGAAAAGGTGACGCTCTGAGGGCGCGGGACAAGGGGAATAAGATTTGTGCAGAATGACATCCAAACATAGCTGCTGTAGTCTTTCTCGTGTGTCTAACAGAATTCAGGAGGACGTTTTCGTGAAGTAGCATCGCTTCAAACAGTCTTCCTGGTTATTGTTCCTCGACTGCGTCAACAAAACGTCTCAGTTGGTGACAGTGACTATCAGTAGCGATGATTACACCTAGGGGAAGATGTTATTAGTACACCACACTGTCGCTGTTCCTTCAGAAGCATTACATTATCTTTTAAGGATGCTCGCAGGTCTTTGTACTGGGAGTAGCTGCTTTGTTTCGGATCAATCGTTTCTTTCATTTCCCTATGCTAACAAAAAGACACCACTTATGGTCACCAGTAATGATGAAGGGTGGGAGTGGTCGGTGTTGTTCATATGGCTCTGAGCACTACTGGACTTAACATCCGAGGTCATCAGTCCCCTGGAACTTAGAACTACTTAAACGTAAGTAACCAAAGGATATCACGCACATCCACACCCGAGGCAGGATTCGAACCTGCGACCGTAGCAGCAGCGCGGTTCCGGACTGTAGCGCCTAGAACGGCTCGGCCACGGTGTTGTTCACGAACCGATTTATGATGAGCGAGCAGAGATGCACATACGGCCACATGCTGATTTTTATGATTTTGCTTAGAGCATGCGGTACCCACGCAACCGATTTTTGGAGCTTCTCCACTGCATGCTAATACACCACGACGGTGTAATGATTACAGTTCATCACAGCTGGCAGTTCTCGAGTACTCTGACGTAGATCATTGTAGATTAATGAGTGTTCCTGAACGTGGAGAGTCACTTACGTCAAAATATCCTCCTCATAATTAGAAAACTATTTTATTGCCGTGCCGCGCACTTGGCACTCCATTTTCTAGTGTCCTCGGCTCCATTCACTGTCTCCGAATGAGAAAATGACAATATGTGAACTGAGATAGCAATAGTGAACTACAAATGTACTTGACAGTCGATAAATGAAACCGTAGCAAACGGATTACCAACACGGAAAACAAAGACGCTACGAATTTATTCACCAGCCTAACAGATAGCACTGTAATTCCGTGGAACACAAAAGCTAAGTGATGGTTCGACTGCAGCATAAGCTTAGGGCAAAGCCAGGAAGATTATTTCGACTAGGACCGCTGCACATAATGCTCATCCGGTGTTAAAAATGTGAAGCATATAAGCGCGCGCCACATTCGGCACGACTCTTGCTCGGGCTGTAAAATGCAGCGCGGCGCGCAGGCACGGCGGGCCGTGTTCCGGCGGGCCGCGGCTGCGGCTGCGCCAGTCCCTCTAGCGCCGGCCGCCGGCGCTGCTTTAGCATAAGCTGACCATTACTCCTCATTGCGGATAAAGCCGGAAAGTCGCGGTGGCGCGCCAGATCCAGTGCCCTGGTCTGCTCTGCGCCGCGTCCGGTGAGTTAGTCCAGCCAGCGCAGGCAGCCGGGACCTGGGCTTACGCCGATTTACGACGGGCCTTCCCTCCCCTTCCCTTCCCTTCGCTGCTGCCGCTAAATACAAACGACTGCGGCCGCTCTTCCCTCCGAGTTTCTGCTGTTTCAGTTCCAGTTCCAGCAGCGTACGGGAGCCTTGATCGGATCTCATAAGGACGCAAGCCAACGGACCAAAAGCTACAGAGCTCTTCGGGTGAACAGCATGCGGGATGCGACTGAAACGTTACAAATTATTGGACAATTTCGTTACGCTATATCCCCACCAATATTGATCTTGCCCCTTACAAATGTAATGTGATTCTAATTCTGAATAATACTCGCTTAAAACACAGATAATATCATAATTCGACAAAGCTTAATCTCTAAGCGAGTTTTATGATTAAGGCACAGAAGAAAAGGCGTATGACTCTCCTCATTTTGCGTCCTTAGCCGTCAATGGATGGGACTGGCACTGAATAACACATTCCTGCTTTATTTCAACGCTGTTCATTGCTTGAAGCTGAGAACTCGACAACACGCCAGTGCACGGCTGTTTTCCCACGTACCTGTTATTTTATGTTATGTTATGTTAACCGGGGACCTAGAAACGACGGAGAGTCTCCGTCCCCTCCACAGCCACAATGGTCCGCAACCCCACGACGACTATCGCAGTCCACTTCACTCCTCCGCCGCCCCACACCGAACCCATGGTTATTGTGCGGTTCAGCCCCCGGTGGCCCCCTAGGGAACGTCTCACATCAGACGAGTGTAGCCCCTATGTTTACGTGGTAGAGTAATGGAGGTGTACGCTTACGTGGAGAACTTGCTTCCGCAGCAATCGCCGACATAGTGTAGCTGAGGCGGAATAAGGGGAACCATCCCGCATTTACCGAGGCAGAAGGAAAATCGCCTAAAATCCATCCATAGACTGGCCGGCTCACCGGACCTCGACACCGCCGGGCGGATTCGTGCCGGGGACCAGGCGCTCCTTCCCGCCCGGAAAGCCCTGCGTTAGACCGCACGGCCAACCGCGCGGGCCTCACGTACCCGTTACCGACGGGCTAACTCAGCATATAGAAAAGTCAAAACAACTTTCGACGAAGTTGAAAGTAAGGGTGGTAACATTAAGAGTGCAACGGAATTTCCACTGTTAAATGTAAACGAGTGAGCGGATAGGTGGAAGGAGTACATTGAACGCATCTATGAGCGGGAAGACTTATCGATGAACTGATAGAAGAAGAAACGTGAGTCGATAAAAGAAGAGAAAATGAATCTACTATTAGCATCAGACTGGTTTGATGCAGCTCTCCATGCTACTCTATCCTATGCAAGCTTCTTCATCTCCCAGTACCGACTGCAACCTACATCCTTCTGAATCTGCTTAGTGTATTCATCTCTTGGTCTCCCTCTACGATTTTTACCCTCCACGCTGCCCTCCAATACTAAATTGGTGATCCCTTGATGCCTCAGAACATGTGCTACCAACCGATCCCTTCTTCTGGTCAAATTGTGCCACAAACTTCTCTTCTCCCCAATCCTATTCAATACTTCCTCATTAGTTATGTGATCTACCCACCTATTCTTCAGCATTCTTCTGTAGCACCACATTTCGAAATCTTCTATTCTCCTCTTGTCCAAACTATTTATCGTCCATGTTTCACTTCCATACATGGCTACACTCCATACCAATACTTTCAGAAATGACTTCCTGACACTTAAATCTATCCTCGATGTTAACAAATTTCTCTTCTTCAGAAACGCTTTCCTTGCCATTGCCAGTATACATTGTATATCCTCTCTACTTCGACCATCATCAGTTATTTTGCTCCCCAAATAGCAAAACCCCTTTACTACTTTAAGTGTCTCATTTCTTAATCTAATTCCCTCAGCATCACCCGACTTAATCCGACTACATTCCATTATCCTCGTTTTACTTTTGTTGATGTTCATCTTATATCCTCCTTTCAAGACGCTGTCCATTCCGTTCAACTGCTCTTCCAAGTCCTTTGCTGTCTCTGACAGAATTACAATGTCATCGGCGAACCTCAAAGTTTTTATTTCTTCTCCATGGATTTTAATACCTACTGCGAACTTTTCTTTTGTTTCCTTTACTGTTTGCTCAATATACAGATCGAATAAAATCGGGGAGAGGCTACAACCCTGTCTTACTCCCTTCCCAACCACTGCTTCCCTTTCATGTCCCTCGACTCTTATAACTGCCATCTGGTTTCTGTACAAATTGTAAATAGCCTTTCGATCCCTGTATTTTACCCCTGCCACCTTTAGAATTTCGAAGAGAGTATTCTAGTCAACATTGTCAAAAGCTTTCTCTATGTCTACAAGTGCTATAAACGTAGGTTTGCCTTTCCTTATTCTTTCGTCTAAGATAGGTCTTAAGGTCAGTATTGCCTCACGCGTTCCAGTATTTCTACGGAATCCAAACTGATCTTCCCCGAGGTCGGCTTCTACTAGTTTTTCCATTCGTATGTAAAGAATTCGTGTTAGTATTTCGCAGCTGTGGCTTATTAAATTGATTGTTCGGTAATTTTCACGTTTGTCAACACCTGCTTTCTTTGGGATTGGAATTATTATATTCTTCTTGAAGTCTGAGGGTATTTCGTCTGTTTCATACATCTTGCTCACCAGATGGTAGACTTTTGTCAGGACTGGCTCTCCCGAGGCCGTCAGTCGTTCCCATGGAATGTTGTCTACTCCGGGGTCCTTGTTTCGACTCAGGTCTTTCAGTGCTCTGTCAAACTCTTCTGAGAACATAAGCAAAAAAAAAAAAAAAAAAAAAAGTTACCTTTCATTGTAGTGCTCGCACTGGTTTAACTCCTTCACTAGAGCAAGTAATCGCTGCTTCCGTAATGGTAGACTTCTTCCTAATTAGTATCGTTCTTGAAACGTCTGCCGCCCAGTATGATAGTACTTCACGGGGATAGTAATCATTACTGAGTTGCTTGTCGGGTTCGTAAAATGAATGGATCGTGTCAGTTCGAAAATCGTAACTAATTTCACGACAGATTGAAACTGTTTGCAGAACTTGAACATGGAATCTTCTCAGTAAGGAACAGCGCTAGCCTTTTTCTTTCTCCAGGGGTACCAATCCAGTCAGATGGTCAGGAGAGTTTATGTGGACGTTAGAAAGAAAAAGGGGACAACTATCAGATTTGAGCTGCCAGAGTAAGTTGCGAGCCGTGCCTGTATATCTCAGCCGCTAAGGGCGTTGCACGCCATTGACTAGATTCAAAGTTAAGAGTCTCGGCTCGATACATGATTTCAATGTCGGAAAGTTTCAGGCACGATTACCTCCAGTTTGCAGAAGGACAATATCTGCATCTTCGTATAATCAACACCCGTACTGAATTGGTTCGTAAGCTAGATCAAGATATTCTACAGAAATTTGTTACTGAAAGAAATGAAGATTAAAGTTTAACGTCCCGTTGTCAAAGCGATAGTTAACGACGGAGCACAAATTGGGATTGTGGAAGGTTAAAATGGTTAAAATGGCTCTGAGCACTAAGGAAGGGTGTAGAAGGACATCCTACGTGTTATTTCAAAGAAACCTCTAACCGATTTAGGGGAACCACGGAAAAACTAAATGTCATTAGCTGTATGAAGACACGAAATGCCATCCCTCTGCTCTTACCAATGGGCAACCTCCATATACATCGGTATTTGGAATGCCGTATATAAATCTTCACGAAAGTTGTGACTGTTCATCTTCTAGCAATAGCCAGTAAAGATTTTGTTTGCCATATTTAAGACCTAGAACTATTTTAGAAGCAAAAGAATAGAGGAAAAAAGAAAAAGAGAGGATGATCACGGTTTTAAAGCCCCTTCGGTGACAGTCATTTTTGGAATTTTTTGATAAGGTCTTATGGGACCAAACTGCTGAGGACATCTGTCCCTAAGCTTACGCACTACTTAATCTAACTTAAAGTAACTTACGCTAAGGACAACACACACACCCATGTCCGAAGCAGGACTCGAACCTCCGACGGGGTGGGGGAGTGGGGGGGGGGGGGGGGGACGCCCGTGACAAGGCGCCTAAGACCGCGCGGCTACCACGCTCGGCCCGATGAGAGTCAGCAGAGACAATTTCACCTCAGCATCTAGGTAAGTGATTTGCAAAAAAAAAATGGGGAAAGCTGACTGGGTATATGAGCGGCAGTCCTCTTTGGTAAGCAACAACCGCGTCAGGCTGCCTGTGGTAGGAAGGACAGGGCCAAAGGGAGATTGAACATCATTTGTGATGTGAACTTTATTTTAACAGAACACACTGTATTATATTTTTAACCACATGCTGGAAGAATATCTCCAGTCGTATTGACTACTAATAAACAAATTATTTACAAATATAAAACTGTACGAGACTGATTAATAACAAACAGATCAAATACAATAACAAAAGTTGTAGCGGAATAATAAAAGAGCTAAGAATTCTTTCTCGAAAGAAAATTTAAGATTTACAGTCCAAAGTCGATGTGTACTCCCCAAATGAGAAACATGTGAGAAAATTACTTTACTGCTGGATAGCGGAGGTGCATAAGGCACAGAAGGCAAATAACTAAACAAAATGGATGTTAAATATTCTGTCCTGAATAGCATAAATTTTCAGTGAGAACGGATATCAAATATTCTAGTGTTTGGCCAGTTCAAAAACTAACAGTGAATACAAGAGGAAAATTAATAACCATTCAGCTGGCTGAGCCAGACCTGCATAAATTATTTAAGTGTATAAATCTAGTAATTACTCAATCGGCAACTTAGCCCGTTAACACTTCAACGATTTACACTAGATAAAAGTAAAAGAAAGCTAAAAGGAGAACCGCAGTAGGCGCGCAGTGATTAAGACACAAACAAATTCATCGACGTGCTATACAGCTCTGTCTTGGCAAGGCTAAGTGGGGTCGGAAAGAATAACTGGTGCAAGACCACCTGCACCCAACTGGGCGTTCAGTCGAGCGCAGAGTTGGCTCCGCTTTCGGACGCGGAGCCTACTCTATCGGCCACACATATTTCGCCAAAGTTTCACCAATAGAAACACAAATGGAGGCCTAATTAACAGATAAACAGAAAATTAAGTGCAGGAATTGGGTCTGGCCTTTACTACAGACCGAACGCCAACGCACGACTGTGAAAATTACAGCAATAACAGAAACAAGTAAATATTTTTTCAATGAGTTAACGAACTCAAATAAATAAAACTTGTAAGGGGGCCAAAATCTAAACACAGTTCCTAATGTAGTTACCGATCACGAAGTTCGACTACCAACCAAACTCGAAGCACATGGGCGTGTGGTAAACAAGTAAACGCCACGTGGGACGGAGCACTAAACCCCAAGCAAACGCTTTCGGTTGGCTATGGAATCCCTGACTACAGCCTTTTCAATAACATTACAGTAATATACAAGACAGTAACAAGAAACGCAAAATAAAGTCCTCACTGAGAGAGACTTAATACTTACGGTTAGGAGGCCTCTCTTACAAGCAAAAGAAGCAGAGTCATACCTCGTAGACTCGTCGTCGTCGTCGTCGTCTGATACTCGTATCCGAGTTTTCATTTCTCTCCTGAGATTTCCTTTGTCACGGTTCAGGCGTGGAAGTGTCGTTGATGGCTTAGCAATCCAATCCTAGCGTGGAACAGGCGGCCACAGACATTACAGCTGATGGAAGGTGGAGGACGTGGCTGAGCCTGGAGGAGTTTACGTCTCTGGCGTTTGTCATTCTCCATTTTTCGACGTTCCAGCTCAAAGTTTTGAAGAGCATTTGAGGTAACTGAGCGCCAGCGACTTCGGTCTTCTGCTATTGTGGACCAGTTACTCGGATCGATGTTCAAGTTTTTCAGATTTTTCTTGTACTGATCCTTATAACGTTTGAGAGGGGCACCTCGTGGCCTTTTACCTGTGCTCACTTCGCTGTACAGCATTTGGCGTGGAAGTCTGTCATTTTTCATCCGCTGGACATGTCCGACCCATCTGAGTTGATGCCCAATGACAAGAGCTTCCATGCTATGCATTTTTGCTTTCTCTAGAACAGCCGTGTTGGATATGAAGTCATCCCATTTCAGGTTCATGATATACCTTAGCTTCTGTTGGTTGAAGCGTTCTAGTTTCTTCAGATCGCAGCGATATAACGTCCAGGTTTCGCAACCATATAGCAGGGTGGAAATGACTACAGCTTTGTACACCATCAGTTTGGTGTACAGTGTTAGGTCTTTATTCAGGAAGACACGCTTTGTAAGACGACCAAATGCTGCATGTGCAGCACGTAATCTATTCTCCACATCTTTTCCAGATGAGCAGTTGGATGACAGTATGCTTCCCAGATAGAGGAAATGGTCCACTTGTTCCAAGAGTGTATCATAGATGGATATGCTGAAGTCAGGAACGGAGGAGCCAGGAGTTGGCTGCGCCATCACCTTTGTCTTTGGAATATTGATGGAGAGACCAAATCGTTCGTACGCCCTGCTGAAGGAATCAACTGACAGCTGCAACTCTGCAGGTGAATGAGCTGGAGAGGCGTTGTCATCAGCATACTGCAGCTCTGTCACACGAGTGGTACTGGTGAACCTTTTTGAATGGAGTCTGGACTGGTTGAATAATCCTCCATCAAACCTGTACTTTAGTTCTATTCCTGCATTGTTTACGGTTGTCTCGTAAAGCATAGCTGCCAGATACAATGCAAATAATGTAGGTGCAAGAACGCATCCTTGTTTAAGCCCACTTGTTATTGGGAATTCACCAGTCATTTCATTCTGGCAGAGGACCTGTCCAGTCATATCAACGTGGAGAGCTTCAATCAGGTCAACAAAATGTTCAGGGCAGCCGAAGCGTTTTAAGACCATCCACGTGGCTTCTCTGGGAACTGTATCAAAGGCCTTTTCTAGATCGTAGAAAACAAGTAGTAAAGGCTTTTGCTGTTCTCTGCACCTCTCCTGTAGTTGTCGTGCACAGAAGATCATGTCAATTGTCCCTCTTGAAGGTCGAAACCCGTATTGAGACTCAGGTAGTATAGTCTCTGAAAGAGTCTGGAGGCGATTTAAAAGGATTCTTGCAAAAATTTTTCCAGTGACAGAGAGTAGAGATATTCCCCGGTAGTTACCACAGACGCTTCTGTCGCCCTTTTTGAAGATGGTGACAATTGTGGAGTTCTTCAAGTCAGCTGGTACCTTGCGGGTTTCCCACATTAATATAATAAGTGAGAAGAGTCTAGTTTTTAGAGGCAAGCCGCCACCCTCAATAAGCTCCATCGGGATGCTGTCAGGTCCAGGAGCCTTCCCAGGTTTCACACTCTTGAGTGCCTTGCAAAATTCTTGAAAAGTTGGAGGATCAGCCAGCCAGGGTTTTGGAGGGTGCTGTGGGACATTTTTGAGAAAATCTCCAGCGGCAGTAGAAGGGCTGTTTAACAGTTAGCTGAAGTGCTCTTTCCAACGATTTAAGATGTCCTGACTTTCAGTAAGAATGGTGGAGTTGTCAGCAGCTTTCAGTGCTCCTGATGAGGAGCGGATAGGTCCATACAGCTCTTTAATTCCAGCGTAAAAGCCACGCAGGTTCCTTGCATCAGAAAGATTTTGGAGTTCTGTGGCTTTCTGTTGCCACCATTTGTTCTTGATTACTCGTATTTCACTTTGACATTTCTGCTTGAGTTCTTGAAAGTGTGCTTTCTTTTCTGCGCAGGATGGATCTTGAGCAAGGGATAGGTAAGCATCCCGCTTTGTATTGATGATGGCTTGGATTTCTCCGTGGTTGTCATCAAACCAGTCACTTCTTTTCCGTGCACTACAACCAACAACATTCTCAGCAGTTTCTTTGATGATGTTCTTTAATGTGGTCCATTCTTGTTCGACGTCATCTGTGGTTGCTGGAGCTTTGTTAAGTTGTTCAGACAGTATGTCTTGGAAGTGTGAGCGAACGTTTTTGTTGTTCAGGTTGCTTATGTTGAATTTTCTGCGTGGTGGGTTTGAAAAGTGGGATCGTGGCTGGCGATACTTTGGTACTCTCAAACGGCTGACTAAAAGTCTATGGTCCGTCCAGCACTCATCGATGTTTAGTGCTGCTTTTGTGATGAGAATGTCTTTCTTGTCACGCTGTCGCGTAATAACGTAGTCTATAAGATGCCAATGTTTGGAGCGTGGGTGCATCCATGTGGTCTTATAGCGGTTACGCAAACGGAATTGGGTATTGGAGATGAAAAGCTCGTGCTCAGCACATAGACCAAGAAGTAGCAACCCATTTGCATTGCAGTTTCCCACCCCTTGTTTACGCATGACATCTCTCCAAAAACGGTTGTCCCTTCCCACTCTGGCATTGAAATCACCAAGTAAAATTAATTTATCTTGAATGGGTATTTTAGAGAGAGTACTGTTCAGTTGGTGGTAGAACTGATTCTTTGTACCTCACTAATGTGTCCCTCACATGAGAGTCTTCTCTCACTCAAGGCAGCTATGTCTATATCTTGACGGGCTAGTTCTTGGGTGATAAGAGCGGTTCTTCTCTCTGGTCTGTAATTGTTCACGTCCAGGAGGGTCCTGACATTCCATGTCCCTATTGTCATAATCATTTCATTCTTCTTTTGTTTACGTCCGCAGTATAAGGAGTGACCTACTGGGTGCGGATTCCCAGCCCGGTTCAAGTGTGACTTCCGGTGTTTAGCCCACATTTTCTAGGGCCTTCCCCATTCAGGGTGGGCAGCGGTCATCCTAAATAGGCCTGCCCAGTCGCAGATGCAGGACCGGATTCCCGAGTAGTCACACGGGTTCTCAGGAAGGCGACCATCACACACCTGCCGCCAGTGTGCAGGTCCAGACTAGTAGCTTCCAGCCTCACTCGGAGCCTGCTACCATCGTCCTTATCCCATCGCCATTGGTCTTTAGAGAAAATGACAGGAGAAATTGCCATTTGCGTGAATTTCTTTAAGGTGGATTACAGCTTGCGAGGAAGTGACCCACACACTATAATTCTGGAACAATTCATCACGGCACATATGTATGTGACATGTGGCTTCAGGTACCAGAACTGCAACGAACTGCCGCGAGCTCAATGATGGCTGAGCGGCGCCTTTACAGCCAGTTCGTCTGGCATGACCTCTTCTGCCTCCACGATCTTTGAGAACCTGGGACATAAGATTGTTCTTCCGCTCGCTTCGCCGTTGGGTCGAAGGGTAGATAATAGATACTAGAGAGGAAAGTGTAAGAAAAGTGTAAGACACCCTTGGGCCTCGGAAACCTAACACCGTTGGGGTCGAAGAAACCAAGAGTTGGCCGAGGGGGGCCGGATAGGAAAGGAAACAGGAGAAGCCTGACACAAGTAAGTGGAAGTAATGCCAGGCTTAGCTAAGGGCCCGTGTGGTTGCCACCCACATACTCCCAAGACGGGAGCCCCCTGCGGCCTCATAGACTAAACACCCAATAAAACAATAGATGAAACTGCGCGCTCCAGTAATAGTGCACGCCGGATGTGGCATATGAAATGGATCCAATTAATATTCAATATATAAATGCTGCCACAAATCGGACGCCTTACAGCGGGCAGCTAAAGAATTGAGACCAAACTTGGAAAACAACACTCAAATTGAAGCATTATACAAGGAAACAATTTCACTAGATTTATAGGAGTGCACAGGCAACTTTACAGCCTATAGACAGAAGCGGGATCAATAATCAGAAGTCTGATATGCAACCGCACGTGAACTTCGAACAAACAACCAGGAAAATGCCCAACTATACAGTCGCAGTACTGGTACAGAAAATGACAGTTATAGCTATGGTTATACCAAGGCTCGGCTCTCACGCGTCCGATAAACCAAATCTAAAGCTCACCAGACATACACGTACAACGATCCAGGGAAGGACAGCGTGGATCCGACACACAACGGTAACACAGCGGCGGTGCCGTCTGAATCCAAGTTCGGTCGGTCGCTGAAGCACACAAGACTCACCTTCCCTCGGTACTCACCCAACATGTCCAAAGGTTTTGCAGCCGGCAGCAGCCGAGGTAATAATGGTTCGCGATACGGCGTCCCGCCTGAGTGTCACTTCCTGGTTTCGCCGCTATGCTCAGAGCCGGCAGCCGAACTTGTACCATTGCACCAGCGATCAACTGCCGGCACACTACTCGCCTCGGCGTCACATTCTAACTCAGCCGCTTCACCCCGAGCGAACCGTTTCTTCTTCTCGGTATCACTATCACTACCCTCGCCTCCGATATCCAGGAGAATAACGCCCTCCTAACGCGAAGATTTGTACTGAGATCGTGACGCGACGATAATTGGGAGAGGGTTCACTGTTCTTTACCACTCGTCAAGCTCACTTAGTGATTGGGGCACGGGAAGGATGTAACGCGCTGAACGAGCCAGTATGGAACTGTTGCAAATTGGTATGCAAATTAACTAAATTCATCAATTAATTGCTCCCTCCCAGATGATGTCATGTGTCTTTCTCAACTTGCACGTGGGTCCCCGCATCCTGCCCCCTCCAACCCCTTCCCATGTATCTCCCATACCTACTCTATTGGTAGGAGTCTCGAATTTTGGGAAGAATTTCAAATTTTGGAGGCAATTACGAGTTTTCACTGTACAGTTCAAATGTCATTGCAGAGGACGTAATATTAAAGGAAACTGTTGATGGAAATCCTTTATAAAATGGGGATAGCTGTTGAAATTGGAAAAGAAAACAATTTAGAAGACAGGAAACCGTAGAATTATGCTTTGAGAAGGACATAATTTGCATCTCATATGACAGATTTTCTTGTTTAATTTCCGATCACTGATCGCTTCATACACTGCGATCGTGATGTCGTTAAGACGCTCCACGGTGTGCTGCCGGGTGTGACTTCACTACAAGTGTGCCAGCTAGGGTTAACCCCCTTTATACATCACGCCTCCTCATGTGACCTTGAATGGTGGGGGGGAACTCTATTATCACCCAGCAGGCCGCTTTCATGATGGCTCCTGCGGCTTCCTTGCCTTGCCGGACACTACAGGATCCAATTACCAACGCCTGCTTTACTCTGGGAGGTTGAGATGAAAGGGCGCCACACCATGCCCGCTCGTTACTCTCTGGCAGCCTTAGGTTGCACAACCTGGGCCACGTGTATTCTTTGGAATAGTGTCAGGCGGTCTGCTGGTGACCACTTGTCTACCTCCCTAACAGTCCCCCAGCCCTCGACTTCCATGCCAAAGGGGGCGGTAGCCAGCAGTCAAAAATCGGAAGATGATTGTAATGTACAATGCCATTCTTAAGGTGCACTTTGTTGGGCATCTACCATTAGCAACAGAGTTGTTTCAGAAGGTTAGCGTCTTCCCCCAGGGGTCTTTCCTAATTTAAGCAGCAACATATATTTCGAAGGACGCAGCTGGCATTGGGCATACCAGACTATCATCTGTCTTTGAATGGATTAAGAGTATCATTCTAAAGATATCAGATGTGTCCAATTTTCCATACACTTGATGGCAGGCACCTGCACCAAGCCAGCTTGCAGAAAAAAAGAAGGTGAAGTTAGCATCCTCACCCCACAGCTATACGGTTCAAAATGGTTCAAATGGCTCTGAGCACTCTGGGACTTAACATCTATGGTCATCAGTCCCCTAGAACTTAGAACTACTTAAACCTAACTAGCCTAAGGACATCACACAACACCCAGCCATCACGAGGCAGAGAAAATTCCTGACCCCGCCGGGAATCGAACCCGGGAACCCGGGCGTAGGAAGCGAGAACGCTACCGCACGACCACGAGCTGCGGGCTAAGCTATACGGAGACGAACAACAACATGTATTTCAAAAGATGCAGCTGACATCACAAGCATCAAGTAATATGTTTGCCTTAGAATCAACAAATATTGTCTTGGCAAAGCTAGCAGATGCATCCAGTTTTCCAGCCACTTGTGCGCAAACAAAGGATGTTTGTCTCAGTTTTTTTACTTCTTTACAGCCAGGATCTGTTTCTCTGACTTTACCAAGTCTGCCTGAAGATAAAAAAAATTAAGGCAACTTCCTGGTAGGGCATTCTGAGTTCCTATTGGTTATCTGCAAAATAGAGGGTGGAGTCGGAAGCTATGTAAAGCTTAACCCCTACCGCAATCGTCATGTCTTTAATAGTGCCTAGTTGTGTCAGTGTGATTCGTGCAATATGAAACAGTGGGCCAGCCATGACGCCAGTGGTAGTGGTGGTGGGAAACGGCCAAACTTAGGGATATTGTTATGTGAGCATTCTTAAAAGAATTGTAAGTTAAAATTGCGACAGTTATAAAATTTCTTAGCCAGGTATTCAGACTTATCGAGATTGCGATTCATTTGCGTAACAAGTGGTTACAAAAGTTATTTTTTCCTTGTTATTGCAGCATTTATTCCCGAAACGTTGACAGAACTACAACGGCAGCTGGATGCTGAAAGTCGCCAACAAGCTGAAGGGGCTGTGCTACCAATATGTATGTACATCTCAAAGTTCTGTGTGTGAAGTTTAGATGTTCAGAAAACAGCAGGTCGTCAGAAATGTTTATGAAATTTTCGATCTCGCTTCTGCAGCATTAGAGCAGCAGCTGATGGACATTTGAACTGCTGTTGGAGACTGAAATGTAGCATGAATGTAAGTACAGTTGTAACATATTGCCATCAGACTTTTTTTCATCGCATACAATTCAGCAAAGCATATATTATTCATTGTTGTAGATGCTGCTATGGATCAAGAGAAGGATGAATTTCTAGTAGGGGTATTCATCGAGAACGATGGCCAGGAGTCATCACTTCCATCTGGTATGAACTTCTACTTTTTTTTTTTTTTTTGGCAGTTTGTATAAACAATATCTCGCTGTAGGAAATTCAGTACAAATTTACAATTAATATCTTGTTGTAAATGACTTCTGTGAGATGGATTGGTGAAAGCAATGCGATCTCTCCCTTCTGGAAGAGGAAGTGGAGATATTTGACTGCGTAGGAGAACTAGCAGAAATATCGACTGAACTGCTCAGTTCTGGGACCCAGAGTCTAAAAGGTGATTATTGTATGACCATAGTTGTTACATCATATTATTCAGGAATGCTGATGTACTTAATTTCTATTATTTGTTTACAGAATTTATTTTAAAAATCTTGACCAACGTGCTTAAACTTTTTCCATTACTCATATGTTGCAGAGGTGCCACCAACATCGCCACAACAACAGCTTGCTGTGGCAAGTGCACCTAGAGCGGTGGTTGTGGGGGCAGGTATCAAACACACACCCGAGTGGCATGCACCGCCGTGCGGAGCGCCGCTCGTTTCCACAAGAGAGGCAGCCGCAGCTGCTGGAATGACGCCCCCAAACCACTGCGTACCCTCTGACGTCTATGGGTGGTTCAGAGCAAAGATCTCCCACCCCCCGCCCCTCCCCCCAGGCTGACATGGTGAAGACTACAGTATGCAGCAGCATCAATGAGCACCCACGCTGCAGCCTCATTGCTCCCACAAGAGCTCACTACTGCCATATCCTACACTGGTTCCAGCTGTTCGACATTGCACCTCGCCAGCAACGAAAGGTATGTGGGCCTCGGCGCATTCCCCTCCCACTGAAGTCACCTCCTCCCCAGCACCCTCATCCACCAGGTTGACACAGTCGTCTCCTAATTGTAGGTCCACAGCTCGTGGTCTACTGGCTGGATCATGGGGTCCCTGGTTCGATTTCCGGCTGGGTTGGGGATTTTCTCAGTCCGAGGACTGGATGTTAGTGTTGTCTTCATCATTCCATCATCATCATCATTCGCGACAGTGGCTGGATGGAACCGTGCAAAAAGTTGAACTGTGTAAAAATTGGGACTTTGTATGGTTGCTGATGACCGCGCAGATGACTGCTCCACAAACCAAACAAACCAAACATCCCAGTTGTAGTATTAATCATAAATGATAACACAGGCCAACGATGGAAAAACTTTTTTGCTGAAAATACCTTATTCTTATGTTTTTTATGGTGAGAAATCAATATACGATACTTAAAAAACTGTATCACCCACCATTTCTTCATATTTTACATTTAAATTTATTAAATTAAGCGATCTTTTAAAGAATTTAACAGATGTTATATAGTTAAAATAATTTAAAAAGGAGGTGTACTGAATGTAGATGACGTTGGTAGCACTGCTGAGAAACATTTGCTGGCAAAACCTGTGGCTAGCGATAACGCTCCATCCCAACCTGAAGCAAAAACAGACGCAACAATTGTACAAAGGCACAGGTTGCCGTTAAACAAAAGAGGAACCTTGCAGTGAGATTTAGATATTAACCTGTCCACTTCGTTGATTTCAGTTGCATTTCTCAGTCATTAGTTATAACCTGAACAACCTGTTGTACTAAGTTGTGCTTTGCTGTGTTTGAAAGATCGTAGTGTATTTTAGTTGGATCTTGTAGTTCCGTCGGTTGAATTCTCTTGTAATAAACGTTCACAAGTAATGTTTTATGACGTTCCTTCAGCTTAACTTTGAAAATATTAACAGCCAGCTGTAACCAGGGCTTTAGTCAAAATAAAATTGTCAAAGGGACGGGTTGGGATCTAGTCGCACCTTGGGCACATGTGCGCATCCTAACCCCGAACCTTTCGAGATACAGATTTCAAATTAAGGATTACGTCACCTGTTTTGAGTAACTGAATCACTCTTGTTATCAGTGGTACTTATATAGTTTTCATGTGTTGCAGAAGGGCATTTAATAAGACAGACTGTGTCTAGCGTGGTAGCGAACACCGCTGTTTCACCAAAATAACAGGCGGGTTGTAGAACCGACCGTCTTGTAATCATTGTCATATTGTTTGTTCGAAAATACACATATATGCTCAAGTAGGACTCCATCCGGCTGTGTCAGCAGCGACATTAGCACATTTGTTTTGTCACAGTTCGATGGACTTACAATTGTTACACGTATATTGTTGGGAAGGAGTACGCCATTCATCTTCCAGTTTTCTTGCACACTGCCACAGCTCCAGTCGCTTACAACAAATTCTTCATGCTTCACCCAACCTGCCATGATACGTACCACAACAGGTACTGGCGTGCAATGGGTTTCTATAGAAAATAATGAACACTATGCCCTCCCCCCATGAACCATGGACCTTGCCGTTGGTGGGGAGCCTTGCGTGCCTCAACGATACAGATAGCCGTACCGTAGGTGCAACCACAACGGAGGGGTATCTGTTGAGAGGCCAGACAAACGTGTGGTTCCTGAAGAGGGGCAGCAGCCTTTTCAGTAGTTGCAGGGGCAACAGTCTGGATGATTGACTGATCTGGCCTTGTAACACCAAATAAAACGGCCTTGCTGTTGTGGTACTACGAACGGCTGAAAGCAAGGGGAAACTAGAGCCGTAATTTTTCCCGAGGGCATGCAGCTTTACTGTATGGTTAAATGCTGATGGAGTCCTCTTGGGTAAAATATTCCGGAGGTAAAATAGTCCTCCATTCGTATCTCCGGGCGGGGACTACTCAAGAGGACGTCGTTATCAGGAGAAAGAAAACTGGCACTCTACGGATGGGAGCGTGGAATGTCAGATCCCTTAATCGGGCAGGTAGGTTAAAAATTTAAAAAGGGAAATGGATAGGTTAAAGTTAGATATAATGGGAATTGGTGAAGTTCGCTGGCAGGAGGAACAAGACTTCTGGTCAGTTGAATACAGGGTTATAAATACAAAATCAAATAGGGGTAATGCAGTAGTAGGCTTAACAATGAATAAAAAATAGGAGTGCGGGTAAGCTACTACAAACAGCATAGTGAACGTATTATACTGGCCAAGATAGACATGATACCCATACCTACTACAGTAATACTAGTTTATATGCCAACTAGCTCTGCAGATGGCGAAGAAATTGAAGAAATGTATGATGAGATAAAAGAAATTAATAAGGTAGTGAAGGGAGATGAAAATCTAATAGTCATGGGTGACTGGAATTCGACAGTAGGAAAAGGGAGAGTAGGAAACATAGTAGTTGAAGATGGATTGGGGCTAAGAAATGAAAGAGGAAGCCGTCTGGTAGAATTTTGCACAGAGCATAGCTTAATCATAGATAACACTTGGTTCAAGAATCGTAAAAGAAGGTTGTATACATGGAAGAAACCTGGAGATACTAAAAGGTATCAGATTATATAATGGTAAGACAGAGATTTAGGAACCAGGTTTTAAATCGTAGGACATTTCCAGGGGCAGATGTGGACTCTGAGCACAATCAATTGGTTATGAACTGTAGATTAAAACTGAAGAAATTGCAAAAAGGTGGGAATTTAAGGAGATGGGACCTGGATAAACTGACTAAACCAGAGGTTGTACAGAGTTTCAGGGACAGCTTAAGGGAACAATTGACAGGAATGGGGGAAATAAATACAGTAGAAGACGAATGGGTACCTCTGAGGGATGAAGTAGTGAAGGCAGCAGAGGATCAAGTAGGTAAAAAGACGAGGGCTAGTAGAAATACTTGGGTAACAGAAGAAATATTGAATTTAATTGATGAAAGGAGAAAATATAAAAATGCAGTAAATGAAGCAGGCTAAGAGGAATACAAACGTCTCAAAAATGAGATCGACAGGAAGTGCAATATGGCTAAGCAGGCATGGCTAGAGGACCAATGTAAGGATGTAGAGGCTTATCTCACTAGGGGTAAGATAGATACAGCCTACAGGAAAATTAAAGAGACCTTTGGAGAAAAGAGAGCCACTTGTATGAATATCAAGAGCTCAGATGGAAACCCACTTCTAAGCAAAGAGGGGAAAGCAGAAAGGTGGAAGGAGGGTCTATACAAGGGCGATGTACTTGAGGACAATATTATGGAAATGGAAGAGGATGTAGATGAAGATGAAATTGGAGATACGATACTGCGCGAAGAGTTTGACAGAGCACTGAAAGACCTGAGTCGAAACAAGTCCCCGGGAGTAGACAACATTCCATTAGAACTACTGACGGCCTTGGGAGAGCCAGTCCTGACAAAACTCTACCATCTGTTGAGCAAGATGTACGAGACAGGCGAAATACCCCCAGACTTCAAGAAGAATATAATAATTCCAATCCCAAAGAAAGCAGGTGTTGACAGATGTGAAAATTACCGAACTATCAGTTTATAAGCCACAGCTGCAAAATACTAACGCGAATTATTTACAGACGAATGGAAAAACTGGTAGAAGCCGACCTCTGGGAAGGTCAGGTTGGATTCCGTAGAAATGTTGGAGCACGTGAGGCAATTCTGACCGTATGACTTATCATAGAAGAAAGATTAAGGAAAGGCAAACCTACGTTTCTAGCATTTGTAGACCTAGAGAAAGCTTTTGACAATGTTGACTGGAATACTCTCATTCAAATTCTAATGGTGGCAGGGGTGAAATACAGGGATCGAAAGGCTATTTACAATTTGTACAGAAACCAGATGGCAGTTATAAGAGTCGAGGGGCATGAAAGGGAAGCAGTGGTTGGGAAGGGAGTGAGACAGGGTTGTAGCCTCTCCCCGATGTTATTCAATCCGTATATTAAGCAAGCGGTAAAGGAAACAAAAGAAAAATTTGGAGTAGGTATTAAAATCCAGGGAGAAGAAATAAAAACTTTGAGGTTCGCCGATGACATCGTAATTCTGTCAGAGACAGCAAAGGACTTGGAAGAGCAGTTGAACGGAATGGACAGTGTCTTGAAAGGAGGATATAAGATGAACATCAACAAAAGTAAAATGAGGATAATGGAATGTAGTCGAATTAAGTCGGGTGATGCTGAGAGAATTAGATTAGGAAATGAGACACTTAAAGTAGTAAAGGAGCTTTGCTATTTGGGAAGCAAAATAACTGATGATGGTCGAAGTAGAGAGGATATAAAATGTAGACTGGCAATGGCAAGTAAAGCGTTTCTGAAGAAGAGAAATTTGTTAACATCGAGTATAGATTTAAGTGTCAGGAAGTCGTTTCTGAAAGTATTTTTATGGAGTGTAGCCATGTATGGAAGTGAAACATGGACAATAAATAGTTTGGTCAAGAAGAGAATAGAAGCTTTCGAAATGTGGTGCTACAGAAAAATGTTTAAGAATAGGTGGGTAGATCACGTAACTAATGAGGGGGTATTGAATAGAATTGGGGAGAAGAGAAGTTTGTGGCACAACTTGACTAGAAGAAGGTATCGGTTGGTAGTACATGTCCTGAGGCATCAAGGGATCACAAATTTAGCATTGGAAGGCAGCGTGGAGGGTAAAATTCGTAGAGGGAGACCAAGAGATGAATACACTAAGCAGATTCAGAAGGATGTAGGTTACAGTAGGTACTGGGAGATGAAAGAGCTTGCACAGGATAGTTTAGCATGGAGAGCTGCATCAAACCTGTCTCAGGGCTGAAGACTACAACAACAACAACATGCCCTTCCGTGATACAGACTCTGGCAGGTACTAACGTGCAAAGAGCTTTCACGAGGAATTTAGTTATATGACATAATTTTCTGCTGTTGCATGTATTCAGTGAAAATATTGGTGGCAATAGTTAAGTACTTGCAATATGATAAGAGGTAAGAAATTAAAAAAAAAAACACATACACAGTTATATACACAGTAATCAATGCACTACATCAACAGGTTCTTTCTTTATCGTAACAACAGTACAGAATATAGAAAGCAAAGTTTTCTTGTAAGCACAGAATTCAGCGTGTATTCCTCTCAAACTTATTGGCAGTACATTAGTTTTCGTTGGCACCATATTGACTGTTTGACATCGTCTCCAAGCACACTGTTTGTACTTACATACTCTGCAGTGTCCCTCTACACAACCTTAACACGAGGCAGCTACCTGTTCAGTCTTTCCAACGCAATGGATAACACAAACTGTTGACCGAACAAGTTTTTAACGGTGGAGAGCTGTAAATAAATGGATGTGTTACCCGATTTTACGTGAAGTGCAGAGTCATTGTACACTGTTGCAAGGGATAAAGTTACAGCAGCACAGCAAAGGTCCGGAGGAGGACGGCTCGAATGAAACTCGGCGATCAATTGCTGCTTGATGTAGGATTTTTCACGGCGCATTTCATCCCATTCCACCTCCATAAACTGCGTTTTGTACTTTTAGCTGCATTCTCGATCTCTATCACAACACACCAGTCTTTATCTGCAGTTGCCTCTGTACCAATATGTAATCGCTTCGAATCATTAGCGGTTAAATTATACGCTGAAGTGAAGAGTAGTAGTGCATAGGACTTCATTGGTGTCTTCTCATCCACTACATCCTCTCCTTGTCCATGCAATACCACTGGAATATTCTGCGATGGAGCGTATGATGGAGTCCAACACCGACCTGCATCATGCTGGTTAGGACCCCTGGTGCACTGCCAGCGAGTCAGGGGCTGGCTGGGTGTCTTCAATGACCAACGATTGATTGTTCTATTTCATCAAGCTGACCAGGTGGGCAACAGGATCCCAGGGTGCTCCTTCTGCTGCATGTCCCGACGAGCTAGGACATGTCACTGTTGCAGACCCCAGCAGTTTGGAGGATGTCAACCCACTGATGAGCAAAGAAGAAAAACCATTACAAGCGATGATGGAAGCACAAAGACTTCATCTTCCTCAGGCAACAGTAAACACAGACATTAAGCTGGGGAGTACTTACTCTTCCGTGGATTCTTCCTGTTCTGTTGCTGCTGCAGCTGGGTGGTGCTGGACGATCTCGGCTGGTGGTCCATGCTGGCTGCCTCACTTTAAATGAGGCTGCAGAGCTGCTGGGTTCACCTTAAATCCCCAATGTGATCAGGTGCTGCTTTCCTATTGGCTACTGCCAATTTCAGACGCCTCTGGTCCTTGCAGGAGACCGGTGCTCGAGTCCCAGAAAGGGTACTGCCATTTTTAATTTCCTGCCAATTCCTGGAGGGATGGTGGGGTGGTAGATCAACACAGCCCTAGGCCAAGGAAATTCCCACAAAAGTTCGAAATTCCCGTCAAAATTCGAAATTCTCTCCAAGACTCGAAATCCCCGCCAATAGGGTAGGTTGGGGAGAGGGAGGGGGAGGGTGGGAGGTGGCAGGGTGTGGGGACCCACGTGCAGGCTGAGAAAAACACATGAAGTCATCTGAAGGTGAGGGTGAGAGTGGTTGGAGGTGAATTAATTGACCGATTTAATTAATTTACATATCAAGTTGTTACCAGTTTGATATGAGAATTACACCAGCACCGCCAGTACACTACTACTCATGAATACAAATGACAGCTCAGCGAATGCACTCCCCAACTTGCGTACATGATACTACCGCCATCAGTGTATGTGTATATCGCTGTCCCATTACTTTTGTCACCTCAGTGTATATCAGAGTGGCTGGACACGGACTGTAAACCATTTCCTCCAAAAGAAATTCGTGTCTTATTCACTGCACAAATACGTTCTGTCATTTTACTCGCATGTATGACTATATTTATCCTACTCTTCGAAATCTTGAATATTATTCTTCCCATTCCGCCTCTCTGTTGACTATTTTGCGGCAGAAGAGCCTTGCGTTGGGGTAGCAAGTTCACGTATTACACGCTCGCTCCACCATGATAATACAGCTGGCCGAAGTAGATCTTTCTTTACGGGCATCCGCGGGGAGATCCCGGCATTAGGTCGCCGTTCCATTACGACCACCTCAGGTATCGACAAGGCAATCCGTCATCTCGGCAGACGCCGGTGGAAGCGGAAGTGAGTAATGCCTCGCGGGCCTGGAGCTGCCGCTCAAGACTTGTGGCCGCTGGCTGAGAGGATGCCAGGTGGCCGCGGCTCTCCGGGAATGATCCATCACCTGCACACTCACCTCCTCTCTCCCCAGAACAACTTCCATAATGAATCACATTTCACGAGCCTTCGCTTTCCTGGCAGGAGTCACTTTGGATAAAAATTTTCTTGGTTGAGCCGGCCGCGGTGGCCGAGCGGTTCTAGGCGTGTCAGTCCGGAACCGCGAGACTGCTACGGTCGCAGGTTCGAATCCTGGCTCGGGCATGGATGTGTGTGATGTCCTTAGGTTAGTTAGGTTTAAGTAGTTCTAAGTTCTAGGGGACTGATGACCTCAGACGTTAGGTCCCATAGTGCTCAGAGCCATTTGAACCATTTTTTTTCTCGGTTGTTTGAATTACGTTAACTAGAGATTCAAGAAAGGTGCAGCATTTTCCCCTCTTTTTCCTTGTTTGATCAGTCTGCACTGATGCCGTCCTCTCTTCCTATGTCTTCATCTCTGCGCGTACGCTTCACTATACAGTTAAATAATCTGTTACACGCATTCCAATTATCAGGATGACCTCTAATTTTTCTTCTCCCACGCATCTCCCAGAGCGGAGTTAACAAGAGGTGGTGCTTCAGCAGGCGTCCTACTAACGTACCCCTTCTTCAGTACTTTGACAATGGCTTTCTCTCGATTCGTTTTATCTGTTATTACCTGATTCGTATTTTATATGCGCCGCTTGGTTTTCAACGCTGTTCTATAGTGACAGATTAAAAATGCTTCAGCTTTCTCATTTACCCACAATATTGTGAGTCTATTACCTCAACCTGACAGAATAATCTTGCTTTATAGGTATCAAATCGTATCACTTCGTTTGGTTTGTTATTCCCAGTTTTCTATCATCTAAGCCCAGATAGCAAAACTTAATATTATACAACTATTTTAGTGAATGATCACCCTTGGTAGGAATATAATCATCACGCACACTGCGTATCTTACACGTTTCTCATTTAGCCCGCTGCTAATTCATAATGATAAAAATTGAAAGTTGTTAAACAGCACTTTTAACATTTTAATAGTTTTCCTTCCTGTAACGCTCGAATTTGTCTCTGTTAATTAGAGATTTTCTGTAACCAGTGTCCATGTGTCCAGCCAGTATCGACATGTCCGTCCTGGTGGTCCAGCCATAAGGCGTGGGCCCGCTAACCGAGTGATCGCTGGATACAACCTCGATCGGACCCCCGATTTTTCAGTATTTGTTTTAACCTAGCCTTCGCCTCTCAACTAGGTGAAGGGGCGCCAGAAACGACACGTGGTTGGAATTATCCTTTGCCCAGTTTGATAACTGAAGTAGGTTAGCGACGCGCTGGTCACCGAAGTGGCGTCCAGAAAAGGGAATTGCATAAGGCCATTAGTATCAGTACACACGGTCCAGTCACATTAATGTGACCACCGCGAACGTTCGACGTCAACGTCAATAACCGCTCACAGACGGGAAGTGACAGCTACAGCAGTAGACAGTGTACAAAGCATTTCACAGAGACGTAAAAAACCTTGTAGTCGATGTCTAAGGCAGACATGGAACTATTTGTTTGACGCCCAAAACGGCTTGATCATTTGCATTCGGGGCGAAGGTTGAACCATTTTCGAAACGGATAGGTTTGTGAAATGATCGCATGCCGCAGTGGTTATCACGCAAGACAAAACGGCGCTATCCAAAACCAGTGACGAGGCATCTGTGGTGCACCACGATCCATAGGTGACAGATGTGAACGACGGCTGCGGAGATGTACATGGGTGAATAGCCCACATAAACCAAGGTGACTCCTCAATGAACATTCAGCAGCCGTGGCTGCGTCTGGACCTGCACAGCAAGCGCCTGGTTCATGCGTCCTTTCTGACATCGTCATCAGGCGATTGGCGGAATTGGTGAAGGCGGAAAGCCTCGCTCGCGGGGTGTAATCTGTGCTAACTATTTGTAGTATCGTTCTCAGAACCGATCGCGGTCCTCTGGTTTGGAGCCGAGTGGAAGGCTTAAACCAGAGGCTCAGACGATTCTGCGGAGATCTGGGGTGCAAATTTCTCGACCTCCGCTATCGGGTGGAGAAATGTAGGGTCCCCCTGAATAGGTGAGGCGTTTACTACACGCCGGAAGCGGCTACAAGGGTAGCGGAGTACGTGTGGAGTGCACATGTGGGTTTTTTAGGTTAGAGAATTCCCTCCCTAGGCCCGACAAGACGCCTCCTGAGACGCGGCAAGGTAGGAGTAGGCAAAATGCAACAGGGAATAACAATATTAATGTGCTAATAGTAAACTGCAGGAGCGTCTATAGAAAGGTCCCAGAACTGCTCTCAATAATAAACGGTCACAATGCCCATATAGTACTAGGGACAGAAAGTGGGCTGAAACCAGACGTAAACAGTAATGAAATCCTAAACTCAGATTGGAATGTATACCGCAGAGACAGGCTGCACAGCGAAGGGGGAGGCGTGTTTATAGCGATAAGAAGTGCAATAGTATCGAAGGAAATTGACGGAGATCCGAAATGTGAAATAATTTGGGTGAAGGTCACGGTAAAATCAGGCTCAGACATGGTAATTGGATGTCTCTGTAGGCCCCCTGGCTCAGCAGCTGTTGTGGCTGAGCACCTCAAGGATAATTTAGAAAATATTTCGAGTAGATTTCCCCACCAAGCTATAGTTCTGGGTGGAGATTTTAATTTGCCGGATATAGACTGGGAGACTCAAACGTTCATAACGTGTGGCAGGGACAAAGAATCCAGTGAAATTCTTTTAAGTGCTTTATCTGAAAACTACCTTGAGCAGTTAGAGAACCGACTCGTGGCGATAACATATTAGACCTTCTGCTGACAAACAGACCCGAACTATTTGAAACAGTTAACGCAGAACAGGGAATCAGCGATCATAAAGCGGTTACTGCATCGATGATTTCAGCCGTAAATAGATATATTAAAAAGGTAGGAAGATTTTTCTGTTTGGCAAAAGTGAGAAAAAGCAGATTACAGAGTACCTGACGGCTCAACACAAAAGTTTTGTCTCAAGCACAGATAGTGTTGAGGATCAGTGGACAAAGCTCAAAACCATCGTACAAAATGCGTTAGATGAGTATGTGCCAAGCAAGATCGTAAGAGATGGAAAAGAGCCACCGTGGTACAACAACCGAGTTAGAAAACTGCTGCGGAAGCAAAGGGAACTTCACAGAAAACTTAAACATAGCCAAGGCCTTGCAGACAATCAAAAATTACGCGAAGCGAAATGTAGTGTGAGGAGGGCTATGCGAGAGGCGTTCAATGAATTCGAAAGTAAAGTTCTATGTACTTACTTGGCAGAAAATCTTAAGAAATTTTGGTCTTATGTCAAGCGGTAGGTGGATCAAAACAAAATGTCCAGACACTCTGTGACCAAAGTGGTACTGAAACAGAGGATGATAGAATAAAGGCCGAAATACTAAATGTCTTTTTCCAAAGCTGTTTCCCAGAGGAAGACTGCACTGTAGTTCCTTCTCTAGATTGTCTCACAGATGACAAAATGGTAGATATCGAAATAGACGACAGATGGATAGAGAAACAATTAAAATCGCTCAAACGAGGAAAGGCCGCTGGACCTGATGGGATACCAGTTCGATTTTACACAGAGTACGCGAAGGAACTGGCCCCTCTTCTTGCAGCGGTGTACCGTAGGTCTCTATAAGAGCGTAGCGTTGCAAAGGATTGGAAAAGGGCACAGGTCATCCCCGTTTTCAAGAAGGGACGTCGTACAGATGTGCATAACTATAGACCTATATCTCTAACGTCGATCAGTTGCAGACTAGAAATCTACTCTGAAGGAATCAGCATGGGTTTCGAAAAAGACGGTGGTGTGTAACCCAGCTCGCGCTATTCGTCCACGACACTCAGAGGGCCATAGCCACGGGTTCACAGGTAGATGCCGTGTTTCTTGACTTCCGCAAGGCGTTCGATACAGTTCCCCACAGTCGTTTAATGAACAAAGTAAGAGCATATGGACTATCAGACCAATTGTGTGATTGGATTGAAGAGTTCCTAGATAACAGAACGCAGCATGTCATTCTCAATGGAGAGAAGTCTTCCGAAGTAAGAGTGATTTCAGGTGTGCCGCAGGGGAGTTTCATAGGACCGTTGCTATTCACAATATACGTATATGATCTTGTGGATGACATCGGAAGTTCACTGAGGCTATTTGCAGATGATGGTGTGGTGTATCGAGAGGTTGTAACAATGGACAATCGTACTGAAATGCAAGAGGATCTGCAGCGAATTGACGCATGGTGCGGGGAATGGCAACTGAATCTCAATGAGACAAGTGTAATGTGCTTCGAATACATAGAAAGATAGATTCCTTATCATTTACCTACAAAATAGCAGGTCAGCAACTGGAGGCTGTTAATTCCATAAATTATCTGGGAGTACGCATTAGGAGTGATTTAAAATGGAATGATCATATAAAGTTGATCGTCGGTAAAGCAGATGCCAGACTGAGATTCATTGGAAGAATCCTAAGGAAATGCAATCCGAAAACAAAGGAAGTAGGTTACTGTACACTTGTTCACCCACTGCTTGAATACTGCTTAGCAGTGTGGAATCCGTACCAGATAGGGTTGATAGAAGAGATACAGAAGATCCAACGGAGAGCAGCGCGCTTCGTTACAGGATCATTTAGTAATCGCTAAAGCGTTACGGAGATGAGAAACTCCAGTGGAAGACTCTGCAGGAGAGACGCTCAGTAGCTCGGTACGGGCTTTTGTTAAAGTTTCGAGAACATACCTTCACCGAAGAGTCAAGCAGTATATTGCTCCCTCCCACGTATATCTCGCGAAGAGACCATGAGGATAAAATCAGAAAGATTAGAGCCCACACAGAAGCGTACCGACAATCCTTCTTTCCACGAACAATACGAGACTGGAATAGAATTGAGAACCGATAGAAGTACTCAATGTACCCTCCGCCGTACACCGTCAGGTGGCTTGCGGAGTATGGATGTAGATGTAGATGTAGATCGTCGACGGAAGTTGGAGCCTGCGCGCCACACCGGAGCTGGATATCGGCTGAATGGCGACAGGTTCACATTTTATGCTCGATCGGACAGATGGCCGTTAGCGTGTCCAGTGTGAAACGTCTGAAAGCTACTACCCTGCAACAGTCTTCGGAAGAGGGAACGTTTTCGTGGGATTCCTTGGGTGAGCTCGTCAATCTAGAATGCACAATGAATCAACACGAGTATCCAACTTTCCTTGGGGACCATGCCATTCACTACATGCATTTTTCCTCGGATTGAGAGCACCTACAAGCAGGAAAATGCAATGTGTCACACAGATTCCAATGTACATAGACTATGTGATGAAATGTATCCGGCCCCTGGCTGAAAATAACTTACAAGTTCGTGGCGCCCTCCAACGGTAATGCTGGAACTCAGTATGGTGTTGGTCCATCCTTAGCCTTGATGACTGCTACCACTCTCGCAGGCATACATACGTTCAGTCAGGTGCTGGAAGCTTTCTTGGTGAATGGCAGCCCATTCTTCAAGGAGTGCTGCATTGAGGAGAGATATCGATGTCGGTCGGTGAAGCCTGGCACGAAGTCAGCGTTCCAAAACATACGAAGGTGTTCTATAGGATTAATGTCAGGACTCTCTGCAGGCCAGTTCATTATAGGGATGTTATTGTCATGCAAACACTCCGCCACTGGCATTGCATTATGAACAGATGGTCCATTGTGTTGAAAGATGCAGTCCCCATCCCCGATTTACTCTTCAGCAGTGGGAAGCAAGAAGCTGCTTAGAAAATCAATGTAGGCCTGTGCTGTGATAGTGCCACGCAAAACAACAGGTGGTGCAAACACCATCCATGAAAAACACGAACACACCATAACATCACCACATCCGAATTTTACAGTTGGCACTACACACGGTGGCAGATGTCGTTCACCGGGCATTCGCTATACCCACACCCTGCCATCGGATCGCCACATTGTGTAAAGTGATTCGTCACTCCATACAACGTCTTTCCACTGTTCAGTCGTCCAATGTTTAAGCACCTTACACCAAGCGAGGCGTCCTTTGGCGTTTACTGGGGTGATGTGTGGCTTATGAGCAGCCGCTCGACCATGAAATCCAAGTTTTCTCACCTCCCGCCTAACCGTCACAGTACTTGCAATGGATCCTGATACAGTTTGGAATTCCTGAGTGATGATGTGGAAAGATGTCTACATATTACACATTGCGACCCTCTTCAACTGTCGGAGGTCTCTGTCAGTCAACAGACGAGGTCGACCTGTGCGCTTTTGTGCTGTACGTGTCCCTTCACGTTTCCACTTCAATATCACATCGGAAACAGTGGACCTAGGAGTGTTTAGGAGTGTGGAAATCTCGCGTCGAGACGCATGACGCAAGCGACACCCAATCACCTGACCACGTTCGAAGTCCGTGACTTGCGCGGAGCAGCACATTCTGCTCTCTCACGATGGCTAATGACTATTAAGGTCGCTGATATGGAGTACTTGACAGCAGGTGGCAGCACAATGCACCTAATATCAACAATGTATGTTTTTGGTGGTGTCTGGATACTTTTGATCACATAATGTACGTGGTTTGAAGAGCACCAGGAAGAGTTTATCATACTCACTTAGCCACCAAACTCCCCGAATTAAAACCCAATCGCGAATCTGTGGGACTACCTCGATCAGGAAGTTCGCGCCATCGATCCTAATCGAGAAATCTAGTGCAGTTTGTCTCAGCACTGGAACTAGTATGGCTCAACTCCCCTGTTAGTACCATCCAGGATATAATGACTCTCTTCCTACATGTCTCGCAGCAGTACGTGCTGCAAAAGGTGGTTATTCAGTCTTCTGATAGATGGTCATCTTAATTTGACTAGACAACGTATATACTGTGGTGCTTTTGACAACTCTTTCTCGGATGACTTACCGGGAACATGGTTAACCTCGACCGCTTCCGAGCGCTTTCACGTAATCACTACGCTGGCGGTTGGGTGCATGCGAGGCGTCATCTCTGAAACTTTGAGCAAAGTCGGGACAAGTCGGGACGGGGACAGGGATAGGAATGGTGCGAATGCACTGAAAATTACGCAGACATCTCGTGTGAGGCGAAGAAGCTCACATCGCCAGCAGTGGCGCCCTCCAGCACGACACTGCCACACCCCGCACACGCCATACGCTGGTCGGCCGCGCGCGAGCCCTCCGCCGGACACCAGGGACAAGATGCATCTTCTGCGAGTGTCAGGCAAGTTCCCGGAGGCTTATTTATGGCTGGACACTGATCGTACACCACGGCAGTATGTTTCATTAATTCAAAGTGGTTGCCTTTTGCTATTAAATCGTAAGCGTAATGCTTGTATCCCACGACTTACTTTTCATTAATTTCGTGGGGTAAACTTGCAATATGTTGACGAGTTAATATTCAGGCGCGTGCTACTACAAAAGTTCGTAGTCTTTATACTTTTATCAACTCTGAAGCTCTTTCATCATTTCATGGGCACATATTGTAAGATACCCCTTTCATTCATTGAACTGTTGCACATTGTGAAGATAACGAAGTAATTCATTTCTAAATAGATACCTCCTAAGTGCAGTAATACATACCTCTTTCTCTGCACGGAAATTTCAGTGTTAAAGGTAAGTCTTAATGTCGGTTGCTGATTGAATAACTGCTGTGGTAGATCCTGTAACGCACATGTGCTCATGTTCCACAAGCTGGCCTGCGGACAATGTGGCGTCGATGAGTTCAGTTTCACATAATAGTTCATCCATTTTCAAATCTTTCGAAAGCATCATTATTCAGATGATTTTGAGAAGTGTCACTAGTAGTTGTCCAGTTACACAAAGGGACGTCCATCTCTATTATACACTGAGCGACTAAATATGCATCACTATCGCCCTTTACTAATTCTCATAGGAACTTACGAGTGATAATCACGTCTGTTGATGTCCAGTTATACATGCTACGTCTGTCATTCATTACGTTTCATGGGTTTTGGAAGTGTGAGCTACTCATTAAACTTCATTAAATTTCCTTTTCATTATCGAAGTATATACGGTTACAAGATTGATTACTGCAAGACAAATTTATTTATAACAAAGAATTGTTTCACAATCCAGGGCTTGTGGTTCTACTTGTATTAGTAGTTTCAGTTTCTCAAAGAGTAGCCACCCACCTTGCACAGTGTAATCAGAGTATATGATCACTCTGATAGGAGCTACCTCTAATACTCCGTATGCTTATCTTACATTACGATGCAGTCACGAACTGACACAGATGGTAAACAGTCTCTCCCTTTCTGCAACACAAATAAGTATCCAGGGTGTGGAGACGTGACGTGGCGTGATGCATGGAGGCAGAGAGAGATGAGCAGAACAGTGGCAGAGTCTTGATGGGTGTGTGCCAGCGCGAAGAGCACTTTCATCCATTATGTAGTGGTCGTAAGACATTGCTTTTGTTGGAGATAACCTCTCAAGGAAGCTAACAGATTCTGTTACCAGTAGTTGTTATTTGTTGTGTAAGGCCCGATGTGTTTCATGCGATAGATCCCTGTAAGGTTTCCAGATAAAATGGCGACATTCCTCCCTATAAAAAAATCGACTTCGTAGAACTGATGTAAATCTGAGTACTTACTTAACGGGTCACACCACCTATATTACTTTCAAAGAAGCACAGTAGCAGGTAAATGCTATTCTCGATTGGCATATATCTCGAAAGGTCGTCCTTAATCGTGATAAATATTTTTTTTCTCTAAGCGCTTAATATTTTTTTTATTTTGGCGGTGTACTGAAATACGATCTCCTCGATTTGTAGTGCCACACGCAGTATATACAAGATCTCGCCTGCGTAAACGTTAGAAAACGTAATGTTTTCGTGATAATTTTAAACTGTGCTATTGCTAATTAATCACGTTGCTTGGAGGTTCGTGATTGAGTACTTTCACCTAAAACCTGGAGCACTTCTTTAAGAATAGCTTTGTAACGAGCAAGTTACGTTGTTGTAAGTGAATCATCGCTAATCAACACATCGAAGACTTGTTTAATATCGACAATGGAGCCGTGATTAGTGTTCAAATAAAGCACTCTGAACCAGCGGAATAAGCTTCAAAGATAAATGCTAGTACCTGGACTTAACTTCAAAAATTATTGTCTTTTCTGTCTACTGTGCGTATATATTGATATATTTATCCCTCAACTTTTGTAAAGAATATTTAGAGACCAATGTCTAATTTCCTTACATGTAGGTCTAGATACGATAATTGCAAAATTTATTGCAGATTAGTAAATAAAATACGCAAATAATTAAATCAGTTATTCGTTGTTTGTTTTTCCGGGGAGCCCTGATATACTACACTACAAATATCTAATAGAAAATTGTACTTCGACTCACTAATTTCTCTAAATTTCTACACAAACGTTGACGAGACAATGTATACCATAAATTACTGTAGTCCGATTACTAGCTTCAACAGTGCATATGTCATACTTTTTCTTTGGTGAAAATAGCGTTATAATGCATCGATACGTTGCCCATTACTTTGTCAAGCCACGTAACAGGCTTTTGCTCATGTTCGACTGGTTTAATTCTGTTGTTAATAATAATTTTTTCCGACTGCAGTTTCAATGCGGCAGCTGTCCTCCGCCAAGTAATTTGTTTAACTACATAATAATGTCAAGATTGTATTTAACCCTCCTGTAGAAAGGCGGGGTGCAGTAGACCCCACGGACCGTACTTTCGTGAATATCACCGACATGGAGGCACGGGCACTGATAAGGTTCTGAATATTTGTCAATGGCACTTACCCAAGTGCGCCCCTCGCATTTTCCTCCTTCGTGAGCTGAACTTGATGGGTAAACATCTTCTCTCCTTTGGGGTTCACTGCACGCCACCTTTCCGTGCTTGTTGCCTGGATTTTTAACACTGCAGCGCCAGACGTGACTGACAGATGCATTGTAGACCCATAATACTGTACCATAATACATTATTGCAACAGTCATACTTTCCGACGTAAATAAAGTTTTTTTTTAACTGGTCCACTAGTATGTTGTATTATAATTATTTGATTATAGTGTATTACAATCATTCATATTATATTATATTTTAGATGTCGTCATATGGGAAGCTGGAGGAGCTCCTGTAAAACGTGGAGGAAGAGGAGGAGGAAGCCGAGATGTGAAGGATCACCGGCAGCACGAACCACTACCTACTGAAGATGGGGGCGAGGAGTGTGATGGTCAAATTGCAGAGAGTGAAGACGACACTGCTTCAAATGAGGATGCCAGCGACGATGGAATCGACGGCCGTATCAAATGTGCCGGCCGGAGTGACCGAGCGGTTCTAGGCGCTTCAGTCTGGAACCGCGCGACCGCAGCGGTCGCAGGTTCGAATCCTGCCTCGGGCATGGCTGTGTGTGGTGTCCTTAGGTTAGTTAGGTTTAAGTAGTTCTAAGTTCTAGAGGACTGATGACCTCAGGTGTTAAGTCCCATAGTGCTCAGAGCTATTTTTTTCGTATCAAATGTGACGACCTCTACGTCGGAAAGGAAGGTGTCACCAAGTGGATGAAGAATCCTCCGGGCGCGAAGCAGGCTAGGACCAGATCTTTTAACATCATCAAATAAGCTTCTGGACACACGAGAAACGCAAGGAATGCAAAGACTTCCAAGGAAGCTCTTAGTCTTTTCATTACACCGGAGATTGTCCAGATAATCGTTGACTGCATCAAGAAGAAGATGGAGATGTGTACTGAAAATTACAAGTCCAAAACAGATATCCTGTATGGGAAGGCAGATCAACCTCAGGTCGTGGCTCTCCTCGGACCTCTGTACCTAATGGAGGGATTCAAAGCTGCACGGACGAACTTGGCAAACTTCTGGGCCACCGATGGGACTGGTGTTGAGATCTTCCCCCAGAGATGATCATGACTTGAGTCAGATTCCTCCTACGCTGTCTCAGGCTTGACGATCTCAATATCCGACATGATCGGAGTGCACATTATAAAACCTGTCCAATCCGTGCAGTCTTCGACCAGTTCAGCAAGAACTGCCAGGACAGTTACATCCTCCACAGCAACATTACGATCTACGAGAAACTGGAGATTTGTCGTGGCAGTTGCTCTCTCATTCAATATATCCCATCAAAGCCGGGATTAAGATCTTCGTCGTGTGCGACTCCGAAGAGTTTTACACCTCCTGCATGGAGGTGTACGTCGGAAAACAACCTGACGGACCTTTCCACAACACTAACTCCCCATCTGATGTGATTTAACGTCTCATAGCCACGATATCTGCATCGGGAAGAAACCTCACGACGGACAACTGGTACATACTGGCCACTACACTCCTACGCTAGCACAACATGCGTCTGGTTGGAACGGTCAGGAAAAGCAAAAAAGAAATCTCCCGTCCTATATTCCAAAAAGAAGATAGTTGTCATTCTTCCCTCCAACTTTCACTGCGGTGATCATATAGACGAATCGATGGGGGACAAGAAGAAGCCTGAGATGATTACCTACTACAATAATACCAAAGGCGGTATAGACACCTTCCATCAATTCAACGGAACTTCCGACATGAGCCGTATGTCCGGAAAATGGCCTCTGAGGATCTTGTTATCTCTGCTCAACGTCGCTGGCATCAATGCGCAAGGGAGCCATTTCTGCATCTCACCTCAGGCAACCATTACACGTCAACAGTTCCTCAAAAGTCTCGCCCTCACCCTTCTTCTAGATCTGATTTATAAGCGCCAGGAGGCCTCTAGGCACCTTGTTAAACCGTTCCAGCAGCGGCGCAAGGACTTTGTCCCTGGCTCCAGTAGACAAGCCGTGACACTTCCTCCGACAAAAAACGTGAAGAAGAATTCAAGGTGTCTGCCGTGCATCCGCAAGAACGACAGAAAGACGAACTACATATGCAAAGTCGGAACAGTATATTTGCCTCGCCGAACATGCAGTCTGAAGCACCTGCTAATTGACTCTGGCTCAAAGGTCGTTATGACGGACGAGCAGAGTTACAGATAAAGAATTTGGAAGTTTATTGCATGTTGGATGTGTCATGTAAGCACTAATGTGTTCATTGTCAAATGTTATAGGGATAAATAAGTTGTTCATTGCAAAATGTTATCAAGATACGTTATTTGTACATTGTAAAATGTTCTAAAGCTATAATAATGTGTGAAAAAGAAACGAAACGTAGAACGACAAAGTAGTAGAGGTTTTACACGGAAAATCACTGAGGCAGGGTATTATAGGAATTGCGTGTATTGCACCAGCACCCCCACCTCTGTGTTGGTGGTATAGGATCCACCTTTCTAACGGAGGGTTAACCTATTCTACTTTTAGTGTTGCAGTCTATAGTACATTCTATTCATTTAGTATTGCAAACGTGTCTGTAACTTTCCAAATGCATTTAATAAATGAGCGGTAACTTTGTAACTGCATTAAGCAAGGTGAAGAAGTTCGAAATTCTAAATCGCTTCGCTCTAAATTATATTGGAGCTCGTTAGTTGGTTTCTGTGAGTAAGTTGATTGAATACACAATTTCGGCGCTCAGCCACAATTATTATTGGCAAAATAATGCTTTACCGACAACCTAAACTATTGTATGCAAAGTTTAGTGGACAAATATTTTTAAAAGTTTAGAACTGTACCACGGCATTCTCCATGGTTAACCATTATATAACAATTTTTCTTATATTATATCTGATTGCCCCTCTCATCAGTAGTTGAGAACAAAGTGGCTCTACTGCTCAATCTGCTGGAAGTAGCTATTTGGTGCTATTAAGGAGGAAATTCCGCAGGCTACCATGATATTGCGTTAATATTCCGCGCGGTGTTAAACTGCTGGACATTTTATAGTCTGTTACACAATCCCTCAACGACCAATGACAAATGCGATGCATTTAGTGGTCCGTAGCCCAATTTACATTCCCACATTTTGCGCTAATGGACATTGCTCGTTCCACAAAATAACCAGTGAAATGCGTGTGCTGCCTGATGAATATAACCGCAAGGATGTGGCCAGTGAATTATCTTTCAAAGACAATATTTGTTTCTGCACGAGGCAACGAAAACCGATGAAACAAATAGAAACGATCAAATCTCTACTCACAAAATATTTATTAGAAAAGGAGTTGAAAATAACTGGAGTCAGACATTTCCTGATATGCCTTGGGAGTTTTTCGCGGCACTCTTCTTATGTAAAATTATCTCGGTAGTCCGGCATTAAAATTTAGTGACCCGACTGCTCACAAACCACTTCATCAATCCGATTTTGTTTTTTCCTCTTTCATTCTTCACAGCAGCGTTGTAAAACAGTCGCGTTATCATGGACCAAGCGACTGCCATCTGTAACTATCAAAATGGTCACCTACTTCAATATACGTAGTGACAAAATAACCGCACACTCTCTTGGATTTCATCGCAGCAGGAAAGTATTTTAGTAAGGAATGATAATGGCAACAGTTAACTCGCTCCGCAACTGTGTTTCTCTGGTTTTGCAAACCAGTTAAGTTGAAAGAAAGACTGAGAGAGAAAGATTTTCAATCTCATTGACAGCGAAATCATTAGAGGGAGAACAAAAGCTCGGACTGGGGATGGACTCGGGGTGGAATCGGCCGTGTCCTTTACAAAGGAACCATCCCAGCATTCGCCTTAAGCGATTCAGAGGAACAACCAAAAATATAAATTTGGATAGCCAAACGGGGATTTGAAGGGCTGCTCTAACGACTTTTAAGATAAGCTCTTAAATATTGCTCTGCAAGACTTAAGGACGACTAGATAAAGTAACTTAACATATTATATAATAGGTGGATGTGATTTGAACTATGGGAGCTTGTTGCTATAGGTCTCTGTCGTCCAAGAAAGTGGGACGACATATCGCGTGAGATCAGAGTGACTACAGCGCCAAAAAAGGACTGACAGCGCAACACGATGCAGTTGAAGGAACGAGAAGAGAGACTGTATGTCAATCAGCGAGCAGTTAGAATGCACTGTGATCGTGTTATTCATTACAACATGGCCTAGAGACATTTGGATGACTTCACACAGGCTCGAATCATCGAGAAACTGGAAGAAGCCCAGGATGCTGGTATTCCTCACGTGCAAGGGCAGCGCCCCAAGCAGGTGCTGCCCGATGGAGTGGAGATGGTCGACCACGTTCAGCTACAGCATCAAATGGCTTAGGCAAGAAAGTCCCCACATGGAACGACAGCAGCAATTGCAACCACGTTTAATATGGCTAGAAGGCACGCAGTCACACTCCAGAGTGGCACGGCGACAGTGTGAGGGTGGCCTCTTTGCCTAACAACCAATACGTTGTGTTCCGTTGTCACTCGCACATCGGCGGCACCATTTGCGATAGTGCTAAAACCATAGGGAAAGGACCAACGAGGAGCGTGATCGCGTGCTTTCCTCGCATCAGAGCACATTCAGTGTGAGTTGGAATTCTGGACATACCCTCTTATGGCGAGAGATGGGAACGCGTTATGCACCACGATCATTGTAGACGACCGGTTTGATGGTACTGTTGGAAGGGGTAATCTTTCAGTACGTACTGACCAACAAATCTTTCTCTGGAACAGTACTGCACAAGCTCCGAATAGATCAGTTAATAAAATGTCAGTAGGTGGTTACTTAGCCATCCGTGTCTAAAGAACACTAAAATACAGTACAATAAAACCACAATTTAATATTAATCCCAGAGAATCTCACGCTTCATGAGCCCCCAATTTTCAGCCATCGAAATGGCACGGTTATTCGATGCAGTCGTCTTCCATGTCGTAGGGTTCGCTCCGTCTACTGCAGACCAACAAATGTCAGAGTTCTTCCTTGGCCCGCATTCATAGCATTCAGCATCACTGGTACACCACTTCTTCAGATCAGTGTTGCACCCTCGCCCCTACTCTCAACCAGCTGAGATTTTCAAGGTCCCGTATTGAATATGGCAGTCTGATGGTGGCTTCTCTTTTGCCGTCCGTAATTCTTGAAGAGCCGTTGTTCTCCACAGCTCAGCTCGGTCGGCTTCTGCTGAACTTGGAATTGGAGTGGTTGTAAGTAGGAAGCTTGTTCTAGATTTCCGTCATGACGAGTAGGTGTGAGTTCCGAACAATGGATGCCCTGGATCTGTTTCCTGCTTCTTCTTTTCATTCTCTGGTGCTACTTATCTTCTTACAACTTGAGGTGTTACTCCAACGAATGGAAATATTTTGTTGACTGAGGTTGGTCTTAGATACCTTGTGACTGTGCAACCTGTCTCACGAAGAGCCTCATCAACTTGACCAGCATGTGCACAGTTCCTCCAGACTAGTGCGCTGTATTCCGCAGCAGAGAAACACAGGGAAAGTGTGGATGAGCGGAGGATGCTGGGCTGCGCTCCTCATGTGGTGTTTGTCAGCTTGCGGGTAAGTATCTCCTTGGGGCACATCTTCTGTCTGGCGTCTATACATTGTTGTTTGTAGGTTAAGGCACGATCCAACCGTAACCTTTAGCTCGGGGGCGGGCACAGCTGATGAATAATGATTTTAACATTGCGCGTTTCCGGATAGCCCGTCATCAGATATCTGTGAAACAGACGATACAAAGTCATGTAGCAAAGGCGATTGCGTTGCCATGGCACATCACAAAAATATCCAGAGCCTACAAGTAAAGGACAGTAAACTGATATATCGTGTAGTCCACATGAACTGAAGACGTACATGCATGTCAGAGGTCGACTGACGACAGTGATAACACCACAAAACAAAATTCTACCGGTTGGTGGCGACAGTGAACACCTAGTGGCGCTACACGGCGGACAAGTGGCAAACAAGTGCTTATGTTTTACAATTCTTTAAAGGGTTACGTAAAGTCAAATAGACGGAAAGATCCAACCGACTATATAAAATACACACATAATGAAATTGGTAGCTTACAGCGTCAACATCGCAGAGGAACTCTTAATATAATTTTGCTTACGTAGAAGCAAGAGAAATTTTTTTGAAATCGTACAGATTTTTACGATGTCCATTGTCCACGACGACAAATAACAACTCAAGAAATTAAATACAGAATTACTGCTGGCTTGTAGCGCAAACACAACGAACATATGAACTGGAACAATTTGATTTAACAATCAGTTTTGCAAGATACTGATTCACACTCCTTGGGTTTAACATAGAGGAAAGCCACTCCTCTGTCAGTTGGAATTATGTAAATCCTTTCTTCGAACAGATGTCAACCTAATGCCGCACTATTTTTGTATGTGTGTTCGCTGAATTGGTAGCAAAATCCATGTCGCTGAATCCTACATATATATAATTAAAATATCTACATCTGCCAACGCAGTGATAACACCGACTCATGTGAAGTTGGCACCCAACTTTCGAGAAATACATATTTATTTCTCTGGGTTCTTGATAGGTATGCCTTATTTCTAGAACCCGCTGTACAAAATTTGAATAGTTCTACACAATTTTGCGAAGAAAACAATAAAACCTAGGAAAATTATAATCTTGTACAAAAAATTAATTGCCGAATTTGCGAAAAAATTAATAATCACAATTCTGCATATCTCCCGAAGAGTTCTACAGAAAACACTGACGATTTTTTTTTTTTTGCGATAAAAACTTATGACATAATTGCAATTACGAGGGACCCACTTCCACAATCATGTGAGATTGTCACCCGACTTTCGAAAAATATACATGTCATCATTATTAGTGATACGTATATTATAGTTCTAGAATTTTCTGGAAAGTTTTTTGATAGTTCTGTAAAATTTTGTGAAAAAAAAAGCGATGATCACAATTCTGAATAGCTGTGAAGATGGCAACCAGTTTTCGAGAAATGTGCATTTTTTTCAGAGTTTTTTATATATGTGCTACACTTGTAGAGTCCTCTGTACAAATTTTGAGTAGTTCTGTGAAGTTTCGTGAAAAAGATTATGATCACATTTCTGGATAGCTGGCTAGCTGTGAATTGGGACCCGACTTTCGAGAAAAACACTTTTTTTTCAGAGCCCGGTAGATATGCTGTAGTTCCAAAGTTCTCTGAACTAAAGTTGAACAGTTCTGCAGAATTTCGCGAAAAAACACTAGTAACTGGGAAAATTTTAAAGTTGAAAAAATTATTTGCCGATTTGCGAAGATAAAATTGCGATTACAATTCTGATGAGCGGCCCAGGTGTTCTACAGTAAATGTTAATGGTATTTTTTGTGGAGGCAGTAGTTTATGAATAACTGCAATAATTAGGGACACATTTTCTTAACAGGATACAATCTAAATAACACTAGAGTTCTGATTACAGTTCCAAACACAGTTCTGAATAACTGCAATAATTAGGGACACATTTTCTTAACAGGGAACAATCTAAATAACACTAGAGTTCTGATTACAGTTCCAAACACAGTTCTGAATAACTGCAACAATTAGGGACACATTTTCTTAACAGGAAACAATCTAAATAACACTAGAGTTCTGAGTACAGTTCCAAACACAATTCTGGATAGTACTCCCAGAGTTTTATCGAAGTACCTAGTGTAATTTCCTGTAAACCCACTTCACTAATATACTATAGCTTTTCGATCGGAAGCTGAGAGTCGCAGCCTTACTTGTGCTCGGCACATATAGGTTCAATTCATCTAAGACTCGATTTATCTGGTATGTGTATTTTATTTGTGACTTGTGATTGGCCATGGCAGCACTTTCGCTTTCACTAAATGAGTGTATCTCCTGTTTTATAAATATCTGATGATGGGTTATCCCGAAACGTGTAATATTAAAGTCACTCATTCACCAGCTGATGACTTTTTATTTGTGACCTTTTCAGCATTTGTGCAATACTGTTCCAATTATGCAATATGGTCGCGCGCTCTCTGTATGACTTTTTGTCGCATCTCCAGTTTAGTTCTGTCTCTTACCGGTCAACATTAGAGTGACACTTAATCCTTTCCCGTGTGCGATCTTTCAGGGAGAGGGGGGGCACTCGGCCATGCCTTCATTTTTGCCGATAACAATACGCGACCGCATAGAACTACGCGGTGGAAGAGCTCTTAGAAGAGAGGATATTCGGCAAATGGTTTGGCTTACCAGTTCCTTCGACTTAAATTACATAGAGTGCTTTTGGGATGCGCTGGGGAGAACTCTTGCAACACGCCCACATTCAGCAACGACCATCCCTCATTGTCAACGTCGCTGGTGGAGGAGTGGAAAATCCTACGACAAGAATTCCTTCCCAACTTCGTGGCCAGCGTGGGATCTCGTTGCAGTGCATGCATTGATGTACTACGTCACTCCCACTCCACTAAGAATGATGACTCGGATTTGGTTATGTATAGGGGACCATCTTGAATTGTGGTGAGCTGAGCGTAATTATTGTCTTTGAATAAAAGTATCGTTGCTATTCGTCTCATTGCGTATTTCCTTTACTTACTTTCTGCACTATACTATAGCCGTTCTTCCTATGTAAGGTCCGGATTTCATCGTGCTTGTTACTTGGCGGTGACACAGAAAACGAAAGCAACTTTCTCCCTTAAGTTTGGAACATCGCTATACATGCGGACACAGAACGCAACAGTGATGGGACCTGGAACTTCACCTCCTATTCGTAACATTTTCTCTTCTAAAATTGTGATCTGCGATGTTATCTTCCGTGTCCGACCAAGGAAAACTAGATGGTAAACGATATAGCTCATATGCGACGCTCGTTCTTAGTTGAGTGTTTACCTAGCTGTCGGAATCAATGAATTTACTATTTTAGGTTTGTCACATGGCTTACCTTCAGTTCTCGTGAACGGAGTGTTCGCTAAACTATGGCTGCCTATCTTTCATGTAGGTCGCTCGTGCGGCCACGTGAAATCTGTGATGAGCCTTTGGCGACAGAGCTTTCACTGTGTAAGTAGCGTCAATATGGTTATATCCTGACGAATGAGAAACAAATGATTTTATCCTCTTTAATAAGAACGAATTGGATTGAGAGTGACTGAGAGGAACAGTAACCAGGAAATAGGGCCCAAACTGCGGTCATGACCATGATCCAAGCCACATAAGCCCAGAACAGAACAAGTTTCTGGTGACAACGCACATTAGCCGGCCGGGGTGGCCGAGCGGTTCTTGGCGCTACAGTCTGGAACCGCGCGACCGCCACGATCGCAGGTTCGAATCCTGCCTCGGGCATGGATGTGTGTGATGTCCTTAGGTTAGTTAGGTTTAAGTAAAATCAAAACTGTGTGCCCGACCGAGGCTCGAACTCGGGACCTTTGCCTTTCGCGGGCAAGTGGTAGAGCACCTGCCCACGAAAGGCAAAGGTCCCGAGTTCGAGTCTCGGTCGGGCACACAGTTTTGATCTGCTAGGAAGTTTCATATCAGCGCACAGTCCGCTGCAGAGTGAAAATCTCATTCTAGGTTTAAGTAGTTCTAAATTCAGGGGACTGATGACCGCAGAAGTTAAGTCCCATAGTGCTCAGAGCCACAACGCACATTACCCTGGCGTTTCTGTCACTGGACACCTGGTTCTCGAAGGATATCAAGCGGGAATGGAGGAGGGATGTGTTGCAAACCAGGAGATAGAAGGTAACAACATGGAGCTACGCGCTGCAAGACGAGCTACCTATTTTCTCCCGCTGTGGAAGATATCTGAGACGAAGTTAACAGCTTTTTAAATTGCACAACGGTAATTAATTCAGAAAGCAAGAATTGGGGAACTGTTTATTCGTATCCACAGAACTATTACCGCCTACTGACAGCCCCAGCACGCTAGCCAAAAATTGCCAAGTCGCGCCGAACTCCTCGTCGGAAATCCTCTGACTGACGATCAGCCGTGTTTTTAGCAAAGTTCTTTTAGAACTCGAGTTCTTTTTCCTGTGAAAATTGTTCTGTTTATGAATTGTAACGGCTTTTACGTACATACTTTTGCGCAGTAATAATTTGATTAGCTCAAAAATTTGGTTTCCGGTGATAGGACTGATTTTCAATTCGTCCACAGCCTGATCAGTTACTGTCTCCACATACCTTTTCCTGTGGATAGCGACAAACGAAATTCTTGCGGCATTATGAAGTTGGTGTACATACCGATTTTTGTGCAGTTTCTAATAAAGTGACACGTGACGTTTTTTAACAAATGTAAGGCATCTCTGTAGCGCGTTGGTCAAGATCTTCTAGCATGCAGTCCTTCTGCTTATCTCCCTATTAAAGTACTAATTTAATGTTTATCAGCTTTTGCAAGTTTTAATCTTTCGTAACGCCTTACAAAATTGTGTTAGCTTTGTATGCCAACAGATTATAATCATTCTCCTCAACTGTTTCGTAGTGAAACCATTCAGAAGGTTTAGAAGTACTAGATCCTATAAGGAGAGGAAGTAATTGTCGGCTACATTTCAAGAAGCGCTTGTCGCCATGGATAAGATCAGCCCAATAAACCTTGACTGTTATATTTAGGGCTATTTATGTTGCAGAATTTTCAATTGTTGAATTAATTTAGTGCCTTTTTTAAAAATATGTCTTCTTAATTCCAATGTAATGTTTTAATATGGAGTTCTGAACACTTAAGTTGTAACAGCAACAATATCAAGTGGCAGGCGCCATTCCAACAAGTAAAGTGCAGGATACGGGTCCGGCAGCGATAAGGACGCTAGTGTCCGCGACTCAGCATCATCTAGGGTCACCCCTGTTTTTACTCGCGCACAGCAGTGACATCGTGATCTGCACAAACAATTTTTAACGGTAGCCAGAATCTGTTTACACCGATCTCGCAATTTTATCCTGGCCTCCTGTGACATGTGTGGAACTGGAAACGTTATCGTCGTCTGCATTTATCGCTCCGTACTTCACTATGCACGATATTTGTGGCAACTGCACGGCAACGACCCATTTGTTATATCTGTTCCAGACCGCTCGCGGGAGAGGGCGCAAGTATTACTGCTGTAATGGCGGAATGGAATAAATGGCCTCCTCAGTAAAGTGCTGGCTGCGCTGGGGTCGTTGTGTTGCTCACAGTATAAATCCTGCCGGAAATTAGACCGTTTAAATATACCATTAATTTTACTGCCACCATTAGCAAAAACGCCGCAACTGGGAGTACGCTTTACGTTCATTCGTTTCGCAGAAAAACAAAGCCAAGAATTTATCATGTTAAACCTGCAGGCGACGCATATCCATTTGTACCTTTGAGGAACGTTCGCTAGAGACCCCCAGTCGGTCGTGAAAAATACTTGTCTGTTTCGAGTGTAGTGATTAAACAAGCAATACCTACACTTTATTTATGGGAAACTCGTTAGCAATACGTGTTACATCTGTCTTTCTTAACAGTACAAATGTGTCAAATTATAATGAAAGCGATATGATGATAAACATGAGTTTCTCAGCAAATCAGTATTTTACTAACCATTTCATTGCGGTAAATTTTCTTCTCATGCACAAACATTCATATAGTAACTGAAACCATCAACTAATTCATTTAAGTTGAAGTAATGATGTTCTTTTCAGGTTGCTTTATGTCTCCTGTTATTCTTTCGCACTATGTTGGAAACGTTTCCCAATAGGATATTGCTTTGTAGTAGAATAAAATGTTACCAAATAGATTAGCATTCTGCAACTACGAATTGACTTCATCTATTTGGGCCACAAGAATATTTGTGCTGGTCCGGGACTTGCAGCCGAATTTCTCACTTACTGCGAGCTGTCACGTTCACCACTTCGCGAATCCAAGCAAGCCTCCACGACCGATTCAAACTACCTATTTCACGTAGTCACAGCCATTATGATGGCACAATTCGTGATTCCCAAAAAGGCGACAAATACTGTGCCGTAATTTTAGCCTCATGCATGTCTGTAGGACTTTGTATTGTGAATATACAGACACTGTATAGACATAGACACTGTAACTGTGACGGTACGGCACATAACGTGATAAAGATGATACTAAATAACTTCTTAAATATACCAAAACTGACGTCATAACGAAATGTGTTATTGTGCGAACTTTCTAAGCTATAAATATTATCTCTTCTCAGAAAAATAACAGTGACTCTGTAATCAACTAATATGATCTGCGAATGTAATTGCAATCTGGGTTTTTCTTTTTTTTTTGAGAAAAGATTCGTTCTCTTCCCTTTTTTTCGTAGTGTGAGAAGCCGTTTTGTGACGAGGCAAGAAAACGCTTAAGCTTCACGTAATATTTAGCCTAAATGTAATCAAATATTACTTAAAAGTGTTTCAATTTTTATATTCACCAGCTCCTATATTCAAGAGGTGATCAGATTAATTTATTTATGCAAATTTTGTAGGGGAACATTGGTGCACAGTTCAGCGCCATTGTTCTAAATGATAACGGCCCACAGTCGTAATAAATATCCTAATATTCTCTAATTTTGACAAGTAAAAATAAATGTAAATGTAGGAGATTTCCCCTGATTAGCGGTTCTTCCTTTGCTACAGTAAAAGTAATCAATATTTTCAATATTGAATCATATTTGAATAAACTGAGTTCAGTTAATTTTTTCGATCCTCGCTTAACGAAATCGCGGAAATCTCCTTACCCTTGTATTTTCACAAAATAAGAAATAACAAAAATCAATTTTATTAACAAGTGCAGTCAATATATCTGGAATTTTGTTGGCATGTTGGACCACAAGTTTAAAGCCCTGAGATAGGAAAGAAACAGTAGTAAGCCATATGCATTCCTAATGTTTTCGTTCTGATACAGAGTTGGCGTCTCGTAAAATTAAAGTAACAGAAAGCCGTGAGCCGCCGGCTTTTTACTTTTTCTGTAGATTTATTAATTTGTATTGTAATGTACGCATTATTTGAAGTAAACCATTGTGGTGGCGTCTTTTAGTATGAAAACATCGTGTGGGACAAATTAACTGCGAAAAGCACCGCAACTGTGTCACTGACGTGAATAATCTTCCAGTTGTGAAGCGGGCACAATAACATTAACTTCAACTTTTCATAGTATATAAAAACCAATACATAAAGGACCAACACATAACCGTCGACAATGTACGATAAGATGTGCATAAAAATTAAATTATTGATATTGCATGTAAGAGACAGACATTAAATATCGTGTGATAGGGTGGGTCTCGAACCTATATTTTGCAACTTCATTGGTAACTAACCTGTCTGAGAGGATACTAGCCTCTGGTGGTTTGCTGGAAAGGTACCTTCAGAACCACAGTGTGATGGGAAAGTGAAATAAACTCATACATCACTTGCTAAGAACGTTGCTTGAGAGAGTCTATAATCCAGGCAGCATCGCCGTCACTATAATCACCACTACCACATCATCAACATCATCGTTATCATCGTCTCCTTCAAGATCACTGACAGCCATTAAAACTGAATCACCTGTAAGGATAACGATAACGACATTTTACCTACTACACGTGTGCAATATAATAGGGAGAATAAATTTCTAGCATATTTGAAGAAACACAATGTGAGAATTTGTACCCACAACTGCCCCTATTGGCAGCAAAAATGGCACTTACTCGTCTGGCCGTGTAGTCGAACTGAGTTTGGATGACAAATACGGATAAATCATTCCAAGCTGACTCAACTCTGCCCTCGAGTTCGGCAATCTTAATGGTTGGTGATGGTGGCGTGCCAGTTTTCAACAAATTGTTGTCAGTGGGTGAGAGATCTGGAGTACGTTCTGGCCAGACGAGGTGTTAGATTCCCTTTTCGAAAAATGACATTACGGAGACTTCGAAAATGATCACTATTTCCGGCCTTAACACAGCACAAAAGTAAAATACCAGTTTTACGAACGAAAGGTGGTCGTATTTCGTACCCAGTCCATCATGCTACAGAGGGTAGAGCGTTGACACCTCTATGTGAAGCCAGGGAAGCTGTTAGGAACCTGTGAAGTGTCTTCGACGCTAATAAAACATTATTAAAGTTCAGTTATTTGTTCATAGCGTTCACAAGCCGTCGTTCTTCCGCATCAGCCTCGGCTGTTGCTCATTCGGCTGCGTGTTGGATGCTAGCTGACTCCCGGCGAATTTAATGTTCGTAGAGATTTGAGGATTGCTGCCATTTGACGCAAACTTTACTCCACAATATGTCGACTGGACACCCTCGAGTCATCTTCATGTGAGCCGTCGAAGTTTACGATAGCTCACCTGAAGATGACGGACACGTGTCCAGTCGAAATATCGTGGAGTAAAGGTTACGACTACCGGCTGTAATCCCCAAATCTCTTCGAACAAGCCACTTACAAGACCCTGGACGAGACTGCACACCCGTGCTAACAACATGTCTGTCTTCTTGGGCGCTGGGCTATCGACCCATATTCTGACGGCAACTTTAGGCTCCCGACCAATGCTGTCAAAAAACTCGCTGAACGATAACCGCAGATATAGACCACGATACCACCGACTGGCCACGATATTGCCAATGGTGAATTTCTGCACGTGTAGACGTTACTTTGCCTTACAACCGACATAACACGTTCTTCTCAAAAATAACGAAGATTCAAATGCAGATTATAAATGATAAAGCCACTGCGTGATACTTCCACACAAACATAATTTCAACGACGTTAGTCCTACCTACTTTGTACTACAGCGTTGAAATGCTAACCATTTACGAATCCAATGTCAAAGAACTTGTTGCATTATCTCGATGGAAAGCTAACGCCAAGCATTAACTTTAAAGTAAAGTGTTGGCTTGGTGCAAAAGTTCGCACTGGTTTTCCATAAGTTTAATAAACACAACATATACACTTAAAGGAAACTTTAATATATTCTCCTGCACTATTTGCAAGTGTCTGCCAACGTTAGGGTAACTTTCCTATTCCACGACAGAAATCGGAAAAAAATGGTTCAAATGGCTCTGAGCACTATGGGACTCAACTGCTGAGGTCATTAGTCCCCTAGAACTTAGAACTAGTTAAACCTAACTAACCTAAGGACAACACAAACATCCATGCCCGAGGCAGGATTCGAACCTGCGACCGTAGCGGCCTTGCGGTTCCAGACTGCAGCGCCTTTAACCGCACGGCCACTTCGGCCGGCCAGAAATCGGAGCGGATTATCATACGGAAAGGAAATTCTTTGTATGGTGTGCGACAGAGAACGGAAAAGGTGAAAATCTGAGGGCGCAGGATCAGGCGAATAAGGTTGGTGCGGAATGACGTCCCTAAGCAACTCCTGTATAGTGCTTTGTGTCAGTCTAGAACAATGTGAGCGGGCGTTATCACTTCACGCAGTCATCCTGGTCGTTGTTCTTAGACTGCGTCTGCAAAACGTCTCAGTTGTTGATGATAAATGTCAGCAGCGATGGCTGCACCTCGGAGGAGTAATGACCAGTACACCGCACCGTCGCTGTTCCATCAGATGCATAACATTATCTTTCGTCGATGCGCGCAGGCCTTTGTACGGGGAGTTACTGCTTTGTTGGGAGCAACCGTTCCTTTATTTTCCTTATGTTGGCATGAAGACACTATTTCTATTCTGCAGTAACGTTAAAGGATAGGAATGGTCGGTGTTGTTCACGAGCCAATTGATAACGTGAAAGCAGAGATGCACATATGGCCACCCACTGACTGTTGTGATTTTGACTTAGTCCGCAGCTCGTGGTCGTGCGGTAGCGTTCTCGCTTCCCACGCCCGGGTTCCCGGGTTCGATTCCCGGCGGGGTCAGGGATTTTCTCTGCCTCGTGATGGCTGGGTGTTGTGTGATGTCCTTAGGTTAGTTAGGTTTAAGTAGTTCTAAGTTCTAGGGGACTGATGACCATAGATGTTAAGTCTCATAGTGCTCAGAGCCATTTGATTTTGACTTAGAGCATGCGGTACAATACATCCGATTTTTGAACCTTCCCCTTTGTACACAAATGTTGCACGAAGATGGAATTATCACCTTACATCACAACTGCCAGTTCTAGAATATATTGTTGTGGGCTGTGCATTAGTGCGTATAAACGCTCTTCATCAACACCTGAAGTCTTACCTGAACGCGAAGAGCCACTAATGTGAAAACGATCCTCCTTAAAGCGAGAAAACCACTTTCTTGCCATGCTCTATCCAATGGCTTACCCCATGCACGGCGCAAATGTTTCTGGCTGCCTTCGCTCCCGCCATCCCTCTACTGAACTCAAAGAGAAGAATACATCGGGAACGTTCCAGTTTCTCTACTTGGTACTCCATTTTATAGAGTCCACAGCTCCACTCATTCTCTCCAAACGACCAAATGACAATATGTAAATTCAAATAGCAATAGAGAACTACAAATAAATAATGACAATCGATAAATAAACCGATAGCAACCGGAATCTCGACAACATGCAAAACAAAAACGCTACGAACTTATGCACCGGCTTGATTCTAATATGTATGTTTCCTGTTGCGCACAGTTGACTGTTTTTCAATACGTGGGATAGTTTACGAAGTATTAAGTGTGACCACTTTACGTACGAAACGCATTTTAAAGAATTTACTAGGAAATTCGATCACAGTTACAGAGAAGCTGCTCGAGAAAGTACGTTTGAGGTGCGGCTAATACATAGGGGAAAGCTGGGTAAAGTTGCCACCCTAAGAAAACGTTTTGTTTCGTTTACCTTATTTGACATAAAAGCAAACAGAATGTATCTTATTAAGCAAAGTACAATCTAGAACCATAAAATGTTGTATTATTACTCAATACATTGTTCTGTAGTAGAGAAGTGGGCTTAAATGAATGTCTGAAAAATGACCACTTTGCCCAGTAGGTAGGGCAAAGTGGCCACAGGTGTATAAAAGGTAAAAAAGACTCAAAGAACAAGTTTAGGACACTGTGAAGAGAAAGTAATTGCGAAATGAAGAACGTAGCCTACACATTTACAGAATAAAATTTATTTAAATTTGAGAAAAAATATTCAAACTTATTAACAATTTACCAAATTATACAAAAAGTTAATAGTTTTACTTTTCAAGTTACAGTGCATCATTACTCACGAGATCAAAGTCAAACTTTTCACTACGCCGGGACACCATCTGTGTTCTGGTGTAGTGAAAAGCGTTTTACTACGTTATTTGTGGAAAATACTTGTTATAGCTACATATGCATCACAACATCTCAGCATGATGCGGAGAATGGAAGTGCTTGCCACACGAAAACATGACAAGCTACCTGTAGTAATTAACACAAAAGTGGTCCAGAAAATTCATGCTCACCAAATGTGAAGAATAAATAACAACGAAAACCCAATGATGATGGCACAGTGGTGCCGAAACATGTTTGGGTACTGAGAAAAACGGTGTTTTGCGTAACTGACTGACCTCAAATCCCAAAAATTTTAACTGCAAACATGGCCAATCAAAGGAGCTGCAAATAAAAAAATGGATATGTCATGAAGTTATTCGGACGACTTTTCCACTACGCTGACGCAAGTGGAATGCTCAGCCACTAGAGGGCTCCAAATAGTAGCCTGTAACCTGGCAATGTGTAACATAATTAATCGGCGAATGAGAAACAGTGCGCCTTAATCGAGTTTCTAACCGCAGAAAACGTGACTTCAATTGAAAGTCACCGAAAAATCAGAGCTGTGAACAGTGGCGATTGTATCGACTTCAATGTGTGACAGAGCATTTGTTTCCAGAACTTAGAGAACACCTCTAACGACATCCCTTTGATAATGATGAAGCGGTGTAAGGCGAGGTGAGGTTGTGGCTCAGTCAACAAAGACAAACCTTCTACAATGTCGGCATCAACAAAGAGAGTTATCATTGGGAAAAGTATGATCGTAGACAGGGTGACTATGTTGAGAAATGAATATGTAGACGTGAGGCATAAGGATGGAGAATATTAACAATTTTTATTCTAGGGGAAAACTTTGTGAGTTTTCACATAAAGGATTCGGAGGAATCAATTTTCAGCGCACCCTCATACATCACATTAACACTAATAGAGAAGGAGAAAGATTTCATATATTTGATTCATTGGTTTATACAAAATTTTAGCAGAACCTGACTATTTACATGTGTTGAGTTCTTTTTTTTATTTTTTATTTGTTTATTTACTTTTTTGACACTCTTTTTACTGATTTGAAACGGCCCGCCACGAATTCCTCTCTTGTACCAACATCTTCATTTCAGAGTAGCTTTTGCAAACTACGTCCGCAGTTATTGGTTGCATATATTCCAATATCTGTCTTCCTCTACAGCGTTTGCCTTCTACAGCTACCACTAGTACCGTGGAAGTCATTCCATGATGTCTTAACACATGTTCTATCATCCTATCCCTTCTTCAACATATTCCTTTCCTCTCCGATTCTGCGCAGAATCTCTTCATTCCTTACCTTATCAGTCCACCTAATTTTCAACATTCGGTTGTAGCATCACATCTCAAAGGCTTCGATTCTCTTCTATTCCGGTTCTTCCACAGTCCATGTTTCTCTGCCTTACAATGCTGTGCTCCAGATGTTCATTATTAGAAATTTCCACCTCAAATTAAGACCTATTTTTGAACTAATAGACTGCTCTTGCC